>NC_139565.1:16229553-17429553 GCF_965112155.1 Podarcis liolepis
AATAGGTACCGCTCCGGTGGGAAGGTAAACGGCGTTTCCGTGCGCTGCTCTGGTTCGCCAGAAGTGGCTTAGTCATGCTGGCCACATGACCCGGCTGTACGCTGGCTCCCTTGGCCAATAAAGCAAGATGAGCGCCGCAACCCCAGAGTCGGCCACGTCTGGACCTAATGGTCAGGGGTCCCTTTACCTTTACCTTTTAAATCTTAAAAGAGTGACCCCCAAAGAAGGGCTTTTTTGGGTTATTTTAATGTAGATTGCATTTTAAACAGAGGATCCATTCATCTGTGTTTTAAGAGGGATTTTGCCCTCCTTGCAATAACCGTTGGGCTACCAGCAATTTATTGGCTGGAGAAAGACACCCAATGAATTTAACAAAATATAACAACAACAATTATGCCCTTTTAAAATGTGTGGGGTTTTTTTGGGTAGGTGGGGTTATTGGGTTGTTATTTTCATTTTGATTATATATTTTGTGGTTTCATATTCTGATTTTATTCTGTGAACCTCCCTGAGACCTTTGGGTATAGGCCGGTATATAAATTCAATAAATAACAAAATAAATGCAGTAGATGTTGTTATGAAGGCTATAGCTGAACTTGGATACATGCAGCCAAACATCCAAACAATTCTTCCCTCGCCTTCAGGACAACACTGAAGTACTAATTGTTGTCATCCTTTCTGGGTTGGCAAATGGGAGCTATATGGGAAATCCTATCTTTGAGACAAAGGAGGGAAACGAAAGGGAGAGGCTTTTGTGCCTCCTCATGGTCCTAGCCAATAGGGTGTGTACTCTAAATATAGTTTATGATTCATGTAATTCTAAAACACGGTCTTTCCTTGGGCTATTTACGATTTATTTGGTTGGTTGGTTAATAGATTTCTAGTTCACTTTTTGGGGTAAACGCATAGAATGGATTACAAACCAAAAACGTGATTCAATACATGATTTTACTGCTCCCCCCCTATAAACTACACTCCCAGAAACAATATTTAAAACAGGCTGTATTCCTGACCCTCTCGTGTTTTTGCTGGGGGGGGGGCAGCTAGAATGGTGCACCCTCCAGTGGAAAAAAGCACCCCTGGTGGTGCTGGAAGGCTTCATCATCACAAAAAACTGTAGTTGCACCTAGCAGATGTTAACCCTTCATTGGCACAAAGCAGCGCAAAGGCTGAAAACATGATGTTTTTTCATTTATTTTTTCATTTGCGTTTTTCAAAAACAGGAACAGAGAGCATATTTAACCCCCCTTCCCCCTGTCCCACTTACAACAGCATGTATATATATACCATATGACTACTCTTACACCCTTTTCCGGTTCCTTTGCTTTTCTACTACTCCGCGTAATCCACAACTTTTTAATCATCCAGTTTGTTAGCTATTAAAAACTTGTGTCTATTTTGACTTGCTCAAGACCTGCTAAACTATGTATTTGTTTATACTGGTTCTTAAAATATTCAATGAACATTATTCTTTCCTCCTTGTATTCCTTATCTTTGCTTTCTCTTATCCTGTCTGTCAGACCAGCCATTTCAGCGTATTCAAACATTATACACTGACGTTCTTCCTTAGTGGGCACTATACTTGTTCTCCACCTTTGTGCCAATGAGGTTCTAGCTGTGGCGATGGTGTACAGCAGGCACGTCCAACTCCCAAGAAACTGTGATCTACTCACAGTATAAAAAGACTGGTTGTGGTCTGCCCATTTTTTAGGGGAGGGTAGACCAAAGTTGTTGAGCTTGGGGGAGGGGGGAGGAATGATTAACATTGCTCACACAATAGTCTGCTCCACTCCCTTCTTCCCCCGCAATGCCTCTATAAACAACGCTATAAAACAAGCGGCGGCCATTGGACAGAGCGCAATGATCAGTCAAGAGCACCAAGGTGATCACTTATTATTGTGCCACGATCGACAGGAAACACCCCAGCGATCGACAGCGATCGATCAGTAGGACATCTCTGGCGTACAGTAATAAACTCTTTGGGATTTGGGGGATCTTCATGGTTTCCATCCCCAAGAGGAAAATATCAAGTGTTTGGGGGAAGTTTTTTAAAAAATATCTTTTAAAATTCATTATCTATAGTTTCCCAATATTCCTTAATTACTTTACAGGGCCACCACATGTGGAAAAAGGATCCCTCATTTTCATTACACTTCCAACATATACCTTGAAAATAAGATGTTTTGGGGTGGAGTTCCACAGATTTCAGAACTGGTGTTCTAAACATTCCTGTGACCAAAAAAACCCCCAAAACAAAACATAGCTGCCCACACAAATGTGATTTAAAAGTGCAGATGGGTTGCTTGTGTTATTGGTTTCTCTTGTTGAGTGAGGAGATTGTCTACAATTGTTTTATCGTGTTTTTAATATTCTTTTTTGAGCTGCCCAGGGTGGCGGGGGAGACCCGGCCAGATGGGCGGGGTATAAGTAATAAATGATGATGATGATGATGATGATGTCTGATACCTCCCTGCCCTGAAGCCTTGCTCTCGCCCCAACATTCAGCCCTGCAAAAAGGAGCAGAAATTTTTGAGAAACTCTTAGAACATTGCAAGTAACACTTTGAGCAATTAAAAGGTATGCAAAACAGAAATGCCATGGAGACGTCTGCCCTTTATTTCAAGCAGGGTTAATATGTACAGAGAAGGTGAATCATCTCACAAAGAACTATTACTTAGAAGTACAAATTCCTGAAATGAAAGATTACCTCAAAGGAATGAGGATTCCTTATCCCACGCAAAGCATTCCAGAATTAGGTACCATATTTTTCGCCCTATAGGACGCACTTTTTCCTCTCCAAAAATGAAGGGGAAATCTGTGTGCGTCCTATGGGGCGAATGCAGGCTTTCACTGAAGCTTGGAGAGCGAGAGAGGTCGGTGTTCCATAATCTTAAATTATTCACATAAGATCACTGGCAAAGGTGAAGAATGAAAAAGTATTAATTCATGTCCATTGGGTGAGTAGTAGGCAGTCCCAGGGTCAGTCAGACAGCAGACTTGAATATTTTGGGGTTGTTGTGTGTGCAATATGTTGGTTTACAGATATATAGGATTTGCTCTGCTGGTGTGTTACCTATCTGCTGTGAAGCTTAGCACATCAGCTCCTCCTGACGCAGCAAGCCACTTCTGGACAGAGTGACCCCCCAAGCAAAAACAGTATCACATGAATCCCCAACCCCCCCAAATGAAAACGCCACCTATCCTGTATTATTATTATCTGGACTTGGGTGGCGCTGTGGTCTAAACCACTGAGCCTCTTGGGCTTGCTGATCAGAAGGTTGGCGGTTCAAATCCCTGTGATGGAGTGAGCTCCCATTGCTCTGTCCCAGCTCCTGCCAACCTAGCGGTTTGAAAGCATACCAGTACAAGTAGATAAGTAGGTACTGTTGCTGCAGGAAGGTAAATAGTGATTTTGTGCATTCTGGTTTCCGTCATGGTGTTCCATTGTGCCAAAAGAGGTTTAGCCATGCTGGCCACATGACCAGGAAAGCTGTCAGTAGACAAACGCTGGCTCCATCGGCCTGAAAGCAAACCTATAGTCTCCTTTGACTGGCCCTTACCATCCAGGGGTCCTTTACCTTTACCTTTTTTTCTTTTACCTATTATTATTTAAATACTACACAAACAATTTGTCCAAGCGTACAAGCAACTGTTTGTACAACTCTTTGTCCTTGGCAAACGGTCTAGCCTGAATATCCATTAAAGACTATTAAGGATGCATCTCTTGTAGACGGTCGGGTGCCAGGCTACACAGAGATCTGGAGTGAAGGGAGAGTATTTTGTAGAAAAGAAAAATGAGGTCCATAACCTTTTAGTCTTCTCAGGTCAAATAAAAGTCCATTTTAGAAAAAGATTACAAAATTAAAAATGCCTATGTTGCCTTTTAAAAATGTTAAGAGGGTGGCATCAATCCAAAGGGTTGATTAATTTTGAAAAGTGGCCAGTAAGTCTCTGACTAGCGCTGTCAGCTCCCAATACTACCCACACCATTAAAGATGCAGTAACATATCCATGCATTAATTTGGAGCTGGGTTTGCTCTGCCCACACTACTGCTTGGTCTGCCAACTCTTCCACTGCCAAGCCAGCAACTTTCAGAAGCACTAAATTAACTTTTAAAAACAACAACAGAAAATAACCCAAGATAGTGTGTCTTCCCTCTCCTCACCCACTCGCCCTTCTTGTAGTAATGTCTTTGTCCTCATCCAGGCCAAGGCAAACAAGCAAGATCAATGATTCACTCTGTTTTACAGCTACAATTTTGTATTTGCCTCTAACGATAGAGCAGTAAAAGAAAAACGCATTGATGTAAGCAATGTGCTGGAATGCATTGAATTTCATCACTGGGATGCTGTGAAACAGCATAGAGAAATTTAGGCCTGGGTAGATTTACCTCTGCAGCAAATAACAGATGAGATTCCGGGTTAAGGAAAGGATAGAAGCCTGGCTAGAAAAGTACATTTTTTCATGCAAACCCTGAGGTAAAATCTGAAAGTCTCTGGATTTAAAGTTCTCTCTGGGGAATGTGTTGAAAGAATCAGTGTACTCAAAACTAGGAATGAGTGAATGTCTCAGCTTAATTTTCTCTCAGTTTCTCATTTTTTTCCTGATGTTCAGTACTCTACATCAGTTTGTGGTTTTTTAAAGGGGGGAAACAGTTCTCATGAAAATTCTTCAGCATTTTGATGTGACCGCCCCCCCCCCAATTTACATATTTTTGTGCTCAATTTTGCCTAATCATTTTTTTGTATGTTATTTCCATTAATATGCAGGTTTATATGCACTCTTTACCCTAATATATGCGTTTTTGTACACAATGCTTGGCTGGTGAACTGCGCTGCAAAAGTCAGAAAAGTTTGAAGTTTGAAGAATGGCTTTTGATTTGAAAATTAGGTCAACTTGGCTTTAGATGTGAACTAAATTGAATTTGTCCCTCATGCCATCACACCTAAGTATTAAGAATGCTGATTTCACTTCAAAAACCCAAACTGACACGGAAAGAAATAATTGAAGACACCAACTAAAAGGAAGTTTCTCATCCAAAAACATGCATATCTCAATGCATTTACTAGGTTGTCAAGTGGTTCTTACATCACAGCAATGTTTCTAGTTGTTTACACAACTTAAACTGGTATCCAAACTGGTATTAATGGTCAGTATGGTTAATATTTTATCAAGTGATGAAGAGACATCCTTTGTTCCCATTTTACAAGAGGGGAAGTGAGGCGCAGACACCACAGTCCAAAACTCATAATTGGGAAGTTAAGAAACAATAATTCATCTGGAACTTACATAAAAAAAAAAAAGTGCAAATATTCTTGGACTACAAGTCCCACAATTCCATGCTGGCTGGGGACTTGTAGTCGAACATCTAGGGCTTGCTGTGCTCTACTTGAGCATATTAAATACTTGGAAATAAAATATGTTTCTGGATAAACGAGGTACAGGAGGTAACTCATTCACTCTGTCCAGTCATGGGCCATTTTGTAATTCATTCCACAAATACTGATACTAATCTTCCTTATCTCTGGGAAGACTTTATTTTCATCTCTCCTTTTATAGCTTCTATATACGCCACTTCTTTATGAAGAACAAAAGATGTGATCATAAAAAAGTTGTCGTGATGGGCTGTCATTAGTTTCCTTGAGTGTTTTTTTCTTTTCTTTTGGTTTTCCAAAAGAGTGATTTATTTATTTAAGGTTGAGTAAAAGTTTAATCATTTACTTTCTCTACAGTCTTTACGTACACCTGGAAAGCTGTTATTCTCATGATTGTGCACCTGCAGTTGTCCTGAGTCATGTCTTCTAGCATTTGGATGTTCCACTGTGATAACAATTTCACATTCTTAGTACTGTGAAATGAAACTCCATTCCTTGCCTGCCATACTTGTCCTGGTGACTTTCCTACCACTGTGTGTTGTTTACCTACCTGGTCTTGTGAGAAATGGCTTTTATTATCTTCCAGAAACCCGAAATATTCAGCAGGTGCGCTCTAATTTACTTCCCAAGTCCCTGTTAAAACTAATGTCCTAGTTTCCAGCCCGCTATGAAAAATAAAGGTGAACTTTTCCCCCCTGAAAAGAAAGAGTGCTAATCTTCATCCAAATGTTGAAGTCAAGCCAATCATTTCAAAATTTCCATTCTAGTTCTATTACTGTAATTAACTACCAAGTGAATAAACTTTAGAAAGAACTGAGATAACTCTATTGTATTTGGGCACAGAGTTCACCTATGATTTGCCTTCCTCCACCCAAGAAACCACTTATTAGCAAGTCTGCACGTATTGTGTGACCTCATGTCCCATTGCACATTTCAGAAGCAATGAGACGTTGCCGAAAAAGTAAATTGCTGATATAGCTCTGAGGCTGAATCAGAACCGTTGCTTATCCTAGAAAAAGTTAGAATTAACACACCTTACGTATGGAATAGTTTACGTATGTGAAATAACACAGGAAGTGTTGCATTTTGGGTAGAATGAAAGTGTAACTAAAGTCTGTAGCTATCCCAACAATAAGTCATTTTTATAAACAATGCACAGGGATGGGAGTGACCAGAGGGGCCTTTGCAGACATAATAGGATCCCACCCAATACAAGAACAATATACTGGTCTCAGGGTAGGACTGTCCTTAATGGTGATGGTTTGAAAACAACATGAATGTTACCGTACCTTGGTCCACCCTGATTTTGAGCTCCTCAAAGTTGTAGTGCCACTTTTAAAGGTTACTACTGAATACCAGCCATGCAAGATGCTGTTCATAAGGATCAGAAGATAAAAAGCAGCTTGAATGTTGTTGGTGTTTGGGCTGTTTTTTCCAGACAAAAATATAAAAGCTACTGCTACTGATCTGCTGCCTTCTTCTCTGGATTGTGTTTTGGGTGCAAGGCCACCCAAGGGATTCTTGGGTGATATTTCTCTGTTGGCAGCTTTCTCTCTGTGTGCCCACTTCCTGCAACCCAGTGCTGTCCTTGCCCATTCAGCTGTCCTTGCCCGCAGGGTCAAGATCTACAACTGCTCAGAGGAAGCGTGCAAGACAGTTAGAAGATGTGGTTCCAGCTCCCTTACTTTTATTTATATACTTACAGTGGTACCTCGGGTTAAGTACTTAATTCGTTCTGGAGGTCCATTCTTAACCTGAAACTGTTCTTAACCTGAAGCACCACTTTAGCTAATGGAGCCTCCTGCAGCCGCCGCACCGCTGGAACACGATTTCTGTTCTCATCCTGAAGCAAAGTTCTTAACCCGAGGTACTATTTCTGGGTTAGCGGAGTCTGTAACCTGAAGTGTATGTAACCCGAGGTACCACTGTACCTTGGTTTTCGAACATCTCTGTTGACGAACGTTTCGGTTTTTGAACGCTGTAAACCCAGAAGTAAATGCTTCGGTTTTTTAATGCTGAGTGCAAGATCCTGTCGGCTTTTGAGTCCTGTCGGCTGGGAAACCGCGCCTCGGTTTTCAAACGCTTCAGAACTCAAACAGTCTTCTGGAACAGATTACATTCAAAAACCAAGGTACCACTGTATTTTTAATATTTTTTAGGCTGCCTTTCAAAGTAAACCCTCTCAAGCGGCTTAAGGAGTAAAATAAAGCACACCAGCCACCACAGTTAATTGACAAAAGCCGGCAATCATAACAAGATAAAGTATCTGGCTCAAAAATATTAAAAGCTGCCAGCAGTCCTGCTCATGAAATGAAGCAACAACGCATGAAAAAGCCAAAAGAAACAAATGGAAGGACTCTCCTAAAGGCCAGCAATGACTGACTCCAGATGGCAATCTGTTCCAGAGGTGTGGGGCTGCTTCAGAAAAGGCCTTCTCCCTACAGGTGGTATCTGACTGTTAAGTTGTGGGTGAACATATCAGACGACACAGCGATTCTTCTAACAGCTCTTGTTTATTCAGAGGCCAGAACAGAACTGAACTGAAGGGTTCAGCCAGCCTGCTTATATAGAGCTCCAGTACAACGTAACTGTAACAATTTTCTAAAACTATCCAATCACTGAACGTCACTTTTGATCCCTTATTTGCATAACTATCTACAGTATCTCCCTGCTGGCCCAGGGTGAGAACTTCAGTACATAACACTGACTCTTAGTACAGTAAGTTAGCAAAAATGTAGAAGACAAGTACAAATACCTGCTGGAAATATAAAGAAAAAGAAGGTACCTTTTATCATACATTGTGGTCATGTAAAGTAATAAAAGCATTCTGGGAAATGATATATAATGAAATGAAAAAAAAAGTTTAAAAATAACTCTTATTAAAAAACCAGAAGCCTTTTTATTAGGAATTGTAGGCACCGATATTCCAAAGGATCAGAAAAGACTTTTTATGTATGCAACAACTACCACGTGGATGTTACTAGGCCAGAGATGGAAATAAGATAAAGTCCCATCCAGAGAGGAATGGCAAACCAAGCTGATGGACTATGCCGAAATGGCAAAAGTGACCGGAAAGCTCAGGAACCAAGAAGACAAAAAAAATCAAGAAAGAATGGGGAAAATTTACAATTTATTTAGGAGACCACTGTAAGCAGACAAAATATTAAAGGTAAAGGGACCCCTGACTGTTAGGTCCAGTCGTGGACGTCTCTGGGGTTGCGGCGCTCATCTCGCTTTATTGGCCGAGGGAGCCGGCATACAGCCTCCAGGTCATGTGGCCAGCATGACTAAGCCGCTTCTGGCGAGCCAGAGCAGCGCACCAAAACGCCGTTCACCTTCCCACTGGAGCGGTACCTATTTATCTACTTGCACTTTGACGTGCTTTCGAACTGCTAGATTGGCAGGAGCTGGGACTGAGCAATGGGAGCTCACCCCGTCGCGGGGATTTGAACCGCCGACCTTCTGATCGGCAAGCCCTAGGCTTTGTGGTTTAACCCACAGCGCCACCCGTGTCCCTTCATGAAAACATTAGAAGGATTTTAATAACATTTGTAATGTAACAAGTACAATGGGCAATATGGACATGCTAATTGGGCTTGATGGGAGTTGCAGTCCTACTACATTGGGAAGGCCCAGGGCCCCACTCCTGCCCTACAAGTACGGGTCTCTACATGATCATCTGCTTGCATGCGCGGTGCCCCAGTGCAGTTTCGGTGCTTCTTTCTAAGCACACAATGCAAACCCTCTGTTCCATTGCATTGGTTAAAACCAGGGGTCAGCAAACTTTTTCAGCAGGGGGCCGGTCCACTGTCCCTCAGACCTTGTGGGGGGCCAGACTATATTTCAAAGGGGAAAGAAGAACGAATTCCTATGCCCCACAAATAACCCAGAGATGCATTTTAAATAAAAGGACATGTTCTACTCATGTAAAAACACGCTGATTCCCGGACCGTCCGCAGGCCGGATTTAGAAGGCGATTGGGTTGGATCCAGCCCCCGGGCCTTAGTTCGCCTACCCATGGTTAAAACAGTCCAAACTGCATCAGTCGCACAAAGGGATTGCCTCGCACAACCATGTCCACATGTTTGTGTTTGAAGTGGTAATCCAGGCAAGTGTCTGCCACATGCACAGAGCTTTGGAGTGATGGCAATATGGTTCTAATAACACCAAACCATGTGGCAGCCTCAACATGTGCTCTGTTTATGAAGTTTAGCTGATGAAGCAGCTGTTACACCATGTAAGAAATCCATCTTTGAGGAACGCTGCCTCAGTCGACTTGGCTGTTGGGCAGGGATGACTAACCTGTATCCCACTGAGGATCTGTTTGGTATTTTTATGTGAGGGCAATATATTTTTATTTCTGTTTTCCACAAAACAACAGATGTACAATTCCCCATTCTCTTAGGGCCCCCCTGATCCATTCAAGTTCAGAATGTACCATGCTAGTTTTTTGTCGACAGCCACAAACTTCCGTTCCTTGCATTTCATTGGAAAGATTCTTAGTTTTTTGATATTGGGGTGTTTTATGGCTCTTTAAGTGGAACACCATTTAGTTCTACTGCTGCACCCCATTGAAATAATGGAGCTAAACGCAGCGGGTGGGAAGCCAGCTATTTGGTGACTAGTTACATTGACGAATCTCTACAAATGACAGAGGAATGGAACTCCCCACAAGAGACTGCCTTATCAGATTGATGGTGACCTTTAGAAAAGTGCTTTTTAGGGCAGTTTTTGCCAATAGAATCACAAGAATCAAACACTGTACATGCCTATAGGAGTTGGCCCTAAGAATCAGGCTGCCTATTGGGTTTGGAGGGACTGTGGAAAAATTGGAATAAGATGTTTCAGAATTGCTGCACTTAAGTTTCTCAACATTTCCAGAACAGAGCCAGCCCATTTTAGAAAGCAGCAGAAGCACTTGAACATCTGTACTGCTGTGGGCTTTGCTGAAATGTCCTTCCAGCTCAGAATATAGTGCCTGTTTTGTCATCAGAGGGATTACGTATCACGTGGATATGCAAATGGATAACATCATGTTGCACGAGTAGCATGGGAGATTTCAGAGGCAAAAGAGCCATGTTGGACGAGAGAATGTGAGGGGGACTTTGTACATATACTTGCACTTAATCTCTCTCGCTGAAATCAATGGGGTTTAAAAGTTCTTAACTTTGGCTGGATTTCTCACTGATGAGGAAAGGGTCTGGCCCAAAGCCTGTGGAAATCTACAAAGCCATGCATTGTCCTTAAGTTTACACTTGCATCTTAAGTGCTTTAATGGAACCATACCAAGGTAATAAATCATTACATTGGGATTAAAAAAATAACCATTCATAACTCACATTGTCATAGTTTTGTTTTGTACATATATGTGTGCAGCATATAAAATATAGATGGAGAACCATCTCACTAGACCTTTATTCCTGCCATTTTTGGTTTCTTAGTTATGGATTCTGTTCCTGATCCTTGCCTGTGACTTACGTAGGATGTGTACACAACAGTATTCTCATTTCCTTTTTCTTTCCATTTCACCCTCCAATCCATTTCATTTTCTTTCTGCCATCTTGTCTGGAAATAACCTCTGCACACTTCCATTCGAATGTTCCCACCCTCCAAAAATTGGACCTGTAATTTCAACTATTAAAAAATATGCTGAATTTTGAACTTAGTTTAAAAAGTTCAAAATAATAGTAGTAGTCATAGTAATTAGGATTGTACAACTGATTTTGTCAAATCCCAAACTAAATGAGAGTTATTTAAACAGAATTCAAATCAAATTGAAATGCCTCCAAAGTGATCTGAATTGAATTGGATCAATTTGGACTGATCCAGAGCTAAAGTCGCACACTAAGAAAGTCAGGAAGACTGTCTCCAAAGTATTGCAGAAGCGCAAAACAACACCATATAAGGAGAACAGCAGGGAGGGGGATGAGGGAATGTGGAATTTGCTTATTGACAGCTCTAGTTTCCAATCAGGGCCAGAATCTCGCCCAACATTATCCAATCATAGTGCCTTTCATTGTTTTGTAAGTTCTCTGAAGGTAAGAAAGAGTTTGGTGACATTTGTTCAGGTTTTATTATTATTATTTCTCGGGTTCTGTTTGTTTTCCAATCTTTTCCATCATTTCCCAATCAATCCTGGTCCCATCCTTAACCTAAAACGAAATAGTTTGCTTTCTGTATCTTAGTCTTGAATTACTTAGGCAGTGTCACTTATTCTTCCACCACCCAAAACTCAGTTGTTTCTGGCCAACTCATTCTAAATGTTATGGGAGTGGTCAAGATTGTGGTTGGAAACTTGGCCAAATCAAGTTTTACTAACTTGGAAAAGTGCTGTAGCATCTCTGGTTGGCAGGAAGTGGGCAGATGAAGACATGGAATGTTGGGTGTTTCAATATTTTCTATTTATATGAATATATTTTAACATCTTTGGTGAAATCCATTATATACACAATCCATCTTCAGGCCCTTAAAGAGAACCACAGCAGGATGCCCAAGGGAACTCAACGACCAGTACCCTTTTGTAATAGCCTTCACATTTTTCCTTCTTTGAATAAGTTTTTATTTTAGACAGTTTTTGGAGTGTTAGGGTGGTCTGGTCAGGTCTGGCGTAAGCACTTGGTATCCTTTTTCGGCAGTGACCAGGGCGCAAAGACCTTGGCAGGACCCACTACAGATGGCCTCCCATTGGCTGAATACAACTTTCAGGAGAAGCTGTGATAGTGCTCTGATGTTCGCTGATTGACTGTCAGTTCGGGGAGGTGGGGAATGGTGCTCCAATGAGCATTAAGCACCTACTGAAAGCAGTGTGGTGTTAACCAGAGCACTACTGCAGGCTCTACTGGCATGAAAGATGCCTGTATTTCTGGTAAACCTCTTGGGAATGGAACAACACATCAGGCCCTTTGCCCAGGCATCCCTCAACCCTGGAGAAAATTCTGGATCTGGCTGGGTTTCCTCCCTCATCTTACATTCTCTTGCTACTATTGATAATTACTCATGAATATATGTATACTTTTAACTATGGGCTTTATTCTATAAGGTTCCATCAGTGCAAGGATTTCCCCCCCTTGCATGAGAGAATGTTCTCTCCCTCTCCTCCCCCTGTGTGCCTCTCAAATCTCTTCTGCAGGTTCCCTCAGCTCTCAGGACCAGATCTGGGGATAATAATAATAATAATAATAATAATAATAATAATAATAATTTATTATTTGTACCCTGCCCATCTGGCTGGGTTTCCGCAGCCACTCTGGGTGGCTTCCAACAAAGATTAAAAATACATTAAAATGTCACACATTAAAAACTTCCCTAAACAGGGCTGCCTTCAGATGTTTTCTAAATGTCAGTAGTTGTTTATCTATTTGACATCTGATGGGAGGGCGTTCCACAGGGCGGGCACCACTACCGAGAAGGCCCTCTGCCTCGTTCCCCGTAACCTCACTTCTCACAGTGAGGGAACCGCCAGAAGGCCCTCGGAGCTTGACCTCAGTGTCCGGGCAGAACGATGGGGGTGGAGACGCTCCTTCAGGATGGTGCAGGACGCACATCAGAAGGGGGGGGGGACCACATGTACTAGCACAATCCTCGAATGCTGCCTGATGTTTTAATCTTTCAATGGAAGTTTATTGTAAGTATCATTTAAGGAGTAAGGCGGTTGTTTTGTGCTGAGTAAGACCATTGGTCCATTCTGCTCAATTTTGTCTGCCCTGACTGATATGCTCTCCAGGGATTTTGCCAGACTTGAAGCAGCCCAGGACCAGACCTGGGACCCTTCTGAAACCAAAGCTGGTGTCGCAGCTCTTCCTTCTAAGGATCATGGGGAGCATTTTTCAAGGTTTTACGATGGAAAATAAGTACAAACAATATTAATTCAAAGAATGTGCTTCAGCCACAGTTAAGCACTTCTAAGTCCCACTGGTTTCAGCCAGAGCGATTCAGGCACATCCTTAATTCTCTCACTGAAATCAACGTGAACTGGAAGTGCTTAACTTTGGCTGAATTGTACCCATAAACTGCCATAAATTTACGTCAGTACGATGTGTACTCGTCACTCTCAGGCAGGTGGCAATGCATTCCTTTACAAATATTATGACAGTTGCCATAAAGACATATTCTTGCCTTTGGAGAGGATTATCTTTGGTCAGTCAGCCCTTTTTTTCTAATTTGCTGTAATTACTTTATTACATTCTGGCAAGAATTATTGGTCCTTAATCTGTGAGTCACAAAACCAAACATTTCCCTGGCTTACAAAACCTTAAAAATGCTTTGTTGGGTTAACCCAAGGTGCACAAATCCCTGCGGGTGTGGTCTTGAAATGTGAGCAGCACATTCCTCTGCCTCTGAAACCGGCCGATGTCGGTCACTTTTGTCACAACAAAACTCATGTACAGTGGTACCTCAGGTTAAGAACTTAATTCATTCCAGAGGTCAGTTCTTAACCTGAAACTGCTCTTAACCTGAGGTACCACTTTAGCTAATGGGGCCTCCCGCTGCTGCCGTGCCTCCACCGTGTGATTTCTGTTCTCATCCTGAAGCAAAGTTCTTAACCCAAGGTACTATTTCTGAGTTAGCGGAGTCTGTAACCTGAAGCATATGTAACCTGAGGTACCACACTGTACTGACATAACACACCAAAGGAGGAAGTGAAGAGCGCCTTTTTCTCCCACTCTCACACCAGATACTCTGAATGTCAGTTGCTAGAGGACTGCGGTGGAAGAGGTTATTGCTATCACACCTTGCTTCTGGGCTTCCCATCAGCATCTGGTTGTGGACAAGAGGATGCTGAAGTAGACAGGCCTTTAGTCAGACCCAGCCAGGTTTTTCTTATCATTTTCAAACATTTGTGTACAATGTTTGGTAGCCACATTTCCACAGTGCCTCATTACGGAGGTTTTCCACTTCAGTTTCATTTTGTGACTCCTAAAAGTCCTTGGCCTGGACCTAGCTGTTGCCTCACACAGCTAATCTTGAACAATTAGAGGCTCCATTCGGGAATATTCATTCATGTGACAATTCACATCTAGCCAATACAATGAGGGTCTGGTAAAAAGGTAAAGGTAAAGGTAAAGGACCCCTGGATGGTTAAGTCCAGTCAAAAGTGGCTATGGGGTTGCGGTGCTCATCTCGCTTTCAGGCCAAGGGAGCCGGCATTTGTCTGCAGGCAGCTTTCTGGGTCATGTGGCCAGAATGACTGAACCGCTTCTGGCACCACGGGACACCGTGACGGAAGCCAGAGCGCATAGAAACGCTGTTTACCTTCCCGCCACAGCAATACCTATTTATCTGCTTGCACTGGCGGGTGGCGCTGTGGTCTAAACCACTGAGTCTCTTGGGCTTGCTGATCGGAAAGTCAGCGGTTTGAATCCCCACGATGGAGTGAGCTCCCTTTGTTCTGTCCCAGCTCCTGCCAATGGGTGTCTAGAGAAGCACTGCAAGATGCCTGCAGAGGTGTAGCCACATATGCACCAGTTGTATACCAAAACCTCACATGACTCTTCCTTGCTGGACCAGGAAAATTGCTTTTACCCACATGGTTGCTATCTTAGGGCAATGACCACCAAGGACCAATTTATCGCTCGTCACATTGATTGCTCTGTTGTGCTTGATTTCTACAAAATAAATAGCTGAAGGGGGAGGGCTAGATCAGGATGGTGCCATGGCAGGAAGGGGTCTTTAACCCTTACCCTGCTGTGGTCCTGATCAAAATTACCTCTTGCACCTGCAATGATATGAAAGCTCCCCGGCATCAGCTGTCTATTTTTGAAACTCAAGGATGCCACGCGGTGAATATCTCATCTAGTTGAGCCCTGAGTACTTATCTGGAGCAAGCTATAGAGAAAAGAATCATGCAGAATGTGCTTGGCAGCACAAACCATTAATGTGCAAAATGAATTTCCCCTTCTAAGCTCTTAGAAGTCCACAGTGTGTTGGTGTGATTGTCTTTTAGTAAGTGTGTAAATGTTTGCTGAATATATATAAAAAATGGGGTAGGGTGGGGGACTGAATTTCAAAATTGAGATCACATGCTAGTTTATTGATTAGCAATAGTGCAGCAGACTTTAGTACTAACTGTAAGAATTTCCTGTTAGGATTCCCACAGGGCCTGACATTTCTGCTTTCCAAAGGCAGCTGCCTAGTAACAGAGACTGTAATATTTCCTTTCCCCCTCCCCATCCGTTTGAATTTGCAGCACATTCTGTTGTGTGTGTCGGTCCTGTTCTGTGTCTCTCTCATCCAAGGTCATTTGTTTCCTTGTTGATTATACATGCTTAAGTCTAGGATTGAACTTGGAATGATGTTTGTTAGCCCAAATGAAATACGAAGAACATAAAGGGGGAACATATACCATAGATGCTTAAAAGGAAGCTATTCTAGTGTACAGTTTTGTTTTGAGCTTCATTTTGCTAGCTTTTAGCACATAATTTTGTTGATATGATGCATACTGGATGCCTGTGGAACTCAGAACCTAGAACATTGCATTGTTGGTCAGAGAGACATACAAACCACTCACTGTAAAGATAGGGAGAGTCAGTTGGATTCTATGTAGTCTCTTACATGAGACAGGTTTACTGGACTCTGTTGGGTCCGATGTTGACCCACTGTGATTGATTAAAGGCCTGTATAAAACTTCTTGGTGCGTTCAATCAATTGACCTAGACCACTTGTTTATGTCCTAAGTCATAGTGTCCCATATACCGAGACCTAGATGACTGCTATACCTCCTTCCTGCTAATGATTCTGTACCTACTGCTATATATTTCTTTCTCTTTAGCAATCACTCATAGCCAAGTAAGATTGTCTTCCATAAACACGGTTTTAACAATGAGTCCGTAAGTGACTGTGGAGGCCAATTCTGGATCCACACGTCCTTCCACAGTGGAGACATAGGTTTCCAGGTGGGAGTTTATCACAGTGAGGGTTTGCCAAGCGTGCCTTCCTCTTAGCACATTTCTCCCTTTCGTATATGTGCTTCCGAAGCGAGCACATACATTTCTCCCTTTCGTCCAGAGTTCAAGTGTCTTCAAAACCCATAACACTTTTGGTAAAAGCTGTTTTCCAATTGGTGCACTCACAGACCAGTGTTTCTCAGTTGTCGGTGTTTATACTACATAGTTTTAGATTTGCCTTGAGAGAATCTTTGAACCTCTTTTGTTGACCACCATGATTATGCTTTCCATTTTAAAGTTCGGAATAGAGTAGTTGCTTTGGAAGATGATCATCAGGCATCCGAACAACATGACCAGTCCAACGAAGTTGACGTTGAAGAATCATTGTTTCGACACTGGTGATCTTTGCTTCTTCCAATACACTGGCATTAGCTTGCCTGTCTTCCCAAGTGATGTGTAAAAAATTTTTGAGACATCGTTGATGGAATCTTTCGAGGAGTTGGAGATGGCATACTGTACTACTAAATATACGGGCTGAATTCATGCTTAGCCCCAGATTGAACTCCAGATTCAAAATATAGGCTGAATTCATGCTTGGCTACCTAAAGTGGTGCTTCAGGTTAAGAACAGTTTCAGGTTAAGAACGTACGTCCAGAACAAATTAAGTACTTAACCCGAGGCACCACTGTATACCAGCCCAGGGAGCCTGACTTAAGCCATGTCTTCAGTTCTCAGCAAAACCCCCCCAGCCTTTATCTGTACAGCTCCTTCACTGGGTCCTTTTCATTATGTTTATTAGGACTTTTAGTACCCAAAATAGTTCAAGACTGAAGTGCTGCTGCCAGCTGCATCATCTTCATTTCATGTCGTGTTATAGAGTTTTCCAGCTGCTTTATCTTCTTTCGCGGCAGTGAAACTCGAGTCGACAACTCTCGAATCAAACAAAGCCTCTGTCTCTGTCCCCCACTGGTGCGAGACCTCGGCCGGTCTTCACTGCTGAGTGTTCCTCTAAAATAAGCAAACAGAAGAAAAAGGAGTCTGATCAATTTTAATTTGATTTGGCATTGCTGAAAAGTCTCCTTTATATCGCAATCTACTGTATATCCCACTTTCATATTTTTTACCTTTTGAAGAAAGTTCAAAGTGTCTCCAACGGACAGTGAACTGTGTCGTCTACAGGGATGCCAAGAAAGTAATATGAAGAGACACCAGTATGAAAACAAAGGAGTCCTCAGAAGGTGAATTGAGAGCAAAATATTTGGCTCAAGGCTTTTCAAGTCATAAGATTCTTCTTCAGGGATGACTTAATCCAAGGGTAGCTAATGTGGTTTCCTCCAGATTTTGTTGGACTACAACTCCCATTATTCTGGACCATTGGCCATGCTGTCTGCAATTAATCTGAACAAACGAAGTATGGTTTATCCTTGCCCTTCAAACCAATGTTTTTGAAGTGCTATGTGTATGTTGTATGGGCTTTGGGCTGGGAAGGAGAAATTGAAGGGCAGGAACCAGAAGGTTGGAAGAGAAAGTAACAATAACTAGACGTTGTTATAAGTAAATTCCACAATGGGCACTGTTTACTTCATGAAACTCTGAAGAAAATCAGCCTCCCATGATTTTCCACACCCACACCCACTCTCCCACCCACAGAGTAAATTGTTATTCAGTTTCACAGAGCTTATCAGGTAGATAAGAATCTCATAAAGAGTGTCAGCATTGTTGTTTAAATTATTTTGACTATGGCAGACCAACACGGCTACCTATCTACTACTGGAAGCATTGTTGTTTGTAATGCTTGTGAAAAATATTCATAAAGGAATGGCCATAATGCAACATGCAGATCTATCACTGAGAATAAAATATGGGAAACATTAAAGAAGTTATTTTAAGTGCTTTAAAAAAAGAGTAATCCAGAAGCTGTTTCTACTGAACTGTTTCTGCTGCTTTGCTATTTTTGCTGTGAAATAAACAGTTATGAATTTCTAAAGCCAAAATGTGGCATTAGTTGGCAACTACTTTGGGGAAGAGTTGTAGCTCCATGGTAATGTTCATGCCTTGCTTCTGGGTGGTCCCTCTGCCATTCCAAGCTTCTCTAGGAACTGAGAGAGGCTGCTAGAGAGCCATCGCTAAGTAGTGTCAACAGTTTGAAGTATATGGTCCTATAGTCTGACTCAGTATAAGGCAGCTTCCTAAATAAGTAGATGGGGGGGGGGTTGAACCCTTGGGTGGAAGACTGTTCACCCCAAGGAAGCATTCCTCAGAATTGCCTGCTAAAGTATTTGAGGATTCCAAGTGTACCATGTGAGACTATATATGAAGTCCATGGACAAGTCCCAAATGTAAACCAAATGTAAACCAAAGTCATTTTCCACATAGCATGTTGGTACAACGTTGCCATTTTCCTGCAGCTTTAATAAAGGTAAAGGGTAAAGGGACCCCTGACCATTAGGTCCAGTCGTGACTGACTCTGGAGTTGCGGAGCTCATCTCGCTTTATTGGCCGAGGGAGCCGGCATACAGCTTCCGGGTCATGTGGCCAGCATGACTAAGCCGATTCTGGCAAACCAGAGCAGCGCACAGAAATGGCGTTTACCTTCCCGCCGGAGCGGGACCTATTTATCTACTTGCACTTTGACATGCTTTCAAACTGCTAGGTTGGCAGGAGCAGGGACCAAGCAACGGGAATTCACCCCATCACAGGGATTCAAACTGCCGACCTTCTGATCGGCAAGTCCTAGGCTTTGTGGTTTAACCCACAGCGCCACCTGCGTCCCTTGCAGCTTTAATACCCATACTCTATTTGTTCATAAAGACGTCCCGCCACTTATGTGGGGGCTACATCCTGGGGCCTCACATGCATAAGTGAAAATTGCGTAAAGTTGGGAGTACCCCACTTTAACAGGAAGGGCGTCTGGGGGTCAGGATGCTGTCATTGGCTCCCAGCTGGTTGCCCAGGAAAGTATAAAGACAAGGAAAGGTTTCTTACAGTCCTTTTTTATTTCAAACTTTACAGAGAGAGGCTGTCGAACCCAGCCTCTTAGATAATGGCATTGTCCCAAGTGAATCTCCACTCCCCCTTCTCTCCCACTTTCTCATTTGTAACTTCTACAGGTGCCACTAAGGGCCATCTGTCTCTGAGCTCTTTGCTCGCCTACTTTTAAGGCTCGCCGGGTTCTGGGAGATGGAGGGTCTGGGATGCTTTCTAATGACAATGTGTCAACCAGCTGCTGCTCCAGCTCTGCCTTTCCTCCTCCTCTCCCATGATTTCCCAACTTCCCCCCTCATGTGTGACCTCCTAGAAACTGCTGTTGTAAATCTATACTGTCTTCCTCTTCCTCCTCCCTGGAAGGGCGGGATAGGGAGGTGGTCTTCACCATTCCTCCTCTGCCCAGTTCCTGATAGTGGGGAGAAAAGAGAGAGAGACTCACCCTGGAAATCACTTGGGGCTGCTGCCCAGCCTGTCCTGAGTCTCCCTGCCTGCCCCCTTGGGGGAACCAGAGTGTGTGGCTACGGCAGCTGACCACAGAGGGTGAGGGCTGAAAAGGTTACCCAGAAGAACAGGTACTTGGAGAGGAGCATGGACACCCAGTGGAGCAGCGGAGGCAGGGAGAAGGTGCTCCCCACCCTGTTGGTCTATCAAAGTCTGCCTTCCTTCGCTTGGGCAGCAGCCCCGAGGGACTTCTGGGCAGTAACCCCGAGTGAGGGAAGGCCTGTTTATTTATTTTGTGGTGACCCTCATAAACATGGTTGCATACAAGTGGGATGCATATAGGGTGTGTGCCTATATTCCTTATGACCATTTTCACTTTTAAAAGCAACCTTTAGCCAATTCAACTGTTATCATTTTCCCTCAAGGAACGCCAGGAACTGCAATTCTTTAAGGAGGCTTTCCAACACTGATTTTGCAGTACTTTTGCAAACGGATAAGGTTTTGAAGTGCCAGACAAAATGAACAAAATGCTAGGAGCTCTTTACATTTTTTTTTATAAAATATTTATTGCAGATTTTAAACAAAATAAAGGTTAACAAACATACATAATACCGTCACAAAAAGAAATAGAAAAGATTTACAGAATAAAGAGGGGGAAAAAGAAAAGAAAGGGGGAAAGATGCATAAAATCAATTTGTCCATAAATCATATTTCCATAGACCTTAGACTTCCTCACATCACCTTTTCCTGCGTTCTCAATCATACAATTATGAACAGCAATTTATTACCTTATTTCAAATCATCTTAATGATTCTCGGATATTATGTCCCCAATTATCGATGTTTTTATCATATATTAAACCAATTATCTTAAACATAATATTATCTCAAATATCAACATTATCTTATACATCGCTTACTCATATTTCTTATAGCTGAATTACTGAAGCCATATTATTTTCTGTCATGCATTCTCCTAACACTCATACAGCTTGTAATGTTTTTGTAAATAGTCTTTAAACTTCTTCCAGTCCTCTTCCACCGCCTCTTCTCCCAGGTCTCGGATTCTGCCAGTCATCTCAGCCAACTCCATGTAGTCTGTCAGTTGCGTCTGCCATTCTTCCAGTGTGGGGCTAGGAGCTCTTTACATACTCCTGGCTAGCTGAACAAGTCTATTGTCTTCTGGGTAAAAATACAAAACAAAATACACTCCCCCCCAAAAAAAAACTCCAAGGAGTTTTGTAGCACCTTAAAGATTTAACATATTTATTAGGACATTACCTTTTGCAGACTACAGGTGCATTAAGTATAATCCTGAGTTGCATGTATATATTATTAGAAGTAAGCAATATTAGTAATACTCAAAGCAGGCTTATTGAAACTGGTCCATTTTGAATATGGCGAATGTTGGATATCATAGTAGTGAATTGTACGCAATGCAGAAATGTACAGTAATGATTACATTAGCATTGGTCATTCACAAATGTCAGGTTACTGGTTTTTTTACAGCATCCCAAATAACAAAAGCAAAGCAAAGAAAACTCCATACCCACCTTCAGCAACAATTAATAATGCTCACTGGGTTTATGATTACATCTGTCACCTGCCTAATATGTTTCTGCAGAGACGCAGTTCTCCAGGCACATGTTCCTTGCACAATATCATTTCTTGCAAGACTGCTGTGCAAGATGTATTTGAGGATATTATGCAAGGGCCTTCTGAATCTTTCATCACAGCCTGCTCGACAAGAGAAATAACAGGACATGTAGAGGTCGCTCTTATTTCTGGTAGTAGCACAAACTCTTTCTAATCTCCCTCCCAGTAGTTCAGTACTAAATTTATTTCTAATAAGCACATGAGGGAATTTTGTGACATTAGGCATTTCTAAAGTGTTGCTCAAATACACTCTTTACCTTCTTAAAATCAGATTAGCCTTAAGAGGCTCAGTCTTCCTGCTGGGCTCTTTTGCGAAAACGACTCATTTCTATGGTGCAAAATTACAAGCTTCTCAGAGCATTAAGCATTTTCTGCTATTCATACCATAAGGATTGTAGCCACACACTATTTAGGCACCTAGGAAACCACACTGAAGAGAGTGTGTGTATTAAATTAAACAGCATACTTTCCATTGCATTTTAAAAGCAAACATTCTGACTCACTGTTCCCCGGGGGCCTTTGTTTCATTAATGCAGAGCTTCTCACAGACAGTTTTCATGTGTGAATAATATACATAGAAAACTCTCTTTTTTTGGTAATGAGCGGTTGTAACGTTCAAACTATGCAAGGCATATTCAGCTACATGACCTCCCTTAAACTGGAAGCGACTGCTTGAAAATATCCCTTTGTATCTGATTTTTTTTTTCAATCAGTGCGTCTATACAACCTTTATTACACCTTCAGTATCCTTAAATTACTCTGCTCTAGACAAGGTCCTGCTTATATAAGAATCAGATTAGAAGCTGTGCTCAAATACTACAAAGCGCCTTTCAAAGATGACCTCTGCTGTATAATATATACAGAGCTGCAGCCAGATTTATTTACCGTATTTTTTGCACCATAACACTCACTTTTTTCCTCCTAGAAAGTAAGGGGAAATGTCTGTGCGTGTTATGGAGGAAATGCCTATGGGTGGCATGCCTACGGATTTTCCTTCTCTAAAAACTATGTGCGTGTTATGGTCGGGTGCGTGTTATAGAGCGAAAAATACGGTATTTCTTAAAGTTGATTGTTGACACCAGGTAGGCCCCACAAATAACCCAGAGATGCATTTTAAATAAAAGGACACATTCTACTCCTGTAAAAACACGCTGATTCCTGGACTGCCCGTGGGCTGGATTTAGAAGGCGATTGGGCTGGATCCGGCCCCCGGGCCTTAGTTTGCCTGCCCATGCATTATACAAACATGAAGCTCTTTGTAAAGTGCCCCAACTCACCTGATTGTGAGTCTTTGCGTTTGGCTTCTGTTATATCACCTGGAGAATTATGGGGTCCTGTTTTCTACTTCTTCCCATGATTATTGACCCTGTCGAGAGGCATTTTTCTCAGATATGCATTGATACACACTCTCTCTCATTTTTATTATTTTTTTCTAATTTACATTTCAAAATATTCATTTAAACAACCTTAAATCAATGACTTCCCTTCTTCTCTTTCTATGGTTCATTTTGCATACCATACATCCCTGCATATTTTACATGAACTAAACCATTCAGGTAAGGGACACGGGTGGCGCTGTGGGTTAAACCACAGAGCCTAGGACTTGCCGATCAGAAGGTCGGCGATTCGAATCCCCGCAATGGGGTGAGCTCCCGTTGCTCGGTCCCTGCTCCTGCCAACCTAGCAGTTTGAAAGCACGCCAGCGCAAGTAGATAAATAGGTACCACTCCAGTGGGAAGGTAAACGGTGTTTCCGTGTGCTGCTCTGGTTCTCCAGAAGCGGCTAAGTCATGCTGGTCACATGACCCGGAAGCTGTACGCCGAATCCCTCGGCCAATAAAGCGAGATGAGCGTCACAACCCCAGAGTCGGCCACGACTGGACCTAATGGTCAGGAGTCCCTTTACCTTTAAACCATTCAGGTATCCATTGTTACCTCTATCAAAACTTATGTACACTGTTGAATTTATCTTAATGCGACCAGAGTTTTTAAATGAACACAGTTTTTACCCATATATTCAGTAAACATTTTCTAGTCCTCCTTAAACATACATTCTTCTTGTTCGCTTATTCTGTATATTAAATCTGCAAGCTGCGCATATTCCATCAGTTTAAGTTGCCATTCTTCTTTAGTTGGGACCTCGCTCGTTTTCCATTTTTGGGCTAACGAAACACGAGCCGCAGTAGTAGCATACACAAATAGTCTTTTTTAACACCTGATAATTTCCTTCTGAATTATCCCCAACAAAAAGGACTCTGGTTGTTTTTTTTTGGAAAGGTACTTTTATACATTTTAAAAATTCATTATATATCATCTCCCAATACTCTTTTAGCCTTTTACAAGTCCACCACATACGATAAAACATACCCTCAACCTCGTTACACATCTCCACCACTTATCTGATTCGGACTTACACATTTGAGCAATTCCGAGTAGGAATGCATTGATACTCAGCCCCCAAAACTCTGAGTAGGTTATTGTATTCTTATAAGGGGGAAAAAGCTACTATATTAAATTAATAAATTAGATAAAAGAAGCACCAGCCTGACCAGCTTTAACTCTTAAGTGCCCACCCCAAGAGACAAACTACATCTCCTGAAATCCCCTCTTCTGCCTAACTATCAAAGGTGCAGTAGACACAGCCTCTTTTGTACCTGATCACTCCACAAGCCGAGTGGTGTAGGGACTAGTTGTGGAGGCCCAATGCTACACCTCTACAAAGTGTGTGTAGATGCTTGGGAATGACCACCTCAGTCTTTGCAAAACTACCAGCATCTTGCCCTGGCTGAGGACAACAGCAGAGTGAGCAAGACACATGCAGCCAATGGAACAGAAAAAGCGAATGAAATAAAACTGCCAAACGGTGGAGTTTCAGGAAGAGGGAGGACAGGATGGAAAGTCATATTGCTATAATTTATTATTTTTCTGGAAGGGGAAAAGGAGTCGCAGGAAGGAGGAGTGTGAGAGTTTTGTCAACTGTAAACATCCTGAGTCGAGGAGATCTCTGGAGCCAGGGGCCATGCAGCTCAAATTAGATCTCCTCATCAGAAGGCATTTCTTTCCTTCTTTTCAATCCCACTCATTTTCTCAGAGAGTCATCAGAGATTTTGGCCTCAGCTAATAAAAGCCTCTGTTTAATCAGATTAGTGGGAAACGGGGAATGTTGCTCCCAAATCTTGCCTGTTAAACTGTTTTGGGTTAGGAATCTATAATGCAAGCAGCTCTCATAGTAACTCGTCAAACACTCACTGTTACAGCCAGGAAATAAACAAATCCCAGTTTTTCCAGATAGAGCAACTCCTTGTGCCTTCCAGTTTGAGGCAGCTCGAGTTATTCCTTGCCACAAGTGAAGTGCAAGTACTAAAGAACGGCTTGGCCCTCAGGCCTTTCTGATTGCTTCCTCTGAAGAAGCTGTTGACAATGGATCTATTGTTATGAACTGGCCCCAGGGTCTACAATAGCTTTGAGAAAACATCTAGAATTGAGATAGTTGCAGTCATTGCAAAGTGCCTTCAAAACTTTATGTAAGCTCTAGCTGGGGATAAGTCCAGTATCCAGGACCACACAAAGATGGTAAAGAATACTGAGGGGTTAAGAAGCTACTGACAGGAATAGTGGTAATATTATGAAAAAATGTGTGCATTTAGTAAGTGACAACTGAACATGCATTGACTCCATAACTGAACATTCTTGGTTGGTCTATCTAATGTTAGCTAAAATTCTGGTGAAAAGGTTCTCATTGATAACAGAGGCCTGTTTCTTCATCATCATCATCATAATTATTTTATCCCATCTTTCCTCCAAGAAGCTCAAGCAGCACACAAGATGCCTCACATTTTATCTTCATGGTAACCACCTGGGAGAAAATAGTGACTGTCCCAAAACCACCAAATGAGCTTCATGGCTGACTGGGGATTTGAACTCACAACTTCAAAAATTTAGTCTAAGGCTCTAAGCACAACATCTCAATAACTCTTGTTATCCTAATAATATGATTCCTTCAAGAAACCTAAATCCCTCTCTAGGAACTTAGGTAACTGTGTAAACAGATGTTCAGAATAATCCTAACCATACTAAGGAAACCCCTCATTATGACTGGAGAATGTTTCTTGATGTGGTTGGAAAACTCGACTGAACCATATCAGTGCCATCTCATACGTGGCGATAGTATTTTAGGCCCAAGCCAGACATTCAGAAGAAAAGGTTGAAAACTGCAGGGTAAGTTCATTTGGTAACTATGGTAAACACGCTGAAAGCTCCAAACTTGGGTGAAAGCCACATTATTGGAAAATGGCAGATTGGTTTCTGTTTGCATCAAGTATACAGTGGTACCTCGGGTTAAGAACTTAATTCGTTCTGGAGGTCCGTTCTTAACCTGAAACTGTTCTTAACCTGAGGTACCACTTTAGCTAATGGAGCCTCCTGTTGCCGCTGCACGATTTCTGTTCTCCTCCTGAAGCAAAGTTCTTAACCCAAGGTATTATTTCTGGGTTAGCAGAGTCTGTAACCTGAAGCGTCTGTAACCTGAAGCGTCTGTAACCCGAGGTACCACTGTATCTCTGAAACTAACAAACTGAACTGCATGTTCTTACATTCAGAATGGTCATATGTGCTCAGAGAACAATTTTAGATAGGATTTTAATTTTCAAGATATGGCAGCAGTGGGCTTTCTATGTTTTTCAAAGCTCTCAACATAAACACACCCTGCAGTTTCAAGCTTTTTCTTCTAAATTTCTGAGGCAAATACTTATTTCACTGAACTTGTAAGATAACTATACAAAGAAGCAGAGATACTCACACAGTTTTTGTTCCTGTTACACTGCTTGGATACTGTATGAATTAGATCTCAGTCTGCAAGACTTAGTACAGTGGTGCCTCGCAAGACGAAATTAATTCGTTCCGCAATTCTCTTCGTCTTGCGGTTTTTTCGTCTTGCGATGCACGGTTTCCCATAGGAATGCATTGAAAATCAATTAATGCGTTCCTAGGGAAACCGCCTTCAGACCAGGTCCGGGGACAGTCTGTCCCCGGACCTCTTCTGAAGGCTTGGGGGGGGGGGGACAAGGGCTTTTCTTCCCACCCCCAGCATTTTAAAAAACCCCGGGACAGCGGAGGACTTCTCCGCTGTCCGGGCGATCTTAAAATGCTGGCGGGCGGCATTTTAAAATCGCCCCGGGACAGCGGAGGACTGTTTAATCAGATTAGTGGGAAACGGGGAATGTTGCTCCCAAATCTTGCCTGTTAAACTGTTTTGGGTTAGGAATCTATAATGCAAGCAGCTCTCATAGTAACTCGTCAAACACTCACTGTTACAGCCAGGAAATAAACAAATCCCAGTTTTTCCAGATAGAGCAACTCCTTGTGCCTTCCAGTTTGAGGCAGCTCGAGTTATTCCTTGCCACAAGTGAAGTGCAAGTACTAAAGAACGGCTTGGCCCTCAGGCCTTTCTGATTGCTTCCTCTGAAGAAGCTGTTGACAATGGATCTATTGTTATGAACTGGCCCCAGGGTCTACAATAGCTTTGAGAAAACATCTAGAATTGAGATAGTTGCAGTCATTGCAAAGTGCCTTCAAAACTTTATGTAAGCTCTAGCTGGGGATAAGTCCAGTATCCAGGACCACACAAAGATGGTAAAGAATACTGAGGGGTTAAGAAGCTACTGACAGGAATAGTGGTAATATTATGAAAAAATGTGTGCATTTAGTAAGTGACAACTGAACATGCATTGACTCCATAACTGAACATTCTTGGTTGGTCTATCTAATGTTAGCTAAAATTCTGGTGAAAAGGTTCTCATTGATAACAGAGGCCTGTTTCTTCATCATCATCATCATAATTATTTTATCCCATCTTTCCTCCAAGAAGCTCAAGCAGCACACAAGATGCCTCACATTTTATCTTCATGGTAACCACCTGGGAGAAAATAGTGACTGTCCCAAAACCACCAAATGAGCTTCATGGCTGACTGGGGATTTGAACTCACAACTTCAAAAATTTAGTCTAAGGCTCTAAGCACAACATCTCAATAACTCTTGTTATCCTAATAATATGATTCCTTCAAGAAACCTAAATCCCTCTCTAGGAACTTAGGTAACTGTGTAAACAGATGTTCAGAATAATCCTAACCATACTAAGGAAACCCCTCATTATGACTGGAGAATGTTTCTTGATGTGGTTGGAAAACTCGACTGAACCATATCAGTGCCATCTCATACGTGGCGATAGTATTTTAGGCCCAAGCCAGACATTCAGAAGAAAAGGTTGAAAACTGCAGGGTAAGTTCATTTGGTAACTATGGTAAACACGCTGAAAGCTCCAAACTTGGGTGAAAGCCACATTATTGGAAAATGGCAGATTGGTTTCTGTTTGCATCAAGTATACAGTGGTACCTCGGGTTAAGAACTTAATTCGTTCTGGAGGTCCGTTCTTAACCTGAAACTGTTCTTAACCTGAGGTACCACTTTAGCTAATGGAGCCTCCTGTTGCCGCTGCACGATTTCTGTTCTCCTCCTGAAGCAAAGTTCTTAACCCAAGGTATTATTTCTGGGTTAGCAGAGTCTGTAACCTGAAGCGTCTGTAACCTGAAGCGTC
Source organism: Podarcis liolepis (assembly GCF_965112155.1). Classification (NCBI taxonomy): domain Eukaryota; kingdom Metazoa; phylum Chordata; class Lepidosauria; order Squamata; family Lacertidae; genus Podarcis; species Podarcis liolepis. The sequence goes on from NC_139565.1 coordinate 16,257,488, forward strand.
TGTAACCCGAGGTACCACTGTATCTCTGAAACTAACAAACTGAACTGCATGTTCTTACATTCAGAATGGTCATATGTGCTCAGAGAACAATTTTAGATAGGATTTTAATTTTCAAGATATGGCAGCAGTGGGCTTTCTATGTTTTTCAAAGCTCTCAACATAAACACACCCTGCAGTTTCAAGCTTTTTCTTCTAAATTTCTGAGGCAAATACTTATTTCACTGAACTTGTAAGATAACTATACAAAGAAGCAGAGATACTCACACAGTTTTTGTTCCTGTTACACTGCTTGGATACTGTATGAATTAGATCTCAGTCTGCAAGACTTAGTACAGTGGTGCCTCGCAAGACGAAATTAATTCGTTCCGCAATTCTCTTCGTCTTGCGGTTTTTTCGTCTTGCGATGCACGGTTTCCCATAGGAATGCATTGAAAATCAATTAATGCGTTCCTAGGGAAACCGCCTTCAGACCAGGTCCGGGGACAGTCTGTCCCCGGACCTCTTCTGAAGGCTTGGGGGGGGGGGACAAGGGCTTTTCTTCCCACCCCCAGCATTTTAAAAAACCCCGGGACAGCGGAGGACTTCTCCGCTGTCCGGGCGATCTTAAAATGCTGGCGGGCGGCATTTTAAAATCGCCCCGGGACAGCGGAGGACTCCTCCGCTGTCTGGGGCGATTTAAAAGCCCCTGGGAAGGCAGGCAGGGGGGACAAAGACTTTCGCCCCCCCCGCCCGCCTTCAGAAGGTGTCCCCCCCCCACCCTGCTTCGGGGCAGCGTTCCGAAGCGGGGTGGCTGGGGCAGGTGTTCCTGCCCCCCCGCCCGGCTTCGCAGCACCGCTCCGAAGCTCGGCGGTGGGGGCAGGTGTTCCCTCCCCCCCACCCTGCTTCGGGGCAGCGTTCCGAAGCGGGGTGGCTGGGGCAGGTGTTCCTGCCCCCCGCCCGGCTTCGCAGCACCGCTCCGAAGCTCGGCGGTGGGGGCAGGTGTTCCCTCCCCCCCACCCTGCTTCGGGGCAGCGTTCCGAAGCGGGGTGGCTGGGGCAGGTGTTCCTGCCCCCCGCCCGGCTTCGCAGCCCCTTGCTTCAAAAGAGATCGGGGGCAGCTTTTGAAGCAAGCGGCTGCAGGGAGATCGCTTCTCTCCGCAGCCGCTTGCTTCAAAAGAGGTCCGGGGGCAGCGGGAAGCGCTGCCCCCGGACCTCTTTTGAAGCAAGGGGCGGTGGGGAGAAGCGATCTCCCCGCCGCCCCTTGCTTCAAAAGAGAAGACCCGCTGTCCCCGGGGCAAGCTTCGTTTTGCGAAGCAAGCCCATAGGGAACTTCGTCTTGCGAGGCAACTCGAAAACGAAAAAACCTTTCGTTTTGCGAGTTTTTCGTCTCGCGAGGCGTTCGTCTTGCGGGGTACCACTGTATCCATTTGTTTCCAGTCCTCCTTATAAGTTGTATGTGGGTTGTATCCAAAGTTACTCATACTCAGAGTAAGACCCATTCAAATTAATGGACATGCCCAGTTTAGGTCCATTAATTTGAATGGGTCTAACCAGTGTTTTTTTCCTGGGGAGATCCAGGGATACGCATACCCCTAAACATTTTATGAATCTTTGTACTTTTGTCCATTTACTGTATTTTTTTTCACCAATTTGAACTATAAAATGGTGATTTTCTTGAGTCAAAATGAGTGTACCCCTAAACATTTTTTTTTAGAAAAAAGCACTGTGTCTAACTCTCAGTAAAACTTAGTTGTGTTCAACCTCATGTTTTCCAACTGACTACTGTATTTTTACAGATCAGTTCACAAGCTTTTAGTTCTGAGCTGGTATCTGACACAAATTCATGAGGGAAACTGCCATTTGCAAATAGTTCAATCTCTCTCTCTCTCTGTTTCATTGTTATGCATCATCCCATTTATTAATTCCCTGTAGAAAGCGGGCTTTTAATGGAAGATTTCTGAAGCCAGTTTGATGTGACGTAACCCATGCTTTCTTCCTCCCCCAAATTCCCTCTTAAATCATGTTCCTTTTCAACTGCTCTGCCTCTGATACTGAACTGAATGCTAAGAAACTGTTCACATAATGAGAAGAAGGAGGAAATCCATTATGAAGTGGCCACCCCAGACCCTAGTTCTTGTTTCCCAGAAGCAGCAATTGAGATATTATAGTACGGTCAACCCTGAACAGTATTTAAGTTGTAGTTGGCGGTGTTTTGAGAAACACCCCACTCCACTTTTAGTGTCCTGTCAGGCTCTAAAATGAATATTTTTAAAGAACAAATTAATGATAGGGAGAACCGCCCAGAGCTGGCTGGTAGTCCTTGAAGCTGATGCCCTTCCCTGGGATCCAATACAGGAAGCCATATTCTGACAAAAACTGCAAGAGATTTACTTCTACCCTGATTGACAAGAGAGTGGAGTCAAGGAGCTAGTAGCATGATGTAGAAAAGGGGCCATCAAAGAAATTGTCACTAACTATCACCTAATTCTCCCCTGATATACCAGCTGTCTCAACAAGCCAGGGTCTGACCTTAGAGGCATGGAAGGCACAGAAGACACATAAGTAGGGAAAGTAAACAAGAACTCTTCATTTGTTTTAAACCAGAGCAGCCAAAGGAAACTTCTCACTCTATCCAGCTACAACTATGTCCAGTGCCACCTAGTGAACAGATTATATGATTTCTAAACACATAGAAACTGACCTTTGACAGTTCTCTGTTGAGGGACTTTTTCTGAAAAAAGGAAGCTTGCTTTTCCAATGGATCATGCTGGGTTCTTTAGAAGGCATCTAGCCTCACTCTGACGAATATGCATGAACAGTAATACAGGAAAGTTCTTAAGTGAAGGAAAGTATCTCATTGCAAGTAAATAAGAAATAAAGGAGACCTATCTACCCGTGAACCCATGGTCTTTTCCTGGGGGACCATGGATCCATCTGATACCAGTCCTTACACATGTCTGTTTCTCCGGAACTGCACAACCAATGATGTGGCTTTGAGCTCGATTTGTTGGGGAAGAGAGGTATCCATGGTAAATTACAGAAAGTTGTGGAACAGAGACAGCAGGGATCTGAAAGGTGTCAGTAGCATGCTGTGCTCTCATAGCAAGCAATATGGAAGCTCTAAACAGAGCTGTTCACTTGTTGCCTTTTAGAAGTCTTTTGGTGTCTCACCATACAAGAAAAGACACTTTGGTGCAAAAAAGAAAACCGGATCATGTCATGGGGAAAAGATAGGGTAGGATAGAACCCCTCTCTTTGGCATCAAGCAGGAGGAGACCCTTGAGAGTCCCATGGACTGCAAGAAGATCAAACCTATCCATTCTGAAGGAAATCAGCCCTGAGTGCTCACTGGAAGGACAGATCCTGAAGCTGAGGCTCCAATATTTTGGCCACATCATGAGAAGAGAAGACTCCCTGGAAAAGACCCTGATGCTGGGAAAGATTGAGGGTACAAGGAGAAGAGGACGACAGAGGACGAGATGGTTGGACAGTGTTCTCGAAGCTACTAACATGAGTTTGACCAAACTGTGGGAGGCAGTGGAAGACAGGAATGCCTGGCGTGCTCTAGTGCATGGGGTCACGAAGAGTCGGACACGACTAAACGACTAAACAACAAAAAGTTTCCTACATGCCAGGAATATATACCGGGCACGAATTTATCATCTCAGTGAAAAGTAGGCCTTCGTCTCAGTGCTCGATAACCTGGGTGAAATTTGTTGCACATTATTATCATAAGAATATGTAACTTCTACAGCATAAGTTAATAAACTGAGATGAGAGGACTGACACGGAAATCCCCCATTCATCCTGCAAATACAAAGGCACACCATAATAAACAATCACATTGAGCATCATAAACACTTCGAGTGTCATAATGTGTCCTCAGGGTTCTGCCTTATTCTGGCCAGCCTTATGGACTAGGGAGGAAATGGAAAGTTGCAGGATGAAGAGCTGTGTATTTCTGAGGGGAAATGCTTCCAGTCTTATTTCTGAGATAATACCCTTCTGCTTTGCTTCTGACAGCAAGCTGTATCAACAACAGATGCCTGTAACTATGCCCAGTTGGGCCCCCACATATCGAACACCTGCCCCAGCCACCCCGCTTCGGAACGCTGCCCCGAAGCAGGGTGGGGGGGAGGGAACACCTGCCCCCACCGCCGAGCTTCGGAGCGGTGCTGCGAAGCCGGGCGGGGGGGCAGGAACACCTGCCCCAGCCACCCCGCTTCGGAACGCTGCCCCGAAGCAGGGTGGGGGGGAGGGAACACCTGCCCCCACCGCCGAGCTTCGGAGCGGTGCTGCGAAGCCGGGCGGGGGGCAGGAACACCTGCCCCAGCCACCCCGCTTCGGAACGCTGCCCCGAAGCAGGGTGGGGGGGAGGGAACACCTGCCCCCACCGCCGAGCTTCGGAGCGGTGCTGCGAAGCCGGGCGGGGGGCAGGAACACCTGCCCCAGCCACCCCGCTTCGGAACGCTGCCCCGAAGCAGGGTGGGGGGGAGGGAACACCTGCCCCCACCGCCGAGCTTCGGAGCGGTGCTGCGAAGCCGGGCGGGGGGCAGGAACACCTGCCCCAGCCACCCCGCTTCGGAACGCTGCCCCGAAGCAGGGTGGGGGGGAGGGAACACCTGCCCCCACCGCCGAGCTTCGGAGCGGTGCTGCGAAGCCGGGCGGGGGGCAGGAACACCTGCCCCAGCCACCCCGCTTCGGAACGCTGCCCCGAAGCAGGGTGGGGGGGAGGGAACACCTGCCCCCACCGCCGAGCTTCGGAGCGGTGCTGCGAAGCCGGGCGGGGGGCAGGAACACCTGCCCCAGCCACCCCGCTTCGGAACGCTGCCCCGAAGCAGGGTGGGGGGGAGGGAACACCTGCCCCCACCGCCGAGCTTCGGAGCGGTGCTGCGAAGCCGGGCGGGGGACGGGAACACCTGCCCCAGCCACCCCGCTTCTCTCCGCAGCCGCTTGCTTCAAAAGAGATCGGGGGCAGCTTTTGAAGCAAGCGGCTGCAGGGAGATCGCTTCTCTCCGCAGCCGCTTGCTTCAAAAGAGGTCCGGGGGCAGCGGGAAGCGCTGCCCCCGGACCTCTTTTGAAGCAAGGGGCGGTGGGGAGAAGCGATCTCCCCGCCGCCCCTTGCTTCAAAAGAGAAGACCCGCTGTCCCCGGGGCAAGCTTCGTTTTGCGAAGCAAGCCCATAGGGAACTTCGTCTTGCGAGGCAACTCGAAAACGAAAAAACCTTTCGTTTTGCGAGTTTTTCGTCTCGCGAGGCGTTCGTCTTGCGGGGTACCACTGTATCCATTTGTTTCCAGTCCTCCTTATAAGTTGTATGTGGGTTGTATCCAAAGTTACTCATACTCAGAGTAAGACCCATTCAAATTAATGGACATGCCCAGTTTAGGTCCATTAATTTGAATGGGTCTAACCAGTGTTTTTTTCCTGGGGAGATCCAGGGATACGCATACCCCTAAACATTTTATGAATCTTTGTACTTTTGTCCATTTACTGTATTTTTTTTCACCAATTTGAACTATAAAATGGTGATTTTCTTGAGTCAAAATGAGTGTACCCCTAAACATTTTTTTTTAGAAAAAAGCACTGTGTCTAACTCTCAGTAAAACTTAGTTGTGTTCAACCTCATGTTTTCCAACTGACTACTGTATTTTTACAGATCAGTTCACAAGCTTTTAGTTCTGAGCTGGTATCTGACACAAATTCATGAGGGAAACTGCCATTTGCAAATAGTTCAATCTCTCTCTCTCTCTGTTTCATTGTTATGCATCATCCCATTTATTAATTCCCTGTAGAAAGCGGGCTTTTAATGGAAGATTTCTGAAGCCAGTTTGATGTGACGTAACCCATGCTTTCTTCCTCCCCCAAATTCCCTCTTAAATCATGTTCCTTTTCAACTGCTCTGCCTCTGATACTGAACTGAATGCTAAGAAACTGTTCACATAATGAGAAGAAGGAGGAAATCCATTATGAAGTGGCCACCCCAGACCCTAGTTCTTGTTTCCCAGAAGCAGCAATTGAGATATTATAGTACGGTCAACCCTGAACAGTATTTAAGTTGTAGTTGGCGGTGTTTTGAGAAACACCCCACTCCACTTTTAGTGTCCTGTCAGGCTCTAAAATGAATATTTTTAAAGAACAAATTAATGATAGGGAGAACCGCCCAGAGCTGGCTGGTAGTCCTTGAAGCTGATGCCCTTCCCTGGGATCCAATACAGGAAGCCATATTCTGACAAAAACTGCAAGAGATTTACTTCTACCCTGATTGACAAGAGAGTGGAGTCAAGGAGCTAGTAGCATGATGTAGAAAAGGGGCCATCAAAGAAATTGTCACTAACTATCACCTAACTCTCCCCTGATATACCAGCTGTCTCAACAAGCCAGGGTCTGACCTTAGAGGCATGGAAGGCACAGAAGACACATAAGTAGGGAAAGTAAACAAGAACTCTTCATTTGTTTTAAACCAGAGCAGCCAAAGGAAACTTCTCACTCTATCCAGCTACAACTATGTCCAGTGCCACCTAGTGAACAGATTATATGATTTCTAAACACATAGAAACTGACCTTTGACAGTTCTCTGTTGAGGGACTTTTTCTGAAAAAAGGAAGCTTGCTTTTCCAATGGATCATGCTGGGTTCTTTAGAAGGCATCTAGCCTCACTCTGACGAATATGCATGAACAGTAATACAGGAAAGTTCTTAAGTGAAGGAAAGTATCTCATTGCAAGTAAATAAGAAATAAAGGAGACCTATCTACCCGTGAACCCATGGTCTTTTCCTGGGGGACCATGGATCCATCTGATACCAGTCCTTACACATGTCTGTTTCTCCGGAACTGCACAACCAATGATGTGGCTTTGAGCTCGATTTGTTGGGGAAGAGAGGTATCCATGGTAAATTACAGAAAGTTGTGGAACAGAGACAGCAGGGATCTGAAAGGTGTCAGTAGCATGCTGTGCTCTCATAGCAAGCAATATGGAAGCTCTAAACAGAGCTGTTCACTTGTTGCCTTTTAGAAGTCTTTTGGTGTCTCACCATACAAGAAAAGACACTTTGGTGCAAAAAAGAAAACCGGATCATGTCATGGGGAAAAGATAGGGTAGGATAGAACCCCTCTCTTTGGCATCAAGCAGGAGGAGACCCTTGAGAGTCCCATGGACTGCAAGAAGATCAAACCTATCCATTCTGAAGGAAATCAGCCCTGAGTGCTCACTGGAAGGACAGATCCTGAAGCTGAGGCTCCAATATTTTGGCCACATCATGAGAAGAGAAGACTCCCTGGAAAAGACCCTGATGCTGGGAAAGATTGAGGGTACAAGGAGAAGAGGACGACAGAGGACGAGATGGTTGGACAGTGTTCTCGAAGCTACTAACATGAGTTTGACCAAACTGTGGGAGGCAGTGGAAGACAGGAATGCCTGGCGTGCTCTAGTGCATGGGGTCACGAAGAGTCGGACACGACTAAACGACTAAACAACAAAAAGTTTCCTACATGCCAGGAATATATACCGGGCACGAATTTATCATCTCAGTGAAAAGTAGGCCTTCGTCTCAGTGCTCGATAACCTGGGTGAAATTTGTTGCACATTATTATCATCAGAATATGTAACTTCTACAGCATAAGTTAATAAACTGAGATGAGAGGACTGACACGGAAATCCCCCATTCATCCTGCAAATACAAAGGCACACCATAATAAACAATCACATTGAGCATCATAAACACTTCGAGTGTCATAATGTGTCCTCAGGGTTCTGCCTTATTCTGGCCAGCCTTATGGACTAGGGAGGAAATGGAAAGTTGCAGGATGAAGAGCTGTGTATTTCTGAGGGGAAATGCTTCCAGTCTTATTTCTGAGATAATACCCTTCTGCTTTGCTTCTGACAGCAAGCTGTATCAACAACAGATGCCTGTAACTATGCCCAGTTGGGCCCCCACACAGTGCACAATTATTGCTGGTCTTCAGATACAGTCCAGCTCTCAGTGCTTTTATTTTAATAATGATATCGGCAATGAAAAGGCTTGCAGTTTATGAAGAGTATAGAAGATTCGCCATCTTTGTGCCATCTCACCCTACCAGTAGTTATATCTCCACTGATGCGGAAAAACAAATGTGTCAGCATTGGCAAGTCTGGGATGGAGTGAAGCACCAGGAAGGTGTGGCATTCAGTCAAGGCCAGCCCTACCATAAGGGAGATGAGGCAATTGCCTGATGAGAGTGAGGATGTAGAGCAGCATCCCCACACTGGCCATTCCTCCTAAGCATTCTGGTCATTCTCCTCTTTCGGAGTTCAGAACTGTGTGTGCCACAGCCCGGTAATGTACCCCAAACTAGCTCCTAAGGTCATTGGGAACGATGACCCCTTTGTCATCGTTGAGGTAAAGTTTCCGCTGCCAGTTCAGCCAGCTGCTGTACATACAAATGGGAGCAGAGGCACCACCTCGTTCTTTGCCTCGGGTGGCAATAGGTCTTGGGTCAGCCCAATATGGTGCCTAGAATGCTATGTTTACAGCTAGAGCACATTGAACATACAACATGAGCAAACCTAATCTTGTATATCATGCATTGGTTGCAACAATGCGGATACAGTGGTACCTCGGGTTACAGACGCTTCAGGTTACAGGCGCTTCAGGTTACAGACTCTGCTAACCCAGAAATATTACCTCGGGTTAAGAACTTTGCTTCAGGATGAGAACAGAAATTGTGCTCCAGCGGCATGGGGGCAGCAGGAGGCCCCATTAGCTAAAGTGGTGCTTCAGGTTAAGAACAGTTTCAGGTTAAGAACGGACCTCCGGAACGAATTAAGTACTTAACCCGAGGTACCACTGTATAGCCCAAATAATCAGAGGTATATGGTGTATCCAAAAAGGGGGCTGCAACAGCTCCTCCCTTCCCTACTTTTTTTGGAAATCTTTTTTATTTTTATTTTACAAATATAGAGTTAACACAATATCAAATACATATCCATATATAGATTGCTCTGAATCTTGAGACTTCCCACCATGCCCTCCATGGGTCCTGTTGTCAACATTTTCAACCGCATATTATTTTGTAATCTATATTTTGCATCAATCCATATTGTCCATAGTGTTTGTTACGTTACAAGTGTTATTAAAATCCTGCTAATGGTTTCATCTGCTTATAGCAGTCTCCTAAATAAATTATGGGATGCAGGTAGCGCTGTGGGTTAAACCACAGAGCCTAGGGCTTGCCGATCAGAAGATTGGCGGTTTGAATCCCCGCGACGGGGTGAGCTCCTGTTGCTTGGTCCCAGCTCCTGCCAACCTAGCAGTTTAAAAGCACGTCAAAGTGCTTCCAGCGGGAAGGTAAACAGTTCGCCAGAAGCGGCTAAGTCATGACCTGGAACCACATGGCCACATGACCCGGAACCTGTACACCGGCTCCCTCAGCCAATAAAGTGAGATGAGCACCTCAACCCCAGAGTTGTCCGCGACTGGACCTAATGGTCGGGGTCCCTTTACCTTTAAATAAATTATAAATTTTCCCATTCTTTCTTGAAGTTTTTGTTTTCTTGGTTCCTGAGCTTTCCAGTCAGTTTTGCCATTTTGGCGTAGTCCAACAGCTTGATTTGCCATTCCTCTCTGGTGGGGACTTTGTCTTCTTTCATCTCTGGGCTAGTAGCATCCTTGCAGCTCTTGTCACCTCCCTTCCCTACTAAGCCACTCCACAAACACAATGTTCCTCTAACCTTCTGTATCCCAGCTCCACCCATGGAAGCCCCTTGTGTTAGCCATGACAGCTAAACTTCATCTCCAGATCCACCTCCAGGTTCTTATCTTGGGAACAAAGCAAAAAGGACCAATCTGTTGACCTTACACTCTGCTTGTAATCCCTTCAGAGGCGTTTGCCTGACCACTGTGGGAAATAGAGGGTGATACTTAACTGCCATATCCCATCAGTTACAACCCCACAAATAACTGGAAATCTACAGGCAGTGAGGTTTCGTACACCAGGATCTCTGTAGGAGGCTCTCCAGTTCAAAGAGCTGCAAAAGTGTGGCTGAAATGCGGTGAGGCAAAATCTCACCAATGACGCAGTGAAACTAACCAGCTGTTTCTGTGTACAAAGTTCAAGTATGCCGTTTCTGTAATGCTCTGTATTTTACCTTTCTTTTTGGTCCTAGCAAAGAAGTAATAACCCAGGCAAACAAGATATCAGCCTGCAGTGCAGTGCCAGCTGTAATGCACATCATGCCTCAAATATATTTGCAGCACTGGCTCTGAGGTCACATAGTTCAGTGGAGCATCTGGAACGGGTCTGAACAAATTCTTGCATATTTTGCCATTGAAATAAAATACGTTGAAAGAAGCAGCTGGAGCTTCCACTCACCTCCAATCAGAGCTTGTCCTAGGGCTCATTGCAAACAACAGGCATCTTAGCATGAATGAAATATGTACCATTCTTATTCAACACTCAGGCCAGTGAGACAGTGAAAAAGGTATGCATGAATTATACTATGCTTTGGTATAAACAGCTAAGTGTTAGTCATGGAGGATATGAACATATAAAATTATTTCTTTCTTTGGCAATCACTTGTAGCCGAGTAAGATTGTCTTCCCTGAATCCTGATCATTTTGCTTAAACTTTTGCTCTGTAATCACCCTACTCCTAATTAAAACAGCTATACAGTGGTACCTCAGGTTACAGACGCTTCAGGTTACAGACGCTTCAGGTTACAGACTCCGCTAACCCAGAAATAGTACCTCAGGTTAAGAACATTGCTTCAGGATGAGAACAGAAATCATGCTGTGGCGGTGCGGTGGCAGCAGGAGGCCCCATTAGCTAAAGTGGTACCAGGTTAAGAACAGTTTCAGGTTAAGAATGGACCTCCAGAACAAATTAAGTTCTTAACCCGAGGTACCACTGTACATGAAATATAACACACTTCTGGGAATTCCACATGTATCTGTAACACCAACAGTGATAGTGTACACTGGTCTACTCAGAAACAAGTCCCCCCCCCCCCACCAAGTAAAAAGCAAAAGGGAGCAAGTGGCGTTGTGGTCTGAACCACTGAGCCTCTTGGGCTTGCCAATCAGAAGGTTGACGGTTTAAATCCCCATGGTGGAGAGAGCTCCCGTTACTCTGCCCCAGCTTCTGCCAACCTAGCAGTTTGAAAGCACACCAGTGCAAGTAGACAAATAGGTATCACTGCGGAAGGAAAGTAAACGGCATTTTTGTGCACTCTGGTTTCCGTCACGGTGTTCCGTTGCGCCAGAAGCTACTGTTAGGTCCATCATGAGATGTCCACCAGCTTCCAGCCACAGATACCAGCAGCCTTCAAGGAAGTAAACTTGCCTTATTATCGCTCCATAGCATCCCACTGCCAGAGGATTGCCTCCTTCCTTTCACCAGTTTGCCTCCTACAAGTGGAAGAAACCTGGGCAGTGCTGAATGTCACATCCGTTGCCAGGTGTTTCCTGCTGTAAATAAAAAAGGGCTTTCCCCGTGGCCTGCCTTTATATCCACTCAGTTGCCAAGTGCTTTTGTGACATCACAAGAAACCCACAGCCAATGGCAACAGCTGGGGAGGCATCATCTTCATTGCTTTGAGCCTCACAATGGTGGGTGGCCTATCAGTGACTGTGTGCTTGTTTACTGGGGACACGGGTGGAGCTGTAGTTTAAACCACTGAGCCTCTTGGGCTTGCCAATCAGAAGGTCAATGGTTCAAATCCCTGCAATGGGGTGAGCTCATGTTGCTCTGTCCCAGCTTCTGCCAACCTAGCAGTTTGAAAGCACACCAGAGCAAGTAGAGAAATAGGTACCACTGTGGCAGGAAGGTAAACGGCATTTCTGTGCACTCTGGTTTCCGTCACAGTGTCCCATTGCACCAGAAGCGGTTCAGTCATGCTGGCCACATGACCCGGAAAGCTGTTTGTGGATAAACGCAGGCTCCCTCAGCCTGAAAGTGAGATGAGCACCGCACCCCTTAGTAGCTTTTGATTGGACTTAACCGTCCAGGGGTCCTTTACCTTTACCTCCTGAGTTCAGTAGAACATTATCCCTGATAGTGGCCACGGGACTGTAGCAAATGTGAGAAAGAAGACACATAATTTTTCTCTATTTGGGGGGGGGGGTGGCAGCTGTTCAATCCACTTCTATTTCACAGTATTCTTCATGTTTGTCCCCACTTAATCCAATAGCTGCTTTGTTTGAAGAGTTTTGCACATCCATTGCAAAAAAGATCAAGAGGCTAATGACAGAATAGTGAATAAATAATTTTACTTTCTACCCCTATGAGAGAACATAACATTAGAGGCCCGAGTCTTTGTCATTTTTTAATTTAAATAAACCTGTATTGCTCAGCAGTCTTTGCTTTGGGGTCACTCATTTATGTCTGAAGTATGTCTCAGCAACCTCCCCTGACTCTACTGCCTACTGCCTCAGCTACAAGGCCTCTGTGATATATGACTTGGCAGGTTTTGCCCCATTATTTGGAAAACATTGCCCTGTACTATTAAATAGATACCTAGACAGAGGTTAGATTGTCCTGTTCCCTTCAATTTACAACATTCAAGATTTGTTCCTCATTTATGTCTCAGGGAAAGTGACTTCCTCCTGTTCTGTGGAAATAATTACGCAACATTTAATTGGGATTTATTCTAAGCTTTTATTTAATTCTGCAAGGCCTGATTGAGTAAACATGTTCCTCTCCCAGGAAAGCCTCCGTTTAATAAACCACAAGCCCATATTCCCAGCGGGTTATAGTCTGGCAGGATATGACAGCCATATCTCACCATAGGGTCATGTGAAATGTCGAGACTTGGGTATGTAGTACAATACTTTACCTCATCGACAGTTACTGGGAGTTCCACAGTGATGTAACTGCAAGGTTCAGTAGGATGTGTTGATGTGTTTCTCATCAGTTCCATGCTCGTAGTATTTGTAGTAGAACAGTGCACATGTCAACATCTGTGTTTTTTAAAAAATACAAACTTCATAATAATTACTCTGCTGCTGCCACACTATTTTCTCTCTCAAAAATAATAATGTGTAGCATTATAAATGTGACATTTTGTGCTATGACTGCGATGTTCTCTTGTTATGTTGCTTGCTGCTGTTGTTCATTGTTTGTAAGCCGCTTTGGAATTCATTTGAATGCGAAGCAGCCTAAAATGTAATCACTCGATCGCTCAGCTTAGAAGGAATAATGAAATGCCTGTACAGTGGTGCCCCGCAAGATGAATACCTCGCAAGACGGAAAACTCGCTAGACGAAAGAGTTTTCCGTTTTGGAGGTGCTTCGCAAAACGAATCTCCTATGGGCTTGCTTCGCAAGACGACAATGTCTTGCGAGTTCCTGCTGGTTTTTTCGCCCTCCCCCCCTTTTTCTAAGCCGCTAAGCCGCTTATCAGCTGATCCGAACAGCAGATAAGCCACTAAAAGCAGCTAAAAGCCGCTAATAGCGCTAAGCTGCTTATCAGCTGATCCGATCTAATAGCGCTAATCCGCTAATCCTTCAATGGGCTTGCTTCGCAAGACGAAAAAAACCGCTAGACGAAGAGAATCACAGAACGGATTCTTTTCGTCTTGCGAGGCACCACTGTACGTTGCTATGACCAGGCGGCGACAGCCCCAGCCTCCAGGGATCATAAGGAAGGAATAAAGACTCTGACAACGTTATATGGAATTAAAATTAGGCCACAACTTTATTAAACTTATGAATGTAGGAAGACCTTGGCTTAGGCCTTGGGCGTGTATCCCTCCCAGCCCCCCAGCCGGGGGGAACTGGGTCTCATCAGGTTAAATGGGATATGGGGGTGCTCTGCAAGATGTAAGTGTAGCAGGCAGCCCAGCCCATATCCCCACACAACCTTTCAGTGTATGGCCAGTTACACCCATTATATAACCCCTTTAAGAGGGGGACCCTGGAATTGCCACCGCAGGGGGGTGAGACACCACCTCAGGCCCCACCCCCCAATATAGGGAAGAAAAGACTAAAGGATTCCACCCGTATGACTTCATATTGGTGAACCCATTCTGACGGCCCATAGATGCAAAGATTATGAGAATGAATATACTCAATAGTCATATTTTATGTTGGGAGAAAACCACACGCAAACATGCTGCAGGGGTCTAGCTTAGTTAGCTTCAACACTTGTTGATTAGGGAATTTAGAAGTGTCTAACACACAGCTTAATGGACCTAGGTCTGTCCTAATACAAACACAGGTCAGGATATTTCCTGGTATTAACATTTCATGCATTGATTAAATTCTAGCACTTACTAGACCCAGGAGTTTAGGCTGTCTACCGCCTACAAACTCATATATATATCTATCTTTTTCTACAATTTAAAGTACTCATTTTTACATCCATAAATGACTTCCCATCTTCTCTTTCCATTGTTCATTTTACATGTCATAAATCCCTGCATATTTTACAAAAACTATACCATTCAGTATTCCCTTATTACATCCACCAAACTTTACACTGTTGAATTTATCTTAATGCTGCCAGCGTTTTCAGCTGTACACAGTAATTTCCCATATATTCAATATTTCCAATCTTCTCTAAACGTATGTTCTTCTTGTTCTCTTACTCTATATGTTAAGTCTGCAAGCTGTGCATATTGTGTCAACTTAAGTTGCCATTCTTCTTTGGTTGGGACCTTGCTCGTTTTCTGTTTTGGGGCTAACAAAATACGTGCTGGTAAGCTCATAACAATAATTTAGCCTACAGAAGTTACCCATTGGTTAAGAATGTTGTTGAAGGACCAGAATAGACATATTTAGAACAGTGAATGCTGGCTGTCCTTCAAGCAGGATTTATACATCAACAGACAAGGGCAGCTAAAATAACGGAAAAATTCATAATTTCTTTAGGATTTAGCTGGTTGCCATTTTGTTTTCAGAGAAAACCGTTCTTTGAAATCAGATGGCTTTTGCACAGGTGTGTTAATGCACAGACACGCACCCCGACATTCTAATATAGAGTGGTTTCTTGTGCATCTCTGTCTCCACACCCGCAATTCAAAAACATCCCCATTTCTTACACGTCACACTGGTTTATATTAGCTGCACCCCAGTCAGGGCTGTCTTTAGCATATGCGCCGCCAGGGTGCAAAGATCCGCCCAGCGCCCCCAAATTTAGTTTAGCCCAAATTAACTTTTATTATGCTTATGTCACTATTACCGTTTGATGAATAGCGCTCATGCCTGCGCAGCTCCAAAAGGAGGTTTTTGTGTGTGTTTTTTGTTTTAAACCAGCTTTTCTAAAGAAGACAAAGAACACATTGGGAGTCAGTGTAAACACTCCATGCATGCGCTTACAGTCGTAGGGAGGTGTCTGAAAGATGAGATGTGTGGGCCTTGTGCACATGCATGCGAAAGCCAGCTGGGGCAGCCTTTCATTGTGGGAGCAACCTTATTTCTAGAGGAGCTTGGTGGGCCCTTGAGAGTGCGCATGTATGAGCTCTTCTTCCAGAGCCTGTGCGCACTCCCGTTGCTAGATAGGCGCATTCTCTTTCTGTCTGTCTCTCCCTCTTTCCTGCCACTCTCCTTCCTCCCAGCTTTGGTGAGCGAGACTTTCCAGATAGCTCTCCCTGCAGGCAGTGGCGTAGCGTGGGTTGTCAGCACCCGGGGCAAGGCAAGTAATTTGCGCCCCCTAACCCGTGGATTTGCGCCCCCTAACCCTAACCCCCAGATGTTGCGCCCGGTGCGGCCAGCCCCCCTGCACCCCCCACGCTATGCCACTGCCTGCAGGTGGTGCGAGATCAGTCGTGTCAAAGGTGCTGCATAGCAGCTCAATACAACACACTTAGGTGGTGTGCTGGTCCCGTGGGCTAACCAAGAGGCGAGGTCCGAGTCCAGTCCGAGGTCGAAGGTGCAGTATGGAGGCAGTCCATAAAAGTTGAAGCTGGATGCAGGGCAGGAAGTCGGTTGGGGTCAGGAGCTCCGGCAGGATAGCAGGACAGAGTTCAGGCAGGAACTGACAACCAACAAAGTTGATCCCGCAACTTGGGACTGGGGCTGGCTGGCTTTTATCTGCCCCGAGGCACAGGGCGGCCCCGATCCTCAGGTCACTCGCCTCTCCTGGCCAGGAGGCGAGCACTCCTCCTGCGGGAACCTAGTTCCCTCCGCCTCTCTGCCCTGAGCCTCTGCAGCTCAGGAGAGGCTGGAGGGTTACTGGACCTAGAGGCAACCTCAGCTTCCTCTGACGGGGCTGAGAGTGGAGCACCTGCAGGCGATGGGTCCTCCATCACCTCCGGAGCTAGAGCAGACTCAGCTGGAGCCTGCACCTGAGGATCCAGCACAGGTGAGGACCTTTCAGGCTCAAGCCCCAGCCCCGGCTCAGCTGGTTCTGGAGGCGGGGAATCCTATACAGGCTGGGATTCTTCAGGTTCAGCATCCGAATCCAAATCCCAGACCATCACAGGTGGCTTCAGCGGCAGGCACCTGGCACCCCCCAGAATTCAGCGCCCCGGCGCCCCACACCCCTTACACCCCTGAGTAAAGATGGCCCTGACCCCAGTCGATGGACGTTCTGTCAGACGCTTGGCTGGTTCCTTTCCATTTGCTACACTTTGCCAGATTGGACACAACTCTAGGAAACAAAATGTGATCTAGCATTTAGGATGTGCTTCAGCCAAATTGGGTACCCGGAGAATAATAGACAATGAAGAACAAACAATGGCATTCTTTACTCGCAGCTGATAGAAGCTCAGAGAAATCTGAAAAAGCTCTTCTGTTCACTAACAATTCTGCTTCTGTATTCTTTATTTTCTTTACTTTTTCTTTCTTGTCCTTTATTGCCGAAGACATTGGTATCAAAACATGATATTTGCTTAAGGGTTCATCTGCCCCTTCCACTTAATTACACAACCGAAAAAAATCTAATCCTTTGTTTGTAACGTCACAGTGGGGTTGCCAAAAAGCAGAGCCCTGGGACTGCAGGTAGAGAATAAACAGAAGGAGCAGATTCGCTCTTGAGAAACAAAAGACCCTTTTAAAAATCCAAATATTTTCACTAATGACGAGTGAGCGAAAGGAAGAACAGAAAACGCATGACAAGCTCCCAAGGTGCAGCTGTTCTTTTTAACAACGGCTTTGGCAGGTTGGAGTGTGAGAAAGTCCTGTCACTCTCCCAGAAAATATTTCAAAAGTTTATGCATTTAGCTATTTATAGCGTTTGGCTCTTTGCTTAACTCTTCAAAGTCTGAAAGAAAAAGAAGTAAGGCTGCCAGCTTTCTTTCTTTCTTTCTTTCTTTCTTTCTTTCTTTCTTTCTTTCTTTCTTTCTTTCTTTCTTTCTTTCTTTCTTTCTTTCTTTCTTTCGTTTTGTAGGGTCCCTGTGGCTTTGACAGTTGTTATCAAGCAGCAATTCAGCAGGTGAAGATATCCTCTCATCGCTGCATCCATATGCCAGAAATAACTTCAGCTGCTGAATCGCTGCCACATAACTGTTACATAACTGTTATATGCATACCCTCCAACATTTCTCCGATGAAAATAGGGATGTCCTTTTAAACAACAGCAACTATTGTGCCCCAACCACTCTGGGAAGGTTGCAACACATGTGAAAACATAATAAAACATTGAACATTAAAAAACTTCCCTATACAGGGCTGCCTTCAGATGTCTTCTAAAAGTTTTATAGTTTCTCATCTCCTTGGCTCAGGGGTCACATTAACTCCGTACCCTCCAACACTACTCTGATGAAAATAGGGACATCCTAAGGAAAAGTGGGACATTATGGGATGAAATCAGAAGCCAGGACAGCTTCTACAAATCTGGGACAGTTCAAAAGCACGTCAAAGCGCAAGTAGATAAATAGGTACCGCTCCAGCGGGAAGGTAAACAGCTTTTCCCTGCGCTGCTCTGGTTCGCCAGAAGCGGCTTGGTCATGCTGGCCACATGACCCGGAAGCTGTACACCGGCTCCCTCGGCCAATAAAGCAAGATGAGCGCTGCAACCCGAGTCGGCCACGACTGGACCTAATGGTCAGGGGTCCCTTTACCTTTTTAAAGGTGTATATGTTGTGAACCGCCCTGAGATGTATGGACGGTGGGTGTTATACAAATTTAATTAATTAATTAGCAGCAACATAATGAAGGCACCAGCTGAACCCTCCTGAGCATAGCATTCCACAAAAGCATGCGCCCATTTGCATTGGTTCTTCATTAAAGGGATTTTGTTTTGCCTTGGGTTTGGGGCTCTCCTCTGCTGAAGCAGCTAACCCAGCCAGATGGGCGGGGTATAAATAATAAATTATTATTATTATTATTATTATTATTATTACTACTACTACTACTACTACTACTATTACCCATGATGCTTAATAATAGAGAATAGAATGGGAAGAAGGAGAGCACCACAGCAGCATTAAGGATTTTAGGATGCTAAACATTGTTTCTTTAAGAGAAATCCCTCTTTGGTTCTTCTAGTGCTTATGCAAGCAAGTACCATGTCGTACCAAGCAGAGCAGATATTTCTGTTGAATGGAAAGGAAGGAAACTGTTGCAGGCAGAGGCGGGGGGGGGGAGAGAGAAACAACCCCATTGATCAGCCAAAGGCTACGTCTATATTCAAGGGAATCAACACAGAATCAGATCACAGGCATGACGAGATGCCACCTCCTCCTCTAGGGGGAGGAAGGAGAACAGCTTATTTGCATATTCTACATTTATGTAAATTGTCCGGTGCTATCCTTGCACTGCAGCTGAATTATTTAGTGTAAGCTTATACATAAAATACTGCATAAAATTACGTTGCTGTCTAGAATCACATAGAAAACCTGCATCTTAAAAATACTACACAAATCACATGTAACAGAGATAAAAATCGCATATCGAAAGGGTAAAATTTAACTTAAAGCATTGATTGTAAAAAGATACGATGGTTCAACGCAGTCAACTCCGATCTCATTAATTAACTCTTGTCTGGATTTTCATTGCTACTAGGGCAAAAAGAGAGACCTTGTGGGTTACCCTACAATTGGTGTCTGACAGGAGGTAGAAAATATTTTCTATTGAGTTCATTCATGAAATAACTGGGTTATATTAAGAATCCTGCTTGGGCAATGCAAAGTGAAAGCAGCGGCTGCAGTTTTCCTCAGCAGTCCTGACAGCAGGATGCTTCCTTTTATGAGTTCACCGTGCCATGTGACTTCTGACTGCTGGGACACAAGCTTTGTAAAAGCCCACAGGCGCCGTGTCAGATCTTTACTAGTTTGAAAGAACTGCTGAGCTCTTTTCAAAGATGGCGCCAAAAGATAGGTGTTGAGTGATGGCGAGTTTTTGCAACATTCAGCTACAGCAGCTAACTACAGTGGTACCTTGGTTCCTGAACTTAATCTGTTCCAGGAGTGTGTTCGATTCCTGAAACTGTTCGAAAACCAAGGTGCAGCTTCTGATTGGCTGCAGAAGATGCGTTGGACATTTGGCTTCTGAAAAATGTTTGCAAACTGGAACACTTACATCTGGGTTTGCAGCGTTCAGGAGCCAATTTGTTTGACAAATAAGCTGTTCAGGAACCAAGAGACAACTGTGTTGTGTGCACGTTTGTTTGCAAGTGAGCCCTAGGGCAGAACGGTTGAGCACAGTCAGAGGCATGGAAGCTTGTAGCTGAAAGAATGACCATGTCTCTCAGAATCTGGGTGTCTCTCCCATTCATGCTAATTCACTCTGGTTTTCTCAGTCCACAACATGAGCTAACAGACGATCAACAAAGTGTCACCATGGGGGCAACGCATCTTGCAAAATCTGCACATAGGACCCCTGACAGTTAAGGCCAGTCGCGAACGACTCTGGGGTTGCGGCACTTATCTCACTTTACTGGCTGAGGGAACCAACGTTTGTCTGCAAACAGTATTTCCGGGTCATGTGGCCAGCATGACTAAGCTGCTTCTGGCAAACCAGAGCAGCGCACGGAAACACCGTTTACCTTCCTGCCGGAGCGGTTCCTATTTATCTACTTGCACTTTGACGTGCTTTTGAACTGCTAGGCTGGCAGGAACTGGGACTGAGCAACAGAAGCTCACCCCGTCACGGGAATTCAAACCGCCGACCTTCCAATCAGCAAGCCCTAGGCTCAGTGGTTTACACCAGAGCGCCACCCACATCCCATAAAACTGCACATAACAAGAGCTAAAAGGAAAGAAGAAAACCGTTGGATGGGTCCTGAGTTTAGTATACAAACTGTGGAAGAGAGCTGAAATGGGTGTTGGCGCTGACCTTTAAAGCCCTAAACGGCCTCGGCCCAGTATACCTAAAGGAGCTTCTCCGCCCCCATCGTTCAGCCCAGACACTGAGGTCCAGCTCCAAGGGCCTTCTGGTGGTTCCCTCACTGCAAGAAGCCAAGTTACAGGGAACCAGGCATAGGGCCTTCTTGATAGTGGTGCCTGCCCTGTAGGCAGGGTATAAATAATAACTTATTATTATTAAATTATTATTGTTTTGTTTTTATTACATATTTTGTGTTTTTATCTTGTGTATTTATTCTGTGAAATGGGTGGTATATAAATTTAATAAATAATTGTTATTACTATGCATCAATCACAGGTAATATCCCCAGCACCTAGTATATGACTAATAGGAATAAGAATAAGAATAGTTTCCTTTCAAAATGTGGGCTGAGTTTGACATCTGAAACTCAGTGGGTATATGGGCTGCAAGCAATGCTGGATTACGAAATAGGCAGACTAAAGACAAGCAAAGCAGAGGCACCCCTCCCAAAGAAAAAGAGAGAGAGAAGAGAGAGAGGGAGAGAGATTTCAAGATGGCTAAAGACATTGTTTATCTTCTGGCGGGAAGGTAAACGGCGTTTCCGTGCGCTGCTCTGGTTCGCCAGAAGCGGCTTAGTCATGCTGGCCACATGACCCGGAAGCTGTACACCGGCTCCCTCGGCCAGTAAAGTGAGATGAGCGCCGCAACCCCAGAGTCGGCCACGACTGGACCTAATGGTCAGGGGTCCCTTTACCTTTACCTAAAGTCAGTGCTTATGCCAGATCAACTAATTTCTTTTTGATTGTCTACCTTAGGCATCCTGAGAGCCAGCTAATAATGAGAGCTGGTATCCGTGAGAATAATGCCCTCCTGGATTTTATTGAGTAGGGATTCCCTCCTGACAGACAGGTCTTAAGGCCAGTCTCAAAAGCCTGCCGGATCATTAATTTACAGTGGACTTTCTGAATGACAAAGGTTATTGGTTGGAAAAACCTCTTTTGGCCTTCCTGTTCATGCCATATTTGTTTCTATGACTACATACCTGTTCTGGAAAAACAGGAGAATCCCATTCCGCTCCCTCCCCCCATGAGAGACAGCAGCCATTTTGGGTGCCATGCTCTCACAATACCTTGCCCCAACAAAAGCACCTTTTTCAGGTCCATGATTTTCTGTAATGCTCCAAAACACATGTTTTGGGGCACCATGCCTGGAAAAGCACTTTTTTCCGGGTCTACAATCTCATTGTTTTAACCTTTAAAGCCCTATACGGCCTAGGACCCTCGTACCTACGGGACCGGCTCTCCTGGTATGTCCCACAGAGAAACTTACGGTCTTCAAATAAAAACATCTTGAAGGTCCCAGGCCACAGAGAGGTTAGGCTGGCCTCAACTAGAGCCAGGGCTTTTTCAGCTGTGGCTCCGATCTGGTGGAACACTCTGTCACAAGAGACTAGAGCCCTGCGGGACTTGACATCCTTCCGCAGGGCCTGCAAGACAGAGCTGTTCCACCAGGCCTTTGGCCAGGACACAGCCTGACTCCCTCCTTCGGCAATCTTCGCAGAGCTCTGGCCCAATGGTTGCCAGTGGTTTAATTTGAATTAATTTTATAAGGAATGATTTTAGAGTTGTGTTGTGTTGTACTGTTGTACTGTTTTATTGTTGTTAGCCGCCCTGAGCCTGGCTTCGGCTGGGGAGGACGGGATATAAATTATTATTATTATTATTATTAGTAGTAGTAGTAGTAGTAGTATTATGACTTGCATGAGAGTGCCGAACTGGAAGATGGCGTCCTGGTTTTGGGCCGCGTGGCATTGGATGCTATGAGATTATTGGGCATGATCAGCTGTGGGACAGAATGGTAGATTCCAGTAATTTTGTCTCCTCAGGACTAGTTATTTCACTAACACAAAGCACATTATGAGAGTCAGTCCACTTTGCCAAGATACTTAGCACTGTGCTGATCAAACAAAGATAAGTAATATAGTTCCCCAGGGAACACTGGGAGCTATTTCAGTTTCTAGCTCAGAACAGCCACCCACAACATTTGTACATATGCTGAATTAATTTCTGGATGGAAACAAGAAGAACAAATTCTTTGTAAATGATACATTAACATAAAGAACTTGAGGGAAACAAGAAATCCTTCCTTTAGTGAGCAGGTGATGACAAGCACATCTTATTGATACATTTTACTGAGTCATCAAAGTAGTGTAATGCTCTTCAAATTTGTTAATACAGCCTGGTATGCTCTTCTTTAAAAACATGGACTGAGGCAGTAGTAGACATTTGACTACTACCAAACAGCAACTCCATCTCTTCAGCTTTCTCAACTGGTAGGAATGGAAGGATCTGCCAGTTTTGGTCCTCTCATTTTCTAATTTTTCCATCTTAAATTCAGCTCTCCATATTTCCGCAGCAACATGCAATTTTATTTTATTTTTTTAATCCTCATGGAAATGCGAATTTTGCTGCATATTTCTTTTAAAAAAACCAAAACACCCCACAAAACACACTCACATATTTTTATGCAGTGTTGACTATGGTGCACATTTGTGCAGGCAAGTTCCCCTAAAATGATACACCTCCATATGTTATTTTTGTGAATATATTCATTTTCATGCATAGGTAAAGGTAAAGGGACCCCTGACCATTAGGTCCAGTCTTAGCGGATTCTGGGCTTGTGGTGCTCACCTCGCTTTATTGGCCGAGGGAGCCGGTGTACAGCTTCCGGGTCATGTGGCCAGCATGACTAAGCCACTTCTGGGGCATGCACAGAAACATTGTTTACCTTCCTGCTAGAGTAGTACCTATTTATCTACTTGCACTTTGACGTGCTTTTGAATTGCTAGGTTGGCAAGAGCTGGGACCGAGCAGCGGGAGCTACCCCATTGCGGGGATTCGAACCACTGACCTTCTGATCGGCAAGCCCTAGGCTCCGTGGTTTAACCCACAGCACCACCCACATCCCATAATTTATTTAGGAGACAGCTATAAGCAGATGAAACCATTAGCAGGATTTTAATAACACTTGTAATGTAACAAACACTTTTAGCTTTTGCTAAACTGTTTTCTGCTTGGACACGAAGGGAAGCAGACATGCTTTTCCTTTGTTCCTAATGCTGGATAAAGGTAAAGGGACCCCTGACCATTAGGTCCAGTCGTGACCAACTCTGGGGTTGCGGCGCTCATCTCGCTTTATTGGGCAAGGGAGCCGGCGTACAGCTTCCAGGTCATGTGGCCAGCATGACTAAGCCGCTTCTGGCGAACCAGAGCAGTGCAGGGAAACACCGTTTACCTTCCGGCCGGAGCGGTACCTATTTATCTACTTGCACTTTGACGTGCTTTCGAACTGCTAGGTTGGCAGGAGCAGGGACCGAGCAATGGGAGCTCACCCCGCCGCGGGGATTCAAACTGCCCTAGGCTCTGTAGTTTAACCCACAGCACCGCCTGCGTCCCTCATTTTCAGGCATACAGTGGTACCTCGGGTTACATACGCTTCAGGTTACAGACTCCCCTAACCCAGAAATAGTACCTCGGGTTAAGAACTTTGCTTCAGGATGAGAACAGAAATTGTGCTCCAGCGGCATGGCAGCAGCAGGAGGCCCCATTAGCTAAAGTGGTGCTTCAGGTTAAGAACAGTTTCAGGTTAAGTACGGACCTCTGGAACGAATTAAGTACTTAACCCGAGGTAGCACTGTACTTCCCCCTAATATATGCATTTTTGTAAACGCTTGTTGGAAAACTTCATTGCAAAATTCAGATAAGTGTGAATTTTCAGGGATGGCTGTGCAACAAATGATTTCAGCCTGACTATGTGTAAG
Source organism: Podarcis liolepis (assembly GCF_965112155.1). Classification (NCBI taxonomy): domain Eukaryota; kingdom Metazoa; phylum Chordata; class Lepidosauria; order Squamata; family Lacertidae; genus Podarcis; species Podarcis liolepis. The sequence continues at coordinate 16,281,466 of NC_139565.1, forward strand.
AAGAAGAAGAAGAGTTTGGATTTGATATCCCGCCTTTCACTCCCTTTAAGGAGTCTCAAAGCGGTTAATATTCTCCTTTCCCTTCCTCCCCCACAACAAACACTCTATGAGGTGAGTGGGGCTGAGAGACTTCAAAGAAGTGTGACTGGCCTAAGGTCACCTAGCAGCTGCATGTGGAGGAGCGGAGACGCGAACCCGGTTCCCCAGATTACGAGACTACCGCTCTTAACCACTACACCACACTGTAAGAAGCAAAGATGGTCAACTTCTCTGAGAGGTGCTTAAGAAGATATGGCCTGGACCCCAAATGGAGGGAGGGGACAAAGCTCCAAGGACAGTTCAGCTTTTAAAGATTTTCTCCCGTCCAAATTCATAACTACCTCTGTGAATTTGAATAAACTGGTGGGAGACGCGTGACTCTTGGCTAAAGGGAAATGGAGAGGACAAGAGATCAGCTCCCCAGATGATGTTGAACCACAACTCCCACCAGCCCCAGGCAGCATGGCTGATGGTAAGTGATGATGGGAGTTGAAGAACACTTGGAGAGCCAAAGCTTCCCTGGCCCAGTACTAAATGAATGATGTGACCTCACGAGGCTCCAAATATTCCGCCCCCATAAGCAGTAAAACAGAGTAGGGAAAACATAAATTTAGAGCAGAGATAGGATCATGCATTGTGCATTACTAGATGTTACCGGGGGATTGAGGAGGTGATGATGACTCAGTGTTGCTGTTTTTGGCAGCGCTCACATGCCGGCTTTAACATCTAGCTCTGTTCTCAGTGTCCATAGCATTTATGTGGACTAGTTCAGCGAGAGATTAGTTTTTTATTTTGTTTTTGTTTTTGAAAAAGCTGCCTAGAAACCAATTGGCTCTGTGAGCCCAATGAGAAGACTTTATTTCTTGTCTAATTTTGCTAATGGCTGCTATACATTTTCTTCTGCAGGCTTGTTTGAAGACCCCAAATAAATCTGCTGATAAAAGATGAGGGGGGAAATCTCTCTCTCTCTCTCTCTCTCTCTCTCTCTCTCTCTCTCTCTCTCTCTTACACACACACACACACACACACACACACACACACACACACAGGCCTTGGCAAACTCCCAAAATAGTGATGGATCTATAATGCTAGCATGAGTAATATGTAGTCAAAGTGATTCAATATATGTAGGCCACAGGCCAGTTTGGCGAGAAAGTGCCATTTCAACTTTGCTCACTCTCAAAGCTTTCCTGTAACGTCAGCAGTTGAGGCAAGAGGGGTATTCTGCTGATATTCTTAAGATGTTGGCAAGAGAGTTCTTCCTCGGTGCTTATGGTAATGCAACAACTTAAAAAAAAAAATCAGAATTGTTTCCTGCTCTTCAATAGCAATATACCAGTGGCAACGTATTGATTATTCCGCAGATTTTGGGGTTGGGTCCCAGCAACTGAAGAGAGCTGAACCGTGGCTGAGAATGATTTCTGAGCAAAAGACAAATGATGCACTAGCTATCACCAGGGAATGCAAGCTGCTGTTTCTAAGAATAAAAACTACCCAAGGGTTATTTCAGGTGAGCCAGTTGTTTATTATGCATCAGCTATATTTTCCAGAGAGAGGCCAGAAAGGCATTTGCTGTGGCAGACTGACATAATGCACCAAAGTCCCAACTTAATCCCCCCCCCTCCCGCCTAGGAAATGTACAAGCCAATAAAATGAAGAACCTCAAAGCATTCTGAAAATATATAAATATTTAGAAGAAGTTGGTGGGGGGAGGGGGGGAGGAGAAAGCATTGCACTGGCTGGTGAAAATATAACAGGAGGAATAATAAGATAATCACCATGTGAAATATACATTGCCACTTCATTGATTACACATAATAGAAAGCAAGCAGAAAAGAGCCATAATGAAAATAACCTTATGCAAGGGCTAGCAAAGTATCTTAATTAAAATCATCTAGACCGGCCTGCAGATCATTAGATAGGTTCAAATTATATGTTCCTCCAAAGCAGAACACAATAAGGTTCACAGGTAACCCATATTTTCTCCCGGAAATGCAGATTAAAGATATCTGGAAGGGTCTACATGAATAACGAAGCATGTTCAGTTACAAAACGAGTGTGCTAGTGACAGCTATCAATCAACATTTAAGAAATAATCAGGGGCTGCAGTTTGCGGTGAAATAGCACTTAGGAGGTTCCTGCACAGTATTTCCCTCTCTGCACACAAGTAAGTGGGTTCTATTTATTATTTGTGCATAGTTCATTGTTGTACATAGTCCACACATCTTCCATCAAGATAGCAATTTTGTTACAGTGTGGGGAGGAGGGAACTCACTTTCTGAGCATGCAAAGCAAAATAATTTGTACCTGGGAAAATACAGATACCTGGGAGATCAATTGTATCTGGGATAATCCTTTATCCAGACCAGACCTCAGCCACTTGGTGCCCTCTGCCAATGGCCAGGCCAGCTGCAGTGGATGGCATTGTAATCTAAACCATCAGGAGGGCACTGGGTTGGTGAAGGCTGCTCCAGACAATGCATTCATTACTGTTCTGTGATTATTATTATTATATTTATACCCTGCCCATCTGGCTGGGTATCCCCAGCCACTCTGGGCGGCTCCCAACAGAATATTAAAAACACAACAAAACATCAAAAATTAAAAACTTCCTTAAACAGGGCTGCCTTCAGGTGTCTTCTAAAAGTCAGATAGTTGTTTATTCCCTTGACATCTGATGGGAGGGCGTTCCACAGGGCGGGTGCCACTGCCAAGAAGGCGCTCTGCCTGGTTCCCTGTAACCTCACTTCTTGCAGTGAGGGAACCACCAGAAGGCCCTCAGAGCTGGACCTCAGTGTCTGGGCTGAACGATGGGGGTGGAGATGCTCCTTCAGATATACTGGACCAAGGCTGTTTAGGGCTTTAAAGGTCAGCACCAACACTTTGAATTGTGCTCGGAAACGTACTGGGAGCCAATGTAGGTCCTTCAAGACTGGTGTTATATTGTCCCAGTGGCCACTCCCAGTCACCAGTCTAGTTGCCGCATTCTGGATTAGTTGTAGTTTCTGGGTCACTTTCAAAGGTAGCCCCACGTAGAGCGCATTGCAGCAGTGGTGGAGCTTCATGCTCCGGCACTGAAACCGAGAGCAGATAGCAGGCGGGGATGGGGCGCACTGCCTGCAGGGGCGTGGTCTCATCCTGGGGGTGTGATGCGCTCCCTGTGGGGGTGGGGTGCCCAGCGCGGGAGGGGCAGCCGTGATGGCACCCGGGGGCGGTGCGCTCCCCCCGCACTCCTCTTCCTCCGCCAGTGCATTGCAGTAGTCCAAGCGGGAGATAACTAGAGCATGCACCACTCTGGCGAGACAGTCCGCGGGCAGGTAGGGTCTCAGCCTGCATACCAGATGGAGCTAGTAGACAGCTGCCCTGGACACAGAATAGACCTGCGCCTCCATGCACAACTGTGAGTCCAAAATGACTCCCAGGCTGCGCACCTGGTCCTTCAGGGCCACAGAATACCAGAACCTTGGGCAAATGTAAGTGGCAAGACACACAAACAATGTAGCTGCCATTGTGAAGTTTTAAAATTAATTTTAATTGGTCAGCAATATATACAGAAAGCAGTACAGGGGTGGCATTTCACCGGGACATCCTATAAGGAACAAAGAACCCTGTTAGCTAAGTTGCTGTTATGCAGTGTTCCAGAAAGCTAAGAATAAAATTCCTCTGATGAAAGCGAAAGCTGGACAGACCAGTGGTTGCAAACATAAATGAAAATTAAATGAAGGATCAACATTGGAATGGTTTATTGACTAAGAAATGCAATGTGATATTAGATTATCAGCACTCTGCGAAATTCAGAGCATGGGAAGTCACCCAAAGATATATAATTTGGCTTTTATATTTGCCTGTTTTGATTGTATTGTAATTTGGAATGTTTTAATGTGGCTTTTATTGGATTATTAAAATGGAAAATTTCTCTGTTTCATGTTCAAGTCTGGCAACAGGTCAACACACATTTACCTGGGAATAAGTTGACTCACTATATATAAGATTGCATTGAGTTCAAGCATGCTTTAGTGGTTCCATGCTTGTCTGATACCTCTGCGTGTATCGTTTTATAAAGTTTTGTCATGGCAAATGTGACACCGTGCATGAAATCTCTTTGCTTCAGCTTTGCGTTCTGTATCTGCATCATGCAGCGAAGGAAAGAGCATGCACAGTGATTATTGAATTTCACCCTTGAACCTGTTGTGCACTTGAGAAACCAGCAATTAAAGCTGTCTGGCTATTCTGGGTGAGTTCACGTGCTTAGTTCATGAGAGTTTGAGACTGCGTAAGACCTCAAAGTCTAAACAACCCTAGTCTGCTGTGAACACAACAGTCCTAACATTTTCTGTCTTCTGAGCTAAATAAAGCTCAGTGTGACAACGAAATGGGTGCAGTTAAAAGCCTTGCCTTACTCCTCTCTATCAAGTATTTACTCAGCACACAATTTGCTTAGACCTTGTAGCTATTACTCGGCAAAATTATCCCAAAGCCTTTAACAGAAGCATAGAAACTAGGGGTGGCCATTTATTAATCAACAAAAGAGTGAGCAAGCAAAAGGGCGCAGAATTGCATAAAAATTGCATATGCTTATTTATATGTATAGCACATTTAGAAATCATTTCTACAATTTAAGCAGAAATATTAGACATCTTGCTCCTGCCAACCTAGCAGTTCGAAAGCACGTCAAAGTGCAAGTAGATAAATAGGTACGGCTCCGGTGGGCAGGTAAACGTCGTTTCCATGCGCTGCTCTGGTTTGCCAGAAGCGGCTTAGTCATGCTGGCCAATAAAGCAAGATGAGCGCCGCAACCCTAGAGTCGGTCACAACTGGACCTAATGGTCAGGGGTCCCTTTACCTTTATTAGACATCTCACTGTAGTTCAGAAGACTGTGACCAGGTGAGCTGGGAGTCCGTTACTCAGGAGCTAAGTGCTCTCCCTTTATTTTATTTTATTCTATTTATTTCATGACAGTTGCTCTCCCATTATGTGTATTTCTCTGGACAGCTTAGGATACATAAGTGAGTTGAACAGAAAGCGTAAACCTGACATCAAAGACCACAAAGATTCCATAACTGTGGTACCACAACTGAAAAGGCCCTCTGGTTGCTCTCTCTCTCTCTCCTTTTATTTATGCAATTTTAACAGCTTTTAAACACACATCGTACAGTATCCATCGCTTATCTATTTCCCTAAGACTTCCCAATCAATCTCTCTGTGGCATTCTAGGGAAATCTTGATAATAATAATAATAATAATAATAATAATAATAATAATAATAATAATAATAATAATATCTTTATTGTCATTGCCCCCTCTCGGGGACAACGAAATTACTTGGCTGCTCCATCCACCCAGGTAGGGCACTCCACACATCCTGATATTTCACCCATTATTGTTTCAAGTCTTCCTCTTTTGATGTTATCTGCTGCTCCTATGTTAACTCCTACTTGTAGGTTAAATTGCATATTATACCCTCTAAGATAATCTCCAAAACATCTCCACTCATCTCTTATCTTTAACTCATCCTTATTCCTTAGTTGCGTGGTCATGATTCGATGTACAGTCATACCTCATGTTACGTCCGCTTCATGTTACCTTCTTTCAGGTTACGTCCCGCAGTGACCCGGAAGTACTGGAAAGGGTTACTTCCGGGTTTCACTGCTCGCGCATGCACAGATGTGCAAAATGATGTCAAGCGCATGCGCCGGTGCGGGTTGCATTCTTTTCATGTTGCGAACGGGCCTCTGGAACGGATCCCGTTCGCAACCAGAGGTACCACTGTATTATATCAATTTGCGCTGCCAAATTTCCTCTGTGGGTATCTCTTCTTCCCATTTTTTCGCATATACTATTCTAGCTGCAGCGGTTGCGTACAGAAAATTTTTGAGTGTCTTTTCTCTGAGGTTGTTCTATGGCTTACTTCATTCAGCAGGGGCAACCAGAGCAAGATCTCAAATGAAGACATTAAGGTTCAAGGAGTTAAATATGAGAAAAGGTGGTCTTTCAGGTAGCCTGCTCCCAAGCCATGTAAGAGTTTAGAAGCACAGAAGCATGGAATTGTAGAGTTCAAAGGATTTTTAATTGAACCCAGAAATTAGCTGGGAACTGGTGTAGTCCCAATTCATGTGTTGGACCAATGACACTTTGGGGCAGCTCTGTGGTTGTCATTGAGACCACAAAGTCCTGACCACACATAAAGTCTGTCATCCCAGGAGTCCTCCACACCAACTCTGGGACCATCTTTTAGGTCAGGCTGCCAGGCAGCAGGGTGGGTGGCATCCCCAAGTGACCCAAACAAGGTACAAACCCTCCAGATTGGTAGCCATGGATCAGAGGCTCAGAGAGAAAGACAGGACTCATATACCGTATTTTTTGCTCTATAAGACTCACTTTCCCCCTCCTAAAAAGTAAGGGGGAATGTGTGTGCGTCTTATGGAGCGAATGCAGGCTGCACAGCTATCCCAGAAGCCAGAACAGCAAGAGGAATTGCTGCTTTCACTGCGCAGAGATCCCTCTTGCTGTTCTGACTTCTGAGATTCAGAATATTTTTTTTCTTGTTTTCCTCCTCCAAAAACTAGGTGCGTCTTGTGGTCTGGTGCGTCTTATAGAGTGAAAAATACGGTAAATTAATAATAATAATAATAACAGCAATAATAATAAATTTTATTTATACTTCGCCCTCCCCCGGCCAGAGCCGGGCTCAGGACAGCTAACACCAATAAAATCACAGTAAAAAACATGATGGGGGGGGAACCCAATTTAAAATACAGGTTAAAATGCAATTTAAATTGCAGCCTCATTTTAAAAGCAGCCGATAAATCAAAACCATAAGGGGAGGGAAACATAAGGGTCAGACTGAGTCCAAACCAAAGGCCAGGCAGAACAGCTCTGTCTTGCAGGCCCTGCGGAAAGATGTCAAGTCCCGCAGGGCCCTAGTCTCTTGTGACAGAGCGTTCCACCAAGTCGGGACCAGTACTGAAAAGGCCCTGGCCCTAGTTGAGACCAATTTGACAGCAAATCCTCTCTCCCCAGCCTTCTAGCCTGCATTGATGCTGCACTAAATACCCAGGCAAGCATTGCTGGGAGAGATTTACCCCCTCACGGTTCACCTGCCCAGGTCTCAGTGATACATACCAAGTTAGCTCCCAGGTGGGTGAGTCTTGCAAGTTTTGGAGGTATAGACCGCAGGGTTCCAAGGAAAAGAATGGAAAATATTAGAGTCTTCTCCTAAAGCTGCAGACTGGCTACACAGGAAGTCACCTCAGCATTTTGTAATTATTAGAATAAAAGTATCGTCTCAAACACAGTTCTGTTTGCTGCATTGCCCAGCAGCAATAATAGGAACTACACTTAACAGGTATTTTGCTTAAGTAAGGAATGTGGGATTCCACTATCTTCCATTCCTCAAAGTCATTTAGATAATAGGAAAGCACATACAGGATGTACTTCAGTAATCTTATGATCATTTGTGCTGTCATTCTGAAGTTTAACAAAGCTGCCCCTGTGTTGCTTTTCCCATAGCTTTATGGTCTTTAAACTGGGAGGAAAAATGCAGTCTCTTAGCACACCGTGTCAATATAGCCAATCCTTATGATGATTTATGTCCCCTGTGACACACCTCCAGGCTCCTCAATGAACCGAATCAGGAAACACAGATTGATTTTTAAAAGCACATTCTTGTGCTTATCATAAGTTTACTTTTCAAAGAGTTTTGGAAGGTGGAGGAGAGATCAAAGGAAATGAATGTCCAAGTGAGCAGTTCGTGGCTGTAGTTTCCCAGGCAAGCACAAATAAGCAAACAGGATGATTTGTCATTGAACAGTTCGTTCTTTGGTTACAATAATCACCCACAGTTTGCCTGTCAATCCAGATTGCCAAATGGCTCCTTACATAATTGGAAAGGGATCCAAATATATAATCCTCTTCTAATATGCCGCAGAAGCTTTTTGCATACAGCTAAAACATTTGATTTTCAATAAGGAGTGTTCTGAGAATGCATGCACATCTCAAAGTTGGGTGAATTCATCCCCTTATGGATTTTCTGCACCTTAAGGGAAATGAACTTGTGGTATCAGGGTTTGAAGACTGGGGGAAAAGAGGTTGGTTTATGGAAAGTAGATGAGTTGAATGTTATTATGAAGTAAGAATTGGACGTTTTCTCCTTTCTTTTCCCCTTCATTTTCTTTTAATTTTTAATTTTTAAAAATGCTTGATTATTGTTGTTGTTGTTTAGTCGTTTAGTCATGTCCGACTCTTCGTGACCCCATGGACCAGAGCATGCCAGGCACTCCTGTCTTCCACTGCCTCCCGCAGTTTGGTCAAACTCATGCTGGTAGCTTCGAGAACACTGTCCAACCATCTCATCCTCTGTCGTCCCCTTCTCCTTGTGCCCTCCATCTTTCCCAACATCAGGGTCTTTTCCAGGGAGTCTTCTCTTCTCATGAGGTGGCCAAAGTATTGTAGCCTCAGCTTCACTATCTGTCCTTCCAGTGAAGGAGTTTGGTGAATTCACCCAGTTCTACTTGTAACACCATGCAACTTGGGAAAATAGGGTGGACTTGCTAGGGTTTTAATCTGGACGTTGTAAATTGTTAAATTACCACATTATGATGCAATTACAAGTAGGTGGTGTTTTATAAAGGTTCATACACTAAAATCCCTCCATGTTCTGGTTGTTTTATGTGCATGGAAAAGCACACCAGTCTGGGAATGCCAACACGAGGTACGTTTGTCCTCAGCTTGGGGGCATCAAGTGGCAAATCCTCTTTTTTAAAAAAAGATATTTATTAAAAATTTTAAAGTATAACAGTAAAAATGAAAAATGAAAAGAAACATACAAAATAAAAACAGTTTAAAAACACATTGATTTTCCATAACATATCTTCCTTACACTTATTTCCCCAGACCTCCTCGTACCTCCCTTTTTTGTATTCCACTTCAGTTTGTTAGTTCAGCAAATCCTTACCATTAAGCTTTTACCCTTTTGTAAACCTTTTTTCCTATCTCTTAAAGCATTACAGCTGGAAACCACTTAGTTTCTATCCAACATCCTTCTAGCATTCATTAATTTTACAATATTTCTGTAAATAGTCTTTAAATTTCTTCCAGTCTTCTTTCACCGACTCTTCTCCCTGGTCTCGAATTCTGCCAGTCATTTCTGCCAATTCCATGTAATCAATCACCTTCATCTGCCATTCTTCCAGAGTGGGTAAATCTTGTGTCTTCCAAGTGGCAAATCCTCTTTGATATTTATCATCAGAGGAGACCCTGCTGGTCGTGCCATGAATGGCAGATTTCTATGTAGTGGCAAAGCAGAAGTAGGCCATTTTTGCAGTGGAACCTGTCTTTTTGGAGCACCTTCCCCAATATAACAAAAAGGTGTCAACTGTGACTTCTTTTATATGCCTTTTAAATGCTTGTTTGTTTGTTCAGGCATTTTCTGACTGTTAGTTTTTAGACGGTGGATTTTTATTTTTATTTTTTGGTGGTATTCATTCAAGAATGCAGGCAAATTGAAATGAATGGACATATACCCTCCAACATTTCTCCGATGAAAATAGGGACACCCTATTCTATTATTGGGACGTGGGTGGAGCTGTGGGTTAAACCACAGAGCCTAGGACTTGCCGATCAGAAGGTCAATGGGGTGAGCTCCCGTTGCTCAGTCCCAGCTCCTGCCAACCTAGCAGTTCGAAAGCATGTGAAAGTGCAAGTAGATAAATAGGTACCACTGCAGCAGGAAGGTAAACAGCATTTCCGTACACTGCTCTGGTTCGCCAGAAGCGGCTTAGTCATGCTGGCCACATGACCTGGAAGCTGTACGCCGGCTCCCTTGGCCAATAAAGCGAGATGAGCGCCACAGTCCCAGAGTCGGTCAGGTCTGGACCTATTGGTCAGGGGTACCTTTACCTTTACCTTATTCTATTATTAGTATTAGTATTATTATACCCTGCCCATCTGACTGGGTTGCCCCAGCCACTTTAGGCGGCTTCCAACATATATAAAAATATAATAAAACATTAAACATTTTTTTAAAAACTTCCCTATGCAGGGCTGCCTTCAGTTATCTTCTAAAGGTTGTATAGTTACTTATCTCCTTGGCTCGGGGGTCAGATAGCTCCATATCCTCCAACATTTTTCCAATGAAAATAGTGATGTCTTAAGGAAAAGCGAGACATTCTTGGATCAAATCAGAAACTGGGATGGCTTCAGTAATTCTGGGAAATAGGGAAACTTGGAGGGTCTGCGAACCTGACTACGGTAAGTTAGGTTCAATAATTTCAATAATAATTTCAACCTGAGTAAAACCTAGTTGACTACCTCCCCATGTATTTTGATTTGATTTGTATACTAGCCTTGTGAGTTTGTAGTTTTTATTTTGTAAACCTCTTAGAGATTTTTTAATATCAGGTGACCTATAAATTGATTAAATAAATAATAAAAAGTGGTGCCTACTGCCATTACTACTATGAAGAACCTGAGGGGTGTCCCAAATGTAGGAATGAAATGCATATTGCTTTATAATAAGATGGAGAGATAGCATGGACTACATTGATAGCTATGTGAATACCTAATTGAACAATGGGGAAAATTGTGGAAAGAAGATATGAAATTCACTATGTGTTATATATTGAAAGAAAATTACCTTAAAATACAACATAGATGGTATTTAACACCTGAAAGAATAGCAAAAATGAATAAAAATTGTAGTGGTGTCTGCTGGCGATGCAACACTGAAAAAGGTACTATGATGCATATATGGTGGAATTGTTTAAACATCAAACAATTTTGGGAAACAATATATAATGAAATGAAAAAAAATGTTCAGGTTTTCTATTGGGAATAGTACCAGGAAGTCTAAAGGAAGAAGACAAGACATTATATTTATATGCAACAGTAGCCACAAGGCTATTGATTGCGAAAAATTGGAAAAGTGGTATTATACCGACAAAAACTTGCCAAATTATTGGAGTATTACAATATATCCAAAACAATGGGAGAAACTGGAAGGATCTCAAAAGAGAAGATAGACAAGGACTGGAAGGTGTTTAAAGGATACTTGCAAAATTCTATTGAAAAATCAGAACTCCTATTAGAATAAACAAATTCCATTATAAATACTGAAATACTAAATAAGATGGATAACAATGTGTAACAGAAAAAGAAGTAGAAAACTGGTTTAAAAGTGTGTGCAAGAAAGTAATAGAAGTGGAAAGAAATTGCAATTGAGTAGACTGGAAGTCTAACACAAGAGTGGGGTGAGGGGTGAGGGATTGTGGTGGGAAAAGGAAGCATTTGTGGGATTGAGTGTGGGTATGTATGAATATTTTTAACGGTTGGATGAAATGTATGTTTGTATATTCATAATATGTATGTATTAATGTTGAATTATTTTAATAATAAAATGTTTTTTTAAAAAAAGAGAATACTTAATTGTACTCCAACCTCTGCATTGCAAGATTGCAGCCAAGATCTGCAGCTATCCTTCCGAGCTTAAACCATGTTCAGAGAGAGTGAAATGTCATAAATGAGGTCAATGAAAGATGCAAGAGGGAGTTAAAAATATGTGAGCCTGAACAGATTGTAGAGCTGTACAGAAAATTTGTATGTTTTCATAGTTATTTATTTTAAAACTCTTCTCACTCATCCTTCTTGTTTCTAAGGTGGTTTAAAAGCTCAGTATGACAAAAACGCGGGAAAAAGTCACAAATAAGAACATTAAAATAATATGCCCAGAGCTAATAACAATGTGTTTATCATCACATCCAGGAATGTAAACCTTCAGTGGCTTTTCCTTCCATTATGTTTTGCGTTAATCACTAGAGATTAAAACTTCCCCCTTCTTTCTGTTGCCTTCAAAGGGTTTTCTTTGCAGAATTACTGATTGTTCTGTCAGATGCTCAGAGTACATTGTGTCAAGATTAGAAATCGCGGCAATGATGTCACTGATTCCTAAATTTACTTTTCCGAAAAGTCTAAAACAAATGACAGGAGTCTTGCATCACTGCAATGTTTTTCAGCCTGTCGTACAAATCTGTCTCCTGAACACTACAGCTGAATGAAGGTCTTCTACTAGCCAGATCAAGGAGGGTATTTGCAGGCAAAGTTTTCAGGCAGTTCTCCATGCAATATCAGTTGTGTGAAGATGTCCCAGCTATGGATCTTCTAACAGAGATCTCTAGCATATGTACAGTTATAGCAGAAGCTGAGCTGGGATCGTTTAGTCAGCAGAGCATGAAAACCAGTCAGATGGGTGGCATATAAAATCATCATCACCACCATCTTATTTTTTTTGTTAGAATGCTTTTTATTTTCTATAACATAAATGAACAAAATAAATACTCTACAGTTGAACAATCGTATGTCTACTTATTTACCATGGGCACTATCATGCCCCGACTTCCCTCCCACCCTTCATCCGCCTTTCATATTAAATTTTCACTCTCACAGATTCTTAATTACAATCTATCCAAATCACAAGATTCATTTTATCCCTGCTACAGTCTTTAAACTTCTACAGTTGTTATCTATGTACTCAACAAATTTACTCCATTCCTTTTTGAACTTTGTTTCTTCTTAGTTCCAGATCCTGTGGGTCAGATTCGCCAATTCTACATATTCAACCATTTTTGTCTGCCACTCCATTAATGTTGGTATTTCCTGGGTTTTCCATATTTGGGCTACTAAGATCCTGGCGGCAGTCGTAGCATACATAAATAATTTATGGTCTGCTTTTTTAAATTCATCACCTATCATTCCTAGCAAAAATGCCTCTGGTTTTTTTGGGAAAGTATATTTACATATTTTTTTTAATTCGTTATAAATCATATCCCATTTTTTTCATTTTTTCACATGTCCACCACATGTGAAAAAATTCACCATCTTTGGTTTTGCATTTCCAACATGCTTTGTTACTCATTCTGTACATTTTTGCTAGTTTGAAAGGGGTGATATACCAGTGGTACATCATTTTCATTATATTTTCTTTTAGGATGGTACATGCCGTGAATTTCAGACCTTCATTCCATAGTTTTGCCCAAATGTCATAATCGATGTTATACCCAAAATCAATTTCTCATTTTATTATTACTTCTTTTGTCAATTCATCTTTTGTGTTCCATTCCAATAAATAATCGTACATTTTTGATAAAAGTTTTGACCGGCCTTCTAGTATTTCAATTTCATATCACCATCATCTTATGGCATACTGATGGCACAGCCCCCCAGTGACTGATGCCAGCAGCGTCATATAAACCCACCCTGGAGCTATCATAAGACCATTCCTCTGACTCCCAACCCAGAGAGCCATTCCAGAAGGGCAACAAAGCCATTGGTCTCCAAAAGCTGTCAGGAGATCTTAAAGAGGTGTCTTTCCCTATCTTCCAGAAATCTGAAACATGTACGTACATGTACTACAAATACTTCTAGAAGGCTGTGTTGATCAGCATAATACAGAGAAGAACCTCTGGGAATGTGATAATTAAGCCATGTATAAAAGTAGCCTGAGGTCTGGTTTGGTGAGCTTTGGTCTCAGAGGAAATAATAATCCCCACCAGCCATGGTCAGATGAGTATTTCTACCAAGTAGTAAGTTTTGGGGCAATTATAAACAGCGGAACAGTACCAACATAACATCCTTCATTGCTGTTTGTCTAGGAATATACTTTTTGTGTCCATTTGCACATACCAAGCAATAATTAGACACGGCTAGAACTGGCCAGAAATATTTAGGATTTTAAGAATCTGTCTCGTTTATACCTGTGTCTTTATGTCTGGCTTTTTTTTAATTATTTCTTTTTGGCTGTCACCCATGGCACTTTTATGAAGATATGAGTACCATCACCTCATTTTATTTTACCAACCCCCTCCCCCACTATATACCACATTTAGCATGGTTTTAACTATGGAAAGGCAGTATACATACAAATAAAATGTCAGGTATATGCGGTTTCTACTGTTTTTAGTTTACTGTTATTTCCAAAATGCTAGAAATAAAAGCAAAAACTCTTTTTAAGCAGGTAAAATTTCTCTCCACCTTTTAACAGAGTCTCATGGACCCCCTAAACTTTCTGAGATTTTTAGGAAGCAAATGAAAGACTGAGGAACCAAATGTATAATGAGAATTATTTCACCAACTCTTTGAAGAACGTTGTTATTGCTAATGAGGAACTGCAGTGCAGGATGCGCCTCCTTGACTTGTTTATCCTTTTTTCATAGCGCAAAATATCCCTTATCCCCATATCAACATGTCACCTGAGACTCCTTCTTCCTCTACAAACATTTCCACTGTCTGCTATCATGCAATCTAGTTAAGGTCGGAGCAGATCTGGTCAGAATGCTTTCCCCCCCAGATGTTGCTGGTGAGTTAAATCAACAACCCATTCATAATTCCAGCAGATGTTTCTGTTCCTTAAAGCAAAAGTAACCTTCCCATTCCTCTCTGTTTGTTTCTCCAACAAATGTGAATTTGGTCCTCTGAGCTTAGGCCCTTCAGCCGGTCCCAGAATCGTTCCCTCTCCCTTCTTCCTTATTTTTAGTTTCTGGGAAATACTTCTATGATGTTTTGACCTTTCTCACTCTTTGTTTGTACAGTATAGGCATTTCAGAAAGAGTTTGAATCAGTGAAGTACACATGCACTTGCCCAACATGTGTTTCAAATCTAATTAAAGCTGGTAAAAGATTAGAAAGCGTTCAAGTATTTTCCCAAATGAGAGTCGTGCAATTTTGATTCAGTAGCAGCTGATCACAAATTAAAGTCACGTTCCGAAGGCCACTTTTGTCTGAGCAACACCAGCAAGCCATGTGACTATTTGTTCCTGGCAGACAGGATTTTTGCTGTAGACCACCTCCTTCTGTGGTGTATGTATGATGTTTCAAGGGGGTGGTCTTGGGCTACAGGGTGGGCAATTTCAAAAGTCTACGCCGGCTCCCTTGGCCAAATGCTGAGGGATTTCTCTGTTACTTGTTCCTAGCAGGCAATCCCACCTATCACAATCATTCCTGCGAAGATGGAAAGACTATTAAAGGTAAAGAGACCCCTGACCATTAGGTCCAGTCATGGCCGACTCTGGGGTTGTGGCGCTCATCTCGCTTTATTGGCCAAGGGAGCCGGCGTGCAGCTTCCGGGTCATGTGGCCAGCATGACTAAGCCGCTTTTGGCGAACCAGAGCAGCGCAGAGAAACGCCGTTTACCTTCCCGCCGGAGCGGTACCTATATATCTACTTGCACTTTGACGTGCTTTCAAACTGCTAGGTTGGCAGGAGCTGGGACTGAGCAATGGGAGCTCACCCCATCGCAGGGATTCGAACCGCCGACCTTCTGATTGGCAAGTCCTAGGCTCTGTGGTTTAACCCACAGCGCCACCCATGTCCCTATCCCAGCCTTCTAGAGTGAGCCAAATGGCTCTCAGGGACAGGGGCTTTTCCATTGTGTCCCCTTATCTGTGAAACAGCCTCCATGGGAGGCAACTTCATTTGTGACCAGTTAAAATGTTGTCTTTGATAATAATGTTTTATTCGTTTTCAATTGCAAGAATCCAATAAAAGCCTCATTATAACACTGCCAAATTATAATACAATTACTAATACCAAACATTCAGATGACAAATTATGTAATTTAGGTGGCCCCAAGTGCTAGAATTGATGGTTTTATGATTTGCTTTATTTCTGCGTTCGAAAATCTTATTCATTTCAATTACACGCCAGTCAAACATACCCACCCCTTATACAACAACTGCAGTATTAATGACTTCCATTCGTATTGACACATTAAACGATTTATAAATCTACAGGTGAAGCATTCAAACTATATCCTTGCTCTTCCTGTGTGTAGCAATTATTCTGTCCCTGATGTTTCTTTCTGTCCTTGTAAAATCTTATGTCTATCTTTTCCCAGTCGTTGCTGTTCTCCATCATGCCTTGGGCGGAGCTAATATCCCATTGTTAATTCAAATATTGTCTTTGGAGTATTTAAAGTTATACCTCTGCTATGTTTTTGTTGAAGCAATTTTACTACCAGCTGTTATATTAACTGTTGTTGCTACCTTTTTATTGTTGAAATGTTTATTGCCATCTTAATTGTTTTTATTGCTGTATGCCTCTTGGGATATTTTTTGTTGTAAAGCAGCTAATAAAGACTACTTGAAATGTCATTCTTAAATGATGCAATTACTTTTTTTTACTTTGGACTATAATATATGCACTTAACAGCTACTGCCAGGAATACATACCGGCAACTATATTTTCTAGATTAAACCCTAGATTAACCCTATATTTCCTAGATTAAACATTAAAATTTCTATTGTGCCTCTGGCCACTTTTCCACAGAAATGATGATTGTTGGACTCAGATATGGGAAACTCAGAGTCACATAACTGCTTTTCTGAAGATAGCCTTGAGCTAGTCATGATTTCTCAGGCTTGCCGGATTCACAGGGTCATTGTAATGCTAGCATGCCACTCCCAGCTACCCAGAAAGGGCAAGACGGTATTGAAAGAAACAGAAGCTGTGAAGTCAGTGGCCTTTTAAACATCATATACCATATATTGATGGACATTTAAATCATTAAGAGGCAAACAGGCTTTGAATATGGTTTCCCCCCCCCCAGAGAATTACCGTATTTTTTGTCCCATAGGACGCACCTAGGTTTTTTGGGGGGGAAATAAAGGAAAAAGGAAAAACAGGGCTCCCCACGCTGCGGATAGCAGCCTGCCCCCCGGCACGAGGGGCGCCCTGAAGCAGAGCGCCCCTCGCGCCGGGCAGACATCCGCAGCGTGGGGAGCCCTGCAGGAGTTCCCCGCAGGGCTCCCCACGCTGCGGATAGCAGCCTGCCACCCGGTGCGCGAGGCACAGAGCACCCCGCGCGCGGGGCAGACATCGGCCAGCCCCGCAAGCTTGGGGGACAGCAGGGAGGTGCAGCGCCGCCACCCCGCTGTTCCTCAACCTGGTTCGGTTTCCCTGACCTGGTTTTGGGGGGAAAATAAAGGGGGAAAAAATCCCTTTATTTCCCCCCCAAAAAACTAGGTGCGTCCTATGGGACGGAGCGTCCTATGGGACGAAAAATACGGTACATCTACTGTACCATGTTACCATTGCTGTCTGGCTAGTTGCGTAACATATTCCGATGACATACTGTTCAAATTCCTAGAGTGCCCTAAAGTGACCCTTGGAAGAAACAATAGTCTTTCAAGTTTAAACTATGGAGAATTATTCTTCTTCTAACCACATACAGTATGTGCTTAGTGGCACCAGAGCATTCCAAGGGTGAACAAAGATAGCCTCCGAAAAATGTCTACTCAATTTGCAAGTGGCAAAATGGGAGGGAAATGTCACTGAATATTCTATGTGGGGAGGGAATTATTCAACAGTTGTGTGGAGGGAGGGAAGAAAGTTCTGCAAATATTCTCTTCTGTAAAAAATAATAATGGTTTGAGTTGATACTGAATCTCCAACCTTAGCCACAATCCTTTGCTTCCGGACTGTTGTGAATTCCGGACTGTTGTGAATTCCACAATTCAAGAAGGACACTGACAAACTGGAACGTGTCCAGAGGAGGGCAACCAAAATGGTCAAAGGCCTGGAAACGATGCCTTATGAGGAACGGCTAAGGGAGCTGGGCATGTTTAGCCTGGAGAAGAGGAGGTTAAGGGGTGATATGATAGCCATGTTCAAATATATAAAAGGATGTCACATAGAGGAGGGAGAAAGGTTGTTTTCTGCTGCTCCAGAAAAGCGGACACGGAGCAATGGATCCAAACTACAAGAAAGAAGTTTCCACCTAAACATTAGGAAGAACTTCCTTGACAGTAAGAGCTGTTCGACAGTGGAATTTGCTGCCAAGGAGTGTGGTGGAGTCTCCTACTTTGGAGGTCTTTAAGCAGAGGCTTGACAACCATATGTCAGGAGTGCTCTGATGGTGTTTCCTGCTTGGCAGGGGGTTGGACTCGATGGCCCTTGTGGTCTCTTCCAACTCTATGATTCTATGATTCTATGATTCTATGATTCTATGACTGCAAGTTTTTTGTGTGCATTGTGCTGCTGTTGTTTTAATTCACAGTCTGCAGAGCAGAAAGAAAGTTGATGAAACTTTACCATTTTATCTACAGCCTAGCAAAGAACTTCCCTAGCGACATTTATTCGTGTCAGGCTTCTGTTAAAGGCAGAGACAAGAGATGAGAATCTTCAAATAGGAAAGTAGCTCCATCGGGACAACTTAGTGGGTTTGTGGCAGGGGAAAGAGTTGAGGATTGCTCTCCCAAATCTGGGTCAACACTTGTCTAGTAAGCAGCACTGGCTCCTGGCTATTCTTGTAGGTCTACATTGTAGTGCAAGGTACACTTAAAAATCTCCATCTCCAACTCCTAGAAAGATTCCATCAACGGAAAGAAGGCAAACTAATGCCAGTGTACTGGAAGAAGCAAAGTGCCGAAGCAACGATTCTTCAGCATCAACTTCGTTGGTCTGGTCATGTTGTGCGGAAGCCTGATTATCATCTTCCAAAGCAACTACTCTATTCCGAATTTAAAAATGGAAAGCGTAATGCTGGTGGTCAACAAAAGAGGTTTAAAGGCTCTCTCAAGGCAAATCTTTAAAAATGTAGTATAAACGCCGACAACTGGGAAACACTGGTCTGCAAGCTCTCCAATTGGAGAACATTCTTTACCAAAGGTGTCATGGACTTTGAAGACACTTGAACTCAGGACAAAAGGGAGAAAGGTGCTAAGAGGAAGGCATGTTTGGCAAACCCTCATCATGATCAACTCCCACCTGGAAACCCATGTCCCCACTGTGGAAGGACATGTGGATCCAAAATTGGCCGTCACAGTCACTTACGGACTCACTGTTAACACTGTGTTTATGGAAGACAGTCTTACTCGGCTATGAGTGATCACCGAAGAAGAGTGCAAGGTAAATTCTGCTTTAGATAAGAGTGTCTCACACAGCTCAATGTGAGCTCAAGAATGTGACAACCCCTCATCTGCTCCAGCTGCCACAAAACATGTCTCTCCCATATCTGCCTCTACAACCACAGCAGGCTCTATAATTCTCCAACAGGTTGGCTTCACCCTCAAAGATGCCCTCTTCCATTGTCTCCCGAGACAGATGCCAGCCAACCATATCTGATAAAATTCCGTATTTTCTTCCAGCGAGAGAGGAAGTTTTCAATATCTTATTCTTAGTTTAGTCTCTGAACTAAACTCAGTTTATGTTCATTTTTCCTTGGGTCTGTCCCACAGAGTTTACATATTGGCAGCACCTTTTCTTCCTGATATTTACACACAGAAAAAACTGACAGATAAAACCTGAAGCTGTCAGCCAAGTTTCCTGTTTTGCTAGTTTTCCTCTTAAGATGTTTGCTTTTCAACTGAATGTTTCACTTACAAGTTCCAGGCAGTTATTTACTCTGAAGAAAGCTGATTGCATAGCAAATAAAAATGCATGGGTAAAAAAAAAAAAGTTTGGGATCAATCCACAATTCAATTAGCTAAACAGGCAGTACGTCTCAGGGGCAAACTGTACATTCTGTGGAAGAATGACTGGATATCCTAATTTTTTATTATTTTTTATTTTAGCTTTTTGGACTGCCAAATTGTTTGCAGCTATTCGCTACATGGTATTTGATCTACGTCCCTCCCTCCAATTGCCGGGGAAGCATTGCAGCTATTTTGAATAGAAGGCTATTGTTTTTCTAGTCATGCTCCCCCAGCCCAGCACTTTCAGGGGGAAAGCTTCTTCTCAGTGCGGTTAACAACAGCAGTTGGAGGGTGGGGCTTAGATCAAATACCATGTAGCACTGAGGTTAATCACTTGTTCATCCAGTGCTGCTACAAGCAGTTCAGGTCCAGTATACCTGAAGGAGCATCTCCACCTCCATTGTTCTGCCCGGACACTAAGGTCCAGCACCGAAGGCTTTCTGGCAGTTCCCTCGCTGCGAGAAGCCGAGTTACAGGGGACCAGGCAGAGGGCCTTCTCGATAGTGGCACCCGCCCTGTGGAACACCCTCCCACCAGATGTCAAAGAGAACAACAACTACCAGACTTTTGGAAGACATCTGAAGGCAGCCCTGATTAGGGGAGCTTTTAATGTTTAATAGGTTATTGTATTTTAGTGTTTTGTTGGAAGCCGCCTAGAGTGTCTGGAGAAACCCAGCCAGATGAGTGGGGTATAAATAATAAATTATTATTATTATTATTATTATTATTATTATTATTATTATTTATTTGGCAGCCCTCTACAGCTGCATTTTATGGAGTTTTGTTTTTTAAGTAACAATTTTTTTTAAGGGCATTCAATTCAATGTGACGCTTATTCTAAGGATACAGCCCTATGCACACCATGAGCACAATGAGGCTCATGTTTCAGAAAACAAGCCTAGGTTCACCCTGTGTGCTTATTTCCCGTGTTTTGGTATATATGGATAACTCCAAAGCAGTAAGTGGCATTAACAACAACAACAACTTATTTATACCCCACCGATCTGGCTGGGTTTCCCCAGCCACTCTGGGCGGCTCCCAACAGAACATTAAAAACACGATAAAACACCAGACATTAAAAACTTCCCTAAACAGGGCTGCCTTCAGATGTCTTCCAAAAGTCAGATAGTTGTTTATTTCCTTGATGGGAGGGCGTTCCACAGGGCGGGCACCACTACTGAGAAGGCCCTCTGCCTGGTTCCCTGTAACCTCACTTCTCATAGTGAGGGGACGGCCAGAAGGCCCTTGGAGCTGGACCTCAGTGTCAAGGCTAAACGATGAGGGTGGAGACACTTCTTCATGTATAAATGAGATCCCCTGTTCATTAAAGATACTACCAGTTTTAGATTTGGGGGAGGCTTTGGGAAAGATGAACTTCGTGGGCCCTCTCCTCCTCAATACCATTGCCACCGCCTATTTGTTTGCCCTTGACTGGGTAGCGCAATTGGTTAGAGCATGGTGCTGATAACGCCGAGGTTGCAGGTTTGATCCCCATAAAGGACAGCTGCATTTCAGGGGGTTGGACTAGATGATCCTCATGACCTTTTCATCTCTATGATTCTATGACTCTGTATCCAGTCTAAACCCCCTCCAAGAAGAAGAGTTTGGACTTGATATCCCGCCTTTCACTCCCCTTAAGGAGTCTCAAAGCGGCTAACAATCTCCTTTCCCTTCCTCCCCCACAACAAACACAGAGTGTTTGAGTGTTTGAGGTGAGTGAGGCTGAGAGAAGTGTGACTGGCCCAAGGTCACCCAGCAGCTGCATGTGGAGGAGCGGAGAAGCGAACCCGGTTCACCAGATTACGAGTCCACCACTCTTAACCACTACACCACACTGGCTCTTGAGACAGAGGACAAAGTACGCATTAAGTTACTGCTCTTATAAAATGGACAAATAATATAAAGAGGTGTGGGATATAGCTATTAATGATGAATTAGCATGTGCCTTTAAGGTAAGATGGGGAATATGCAGGAGAAATGGTTTTGAGGAGATATGGAGGGTGTTTGTAGAATTTATACTGTTCAAATGGAACAGGGCCAAACCATCGCAAGAGCGGTTGAAATTTTGGGAGGTTGAATAGTTACAATGGAATGGTCTCAGTGGTGGGGTGCACATGTTTATTCTTATTTATTTATTTATTTATTTATTTATGATTCTTATTTATTTATGATTCTTATTTTGTCAAAATAAAAATAAAATAAAAATAAGTTACTGCTCTTTCTTCTCCATCATGTACTGTGGAGAGTGTATTAACTTATGGTCTGTGTGTGTGGTTTGGGAGCTGCACGGCTAGGGAAAAAACCATGCTGTCCAGGGTTGTAAAGACTGCAGAGAGAATAACTGGGTGCACTCTTCCCACCTTAGATCGAATCTATGCTGTCAGGTGCCATAAGAAAGCTGCAGAGATAGCGCAGGATAGTACACACCCTGGAAACGATCTTTTTCAGCTTCTGCCTTCTGGAAGAAGATATAGGGTTATAAAGACCAGGACTAGCCGCCTGAGAAACAGTTTGTTCCCAAATGCAATTCTGGTTTTAAACGCAGTATAAGGAGTCTCTGTAGTATATTGTATTTTAAAATGGAGTTTCGGAGTTTTTAGGGGTTTTTGAATGTCTTATGTAGATTTTTCTATTTCATTGTTCTGTATGGGATAATGACAATAAAGATATCGTATTGTATCATAGAATCATAGAATCATAGAGTTGGAAGAGACCACAAGGGCCATCGAGTCCAACCCCCTGCCAAGCATCTCACTTCATTGCTTGCAGGTAAACAAGTAGCATCAGCAAGGAGAAGCAGCAATAGAACCAGGAGGCTCCAGGGATTGGCAGTGGGCTCCCTAATGTGGCCTGGGCCATGCCAACCCCTGACGCCAGCCCTGATCAAAGAAGAAGAATATCAAAAGGGTTTTAGTTAACTGCTTTGATGAAGAAAACACTCCCTTTCTTGATCTCAGTTGGGTACAGAAGACAGGACACTGAATTACAATTAAGGAATTATATTTTTGTATATTTGTTGAGACCAAAAAAATATTTTCTAAAGGGTTCCTGTCTTGGAAAGTTTCCATCAGGAAACAGAAATGAAACTAATAGGCCTGCACTTGTTTATTGATCAGTACATTCCCCTAAGTTCAGTGAAACTTACTCGCAAGTAAATTGTGTGTGGAATTACACTGTCAGCAATTAATGAAAATGCAATAGTCCTTGCCATTCTTCTGAATTACACATACCCCATTTGTTTCCAGATCAATGTCATCCATCAGCAGGGGGGAAAACCTAGCTCAGCGTATTTGAGCGTAACATGGGAATCCTTGAAATAGACTCTTCAAGACTTTTTTTTTACCTGATTGCCCTCAAAGCCTGGGTAATGGAAACCAACACTTTCTTTCTTTAAAGCAAGATTTCAATAGAAAAAAGCGAGGCTGTTTCAAAAAGAGAACCATTAATAAAAGAATTAAGCAGGCTTACCATTAAAAACAACAACAGATTATTTATTTTCCGTTCAGAACAAATACACTCTCTTGACTTCAAGTACAGTGGTGCCCCGCAAGACGAATGCCTCGGAAGACGGAAAACTTGCTAGACGAAAGAGTTTTCCGTTTTGGAGGTGCTTCGCAAAACGAATCTCCTATGGGCTTGCTTCGCAAGACGAAAATGTCTTGCGAGTTCCTGCGGGTTTCCCCCCCCCCCTTTTCTAAGCCGCTAAGCCGCTTATCAGCTGATCCGATAAGCCGATAAGCCGCTAAAAGCCGCTAATAGCGCTAATAGCACTAATCCGCTAATCCGTCAATGGGCTTGCTTCGCAAGACGAAAAAACCGCTAGACGAAGAGAATCACAGAACGGATTCTTTTCGTCTTGCGAGGCACCACTGTACTCTAAGAATAGCCTGCCCTGGACAAATAATGCTTCAACTATTGCACTAGATTTCCTATTGTGAAACCATTATTTTCACTCTTAGGCTTGTGCAACAGCCCTTGTAGCATCATAGAATTATAGAGTTGGAAGGGACCGCAAGGTTCATGTGGTCCAAACCGCTGCAATGCAGGAATCTTTTGCCCAGTGTGAGACTCAAACCCACGACTCTTGAGATTAAGAGTCTCGTGCTCTACTGACTGAGCTATCCCAGTGGTTGTGTTGGCACACTCAGAGGATGACCTCCAAACCATCGTAAATATCTTCGCAGAAACTTGTGAAAAGCTCGGCCTATTGCTCAACATCCAAAAAACCAAAGTGCTGCACCAACAAGCACAAAACAACCCTTCTGCAACACCACAAATCCAACTCAATGGTGTAACGTTGGAGTGTTTGGAGTGCAGAGTGTTTGAGGACCAGGACATTTGCAGGGAAACCAAAATGCTTACAAAACTATTGTACTACCAATCTTGCTGTATGCTGGTGAAACATGGACCACTTATAAATGGCATCTCCAACTCCTCAAAAGATTCCATCAACGGTGTCTCCGAAAAAGTTTACACATCACTTTGGAAGGCTGGCGAACTAATGCCAGTGTACTGGAAGAAGCAAAGATCACCAGTGTCAAAGCAATGATTCTTCAATGTCCCCACTGTGGAAGGATGTGTGGGTCCAGAACTGACCTCCACAGTCACTTACGGACTCACAGTTAAACTGTGTTTGTGGAAGACAATCTTACTTGGCTAAGAGTGATCCCAGAAGAAGGAGGAGGAGGAGGAGGAGGAGGTTGTGTTTGCAGTCAGAGAATACTGAATCTGGGCCTTAGTCGGGGGCCAGGAGCTAATGAGTTTCAGCAAGCAGATACCATAGATATCATAACCAAATGCCATAAGAGCTCCATCACCCTGCATCCTAGAGCTAGGAGCATCCAAGAAGGAACTTGGTGGCAGGCCACTTAGAACAAAGGCAGCACTTTGTACAACCGACCACTGGACAAGGGGAATAAGGAAAAATGTTCCCAGCTTCAGAGAAGCAGTGTCCTGTTCTAGTTTGCTAGTCTCTCCTCCCCAACCTGAATGATCTTTTGCCTCCTCCAGTGTACTGTTTCAGATTACTATGTGAGTGGTGAAGCTTTTTTTGGGAAAGAAATAAAAATTGATTATCCCAAAAGTTAGGACAGATGCCAAGTCCTCTCTTTCCAAGTCTTTGTTTTCTTCAAACAAGAAGAATATCATATCACTTTCTCTGTTTGTTTTGCTCTTTTCTTGAGTCACCTCGAACACCATAGTGGTTGTTAACAAAAGATTCACTGTTTTTAAGAAACCTCCAGCTGACCAGATGCCCGTCAACTAAGTAGGAAACAGAGGAAGATTTCTGGAGTCTCTAAGCAGTAGACAGTGATTAAGGAAACCGTGTTTGCTTTTTTTACCCCTTGCCCTTTTATAACACAAAAGAGCACTGGACCTTAGATAAATATACTATATGCTTCTCCAGCTAAAATTTTGAAACCCTCATTCAAAATACAAAACTGTGGGGTCTGGGACTGCGGCCACAGAAAACGCTATCGGAACAAAAGAGTGCTGCTGGTGTAACATTACTTATAATTGGAAGAGGATAATAAATAGGGCAGATTTGGGGACATAACCTTCCTCAGAGTTATAATCTAAAAATAATTATCTAAAAATCATGCACTTAAAACTTCAGATTGGTTTTCCTTAAAATCATAAATTTTACAACAATTTCTAGATTAAAGACTACATTTTATTTCAATGTATGTGGAGAGATCGGCTAATTTTATATTAGCTGCAGTCTGTAGAGTCAGCGGTTTTTAAATGGTTTTAGATGCTTTTGCTTGTCTGTGAGCATTACGTAGATGCTTAAAATTGTTTTTAAATGTTAAAAACACGTTTTTATTTTATTTTAAATGGTAGTGTTTTAACTTTTTGTGTTTGGCACTCTGGGCTCATTTGGGAGGGAAAGTGGGACATAAATTTAACAAACAGCAAATACTAATTAAATAAATTATAAGGTTAAGGGATGATGGGAATTGTATGGCAACAAGATTGGGTGGGTCACAAATTCCCCACCCTGTTTTACGTAATAAATTTCTAAGTGTAATATTGCATCTATTGAAATCTTAAAAGATGTCAAATTCCTGTAAAAATCAGAGGCCTACATGCTAAACAAATGAATGGCTCTAACTGATTCCCTCCAGTTTTTATTATTACGTATTAAATTTTTATTCTGCCCTTCATCTGAACATCACAGGCTGGTTCACAACATAAAATACAGAATGAGAATGCCAAAAAAATTGTAAAAAACAAACAAACCAGCCACCCCCACAAGAAACTTTTAAAAGGCCATAATTCACCAGAGTGCTGAATTTGCTCCCTTTTTGAGAGTACAATTCCTTAAAATGTATTTACTAGCTATATTATTTCAGCTGCATATGAAAAGCACATGAAATGATTTGGGTTGGGTCCCAATAGTTCTGACTGCACTCTTAGTAAAAAAATAAATAAAAATTCTTAATATACAGAAATGACCTGACCAATTGTGACATTTGGCAACAGGGTTATTTGGACTAGGATTGCCGAATCTGGTCCTTGAGGGGGATTCTCTACATCTAAGGGTTTTACGGAAAGGATCATTTAATTGGGGTTGGAATGGAGCAATTCTCTGCAGAGCTGATCTGGTTCAGGGTAATCTGTATCCCAGAGGCATCAAAACTCCTGGGAACTGGTTAGAGTTACTTCAAGAATCAAAATAGGAAAATATCCCATCGCTCTAGTGACGCCTCTTTTCATCCATATGTTGAGCCAAAGTATCGTGGGCTTCCATGGGAATATTTCGGTACACAGTTTTTAAGAAGCGAGTGAAACCATACACCAAGTTTAATATTGCATGTACAAACTTTATTTTGCCTGTGATTATAGTCCAATCATCTCTAAAGCAGCATGGAGTCTGTAAACATCCTTTGCAAAACAACTCCAGTTGTGGAGGTCAAGAGTTTGTACTGACCTCCCATATTGACTACTCGTGACAATTCATTGTAAACGGTATGTAAATACAACTCATCGTAGATTATGTAAGTGATCTGAATTTTCGCAGGTAGTTTCACAACGGTACTCTGGGATTCATTTGTTGACTGTCACAACAGTGTGATGGCAGGAGGCCGCTTTATTTAATGTTTATACTAAAGTTGTTTGCACTGTTTTGCTTAATTAGATTGCATCACCAGACCAATGGCTCAGTCAGTAGAGCACGAGACTCTTAATCTCAAGGCTGTGGGTTCAAGCCCCATGTTGGGCAAGAGATTCCTGTATTGCAGGGGGTTGGGCTAGATAACCGTCATGGTCTCGTCCAATTCTATGATTCTAAGTTCACCCATTGTGTGCAATTAATTAAACTGATTTTAGTTTTGATTGTTATTTACTGCAGAACCTCCAAGTGTCCTTATTTTCCAGGGATGTCCGCTGATTTAAAAATGCTGTCTCAAGTTCTGGTTTGATCCTGGAATGCCCCACTTTTCCTTAGGATGTCCCTATTTCATTGGAGAAATGTTGGAGGGTATGGAGTTATCCAATCCCCCCAGCCATCTGAAGGCAATCCTGTATAGGGAAGTTGTTTTTTTTTAAAAAAACGTTTTCTTCTGTTTATATATATGTTGGAAGCGTTCCAGAGTGGGCTACCCAGTAAGATGTGAGGGGTATCAATAGCAAAAATATCCTTATGGAATGGGATAATTATAATGGTTTTCTGTTTTCTCTTCTGCAGACCTGCCGTACAACGTACCCTTTGTCTCTATTGTTCATTCTGAGTTGCCCTTAGGCTTACCTCCCATTCAAGGTCATTCACTTGCTCTTCCCAGGGTCACAATAACCCCAGAGGCTTCGTTTTTCACCTCGGCAACCTCTCAGAGATGTTGCTGGTATGCGTCAGAAATCAGGGAGAGCTGGTCTGCGGCCCATGTTTTGTTAGCCCCAAAATGGAAAGCGAGCAAGGTCCCAACTAAAGAAGAATGGCAACTTAAGCTGACAGAATATGTGCAGCTTGCAGACTTAACATATAGAATAAGAGAACAAGAAGAACATACGTTTAGAGAAGATTGGAAATATTGAATATATGGGAAATTACTGTGTACAGCTGAAAACGCTGGCAGCATTGAGATAATTTCAACAGTGTAAATAAGTTTTGATGGGTTCAATGGTGGTTTAGTTTTTGTAAAATATGCAGGGATATATGATATGCAATATGAACCATGGAAAGAGAAGCAGGGAAGTCATTGGTATTTTAAGGATGTTAAAATAAGTATTTTAAATTGTAAAACAGATAATTTAATAACAAATTAGACACGCACACGAAATCAGCGAGAGCTTTTCCCATCGAAGAAGCAGGTACAACTTCAAGAGCTCTTTGGGAAAGGTTTTGCATTTGTTAGCTGCAGCTGATTTCTCGAGCCCCATAGTGGAATGTCATAGGTTAATTTTACTATAGTTGTACTGACCCCTAGGGGCTTATCTGGTTAGTGTGTCTCTCCAAAGTACTTTAAAACATCATGTCTTCTTCCCCCAGAGAATTATGGGAGTTGTGGAGAGTGCTGAAAGCAGTTAGGAGACCCCCTCTTCATAGCTGTCAACTTTTCCCTTTTCTTGCGAGGAATCCTATTCGGAATAAGGGAATTTCCCTTAAAAAAAGGGAAACGTTGACAGCTATGCCCCTATTTCCCACGGGAAGGGGAGACCAACTGTTAAACCACTTTGTCATTGCCAGAGACTGAAGCAGGGACTTTCTCCAGGCAAGGGATTTGCTTCTGCATCTGCCTGTCCTGAAAATGTAAGAGTTCTGTGACAGGAAGACAGCTCCTCCCTCCAGTCCATTTCGAGAAAAACAGCACCTTTTGGGTTTCTGCCTGGTGTTGTTAAAAACAGAATTGGCTGTGGCAGCAAAAAGAGACACAGGAAGAAAGTTGACAGTTATGAGAGGCTGATAACGCAATTGTAGTGGGGAAAAGAGCCCTGAACTGTGTGTCACTAGTGCCCCGCCTGAACGAAACAAAGTCCACATCTTCCACCCCCAGCCTATTTACACCAGAGTAGTACAGTTATAAGTAATATGGTTGAAAGCCACCTAACACATTGGAAGCAAAACATGACATCTAATTTTGGAAAGCGGTACTCAGATCATGTGGTTAATGCAGCCACCCCCATTCCTCCTTCTGTGACTACAATAGAATTGCTAGATAATCAGGAAATCCTTAGGTGGGGAATGGGAAATCCTATCGTTCTAAATTAATTTAGCAGGGTATTCCATGGTGGAAAATCAGTGTCATTTGTGATTATTTTTTTAATAAAAAAGGTCAATGTAGCAGATTGAAACTGACAATGTATTGTTCAGCTGCATCCGTCACTTATTTCTCTTAGTTCCTCTGTTCTAAGTTAGTTCCTCATTTTCCCCAGTTTTCTTTTTGTAGTTCAACTAATGTTTGTCTGCTTGATTTTGCCATCATCAACAACATCATTATTACTTACTAATTATATATTATTAAGTAAGTAAGTAAGTAAGTAAGTAAGTAAGTAAATAAAGTGTATAGCCCCTTATGCCTGTAGGTCCCAGGGGGTTCACAGAAAAAAAACACCAGAATCTAAAACCACAAAATACAAAATCAAAACAAAAACAACCCAATAATCCCCCCAACACATTTTAAAAGGGCATAGGATGTCAACCAAGCAAAGGCCTGATTTAAAGAGGAACATTTTTGCCTGGCACCTAAAGGTGTGTAATGAAGGTGCCAGGCGAACCTCCCTGGGGAGAGAATTCCACAGATGGGGAGCCACTGCAGAGAAGGCCCCGGTCGTGTGTTGCCACCCTCCGTACCTCTCAAGGAGGGGGCATATAAAGGAGGGCCTCAGAAGATGATCTCAGGGTCCTGGTAGGTTCATATGGAAAGAGGCGGTCCTTGAGGTATTGCGGTCCTTTGCTACTACGCAATCATAAAAGCAACAACAAACCAGTATCCCTCCTGTCCTTTTACGCTAAAACCAAAATCGTACAAAAAATGCTTTTGATTCTTAGTTTTTAGTACTATAAAATTACTTCGAAAGGAAAACGATGAGGCACATTTGTCCCACAGCAAAAAAAACAAAAAAACCACAATCATAACTATTGTGCATTAGTATAACTGCTTGTTGTTTAGAGCAGTCACCTGATGCCCTTGCTTCCCTGTGATAGATTGGCAAGAATTCCGTTATCACCAATGGAATTACACCAACGTGTATCAGATGTCAAGGTGATTACATTTCAACAATTTGGCTCTTCAGTTAAAAAGCCACTTAAGACTGGATAGCCTGCAACAGAAAAGTTATCTAATAAATGTCACCTGGTTCAAAAAAATTCTTCGGGTCCACTTTTTATCCTTGATCGAAGAACTATTTAAAATTAAGTAAATCAATACATTTTGCCTCAGTCACTCACTACGAATGTGCTATTTTGTTTTTTTTTATCAGCTCCTCTGAGTACTTGCCATTACAACTGTTACTTTAATGATGTGTAAACTTGAATTCAACTTTAACAATGTGTAACGATCTGTAAACTTTGCTGAGGATGCGGAATAGAAAAATCAACAAGGTTAGGTTTGTAGAAAATACTACGTACAGAGTTTGATTATGAGAACAAACCAGGGCCATAATCTTAAAACCAGTGACGTCAGGGGAAATCCATGAATTTTAGGGACGGCAAAGGAACTTGACATTTGTAGCCACTATATTACACAATATCATGAACGAAGTTCTCCCATTCTGAAATAGGCTGAATTAAGCTGTGACACTTCTGGGCTACACGGCGCCACCGCAAACTATTCTTTCGTATGCCACTGATGGTTAGACCATTCGACACTGCCCATCAAAAAAGTGCCATCAGCAACCTTCAAGTGGTGTTGGTTGTGACCACCATCTCAGAAGCTTCTGGGGACAGTTGCATTGATACAGGGGAATTTCCATATATATATATATATACACCTGAAATATACTCAGAGTCGAGTGTGGATTTCATACTCTTTATTCAGCTCATAGTAGTGAGGAATGCCAGTTCCTCCGAAATGTCTGCTTTATATACATTATTTACACAATGGGCCCCACGGGATTGGCTAATTCCGGGATTCTCCTGTAGGCCAATCAGGTTACGGATTCACTTCCACCTGGAGTTGGACCAATCAGACTGCTGCATTCTGGATCCTATTGTTCTAGGACCAATCAGACTGCTGGGTTCTGAATCCTACTGTTCTAGGACCAATCAGACTGCTGCATTTTGGATCCTATTCAACTCAGTACATAACAACACCCATCATTACTTCACTTGATGACAGCAAGTGAAGATTTGTACATGCCCACCTTGTTTTTAAAATCCTTTGCTGTCCCCCTCCCCCTTTTCTAGCATTAAACATGCAGCATTAAAATCTCTTGCTTTTAGGTGTTAGGTCCAACAGTAGTTAAAATTACAGAATAATTTTCAGCCTTCACATAATGAGATGGATAGAAAATTGTTCTCCACTCTGAGTATCTTTCCTTGGGGCTAAGGCAAACAGAGGTGTACCTAGACTCACTTTGGCCCTTGGCAAGGAGCTGTATCAGTGCCCCCAAAGCTGAGAGAGACCCAGACCCTCCAAGGGTCCCTATTTTCCAGGGATGTCCATGATTTAGGGAAACCGTCCCTGTTTCTGATTTGAACTCAGAATGTCCCACTTTTCCTTAGGACGTCCCTATTTTTATTGGATGAATGTTTGAGGGTATGGACTTATCCGACCCCTGAGCTGTCTGAAGGCAATCCTGGATAAGGAAGGTTTTTAAAAAATGTTTAATGTTTTATTATGTTTTTTATATATGTTGGAAGCTGCCCAGAGGGTATCAGTAGCAAAATTATCCTTATGGAATGGGACGTCCCTATTTTCAGGGTATGGAGACCATGTAGCAGAAACTCAAAAAATTAGCTTTTTGCCACCTTCACCAGTGACTTCCTCTCCAGCCATCGGGGTTGGGCCTGTTATGCTCTGTCTCCCCTCCTCTGCCATCACTCTGTCTGCCTTCCCTTCTGCCTCCTCCCTCCCTCCCTCCCTCCCTCCCTCCCTCCCTCCCTTCCTTTTCGTCCTGCAACTCTCACCTGTGCTCTCTTGCCTTTCTTTATTCTGAGCCCCACTAGGTAATTCACTCACACTTCTAATATCACCACCAGCTGTTTGGGTAAGGCTCCCCCACAGGGCTGGGGCAGTGCCCCATGCCAGTGGCTGGATTCCTCCAGCGAGGCCCCCGTGCCTCTCCTGGTTGCCCAGAGCAGCAGAAGACAAGCCTAAGGAGTGCTTGGGTGGGTGGGCAGGTTCCTAGCCACTCTGAGGCAGAGTGGCCTGTGTCCTTGATGGGTGCCAGTCTCACCAACCCTTTGTGTCAGGGAACTGACATCAGAGCGAAAGGTGAAGGAGAGGCTCCCCGATTCTGCAGGAGAAGGTACCAGCACCAGGGGGAGACGCAGCTTGATAGAGGAGGAAGGAAATCGGCGTAACACCAGGGATCAAGGAGGGCAAATGGGGGAAGCAGAGGGAGAGCTCTGGGATTCTTCCCTGGACATCAGTGAGGAGAGCACTGGTCCTCCACTACCCACGCCCTCCCTGCGCAGAAGACTCCCGCACAGTGAGAGGCGGAGACGACTGGGAGTCAAACAGCTTTTATGCTGGAAAAGGTTTAAGAAACGCCCACAGACAGATTCTGCTAGCGACTGAGGCAGCCACGCTGAGATGGGCTGTGCAGTCAGGACGGTTTAACCAAGGCAATTAAACCCCCTAACGGGGACAATTTACGCACGAGTAACTCAAGCCCATTACACTTTGATACGTCCCTGAATGCAAAACATCTGTGGTATTACCAGTCACAGATACGTTTCAGTCTGGCATCCTGCACAAAAGGATGCTACAAAATCTCATTTTTGTACAACAATCTTCTGTCATTAAAAAACACACCCAATACAGACACTAAGGTTTTGGCGCCCAAATGACAGCTACATATTTACAAAACAGCCTCTCTCCAAGTGCTTTGTAAAATGGAACGGCCATTTTGTCTGCCGCTTTAGAAACTTGGGATAAGGGTTTCTGCTTTTGCTTCCACCTCATGCTTCTAGAAATAAAAAGTGCTCAGCATCCATGTGCTTGCAAGATCAAACCTGTGGTTACAACTCAGAGCGACCATTCGAGTCTGAGTTGGGAGCCCACGCCGTAGGGTGTCAAATTAAGTGGCTATTTAGAAGGCAAAGCGTTACTGAATTTCGACACCCATGGAGGGTCGGAACGTTTGTTGTTTCTATAATCTAATCTTTGGTAGGCTAATGACCCCTTACTTTACGACAGCACAATTGATTAAGGACTTTGGTCTGATAACAGCAGAGCTAATCATTTAATTTATTGTTGTTGTATTTATAATGCCAGGGAGGGGAAGAAGCAGCTTTTTCTTGCCTCAGGTGCCACAATAAGTGGGTCTACCTTCGGTCCTACAGTGGTGCACCTTGGTTTGTGGAAAATGTGCCATTTTCTGCTCTGCCTCAGGCAGCAATGCCATCAATGCCATCACCTGGCCTTGCCCTAAATATTGAAATGGAAAAACTTTATTGTCACTTGTACAACTTGTAGACACTGAGATTACACGAGCACCCCCAACTCAGCTCTCTTAGTCTTAATTCCCTTCGTTTACACCCACCAAACCCGAAAGTCAGTTGCCCTGTTATATTTTCATTCAGCAGCCTAACAGCCCGTGGATAGAAGCAGTTCTTTACCCTGTCAGTGCGACTAATCATGCTTCTATATCTTCTGCCCGAGGGCAAGGGATCAAGAAAGTGCCGGCCAGGTTGTGAATCATCCCTGAGAATTTTCCTCACTCTCCTGAGGCAACGTTCTTCCGTGATGTCATCCAGTGGATTCACGGGACAGCCCATAATATCTTGTGCTGTATTCACCACACTCTGTAGGCACTTCCTATCAGTTGATGTCAAACCAGCGTACCACACTGTGAGGCAGTATGAAAGGAAACTTTCTATTGTGGACGGGTAGAAGGAGATCATCAAATGTTGATTGACATCGTTCTTCCGCAATACTCTGAGGAGATGGAGTCTCTGTTGGGCTTCCTTAACCACCTGGGTTGTATTGATTTTCCAAGTAAGGTCTTCACTGAGATAAACTCCTAGGAATTTATTGTATCCCCTTTGACATTTTGGACTGCCTCTTCCCTAAACCTCGGCAACATGCATTCCAGAAGGCCATGTGTTGAACATATATACCATATTTTTCGCTCTATAACACGCACCCGACCATAACACGCACGTAGTTTCTAGAGGAGGAAAATCCGTAGGCATGCCACCCGTAGGCATTCCCTCCATAACACACACAGACATTTCCCCTTACTTTTTAGGAGGAAAAAAGTGAGTGTTGTGGTGCAAAAAATACGGTAACACACACACATATATAATAGGAACATGTGAAGCTGTCTTAGACCATGTCAGACCATTGGTCTGTCTAGACTAGTATGGACAGCTTTGATGGACTGCAGCTCTCTAGTAGAGTTCTGTGCCATAATCTGTGACCTGATCCTTTTAGCTGGAGATGTCTGCATGCTCTTCCGCTCAGCTTTGTCCTGTCAGATGTCCAATAAATCCCACCCCCTTTTAGTGGCTTGTTTGGGCTTACTGGCAGCCTCTTTCAAGAAGCTGCAAGAAAGATGGAAAATTATGCATAAGAATGCTGAGCCCATATTTTGCTCCTGTGCTTTCAGATTCAGTTCTGGCATTCACTAGCTGTTCAAAATTGTACAGTTCGCTCTTTTAACTTCTCTCTCAATCTCTCTCTCTCTCTCTCTCTCTCTCTCTCTCTCTCTCTCTCTCTCACACACACACACACACACACACACTCACAATTGCGTATTTGATTTTCCAGATTAAAATGTACATTCACATAACAACATAATATATAAAAGCAATATTCCAAATAATCTCCTGGACTTTCCCCCCTCCCCTTTGTGGGTCTTATTGTTAATCCTTTCTTTCTGCATCTTTTATGATAATCCATATATTTTACATCTCCATTATGTCCAAAGATCATCATTACACTACAAGTGTTATTCCAATCCCACATACGATTTTAACTGTTTACAATGGTTTTTAAGATAATTTATAAACGTCCCCCATTCCTTATTAAAGTTTTGGTGGATGAAGACCACTCTTTTAACTTCTTAACTACTTGCTGTCACTATAGCTTTTGATATCTTCTTCATCCTATATAGGCAGCTTACGTTTGCTTCAGGAAAGAAGAAAACCCACGGAAACTCTATATATACCTAATTTAGCCTTGTTACTTTTGAGGCCGAACATCCCAAAAGCACTTTCCCTCCTCCCTGGTAGTAAAAATGCAATGATCATAAGTTAAATGGCTATTATGTTTGCTGCCATTTCATGACACCCCAAGCCAGCTGCCTGAAGCAACTGCCTCGCCTTGCCTAATAATGGTAGGCCTAGCCCTGGTGATGGTTGTCAATGCAGACTCAAATGAACATGACCATCCATGCTTCTGGTCCCCTGTGGTTTGGTTGCTGACTGCCTTTCACAAGCGCAGTAAGTAGCATTACCAACCCTATCACATGAGGTTCATTATCTCTCTCATCTTTCCCCTGGGATATGACAGAGAATGAATTTCCTCTTCTGAACTGAAATCCATTGTTGCCATAAGCTGCTAAACTCTTCAGCCGTACAAAAGGGCTGGCTGGATTTCTATACAGCAAGCCAGTGGTCCTGTATCTATTGGTCAGGTCATTTTGAGACACAGCATTTCAGGGAATTATTCGCTATGGTAATGAAACGACGGCTTTTTTTCCTTGCCTCGTCCCTGTAGCAGCACAGCTGGGGCTGCCATCATAAGCATACTTTCTAGGAAAGAAGCCTCACCAAATATGAGGCAAGTTAAACGTCTATAAAATTGTTGTTGATTTGGGAATATTTTTCAGAAAGCAGGTTGATGTAAAAAAATAAAATAAAACAAGCACCTTTCTGTGAATGGGAGTTCTTTTTGACCCATGTGCACCCCGGGGGCATTTTCAGATAGCTGGTCTTGGGATAGCAGTTGGGTGACACCTCTTTCTCACTGGATCTGGGGTAGAATGCATATGTATTCATAGGAAAGAACTGCATTTTCCTGGCTACAAAATACTGTCCATATTCCAGTAGTAGTAGTAGTAGTAGTAGTAGTAGTAGTAGTAGTAGTAATAATTTATTATTTATACCCCACCCATCTGGCTGGGTTTCCCCAGCCACTCTGGGTGGCTCCCAACAGAATATTAAAAACATGATAAAACATCAAACATTAAAAACTTCCTGAAACAGAGCTGCCGTCAGATTTCTTCTAAAAGTCAGATAGTTGTTTAATTCCTTGACTTCTGATGGGAGGGCGTTGCACAGGGCGGGTGCCACTACCAAGAAGACCCTCTGCCTGGTTCTCTGTAACCTCACTTCTTGCAGTGAGGGAACCGCCAGAAGGCCCTCGGTGCTGGACCTCAGTGTCCAGGCAGAACCATGGGGGCGGAGGCGCTCCTTCAGGTATACTGGACCAAGGCTGTTTAGGGCTTTAAAGGCCAGCACCAACACTTTGAATTGTGCTCAAAAACGTACTGGGAGCCAATGTAGGTCTTTCAGGACTGGTGTTATATGGTCTCGGCAGCCACTTTCAGTGCCCAGTCTAGCTGCCACATTCTGGATTAATTACAGTTTCTGTGTCATCTTCAAAGGTGGCCCCATGTAGAGCGCATTGCAGTAGTCCAAGCAGGAGATAACTAGAGCATGCACCACTCTGGCGAGACAGTCTGCGGGCAGGTAGGGTCTCAGCTGGCATACCAGATGAAGCTGGTAGACAGCTGCCCTGGACACAGAATTGACCTGCACCTCCATGGACACCTTGAGTCCAAAATGACCTCAGGCTGTGCACCTGGTCCTTCAGGGGGCACTGTTACCCCATTTAGGACCATAGTGCAACCTTCAGAGAAGATGATGATGAAGAAGAAGAGTTTGGATTTGATAGCCCGCTTTATCACTACCTGAAGGTGTCTCAAAGTGGCTAACATTCTCCTTCCCCTTCCTCCCCCACAACAAACACTCTGTGAGGTGAGTGGGGCTGAGAGACTCCAGAGAAGTGTGACTGGCCCAAGGTCACCCAGCAGCTGCATGTGGAGGAGCGGAGACGCGAACCTGGTTCACCAGACTACGAGTCCAGCACTCTCAACCACTACACCATACTGGCTCTCTATGTCTAGACTGAGCGCAATAAATGAGCAAGAAGTGTGCGTTGTGCAGAGATCATTGTGCAGAAAGCCTCAATCCCAAAGGTCTTCAAGAATCACTGCAGTATGGTGGGGAACACACTTATCAGAGGGGTAATATTGTGTAAGTCTGGGAGAAGCATATTCTAAACCGTGTAAACAATGATTTTATTGCCTTTCTGATTTACTATCGCCACAAAATATTACAGCAAGTGTGATTGCAAGAGCCTCTGCTGCCCTCTGATCAGCGGCTTGAAACAGACTCATAAAACGCTTTCGTTCACCCTGCCAGGAGAGATTTACCTTTACCAGTTATTGCTACTTGTGCGTAACCTTTGTCTTTGCGGCCGAAACATTCAGTGCAACAGTAGCCAAAGCAAACAAATCAAGCACAGCACAACCTTTTCCCATATCACTTTAATCTCTCTTTATTGTACCCACTGTATTTCCCTCTTCCTCTTCCCTGTCCAGATACTCAGCACACTGTGCAAAAATGGGATGGCGGCTGAGCTTTTGAAAGGGAGCAAACTTGATATCAGACAAGAACTTTTTAAGGCGTCGCGTTGTTTTCTCCTGCGCACCTGCATCTACTCTGGAATTTGAAAACCTCATGAATTTGGAATCCCTGTGGTAGAAAATTGTGCAATGTGTAGTGTGTTCTTCCTGTTTTTCTTCAGTGAATTACACCTGTCTGGGAGGAGGGGGGGGAGCTTTATTGCATCATAGATTGCAGCATGAGAAAGGGAAGGGTTTTCCCCCTTTCCTTCCTTGCTTAGCCAGCTAACTTTACTACCAAAAGCCAAGACTGAGGACTTCCACATTGAAGCTGTACAATGAACCAGGAAGAATGAACTTCCCTCCAAGGTAGCCATTCTCCCGCAAAGATGCGGAGCAACGGCTGGGCAGGCAACACAATGGAGGCGAGCTGAGTTCCTGCATCCACCATCAAATTACCTTACATGCAATGCCCAGGTGGACAAACAGCTGCCATGCATAGGAGCTGAGCAGCTCCCATCGAAAAGCACTTTGCCATGGCGGCAACATGTTCTATTTGGACCAAGCTGGTGGGGAGGAGAGCAGGTGGGTCAATGAATGAGGCTGCCCTCAGTGCAGGAACCAGAAAGGGAGAGATTGAGCCCACAGTGCAGTCTGGCTGGTGGTGAGGACCAGTGGTATAGTGTGTGGGGCCCACAGGGGCCCAGAATTGTTAGGGGGCACAAAATTTTGACACCTGGTGCAGCCTCAATACAGCTGTGCACTTCCGTTGCTGGGCTCCATTGAAAATGGCTTCTCCTTATTGAATAACACAACAATAAGGACTCTCCTCCCTGAAAGAGAGGGGAGTGGTTGTGGGCGGGAGCCCGAGCGCCGCCCAGCAGGGGGCGTTGCCCCCTGCCTCCAGCTCACCTGGCTGGCGCTCACGCCCCCCCCCGGTGGCCACCCAACCAGGTGCCGCGGAGGGGGCGTGTTCAGCAGCCTTTTGCTGCAGCGCCAGCCACTCCCTGGCCTCATTCCTCATCGTCGTCCCGTCGCAAGTCACCCACCCTCCACTCCCTTTGAGTTAGGGCTTAGGTCATTGGCCTTGCTATGGACCTTAGGTTGGTCGCCCCGGTTGTCTGGGGGGCCTGGTAGGAATTTTTCCATTTGGCATTAGGCTTTTTGGTTTTTTCGCCTACCTCGTAGCAATAGTCACAACTTTCGTGGTATTGGTGGGTAGGTTAGGCATTGGAATAATGTGTTGTGGTGTGTCGAAGGGCTGGGTGTGGCCATTGCCTATGCCTTCAATTTTTGGGTATTCCGTTAAAGGAATCTGGTGGTTGTGTATTCCGTCCGATGCCTGCTTGGCGGGAGGCCATGGCACAACCCTCGGTGACAGCAGGGGTGAGCCTATAGTTGGATTAGCATCAACAGGCTCCACCTACTGGTGAATAAACCCACTTGTTTCGATCCAATGCCTAAGCCAATACCTTTTCACTGCTGTAATCAATAAAGTTGTGACCTTTTCTAGCCCATCAACCTTATATCACGTGTCCTTGTGTCTTCATTTCACTTTGCGGGGGTCGGGTCCTCGAACCACAACAAAAATAATAGTAGGTAAAGAAGATTGCACACGGGTGGAGGGAAGTACTGGGTTGTGGGGGAGGGAGGATGAAGGGATTAATTGAAATTGTTAAAGATTGGTATAGGATTTAAGAGATTTAAATTTTTATAAAGATTCTATAAGGAAAGCAGAAAGCAGCAAGAAATATCAAGTAAAGGTATCAGAGAGGAGATCAGTGTAAATGAAAACATGAGACATGGTTTTGTTACATGATTTTATTTTGGAGCTGTCTGCTTATTTTGGAGTTGTTTGCTGTAAAGAATGTATATTATGTTAATAAAATAATAAAGGATTTGAAAAAAAGAAGAAGAAAAACATGGCTTCTCCTTGCTAACCAGGACGCGACCTCTCCAGACAACGGAACGACTCTTCTTTTCTTATCTCTGCAGCTGTGATGTCCTAGGTGACATGGACGCCATTAGGCATTTGAATCCACATGCGTACTCGGTCTGTTTCCCTCCCTCCCTCCCTCCCTCCCTCCCGCCTCTCCACGTGGCCCTGGGTGCAGGCAACCCATGCTACACCACTGGTGAGGACCCCAGCCATGTCAGTGAATGTGGTTACTGCAGGCGCAGCTTGGATTGAGCTCATGCTTGCCTGCAAATACGGGTCTCATCAAGTGGCGAGTGAGTGGCAACTGGCATGGCAGGGTCAGGCTTGGGCAAAGAAGGCCCTTCTGAGATTCTGGAAACCTAATCTGACAATGTCTGCAAGCTATGATAGAAGGCTTAATATAAAAATTCCCATTAGTGCCCAAGGGAACGTTTTTTACTAAGCCGGAAAACTTCACGAGAATAAATGAGAAGGGGCGTGTGTGAGAGTATCAGGTTATCTGGGAAGGGAAGGGCTAAATCTTTCCTCTCACACATTTAACTCCCAATAACAGCCCTCCCCTGATCCAGCGATAATAAATTTAAGAAAAACAAGTGATGTGGCTGCATGCTACACATTAAGCATTGGGACACAGTTTTAACCCTTAGAGGAAACACCGGTCAGAAAACTAGGCAGTGATTTTATTGTCTTTCTCAAGCAAGAGCAAAATAGCAACAGGAAACTCATGACTCCACTTAGATATAACTTGTCGAATGCCACCTAGTGATTCTAACCATATAATGACATTATCCACAAAAGGTTGAAAGAATTAGTAGGCAATTCATTTCGGACATCCAAGAGGGCTTTTAGCAGTAGTCAGCTCAGTTAATAAGCTTATTGCTCTAAAGGCCATGACATAATACTAAAGGAATAGTATTAATAAAATATTACAACTCATACATCCGTAATATAAAAATCTGCAAAGACTTTGCTAAATTTCTGAGTGATGAAACATAGTTTCCCTTTTGCAGTAGCCTGTCCTCCCCCCAGACCCTGTGTCCCATAATGACTTTTGAAATGATGGAAAGATGAAGTCCCTACCAGAGAAGAATGGCAAACTAAGCTGTTGGGTTATGCCAAAATGGCAAAACTGACTAGAAAGCTCAGGGACCAAGAAGACCAAAACTTTAATAAAGAATAGGAAAAATTTACAATCTACCTGAAAGACTACTGTAAGCAGATGAAAAAATTAGCAGGATCACAAGAACACTTGTAATGTAGAAAATGTTATGGACAAAATGGAAAGATATAAAATTTGAATGCTGAAATAATATGCAGTTGAGAAGGTTGATAATAGGACCAATGGGGGGGGAAGGTGGGAAGTCTACAGATTCAGAGAAATCTCTAAATATGGATATGTATTTTGTATGGTTACAACTTTATACTTGTAAAATCAAATTTAATTTTTTTTTTAAAAAAAGAACACATAATGACATTTGAAAATGAGGAGAATTTCAAAAGCGTTTTGTGGTTTGACATGGAGACCTGCTCTT
Organism: Podarcis liolepis; assembly: GCF_965112155.1. NCBI lineage: Eukaryota > Metazoa > Chordata > Lepidosauria > Squamata > Lacertidae > Podarcis > Podarcis liolepis. The sequence continues at coordinate 16,322,176 of NC_139565.1, forward strand.
CAAGGAAAGAAAATTTTAAAATCCCATTGGGCATTACCAAACCCTAAAGGGCATGCCTAAAGTGACTTTTTGGATCCCAGCCTATACTCCCGCTTCTTAAAAGACAGAATAGTGATGGCATCAGTCAACTTGCTTTTATCCTATTTAAGAAATAGCCATGGTTATTTTCAGTCCCATCTGCTATTCTTCTGAGGAAGAAGCTAGCACACAAACTCTTTACATGCTTCATGTTAGGCTATTCTACATTTTATACCGGAACATAGGTACACAGCTGTGTCTATAATGAGCCTGAGCGTACGATGGAGGAATTCACAGCATTAACACCCCAAAAGTGTCTTGGTTCTTCCATAACCACAGCCTTGGATTCAAACATAAATCAAACATTGTGCGCGCGCGCGCTCTCTCTCTCTCTCTCTCTCTCTCTCTCTCTCTCTCTTGGTTCCTTACTTGCTGTTCTTTGGTTTCTAGCTCAGATCGCTCCAAACTTTCTAACTACCCACAAGCTAAGAGCAGGACCCCACCCATTTGCTGTCTCGCACACAGAGCCACTTTCCTTTGTACCCCTTAATGGCCCATCACCCAGGTCATCACCTCACCAGGAAGCTATTTTTCAACACTTCCTGGATCCAGGAGTTAGAAGGGTCTCAGATTAAAGGTAAAGGTAAAAAGTAAAGGACCCCTGGATGGTTAAGTCTAGTCAAAGGTGACTATGGGGTTGAGTCGTTCATCTCGCTTTCAGGCTGAGGGAGAGCGGTATGTCCACAGATAGCTTTCTGGGTCATGTGGCCAGCAGGACTAAACCGCTTCTGGCACAATGGAACACTGTGACAGAAACCAGAGCGCACAAAAACACCGCTTACCTTCCCGCCACAGCGGTACCTATTTATCTACTTACTCTGGTGTGCTTTTGAACTGCTAGGTTGGCAGGAGCTGGGACAGAGCAACGGGAGCTCATTCCGTTGCGGGGATTCGAACCGACAACCTTCTGATCGGCAAGCCCAAGAGGCTCCATGGTTTAGACCACAGCCCACCCGTGTCCCAAATAAACAAGCACACAGTCACTGATAGGTCCACCTGCCATTGTGAGGCTCAAAGCAATGAAGATGATGCCTCCCCCGCTGTTGCCATTGGCTGTGGGTTTATTGTGATGTCACAAAAGCACTTGGCAACTGAGTGGATATAAAGGCAGGCCAAGGGGAAAGCCCTTTTCTATTTCCAGCAGGACACACAATGGATGTGACATTCAGCGCTGCCCAGGTTTCTTCCACTTGGAGGAGGCAAACTGGTGAATGGAAGGAGGCAAACTGGTGAATGGAAGGAGGCAATCCTCTGGCAGTGGGATGCTTGGGAGCGATAATAAGGCAAGTTTGCTTGTTTGAAGGCTGCTGGTATCTGTGGTTGGAAACTGGTGGACGTCTCATGATGGACCTAACAGTAGCTTCTGGCACAATGGGACACCGTGACAGAAGCCAGAGTGGTTTATACCACAGTACCACCCCTTCCCCAAACTCATAACACTATGCATGATCAAATCTCTGTCCCACACTGTTAAAGACCGGAGATACTGGGCCCTGCTGAGTCCTGTGGGTTTTTGTCTCTGATTATATGGCTCATATATCATTCCCAAGACCAAAAAGAAAAAAAAGTGAGTGAGTATTAAATCTGTGCTGGGAACAATACCATAATTACGTGCAATTAGGTGTGAAAAGGAAATTGCAGTAAAAATGCCCTTGAAGTACATTGCTTTCCCACAATTTATTATTGAATGCATCCAAGAACAGGCCTTTAAACCCTGCTGTGATCCTGCCCCCAGTGAAATATATATAAAAATGCAAAATCTAGTCCTCACAAATCAGTGCCAGGGATCCAAATGATGTTTCCCAGGCAGCCCAACCGTAGTGAGTGGGGAGTCCAAATTGCTTCCCTCAGATAGCACTCCTCCCATCATCACAGGCAAATCACAAATATCCCTGGAACTTCACAGCTGCCGGCAAAACGTGATTATTCTTCCTGTTGGCATTTTCATCACTTACGCAATAGTGGTTTGTGTGCGTTTGTGTGTTGTGGGAACATAAGAGTACTCATTGGTTATTGCCTGTGATGTCTGAGGCTATGTACACAAATTAGCAGCTCAAAATTCATCAGGGTCATTTCCAGTTGCATTTTTACATTGTTGCACACACCAGAAAGGAGCTGGGGGTGTCTTTCCATCTGATGCACATTACTTGATTTCTTTCTCCACCCTGACAACCTCCTGCAAATCTCATAAAAACGAAACTGTTGTCGTGTGCGCACATTGCGTGTGCACAATGACTGCCTGAAATGTACACACCTCGGCTTAACCATGCCGTACATTTTCAAATCAGAAAATGTAACAGATTGAGGTTGAAGATTGAGGCTGAATCCTGACAAGACAGAAGTACTGTTTTGGGGGGACAGGAGACGGACGGTGTGGAGGAAACCCTGGTCCTGAATGGGGTAACTGTGCCCCTGAAGGACCAGGTGCACAGCCTGGGAGTCATTCTAGACTCACAGCTGTGCATGGAGGCGCAGGTGAATTCTGTGTCCAGGGCAGCTGTTTATCAGCTCCATCTGGTATGCAGGCTGAGACCGTACCTGCCCGCAGATTGTCTCGCCAGAGTGGTGCATGCTCTAGTTATCTCTTGCTTGGACTACTGCAATGTGCTCTATGTGGGGCTACCTTAGAAGGTGACCCAGAAACTTCAACTAATCCAGAATGTGGCAGCTAGACTGCTGACTGGGAGTGCCCCCGGAGACCACATAACACTGGTCTTAAAAGACCTACACTGGCTCCCAGTACGTTTCTGAGCACAATTCAAAGTGTTGGTGCTGACCTTTAAAGCCCTAAACGGCCTCGGTCCAGTATACCTGAAGGATCATCTCCACCTCCATTGTTCTGCCCGGACGCTGAGGTCCAATGCCGAGGGCCTTCTAGCGGTACCCTCCCTGCCAGAAGCCAAGTTACAGGGAACCAGGCAGAGGGCCTTCTCGGTAGTGTCACCCGCCCTGTGGAACGCCCTCCCACCAGATGTCAAAGAGAAAAACAACTACAGTGGTACCTTGGGTGAAGTACTTAATTCGTTCCGGAGGTCTGTTCTTAACCTGAAACTGTTCTTAGCCTGAAGCACCACTTTAGCTAATGGGGCTTCCTGCTGCCGCCGCGCCACCGGAGCACGATTTCTGTTCTCATCCTGAAGCAAACTTCTTAACCCGAGGTACTATTTCTGGGTTAGCACAGTCTGTAACCTGAAGTGTCTGTAACCTGAAGTGTCTGCAACCTGAAGCGTATGTAACCCGAGGTACCACTGTACTTATTAGTTATTGCCTGTGGTGTCTGAGGCTATGTATACAAATTAGCAGCTCGAAATTCAGCAGGGTCATTTCCAGTTGCATTTTTACATTGTTGCACACACCAGAAAGGAGCTGGGGCTGTCTCTCCATCTGATGCACATTACTTGATTTGTTTCTCCACCCTGACAACCTCCTGCAACTCTCATAAAAATGAAACAGTCGTCTGTATGTGCGCATTGCGTGTGCACCATGGCTGCCTGAAATGTACACACCTTGGCTTAACCATGCTGTAGATTTTCAAATCAGATGAAAGCTGGTTTGAGGGAAAACACATTTAAAAGTATTTCTCAAGAAGTTATAGGATACAGATGGATTGTGGCCAACATTATGCATCCTCGGCTTCAGACACCAGCACTGGAGCCGGCGCAATATGCAAGTGCCGTGCATCTGTGGATATGATCTGGAAACAAATTATATGGCTCCCTCGCTGAAACAGGCTGGTCTAAAGCTGATTGGGAATCCCTGCGACTTCTTCATTTTTCCCCCAGACACGAAGCATACCTGAGACTGAGGAATAGGCAAGGCTTTTTGCAGGTCAGTGAAATGCAAAAGAATGTGAACTGAACATGTTAGGAACCTTGCCCCAATGAACCTGCCAAAAGAATGGAATTCAGTTTTTCTGCTTTTCTCTTTCTTTCCCCCTAAGGGCTCCAGCTTCGTAGGTGCAGCTGCCTCTTACCATCCCTCTTAGTAGTATTGGAAGAAATGCAGCTGGAGGCTGTCTGCATTGTTTTCTCTCTTCCCCTCCCTTACCTTTGACAGGGAGGACAAAGGTTCATTCAGGGACCAGCCTGCTAAAATGCCAGGTGGATGCTCCTTCTTGCATTCTAGGGAGAACGGTTGTAGCTCAGTAGCAGAGGACGTGCTTTGCACGCAAAAGATCCCAGGTCCAATCTCCCACATCTCCAGGTAAGGTCTGATTTGAAACCCTGGAGAGACACCCCCAGTCAATTTCAAGAGTTGGTGGACTGATGTTCTGAGGCAGCTTCCTAGGACTCTGAGTCATTACTCATTACTCACTCTCAGAGCCTGAAGTTCACAGCTGGATGAAGAAGGAGATAAATACAGGAGACACAGGAATCCTCTGGTTTTCCCTGTGATGGTAATTGGTTGGACTGGCAGGAAGCAGGAAATTCCTCTTGCTCATAAGACACTTGGAACTAAGCTATTTTGCTTCTCTTGACGTGTCCGTTTTGAAATGATTTGAAAAAGTGTGCCTGCTTTTTTGCAAGTTGCAAGTTGTTTTACTTTTGATTTCCTTAACATAAATTACAATAGCATTTTCATTATATCCTTTAAAGCACATAATTTCCCTCATTCTGGGCACTGGAGTTTGTTTTAGAGTTGCCAACTTCGTGTGTGATAACCTACAGCACCCAGAATCCTTTCAGGGAATTTAAGCTGGAAGAAGAAGAAGAAGAAGAAGAAGAAGAAGAAGAAGAGGAGGAGGAGGAGGAGGAGGAGGAGGAGGAAGAGGAGGGGAGGGGGAGGGGGAGTTTGGATTTGATATCCCGCTTTATCACTACCCGAAGGAGTCTCAAAGCGGCTAACATTCTCCTTTCCCTTCCTCCCCCACAACAAACACTCTGTGAGGTGAGTGGGGCTGAGAGACTTCAAAGAAGTGTGGCTAGCCAAAGGTCACCCAGCAGCTGCATGTGGAGGAGTGGAGACCCGAACCCGGTTCACCAGATTACGAGTCTATCACTCTTAACCACTACACCACACTGGCTCTCAAGTTACTGTCAGGGACTGTGCTGAGGAGAGCTGCATTGAGGAAGAATTGTGGGAGCCTCCCCCTCCCCCTGATCAGGATCCGAATCCTGAATCTTCCCAGGAACAGGAGGACATTATAGATTTGGAACAGTGGTTTGCAGAAGGGCATAGTTCAGAAGGCAGAAGCTGGGAAATACTGGATGGGGAACAGCCAGGAGAACACACACACACAGAGAGAGAGAGAGAGAGAGAGAGAGAGAGAGAGAGAGTTAACAGATTCACTGTCTCTGGACCAAGGTCAAGAAGAGCTCAGAAAGTGGCAGAACAGAAAGCACACAAAGCACAGACGGGCCAAGCTCAGATTACAAGACGTAGAAGTGACATGGATTAATAGGGATGCAAAGGGGTGTAATCCTTAATTGGGAGCACCACCATTTCTAGGAGATGGGTTCTTTGTCCTCTCGCTGTGATTATTAAGGTTTCTAACTGGTAAGAAAACTCCTTTTCCTTTGTTCTGCTTATCTGCTACCATGGGGGGAGGAAGCAAATTCCCTGAAGCCTGACGGATGCACACAGCCTGAGGGTTTGATTTACTGAACATTGCTATCCCATGTCATGCTGGGTCCAGGCTACCAGGCTTGTCCCCCAGATAATCTGGGGGTCCTTCTTTGAGTATGCAAATTGCTAAACAGGAAAGTATTGCCCTTCCAAATGATAACTGAAACACATCAATATTACTGGGGGGGAATTAAGCAGTTGTTTATACGACATATCATTACTAGTCACAAGCATTCCTTGTTTCTTGCATCCTCGCAGACATCATTAAAATTCAAAGCTGAAGGATAGTGTGCTTCAAGGGATTGCAGGGGAAAGGAAGAATCAGTGAAAATCACCTCCCCGAGCAGCCGATCACATGGGTACAATCCAGGATCCAACCCTGCTGAGTATCAGGTTTTTTAAAAATAAAAAACTACTTTTGTTTGTTGTGCTCACATGCAGCTGCTGCCTGGCTGATTTAGTGTCACATGTTTATTTCACATGCAGCAAGAACATGTCCGAAAGATGACCAGAAATGAATTTGCCTGGACACGTCATACAAAAATGTGGCATAATCGCCCACTTCCGCACACCACCCAAATGTCATTTCCATTCCATAAACATGGTTAGTGGAAAACACATAGCGTGAACCTGCTGGAAAACACATCACACAGAAGTCCTTCTGAAGAAGCAAGAGGAAGCAGATGGCAACACAGGCTGATTTTCAAGATGCCCAAATAATGCATATCTAACAACAAGATGCTCAGGCTATTAGGATCCTATGAACAAGTAATGCTAGCAATGTACATTTAGCATTTTTAAAAATGCCGTAGCTATTGAAAGATCTTTTATGAGGCTTTTTAAAAAATAGAAATGCATCATTCAATAAAAATAATTTATGTGTCAGCCATGGAAAAATGTATGGTGACTATTTAAATATTATATTGAATGGTTTTTTTTTTTAAATTTTGTTTAGTTATCTCAATGATGACTGAAACCAGTGCCCATTAAGGGGGGGGGGGAGTACTGTTTCTATACACAGATAAACTGGAATTTTTCCAAATGATGAGAGACGGGAATTTTCTGACATATCACTTGGGATGCTTAAGCATTCTATTTTACATCATTTTGAAGAAACACCAGCTGATGACATGGCTCCCCAAATCTCTTTTCTGATGAGAGCAGCTTTTGCATCTCATTTGGAAAGCAAGGACCCAGAGTCTGGAGGAAGAATGGGGAGGCACACAGTGCCAGATGCTTGAAGACCAGTGTGAAGTTTCCTCAGTCTGTGTTGATTTGGGGAGCCATGTCATCAGCTGGTGTTGGTCCACTGTGCTTCATTAAGTCCAGGGTCAATGCAGCCGCCTAATAGGAGATTTTGGAGCACTTCATGCTTCCTTCCGCAGATGAGCTTTATGGGGTTGCTGAGTTCATTTTCCAGCAGGACTTTGGCACCTGCCCTCACTGCCAAAAGTACCAAAACCTGGTTCAATGCCCATGGGATTACTGTGCTTGATTGGCCAGCAAACTCGCATGATCTGAACCCCATAGAGAATCTATGGGGCATTGCCAAGAGAAAGATGAGAGACATGAGACCGAGCAATGCAGAAGAGCTGAAGGCTGCTATTGAAGCATCCTGGTCTTCCATAACACCTCAGCAGTGCCACAGGCTGATAGCATCCATGCCACGCCGCATTGAGGCAGTAATTGATGCAAATGGGGCCCAAACCAAGTACTGTGTACATATGCATGCTTCTCAGAGGTCCAATGTTGCTCTATTTGCAGTCCTTGTTTTGCTAATTTCATTTAATATTCTAATTTTCTGAGATTGTTAATTTGGGGTTTTCATCAGCTGTACGCCATGATCACTACAATTATAACAAATAAAGGCTTTGCCTTTTAAGTTGAATTACTGAAATAAATGAACTTTTCCACAATATTCTAATTTTCCGAGTTTCACCTGTATATTGTTGAATGTCTATGTAAGTTGTACTCAGTGAGAACAGAACACAAATTAAGGTGCATGAAGTTGATACGCCTGAGTTCTGGTGGCACCATGAAGCTAAAAAAACAGAAGAATGTCAAGGAAGCCAAAGGGCAGGATATTTGAGCTTTAGATGAAGCTGAGCATATTTTTGGTCTTTCCTTATGGGTTCTGGCATGTACTGCCACCTTGAGATCCACAGAGGAAAGGTAGGACACAGATAATATAATTTTGCAGCACCCTTAACAAACTGCAGTTCCCTAAATGTGTGTCAATTGGTGTGTATGCAACCGTAGTTATTGAAATGGTCCTGCCATAAGCATGCCTAAGAGTCCACCCTTACCATGTTTTGTTGAATTCAGTGGGGCTTCATGGCTCTGATAATATTTTGCTTCTTTTGGAGCACTTATTGATTTTACTGCTGTTTTGTCTTTTCACTGTTTTAGCTTTATTAGTATTATACCTTTTCTTTTGATGCAAGTCATCTCAGCACGTTTGGCAGGTGGGAGTAAAACATTTGTCATATTTTTTTATGAGGTCTATTATCTATAAATCTAACTGAATCTAAATAAACTACATAAAGTACTGATGAAATAGTTTGGTGCTGCAGGAAATGGTAATCTAATAAGGCCGCTCGATTTGGTAGGTGTTCCAAAATATACAGAAATATAAAGCTGTCCCTCAGTACTCTTTGAAAGTTATCGGTGCCCAGATCAGAGGACCTTCTGAAAGAGAGAGGCAGGAAAAGGTATCACATGTGCTCAGTGTCACCTTGCAAGGATGTAAAATGGTGGCAGCCTTCCTGCCAAGTCCTGAGCTCCTATTTACTTTTCCACTTCAGATCTTCTGTGTTTTGTGGCTGTTGCTGACTCAGTCGGCTGCCAGAATCGCTGGCGGCACCACATCGTACTAAGCAACAAACAAAGCAAAGGTCCAGGGCCTCTGGCTTGGCTGCTGACCGGCTGGCTGCTTGGCTGCCTGACCCAGGGAACACACAAAGAGCAGTGTCCCTGTCAGCAGCCCGCCTTGCACTTGTCTGTGGCAAAATCTCTTTGTCTCTCCTTGCTCGGTTTAAAGGAGCATTGGAAAGGGAAGGGAGAGCACCTGTTCAAAGCAGAGCAAAAGAATCAAAATGCACCTGCCGAAACATTCAATGCTGCTTATTCATTGCACTTGAATTCTGCCTTACAGGCATCCCATCCACGCGTGTGTGTTACACTTGGTGCGGCTGCGTATATAATTACATAAATAGAATCCTACCAGGAAATGGTGGGAAAGAACTGGAGAGTCCTTGTGGCTCACAAGGAGACCCTCCCTGAACCCGAAGAGGACGTCAATGAGGATGGAGGAAGCCCTGAAGAGACCAGAGGTGCAGTGGGGCTTTATGCTGCTCAGCCTCCCTGCCTAACAGCTGATTGTGGGGTAGCGCAGAAGCTGCAGCCGCTTTCCGGCACATCTTCCAGCCAGCCCCAGAGCTTCAATTCTGGTGGAAGAGAGAGTTGTGTGGAAAGAGAGCGGAGGCTCTCACTGCTTTACACATTTTCACTTATGTGCACGGGGGCAGAATGCAATCCCCACATAAGTAGGTGGACAGCTGTACATCTGGGGTCAAGATGTATGGCTCATCCAGACTTTAAAGCTCTGTGTCTGAGCATTTGTTGTTGTTGTTGTTGTCTCAACAAGTTTTGTGTCCAGATTTTCACTTTTTAAAATATGGGGAAATCAGTGTGTTACCACTGAATCAGAGCAAATGGGAACCTTTGGGAAACTTGATTGCTGTTTGCTCCGATTCAGTGGTAAAACACTCAGATATGGAGCTTTAATGCCTGGACCGCTGCCTTGGTCTTCCCTGCACATCATGCATTTGTGACGGCAAATAAGAGGGAGGAATCAGTGTACAAGGTATGCAGAGCTACAAAACATTTCTTTTTAAAGAAGGAGGAACTCCACCTCCAAACCAAACAACCCAGTGGGAACGAAGCATGCTGCATGGGCCTCCAGGAAACATGGAATATTAAGTGTCCGTTGGGGAAAATAAATGGGAAACCACGAGGGGTGTGATGTGAAGTGCTGGAGCCCCACATAGCTTACAGAATCTTGGAGGAGGGCATGGCTTCTGGCTGACATCCTGAACGAGAACACTTCTGTAAGGGGGTGAAGAAACAAAATAGTGTGTTGTGATTCAAGTTAAAAGAAAGGAGATTCCAGCTAGCCATCAGGAAGAACTTTGTGACAATAAGTGCTGTTCAACAGTGGAACAGACTCCCTCAGAAAGTTGTGGACTCTCTCTCCTTGGAGGTTTTTAAGCAGAGTTTGGATGGCCATCTGTCATGGATGCTTTTTAGTTGAGAATCCTGCATTGTAGAGAGTTGGACTACATACCTTGGGGTACCTTGCAACTCTATGGTTATTATTTAGGTGTTAAGCCACCAGTCATTTAAGAAAATGTAGAGAGACTTGATGATCTGTGGGGTCCTTTGCTGGAAACTACAACTAATCCAGAATGCGGCAGCCAGACAAGTGACTGGGAGCGGCCGCCAAGAACATATAACACTGGTCCTGAAAGACCTACATTGGCTCCCAGTACGTTTCTGAGCACAATTCAAAGTGTTGGTGCTGACCTTTAAAGCCCTAAACGGCCTTAGCTTACTATACCTGAAGGAGCGTCTCCACCACCTTCATTCAGCCCGGACACTGAGGTCCAGCTCCGAGGGCCTCCTGGCAGTTCCCTCACTGCGAGAAGTGAGGTTACAGGGAACCAGGCAGAGGGCCTTCTCAGTAGTGGTGCCTGCTCTGAGGAACGCCCTCCCATCAGATGTCAAGGAAATAAATAATTATCTGACTTTTAGAAGACATCTGAAGGCAGCCTTGTTTAGGGAAGTTTTTAATGTCTGATGTTTTACTGTGTTTTTAACATTCTGTTGGGAGCCGCTCAGAGTGGCTGGGGAAACCCAGCCACATGGACAGGGTATAAATAATAAATTATTTTAAGTTATTATTATTATTATTTGTTTATCTAACAGCATGTATGAACTGCTTAACATTTCAAGAATCTGTAAGTGACAGAGTCTTTTAAAAAAACACCCATTAGACATTAAAACAAGAACAAAAATGCAACCTAAAACCAATCAAGGAAAAATATAAGAACTCAAGGAAGCATAAAGAAACAGATGATTCAAAGACATAACACACGGTCCAATATTGTGGGCAAAAAAGGTCATGGAAAACTAGTTCCTTCCAGAAAGCCAGGGCAGATGCCAAATTTTTCCAGACTTACTGAATAGAATATAAACCAGACATACATAGTAGAGAATAACTTCAGCCATGAACCGTGGTGTTCTGGTTGCCAATCAAAACCGTTTAACTGGCAAAAGGAAGTTTCTGGTATATTGTTAAGCAAATGGTTCTGTATTTGGTATGGTTAGAACTGAGAATGGGAAGGGTAGAATAATATGTTTAGATGCCAAGTTAAAATGTATTTCTTCCTTCAGGCCCTTGGAGATGGCTGATTTGGAACTGGTTTATTCCGATTTTTTTATTTTTTGCATATAGTTTTTATTAAATTTTCTGTTTTACAATTTAAAGTATTCATTTTTTACATCCTTAAAATATCAATGACTTCCCATCTTCTCTTTCCATGGTTCATTTTACGTATCATAAATCCCTGTATATTTTACAGAAACTATTCCATTCATTATTCCATCAATCACAACTTCTTTACACTGTTTAATTTATCTTAACGCTGCCAGCTGGGTTTTATAAAACTGACTTTATGAATTTTATATGTGCTCCTAATGCGTGGGTCTTTCATGAATTGTGTGTGTGCTGCCCTAGGAACCTTCAGGTTGAAGGTGAGTTATAATAAATAGCATTAATTACAACAATTACAACAGTTATAATAATGAGCATTTGAAGGCCCCATTCTTACATAAATTCCTAACTGAGTTTGCACTGCCATAGAAAAAAGTATTTTCTAGAAAGGCAAACATTAGCTCTCAGCCAACAGAAAACCGGAATGCCCATCAGAAAAGCTTTAAAACCAGGTAGGACACCAGACAGGATGAGACGAGAACTTTCAACAAAGATTTCACTGTTGTTATACAATGCAATCATATTTCTATGTCTGCTACACTAATGTCTCATACTCAATTATTTCCCCCAACGGTATCTTTGCATTTCTTTGCTGGCCAGATTTCTTTGCTGGTTGGAACAAAATGTTTCCAGTCAATGGAAAATTTCGGCATATTCTGTTAGATGATCCTCCCAACTTTCCTGTGGGAGGGAGAAGAATCTGCACTCAGAGAGTGAATTGGCTCAGGAAATGTACAAGGATGATTCTTTTAACAGCCTCTTGTTTGCTAATGGAAATGGGCCATCATAGTTCAGGGAGAAGGCAGTTTGTAGATGAGAAGAAGCGACTCACCTTTATGGCATTCCAAATTAACAATTCCATGATAATTAGCAGCAATGATTCATCTTTAGTTGAGAAGTCGTTTCTCCTGGATTGGACATCAGTGATGGAAATATGCAAGAAACTACATGTTCCCACATCGGATGTAGTCTCAACAAACCAGTGTTTTCAACTGAAGTTGGCGGCAGAAGAAACAAAGAAAGGAATGAGCCCAGCACACCATTGAACAAACCACAAAATTTTGTCACATTTTGGTTGGCCTAAATAAGAACCGTGGTACCTTGGTTCATGAACTTAATCCGTTCCGGAAGTCCGCTCTTAAACTGATTCCGTTCTCAAACCGAGGCGCGCTTTCCCTAATGAGGCCTCCCGCCGCCAGTGCCCTTCCACCGTTCGGCTTCCGTTCTTAGACTGAGGTAAAGTTCGCAAACCAGGACAATCCTTCCGGTTTTGTGGAGTTTGTAAATTGAATCATTTGTAAACAGGGCTGTTCTTAAACCGAGGTACCACTGTATTTCTCCATTCTGGATTTGGAGAATTTTCCTATGGGCCCATATGGCTATCTTTGGGGCTGTTTTTTTGTTCTTGTTAAACTGAAATATGCAAGTTCAAGTTGATTTAGGGACAGGCAGGATTTATTGCATTAAATGCAAGGCCCACCCTCCCCAGATGGCCTGTTCGTAAGTATTTTGACATGGCGTGCCAGTTTGCTGGTGGTCTTGCAGTTGAGTGTAAGGCCCCATCTATTGAAAGCAGTGTTCTAACAGAGTGATTTAACAACCAATGTGTCTTCCCAGGGGACTTTCTGGGAATTGTAAGTCTGGGAAGGGATCTGATAACAATACTCTGCATCTCAACAAGCTACAGTTGCCAATATTCTTTTGAGGGTGCCGTGACTGTTTCAGATGATAGGATTTAAATGTATAGTGCAGATGGAACTTAAGCTGGCTGGCTGGCTGGCTGGCTGGCTGGCTGGCTGGCTAAAGTATTAATCCCCCAATATGGCTGGACTACAATTTCCATAAGTTCCAGCCAACAAGTTCAATAGTCAGGATGATGGAAGCTGTAGGCCCACAGGTCTAATCAAATTGGTCTTAGGAGCTATGGGGTAGGAGCTCTTCTCAAAAAGATGGAGCTGCTCTTGTATATGGCATAAATTCAAGAGTATTTGGGATTTTCTCATACACACACACACATATAAAATTTTCAGATTAAAGTTTTACAATCATATATCGAACATAGATCATAAAAACAAGATTCCAATGAATCTCTTCCCCTCCTCCCCTTTGTGGGTCCTATTATTAATCATTTTCTTCTGCATCTTTTATGATAATCCAAATCTTTTACATCTCCATTGTGTCCAAAACACACAATTAAACTACAAGTTTAATGGTTCCAATCCTACAAGTTCCAATCCTACTAACAATTTTAACTATTTACAATGGTCTTTAAGATGTTATAAATTTACCCCATTCCTTATTAAAATTTTGGTCTTCCCGATGTCTGATTCTTCCGGTCAGTTTAGCCATTTTGGCATAGTCCATTAACTTCCTCTACCATTCTTCTCTGGTAGGGACTTTATCTTCTTTCCATCTCCATTTTAATGTATGGTCAATATATAATTATATCCACACGACAGTGTTAGGAAGAACCCATCAGCGCTAATGTAAGTTTGCAGTACAGTGGTACCTCAAGTTACAAATGCCTCAGATTACAAACGCTTCAGGTTACAAACTCCGCTAACCTGGAAGAGTTAGCTCAAGTTGAGAACTTTGCCCCAGGATGAGAACATAAATCGTGTGCTGGCAGTGCAGCAGCAGCAAGAGGCCCCATTAGCGAAAGCACGCCTCTAGTTAAGAACAGTTTCAGGTTAAGAACAGACCTCCGGAACGAATTAAGTCCATAACTACAGGTACCACTGTACAGCACGTTCTTCCTCTCTGCCTCACCTAGTTCTTTGACAGTGATTAAAGCCTGGAGAACAGAAGAGCAGTGTAGTCTGTCCAAAAAAATCTACACTAGACCTTTCAGAATCACAGGATGTAAGCAGCAGTAGGCTCACAGGCTTCAAGGTTATCTGTGATGCAGCTGATGGAAACACATGCTGTTCCAGTGAACCTAGTTCCCAAGATTTGAGATAGATGTCGGGACTTAGGAAGCATAAGATCTCTTTGTGTGTGACATGCGGCTAGGTCAGGCTCCTCACAGCACCGTGCGGCGAAAGCAAGAAACGTAGAAGGATTTCATATCCTTTATGAATCTTTTAAGGGCGTCTTCAAAATGGATGGAAAAATACACAAGTAGTCTTCCAGGTAAGGACTGACCCTGCGCTCAGGGGGAAATATATAGACACTAGGTGTACACAGAACCTGCTTGTGAGGATTCAATGTTACCAGTGGCGTAGCGTGGGGGGTGCAGGGGGGGCTGGCCGCACCAGGCGCAACATCTGGGGGTTAGGGGGCGCAAATTACTTGCCTTGCCCCGGGTGCTGACAACCCACGCTACGCCACTGAATGTTACACACCAGGGATGGGAATCCTCAGATCAGAGGGTCCAAATGCAGCCTATTTGATCCTCCGGACTCTCTCTCCAGGCCACATTCTCTCCCTAGTAATGCCCCTCTTCCCATCCTGCTTTGCATTCTCCTTGAATGTGTTTGTCTGACTGGAATGTGCCCTTGAAAGCTGTAAATTTGCCACACTGAGTAATAGAGAGCAGGGTGCTGGTGTGCAAAGTTGTGTAGAAGCTCTACAATGTAAAGTTTTCATTTGTTGCTCTGTCGGCTTTTACCTGTGCCCCCCACACCACTGGCCTAAGGCCCCCGCCCCCAAGACTGCCTAGAAGCAAATGAGGCCCACAGACTAAAAATGGATCCCCTCCCCTACTTTAAGCACTTACTTGAGGTAAATCCCATTGAGCTCACTAGGGCTTAACTTTTGGATATGAATAGGATCGCACCACAAATGGGTTCTCCTCATTCCACCAGCTCCACCCCAAGGGATTTGTTGCTATCACCTTTGTTGTTGTTGTTTAGTCATTCAGTTGTGTCCGACTCTTCGTGACCCCCTGAACCAGAGCACGCCAGGCACTCCTGTCTTCCACTGCCTCCCACAGTTTGGTCAGACTCATGCTGGTAGCTTCGAGAACACTGTCCAACCATCTTGTCCTCTGTCGTCTCCTTCTCCTTGTGCCCTCCATCTTTCCCAACATCAGGGTCTTTTCCAGGGAGTCTTTTCTTCTCATGAGGTGGCCAAAGTATTGGAGCCTCAGCTTCACGATCTGTCCTTCCAGTGAGCACCCAGGGTTGATTTCCTTAAGAATGGATAGGTTTGTTCTTCTTGCAGTCCATGGGACTCTCCAGAGTCTCCTCCAGCACCAGAATTCAAAAGCATCAATTCTTTGGCGATCAGCCTTCTTTATGGTCCAGCTCTCACTTCTAGGGCACAAGGAGAAGGGGACGACAGAGGATGAGATGGTTGGACAGTGTTCTCGAAGCTACGAACATGAGTTTGATCAAACTGCGGGAGGCTATCACCTTTAGGCAGCATGTAATGCTAATAATAATAATAATAATAATAATAATAATAATAATAATAATATATTGTCACACAACAGTGTTCACTCTCTTCCTTCTCTTCCTTCTGCCTCTCATGTCCTAATGAGCACCAGCCACCAGAATCCCAGTTAGGAGGGTATCCTTCTTCATTTCATATTTCAGAAGAGCTTTGTTATTAATTCTGCCCTTTGTCAATAAGAAGAGGTGGAAGGGGACTTCTTGTCATTTTACTTCTGGGACAAAAATTAAGGTCTGGCCATATTGGCTGCTCTGTGGCCCTCTAGATGTAGTTGTACACAGCAAGTGCCAGCCAGCGCTATTGATGATCAGGGATGATGGAAGTTGTATTCCATCAACAGTTGGAGGTCCAGTGGTCCCCCACTCCAGCTCTAAATGGAAAAGAGTGCAACACCACAAGGTGTCATAGGCTGCCACAATCTTTTGACCTTGACCACACAGAACAGAGGAATGAGCGATGTGGCTAGGAAATTTTGCATAGATCTCTCCCTGCATTCAGTTTCAGTCTAGGAATAGTAAGGTAAAGGGTAAAGGACCTCTGTATGGTTAAGTCCAGTCAAAGGCGACTATGGGGTTGCGGCGCTCATCTCGCTTTCAGGCCGAGGGAGACAGTGTTTGTCCACAGAAAGCTTTCTGGGTCATGTGGCCAGCATGACTAAACTGCTTCTGGCACAACGGGAGACTGTGATGGAAACCGGAGTGCATGGAAATGCTTTTTACCTTCCTGCCACAGCAGTACCTGGCGTGCTTTCAAACTGCTAGGTTGGCAGGAGCTGGGACAGAGCAACAGGAGCTCACCCCATTGCGGGGATTAGAACCGCCAACCTTCTGATTGGCAAGCCCAAGAGGCTTGGTAGTTTAGACCACAATGCCACCTGCATCCCCAGGAAAAGTACTCTGGCAACCATCTGAAGCTATAATTGACAAGACTCACTAACCCTTAAATATTGTTTTCCTACGTTTCTGATGTTCAAAATGATCCAACGTAAATTAAGAATTTCCAGATCACTACTGCTTAGATTCAGATAGACGAGAATGTTTTTTTTTAAAAAAAAACTAGGAAACCAAAAGCTTCCTGTGCTTATTTGCATATTTGCATGTGTTGAAAGAAATCATTGGAATTATGCGTGGTGTCAGTCAGGCGAGAATCTGATCTAATGCATCCTACATTTATCTCTGATTTTTGCCTTCAGCCTGACAGCCTAAATATGAGGAAGGTGTTAATTTTATGCAGTATTACAGATGTTTGATTAAAGCCTTTAACAAGTGCTTCTGATGTATAATTTATATATGGGTAAGTGACTATTGCTGGCACACTGAATCAGTTACCCCAAAGCATCAAACCCAAAATTCTCACTTTCCTAAAAAGGAACTAGCAATGAGTCAAAAATAAATAACAGTGATTGGTCAAGGACGAGAATGCTATGCCTTCCTTCTAGGCAAAGTCAAAATCAATTCCTTATAACACGCAACTGTTTGTATTGATGAGCCAAGCTGCTGAAATTATCTATTTTCTTCAAAATCAGCTGGAAGATGGAAAGGGCTCACTAACTTTCTCTCTTCAAGATTCACTGGGTGATATCCACTATGGGTATATTCTGAGTATGATTTACTTGGGTAACACCTACAGTAAATATAGAGAGACCTGAGATCAATTAGAAATTTGCATTTTTTATTTTTAATTAATGCTTTCTGCTTCTAATGATGGCACTAATAGTTGGCTACACCATTCTAGAGTGCACTTTTGATTGGCTCTTGGATACTTAGATTTAGGCACCACCGTGAAAAATGTGTAAATGAAGGCAAACAATATTTATTCTTTAGAATCCTTTATTGTATTTCAAATCTTTAAGCTACGGTATGAGTGCTGCCACTTATGTAGCCAAAATGTCAACAGCCCATTGCCCAAGAAGCGGGTATCAGTAGGCTTGGGGAACCCCAAGATTTTGAGACACACAAAATGCCACAAGATTTTGAGACATATAAAAATGTTCAGAAAAATAGCCTGTAAGGGTGAAGAGATATCAAAACAGCCCAATGAAGATTGAGCATGGAATGCTGACTGGCTGTTTAGTTTTTAAGAATGAATACAAATAAGGATAAGTATGGGAAAGATTGGCAACATAACCTTGGAAGAATAAGTCTGTCATCTGCTTTTCAGGGACTTCATCTTACAACCTTCATAATACAGAGCAAAAACAAAATTGAAACCACAATTTACAATAAAATACAATGATAACTGCATGCAATAATAAATGGTATTTAAGACACTGGAACAGAGAGTATTTTAGACATATTAGACAAGAACCACTGCTGCTATATACCCTTCAACATTTCTCTGATGAAAAGAGGGACATCGTATTCCATCATCATCATCATCATTTTATTATGGATACCCTGCCCATCTGACTGGGTTGTTTCAGCCACTCTGGGTGGCTTCCAACATATAAAAGTAATAATAAAGTATTCATTTTTTAAAAAAACTTCTCTATACAGAGCTGCTTTCAGATGCCTTCTAAAGGTTGTATAACTGCTTGTCTCCTTGGCTTGAGGGTTGCATAACTCGATAGACTCCAACATTTCTCTGGTGATGATAGGAACATCTTAAGGAAAAGCGGGATGTTCCAGAATCAAATCAGTCACTGGGACAGCTTCTGTGAATCTGGGACTGTCCCTGGAAAACAGAGACCTTTATAGGGTCTTCTGCTATGTTCCAAAGCCCTGCAAAAATAAATGGTTCTTAAGCTATGGTCTGAATGAACGTAACATGGGAGCGAAATGAGATCTGTACTGGGAGGGAGTACCATAGATGGTCACTGATAAGGTCCTGCTTCTTCTACTGCCCCTCCCCTATCATATTCCTAGGAGACACAACAAGCAGGGCATCCCCTATAGATCTCAAAACCTGGGTGGGAAGGTACTTGGGAAGATGCTCTTTCAACTGTTTGGGTCACAAGTCATACAGGGCTTTCTGTGCCAGAACCTGAACTTTGAATTGGGCCAACCAGTGTAATGGAAGCCATTAGATGAAGTTATGTTGTGAATGAGTAGATCTACGGTTGAGACTGGTTTGCCCAAGAGAACTTACGATCCACAACTATGCATACTTATTTATTTATTTTACTTAATCATAAAAAACCCTCCAAGCAGTTTACATTAATCTTGGAAGAATATCCCACTGCTCTTGGTAGGACTTCACTGGCAAGTTTGTTTAGGACTGCAGCCACAGAGAGTTCTTCTAGCAGAGGCAGGATTCAAACCAGGGGCTTCATGATTTGCAGGCTCCGTCCCTCAAGCTATATGCTATGCCAGGTCCTATTCAATGTTCCTTTGTCTTGACAAAACAAACAGTGCTTGGGAACCCTTCAACAGGAGACTTCATGAGGAAATAAACAAGCCCAAAGGCGAGTGGCAAACAAAAAGCAGATTTAACGGAAGGTTATAAAATAATGCTGTGTAAACAGCAATGAAACTCTAAGCGAGTTAATGCCAAGGGGAGATAATTTGATGCCAAACAACAAAGCTCTTCTCTGTCTAGGTAAATATATTGAACACAAATATTATGGCAATGTGAAACAATGGATGTTATTTTTCAAGCAGATGCTGGAACCCTTGAGATGAAGGGTAACACAGCGATAAAAACACTAATTGTGCTACAGCTTCACCTTCTATATACGTAATTAAAAGTACAAGGGATCTGATAGTCTTCCGTTGCATCTGAGCATCTTAGCTGCTCACCCTTTGCCTTTTGAGTTTGTAAAATCTCTGAAACATAAGGATGGAAAGCTGCCAGAAAGATACAGTAAACATGGGAACAGAAAGACTGGGCTGGGAGTAGGGTTGGAGGAGAAAGTCAGTTTGGAAGGCATTTAAAGTCGAATATACCAAATTCACACCTTCCGAAATAATATGCAAACCGAAGCACAGCAATCCTTTGAAATTCACACTTATCTGAATTTTCCTGTGCAGTTCCCCAACCAATGCTTACAAAAATGAGGAGAGTGTGTGCATAAAAATGAAGTCATTCGTGAAAAATAACATACAAAAATGCATTACATTAGGGGGATTTGCTCACAAAAATGTGTACATTTGCCAAAACTGCATATAAAAATGTGCTTATCGGGAGAAATATACACTAAAATACTGGTGGTTTTTCACAAGATTTTTTTTTTTTTAATTACAACTTTCTGCAAAATGTGAAGAGCGGAATTTCAGATTGGAAAGATTGGAAACCAGGAGAACGGAAGTCGACAGATCCTTCCATGCCTAGCAGAGAGAATGGGGAGCTGAAAATGTACCAGTGAAGTCTGGCCGCTGAGCCTCAGAGCCACACGAGGGGATGCAGTACAAATTATCTGGAGAGAAGAAGACTTGTTACTGTTTGAAACAGAATCAAAATATATAAGGGTGGTCTTGCTGAAGATAGTTGTCTGTTTCTTGCCACATAAGGTAAAGGTAAAGGGACCCCTGACCATTAGGTCCAGTCGTGGCCGACTCTGGGGTTGCAGCGCTCATCTAGCTTTATAGGCCAAGGGAGCCGACGTAAAGTTTTTGGGTCATGTGACCAGCATGACTAAGCTGCTTCTGGCGAACCAGAACAGTGCACGGAAATGCCGTTTACCTTCCCGCCGGAGCGGTACCTATTTATCTACTTGCACGTTGACGTGCTTTCAAACGGCTAGGTGGGCAGGAGCAGGGACCGAGCAACAGGAGCTCACCCCATAGCGGGGATTCGAACCGCCAACCTTCTGATCAGCAAGTCCCAGGCTCTGTGGTTTAACCCACAGCGCCACCCACGTCCCTCTTGCCACATAGATCTTAACAATTCATACAAACTAACCTATTCCCACCCATCCACCCAAAAACCGTGCTCCCTCAATCTCATGCCATTTGAAGTCTACTGATGGAGTCATTATAAACACAGGAAACACAGAAGATAGAATTGCTGTGTTTGCCAGATGAATTGTAACAAGAGTGCATACATTCCATGGAGGTTATGAATGCATGGAGAAATCAGGTTTGTGCCAGTTGGCTTTCTTCAAATTTTAACTTGTACCAGGACCTATATCTATATATACCCTATATCAGGAGTAAAAGGCAAAGGTAAAGGACCCCTGGACAGTTAAGTCCAGTCAAAGGCAAAGACTCTCCTCCTGGAAGAGAGGGGAGTGATTGTGGGCGGTAGCCGAGCTCCGCCTCTAGCAGGGGGCGTTGCCCCCTGCCTCGCACTCACCAGGCTGGTGCCCACGCCCATCAGCAGGCACCCAGCCAGGTGCCTCCGAGGGTTCGTGTACAGCAGCCTAAATGCTGCAGCACCAGCCTTCCGGCCTCACTTTTCATCGTCCCGTCACGAGTCACCCACCCTCCACTCCCTTAGAGCTCAGGGTCTCAGTTTTCTTTTGGCCTTGCTATGGACCTTAGGTTGGTCGCCCTGGTTGTCCGGGGGGCCTGGTAGGAATTTTTCCATTTGGCATTAGGCTTTTTGGTTTTTTCGCCTACCTCGTAGCAATCGTCACAACTTTCGTGGTATTGGTGGGTAGGTTAGGCATTGGAATAATGTGTTGTGGTGTGTCGAAGGGCTAAGTGTGGCCATCGCCTATGTCTTCAATTTTTGGGTATTCCGTTAAAGGAATCTGGTGGTCGTGTATTCTGTCCGATGCCTGCTTGGCGGGAGGCCACGGCACGACCCTCGGTGACATCAGGGGAGAGCCTATAGTTGGATTAGCATCAACAGGCTCCACCTACTGGTGAATAACCCCCCCCCCCTGACATAATCCAATGCCTAAGCCATTACCTTTTCACTTGCTGTAATCAATAAAGTTGTGGCCTTTTCTTGCCCATTAACCTTATAACACGTGTCCTTGTGTATTCATTCCACTTTGCGGGTCCTCAAACCACAACTATGGGGTTGCGGCGCTCATCTCGCTTTCAGGTCGAGGGAGCCGACGTTTGTCCTGTTGTAAATAAAAATATGCCCTTTTCCCTTATGGGGTATCCAAGAGCCCATATAGAGTCCTTACATAGGTTCCCTATTGGTAGGAGAAAATAACAGAGGCCAACCAGAGAATATTGAGAAGCAAAGCAGCTAGTAAGCCTGATCTTTATTGATCTGTTGCAACAGGGTACTCCCCTCACACGCAGGAGAGGAAGAGGACCCAGAACAATGGCGTGCAAGGCCTTATAAAGACTTTTGAAATTCCCATTCTCTAGATCAAGACCACCCCCAGAAACATTATGCATACATCACAGAAGGGGTGTAACCTAAGACCACCCCTCAGATACATCCCACCTACATCACAGAAATTTTAATGTTGTTTTTCTCCTGTCACAGTTTATCTCCTGTCTAGCAGGTTACTTGATTGGATTGCCTGGGGAGCCTGGCCATTCTTTTGTAGTGGTAAAATACTTATTTCCTGGGCCAGGTCACAGGCTCACACCTTATTCAAACAGACATATCCTTGAGACAGGATTTGTGAGGAAAGAGACAATGGGGAGGCTTTTCCAGTTTAACCTTGCAGAGAAAGGATTTGGTCAGTTTAGGAATCAAAATGGTTCCAGGTTGGCTTTCCCGTGCTGATCTATGTACGTGTGGTTATGAACGTTGCCATATATCTAAAACCATAAAATTCCTATCACAGTCCACAGACAGCTTTCCGGGTCTTGTAGCCAGCAGGACTAAACTGCTTCTGGCGCAATGGAACACCATGATGGAAACCAGAACACACAGAAACACTGTTTACCTTCCTGCCGCAGCAGTACCTATTTATCTATTTGCACTGGCATGCTTTCAAACTGCTAGTTTGGCAGGAGCTGGGACAGAGCAACAGGAGCTCACCCCTTCTTGGGGATTCAAACCACTGACCTTCTGATCAGCAAGCCCAAGAGGCTAAATGGTTTAAACCACAGCTCTACCCGTGTCCTGAATAAACAAGCACACAATCACTGATAGGTCAACCTGCCATTGCGAGGCTCAAAGCAATGCTGTTGCTATTGGCTGTGAGTTTCTTGTGATGTCACAAAAGCACTTGGCAACTGAGTGAATATAAAGGCAGGCCAAGAGGAAAGCCCTTGTCTATTTCCAGCAGGACACACCTGGCAATGGATGTGACATTCAGCACTGCCCAGGTTTCTTCCATTTGGAGGAGGCAAACTGGTGAATGGAAGGAGGCAATCCTCTGGCAGTGGGATGCTAGGGAGCGATAATAAGGCAAGTTTGCTTGCTTGAAGGCTGCTGATATCTGTGGTTGGAAGCTGGCAGACGTCTCATGATGGACCTAACAGTAGCTTCTGGCACAGTGGGACAACGTGACAGAAGCCAGAGTGCACAGAAATGCTGTTTACCTTCCCGCCACAGCGGAACCTATTTTTCTACTTGTACTCGCATGCTTCCCAGATGTTGGGACAGAGCCACGGGAGCTCACCCCGCCATGCAGATTCGAGTTGCCAACCTTCTGATCGGCAAGCCCAAGAGGCTCAGTGGTTTAGAGCACAGCGCCACCTGCGTCCCTATATATACCCTATATCTATCTATCGTCTCTCTATCCCTCTCGTCTATCTATCTATCTATCTATCTATCTATCTATCTATCTATCTATCATCTATCTATCTATCATCTATCTATCTTCTATGCCCTAAATCAGGAGTCAGGAATCTCAGACTGTAAGGGGATGCAGTCCTTTAGACCTCTCTAAATACAGTGGTACCTTGGTTTACGAACGTAATCCGTTCTGGAAGTCCCTTCTTAAACCGAAACCGTTCTTAAACCGAGGCACGCTTTCCCTAATGAGGCCTTCCACCATTCGGATTCCATTCTTAGACTGAGGTAAAGTTCGCAAACCAGGACACTACTTCCGTTTTTGCGGAGTTCATAAACCAAATCGTTTGTAAACAGGAACCGAAGTACGTACCACTGTACTTGAAACTCTACCTGGGTCGTGCCCCTTCCTTGGGATGCATACCCTTTCCATTGGCACACCCTTCACCAGTGTTGTTCCCTGCTTCTCAGAGTCCTTTTGCCTAGCTGGAATGCGTCTCGCTTGTGTAAGATGGCAAGATTTGTGCGTAGAAACCTTGCTTTTGCATGGCTGGACTGTAGCCAGCTCAAAGGCATTGTTCCGTCCACATTTGCTTCTGGGCTCAGTCGCCACTCCCATGTGGCCCTTGGAACATTCTCCAAGTGGGAATGTGGCTCCCAGGGGGGTGAAAAATGTTCCTCACCTCTGCCCTAGACCATTTATTGTATGGGTTGTAGGTAAACGCCTCTGCGCTTTTGAGCATGTGAGGGTCTTCTGGGCAAACGGAAGCTTAGATGCATAAATGCTTAATATCAAGCACAGTTAATGTGCTTGATATTAAGCATTTATTAACTCCAGGCTGGGCCTTTTTCATCATCCCCTTACTAGTTGCTCAAAGCATTTGTGAGCATACTGAGCTCCAAATTCTTACATCAAACCAAACATCAGTCTACTCATCATGTACTCGCTAGATGTGTGCTGTTGACCTCTGGCAGAAGCTCACAAGACCTAATTTGATGTATTTACCAGTTTTAATATAATTTTAATGTTTTTGATTTTTATTTTCCTGTAATTCGTAACAGCCGAAATGCAATGATTTCATTTCTTGAAAGGTAGAAAAAAAGTCTGAGATCTTTATAATGGCTAAAATATGTAACTTTATAGTACAGTTTTAAAAACAATAATCATGAGATACCAAATATCCATGTGCCAGCCAGACAGTAAAATGCTAAATTATGAGCTTTTAGCCACAGAGAATGAAAACAGGAGATTTACTGTCTGGCTGAGAGATTTTCTCCTTGAGATAACTGCCAGGAGGGGGTGGGGAAAGACTCTGAATGCATCTACTCCCCCCACCCTTAACTTTTAAAGATAAATGATGGATGTCATTTGGTCAGCTTAAGAATGTAGAAAGATCAGTCGCCCCAGCACTGAAATGACATTTTAAATGAATTACATTGGAGGAATTGTGTAGATGTTTGGTTTTAAAGAATACCTCTCTGCTATTCTGAAGTCACATTTTTAACATGCTTCTCAGGCAATAGCTATATTTTTTAAAGGTTGCGTGTTGAGGTCCCCAAGCCACCCCCTAAATAACTCACAACGCACACTTATTTTTTGTTTAAGGTTTTTGGCATAATTTTGGCCACAACTTTATTTAAATACAAAACCATGAGTGGTTGTTTAGGCATTGGTTAAGACTATCTGTCCCCCCGCCTGGGGACAGAACTGACTTCCGGGCACCACCGAAAGACAGTGCGGGGGAAAGCAAGTCGGGGAGAAATGGAGCTGAGTCACAGACCCTCAATTCTCACCCGCATGTTCCCCGAGGCTTGCCGGCCCTAGTCCCATTCCAGGGATTGGACGAAAAGATGGCAAGCCCCAGGATTCCTTTAACGGAATTCCCTTTCCGCAGCAACCATGGAGGGGCAGGCCCAGCCTATCCTAACCCCTCCATGGAGGGGCAGGCCCAGCCTATCCTAACCCCTCCTCCACCAATTTATAACCAATGCCTAACCGCAACCTTACAAGTTGTGACGATTTGCTACGCAGTAGGCAAAAACCAAATGGCCCAGCCAATCAGCCAGATGGACAAAATTCCTACCAGGCCCCTGCCCCAACGGCAGACGACCCCATGACAGGCATAGCAAGGTCAATGCAACAACCCCTTACTCAAGGGCGGGTGGGCGGGTGATCCGTTGCACGCAGCAAAGAGAAAGCTCCAGGCTGCGTGCAGAGTACTTAAACATTTTACCCCTCCCACCAAAATTGCAACATAACTTTTACCCCAGCAACCCAGTGAACCAATCACTGCCCCAGGCCATCTTTAGAAACCCTGCCTGGTAACAGAGGGGTGGCTCAGCAGACCCCACCGCAACACGTGCTCTCCATGAAGGAGAACACGCTTAGCACGAAATCATAGATCAGCCGTAACAAAATGTGTTGCAAAACAATGAGACACAATCATTGTGTCTCTTAACAACCAATGAGTTTACAGCAAGGAAGGATAAAATTCAAGGATTAGCAATTTAGAAATTCCGCTAAATCCTGGCAAATTGCTAACATTTCTTAATTGCTACATAAATCGTCGGAAGGGATGATTATGTTTAAATCCACTCATTAAGTACGTATGCATGCTGCTTAGGAAAAATTATATTGTTCCAAATTCTCTTCCATTTATATGGTGTTTGATAATTTTAAATACTACCCCCTCTGTCAAAAGACTATCATTTCATATATGATGTCCAAGATCTGCTCTTTAGACATTGAGATATGCAATTTCATGAGTTTCACAGTCAAATAAAACCAACAAAGAAGAACAGTGCTCATCTACATTAATTTTTATGCAACCATTGGGACAAAAGGCGTAAGAGTCAAGATACTTAGCTGACTCAGTTGCCAATGATTATCCTAGGTAGTGCTGCATGAACTGTCCACAACATTATCCCCCTCTCTTCTGCCCACGACACCACTAAATTTACTCTAGGGGTTCCAACCCTTTGAAGCACTTCTGGGGGTGACATGGGGCATGGACTGAGGGGGGGATGGGAGACAAGAAAGGGAACTTTCCATTGTGCAAGTGCAAATCTAACACAATGAGTGAATTTGATGCTGCGCTAGGTTTTTAGATAGGCTTCCTATTTTTCCCTGAAATAAACTATAAACCATATGTTAACATCTGAACAACTTTCACAGTTGCAAATGTCCATTCTTTGTGTGGATCTGATATCAAACTGTTGTGTAGTGGTTCAGAGTGGTGGACTCGTAATCTGGTGAACTGGGTTCGATTCCCTGCTCCTCCACATGCAGCTGCTGGGTGACCTTGGGCTAGTCACACTTCTCTGAAGTCTCTCAGCCCCACTCACCTCACAGAGTGTTTGTTGTGGAGGAGGAAGGGAAAGGAGAATGTTAGCCAAGACTCCTTCGGGTAGTGATAAAGCGGGATATCAAATCCAAACTCCACCACCTCCTCCTCCTCCTCCTCCTCTTCTTCTTCTTCTTCTTCATTTACATAGGTAAGAGGTCCCATAGTGTTTGAATAGGGAAGTATGCAAAAAAAACAAAACAAAACAATACCCTATACAGTGGTATTTCAGGTTACATACGGTTCAGGTTACATATGCTTCAGGTTGAGAACAGAAATCGTGCTCCAGCGGCGTGGCAGCAGCAGGAGGCCCCATTAGCTAAAGTGGTGCTTCAGGTTAAGAACAGTTTCAGGTTAAGTACGGACCTCCGGAACGAATTAAGTACTTAACCGAGGTACCACTGTACATAACACATCAGGTAAAGGCTGGGCCCTTTGTCTCTGATGGGAAGGAGTATTTTATGAGTATTTTTTAAAGCATTTGCTAGTAATATGGTATGTGGGAGTAATAATATAGGAATTGTGGCATTAGTTTGAGGGATGCTGCCAACACATTGTTGTGTTGGTCAAACCAGTCAACACCAGTACTAGCAGCTGTGCAGAGTAAACATTTGGATTCTGCAACTTTTGTGTTTAGAAACCTAATCTTTAGGGGGGGGAGGTCTCCTCAACTTCCCCTTGACTGTAACTTCCCCCTATTTTATTTTTAAAAAAGAGTTTCTATAAATCTTACGAAATAATCTCCGTATCTTTGTGCATGCAGTCTTGGTCTGGGGAGGTGTAGCCTTGTGCATCCTATTTCACAACTGCTAAGAAGAACAACAAAAATCACATTTCAGGGTTAAGCTCCTCATGTTTTTCAAAGCTTTTCAGCGTCGTTGAAGGTCTGCTTGCACAACAGAATCCTGCTCAAAGAAAGGGGAGTTTTCCTGCTTCTCCTTCCTCTTGCATTACTTGCATCCCCCCCCAAAATCTTTTCTAGAGGAGGGCTAGGGCAGCCTCCAGAAAAACTCTGGGGGGTGGGAGGCTATTGGAGGGGGAAAGAAGGAAGGGGAAGTCCCATTACACCCACAGGTGTGATATTTGACAGTGATGGCTTGCTTAGGGTAAATATATTTGCTTAGGGTGGCTTAAGCTTAAAATAAATATTGACTGTAGAAAGAAGGATGTACAGAGATGGACATGCCTCTGGTGCAGGATCTGACAGCACAAACAGAGTGAGATTGTGGGTTGAGTTGTATGTATACTAAACTGGATGCAGGATTGTGGCATCCTGACCGAACCTGTTATGTACTGAAGTTCTCACCCTGGGCCAGCAGGGGGATACTGTAGATAGTTTTCACTCAGGTCCACATATGCAAATAAGGAATTGAAAGTGACATTCAGTGATTGGATAGTTACAGAAAATGTTTACTGTTGCGTTCTAGTGGAGCTCTATATAAGCAGGCTGGCTGAACCCTTCAGCTCAGTTCTGTTCTGGCCTGTGAATAAACAAGAGCTGTCTGAAGAATTGCTGTGTCATCTGATATGTTCACCCACAACTTAACAGAACCCACGTTTACTGTGCAATCACTCAAGCATACTTTTATATGTTTTATATGTTGTACAGCGGAACCTCAGTTTTTGAGCGTCTCGGAAGCCAAACATTTTGGAACCTGAACGCCGAAAACCCGGAAGTAAATGCTTCCGTTTTCGAACACGCCTTGGAAGTCAAACGGCTTCCATTGCATGTTTTTCAATTTTCTCAATGGAAATTGCTGACAGGCCTTTGCGCCTCGGTTGTCAAACGTTTCGGAAGTCGAACGGTCTTCCGGAACGGATTACGTTCAACAACTGAGGTTCCACTGTATACTTATAAATGATACTATATATTTACTGTTTTGATTGTTAGCTATGAAGAAAAGAGACCTATGCTCTTGTACTCTCCAAAATGCCAGATACACTGATGCTACTATACAAGCAGACAAAACTCATGAAGCTTTATGCTAGCACACTAAACCAGGATTGAGCATTGTGTTGTAAGTAGCCGAGGCGCTAAAACTCAGGCCTGATATTCTCAGTGCCAATAGTGTCATGTGAACAGGCTCTCAGATGCTTAGCCTACTGTTATTAATGGGACCCGTCCAAAACACCAGAGGCTTAACATGGTTTAAGGGCTTTCTATTGACCCTCAACTCTGTTCCAAACATTCTGTCCTGTAGCCTCTTGTACTATGGGAAAAGATCAATAGGTAGCTAAAAATACTTCCTCCCTTTTTGTCTCAGAATAAACTGTTAAATTTTTATTAGTACTGTATTTAATTTCGAATACATATCTCTAACACTACTAAAATCAAAAGTCATAATGTTTAATTTTGTTATGACTATATTGAGGAGAAATCAAATTACTGAGCAGTATGAGATCCCAGCTCTGCATGTAAGCCAGTAATTGTTCAACAGGCAGGGATGAAAAGGGTGACGAAATCACCTGCTCCCCATTCCCAATAATTTATCAGAGCTATTCAGACTTTGCAGGACAGTACATGTACTGATTGGCTAGTGATCAGGTAGGAAGGGAGAAGTCTGTGTGGAAGCCATTTGTGTGCAAGATTCCTTATATAGCTAGGAAGATACTCATATTTTATTCCAGTTCCCTGCTGTTTCCCTAACTGTTAATTTCAGCATTGTATTTGAGAGTCACACAATGTCCATGCCACTTTTAGGAAACTAATGGAATATACTGCATTTTTAGCACTCATTTTCATGTTATTGGATTTTGTGGGGCTGTGGCGGCGGGGAATCCTTTTGTAGTCCCCTCAACCTGGAAAGGGACGTGGGTGGCGCTGTGGGTTAAACCACAGAGCCTAGGACTTGCTGATCAGAAGGTTGGCAGTTTGAATCCCTGCGATGGGGCGAGCTCCCGTCACTCTGTCCCTGCTCCTGTCAACATAGCAGTTAGAAAGCACGTCAAAGCGCAAGCAGATAAATAGATACCACTTTGGCGGGAAGGTAAACGGCATTTTCGTGTGCTGGTCTGGTTCACCAGAAGCGGCTTAGTCATGCTGGCCACATGACCCGGAAGCTGTACGCCGGTTCCCTCAGCCAGTAAAGTGAGATGAGTGCTGCAACCCCAGAGTCGGCCACGACTGGACCTAATGGTCAGGGGTCCCTTTACCTTTACCTTTACAACTTGGAAAATTGCAGTAGCAAAGTGGTGAAATTTAGGGCAGAATATCAGCACACAGTTCTTCCTTGCCATTTTGATGAGACAATCCTGGTGGAACAGAAGCATGTGTGTGCAAAACGTTGTCTGATGGCATTAGTTGTTGTGTGAATGGAATTTAGTGTGGCGTGCTGGCATATCAGCCCAAACAAAACCCACAACACTACACAGCAAGTACTGCAGCATGAAAGAAACATTAGAAAACAGGACAGAAGCACTAGCATTATAATCAGAAAGACTAACATAATATTCCCCACATCTGAACGCACCCATGGACTCCAAGCATCAAACTCCAAGTGCAGGGTCAAACCAAACCTACCATCAGCCAGTCCCCAATCGCTGCACGTCAGTTTATACACATTTGGCACCGCAATGTTACACGAAGAGTCTGAACACCAGGTAACAAATTTGTAACATTTACTGAGCAAAAAAATAACCACCAGGAAAGGCCCTGAGCGAGATGTATGTATTTCTTCCAGCAAATTATTTTAAGAATTAAAAATAAGATAAGGAAAGCCTTTTGCATTATAATTACATTTCCTTGCACCTAATGAGGTCTGCAAAAGTTTTCTTGCTTTCACCTTTTCCCATCCTTCCTACAGTGATAAGGCTCCATTGTGTCATTTTCCTGTCACTTACGCGTGTGATTTTGCTCTGCATTTTGGCTTTCCAGCACGAAGGCAAGACATAACTGAGTTTAATATCTTAGTAATGTAGAAAGTGGCAGAAGGGTGGGGGAGATCTGATTTAAGGGGAAACTCGTGTCAGTAAGGAGTGTAGAAACCTGACTAATCACCTGCAGCTCCTCTCCCAGTTAACTTTCCTTAATTGCATTTTGAGATTTGGGGAGAGAGATTATGAATCACTGGACCCAAGTTCAGTAAAGAGGCTTTCACTTTGCAAACTCACTAATGAAGCTTTGCAAAAATTTCCGGGGAAGTAGGCATTATTCCAGTATTACACATGAATAATCTGAAGTCCCGAGAGTTTAAGTATGATCTCAAAGCAATTGGAGTAGGATGCCGAGACCAGAAGTCACACACACATCCTTTCTGAAACTGCACAGAATTGCAAACACAAGCTGCATGAACCAGATTGGCAAACATGTTATCTGGAGGGGAGGTGGAGAAATGAGCTAAAAAAACGCCACTGTGCCAACAGTCTGATCCACAACCGGAACTAGAAATCAGCTGCCTGTGGTAACTCTGACTGATTCATAGCCATGCATATTGCTTGTTTACTCTTGGTGATGGTAGTTCAATTGAGCCTTGGGAATTAATTAGCTAGGTGCAAATTAACTGGTTCACAAACAATGGCCTCTTCAGAATTTGAATATGTGTTTCCCCTACATTTATTTGCTATAGTGGCATCCTCTTTTATTGGAGCTTAGACAAATAGCTGTTTGTCTGCCTGTGACTAATGCAAATCTTAACATTTGTCTTAAGCAAAATATAATAATCTGCTTGTTTCAGACAGAATTTGCGGCTGGGTGCTCTGAGCTTATGCAAACTTCACCCCATTAAGCCTGGATGCTTGGAGACTGCAGCAGAAGGTTCAGCAGGAAGGATCCAATAAGGAAAACAAATATTTATTTTTTGCAAGAGTGACCATAAAAAGGAGGCGGGGAGGGAGAAAAGGATTTGGCACAACATTCTTCCATTTAATCTCCCCGGCCAAATCCTCCACTGGCTGATAAGAACTTTGTTGGCTTGTAATACTGGCTTGTAATACTGCAGCTTTTTGAAATTTGAATGTGTATGATTCAATCATGTATCACACACACATCTGTTCAACGTTAGGATTCACTACCTAAAGTGATGGCATCAAATTTGCAGATGACACCAAACTGGGAGGGGTAGCTAATGCTGCAGAAGACAGAATCAGAATTCAAAATGACCTGAACAGACTGGGCGCAAGCTAACTAAATGAATTTCAACAGAGACAAATGTAAGGTTCTGCCCTTAGGCAGGAAGAACCAGATGCACAGATATAGGATGGGGGGCACCTGGCTAACTAGCAGTACATGTGAAAAGGATCTAGAGGTCTTGGTGGACCACAAGCAGAACATGAGTCAACAGCAGCAAAAAAGCTAATGCTATTCTAGGTTGCATCAACAGAAGTAGCGTGTCCAGATCAAGGGAAGTAATAGTGCCGCTCTATTCTGCCTTAGACCACACCTGGAATACTGTGTTCTATTCTGGGCACCATGATTTAGGAAGGATGCTGACAAGCTAGAACGTGTGCAGAGGAGGGCAGCCAAGATGACCAAGGGTCTGGAAACTAAGCCTTATGAGGAACGGTTGAAGGAGCTGGGTATGTTGAGCCGGGAGGAGAGGAGACTGAGAGGAGGTAGGATAGCCTTCAAATATCTTAAGGGCTGTCACATGGTGGAGGGAGCAAGCTTGTTTTCTCCTGCTCTGGGGTGTAGGACTCGAACCAATGGCTTCAAGTTGCAAGAAAGGAGATTCCAACTAAACATTTGGGAAAACTCTGACAGTAAAAGCTGTTTGGCAGTGGAACAGACTCCCACAAGAGATAGTGGACTCCCCTTCCTTGGGGTTTTTTAAACAGATGTTGGATGGCCATCAGTCATGGATGCTTTAGCTGAGATTCCTGCATTTCAGGGGGTTAGACTAGATGACCCTTGGGTCCCTTCCAACTCTAAGAGTCTATGATTCTATGAAATATGAAATTTGTTAAGGAGTCCTCACACTCTTCCCATTTTTTTTAAATGGGGGGGGGTGTCAAGTAAAAGCTGCAAATACTTCGCAAGCATTTATTTATTTTCACTTGTGCCCCATGTTGCTTAAACAGGAGCGCAAAGAGGTGAACATGGCAACTCTCCCCAGTCGCCATTTATCTTCCCAACAACCTGGTGAGGTGGGTTAAGGCAGAGACGGCAAGTCTTCAAGGTTACTCAGTGAGCTACAAGGCTAAGTAAGGATACAAAGTTGAGTCTGCCCAGTCCTAACCCAACACTCTAACCACCGCAGTATCTCAAAAACCTATCACTCATCCCCACATAAGATTGTACGACTTCAAAATGCACGTGAAAGATTAGATATTTAAATATATCTTCATGACAACACCTCTCTGTTTGTAGAGGGATGGTGCAGTTGGAAAAAAGCTTAATTTTTTTTTAATGGTAGATCCTCATTTCTACATGATCTCTATCCATGCATTCTGAGGTGGTAGAGGCCTGTGAGGATTGCAAAGGCCTGTGAGGATTGTATCATGTGCCAACATTTGAGCTGGGTCTAATTAAGGTCATTGTGAGGAGGTGCCTGCCGTTAGCTCATGATGTTGTGAGTCTTTGCCGGAAGTTTCCCCAGCAACCATGTTTGGGCTGGAGGGCATGCCTCCTCTCTTAGCATGCACAGATAAAACAGAAACACTGAGAGGATGGCGTGGGATTGAGGATGAGAGAGGGGGCAGCTAAGGATACAGCTGTAGGAAAAGCCCCATCGTGTCTGGCGTTTTCAGCCATCAGGCTCAGACAGGCAAGGAGGAGGGTGGCTCCAATTGTATCAAAGCTGCAGGCAATGCAGTGTTGACAGACTAAGAAATAATGCACTCAACGTATTTTTAATTTTAATTTTCCTTATTCTACTTGTTGCATTCTCAGTGTATTTTTAATTCTAATTTTCCTTATTCTACTTGTTGCATTCTCAACATATTTTTTATTTTTATTTTCCTTATTCTACTTGTTGCATTCTCAATGTATTTTTAAGTGTAATTTTCCTTATTCTAGTTGTCAATTCAGTGCAATTCTGTTACAATTGATTTTGACAGCTCGATGACTAAGCTCTATAGCGTCGAAAAGTCGGATTACCAGAACAACGTCCGAGCACTGAACCACTGGTATATCACAAGTGGACCCTTTATTACTGTGTTTGCAATTGTTCAAGAAATAATCCGTTTTGGAAACAGAAGAAATGAGCACTGAACCACTGATATATTACAAGTGAATACTGTGTTTGCTATCGTTTTGGTCAAACCTTATGATGCTATATACTCAAGGGCACTATCTCTCATGGATTACACAGTTATTTGGGTAATAAAAACAATATCCCTGCAAAATAGCTGACCTGTTTGTAAAACGCATTCCTCCGTGTAAAAATGGGAAGTTTAGACTAATAGGTTTTCCATGAACTGTTCATGCTTCAGAATGCCTGTTCTAAGTTCACCATGCTTGCACAGGTAAATCAAGTTTCCTTTCACATACATTTCCCAAACCCCATTTCAGTCTGATAATAATAATAAGAATAATGTCATTGTAGCAGATATTGGTTGTTTCCATTTGCTTCATGTGACAGTCCAAATATTGCCAGCTTTGTGCTTGGAAGAGAGATAAAGGGGCAAATTATGTTGAGGTATTACAGGTCGGATAGAGGATTTCCATGGAAGTGAGCCAGTTCCTCTGAAACACAAAGTCTTTATTTACCCAAAGCTTCTCCAGGACTTACTTGGACTAGTTATTTTCCAGAGCTGTTGGTTAAGAATGAATGAAACCTCTTCAACAATACTGCTCTTAGCTGAACGATATCCCCATGGTCTGCTTAGTCCAAGCTCAGATGCTCAAGCAGAGAATTCTACATCTAAACCAGGGGTATGCAAACTAAGGCCCGGGGGTCCGATCTGGCCCAATCACTTTCTAAATCCGGCCTGTGGACGGTCCAGGAATCAGTGTGTTTTTACATGAGTAGAATGTGCCCTTTTATTTAAAATGCATCTCTGGGTTATTTGTGGGGCATAGAAATTTGTTCATTCCCCCCCCCAAAAAATATAGTCTGCCCCCCACAAGGTCTGAGGGACAATGGACTGGCCCCCTGCTGAAAAAGTTTGCTGACTCCTGTTCTAAACCATCTCTGTCCAGTGAAACTCATCCAAATCGTTGATGCAATCTCTTGCATCCCTAGTGGATAGTCCCCTTTTCCATTGTCTTTTCTACAGTATGTGTTTCTTCCCCCTTTCCCCACCATTTCTTCCTTTCCAACCATTTGTTTGTTTGCCCAAACTTTATTTTCAGCTCCTAAAAAATATAAACAGTAGGGGATGGAGTCAGCTAATGAGTACTGCTAGTGGGAGCCTGTACAAATACTTCTTATAATGCAATGGGGTTCTTTGCCCCTCTCCTTTCCATTAAAGTAAAGGTAAAGGGACCCCTGACCATTAGGTCCAGTCGTGACCGACTCTGGGGTTCTGGCGCTCATCTCGCTTTATTGGCCAAGGGAGCCGGCGTAGAGCTTCCGCGTCATGTGGCCAGCATGACTAAGCCGCTTCTGGCGAACCAGAGCAGCACACGGAAAAGCTGTTTACCTTCCCGCCGGAGTGGTACCTATTTATCTACTTGCACTTTGACTTGCTTTCGAACTGCAAGGTTGGCAGGAGCAGGGACCGAGCAATGGGAGCTCACCCCGTTGCGGGGATTCGAACTGCTGACCTTCTGACTGGCAAGTCCTAGGCTTTGTGGTTTAACCCACAGCGCCACCCGTGTCCCTTTCCATTGCATACCCCAAATTGGATCACGAGAACCCCCAGAAAATGGCATTAAGGAAGAAAGGGGGAGCAGAGCAGCTTACACAGATGGAATGTTTGTCATAGTGCTGCATTGGAAACTTCCTATAGTTTCATGACATATTAAATGGAAAAAAAACACCTAACCCTAACCCTAACCCTCAACCAAGAAATCATATTTTGATGGGGAAACAATCCAGAAATCTGCTTTTGTTCGTATATGTTCATACTGTGCCAGAGGGGTAATAAGCTGTACTAGCCCCATCCAGACTTCTTCCTTTAGCGAAAAAAGCCTATCAAAATGCTCACATGAGCTTGTTGCTGCCCCCTTCCTGACTTGTCTTCTCCATCCCTTAGTTTTCACCCCACGCAGAAAGTTCTGTGCCAACATTCCTGGTAACTCCTATGCAGATCACAGGATCTTAGGACTATGCCAACACGTTGGTGTGGAGGCCACAGATTAGTGCAATAGACAATCTTTCCCCCATTCAGTAAGGGGGTCTATACTACTGTTGTCTATCCAGGCAATTCAGTGTTGATGTTAGTTAGGCAGCAGCAATGTTCATCAGATATAAATGGATGCAAACGGCAAAATAAAAAATTGCATTGGCTTGGTTTTCCTTTCTTTCAACTACCAGTAGTAGTAGTAATTACTAATAATAATATAACTCATTGGTATAAATATTGCATATGAAACATTACAACTGTCACATATATCCTTTTATCTTATGTTTTTATGTGTTGTTGTCTGCTATATTGCCTGCTCTTGGTTTCATGGTAAGGAAAAGGTAAGGTAAGGTGGGACACAGGTGGCACTGTGGTCTAAACCACTGAGCCTCTTGGGCTTGCCAATCAGAAGGTCGGTGGTTCGAATCCCTGCGACGGGGTGAACTCTCATTGCTCTGTCCCAGCTTCTGCCAACCTAGAAGTTCGAAAGCACACCAGTGCAAGTAGATAAATAGCTACCGCTGCTGCGGAAAGGTAAACGGCATTTCCGTGTTGTCTGGTTTCCATCACGGTGCCCTGTTGCGTCAGAAGCAGTTTAGCCATGCTGTTCACATGACCCAGAAAGCTGTCTGCAGACAAACGCTGGCTCCCTTGGCCTGAAAGCGAGGTGAGCGCCACATCCCCATAGTCGCCTTTCACTGGACTTAACCTTCCAGAGGTCCTTTACTTTTCAACTTTCATGGTAAGGATAAAAAAATGAATGCAATATTCTCAAAATAGCTTTTTTCTAAAAAAGAATCCATCACACTCTTTGCCTATGCATCTCCTATGGGTTGTCTGCCTGTTCCCATCCAGCAAAAATAAAATGTAACTATGTTTGCATCAAATACAAATGCCATTTAAGCTGAAATCTGATACTCAATTACCTGGGAGTAAGCTCCATGGAGCTCAACAGGGCTAACTTTTGCAGGATCCCACTTTGAGTAAATTTAGCCACATAAGTGAATTCTGCACAAAACATTAATCTGTAGTGAGCTTTCCGCTGTTACTGGGAAATAAGCTTAGAATTATTAGGGTATTTTCCATGTCTAACATCCAGAATTCTTGCGATTCTCCAGCCAGCTAATATCGGTATAGAATGCTACCAGGGAAACATTATTCTGAACAAAAGAATGCTTAATGCTGCTTTCACATCTGAATATTCTAATTGAGAATACCCAACTTCAAACAAAGTTGTTCTCACTAGATCTGCTTTTCTTTTTAAAACACAATAGGCAATGCATTTTTGGGCAATTATTGCATGCCTGGGATGATGTTTAACCACCCAGCAAGGACAATAATCCTCTAGAAATGCACCAGCTGAAATATCCTGTGGCTTTCATAGAGCCGAGTTTGCAAAGAAACATAAGGAAAACAATCTAAATGGGCACTGACCTAAATAGAATACTTCCACCAGCCAGTCTGTAAAGCTCCCCATAAGACCAGTGCCCCATTGTCATTACATAAACAGGCATTTTCAACATTCTTACTTGTCCGCGATAATGCAGCGCAAAAGCCAAATTTGACACAGAGAAAGAAACAGGGCACCTAAGCTGCTATGATATACAGTGACACCTCGGTTTATGAACTTAATCCGTTCCGGAAGTCCGTTCTTAAACTGGATCTGTTCTTAAACCGAGGCACACTTTCCCTAATGAGGCCTCCCGCCGTTGCCCTTCCACCGTTCAGTTTCCGTTTGTAGACTGAGGTAAGGTTCACAAACCGGAACAGTGATCCACGCGACGGTCACCTCCAGGCTTGATTATTGTGACTGGCTGTATGTGGGGCTGCCCTTGAAGCTGACCCAGAAACTCCAGTGGGTGCAGAATGCCGCAGCGAGGCTCCTTACGGGGTCCTTGCCGTGGGATCACATTCATTCAGTGCTTTACCAACTGCACTGGCTCCCGGTGGAGTACAGCGTTAGGTTTAAGGTGCTGGTTTTGACTTTTAAGGGATGCGGGTGGCGCTGTGGGTTAAACCACAGAGCCTAGGACTTGCCAATCAGAAGGTTGGCGGTTCGAATCCCCGCGACGGGGTGAGCTCCCGCTGCTCGGTCCCTGCTCCTGCCAACCTAGCAGTTCAAAAGAACGTCAAAGTGCAAGTAGATAAATAGGTACCGCGGGAAGGTAAACGGCATTTCCGTGTACTGCTCTGGTTCGCCTTAGTCATGCTGGCCACATGACCTGGAAGCTGTACGCCAGCTCCCTCGGCCAATAAAGCGAGATGAGCGCCGCAACCCCAGAGTCGGTCATAACTGGACCTAATGGTCAGGGGTCCCTTTACCTTTACCTTTGACTTTTAAAGCCCTATGCAGCCTAGGACCCATGTACCTATGGGACCGCTTCTCCTGGTATGCCCCAAGGAGGACCTTAAGGTCCACAAATGACAACACCTTGGAGGTCCCAAATTGCAAGGTAGTTAGATTGGTCTCAACTAGGACCAGGGCCTTTTCAGTACTGGCCCCGACTTAGTGGAACGCTCTGTCACAAGAGACTAGGGCCCTGCGGGACTTGACATCTTTCCGCAGGGCTTGCAAGACAGAACTGTTCCGCATGGCCTTTGGTTTGGACTCAGTCTGACCCTTATGTCTTCCCTCCCCTTACGGTTTTGATCTATGGACTACTTTTAAAATGAGGCTGCATTTTAAATTGCATTTTAACCTGTATTTTAAATTGGTGTCCCCCCCTCCCCTATTATGTTTCTATTGTAATTTTACTGGTGTTAGACGCCCTGAACCCGGCTCTGGCTGGGGATGCCAGGGTATAAATAACATTTATTTTCTTATTATTACTACATAAACCAAATCGTTCGTAAACAGGACTGTTCTTAAACCGAGGTACCACTGCACTAGATCCTAGGGGAAGATTACAGCAAATAGTATAATGGTATATTATAATTAGACATGGTGTGAATATCTGGATGTCACGGGAGTGGAATAAAAAAAATTCATGGGTGCCACAATGGTCAGGCGGCAGTTGGGTGGGGGTAGGGTTCTTTCTTATATTTTATATTCTATTTGCATTTTCAAAAACAGGAGCAGAGAGCATATTTAACCCCCCTGTCCCTGTCCCACTGGCAACTTCATACCAAATACAGCAAGTATTTTCCTTCCACCCTTTTCCCGGTTCCATTCCTTTTCTATGACTCTGCGTAATCCACATCTTTTTAATCATCCAATTTGTTATGTATTAAAAACTCTGTCTATTTCAACTCTGCTGCATTTACTCGAGACCTGCTAAGCTATGTATTTGTCTATACTGGTTCTTAAAATATTCAATAAACATTGTCCATTCCTCCTTCTATTCCTTATCTTCATTTTCTTTTATCCTGTCCATCAGACCAACCAGTTCAGCATACAGTGGTACCTTGGTTTCCAAATGCAGAAAACCCGGAAGTACGTGTTCCAGTTTTGGAATGTTTTTCGGAAGCCAAATGTCCAATGCGGCTGTCGGCTATAGTTTCCAGGGCGCCTGCACCAATCAGAAGCTGCGCCTTGATTTTGAACATTTCGGAAGTCAAACGGACTTCGGATTAAGTTTGGTGCTTTTGTTTTTGCTATTTATTTTGCGTTTTTGTTTTTGAGTCTTTTTCGGTTAAGTTGTTTTTGTGGAACTCAGTTCAGCTATTGATTGATTGATTGATTGTGTGACTGCAGAAATGGATAAAAGCCCCCCATCCAAACAATGACTATCATCAGTGCAGGTAAGGGAAAAAAAATAATTTTGATCATCTACAATACTGTCTTATTTATTTTATAGTACAGTACATTATTGCTTTTCATTTTATGGATCAGTGGTCTCGTTAGTTAGTAAAATTCATGTTAAATTGCTGTTTTAGGGGTTGTTTTTAAAAGCCTGGAACGGATTAATCCATTTTGCATTACTTTCTATGGGAAAGCACGCCTTGGTTTTAGAATGCTTTGGTTTTGGAACAACTTCCGGAACGGATTAAGTTTGAGAACCAAGGTACCACTGTATTCAAACATTTTACACTGCCATTCTTCCTTGGTGGGTACTAAACTTGTTCTCCACCTTTGTGCCAATGAGGTTCTAGCTGAATCAGTGGCATACAGTAATAAACTCTATTGTTTTTTGGGGCGGACCGCCGTTGTTACCATCCCCAAGTGGAAAATCTCAGGTGTTTGGGGGAAAGCTTTTTTAAGTATCTTTAAAAATTCATAATATATAAAGGTAAAGGGACCCCTGACCATTAGGTCCAGTCGTGACTGACTCTGGGGTTGCAGCGCTCATCTCGCTTTATTGGCCGAGGGAGCCGGTGTACAGGTCATGTGGCCAGCATGACTCAGCCACTTCTGGTGAACCAGTGCAGCGCACGGAAACTCTGTTTACCTTCCTGCTGGACTGGTACCTATTTATCTGCTTGCACTTTGACGTGCTTTCCAACTGCTAGGTTGGCAGGAGCAGGGACCGAGCAATGGGAGCTCACCCCGTCGCGGGGATTCGAACCGCCGATCTTCTGATAGGCAAGTCCTAGGCTCTGTGGTTTAACCCACAGCACCACCCGTGTCCCTAATCATAATATATAGTTTCCCAATATTCTTGAAGTATTTTACAGGACCACCACATGTGAAAAAACGATCCGGTGGGCGTAGGGTTCTGGCATCCTGCATAGAGGAAGAAAGGAGTGAAGGATGTGTCTAGAGGCAAGAGCAGGCAGAGAAATGAAGGCAAATTTTGCCTTTGTATAGTAGCATAATTTCTATGCACAGTCAGACACTCTTGCCTCCATCCCTCCAAGCAAGCAGGAATCCTTATCAGATCTGAAAAACACATTCCAGCCAGGCAAAAACACTCAAAGGGTATGAAACACAGGAGGTGGTGACAGGGGTGGGCTAGAGAGAGCCCCCAAGGCCAGATTTAAAGACCTAAAGTCCTGAGGTCACCAACTCTGATCTGACATTATGAACTTGACTTGCAACACACACAAAACTTGATTTTCCTGTCCTAACACTTTCCGTTAGAATGTTTAAATCCAACAATGGTTTTACTCTTTTGGTGTACGTGGCCCAAGCATCTCCTCTTTTTAAATAAGAATTATTATTAATCTTTCAATTACAATCCAATAATAGCCTCATTATAACAATACATAATTGCAATACAATTACTAATAGCAATCATTCAAATACTGAATTTAGGTGGCTCCCCGCGTGCTAGATTTGATGGTTTGATGATTTTCTTTATTTCTGCGTTCCAAAATCTTACTAATTTCAATTACATTCCGGTCAAAATAATAATCCCTTATACAACAACTGCAATATTAATAACTTCCGTACGTGTTGACACATTAAATGGTTTCTAGAACTACAAGTGAGGCACTCAAGTTATATCCTTGTTCTTCTAGCATGTGAGGCAAGCATATTCCTCTTAAGAATAATTTCTATGTGGGGGATTATTATTATTATTATTAATTGAATTTATATTCCGCTCTATACCTGGAGGTCTCAAGGTGGTCCACAGAACAAAATCAAAATATAAAACCACAAAATTTATAATCAAAATAAAATCAACAACCCAATAATGTTCCCCCCAAACCCCCACATTTCACTTTCTGATATTCTAGGCACAGTTCTTTATATGGGGGGAAGTGATATTCTTCTGCTAAATAGCATATAGCTACAACAACCGCCATCACTATGTAGATTTACAGTTGCACATGACTGTCTCATGCAACCCTTGTACAGTGGTACCTCGGGTTAAGTACTTAATTCGTTCTGGAAGTCCGTTCTTAACCTGAAACTGTTCTTAACCTGAAGCACCACTTTAGCTAATGGGGCCTCCTGCTGCCGCTGTGCCGCCGCTGCACAATTTCTGTTCATATCCTGAAGCAAAGTTCTTAACCCGAGGTAATATTTCTGGGTTAGCGGAGTCTGTAACCTGAAGCGTATGTAACCTGAAGCGTATGTAACCTGAAGCGTATGTAACCCAAGGTACCACTGTATA
Organism: Podarcis liolepis; assembly: GCF_965112155.1. Taxonomy (NCBI): domain Eukaryota; kingdom Metazoa; phylum Chordata; class Lepidosauria; order Squamata; family Lacertidae; genus Podarcis; species Podarcis liolepis. The sequence continues at coordinate 16,363,809 of NC_139565.1, forward strand.
TTGGCTGTGATATGCAAAGTTATGAGAGACGCAACTCTCTCTCTCTCTCTCTCTTTCTTTCTTTCTTTCTTTCTTTCTTTCTTTCTTTCTTTCTTTGATTGCTGGCAAGACGTTCCTTTAAACTTTCTTCTATATGTCACTGACGCCAGTCATGGAAAATCCCTGCCTGCGAAAGGAATGTCTTGTAAAGTGCTTGACGTATGAAAACAGGAAATAAAATTATAAGAAATATTTCTGCAAGGTATGCAGTATGGTATCTAAAAGGACCATTTCACTTGCAAGTTTGTCAAACCTTTCTTAGTTCAATACATTGCTTCTAGTTTAAACAGCATATTCTTCAGATTTATCATACAACAAACATGCAACATTTCACGCACAATGTTATCAGAACATGTGTATAATATTTCCAAAATCATACATACAATAGGAACAGATGCTGGAAATCTCAAATTAAGAGCATTTTTCTCATATGAAACTGGCGTGCTTCTTCATGCTAACCAAAATACCATCTGAGGAGCTCTAATTGGATTTTAATATAAGTTGTGTGTTAAAACGCTACTACCCATCTCAAAGTAGCTCTTTTCTATGAATAGACAACATGACTACATTTTTCAGGACAAAATTTAAGGGTAAGTAGCAATAGTCCTGATTGCCATGTTTCCAACATACTGTTCCAAAGCAAAATGGGCAGTTGTTGTGCACCACGTCTGAAACAGCTTGCACGTTCCTTCGATACAATTTGCTATTTGCATATTTAGGGTTAAGGTATAAAAAAATTTAGATGATTTTTTTTTGCTGTTTTGATGTATAGCATAACTGTCACAAGGTAAATGGTAAAGGTAAAAGACCCCTGGACAGTTAAGTCCAGTCAAAGGCAACTATGGGGTTGCAGTGCTCATCTCACTTTCAGGCCGAGGGAGCTGGTATTTGTCCACAGACAGCTTTCCGGGTCACATGGCCAGCATGACTAAACCGCTTCTGGCGCAGCAGGACACCATGGCGGAAACCAGAGTGCATGGAAACGTTGTTTACCTTCCCACCACAGCAGTACCTATTTATCTACTTGCACTGGCATGCTTTCGAAATGCTAGGTGGGCAGGAGCTGGGACAGAGCAACGGGAGCTCACCACATCGTGGGGATTCAAACCGCTGACCTTCTGAGCAGCGAGACCAAGAGGCTCAGTGGTTTAGACCACAGCTCCACCCGTGTCCCGAATAAACAAGCACACAATCACTGATAGGTCCACCAGCCATTGTGAGGCTCAAAGCAATGAAGATGATGCCTCCCCAGCTGTTGTCATTGGCTGTGGGTTTCTTGTGGTGTCACAAAAGCACTTGGCAACTGAGTGGATATAAAGGCAGGCCAAGGGGAAAGCCCTTTTTAATTTCCAGCAGGACACACCTGGCAATGGATGTGACATTCAGCACTGCCCAGGTTTCTTTCACTTGGAGGAGGCAAACTGGTGAATGGAAGGAGGCAATCTTCTGGCAGTGGGATGCTAGGGAGCGATAATAAGGCAAGTTTGCTTCCTTGAAGGCTGCTGGTATCCCTGGTTGAAAGCTGGTGGACATCTCACGATGGTCCTAACAGTAGCTTCTGGCACAATGGGACACCGTGACAGAAGCCAGAGTGCACAGAAATGCTGTTTACCTTCCTGCCTCAGCAGTACCTATTTATCTACTTGCACTGGCGTGCTTTCGAACTGCTAGGTTGGCAGGAGCTGGGACAGAGCAACAGGAGTTCACCCCGCCATGCAGATTCAATCTGCCAACCTTCTGATCGGCAAGCCCAAGAGGCTCAGTGGTTTAGACCACAGTGCCATCCACTTTCTACTGGTTCTGAATACCAGTTGCTGCAAACCATAGCAAAGGAAAAAGCTCTTGGATTCGGGGCCTGCTGGTGTGCTTCCACTATAGCAACTAGATGGGCTATTTGAGTGATCCAGCAGACTCTTCTTATGTTCTCTAGGACCTTTGCACGGGTTTCTGTGGTGAGGTACACAAAGGGCTCTGAGCACTTAGGAAAACCGCCTGATAACTGGGCATTGAAGTTTTGGCAGTTTCCCCTCCCAGGTGTCCAGTTTGCATTAGATGCCATCATGAAGGGTCTGGCAACTTTTGGGAAGTGGGTGCAGCAAGGGGTGGTGTTCCAGACTCCCAGTATAGAAAGCTTCCCACCGCGATCTCCAGGTGTAAGAAGGACATGGCTTGGGAAGAGTCTTGAAAGCTGAATTGAGGGGCCTGATGCAGATGGTAATACAGTGGTACCTCAGGTTAAGTACTTAATTCGTTCCGGAGGTCCGTACTTAACCTGAAACTGTTCTTAACCTGAAGCACCACTTTAGCTAATGGGGCCTCCTGCTGCCGCCGCGCCGCCGGAGCACAATTTCTGTTCTCATCCTGAAGCAAAGTTCTTAACCCGAGGTAATATTTCTGGGTTAGCGGAGTCTGTAACCTGAAGCGTATGTAACCTGAAGCGTATGTAACCCGAGGTACCACTGTAATGACAAACAGGTGTTTGGGAATACATTAGAGAGCTGGCAATGTCCATGGCTCTATTGCATGCATTCTTGATGGCAAATCCTATTCAGCTCCCATCAAAAAGATGTGTTTTGGCTTCCTTCTTCAGACGTTACCCCTCCAACTTGTGGAGGGAGAGAGTCTTCACTTTCTTTTGTGAGGGATTCAGAGTGCTTATTGAGCCCTACTGTGCTGTAAATGTCAAATAGCTGCAAAGAAACATGCAGAAACATCTGACAATGATCACTTGACTTTAGCCAACACAGAACAGCCCCTATAGAGAACCAAACATTGGGTTCTATGAGTTCTATGATGCCTCTTATGTGAGCGAGCCAAGGAGGCTTTGGGCCTGGGAATCTTGTGACACAGCGTTCCAGGAAGCAGCCTTTGTTTGCCCACACGGTGTCTCTTTTATTTATTAATATGCATGCCCAACAATGCCCATTGTCTCTTTTCATATTGGAGCGCTGTCACATGAGCAGTTCGGGTGTCACCCAAAGGACTGTGAGGCAAAGACAAGTGGCTCTCTGGTTCCAGCTCGAAATGTTATAATACATTAACACTCTGCACACTCGACAAATGTCTCTTTTCAGACCCAATCGCCCACGTACGTTTTCAAAGTTTTCAGTTACAAGGAAGCACCCAAACAAGGAAGCTTGCACAAAAGCGTTTTCTTCCTCTCGAGCGAAACAAAAGAATGACTAATTTATAAAGTTGCGGAGGCAACATCTCCTTCTGCACCAGAGGCATCTAAGTGTGTAATCAGATTAGATGGAATTTATGAATACTGAAGACTTACGCAAGAGTCATTTCTTTGGAGCTCCTAATTGCCATGTAGAAAAATGGGTATTTATAGTTTGAAAAGGGCCTTCCTCATGTCTCCCTCGGGGCTTTTACGGATGATTTTCATCACATAATAAACACACAGTTCTTTTTCGTTTGTTGTATAAAACATAAGGAAGCCCTCATGCCGCAGGGATACAGTATTTTCCCAAAATTTTGTTGCTGAGAAAAATGTAAGTCCTTTCCCCAGTTATTACATCTATTGTGATTGCCTTGGGGAATGTGGCTGAGGGACTGTCGCTGGAACATATAGGATAACTTCAGTAGCATCATTAGAGACCAGGGCACAATCCCTCACTCACGCCACTTCCTGACCTTTTGAAAAAGTTTATTTTTGTAGTAGTTTTTTGCACTGATCCCTACTTTCCCATTTTGCCACAACATTGCAGGAGCCTTAATATACTTTTTTTCTTTTTTCTTTCTTGTTTTTAAACATCAAACACCCAAAAGTTACCCTCTTCTGTATTTTCCCACAAACCTTTGGCTTTTCAACTTTTTTCTTATTTTTTTCCATTTATTTCATAAGTAACGTTCCCCACTCCACGGCTAGATTTCCAAAGGCATTACATAAAGGAACGTAAAAGAAAGAAAGAAAAATAAAACAATTATCAATTAATGCATGAGACACACACAAAAAATAAATAAATAAATACATGATGTACAACACCTCATTCTTTCCACATTTCTAAGTGGCCTTACAATTATTTTTTGCTTTTCTTTAGTACTCTGAAAGCTATATTTATAGCACCGGAGTGCACTTCTGCACAGATTTTATTTTAAAAGCGACTGCTATCTACATGAGAATGGGATATTGCATTACTTTGCGGGGTCATAATTAGCACTGAGAGCACATTACTAAGAACAATAAGCTGGTTGTATGAAGAGGGGAACACGTACAAATGCCATATGTCTGGAAAATTCCTGACATGCCCTGTTTTTCGGGTGCAAAAATGGCATGGGGGGGATTTTGCCAAACTGTCAAACTGTCAGGGAATACCCAGACGGATGGCAACGCGATGGGAAAAGCAGTTCAAAAAGCTTAAAATACTATTTTGGGGGTAGGTTTTCCTAGAAAAGCTCAACAATTTGGGTTTGTTCCGGCAAAAAGCTTAAGAATCTTGGGGTCTTCCTTAAAAAAAAGTGCTCAACAACAGGAGTTTTACTTTTTGAAATATGGCAACCCTAAATAAAGCCAACATTTGCTTTGCTCAAGTGCTGAAATTATATTCCATTTCACAGAAATGCCTTCCAGACCTGGGTGCTGTGTATGATTAGAGAATATGAACCTACCCGGACCCCGAGATCTTCTTCTGAGGCCCTCCTTCATGCGCCTCCTCCTCGAGAGGTCCGCAGGGTGGCCACACGAGAACGGGGCCTTCTCTGCAGTGGCTCCCCATCGTGGAATACTCTCCCCAGGGAAGTTCGCCTAGCGCCTTCATTATACACCTTTAGGCACCAGGCAAAAACATTCCATTTAAACCAGGCCTCTGGTTGATCTAATTTACATCCTATGCCCTTTTAAAATGTGGTTTGGGGGGTATTGGGTTGTTGTTTTTATTTTTATTATGTATTTTGTGGTTTTATATCTTGATTTTATTCTGTGAACTGCCCTGAGACCGCCCGGGTATAGGGCGGTATAGAAATTCAGTTACAGTGGTACCTCGGGTTAAGTACTTAATTCGTTCCGGAGGTCCATACTTAACCTGAAACTGTTCTTAACCTGAAGCACCACTTTCACTAATGGGGCCTCCTGCTGCTGCCATGCCGCCAGAGCACTATTTCTGTTCTCATCCTGAAGCAAAGTTCTTAACCTGAGGTAATATTTCTGGGTTAGCGGAGTCTGTAACCTGAAGCGTATGTAACCTGAAGTGTAGGTAACCCAAGGTACCACTGTACTAATACTAATACTAATACTAATACTAATACTAATACTAATACTAATACTGACATCACTCACAAAATCAGTCCTCATGTTTTTGGAACCACAGTGCTTATCTCATATTTCTTTTTGAACTTATAATTTATACATAAGTCCAGAATCCTGGCTGGGATGGTTTCACATACCTTGGGGCCATGTTTCAAAGGGAAATCATCAAATAGGGAAAGGTTCAGCATCACTTTCCTTGTTCCCAAGAGGAAGGTAGCTGCTGGGTTAACACTGCATGCAACACTGGCGTAATTCTTGATTTGGCTCCAAGGTGGATAAACCAGATGGAGAGTGTCATTGTTTTCTGGTGAAGAAAAACATAGGCATCCATGAGCTAAGCACCCGAATCTTGGATGGCAATTGCTGGTATTTGTTTGAAATGCAAGGAACTCTGAGAAGAAAATATCATTGAGTTGAATAGTTATTATGATGGCTTGCATGCTAAATCAATCTCAAGTTGTTCTTATACCTGGAGATTGACAACTTTGCCAATTTTGCTTTGTCCCTATCACTCATTTTTCCAATCTTCAGATCACCACAATTCTTCATTGATTTGCAATTTATTTTGTTAGAAGGCCTCATGAATATTCAACATTTGGGGGCAAATTTCTCCTAATATACACATTTTTCGGCGAGCAAATTTCCCTAATTTGTAAGTTATTTGTGTACATTTCCCCCTAATCAACACATTTTTGCACTTTTTTTCTTTGGTTGGAGAACTACATTGCAAAATTCAGAAAAGGGTGAATTTAAAAGCTGGCATTTTGCCTCCCCTGTTTCAGGGAGTACAAATTAGGGAGATTTGCATTAACATGTAAGCTGAATTATTCAGCCAACTGAATTATTCATATTCATCCTCGCCAGTCCTAGCGACACTGAAAAATCTATGGGAACTAATAGGGGAAATTCTGAGAAGCTTATCATTTTGCTAAAAATTCAAGACAATGGAAAAGGTTGGCACGAACTGAATCAGTATGCAACCACTAAATTAAAAACTTTCCCAGCTACCAATGTTCTTTTGCTGCTGTGGAAAAACTTGGTGACTGGCAAGGAAGAAGAGCGGCACCTAGTGGCCAAATGGTTTTATGTCTTTAATGTATTTTTTTCTTCCCTAACCCTTTTCCTTCTTGCAGCATCAACTAATTCTTAGTTTTCTTGTTGTTGTTTTTTAGCATGGAGGACATGCAGCTTAAAACTGATCCACTTAAAAAACAAATTCAGAACGTTTTAAAACGGAACCTACTATGAAAGAAGCTTGTTAATGCTGATACTGAAAATATGAATAGCTGCGACGAAATATTTACAATGAACTAATATTAGAGGAGTGGGGGCTAATGAGATTTAGCGCAAGAAAACAATCTAGTCCAGGCATCCCCAAACTCAGCCCTCCAGCTGTTTTGGGACTACAATTCCCATCATCCCTGACTACTGGTCCTGTTGGCTAGGGATGATGGGAGTTGTAGTCCCAAAACAGCTGGAGGGCTGATTTTGGGGACGCCTGATCTAGTCGAAAGAGGAGATATTGCCATGTTTATTTCTAGCTCCCATAATTTTCAGCTATGCTAAATTTGCTTTAGTAAAGGTAGGAATTTTTTTAAAAAACAAACATAACAAGGTTAATAACAATAATAACTTTTCTTTATACCCCACCCTCCCCAGCCAAGACCGGGCTCAGGGTGGCTAACACCCGATATAAAAACAAATTAATTGAATTACCAGTGGTGTGGGTGAATGCTGGCCGGATTATGACAGATTATGCCTGTCAGGTTGTCACATGGAAGATGGAGCAAGCGTGTAAGTAGGATTGGAATATCACTTGTAATTTAAGGGTGAATTCTGCATACAATGGAGATATAAAAGATTTGGACTATCATAAAAGATGCAGAAGTAAATGATTAATAACAGGACCCACAAAGGGGAGGAGGAAAGTCCAGGAGATTCCTTGAAATCTTGTTTTTGATGATTTATGTTTGATATACAGTGGTGCCCCGCAAGACGAATGCCTCGCAAGACGGAAAACCCGCTAGACGAAAGGGTTTTCCATTTCTGAGCTGCTTCGCAAGACGATTTTCCCTATGGGCTTGCTTTGCAAGACGAAAACGCCTTGCGAGTGTTCCGATTTTTTTCCGCTCCCCCCCCTTTACTAATCCGCTAAGCTGCTAATAGCCTTTTAGCCGCTAATCCGCTAAGCCTTTAATAGCCGCTAAGCCTTTAATAGCTGCTAAAGCGCTAATAGCCCTAATCCGCTAAGCCGCTAATAGGGTTGCTTCGCAAGACGAAAAAACCGCTAGACGAAGAGACTCGCGGAACGGATTAATTTCGTCTTGCGAGGCACCACTGTATCTGTGTAGAATTTTAATTTGAAAAAAGCAAATAAATAAATAAATAAATATTTTTTTTATAAAAAAAAGGAAGGTGGAGGAAGTTTGTTTTCTCCTGTTCCAGAGAAACAGCAACCCTGCTCCAGAGTAAACGTCTTTTGATCCGCTGCCCTGGGGCTAAAAAAATGGGACATTCCAGGATTCAAACAGAAGCCATGTTTGGCATCTGTGATCTGGGATGTTCAGCTTCAAGAGGGACACTTGTGGGGTATGCATACAGTATCAACTTGGGGGTATCCTAACATCACATTTTGACTCAAGGGGTCAGGGAGCCCCTGAATCACCTTTTGGTTAGCCAAGCCCCATAGAGTGTTGATGCATACTCCTGGAATCTAGGACCTAGATGAAGCCTAACATTAAAAGCCCTGTGAAGTGGGGATCTTTCTAACTATGAGGAACAGAGCAAAATCTAGACTGTGTCCAGGAGGTGGGTAGATACTATACCCATATATCTGTATCTATATAGATATGTATTCATCTTGTTCCTGGCTGTACACAGAGGTTATTTTTGGCCGTGCCATAAATCGATGAACTCAAATTACCCAGCTCTTCTTAAAAAACCATTGAAACAATATGCAAATGTACCATTTATTTTTAGGGCATGAGCCAAGCCCAGAATATAATAGAGGATATTTCCATTATCCTGAATGTGTTTTGAATGTAGCCTTTCCCAGAATGATCCTTCTGGGAAACATATTTATTTTGATAACATTGCAGATAGGTATCAATCATCTGCCCCAAAGCAACGACTGCTGCACTATTTCCCGCCAATTTCTGTTTGAATAATTAATACCCACACAATGCTAATTGATCATACATATAGTAAGCATTAGGGATGCAGGTGGCGCTGTGGGTTAAACCACAGAGCCTAGAACTTGCCAATCAGAAGGTCGGCGGTTTGAATCCCTGCGATGGGGTGAGCTCCCGTTGCTCGGTCCCTGCTCCTGCCAACCTAGCAGTTCAAAAGCACATCAAAGTGCAAGTAGATAAATAGGTACCGCTCCTGCGGGAAGGTAAATGGCATTTCCGTGTGCTGCTCTGGTTCGCCAGAAGCGGCTTTGTCATGCTGGCCACATGACCTGGAAGCTGTATGCCGGCTCCCTTGGCCAATAAAGCGAGATGAGCGCCGCAACCCCAGAGTCAGCCACGACTGGACCTAGTGGTCAGGGGGTCCCTTTACCTTTATAGTAAGCATTAAGAAATAGGTAGCAGATATAGTAGACATAAAGAAAGAATGAATTGCTTTCCTTTGGACCACATCAGCAAGGATGAGATGGGGGTCTTGTTGTCTGTCCAGCCTAGGACCTCCATACAAATTGTCCAGGCTTGCGCCCCAGAGAGGTAACATTGGGGCTGCTAACACAGTGGTTTGACTTCACCCCCGAAAGCACACTCCATTCTCTCTCGAAACAGATGGATACCAGCTACAGCAACAAATATATATGCAGCTTTATATCACTTAACATTCTTCTTTGGGTTTCAAAATACAGTGGTACCTTGGTACTAAAATGGCTTGGCTCCCGAACAAATCGCAAACCCGAACGCCGCAAACCTGGAAATAAGTGTTCCGGTTTGCAAACATTTTTTGGAAGCCGAACGTCCGACACAGCTTCCGTTTGAGTGCAAGAAGCTCCTGCAGCCATCCGGAAGCCGCGCCTTGGTTTTCAAATGGTTTGGGAGTTGAACAGACTCCAGGAATGGATTAAGTTTGAGAACCAAGGTACCACTGTAGTATAGTTCTATATAATTTATAAATCAGCAAATTATAATAATCTGAAATTCAAAACAGATCAAGATTTCCCATAATAGAACAATACTTCTAAAACTCTTAACTTACTAATAATATTATATTCAACATTCCTTCCTCTCTTCTCAATAATTGACCTATACTTGAACCTCACTACAGTGGTACCCCTGGTTAAGAACTTAATTCATTCTGGAGGTCCGTTCTCAACCTGAAACTGTTCTTAACCTGAGGTACCACTTTAGCTAATGGGGCCTACCACTGCCGCCACCGCACGATTTCTGTTCTCATCCTGAAGCAAAGTTCTTAACCCGAGGTACTATTTCTGGGTTAGCAGAGTCTGTAACCTGAAGCGTCTGTAACCTGAAGCGTCTGTAACCAGAGGTACCGCTGTAGGTGGGTCGCCATCACGCATGACCAAGCTAGCAAAAGACGAAAGTGAAGCAGAGCCGTGTGGGTGTAACCAACTTCAGCAAAACGCCTGGCAGTTTAAGCCAGAAATAGATCCCTTCAAACGGAAAGAGTGTGCATTTTGAGAAGGGAATGGAAAAGGAATAAAATCTCTAGGCAGCTCTACTTGTACGGCAATTACACCCGCCTTGATTTGCTGAAGCTGGCATTACTCTAAAGGCATCTATAACAGTGGATATGTAAGCAAGGGGAAATGTGTAGGTGGAAGGAATATTAGATATTGTCTCAGGTTATATTAGCTGTTCTGTCGCAGTCTGCTTTGCCAGGAACATAATGCATGCATTCTTTCATAAATTAAAAAAGTTAGTGGATTCCAACAGAAACTTTGCTTGGAGCGACAGTCAAGGGCAAGAATAGAAAACGAATGTTCCATATGTTTTGAATGTATCTTTCAATTCGTAGAATCGTAGAATTGCAGAGCTGGAAGGATCCCAAGAGTCGATGCAGGAATCATAGCTAACGTGTCTCTGACACAGGGGTGTCAACTTGAATAAAATATTGGGATGGTGTGAGGGCTCTAGCAGCCTCGTGCTGCCTTCCCAAAGCCAGGAAGCATGGTGGCTCACAGTGCTATTTTTCTAGAAAAAGAGGTGCCGGAACTCACCATGAACGCCTCCCTCATTCTCTTAGAGTGGCGCTGGTGTCCATCTGAGATGTGCCCCAGGAAACTCAAAGTAGGCCCCCTCAAAATCTGGCCTGGGTAGGAATCAAGGTTTGTGCTCCAAATTCTGATTGAGGGAGGCGGGGCGGGAACAAAACTTCTTTTCAAAATTTGGACTTCCAGGTTGGTGCCTCCGGCAATGGTGGAATTCCTCTGATCGGGAGGAATTTGCCCCGTGGGAATTTGGGTCTGTACCGCCACGGCGAAGGCGGAGACCCGTAAAAATCACAGGCGGGAGAAGCCTGTGAACGTGGGATTTGGCGGGCACCTTTTGCGCCTCCCCTACTCGCGGGGAAATCCGGTTTCGGGGATCTGGAGCGACGTGGGGTGAGCGGCGCGGTGCTTCGAATTGTCTGCTTCTTCCACGGAGCGAAGCCGCATAGCTGTTGCCGGAGAGCACTGACTTTTTCCTGTGGACAATTTGACTCTAAAGTAATTACCTGTGAGTAGAGCTGAAGTGGGGGAATTGGATTTTTAAACGTTTAATTTGGCATCGAAACGGGGAGGTTCAATATAGGAAGTCCACCTCCCCTTTTGTAAATAAACTAAAGCAATGAGCCTGCAAGCTGAAGTCTTGGAAAGCCTTTTGTAAAAAGACTAAATCTCCATCGGCAAAGAACTAACCCCCCCCCCTTTGGAGACAGGAGAAGAGGGGGGGAAGTGGTGGACTGAATATGCCTGTAGGAGAGAGTCAAGAGTGTTAAAATACCGCCGCTCAGACCCTGGAAACGGGCTGCTAGCAGGATTGATGTCTTTTGGAATGTTCATTGACAGCGTTTAGAACGTTCATTGACAGGTAGCTAAACAAGAGAATACATTGTTTCTACTGTCTCCAGCTGTTTTTTTTTTTAAAAAAAGGAGTAAAAGTAACTGAAAACTGAAACTAATTTTGGATTATTGGAACATTGTTTAAAAGAGGACAGTACTGACTAATACAAATAGAAACTGTTTTCCCGTAGTGGAAGCTTTTGAAATTTGTTGTTCTACAGGAGCTGGGCTAGGGGAATTTCCAGCTGCAAGATAAAGAATTGTGAGACTCTGGGATTGACCTTGAATCTCTTAAGTGTTATGGCAAATGGAAAGGAAAAAACAGACGGAATGTCAACAGAAGAGGCCTTAGCGGTCGTATTAGTGAAAATAAACGATTCGCTGGAACAGCTTCACAAGAAAACAGACGTGATAAATGTGAAAGTGGATGCTGTAAATATTAAAATAGACTTAATTGTAGAAAGTTTAAATAATCTGGGACAAAAGGTGAATACAGAAACCATCCAGAAATTGATACAGGAATCTACTCTGATACGGCAAACTGCGGATGAAGTCAAGGAGAAAACCCTTGCTGCTGAATGTAAAGCAATACAATTGGAGAGAGAGAGAGTCCCATCCATACAAGGACAACTTGATGAACATAAGCTGACATCTATTATGATTGAACTTAAAGAGAAACAGATGAATTTGAGGATCAGAGGAAAAGGAAAGCTTGACAGAGTTTCAGGAGGAGACAGGACTAACATTGGTTGAGAAAGAGAGGTATTCGGGGGTTAGTAAGACCGCCAGAAATGTGAATTTATTCAAGGATAAGTGAAAGACGTTGGATTGAAGAGAAGGGGGATTTGGAAATATGGACAAATCTGAAGTTGTTATTGTTGGGCCGAGTTGCTGTGGTGGGGATGAGGGTTGCTGTGTTGTCGGGGATGTTGCTTTTGTTTCAAACATTGCAAGCTTTGGATGGGATGGATTGTTTCAGGAGGTGGCAGAGGGACGTCTCTAGATTTGTTTGGCAGGGCAGGAAGCCTCGAGTAAAATTTAAGATATTGATGGATGCGAAAGAAGGAGGTGGACTTGCCCTGCCAGACCCCTAAACTTTGTTGTGAACCATCTGCTTTTTGCTGGCTGAGAGAATGGCTGCTTCTTGAAAGCACTGAAGTGTTGGATAATGGCAGATGAAGTTGATGGACTATATGGAATTGGCGGAAATGACTGGCAAGATCCGAGACCAGGGAGAAGAGTCGGGAGAAGAAGACTGGAAAAAGTTTAAAGACTATTTATAGAAATATTGTAAAATTAATGAATGTTAGAAGAATGTTGGAATGAAGTTATATGGCTTTAGTAGAAATGTTATAAGGAATTAAGTATAAATAGATTAATAGAAAATTAAAGGAAAAAATAAGGCAAGAATGTGTTAAGATAATTATAGGATAGAAAACAGAGGAAGATGGAAAGGAATTTCTGAAACATTTAATAGAAGTGGAATACAAAAAGGGAGGTGTGAGGAGGTCGCTGGAAATGTTTGAGGTGTTTTTAAATTGTTTTTGTTTGTTTTTGTTTTGTTTTGTATGTAGTGTTTTTGTATTGTATTTGTATTGTTCTTTTTTTCTTTTTTTTGTTAGTAGTGTTGTGTTGAAACTGTTCGAAAAGTAATAAATATCATTTTTTTTTAAAAAAAACTTCTTTTCAAAATTTAATCATGGGGATGCAGCTGGAGAAATCTAATAATTGTCCTGATTTTCCTTATAGATATCAAATTTCTGTCCATCTGGATTCATTCAGATCTGATCTAAATTCTTCCCCTTCTTCCACAAAAGTCTGCAAAGTGGATTTAACGGAATAAATGAATAGCACACTCCATTTTATATCGGAGGAGCAGAAAAGGGAGAATTCATCTATACTAAATATATCAGATTAAAAGGTTAGGGCTCAACAGGACAATAAAAGCTAAGGCTTCCTGCTGGCATCTATTTGTCAAAAGAACTGATTTTACTCCCCAGGTCCGAAAATTATAATGTGAGGTTAGGTGGCTTTGACAGACTGGACCAATACATTTTGCTTCCTGCTGTGAAGGACAAATTCTTACAACACCATTGATGGGATGTCTTCCTCTACTACATCTGGGGGCAGCAGGTTAGGGGATGCAAGGCAGGCTGTGAATAGCACACCTGGTTCTTCATTGTCTTCATTATTTCCCAGAATCTGCCACCTGAGGTGTCTGCCTCATTCTGCTTAATGGCAGAGCCAAGCTCTACAACGAAGAGTGAAATGAACTTATCATATGTGGTGGCCTTGTAGTAAGGTTAAGGCTTACTGGGAAATGATATACAATGTAATGAAAAAGATGTTTAAAATAACGTTTGTAAAAAAAAAAACAACCAGAAGTCTTTCTCTTGGGAATTGTACGGATAGAACTACCTAAATTGTATAGACTGTTTTTCTATACAATTTAGGTAGTATGTGGTGGGATTGTAGGAAGGTGAGGGGTTTCTGGGAATCGATTTATTGTGAATTGAAAAAGATCTTTAAATATTTGTTTGCTAAGAAGCCAGAGTCCTTCCTACTAGGTATAATAGGAAGAGAGATAAAAAGACGGGACTATAAATTGTTCCAGTATGCTGTGACAGCGGCAAGAATACTGATGGCCCAGAGGTGGAGACAGGAGGAAATGACGACTCTGAGCGACTGGAGGATGAAACTTATAGATTACGCGGAATTAGACAAATTGACTGGAAGAATAAGATATCAAAAAGATCAAAAATTCATCGAGGACTGGGGGAAGTTTGCGGTATATCTGGAAACTATATGTGATCAACAAACAACGCTAGTGGGGTTCAAAGAGACTTTGTAATACGGTAAGGAATATTGCAAGATAGAAATAGAGAGGTGTAAACTAATGGCAAACTAGCAATACTACATAGGAAAATGCGAGGAGATAAGAACAATGGATGATTGTGGGAGGTGCTGGTGGAGGCTCAAAAAGTGTAAATATGTAATTATGTTGTAACCAATATAAGTAAATGAAAAACTGAATAAAAATCTAATTGCGAATAAATTGTATAGACTGTTTTTCATGTATTCGACTCCAGCGGCAAGAATGTTTCTTGCCCTAAAATGGAAAGAAGCAGTCCCAGCAAAGGAAGAATGGATACAAAACATAAGGAATATGCAGAAATGGTGAAACTTACTGGAAGAATAAGAAATCAAGATAACAAACTTTTTTTATAAAAGAATGGAAATGGTTTATTGAATATTTACAGACAAATTGTAAACAGTTAAAAACACTGGCAGGATTATTGGAATAACTTACAGCTACATAAGAGTATATATTTAAAGAAGATAAATAAATGAGTATGTTAAGTTAATTTGGATATTCAGAAGAAACTAAAAATAAACTTAAGGAACCGCAGAAAGAAGGGGAAGGAAGTCAAGTTTTAAAAGTGTAAAAATGACTGTAAAATCAGTGAAATGTATATATCTGAAAAGTATGCTTCTTTTTTTAATGAGTAAAATGAACCACTTTCTTCTGCATTTAGATCCAAAGAAAGATCATTTTAACAGACCCTTCTCCTCCCCCCCCCCAATCATTGCTACGTTGACACGAAATGATGGCCACCCATTTGTGTAATCCTCCGTTCTCTGCATTTGCTTCTGAGCAACAAGTCTTCAGTCATTGCTGCCCATTTGTCTCTCTGTAAAGCACAAAGACAGGATCACAAAGAAAATGTCGGAGAACAGGAGATGCTTCCTATCCAAATAATAAGATTGCCAATATTTAAACTAAACTGGTTCTGCCACTGTGTCTTAAAACACAAACATTTGAAAACACATCATTTCATGTCATTGTAGCAATGGGGGCGGGTCTGTTAAAAGGTCTATTACATCCATTGTGGGAAATATGAGTTCACATTGGCTCCCAGCCTGTTTCCGAGCACAATTCAAAGTGTTGGTGCTGGCCTTTAAAGCCCTAAATGGCCTCAGCCCAGTAGACCTGAAGGAGTGTCTCCACCTCCATCGTTCTGCCCGCATACTGAGGTCCAGTGCCGAGGGCCTTCTGGCAGTTCCCTCACTGTGAGAAGTTAAGCTACAGGGAACCAGGCAGAGGGCCTTCTCAGTGGTGGCACCCGCCCTGTGGAACGCCCTCCCATCAGATATCAAGGAAATAAACAACTATCTGACTTTTAGAACAGTGTTTCCCAACCTTTTTTGGGCAAAGGCACACTTGTTTCATGAAAAAAAATCTCGAGGCACACCACCATTACAGCCCCGTGACGTCAGCGCGCAGCGTCACGCCGGGAGGGACATGAATTGCTAACAAATTACATAATCACCTCCTTGAGGGCTGGCTCATCTTCTCCGAAGGCAGAACCCCATTAATTAACAGCACAGACTCACACCATAGCCAAGACGAGGGGGGAAAACCTCAGTCATGCACAGTCATGCACATGTGGGGGCTAAATGAGGACGAAGACCGGGCAGAGAGCAGGGTTCAAATCACCCCACCTGGCCAGGACAATCCCTGGGTGCTCCCTTGGGCCACTCGCCTGACCCACCTCGCAGGGCTGTTGTTGCGAGGATAACACGGGGAGAACCACGCGCGCCCCCAGGAGCTCCTTGGAGGAGAAAGCGGGCGATGAATGCAATGCACGAAATATATGAGAGGCGACCAGGTTTTGCAGGTGAGGGGCCCCCGCCAGCCTCCGCTTCCAACACCCGGCGCAACGACGCCAAAGTTTCCCCCCAGGTTCGGCTCGGGGAGCAGCGCTGCTCCCCCCCGGCTCCCCTTCGCCCTCCTGGCTCTCTCTGCCGCCCACTGGGGACCCCCCTCACCTGCCAAGTCCGGAGCGCCGGTGGAAGTTGCATGCATGCATGCAGGGCGCCGCGTTGCCATTGCATTGCACTGCACTCCATGCAACGCCTGCACGCATGCATTGCCTTGCACGCATGCCAAGGGGTCTCCCCGCGGTCTGATGCGTCCCCTCCGGCGCGGATGCAGCATTGCAAAAATAAAAAACCCCCAACGCAGCCCTACCTGGGGGGCAGCCTCTGCCTCCGCCGCTCTGCCTCCGCGGGGATCCCCGGGCTCCATCCTGCCGCCCGATCTCCGCGGGGGCGCAGGCAGGCTGCGCGGGGTCTGCGCGGAAGAGCCCCTGCCCGCCCGGCCGCCGCCGCTGCGCTCATTCCATGGCCGGGAGAAGAGCGCTTCAAACAAAACGCCCGGCCCGCCAGGCCACGCTGGTAAACGTAGTTTGCGCACCCCGCGCGGGCGCGGAGCCCAAGGGTGAGGGGACTACGGATCCCGGCAGCCCCCGCGCCGGGGACGGAGGGGGAGAGGCCGGGTGCAGGGATGGAGGGACGGGTGGGCGAGCGAGTGAGTGAGTGGCAGCCGCCAAGCCTTGGCCGAGAGCCAGGAAGGGCCTCCCCGGAGGAGGAGGAGGAGGAGGAGGGAGGCGCAGAGCGGGAGGGAGGGAGGGAACCCCAGGGGTCATCTAGTGACGGTGTCCCAATCGAAAATTTGACTTAAAAAAAAAAATCTTTCGAATTTTTTAATTTTTCCCGCGGCACACCAGGCAACATCTCGCGGCACACTAGTGTGCCACGGAACAGTGGTTGGGAAACACTGTTTTAGAAGACACCTAAAGGCAACCCTGTTTAGGGAAGCTTTTAATGTCTGATGTTTTATCGCCTTGTCATCATCATTAATTCTACTGGGAGCCGCCCAGAGTGGCTGGGGAAACCCAGCCAGATGGGCGGGGTATAAATAAATTAGTAGTAGTAGTAGTAGTAGTTGTATTAGTATTATTACAGTTCTTCACTAGCAGCCTCTGTGTCAAATACTGCAACAGGTAGAGATAAAATGCAGGTTGAAATTCATATGGTAAATTCATGCCCACCCTGTAAGCTTTGATTGGGTGTCCATACATTTTATTCCAATTAAATTTGGCTAAGATCAGACTTATTGAAATTAATAGATCTAAGTTAGTCATGCCTAGTAGCTTTAATAGGTCTACAGGGAATATGGCTAACATTAGAGACTACCCTACATTTTCATGCTAAATCCTCCTAAAATTTATTATTTCCCTCTTATCTTGACCCAGATCTTACAAGCAGCCGAGAATGAAAGCAACCATATGTAGAATGAAAAATCTTTTCTAATTTGATAGGACTAACCTTGGGATATCATATACTAAATTGGAGATGGCGGCTAGTGATAAATCAAGTTGGAAAGTATTGTTAATAAAGGAAAAGCTATCTTGGCATTGGTTACCAGGGCAACCCAGATGAAGAGATTCTGCCAGACTGAGTTCCAAAACTTAAAATACTGAAAGGCAAATGATGACCGACTCAAACATCAAGTCTATATTACAGCTGTATTCCTGGAAGCATGTGAGGTGTCAGCTATAGTTCTTGTCAGACATGCCCTCAATGACTGGCTGATATTACTTGCAGTAGGAAAGGCTGTTGCGGAACAATAATGAACACACAAAACAGGTAGCAATTCTTCTAAGAAAATTTAATTACCTGCTGTGATCTAGTCTGATTCTGTACCGGGTATTCTATAATCTGTGACTGGATTCTGTTACTTATGATTAATTCAAAGCTGTTCTGTTTTGTTTTCTTGAAATCCATAAAACGTATTAGGAAAAAAGAGAACTTTTTTTTTACATTTTTAAAAGCAAATACCCAGTAGAAAAAACCCACCATGTTACAACCAACTTCATGCATATGATAAAAAAATACTTATATGTGCGTCACGAAGGCCCGTTAATTGCACTGGACATTGGAGAAAAGAGATGAATTGACATTTGCAGGGAACTATTTTGAAAAATAAAACAGTGGTTTGCTTCTGCTATTATTATTCCTGCTATACTAGGTCCCAGGGTCTTTTAAGAATGTGGTCTGGTTTTTGGAGTGCATTCTGGAAACCTTAAGATATTGATGTAAACTGTATATATTAAAAGCCAAACTCCAGGAACACAGACGTTCTGGGCAAAGTCTGTAATTACAGCTCTCAATGATTGCTTGTTTTTTATGAATGTTTTGGCCACGAATCAGTGGACTACTCAATGTTCACTGTTTGGCTGCCGGTGTGAGTAAAAGGACAGAGAATGTTGATTGGTGCTAGAGTGCTCCACCTCTAGGACACCTTCATAATTCTGATTCAACAATTGGCTTGGGTGCCACAGCTGAGACAAAGCCATGCTTTTGGTGTTCAGACCTTTAAACCTCCCCCTTAAATAAATCCAGACAAGACTCAAATTTTGGTTTGGTTTTTGGCAGAATTTAGGCCACAACTTTATTGATTACAGCAAGTGAGTTGTTGCATAGGCTCCAGTTCGACTAGCTCCCTGCACCGTGGCAGGTAGCGTTGACCCAGGGCACCAGCATAGGTCAGCCTAGGGTGAACACCCGGATAGGCGGAAAGCCGGGAACAGGGTATGTCCACCACCCAGATGTCCCCCTGGACTCAGGCACAGGGACAACCCCCTCACAGGGGTTTACCAAACCATCAAGTCCCTGGATTCCTTTAATGGAATACCCTTTATAGCCACTCAGTTGCCAAGTGCTTTTGTGACATCACAAGAAACTCACAGCCAATGGCAACAGCTGAGAAGGCATCATCTTCATTGCTTTGAGCCTCACAATGGCAGGGGGACCTATCAGTGATTGGGTGCTTGTTTATTTGGGACACAGGGGGAGCTGTGGTCTAAACCACCAAGCCTCTTGCCCCTGCTAAAAGCCTTGCAGTTTTTGTGGTCACCTGATCATCTAGATAGGTCTTGTGATCCCTTCCAACTCTACAATTCCATGTTATCCAAGATTTGTGTTATGGTAATTCACGAGGGACATATGGCATTGCACAGAGCAAAGGAGCTTGCCTGGAAGATGTTTAATATGCCCACATGAATACATGCAGTTAGGACCCAAAAGTAAAATATCAACTGACCTTCCCTGGGGAAAATGAGAAAGCGTGGCAAGTTTATTTTGACCTGTGAAATCCAAATAGAGAGGATGCAATTCTAAATGCTTTCATGTGGAAGTAAGTACCATTGAATTCAATGTGCCTTAGAGTAGACATGTTTAGACCTGCTGCTGTGAACAGGTTTCTAACAGGCAATTAGATATTTCATTAACTTTTTCATTTAAGGTCCCACAAGACTCAATGGTTTGTTTGCTTTTTTTGCTTTTTTAAAGATTAACTTTTGTTTTTGCTGCAATAGACTTAGAAGGGCTATCCCTCTGAAAGTCTTGTAAGTTTAAAAATCTGCATATTTTAAACCATGGGTAGGCAAACTAAGGCCCGGTTGCCGGATCTGGCCCAATCGCCTTCTCAATCTGGCCCGCAGACAGTCCGGGAATCAGCATGTTTTTACATGAGTAGAATGTGTCCTTTTATTTAAAATTAATCTCTGGGTTATTTGTGGGGCCTGCCTGGTGTTTTTACATGAGTAGAATGTGTGCTTTTATTTAAGATGCATCTCTGGGATATTTGTGGGGCATAGGAATTCATTCTTTTTTCTCTCCATAATATAGCCTGCCCCCACCCAAGGTCAGAAGGACACTGGACCGGCCCCCTGCTGAAAACGTTTGCTGACCCCTATTAAACTTATATGTATAAAAGTTTTAAAACATGTATATTTTAAACTTATGTGTATATAAATTTTAAAACATGTATATTTCTGCATCCACAAACAACAAAACAGAAAAAAGAATGGTAGAAAATAAACCAATTGTACTGAAATAGGAAATACCAGACAAAAGTGGAAATGAATGTTGGATAGACTGATGCGCATCAATGCACCCCTAACCACAAGTTAAGTGAAATGTGCCATTCCTGCATGTTTGGGGGAAAGTACACATAGATCTTTTTTCCGCCTCTAGGTGATGCGAAAAGAATCGTATTCCCACAGCTGAGAAACACCATGCAAGCCGTGTTAAGGCAGATCATTTTCAACATGTCACAGTTTCGACACCAATATCACACAGTGAATAGGTTATTTGCAGCTTCACAGGATATCAGGCCAATATTTGCTATGTTGGAGTGAATGCTTGTTTTTGATTTCTTAATGGTTTGGAAACTCAGCGCCATAATACAAAAATCTGTGCCGTTTGTTTTCCCCCCTCCTTGCAGATCACTCTAACAGAAACATTGAGCTGTGATACAAATCGACAAAGATGGTCGTGCTGGGATCAAGGAAAAGCATAGTCATGGCCACCTACAAGAAGATGCTAGCAGCCCCAAGTGTTTTTCATTTTTCCCCCGCTGGCAAAGGTCTTCCCAGCCTTTCCTTCTCTTTGAAATGTGTGATGCTGACTCATGTGGCAATGGTGGCACCACACATATGCTTGCAACAGAACAGGAAGTTGCAGGAGAACATTCGAGCCTATGGCATAGTCTCAAGAAAAGCATCGGCTCTGTGATTAACTATTGCACGACTAGGGGGATCATTTCCTCCAATATTCCTGATTTCAGAGAGCATTGAACATCCATGCTTATACCACTGGCTATTTGGATACATAATGAAAACTGTTATGTACTGAAGTTCTCACCCTGGGCCAGCAGGGGGATACTGTAGATAGTTCAGGTCCACATATGCAAATAAGGGATCGAAAGTGACGTTCAGTGTTTGGATAGTTACAGAAAGTTGTTACAGTTACGTTGTACTAGAGCTCTATATAAGCAGGCTAGCTGAACCCTTCAGCTCTGTTCTGTTCTGACCTGTGAATAAACAAGAGCTGTTTGGAGAATCGCTGTGTCGTCTGATATGCTCACCCACAATTTAACGAAAACTGCATTCACCCTGGGGCTTGTCGGCATGCAGAGGGCTGGGAGGCCAACTGGCTAGCCCCAGCTGGGCCGTCTCCTTCCAGCCGCCCTGCTGCGAAGACCATCACTTCTGCTCCGACGTAAATCAGCGACCCGGGTTTTAAAGCCAGGGCACACTATCAGCAGATTGAACTGCGCACACAGAATAGGCATGAGACTTGTGGAAGCATACTATAACTACAGATTTATTAATCATAAATCAGGACAAAGAAACATGTTGTCTCTCTCTCTCGTCGTCTCAGAGAGAACAGCAAAAGCAAAAGCTAAACACAACGGAAGTTCCCAGCATACTGTGCTGGAATGTAAACAGACATGTGACACATAACAATCCCATGTCTGTTCCTTAAGGTGGAACGGAATTCTCAACATGGCTAACGTACATGCATGCAACACCCAGCAATGATGGACATTTCTGATCCCCAGGACTCATCTTCTGGCATATACTGCTACTTATAGGTAAGGGTACCCCTGCCCTTTCGGGCCAGTCGTGACTGACTCTAGGGTTGTGCGCTCATCTCACTTAAGAGGCCGAGAGCCGGTGCTGAAGACACTTCCAGGTCATGTGGCCAGCGTGATGAAGCTGCTCTGGCGAGCCAGCACCAGTGCCACACACGGAAACGCCGTTTACCTTCCCGCTATAAAGCGGTACCTATTTATCTACTTGCACTTAAGGGTGCTTTCGAACTGCTAGGTGGGCAGGAGCTGGGACTGAACGGTGGGAGCTCACCCCACCGCGGGGATTCGAACCGCCAACCATACGATCAGCAAGTCCTAGGCACTGAGGTTTTACCCACAGCACCACCCACGTCCCTTTACTGCTACTTATAGGTAAGGGTAAAAAGGACCCCTGGATGGTTAAGTCCAGTCAAAGGCGACTTATGGGGTTATAACGCTCATCTCACTTTCAGGCTGAGGGAGCTGGCATTTGTCCACAGGCAGCTTTCCAGGTCATGTGGTCAGCAGGACTAAACTGCTTCTGGTACAACAGGACACCGTGGCAGAAGCCAGAGTGCACAGAAACACCGTTTACCTTCCCACCACAGCGGTACCTATTTATCTACTTGCACAGGTGTTCTTTCGAACTACTAGGCTTGTAGCAGCTGGGACAGAGTAATGGGAGCTCACACCATTGTGAGGATTCAAACCGCTGACCTTCCACTCAGCAAGCCCAAGAGGCTCAGTGGTTTAGACCACAGCTCCACCCGTGTCCCAAATAAACAAGCACACAATCACTGATAGGTCCACCCGCCATTGTGAGGCTCAAAGCAATGAAGATGATGCCTTCTCAGCTGTTGCCATTGGCTGTGGGTTTCTTGTGATGTCACAAAAGCACTTGGCAACTGAGTGGATATAAAGGCAGGCCAAGGGGAAAGCCCTTTTCTATTTCCAGCAGGACACACCTGGCAATGGATGTGACATTCAGCACTGCCCAGGTTTCTTCCACTTGGAGGAGGCAAAGTGGTGAATGGAAGGAGGCAATCCTCTGGCAGTGGGATGCTAGGGAGTGATAATAAGGCAAGTTTGCTTGCTTGAAGGTTGCTGGTATCTATGTTGGAAGCTGGAGGACGTCTCATGATGGACCTAACAGTAGCTTCTGGCACAATGGGACACCGTGACAGAAGCCAGAGTGCACAGAAATGCTGTTTACCTTCCTGCCTCAGCAGTACCTATTTATCTACTTGCACTGGCGTGCTTTCGAACTGCTAGGTTGGCAGGAGCTGGGACACAGCAACAGGAGTTCACCCCGCCATGCAGATTCAAACTGCCAGCCTTCTGATCAGCAAGCCCAAGAGCAGGCTTCCTCAACCTCTGCCCTCCAGATGTTTTGGACTACAATTCCCATCATCCCTGACCACTGGTCCTGTTAGTTAGGGATCATGGGAGTTGTAGGCCAAAACATCTGGAGGGCCGCAGGTTGGAGATGCCTGCCCAGGAGGCTCGGTAGTTTATACCACAGCGCCACCCACTCCCATCTGAATGGGACATTTCTGTGGGCAGCCTGAGGAAGCGCCATCCGCCTTGGGTCTGCCCATAAAAACCAAGTCTCAAGTGAGAGACAAGGGTGATGCCCTCTGCTTCCGAAAACTCTTCTCGTTGTGAGACTTTTGTGGGTGAGCTGAGAGTTTTTCAGAGCCTGGGTGGGAACCCGGTGACTGAGAGAGAGGGTGTGTCAGAAGGAAAATGAATTGATAACGATATATATACAGTATATATTGGTGCCTTACTGGGAAATGATATACAATGAATTGAAAAGGATGTTCAAAACAACTTTTTTTAAAAAAACACAAAAACAAACACAACCAGAAGCTTTTCTTTTAGGAATTATAGGGACAGAACTACCTAAATCATATAGAAATTTATTTATGTATGCTACTACAGCAGCAAGAATGTTACTCGCCCAAAATTGGGAAGAAGCAGAAGTCCCAGTAAAGGAAGAATGGGTACAAAAACTCACGGAATATGCAGAAATGGTGAAACTTACAGAAAGAATAAGAAATCTAGACAAAAAACTTTTTATAAAAGAATGGAAATGGTTTATTGAATTTTAACAGATAATTTGTAAACCGATAAAAAACATTAGCAGGATTATTGGAATAACCTGCAGTTTTATAAGAGTATATATTTACAGTACATTAATTAAATGAGCAAGTTAAATGAACTTGGATATGCAGAAGATATAAAAATAATAATTGAGGAACCGCAGCAAGAGGGGGAAGGAAGTAAACATTTGAAATGTTAAATTGATTGTAAAATTAATGAAATGTATAAATTTGAAATGTATAAATAAAAAAACCACACACACACATTGGTGCCTTTGTATTAATGTAACTACATGTAACTGTATTTTTGTAATATTTCAAGTTGTGTGTTGTTGCTTCAGTTTTCTCTACACTGCTTGGAGATGGGGGGTTTTATGCTTTCTGAATTTGACAAGGCTTCCAAAAATAAGAATACACGTGCCTTTAGTCCGCAGCTGGCAGCTGCTTGTTCTCCACTCCCCATACTGGATGCAGGAAGTCATTTTTTAACTTGAAAAGTGAGGAGTGGTGATCACCAGATGTGAGTTTTTTCCACATTCCATTTTTTTGAAGATGCCCTGGACATCACAGCCTGAATCTGGAATCCATTGAGACTCTGCGTGCTTACTTGGAAGTAAGTCCCTCTGAAAGAGGTGGGGTTTCTCAGAAAAGATAAATGGGATGATTCTGTTTATCATTTACATATTTTATAAGAGAAAGAGTAACAGTGGATGCCAGTGACCTAAAACTTCACAAAATAACACCCCAAACCACCAGTGGCCAGGTTGCTTATGCGGTAAGAGAAACTGGAGCTCCTACAAGGCATTATGGCTATCAGTCAAATAATTCCCAACACGAACAACAGAGATCGCCTCTTCAAGGCGCCCGACATCGTTTGGAGGAGCAAATTTTATTTTTGTTAAGAGACCTGCTGCTCTGGCTATTGTCATGGTTACAGAGACCTGATGGCATCTCTTTAGGAAAACAAAACAAGCCCCATGCTCCGTCAATTAGTAGTCTGAAAATATCACATTGTTTGTGCAGCGTTTTAATCTTTAAACAATCTGTGTGTTTTTTCCTGCAAACCTGGGCACACTGACTTTCGAGTAAGCCCCACTG
Source organism: Podarcis liolepis (assembly GCF_965112155.1). Classification (NCBI taxonomy): domain Eukaryota; kingdom Metazoa; phylum Chordata; class Lepidosauria; order Squamata; family Lacertidae; genus Podarcis; species Podarcis liolepis. The sequence continues at coordinate 16,388,591 of NC_139565.1, forward strand.
AACGCTCAGGTTTACTTCTGAGTAATAGGCAAAGGTTCTCCGTTTCCAATTATGGCGATAGTAACGCAATAACAAATACTCAAGCCTGCTTGGGAAAAGAACAGAACATATGGTTTTGATTGCATCAGGACTTGAATTTGCATTTCTAGAGTGGTCCTGCATGCTGCAATGGTAAGTGTTTACTCTGCATCCAGTGTGTTCGCACTGCTGGTTTGGAAAGAGGTGTGCATGTGACGTTAGCCACAATCCGTATCGATCCTGACATTTCTTATGAAATACTGCATTTTGATTTTTCTTCTTTTTTGCCAGCCTCAATCCAAATTAAGATAAAGAATGGCCTGGCTGCATGGCCGTTAATGAGGCCAGGGCCTTTAAAAGGGGCTTATTATGTTTAGCTCTTGCACTAGTAGGAACCAAGGACTCAGCTATACAGTTGCAAATTAAACGTTTTAAATGTGTTGTAAAGTGCAATATACAAATGCGACACTAGATGGTGACAGTGAGCTATGCCAAATTCCATGTACTTTTCAAAACTTTTTTTAGAAAAGCATTTTCACGGCTTTTTAAATATGTGTCTAGATTCTGCCTCAGTCTCTTTCGTATACAGTGGTACCTCGGGTTAAGTACTGAATTCATTCCAGAGGTCCGTTCTTAACCTGAAACTGTTCTTAACCTGAAGCACCACTAATGGGGCCTCCTGCTGCTGCCGCGCCGCTGGAGCACTTTCTGTTCTCATCCTGAAGCAAAGTTCTTAACCTGAGGTACTATTTCTGGGTTACTGGAGTCTGTAACCTGAAGCGTATGTAACCTGAGGTACCACTGTACTGTGTTAATGAGCTTCCATTAAGTGCATTTCAAGTTTAACTTTCCTACTTTATGATCCATACAATGGCCCCCTAATATAATATGTCCTTACTGAAGATGGGGAGACTGAGACCCTTGCCTGAGGCCACCTATCACCTTGTACCTGAAACAAGAGTTGAACTAAACCTTTCCCATTTCACATGCTTCATTGCTATGCTGCACCGATAGCTGGCGTAAATGCTACTTGACAGAAATGTTCTGGTGTACCTCTTTAGTAACTGGACTCATAGAACTTGCAGATTTAGATGATGCCATGATAACTAGTCTCCCAAATCTGCAGTCTTAAGTTTCCTGGATGCTACATCTCAGATGAACAGGGGCTGATGGGGTTGACTCAATCTGTAGCAGACAGGGTGATGGAGCTGTCCTGTTCAGCTGAGCTCCCCACATTTGAGTCGCTTCTGCTCATCCTAGGATGGAGTAGGCTTAGGCAGGGCTGAGGTTAGCGCAGTGCAAACACACTGGCAGGAGTGCCAGATTGGCACATTTGTTCTCTGCTGGTCTCGCCTCGCTCCTCCTCCTCTCTGTCAGGTGGCCGACGCAGCCCCCACCACATCACCTGCTGTTGTAATTGCTGAAAGGGAAAGGCATTCTGCATATCCTCAGATGCACTCTGCTCCTCTTTTATGTGCACAGCACATACGACAGTCCCTCGCATTCAAAACTGTCGTCAAAGTCTGACTCAACCTCTTCAAATTAATACGTATGCAGAAACGTCCGTCGTCAAGATGGTTTTTGCTCCCTTCCAGGATTCATTTCTCTCACCCCTTTGGAATGTTTTATTACCAGCCAAAAGAATCAGGGGTTTATTTCTCTGAGGCTACAGAACACAGTAATTTTATTTCTTGCTTATCTATTTAATATCGAGTACAGGAATCAGATAGAAAAGCAGAAGGAGGGAAATGAGCTCTTACCCATCTGATCATTTCGGGCAGGAAATTCCCTTGGAAAATTAATATGGGCTCCCCCTTGTTGCCTTCTAGCATTCATAACAAGGCAGCAGGCAGCACTCTGAAGACGACTGCCTGGGTCAGGCATCCCCAAACTCTGCCCTCCAGCTGTTCTGGGACTACAGCTGCCACCATCCCTAGCTAACAGGACCAGCGGTGCCTGATCTGGGTGCTGCCCATAAACTAGTTGTGCTGGCATATTAGATTTCAGATGGTTTAGTTGAAGGGGCAACCAACCATTTAGTATTAGGGTTTCAATATCCAATAATTCATCATGTTATTACAACTAAACCTGTCGTGAAAAGCTTAGAGGACACACCCTCCAGGAAGGGAGACAACAACTTTATTATGGCCCCATCTGCGGGATGCGTTTAGAGCAGTACTATAACGTGGTTTCCCTCAAATAATTCTGGGAACCGCACATTGTTGAGCTTTGTTAGGAGACCCCTATTCCCCCAAAGGAGCTACAATTCCCAAGAGTTCCCTGGCAAAGAGGGATTGATGGTTAAACCACTCTGAGAATGAAGCTCTGTGAAGGAAACAGGAGTCTTCTAACAAATCTCAGCACCAACCAACAAGATACAATGCTCAGGATTGTTTGGAGTAATCCTAAAAAACAACAACCCTGTAAGATGGGAAAGACTAAGAGATAGGAACAGGACCAAGCTTCATAATATTCTGTTGAATGCTGAAGATACACCCCTTTCCCCTGGCTTTTTACATTCATTCATTCATTCATTCATTCATTATTAAATTTGCATACCGCTTTTCATTGGAAGACCTCAGGATGGTTTACAGCATAAACATACAGAATAAAAAGTAGTTTAAAAGGCTTGAATATGCCAAATTGGCAGGCATAACAAATAGGGTAAGAGAAAAGGACAATAAAGAATACGAAGAGGATTGGGAAATGTTTATTGAGTATTTTAAGAACCAGTATAAACAAGTAAATAACTTAGCAGGTCTTAAGTAAATCCAGCATAATAGGAATTAATAGAAATTTAACAGAGGAAGAAATTTGAAGATTAAAAATGTGGAATGTGTGATTTAATAGAAAAATAAAGAAACCAGGAAAAGGGTGGAAGGGGAATCACCAGGTATGTCAAGATTGGTATGAAATTTGTACACTTGGGGGAAGGGAAGGGGATGTGGGATGTGTGTTTTTTTATCTCTTATTAAAAATGAATATATACCCTCCAACATTCCTCTAATGAAAACAGGGACACCCTAAGGGAAAGCGGGACATTCCAGGATCAAATCAGAAACCGAGGCGGCTTCTCTGAATCAGGGGTGTCCCTGGAAAGTAGGGACTCTTGGGGCGTCTGAAAAAGCCTCATGAAGGGTCAGCATGCCTTTATGCTGGTAAATTTATATGGAACTGAAAGCTACTTCACAAGATACAAAATCACATATGAATATTTGCAGAAATGAGAAGCAATTCTCAAGAAATAGGGGTCAATATAAAAAGTATTAATGGGCAACTACTATTGTATAAATTTAGGCCATCACTTGATAGGGAGTCCTCCTCACTGAGCTCAATGGGACCTCCTTGTGAATATAGGTTACATTGTTAGGTGTTATTGCAGTTGAGCATCTTTACCAAGGCTTAGGGACGCAGGTGGCGCTGTGGGTTAAACCACAGAGCCTAGGACTTGCCGATCAGAAGGTCGGCGGTTCGAATCCCCACGACGGGGTGAGCTCCCGTTGCTCGGTCACAGCTCCTGCCAACCGAGCAGTTCGAAAGCACGTCAAAGTGCAAGTAGATAAATAGGTACCTCTCCGGCGGGAAGGTAAACGGCGTTTCCGTGCGCTGCTCTGGTTCGCCAGAAGCGGCATAGTCATGCTGACCACATGACCTGGAAGCTGTACGCCCGCTCCCTCGGCCAATAAAGCGAGATGAGCGCCACAACCCCTGAGTCGGCCATGACTGGACCTAATGGTCAGGGGTCCCTTTACCTTTACCAAGCCTTATATGAAGCGTTTGCAGGTTATTGATGGAGAAGCTGGAAGTTTTGTAGGTAATGCTATTGAAGAGCCTGCTTAATCAGGCCAATGGCCCATTTTGTCCAGTATCCTGTTCTCACAGCTGCCTACCAGATGCCCGTGGGAAGCACACAAACCGGAGATGAATGCAGTGGTACTCTGCCTGAACCTGATAGTGCTCTACCCCAGTTTCTATTGTTCCATCTTCCGTAGCTCTGTGTGAATTCAGAGACCTCAATTGTGCCGAATTTCAACTGATTGCTCCTGGGGTATTTTAAAACCACTGTTGAGCTTCCTCTGTCAGTCGCTAGCTGAAGGCCAAACGTAGACTCATGATGTAAAGGTTTTATGGAGATACGATTCTGGCACAATTCTGCTTTCCACTCAATTTCCTCCTTCCCTCACACATCCTGTATAAAAATGAATAGGGGAATAGTGGGATGGATGCAGCTGCTCTGCTTTTGTTCAATAAAGGCAGAGTTAATATTTTTGGGGAGTGGGAAGCGTCCAGGTTTTTTAATACTGAATCCACATGGTTTTCCTGAAGTTCCAACATTAATCCATCGGAAACGTTAGCCAATCTCCAAATGGTCAGACATTATCCGCAGAGCGAGTTAAGAATATATGCATTTCAGGTGTCAAAAAGGGTTATTTACATATGTATGCCACTACTGCGGCCCGTGTTTTGTTAGCCCAAAAATGTAAAATGAGCAAGGTCCCAACTAAAGAAGAATGGCAACTTAAACTGATGGAATATGCGCAGCTTGCAGACTTAACATACAGAATAAGAGAACAAGAAGAACATATGTTTAAAGAAGATCGGAAAATGTTTATTGGTGATGTGGGGGGAAATTGTGTACACTTGAAAACGTGGGCAGCATTCAGACAAATTCAACAGTGTAAATAAGTTTTGATGGCTCTAATAATGGAATACTGAATGGTTTCGTTTATCTAAAATATGCAGGGATTTATGGTATGTAAAATGAACCACGGAATGAGAAGAAGGGGAGTCATTGGTACTTGTTTAAATGAATACTCTAAAATGTAAAACAGAAAATTTAATAAAAATTATACGGGGGAAAAGAAAATATGCATTTCAGCCCTTTCAGTGCCTTTCCTTCACCCCTGGTTCAGCCTAGCTAAATGGGGTGGAAAAGGCTTACCATTCCTGTCCTTCTCAGTGGTAGTCCTTGATTTGAAGTTGATTCGAGACTGGTGGCATGTCCTCTGTTTCAGGGTGCAGACTTGAGAAGGACTTCAATTCAGATGACTCATCAGTTGCCCAGCTGGTAGGAGTACCACCTTCTAGACTGCTCAGGACATGGCGGTCTTTTGGACATTTGGCGGTTTATGAAGTTATAGTGTATCTGTGAGGGTGATGTTACCTATTCTTCCTAAAGTTGGATAACCATTAAATGTTCAGGAGCCTTCTCCACTCTTGCAGAAATAGCCAGAGTGGTATTTTCCAGATGCCTCCACTCCAACCTTCTCTGACCATTGGTCATGCTGGTTGGCACTGACAGGAATCAGAGCTCAACAGATATCTGAATAGTACCATGCTGTCTACCAGAGCTTCTGATTCTTATATAGCTGCTTCCACATGGATTGGTGACATCATGCAATAGATGTCATCATCACCATCACCATCATATATTATTTTATACCCTGCCCATCTGGTTGGGTTTCCCCAGCCACTCTGGGCGGCTCCCTACAGAATATTAAAAACACGATAAAACATCAAACATTAAAAACTTCCATTGCAACAATATACGTATTTTAAGTGGTAAGACTCTAATGGGGCTTATACATATTTCTAACATGTTTTTTTGTTTTTAAAAAAGAGAAAATATGACCCACACATGTATCCCTCTCTGAGGAAGCAAACAATCACCTTTGACAACGTATACTTCCTGTTTGAATTCACATGGCATCAGCTGCTGCTATTTGCTCATATTTCTAATAAAGATTTTTAATGGTCAGCTACCAGACCTGCAGACACACAAATACATATATACATCTTTGTTATCAGGCAGAGGGGAATTGCACTCAAATATCCTCTTTATAGCACATAAAAGCATTTGGAAATTGCCAACAGGACAATATACCATCTCTCGCCAAACTGTCAGTGGCATCCCATAAAAGTGCATAAAACGGTACGCACTTGCACAGAACAATAACATTTATGTGCCTCCTGTAACAGGAGACCACTCTCCAAATCGCAAAGTGTTATGGCTTCCTAGGATTTTCAGCACTGCAATTCCCTGTTGAGTCAGTTTCTCCATTAGGAGCTATACTGATCCTTATGTGGCCTGCAGGGATGCTCTCTATGCTGTGGTCACCTCAATAATTTGTGCAAAAATTATTTCTGATTTGGCAGTCAGTGGCCATAATGAAAACCCCCTTGGTATATTGGGTGTACGTTCATTGTTTTTAAAGTTTTAATTTCAGGTTTTCATCTTGAAACGGACTCTCTGAGCGCCATATCTCTGAAATTTATTTTTATTCTCTGGACAGCAGCAACGGCTGGCCAAAAGCAATATAAGCCTCTCATCAGATATGATCCGATCTATTAGCAGCAGACGTTTTCGGGTGTCTCTTACTGCAATTTCAAGCAGCCCAGCAGTATCAGCTGATGGGATTATCTGTTGGGAAGAGCAATCTTTGAGATATTCATTTGCCCTGGCCTGGATGCTGACCTTCCAAGTCTTGGGCCACTTCCCACTGAGATGTAGAGTGGCACTGCCAAAACAGAGGAACTACATCACCCCCCCCCGGCAAAAAAAAAGCCGAAAGAGGGCACGGATTTAAATAGAAATGCATCTCCACAGTCTGGGGAAGATTGTAATCAGGTGACTTGGTACTTAGTCTGTTGTCTGGATGCTAATTGTTATACGGACGCAGGTGGCCAGCAGCCTTCAAGCAAGCAAACTTGCCTTATTATCGCTCCCTAGCATCCCGCTGCCAGAGGATTGCCTCCTTCCATTCACTACTTCACCTCCTCCAAGTGGAAGAAACCTGGGCAGTGCTGAAGGTCACATCCATTGCCAGGTGTGTCCTGCTGGAAACAAAAAAGGGCTTTCCCCTTGGCCTGGCTTTACATCCACTCAGTTGCCAAGTGCTTTTGTGACATCACAAGAAACCCACAGCCAATGGCAACAGCTGGGGAGGCATCATCTTCATTGCTTTGAGCCTCACAATGGCGGGTGGACCTATCAGTGATTGTGTGCTTGTTTATTCGGGACACGAGTGGAACTTTGGTCTAAACCACTGAGCCTCTTGGGTTTGCTGATCGGAAGGTCAGTGGTTTGAATCCCCACAATGGGGTGAGCTCCCGTTGCGCTCTCCCAGTTCCTGCCAACCTAGCAGTTCAAAAGCATGTCAGTGCAAGTAGATAAATAGGTACCGCTGCGGCAGGAAGGTAAACGGAGTTTCTGTGTGCTCTGGTTTCCGTCACGGTGCCCCGTTGTGCCAAAAGCGGTTTAGTCATGCTGGACACATGACCCAGAAAGCTGTCTGTGGACAAATGCCAGCTCCCTCAGCCTGAAAGCGAGATGAGCGCTGCAACCCCATAGTCACCTTTGACTGGACATAACTATCCAGGGGTCCTTTACCTTTTACCTTTTAATTGTTGGTGGACAATTTCAGAGACTCTGCTCTCCCTCCTTATGGTTATTTACTTTTAAACCAGATTTGGAGCAGAAAGACCTCTTCTCCTTTGTAAAGTAGGACACCTCTGCTGTGGTGGTTTGCCTGTGTGTGGAGTATGCTACTTCAGAATGGAAATTGGCACTCATGATATTGAATAATCAACTGCAAGAGTGGGTTGCCCAGTGGGATGGAGCCCCAGCAAGAGTCTCCCAGTAAGCAGCGTCCCTTACTGGGAAGGGAATGGGTACAGTAATGGCAAGATCGGGGCTATATGAGCCCACCCACTTGTCAAAATGATCCAAGGAGAATTGGCCACTTCTATGGACTGACCTAGTTCTTCATCCTTGCTTGAGTAAGTCCATAGAGCTCAATGGGACTAACATTTAAGTAGACATGAATAGGATCGCACTGTAAGTTTATTTTCATATAACATTTTTGGGCAGGTCTAATAGATCCGTATAGTTAAAGCTATGGTTTTCCCAGTAGTGATGTATGGAAGTGAGAGCTGGACCATAAAGAAGGCTGATCACCGAAGAATTGATGCTTTTGAATTATGGTGGTGGAGGAGACTTTTGAGAGTCCCATGGACTGCAAGAAGATCAAACCGCTCCATTCTTAAGGAAATCAGCCCTGAGTGCTCACTGGAAGGACAGATCCTGAAGCTGAGGCTCCAATACTTTGGCCACCTCATGAGAAGAGAAGACTCCCTGGAAAAGCCCCTGATGTTGGGAAAGATGGAGGGCACAAGGAGAAGGGGACGACAGAGGACGAGATGGTTGGACAGTGTTCTTGAAGCTACCAGCATGAGTCTGACCAAACTGCGGGAGGCAGTGGAAGACAGGAGTGCCTGGCGTGCTCTGGTCCATGGGGTCATGAAGAGTCAGACACGACTAAATGACTAAACAACAACAATAGATGCACAAGGGATTCTGCTAGTGCAACTGGTAGCAAGTGTGAGATTGTTTTTGCTAAAATTCCCTAGTGTCGAGAAGGACTGAGTCACAGAACCCATGGACATATTGTACAATTGAGTCAATATCACAACTCTCTAATCTGACATGTTCCCTACGCAACATATTTTCTGAGAGAGAGATCACACACTGGCGACTCAGCTACATTAGTCAGGAAGCAATGTTTTGAATGTTTTGTAAGCATGCAACACCAGATGGTGCCAGAGAGTAAAAAAATTCTACATGATTTTCCATAATGTTTTTTTTCCCTTTTCTTTTAACAATTTAATTTCTGACTTATTTATGGTGTGTTTTTTTCCAGCGTGTAGATCCACCCAGAGAGATTTGCTCCGACAGACAGAACAAGAATTTCAGGTTGATTAAATTATAAACTGCATCCAGTTTTGACAAATGATTTCCTAATTGACTGTGGTTCTGAAGGACATGTCCCACTAATGCACTTTAATAATTGGGCAGATAGCTTTATCTCCAATGGCGAGAATCAAATAAGACCTTAAAAGTCTAAGCATGCTTACAAGTATGTGGCTAGTTTATACATACACGTTTGGGTGTGTCTGAATGGCTCGAATATATCAATTGTCCATCACAGATTGTCCATGCTGGGTACAACTTCTATGTGACTTTAGAGACACTCTGTGTTCCCATGGTGCCAGTTCATACATTCAGCTGCCAGCCAGTCATCCTATGGACAATATCTGAGCACAGGGGCATGGCATGAGGAGCCCAAGGGGGCTGTGGCCCTGGACACACAATTTTGAGGGAGCACGAACCAGGTGCCCCCATGCAGGTGTATGGGCAATCTATCCAGAAGATAAATTGTTTATCGGGGGAGTTAGTGATCTAACATGGTTGCTCCTTCTGCCTCTGTTCCTTGCCCTTCTTATCTCTTGTTAAGTTCTTTGATGGCATGAGAACAGCCTTTAATGCCCTAACTAGTTGGAAGTGATAGTGCTGGGTACCTTCTTTGATGTTGGACATTGTTTTGAGAAGGCGAGGCATTGGGAAGGGGAGGCTAATGAATGACCTGCACGTAGTCAGTTGGGCAAGCCACACATGCTAGCTATCTATAAATTGGATGGCTTTGGGCAGAGTTTTTTGGAGAAGCTCGTGCACAGACTGACGGCTGTGGGGCTGTGTAAACTGAGGCTACCTGGTGGAGTCACTTTGCCGCTTCTTGAGGGCTTCCAAGTGGCAGATTGAAGTGTATATTGCTTGCTGCTTAGAATAGGATCTTTAATCTTCTCACTCACTTCTGTTTTGTATTACTTCTGAATTTCATTTTGAAAGAACCACCTTGCATTTGGCAAGACAGCAGGCGCCAGCTTCTGTGGTGATCCCACCCAGGCGTGTCCTGGCAGGCCCTGTCCCCAGCTCCTCATCCTTCCCTGCTTGCTGCCAGGGGTCTCTGGGCCCTGGAGCCTGGCCCAGCCTCACCACCACATCCCCACCCCCTCACTGAATGGCTGCCTGGCCAGTGCTCGCCTGCTCCTCACTTAGCGTGCTCCCCAGATGGTCAGGTGGTAGGCAGGTGGTGCAGCGTGGCCCTGTTTGGGTCCAATGGGGGGAGTTGCTCCAGCGGTGGTTGGCGGCGAGGGCTGGACTGTCACAGGAGACTCCGTTCACCCTCTGCCCCCAGTGTGCACATGCGTGCCCAGGCACCAGCAAACCACGCTATGCCACTGTCTGAGCCTAGAGAAAACAAGTGCCTGTATGAATGAAGGGATGTAGATTCTAAAGGAAGTCTGGAAGATCAATAGGTATGAGCAAGAAGCTATGGATGAAAGGAAGGATAAGTGGCCCTGTCAAAGGCAAGGAAGACTGTCAAGTTCAATGAAGCCTCCACTTCTAAAGGGTGGGAATATAAAGAGACCTTGAATGATGGGGTGTGCATAAGGTGGAAGTCCACCATTGACCATTAGCTGGGTGACAAACGTACCTAATATTTTGGCATGTCAGAATGCAGGTACAGTTCTGGAATCCTTGTGAGGAGGGAGCAGGGAAGAGGACGGTCTCAATGCATGGGGTTTGACATATTTGTCAAGCAAACTGCTAGCATGCTTGCAAATCTAAAGGTGAGCAATGAAACATCTGCCTTTATCATGTACAGCACGCTTTTAATCAATAGATCTGATTTCTTCCTAAGCTGGGCAGATGTGCAGATATTTGCTGGAGCCTTGCTACAGTGTAAAAATAAATAAATTCATGTTGTTTTCTATCCGGGAAAAATGATTCTGTCTTGCATCTAAATTTGTTGCTTTCTGGAATTTAAATCACCACTTACATGAAGCATGCCAATAAATCCATTAAATGTTTAGCCTTTGTCACTGAAGAAACCATGGATATTACATTAATAGAATTCATATGATAAATGAAATTATAATATCCATAGATTTTCTTTCTGAATCCTGACAAAGGGGGAGGAAGGGAGGAAGATGTATTGCCATAGTGATTTGCCTGCTATTCTAGGAAGTTGAGGGGCATGCATTATTCAGACTTGCAAGGCCTGGGGGTGGAATATAATCACTGGTGACCACAGACTGGAGGAAGTTGAGGAGAATGAAAGATGGAGCATCAGTTCAGGAAGGTCATCATAAGCAAGGAGAGTTACGACCAGGGCAAGAATAAAATCCATTGGCATCCATGTGCCTCAATCTCCTATTCCCCTTGTGAATTTTAGGAGATGAGTTTTAAATAATGGGGACTTAGATCTGTTGGCGCTGTTTGGTGTAAGCCCAGTGAGAAAGGTAGCAACTATTACTATTGTTGATTCAAGATGAGAGCATTGTGTTTGTGCAGTGGCTAGAGTCCTCCCTTTTAATCCAGAGTAAATCCCATTGAGCTCAGTGGTACTTGCCTCTAAGTAAACATGTCTAAGATTGTGCTGTAAGGTTGCATTTGCATCTTAAGTTTCTGTCCAGGTACACAGTGTCCCATTGACCTCCCTGGAAGCCCAGGAAATGAAGACTGAATGGTAAGAACGCTCTACTCTGATTCACAACAGCTGTATCTGTATTAAGGTGAGCTGTGCAAGTGTTCCCCTTTAGCACACAGTTAACCTACAGCAGTGGCATAGCATGGGGGGCCATGGCCCCGGGCACAAATTTCTGAGAGGGTGCAACCAGGGACGCCCACAACAGGCTCCCTCATTGAGGCAGGAGCTGTGAGGAGGCAAACCGCACCCAGGCTGGTCATTCAGGGCTGGGGTGGAAGTGGTGTCTTCTTCTCCTTGTGGCCAGCGAAGGAACACCCACGCGTAGTCTACCACTGGGCCGGCTGAGAGGGAGAGAGGGAGCCACCACTGCCCACCGAGGAGGGAGGAAGAGGAAGGCAGGAAGGCACTGCAGGTGCGCCTTGCTGCAAGGACAGGAGGGCAAGTTGACAGCAGTGCTCCTGGCCTTCAAGTTTCTCTGTCTTTTCTCTGATCCCAGTTTGGGCCTAGCTTGTAAGGAAAGACTCCCTTGATTAGATGCTGGTCGGCAAAGGGACTGACTGCTGCCCAGTCCACCAGGGCGGCGCAACACTTGCCCTGCCCCGGGCAACAGCAACCCATGCTATGCCCCTGATCTACAGTGTGAATGGAAACCGATTGCACCAACCTGAATGTATGAGCTGTAGTTGTGCCTTCCTGAAGGCATTTCATACAAGCCTGATCTGCTGTGAATTGTCTATTTCTTGCTAATGCTGGATGCATCCATGAAACCAACTTCTGATTCGGATGAGCTCTTAATGAGGTGAGATCCAGCATGCGAAACTGAAAGAACCAAATGGACACATCCTTCTGAGCACAAATCATCACGAATATGCAATAAAAAAGAAATTTGGAGTAGCCCTTACTTCAAAATGGGGTAAACCAACTCTTTTGCATTCAGGGGGCCTTTCTGTTCATTCTGTTGAATATGACTCTGGACTCCAGCCCTAAAACTCTGTCCAGACAGCACTACAGTGGTACCTCGGGTTAAGTACTTAATTCATTCTGGAGATCCGTTCTTAACCTGAATGTGTTCTTAACCTGAAGCACCACTTTAGCTAATGGGGCCTCCTGCTGCTGCTGCGCCGCCGGAGCACGATTTCTGTTCTCATCCTGAAGCAATGTTCTTAACCTGAGGTATTATTTCTGGGTTAGCGGAGTCTGTAATGTGAAGCGTATGTAACCTGAAGCGTATGTAACCTGAAGCGTATGTAACCCGAGGTACTACTATACTGGGAGCAGATGTGCGCGCGTGCGCGCGCGCGCGCACACACACACACACACACACATATATATATATATATATATATATATATATATATATATATAGTGAGTTTAACTAAAATTGCTACAGCTGACCTAACATGAAACAAACCTAAAAGAACCTACCATAATTTGAAACGAAGCAGATTATATACCGTCAGTCTTGGAAAGGCACTCCTGATTTATATCTCTGATTTCAGTCATGGTTTCCTAATCAAGGTTGTACTGTGAGTGAGCCATATTTTCCACTGAAATCAGCCCTTGAAGCTATCAATCTTTAATTAAGGTTGCTGAGAAACTTTTACCTTTCTGGTAAGAGGGACAAGGGGAGTGGGAATACATTTTTTTGCCTGTGCTCGAAAAACATTACCTAATGTCCACACACAAGCCACAAAAATCACATGCTTGCTTTTAAATATGGATATGCTCATTAAAGGTTTGGAGGTAGGTGAGGGGGGAGAGAGGGAAGAGCCATCTCCTTTTAGAAATAAGGCAGCTGCAAATCAAAGTGCTGTCTGAGCTAAAAGATATTGTGTGTGTTGTATACCCAAAGCTGAATTTTGCATACGAAAAATTTCCATCTTTTCTTCTTGGAGGAAATTGCTGGCTTCCCATCAGCAGCTGTGGGGAAATTTTGACTCTCCAGATGTTGATGAACTACAGCTCCAGCAAGCATAACCACTGACCAAGTTGTTCACCAACATCTGGAGGGCCAAAGATTCCCCACACCTGCCTTACAGCTGTTTAAAAACAACAACGCCTTCATATTTTCGCCCGTGGGAGAAACGGGTTCCACATGACAGACTTATCGATAAAGTTTTTGCATCCTTGGTTTTTAAGCCAGGGCATAATCAAATTGTCCTTTCTCTAGTCCGTTGATTCCATCTGCCCAGGTAGAGGTTGGCATACTCCTATAGGGGTCTAGGAGAATCCGGAAACACCGGACAATGAGAATTCCGAGGAAAATGAATAACAAAACGACAAAGACAAAGGTTGTTTTCTGTTCCAGGGTGATGCCGGTTTCTGCGGGAATGTTCCCAGAAGAGAAGAAAGCAGAGGTGAAGGACTCGCCATCCATTCTCCAGGAAAGAGGAAGCAAGGAATTCCACAGTCTTCTTCTTTTCATCATCAGGGCATGGTAAGAATCATTCGCAGGTCCTTCATTGCCTGAAACTGAAGAGATGAGAAACGAAAGTATAAGTAAGTCTGTCTTGAGTAGGATGTCAAGGCTCTGAAGATGCAAAGAGAGAAACATTTCTTTGAGACCCTAGATGAGGCAGAAATGGAAGCAAGAAGAATTACCAACAATTGAAGAATAGAGAATGAAGTTAATGGACTATGCAGAACTAGATAAACTAACAGGAAGGATTCGAAACCGGCAGGACCATAAATTCACGGAAGACTGGAGTAAATTTACAGACTACTTGAAAAGTATTTGTGAGGATCAGACGACGTTTGTAGGTTTGCAAGAAGTTTTGTCAGGAGTATTATTGGAAGTATTGCAAAAATGGAGAAGGGGAAGGATGATTTGTTAAGAGATACAAAGGCAATATAAAGTTAAGAACTGCATAAGAAGTGGTTAAAACGGTGGATCATCAGAGGTGCTGATGGAAGTCTAAAAAAGATTGTATAAGTGATAAGTTTTGTGATACATTTTATAATTTATTTGTATATATATATATATATATATATATATATATATATATATATATATAGAAATGCTCTCTTCCCAAGTCCTAGCAGATAGGTGTGACGGGTGACATTCCAGTCAGTTTATTTATTACTTTTTAAATTAAATTTGTATACTGTCCTATACCTGGAGGTCTCAGGGCATTTACAACATAAAATCACAATTTAAAAGCACCAAATACATAATAAAAACAAAAACAACCCAATAACCCCCCTATTGTTCTAGACACGAACGGACAATCTGCCCATTTGTGTCCAACATAGTGATAACAATACAATTTATTCACGCTGCATCTTTTTAATATTACAGGGTGCATAAGGTAGGGTTCCTATATTTCAGAAAGTGAAAATCAAGGCATGGACATTGGGAAGGGCTGCCATGTGCCCAGTTTTTCCCGGACATCTTAAACCATTCTCGAAAATTCAGCCCAGACGCCATTGTTGACAGACAAATCCTGTCTATGTCTGGGAAATTCTGAACATATGGCAGCCCCGGCAGCAAAAGTTAATTCCACTGAAGTAACAAATGAGGTTTTGCAAAGGGCAAATTGGAAGTTAACTAAATTGGATATAGAGTTTGATAGAAATACAAAATTGGTTAGGACTAATCCCGAACAATGTTTAGAGGCGACTTCCAAATAAATAAAAGGGATTGTGTTTGAACTTTGAGTTTGAAAGCAATTCCTTATTTGAGTTATTTGCTCAGAGTTCTTCTCACTCTGTAGTTCCGGGTCCAAAAATATATTTCTAAGAGCCAAGGGAAGGGCTTGTATTATGGTGGTGCAATAAATCTGTCCCGCCCCCACCCCCCCAATGATGAGAGAAGGATCACTCAGATTCAGTCCAGTATATTTTGCTGTTTGGTTGGCCTTTTTGGTGGAATTAACAGTGTTAGTAATGCAAAATGAAGAATGCCCTAACTCCTGTCCTGAGTGTTTTGATAAATACCGCTGGCCAGAGCAGCGTGGAATGTGGAAAATGGGAAAAATCTGACATCTATCTCCCTGGTTACTACTGGAAGCAGAGCTGGGCTTTTGATCCAACATGACCTTGTCTTATGCTTTTCTACAAATGGAGTAAGAGGCTGGGAAGATTGGGAACTAAAGTGCAATGGGTCATAGCTGAGATATTAGGAAGCAGAGACCTGTGGGATAGGGTAGGGTAGAGAAATAATGGATAGAGAAATAATGGGGGTAGCTAGAAGATGGGATTTGACCAAAGTAGAGAGAGTACAGTGGTACCTCAAGTTATGGACTGGATCTGTTCCGGAGGCCAGTCCGTAATGTGAAAAGCCCACAACTTGAAGCGCCATGTCTGTGCAGGCGTGCGGCACAACTTTGCTCTTCTGCGCATGCGTGAAGCGTGATTTAGCGCTTCTGCCCATGTGCAAGTGGCGAAAGCCGGAAGTAACCCATTCTGGTACTTCCGGGTTGCCACGGGACGCAAGATGAAAACACGCAACCTGAAGAGGACGCAACATGAGGTATAACTGTACACTATACAAAGGAGAGGAGGCCTACAAGGGAGTAGGAGACCAAAAGGGTTCAGATGAACAGTTGGAGTACAGAGCTACATAGTGCTGTATAAAAAGGCATTAAAAGAGAAACATCTAAAAAGAACACATGGAGTAAGAATGCGAGAAAAATATGCAGGAGTGTGGCCCTTCAGAGTTAATGTAAAGGTAAAAAAGTGGCTCCTAGCTATTTGAATCAAACCTTCTGGTACACATGGTATGTTTGTATTTTTGTTTGCGACCCATGCATCAAAAAACTTTCCCAGGCCAACTCACAATAAAAACATAGGTTCAGGTAGGTAGTCGTGTTGGTCTGACACAGACAAAATATATATAATAAATAAATAAATTGTCCAGTAGCACCTTAGTTGGTCTCTAAGGTGCTACTGGACAACTAACTCTCTCTCTCTCTCTCTCTCTCTCTCTCTCTCTCTCTCTCTCTTTCTCTCTGTATGTATATATATACATACATATATGTGTGTGTGTGTGTGTGTGTGTGTGTGTGTATGTATATATATATACACACACACACATACATATTATAATACAGCCATACAACACAGTTCTCAAAACATTGTATATTTCCTTGCAGCAAGATTTAACTGCTAGCTACAAAAAAAGACAACTAATTTAAAACACGCTCTTAAACATTTCAAGTCCATTTGGCGGGCAAGCAGTACAAGCTAACAATCTTGTTGAAATTCTATTTGGCCCATGTAGAGAGATTTCTACCTGTGGTTCCCCGTTTACTGGCTGGCTGACCAAATCCTAAATTTTCACCCTAACCTGCTTCTCAGGGTTGTTGTGAGGATAAAATATTGCCGTGTATAATTGGGATGCAAATTGGGTGGTGGTTGCTTTTTACTATTCAGATATCTTTCTTTTTTAAATCAAACCATAAACTAGAACCACTGCATCTATCCTCATGCTCTATAGTTCTCAGAGATAATATAATAGCCTTTCATGTTGTTGATGCATTCCATAAGGATTGAGGTGTTAGATTAAGAGTGGTCTCATTTACCACACAGGACAGGGAAAAGTGCTGCTCAGTTCACAACACAAATCCCCTTGCTTAATTTTTCGGTTTTACACTTGGCTCTGTGCCTTCTAGCAAATAACACTTGGCTTAATAGCACAGTTCTGCCCTGTGAGCGCAGGGGACTGTTGAGACAAAAGGGGACTCCCAAGACACCCCAAATCAGGGAATACACACTTTTTTCTTACAGTACTTTAAAGATACAAACAAGAAGGCTTGTATCCAATTTCCAATTATAGTGTCGTTTCATACATTCTAGGCAGTGATACTTTAAACCAATCTGTACTGTACCTGACATTAGGGGTTGAAGAATTTGTTAAAAGCAGTTTTGTTCCGCGCTTTTTTCCTGGGGGGGACGCAGGGGGACGCACACCCCTAAACATTTTGTGAATCTAAGTTTGGCCTCTTTGAGGGGCAGTATTTCAATATGAGTAAGAAAATGAGAGTACCACTAAACATTTTTTATTTATTTTTAGGGAAAAGGCACTGGCTTGTTTATTAACTTTGTTGTGGTATCGTGAGATTCATCATCACAATCCTCAGCAAATCAGTCCCTGAACAGTAAATTTATTTTATAAAGTACAGGTCATCCATCTTGGGGACCTTAGACTCAAAAGGCAGATAATGATCTCTTAAATAAATAAATGTGAACACTTCTCAAGAACTGCTTTGAAATAGTTTGGAAGGAAGAAATTACTGAACATTCGCATGGCTAGTAGAGAACAAACCTTTAATCGCAGAGTTAGCCGTTACTCCAATAACACTCTAGAAAGAAAGTCCGTCAACTAAATTACATACTGTACAATTTCTTAATGATCCTCAATGTATTTTTAAGGGTTCTGTTGCTTTTTAATTCCACCTGTCATTCTGCATGATTTTATCCACGCAGCACACAACTCTATTTTTATGGTATTTGCGACCTGATGCTATGCTTGTTTATTCAGAAGTAAGCTCCACTGAGTTCAATGGTGCTTACTCCCAAGTAAGCATTCTTAGGATTGCAGCCATAGGCTTAGCAGCACAACGAATACCAAAGGGTTGTATTTTTAAAAGATAGAGACATTTTTGGTTTAAAGCTTGATTTTCCAGGCACTAGTCAATTACAACAAAACAAAGCCCATAAAAGAAACACGTCCCTGCAAAAACTCACCCTCATTTCTGAATCTATAAACAATAGCTCAAAAATATACTTTGATTTCTAATTTCTTCTTAATGCTTCTAGATCTAATATGTCTTTGTTTCTCAGTAAATCTGCTCAGCTGATATATTTTTTAAAGGAACGCGCAGTCCTCTCTGCAATATTTACCGTTTCCAGGGAGCCTTTGTTTCACTTCAAGTTATACACATAAGCTGAAAGAGGCAATTGGGGAGTTCAGCTTTTGTCATAGAAGTACCTTCGTCCAGTCGAGAGAAAACTTAGCCCACATTCTACGGCAGCAGTTACAGGTAGTTTTGTCCCCATTCTTTGTTGCTGGTCTTCCGAGGCATAAAGAAAACTAGGCAAACAGCCCAAGCTGTGGAACTGGATTGAAAAAAAGCTTAGGACCCGAGTATGTCTTGGTCTCCAAAGCACACACGCACAAATTCTGATTGTGTTAGGCAGCAATTAGCTGACATATCCTCTCGTTCCTTTGACCCAAGCCATGATGTGAATTCTGCCTCAGCAACTCCTCGCTCGCTGCTGCTTCCGTGAGTAACAGCAACCCAGCAGCCTGTCTGAAACAATCTTCAGGAAACATTAACATTCAGAAGGAGTACAGAGAAATAATCAAAAAATCCCAGGGCATTCCCCATATCTTTGCAAAATAAACAGTCAAAGAAATACATTGCTTTTGTGCTCTATTGATTGCTGTCAGTAATCTGCCTTTCAGATGCCACCTTGCAATCGTGCATTAGCCAATGGAAATATTCATTACAGTCAGTGACTTTGAGACGCACTCCTTCATTAAGACTTGTGCGGAAAACTTATACGTTAATACCGCAGGCTAATAGAAGATAAATAAACCTGGTGACTAAGATGCCCCGCTGTTCATCAAAGCACATTTTATTCTTTCTCATAAATCTGGTACCTTGCACTCTCTGTTCCTAGGAGGTTTCTTTGGCTGGATTTGATCTGCTTTTTCTCCACAGGAGACGACCAAACATATTGACAACGTTGCCAACCCGGCATCTATCAGCAAAGAGGAGCCACATCCATGAAGCTTTGATCTGGAGACTTTTAGAGGATCACATGTGCTGTTTCAGACCAGGGTGTGCCGCATGTTCTGCGCAAGGCTGGACTCCAACGAAAGATTGCTGTGCGCAAAGTGCTTTTATTCAAAATGCCAGTAAAGTATAGCTTTCCAAGAGAATTCATCCGATTCTCCCTCCTCCCTGTTTTCCCGTGTTCTTTCCCCAACATTCCATGGCCACTGATCATTTATTCTTCTATTTATGTTACTTAACAGAATGTATACATGCAGCATGATTGTCAATAGAACCTCTTAAGTTCTGCAGAAGGGGTAAGTTTTTCTTCATTAGAAGACTTGTAGGGAAAACTTATAGGTTAATAACTCAGGATTCGTGCTAAGCAAGATCCATCGACTACCCTGAAGCCTTCCTGGGACTGGGTTCTCCTTAAACCCTCCTAAAATGGGTTTAAAGGAAAGCACCAGACTTTATATTCCCTTTAGGTTGCTGTTAAAATATGGGGGAAATAAGAAGCATGGAAAAGGAGGCAAGGGGTCAGGGTGGAGGAGAAATGAGGGTGAACTAGCTAAGGTTAGTACAATCTGTCCTGGAGGATCCTGTAAAGAAGTTAAACAACTTAAACGTTCTGCTTACTAAGGGGAAGGTTACGTGGATTGAGAAAACGAACAGTTCTTAAGATCTGGCTGAAAGTTTCCAACACAAAAGGTGGGTATACTAAATGAGAAGAGATGGGATGTTCTAAGTATCCCACCACAAATCAGTGGTGAATTCTAGGTGTAAATGTGAATGGAAAATCTACAGTCATACTCTCATTGATCACAGGTGCCTAGTGCAAAAATACCTGGTGCAGACAGGGTTCCATTTGCAAACCTAGAGTGATGGATCCTAACCTTAAGAGATGCAAATGAATGTTGATGAATTCAGAGGTGGGTTTTGGTTCGAAAGACACTTTCGTTGCCACTGGGACAAATACAGTTTCAGACAGAGGTGCGTGCTTGCGCTCACTATGTGCCAATGAAAAAAGCAGCAGAGAAGGAGATTTTCATCTATTTAGAGTCCTTGCTTCCCATGGTTATGTGGAAGCCTGTGCATGCCATGACATGCTTCTTCTACCATGCTTGGGAAAGCCCACGTTTTCTACAGTCACCTGTAGAGTGAAGGTCAAGGGGCACAAACACAATGAATGCAAGGAAGACTGGCTTGGAAAGAGGTACACCAACGGAACATTGCTTTTTGGTTAGGATCTACCAGGTAGCTTCTTCCTCCCTGCACCCTTCCCCAGAGTGCTCCCATCCATTAATCTCTTTTGGCTCAATATAAGAAAGTAAAAAAGGGTAAAGGAACCCTGGACGGTTAAGTCCAGTCAAAGGCAATTATGGGGTTGTGGCACTCTTCTTGCTTTCAGGCCAAGGGAGCTGGTGTTTGTCCACAGATAGCTTTCTGGGTCATGTGGCCAACAGGACTAAACCGCTTCTGGTGCAACGGAACACCGTGATGGAAACCAGAGTGCCCAGAAACACTGTTTATCTTCCCGCCACAGCAGTACCTATTTATCTACTTGCACTGGTGTGTTTTCAAACTTCTAGGTTGGCAGGAGCTGGGACAAAGCAACAGGAGCGCACCCTGTTGTGAGGATTCAAACCACTGACCTTCCGATCAGCAAGCCCAAGAGGCTCAGTGGTTTAGACCACAGCTCCACTCGTGTCCCGAATAAGCAAGCACACAATCACTGATAGGTCCACCTGCCATTGTGAGGCTCAAAGCATTGAAGGTGATGCCTCCCCAGCTGTTGCCATTGTGTGTGGGTTTCTTGTGATGTCACAAAAGCACTTGGCAACTGAGTGGATATAAAGGCAGGCCAAGGGGAAAGCCCTTTTCTATTTCTAGCAGGACACACCTGGCAATGGGTGTGACATTCAGCACTGCCCAGGTTTCTTCCACTTGGAAGAGGTGAAGTGGTGAATGGAAGGAGGCAATCCTCTGGAAGTGGGATGCTTGAGAGCGATAATAAGGCAAGTTTGCTTGCTTGAAGGCTGCTGATATCCATGGTTGGAAGCTGGCAGACGTCTCATGATGGACCTAACAGTAACCTCTGGCACAATGGGACACCGTGACAGAAGCCAGAGTGCACAGAAATGCCATTTACCTTCCCGCCACAGCAGTAACTATTTATCTACTTGCACTTTGAGGTGCTTTCGAACTGCTAGGTTGGCAGGAGCTGAGACAGAGCAACGGGAGCTCACCCTGTCGCAGGGATTCAAGCCGACGACCTTCTGATCGGCAAGCCCAAGAGGTTCAGTGGTTTAGATTGAAACTCAAAGACTTAAAGGGCTGTCACATGGAAGACATCTTCTGTTAGTTACATGGAAGATGGAGCAAGTTTGTTTTCTCCTGCTCTGGAAGATAGGACCTAAACCAGTGGCTTCAAGTGCCAAGAAAGGAGATTCTGACTAAATATCAGGAAGAACTTTCAGATGGTAAGGCTGTCCAACTGTCAGGCTGCTGCTGGCCATTTGCCCAGGAACGTACAAAGACAAGGAAATGTTTCTTATCATCCACTTTTTATTCAGTATTTACAGAGAGAGGCTATAGAACCCAGCCTCTTGGATAATGGCATTATCCTGAGTGAATCTCCACCCCCACCGCCTCTCCCACTTCCTCATTTGTCACTTCTACAGGTGCTGCTACATGCCTTCTGTCTTCAAGCTCTTTGCTCTCCTACTTTGAAAGCTCGCTGGGTTCTGGGGGATGGGGGGTCTGGAATGCTTTCTAAAGACACTGTGTCCATCAGTTGTCCTCCTCCTCTCCCATTATTTCCTAACCTTCCCCCTCATCTGCCTGTGAGCTACGACCGCCCTCAAACCCCTGTTGTAAATCTAAACTGTCTTCCTCTCCCTCCTCGCTGGAAGGGTCAAGCTGGGGAGGCGGATGTGACGTTTGCCCATTCGTTTAGAAAATGTCTGTACAGGGGAGAGAGAAAGGGTTAAAATGTTGACCAATAGGAAAGCCGGAGGCAGAGCCTCCCTGTTTATAAAAGGGCTTAGCCTGAGGTTTGAGTTAGTTAGTTAGTTAGTTAGTTAGTTAGTTAGTTAGTTTTAGTGGGTTGGTTGGTTGGTTGGTTGGGAGGGAAAGGCAGTTGGAAAAGCAGTTGGCAGGCAGTTGGTAATAGAGACAGCTAGTGCAGTTGGTTCTTGTGTGAGGGGAGGTAGAAGAGATAGGGACAGGATAAAGTAAGACTAGGAAGGTAAAGAATAACAACGTTTGGAATGCAGTTAAAGTTTGTGTCTGAAATAAACGACACTCTTCTTTGTTAACATGAGAACCTGACTGAGACTAAGTGATTTACCTGGGAGGATCTGGTTGGGGGCAGCGGATTAGTTGGTGTATGGGTCAATAGTCCATGAGACGACCGGGAGCTCAGTACAAATGCCACAGTGGTCTCCACCATTCCTCCTCTGCCCAGTCCCTAACATCAACAGTGGAATGGACTCTCTCAGAAAGCAGTGGACTCTCCTTCATTGGAGGGTTTTAAGCAGAGGTTGAATGGTCATCCTTCATGAATGATTTAGTTGAGATTCTGGCATTGCAGGGGGTTGGACCAGAGGACCCTGGGGGTACCTTCCGACTGTATAATTGTATGATTTGTCTTTACAGATCACTCTCCCTGCCATGTTCCTGCCCTTCCCGGAGCCCCATCACCTTCCTCTTCCTAAGTAGGCAAGGAGGCAGGCCTTTCTATGGAAACCTGCCTAGAGCACGTAGAGGACAAGGACTTTGCCCCACCACAACGCATGCAGAAGTGCAGATCTTTGCCCCCCATCTCAAAGTGTGATGGCCCGGGACTCGGGCTCAGACTCAGAACCAGAGGAGTCTCAGTCCGCACTGGATCCTTTGCCTCAGGCAGCATCAGGACCAAGTCTGGGGCCTGATTCTGAAAAGCCCCAGTCTGCACAGGTTCCCCTGCAACAATCACCAGCTGGGCCGAGTCAGGGGCCTGAGCCTGCCCTGGCTCCAGATGTGGGGATTACCTCGTTGTCTTCAGCTGGGCCATCACTTACAGCTGCTCCACTACCAGTTGGGTCAGGAGAGGCTGAGGTGGCCCCTGGGTCTAGTAACCCACTGACATCTCCCGAGCTGCAGAGACTAAGGTCTGAGAGAAGGAGAGACCTGAGTACTTGCAGGAGGAGTGCTCGCCTTCGGGCGAGACAGGGAGGTAAGTCACTGGGGAAACGCGACTGGCCGTTACCCCGACAAAGATAAAAGGCTGTTGGACCCCGCCCAGGTTGTGGGAGCAGTATTGCTGTTTGCTAAAACCTGCCTGAGCCCCTGCACCCGACCTAGCTTGGTTTCCTGCCTTGTGTCCTGCCTGGGCCCTGTCAGACTGACTCCTCGCCGAATCCTTGGATTCGGGACCGGACCTGGACCGCGTTGCTCAGGTTAACCCCCGGGCCCAGCACACAAAGGTTGTAGATCTGGTACTGAAATGGATTGCCAGGTAGCTCTCAAAGAAGCATGCAATTCTATCCTACTCAGATTATGTATGGACTGGGCCATTGTATTATATGATATGATATGCCCCTCTCTGCACTGGGAAACCAAATAGAATGGACTGGAAATGATCAAATAGTTCCTGTACCTGTGCAGGGATGCAGGCAGAGAACATTTAGAGTTCACTGGAGTGCTGCATTTTAAAAAAATATTATTTTAGAGATTGTGGCTGCATATTACAATGCCCTTACCAATTAATTTGCATTGGGCTTGTTTGGCAACGTTTGTTTATTCTATAATGGTAGCAAAGTAGGGAGAACCAGGCAATGCCCTTTTAATAATTCATAATTTTTTGTCAAAACAAACATTTCAAACTGTCACAACCCCCTTTTCATTTCCTCCTTCGTTCCTCACTTTCACCGTAGCCTATAAAGGATGCGTTAAAGAAGATGACAAGATTGCAAAACAGGTGACATCTGCTGTGGGCGGGGAGGAAGGATCAAGGATTATGGAGAATGAACATCACAAAATCCTCCTCCCCCTCCAACCCCTAGTTACTTATGCAAATTTCTTAAGATAATTTTGACAGCAACTTATTCGTGCAGGTTGTGGTAGTCATTCGTGCAGACTGAGACCATCCATCGCCATCCTGGTGCTCTCCAGAGACTTTGGACCATAGGTAGGCAAACTAAGGCCTGTGGGCCAGATCAGGCCCAATTCCCTTCTGGATCTGGTCCATGGATGGTCCAGGAATCACCGCATGGATCGCCAGTGTGCACATTTTTTTCCTCTCCATCCCTCTCCCTCACACAGCGGCGGCACCACCTCCTTCCTCCCTCCCTCCTGTCTTCTCCCTGCCCTGCCTAGAGGAGGAAGGTGGCTGGGCTTTGTTGGTGCCAACAACAGCAGCAGCGTTCGAGCGGCCGCCATTTTAAGCAGCCCCTCTCTGGAACCCTTTTGCTCGCCGCTCATTGTCCCTCCACCGCCGCCAGCCCCTGCCGCTCGCAAGACACAGGTAAGCAGCCACCAGGGCTCATGGTGCTCTCGCACCACCCCCCCCCCAAATATAAACTGGCCCTCCACAAGGTCTGAGGGACAGTGGACAGGCCCTCTGCTGAAACAGTTCACTGACCCCTGCTGTGGACTAAAGGTCCACAATGGGAGTTGAAGGCTGCGCTAGGCAAGCCATAACAACCCAGTCCAGAAAGAAAAGGAATTCCATGATGCGCAATGCATATATCTGGAGGACCAGGCTACCTCAAGGAGCCCGTGTACATTGACTGATAGCAGCTGTCAAGGGTTTCCGACAGGGATCAGTCCTAGCAATTTCTGGAGACACCAGGATTAAACTTACAGAGGCGGTTTTAGAGTAGCACAAGTTTGAAAGCCCGCCAGCGCAAGTAGATAAATAGGTACCACTGTGGTGGGAAGGTAAACAGTGTTTCCATGTGCTCTGGTTTCTGTCACGGTGTCCCATTGCACCAGAAGAGGTTTAGTCATGCTGGCCACATCACCCGAAAAGCTGTCTGTGGACAAACGCCAGCTCCCTCAGCCTGAAAGCGAGATGAGCGCCGCACCCCATAGTCGCCTTTGACTGGAATTAACCGTCCAGGGGTCCTTTACCTTTTTACCTCTTTACTGGGTGCAACCCTACAGGGGATGCAAAAGCAATGTTGTAGAGGCAGGGACACCAAATTTGTGGGCCCAAAGTCTGCCACCGGGAGCTGGAACTACCTGAACGCTCCGCAGTTAGCTTTGGCCCTTCTGAATGCTTGCCAAACGGAGTTTCAGGTGTTAACGGGTTTTTGACAGGCAAGTCCTGTGTGCATTTAAATCCCTGCTTCTAATGAAACATCCAGTGTGGGCACCCAGATGCCACTTCAAATTTCACCCTGCTAAAAATGTGGCACACAAACCAACTGCAAGTTTCCACTTGACAGAAGCTGAAAGGAGGCACGACTCTCTCCTTCGCCTCAGAACATTAATATTTACAGTGAGTTCCTGAGGAATGAAGTGAAGCTCAGAGTCAACTGACTGACACTCACCAAATGCTAAAAACAAGCCAACCCACAGATGCCTTTTAATTTTAAAGGAGCTGTTCAGGTTAACCTCAGATGTCTGCCTCGCCCTTTTCTTCCTGTTGTAATTGAAACAGTCAAAGAAAAAGGAAAAAACCCACATAACATAAACTGCTGAAAGAATTGTTCCAGATATTATAGGAGATTTAAGAAACTTCTCGGCTTGTTGTTTGTTTAATCACTAATTGATAAAAATCTGCAAAGTGAGAGTTTCCAAATAGGAAAACAATTAGCAGAGTTAATCAACAGAGATAAATGAATAAATAAAAATGGGTTAAATTTGTACACGTTTTGAATTTTAGAGAAGCAAAATCCCACGCTATTTATCAGGCAGTAGAATTGAAGGGAATGATGGCAGCTGGATTGCACCCAGAAAAGAACGAGCAGAACTCCACTTGTACAATGAGGCTTCCCAGATTTCTTTCTCCACTATAGGTCCCTGCAACTCATCCCCCAAAGCCACACAGTGCTCATGCTGAAGGGACGCTGTGTGTTATGTACTGAGTTGAATAGGATCCAAAAGGCAGCAGTCTGATTGGTCCTAGAACAAGAGGACCCAGACTGCAGCAGTCTGATTGGTCCACAGGAGCCACCCAATCCAGCTCCAGGTGGAAGTGAATCCACAACCTGATTGGCCTACAAGAGAATCCCGGAATTAGCCAGTCACGTGGGGCCCATTGTGTAAATAATGTATATAAAGCAGACATTCTGGGGGAACTTCCATTCCTCCTCACCACTATGAGCTGTATAAAGAGCATGAAATCCACTCTTGACTCCGAGTATATTTCACTGTGCATGGGGATTGCAGTGGAATGGAGAATTTCAGCCTTACCCATGAGTGGAAGCTCCTTTCCATTTGTGCAAAACGCCTTTGGATCCAGGTCATTGTAATTTAAATAACACAATCAAGCCAACAAAGAAAATTGAAGTGTGATTCTTACCACATTTTCTCAGCACTAATCTCCTCTAAGTTTAACGTGTGGAGGTTGTGTGGCCCCAGGTGAGGGCTGCTTAAATGGCTTTGTTGGCTCTGCCCCTTGCACAGCCCGTGTCCAAGCCAGCATCCCCATTCACAAAAGTGGGATGCAGGCCAGGATCCGGCTCCTGATAGGTAGTGTGGGCTTAACGAAGGGGAACTGAGGCCATGATTCCTTCATTGGGGCCCCAGGGAGCCTCTGCCATCCTGCAACACCACCACACCAAAAGGGGTGCACGGACTTGTGTGACATAATCCTAAGAATATTTAG
The DNA here is from genome assembly GCF_965112155.1 of Podarcis liolepis. Lineage (NCBI taxonomy): Eukaryota > Metazoa > Chordata > Lepidosauria > Squamata > Lacertidae > Podarcis > Podarcis liolepis. Next base: position 16,415,479 of record NC_139565.1, read on the forward strand.
TTTTCTTTCTTTCTTTCTTCACTTACTTACATACATTTATATCATGCCTTTCTTTCTTCTGTTGTGGAATGCAAGGTGGGCCACAGTAGTCTGCACATGAAAACACTGTTCACCTTCCTACTGCAGCGGTACCTATTTTTCTACTCGCGTTGGTGTGCTTTCAAACCGCTAGGTTGGCAGGAGCTGGGACAGAGCTACGGAAGCTCGCCCTGTCATGGGGATTTGAACCATCGACCTTCCAATTGGCAAACCCAAGAGGCTCTGTGGTTTAGACCACAGTGCTACCCATCCAGGGGTCCTTTACCTTTACCTTACAGTAGTTTGTATCCTGGGACGCGGGTGGCGCTGTGGTCTAAACCACAGAGCCTAGGGCTTGCCGATCAGAAGGTCAGCGGTTCGAATCCCCGCAATGGGGTGAGCTCCCGTTGTTCAGTCCCAGCTGCTGCCCACCTAGCAGTTCGAAAGCACATCAAGTGCAAGTAGAAAAATAGGTACCACTCCAGCAGGAAGGTAAACGGCGTTTCCGTGTGCTGGCTGGTTCGCCAGAAGCAGCTTAGTCATGCTGGCCACATGATCCAGAAGCTGTCTGCAGACAAACGCCGGCTCCCTCGGCCTATAGAGCGAGTTGAGTGTGCAACCCCAGAGTTGTCTGCAACTGTACTTAATGGTCAGGGGTACCTTTACCTTAGTTTGTATCCAAGCATGACTAGACCTGTAGAGCTTCAGCATTTATTAAATAAATATTTTTTAAGAAAAACCCAAGGGGCCCAGGTTCACCATCCCTGCTTTTTAAAAAAACAGCAACACAGTACCATACTGAAAAAGCAGGAATATGAAACTTCTCAGCTGATTTGATATGACCATTCAAATAAAGTGAGCTCTCGAGATCTTTGTGACTCAGCCTTTGAGATTCAAAATAAACCATCCATCATTAACACAACTGCACCTAAATATTTATAGCTGTCATCACACCGAACCTCCGGCATGAAACAGTTGGTTTCATAAACATTTCTATTTTGAGCCATTTGACTGGCCTTCTTTGGCTCCATCAGTTTCAGAGAATTCAAGTTCTACCTTCCTTGACATCTGTCTCTGCCATGCCCCAGAGATGGCACAACAAGATCAACAAATAATAAAGCATCTTTCTTTTCTTCGATTTGCGGAAAGCAAAAGTTGAGAAGCAGCTCGAATGATTTACCTCCTGTGTTGCCAACAGCAACGGTTCTTTTACTGGATCCAAACGCTTTGGCCAAAACAATGAGTGCAGGATAGCAGATGTTTATTACAGCTGAATTGCAGACAAAATAAGCAATGCTTACACCCCTTTTGTCAATGGGAACCCCTCAGAACAGCAATGGGCCAGACTCCTATAGATGCACTTTCAGTCTACATGAGATTTGTTGAGAGTTTCTGGAACATGAACGTTTCCACTATGCTATAGCCCCCTGCCATGGTAATTGCTTTAGGGTTGCCATATGTCCGGGAAAACTCGGACATGTCCTCTTTTATTATTATTATTATTATTATTATTATTATTATTATTATTATTATTAATTTATACTCCGCCCTTCCTGGTTCAGAAAACTGGGCTCAGGGCAGCTAACAACAAATCTAAAAATTGACTCAACAAAAAACAGCATAAAATACAGTACAAAATGTGAATAATAAATTCAGAATTCAAAAGTCAATTTAGGGGGGGAAATCCATCCAAGAAACATTAGATGATCACCAGGGCTGGCTGGCTAAATTAGTCCTATTTGGACCAGCAAGGAGACCAGGGGAGAATTAGCTGTGGGATCCCAGAGCGGGTAATCTTCATAAAAAGGGGAGAGGGAGGGAAGGAAGGTGAATAAAAGATGAGGCTAAGTTCAAATTGAAAGCCAGGCTCTGTCTTACTGGCCCTGCGGATGGAAGTTAAATCCTGCAGGGTCCTGGTCTCATGGGACAGAGCATTCCACCAGGTCGGAGCCATCACTGAGAAGGCCCTGGCACTGATGGAGGATAATCTAACTTCCTTAGGGCCCAGGACCTCTAAACTATGATTATTCATGAACCTCAAGGTCCTCTGCAGGGCATACCAGGAGAAGCGGTCCCATAAATACGAGGACAGCATGCCCACCCCAGCGGATATTTACATTTTAAAGGATATGTCCAGGTTTGGCCCTGTGCAGCCCTGTGCACCCGCACCCACATGCCTCTTCCCCCAGGCTCGGGCTGGCAGCAGCTCAGGCTGTCCCCTTCTTTGCTCTTCGAGATATGGCACCCCTAAATTGCTTCCACCTGCTGAAATGCCCATCCAGTTTTGAACAACCAGTGATCTTGGTTCACCCCTATTTCAAATACAGTCATACCTTGGTTCTCAAACAGAATGCGTTCCGGGAGTCGATCGGAAGGTGCAGCTTTCGATTGGCTGCAGGAGTGTCCTGCAGCCAATCGGAAGCCGCAGAAGTCGCGCCAGATGTTCAGCTTCCCAAAATTGTTCAAAAACCGGAACACTCATTTCCAGGTTTTGATCGTTTGGGAGCCGATTTGTTTGAGAGCCATGGTGTTTGAGATCCAAGGTTTGACTCTAGTTAATAATAATAATAATAATAATAATAATAATAATAATAATAATAATAATAATAATAATTTATTATTTATACCCTGCCCATCTGGCTGGGTTTCCCCAGCCACTCTGGGTGGCTTCCAACAGAAATATTAAAATACAATAATCTATTAAACATTAAAAGCTTCCCTAAACAGGGCTTCCTTTAGATGGCTTCTAAAAGTTTGGTAGTTATTTTTCTCTTTGATACCTGGTGGGAGGGCGTTCCACAGGGCAGGTGCCACTACCGAGAAGGCCCTCTGCCTGGTTCCCTGTAACTTGATAATATTAATATTTGACCCGCAAATCTCATGGCAAAATATTAACATGAACCTAAAGGCTGCCTCTGGATCAAGAAAAACTCTGGACCCTGAAATGGTTGAGTTTCACCCTTTTCAAAAGAACTAGTCCAGGAGAGGTTCCAATTGGGCATAACATGATTTCTTTCGTAACCTTGACAAAAGCTCTCATTATTTCAAGGACTTTCCCTTCTCGGCCCAGCAAAAGAACCAGTCCCTGTGAGGGCCAACTGATTACAGATCCAATGCTTTAAATTGGATCAATACTTCAGACAATTGCAGGCGTAACCCAAAGTCGGTTGTAGCAGTAGAGAATGGCCTTCTAATCTGTTGTCTGCGTCAAGCAGAAGTCCTCACAATAAAATCTTGATGTTCTTTATCTCAACAGTTGAGTTTGGTACAGAACCAGTATGAATCCTGGCATGAGAACTGTAATGTAACTTGTGGGCTGGGAGAGGAAATATCGCATGCTGGAGTTGTGAAGATAATGTGTGATCATTATTAGTAATGCCATTTTACAGGAAAATGTCAAAGAGTAAAATTTAGAAGCATCTGCCTTCTATCATTAGGCAACATGGATAGAATTTGATCCAAAGGCTTATGCTATTATGTTTGTGCCTATTTCGTATCTGATTACATTAGCAATATTTAATTGTGTACAGTCGTTCCTTGTAAGCCGAACACCTTGCCAGTCAAACGTTTTGGCTCCCGGACGCTGCAAACCCAGAAGTGAGTGTTCCAGTTTGCGAACGTTCTTTGGAACCCAAATGTCCGGCGCAGCTGCCATGTCCTCCAATTGGGTGCAGGAACTTCCTGAGGCCAATCAGAAGCCGCGCCTTGGTTTCTGAATGTTGTGGAAGTCAAAGGACTTCTGGAACGGATTCCATATGACTTCTGAGGTACAACTGTACAGTGAACAGGCGATCATCTTTGGGGCCAAGAACACCCCAGCTGCAAAGATTCCTTGTGTGTTGCCTGTATCTTCAACATCCATTTGCTCCCCCTGATCCTATACCTGAAGGAGCGTCTCCACCCCCATCGTTCAGCCCGGACACTGAGATCCAGCGCTGAGGGCCTTCTGGCGGTTCCCTCATTGCGAGAAGTGAGGCTACAGGGAACCAGACAGAGGGCCTTCTCGGTAGTGGCGCCCGCCCTGTGGAACGCCCTCCCTTCAGATGTCAAAGAGATAAACAACTACATGACATTCAGAAGACATCTGAAGGCAGCCCTGTTCAGGAAAATTTTTAATATTTAACGCTGTACTGTTTTTAATACTTGATTGGGAGCCGCCCAGAGTGGCTGGGGAAACTCAGCCAGATGGGCGGGATATAAATAATAAATTATTATTATTATTATTATTATTATTATTATTATTATTATTATTATTACTGAAAACGTACACCATGGTGCCTTTCCAAACTGTTGCTCCTAAAAAAACTTTTTTCTCCCAGACAGCCACTTGAGCAATTCGCTTTTCTAACGTTGGAGTAGGCCTGCTGGAACAATTCACTTTGGTATGAGAAGAGACAGATACAAACAATCGCTTCAGACTTTGTTATCTATGGCTAAAGGTTTTCCATTTCTTTCTGCCCAACATAAGCAACCGTAATCCTGTTAAGACAGAGAGCGCTGTGCAGACGTCAAACTTCATTGCATTACTCACCTTGATGCATTGGTTACTTTATGTGAAACTGAATTTTTTGATGTTACAAATGATGCGTTTTTACATTCAAATTCAGGATAGACGGAGAAGGCCACTTTAAGCAGGGTCTCTTTCTCTGGCCTAGGAAGAAATTCAGAAAACAATATCCTGGCTGCTTGAATACTTAGGCACTGCTTCTATTGATGTCTGGGTTTTCTATTGCAAAAAATAAAATCTCTTCAACATGATGGATGGAGATATCTCTGCCTTCACTGAAATGCAGCAATACTTGGAGGCCTTTGCTTAAATGCACATTGTAAAAAATGCAAAAATCAAATTTCTAGCAACTGCTGAATTTCCCAGTCACATAGCACTGCTGATTCTTTCTCTCTGAGCACACCATGTACCCTCAGTAAAGAAAATGCCCTGTGCATGCAGTCATAATATGTGACATATTGTTGTGATTTAAGCAAATATCGCCTTGAAATTTTTGCTACCCCCTGCCTCAGAAACCTCTCCTATGCCAGTCCCACTGAAATGAGTAGGAAGAGAGATGCCTTCAGCTGAAAGGCAATAAGAAAAATGGGAGGGCCTTTTATCAATACAAAAATACTGGTATGCAATAGACTATAAGAACTAAACTGTTCAACAGTGGAACAGTCTCCCTCGGGAGGTGGTAGACTCTCCTTCATTGGATGTTTTTAAGTGGAGGTTGGATGGCCAACAGTCTTGGATGCTTTGGCTGAGATTCCTGTATCACAGAGGTTTCGGTGAGATGATTCTTGGGGTCCCTTCCAACTCTACAATTATATGAGTCTTTGAAAGAAAAAGAAGGCACTTGTAGCTTGCCACAATAGCTAGGCATTGTGATGTGGGCACTTCTTCACTATGTTTCACCACTTCTTTTGTTTATAGCGAGCCTATGAGGGTTGAAGAGTGTCTCCACCCCCATCATTCTGCCTGGAAGCTGAGGTCCAGCTCCGAGGGCCTTCTGGTGGTTCCCTCACTACGAGAAGCAAAGCTACAGGGAACCAGGCAGAGGGCCTTCTTGGTAGTGGCGCCCACCCTGTGGAATGCCATCCCATCAGATGTCAAGGAAATAAACAACTACCTGACATTTAGAAGACATCTGAAGGCAGCCCTGTTCAGGGAAGTTTTTAATGTGTGGCATTTTAATGTATTTTTAATCTTTGTTGGGGAAACCCAGCCAGATGGGCAGGGTACAAATAATAAAATATTATTATTATTATTGGTAGCTCATAAAACCTCAGTAGCAGCAGAAGCCACAACAGGTAGACTTCTTCTCCTGTGCAACCTTTAAGGGACAAAAGTGCCATCCCTCTCCATCTCTGTCAGCACCCAGATTCTAGGCTCAACCTTTTCTCACATGCCCCAACTCTCCAGAACTCACTCCCCTCCTACTAATAATACACAGCTCTTCCTGTCCTTAGGCCCTACAGAATCACCCCCGTGGTACCTCTGCACGGCTGTGCTCCTATAACTCATTGCCTACTCAAGTTCCTACTTTTCAACTGACTACTTTGTCCCACTTCCTTAGCCATTTGGCAGCATACAGCCCCCTCCTGACTTTAAGGACTGTGAGGTTTCTTCACAGTTCATTCTTGCTTTATTTCCCTGACTCTGCCCTTTCCTTCAACCTTCCTTCCCTCAGGTCCTTTTATCACTTTCCCATTCCACATTCTACTTCCAATTCCCATTTCCCTTAGCACCTCCATTTTCTGAGCCTTCTTGCCAGTCCTCAGCCTGCCTCAAACTACTCCTCTCGCGTCTAGGACTTGTGTAGAATTTAATCCCCTGTGTATTGATAGTTTTCCCTCTTCTCACAGAAGTTGGACTGCAAACATTCCGACAGCTTTATTCCCTGAGCTACTGAATGTTCATGAACATTATGTGCCACCACGGCAGCTCCTCACAGTCAATGCCTTAAGGCCCAGGGGTGTCCAAACTGCCATGGGGGCCGGATTAAACCGTCCTGCGGTCCAGATTGGGCCCCCGAAACAGACTTTGGACATGCCTGACATAAGCTTAACCACTGCAAGCACAATACAGTATATCTATCTACAGTGGTACCTCGGGTTACATACGCTTCAGGTTACATATGCTTCAGGTTACAGACTCCGCTAACCCAGAAATAGTGCTTCAGGTTAAGAACTTTGCTTCAGGATGAGAACAGAAATCGTGCTCCGGCGGTGCAGCAGCAGGAGGAGGCCCCATTAGCTAAAGTGGTGCTTCAGGTTAAGAACAGTTTCAGGTTAAGTACGGACCTCCGGAACGAATTAAGTACTTAACCCGAGGTACCACTGTATTTAGCTATCAGCAATTCCTTATACTTAAAAGCCATGGTTGCTTTTGAAAGAAAAACACATGGCCGTTTCAAAATATAGCAAAATATAGAGAAAGAAGTACAAGGGCACCATGCCTCCCTGAAGCCGAAGACTTTTATTACATCAATTGTCCCAGTCTTTCCTTTCCCTATGTAGGTGCAGAGAGACATCCTTGGAGCGAAGCTTCTCTTACACGCTGCCTCCTCGGCTAGAAACCCAATGTCTCATTCATTGTGCTGCTACATCAGGGCTCCCGCCCACTGAATGCCCTGGCTTCCTATTCTTCTTGGCAACCATGGCAGTATGGGCAACTTCCATTCCGTTCTCTCACTCTTCGCTTGCGTATTCGCTGCCAGAAAAATCACCCTCTTTTGCAGGAAGGAAAAACAAGAAAAAACAACCATACCAACAAATCTGTCAATGTAGTATTTTAACATTGACACCACGTTCTTTTATAGAAAGCTTTCTTCTGCGAATCAGAAGCTGGGAGCACCAATGACCCAGCTAGGGGCAAGTCCTCCTTGACAAAAGTTGGGAGGGCTGCTTCTCACCGTCCAAAGTGGGCAGGGAGACAAGGTGTTTCACAAATTAGCTGGCTGTTAGGATTGGCTGCCATGGAATGTCTACAAGCCCCCTCTGGGAAGTTTTGGGGGAAGACTTCTTCAGGAATCTGAGAAACTAGCTGCATTCTTTTTATCAGGCAAACTTTTATCAGGCAGGTAGGTAGCAGTGTTGGTCTGCTGCAGTCGAAACAACAACAACAACAAAAATTCCTTCCAGTAGCACCTTAGAGACCAACTTAGTTTGTTAATTGGTATGAGCTTTCGTGTGCATGCACACTTCTTCAGATACCAGTAACTCCAGTAAATGGTTTGTTTTTCCTTGTGGAACTCTTGCCAAGCTGGGTGATTCCTAATACAGTGGTACCTCAGGTTACATATGCTTCAGGTTACATACGCTTCAGGTTACAGACTCCGCTAACCCAGAAATAGTGCTTCAGGTTAAGAACTTTGCTTCAGGATGAGAACAGAAATTGTGCTCCGGCGGCGTGGCAGCAGCAGGAGGCCCCATTAGCTAAAGTGGTTCTTCAGATTAAGAACAGTTTCAGGTTAAATATGGACCCCTGGAACAAATTAAGTACTTAACCTGAGGTACCACTGTAGAGTTGTCCAGTACAGAGAGTTCCTCCTTTATTAGCTTCTCTTTAGAGTACAGAACACCGATCAGATGTTTGAGCAGCTTCTTGGAGAAAGTGTGGCATAGTTTCCTTGCATATTCAGTTGGATAATTGGATTGTAGAGGGGTCTTAATTCTCAGACCCTTAGGTATAATGTCCAGGTTCTTGCGTTTAGTCAGAAAGAAGATGTCAGTCTGTACCTGTGCAAGTTTCTTGGTGAGGTTGATGGACTTCCATTTCATGCGGCTCAATGTGGTGCCTTCCACAATTCTAGTTACAGGTAAGTAGCCATGTTGGTCTGTCGTAGTCGAAACAAAACCAAAACCAAACAAAAAAAATTCTTCCAGTAGCACCTTAGAGACCAACTAAGTTTGTTATTGATATGAGCTTTCGTGTGCATGCACACTTCTTCAGATACCAGTCTGAAGAAGTGTGTATCTGAAGCAGTTTGCATGCACACGAAAGCTCATACCAATAACAAATTTAGTTGGTCTCTAAGGTGCTACTGGAAGGGGTTTATTATTATTATTATCAGGCAAACTCTCCAAGGTAGGACAGTCACAGCAACTTCAGCAAGGCCTTTCTTCCTCACCATACCGCAAAACACTCTTTGGACCCACTTACACCATACATTTCATTGGTGTCGTAAGCTAACTTTTAATATTAGCCCGCTTCCAGGTCATGATCTGAAGGCAAAAGATACCATGATCTTGCTGGGTAGGGTTGGGAGAGACCCCTCTTTGAAATCCTTGAGAGCCATTGCCAGTCAGTATAGTCTTCTTCTTCTTTTGCAATCACTTGTAGCAGAGTAAGATTGTCTTCCATGAACACGGTCTTTACAGTGTTAAGTGACTGTGGAGGCCAGTTCTGGATCCACATGTCCTTCCACAGCGGGGACATAGGTTTCCGGGTGGGAGTTGATCATAGTGAGGGTTTGCCAAGCATGCCTTCCTCTTAGCGTGTTTCTTGTCCTGAGTTTGAGCATCTTCAAAACCCATGACACCTTTGGTAAAGGCTGTTCTCCAATTGGAGCGCTCGCAGACCTGTGTTTCCCAATTGTCAGTGTTTATACTACATTTTTTTTTAAAGATTTGCCTTGAAAGATTCTTTAAAACTCTTTTGTTGACCACCAGCATTACGCTTTCCATTTTTAAGTTCAGAATAGACTATTTGCTTTGGAAGACGATAATCAGGCATTTGCACAACATGACCAGTCCAACGAAGTTGATGTTGAAGAATCATTGCTTTGACACTGGTGAACTTTGCTTCTTCCAGTACCCTTTCATTATGGTATGATTTTAATCTTAATCCAGTTTCTATATATTGAAAAGAATATATCTAATTATAGCAGCAAAAACTGTTACCGGTAGTCTTGTTTGCCTGAGTTCAGCAATTCAACATCAGAGCAAAATAATATATATCGGCTATAGTTTGGCACTTAGTAAATGCTTCCTAAAAGGGAAAGGAAACACTGTACAGATGAGTGCAAAAGTTTTTATTTGAGAGAAAAAAATCTTGAACAATGGAATCTGGCAAGTAAAATTGCTTCATATCAGGAACAAATTATCATTATTTTTCTAGTAGCACTAGACGCCTTCAGAAATATGAGGTCAGTAAAATTTTAGCTCTAATACGGATTAGATTAATACTTTGTTGGGAAATCACTGTTTTTATATTTGTGTATCAGCTTTGTCACGCTGGCCACGTGACCCAGAAGTGTCTCCGGACAGCGCTGGCCCCCGGCCTCTTGAGTGAGATGGGTGCACAACCCTAGAGTCTGTCAAGACTGGCCCGTACGGGCAGGGGTACCTTTACCTTTACTTTACCAGCTATGGAAGCCTTACTGATATGTTTCACATCAGGAATAATTAACAGTGACAAGCTAAAATTAAACCCTCTTAGAAACTCAGTGCTAAACTTCTGGCATTTTGAAGGGCAGCCCCTGCTCCTGGAGATGTTGGGATCACAGCTTGTGTCTGCATCCCTGTCCCTATACAGTGGTACCTTGGGTTAAGTACTTAATTCGTTCCAGAGGTCTGTTCTTAACCTGAAACTGTTCTTAACCTGAAGCACCACTTTAGCTAATGGGGCCTCCTGCTGCTGCCGCGCCGCCGGAGCACTATTTCTGTTCATTTCCTGAAGCAAAGTTTGCCATTGATTCCAACAGGAATTACTCTCAAGTAAGCGTCCTTAGGGACACGGGTGGGTTAAACGACAGAGCCTAGTACTTGCCGATCAGAAGGTTGGTGGTTCGAATCCCCGTGACGGGGTGAGCTCCTGTTGCTTGGTCCCTGCTCCTGCCAACCTAGCAGTTCGAAAGCACGTCAAAGTGCAAGTAGATAAATAGGTACCACTTTGGCGGGAAGGTAAACGGCATTTCCATGCACTGCTCTGGTTCGCCAGAAGTGGCTTAGTCATGCTGGCCACATGACCCGGAAGCTGTATGCCGGCTCCCTCGGCCAATAAAGCGAGATGAGCGCCGCAACCCCAGAGTCGGCCACGATTGGACCTAATGGTCAGGGGTCCCTTTAACTTTACCTAAGCGTCCTTAGGTTTGCAGCCTCAGTATTGTACTTAAGGAACAGGCACCCTTGTGATGTTAATACAGATTGGCTGGATGGTGTCATAGTCTTTCACTAACAGCAAGCAGACAATGGAAAATGCTTTTTAAAATGATTTTTAATTCCAAGCCTTTGAGATGGTCCAGGCTAGGCATTCAAACACACAAATTGAATCTGGTTGCCATGATAATAGATGACTGTTGCTGCTTTCTGTCTCATATTATTACTATTCCTATTATTATTTTATATTTTGCAAACTAAAATTGCCAATTTGATACTTGAACTGCGCAGTAGCTCACAATGGGTACAATCCAGTATCGTTGAAATGATTTGTGGGTTTGCCATTCATTCGAGTTTATCCCATTTTTGTTACCTTGAAAGGCTTCAGTGTTTTTATGCAATTTTTCATGGTTTTATATGGCAGACACATTGGGAGACAGAACAACATGTCAATCATAGTAATCAGGTACAGTCTGCCTTCCTGTGCAGAGCTTCTGAAAACTAATGCACACACAATTGCTCCCTTTTAGACAAACATAATTATCCTTCTCTCAAAAATACTGGAGAGAAAAATAGAGTCGTGTTACTAATGAAACCACGTCTACTCAGATAGCAAAAAGACTGAGAAGTGCTGCTCTACCCAATATTTCTTGTTCTGATATAGGTGTGACACCTCTTTCAAAAATTTAATTGTTTAGATTTTAAGCCCATCCTCACCTCAGGGCCACTTTGCTTTCTTCCTCCTGCCCACCCTCTTTGGGGTAGCCCTGGGGCAAGTAGATGGGGCATGTCATCAATGAGTGTGATGCCACTGGGGTCGAGAAACAGGAGGTGGCAAGTACCCAGTAGTGGTTAGCATCCAGCGGTGGTGAGTGCTGGGTGGCAGGCAGCGGTGATGGGCAGGAGATGGGAGACGGCCCCTGGCCCCTCCTTGGAACTTAGGAGGAGGGTGATTTGATCAGTGCTAGCAATGACGTAGCGCAGTTGAATGTAGTGAACTAGTTAAAAAAATCTCTGAAGTACATCTGAGAGTAATTCTCCTTATTGCAGGGTAAACCAAAGGTTAATTGTGTTCATTTTGGGGTAGCAGTTTGAATGATTTCAAGTTCATCTTCATATTCACACACGGGGGGCGGGCGCTCATGGCTTTCATGTAAAAAGGAAAAAAGGCCATATATAAGAAAGTTAGAAAGCAAAATGTGGAGGCAACGATCTCAGGCTTATTCGGCAGATGCAAAGTTGCTGCTGCTGCTAGTCACTTAATCACTGCTGCTAAGCAATCAGAAGGAAGGAGTGTGAGGCATTTCCCGTGGCTTTCTCACCGAAGAGATTTGCTTTGTTCTAACAGGAGCCACTGGCAGCAAGAAGCACAGGCAAAGGAACAAAGCAAACAATGCCTTGTGCCTTTAACAGCTGTATGACTGGTGTTAGTGACTTGTGGAAGTCAGTTAGTAGTTCACCACACCTCAACCAGTGTGTTATATCAGCAAAGGATGCAGAGCCCCAGCAGATACTTCAGAGATTTCCTGTTCCTAGCAGACAGCTTCTTCCAGAGTCCCTGGTTAACAGAAAAACTCCTCTTCTGCACAGTTCAAAGTAATAAAGTGGTTTTCATTTTCAGACATAAGACAAAGCTAAACACCACTATGTACTATATTCTTTTTTTAAAAAAAGTTTTTATTTATATTTTTCAAGTTTATACATTTGATTAGTCATACAATCAATTTAACATTTCAAAATTTGACTTCCTTCCCCCTCTTTCTGCGATTCCTTAAATTTATTTTTTAATATGTTCTGCATATCGAAGTTCATTAAATTTGCTCCTTTAATTACCTACTTTAAATATATACTCCTGTGGAACTGCAGGTTATTGCAATAATGCAACTAATGTTTTTATCTGTTTACAATTTATCTGTAAATATTCAATAAACCATTTCCATTCTTTTATTTAAAAAAAACAACAACTTTGTTATCTTGATTTCTTATTCTTCTGGCAAGTTTTGCCATTTCTGCATATTTTGTGAGTTTTTGTATCCAGTCTTCCTTTACTGGGACTTCTGCTCCTTTCCACTTTGGGGCAAGTAGCATTCTTGCTGCAGCAGCAGCATACATAAATAAATTTCTATACAATTTAGTCTACTATATATATATATATATCTGGTCTTTGAAGTATAGATACATATGAACGGAAAGATCCAGTAACAGAATCACCATGGTAGCTAACACTGCTGTGTAAAACCCACAGCCTCTTCCCCTGCTTCTCACAGATTCAGAGTCAGATCCTGGCAGCATCAGGACATGCAACAAGACAGGATGCTACCATGTTGAAAACAATGCCCTACAGCTGGGACGTCCGACTCCCAAGAGACTGCAATCTACTCACAGAAAAAAAAACAACTAGCAGTGATGTACCCCTTTGGGGGAGGGGATAGTTGAGCTTTTTTTATGGAGGAAAGTTCCGTTTTGGGGGATTCAGGCAAAATTTCACCTATTATACCTAATAAAAAGTCTTCTGGTTTTTTAACAGATGCATTTTTAAACATTTTCTTTAATTCATCATGTATCATTTCCCAGAAAGCCTTTACCAATGTGCATGTCCACCACGTATGGTAGAAAGCACCCTCGTTCTCTTTACATTTCCAACACAGTTTTGAACTTGTTTTGGACATTTGAGGAATTTTACTCAGTGTTGGATACTAACGAGACATCATTTTTGTATAATTTTCTTTCAGCGAACAGCATGCAGTAAACAAATTCTTCCCTTTTAGTGGAAAAGTCCACAGCACTTTTGGACGAAGCAGGGCAAGGTGGAGAAGAAGGGACAGTCTGAAGTGTGATTGCTCAATAGTGATTTAAAACATGTTTTGTTTTGATTTTAAATTAGAGAGTTGGAAAAGGAAAGGGAAAAAACACATGCAAGCCATCAGGGTTTTTTAAAGCCAGCTCAGTGGCACTCTCCGCAGCTAATTACTGAAGTCTGATATTTCTCCGTTAGCCACTGAGGACAGCTAAATGTGTTTGTCTTGACACCTCCCGAGTTTTGAGGGTCTCTGCTAATCCTGTGGTGGCAAAATTCTCACTTCCCACTATCCTCGATGATAACATCCCTAATGATCACACTAATCACAGCACCTTGTTCTATATATGCAGCATTTTTGCAACAATCAAACTTGATAACAGCTCTTAGCCCCCGACTGATATCCCTGTGATATCACCTTGCTAAAATAAAAAGTTGCTACGAAACAGGGACTAATGAATGCATCTTGATGAAATCTTTGATTCTGAGTCAGTTCTTCCCAGAGGCTGCCGGGATGACTTTATGACTCTGAAATTGTGGGCTGCACCAAGAAAAAGTGAAATTGTGGAACGTTGATCATTCACCCCTTCTCATTATAATCCAGGCTGCATATTCACAAAACCTGTAGGCACCTCAGCATTCGAGATAATTTGTGTATAGCCGAGTCTCCTTCTCTCGCCTTTATTAATTTCCTGGTCTCAGTCTAGGTTACAATACTGAGCAGGCTCACACTTCCCTTTTCCTAATGTCTAACTTTCTAGATCCTGAAATACAGACCATAGCTGTCAACAGAGGCCAACCAGAGAATATTAAGAAGCAAAGCAGCTAGTAAGCCTGATCTTTATTGATCTGTTGCAACAGGGTGCTCCCCTCACACGCAGGAAAGGAGGAGGACCCAGAGCCAAGGTGTGCCTGCCCTTATATAGACATTTTAAATTCCCTGCCCTGTAGCTCAAGACCACCCCCCACAAATATCATACCTACACCACAGAAGGGGTGTAACCCAAGACCACCACCCCGCAAACATCATACATACATCACAGAAAAGGTGGTCTACAACAGAAATTTGAATGTTGTTGTTTTTCCTGTCTGCCAGGTTATCTGATAATGCCTTATCTGATTGCCTTTCCTGGTAGTCTGTCACCCTTTGGTGATTTCCCAATTCCTGAGACAATGGGAAGGCTCCCTGACCCCCTCCCTCCTTGCAGAGACAACATTTGGTCAGTTTGGGAGTCAAAATGGTTTCAGTTCAGTCTTCCTGTGATGATCTATGTACGTGCTTGGTTGGTACATTTATGAACATTTATTTTATATATAAGACCTTATTATTACAAAATCCTGAGCAGAACCCGAGGCATCTGAGGCATGGAAATTGAAGTTGCTTGGGACAAGAGTCCTGGGTTCCTCCAAAACCACAACAGAGACAACCTTGGCCAGCTCAGTTGGTGGGCAGCAAGATAGGCAGAGTGCCCCCAACTTATCTCCTTGACCCCAAATCATTTGCTGGTGTGATTCAAGCTCCTGAATCGAGAGGTTTCCTACTATCTGCAAAACAAATAAAAACACGTGACAAGATACATATGCAGGGGATGCTCAGGCTTCCCAAAATTGTTAGCATCGCTTTTGTTTTCTTCAGGTGGCAGGTTTGAAAGTGTGATAGGAATTTTGAGGTCTTAGATCTATGGAAATGTTCATAAATGTACTAACCAAGCATGTACATAGATCAGCTAAGGAAGACCAACCTGGAACCATTTTGATTCCTAAACTGAGCAAATGTTTTCTCTGCAAGGTCAAAGTGGGAAACCTCCCCATTGTCTCTTTCCTCACAAATCCTGTCTTAAGGGCACATTTAAGATATGAATAGGGTGTCAGCCTGTGACCTGGCCCAGGAACTAAGTATTTATCACTACAAAAGAATGGCGGGCTCCCCAGGCAATCCAATCAAGTAACCTGCCAGACAGGAGATAAACAACAACAGGAGAAAAACAATATTCAAATTTCTGTTTTTAGACCGCCTTTTCTGTGATGTAGGTGTGATGTATCTGAGAGGTGGTCTTAGGTAACACCCCTTCTGTGATGTATGTATGATGTTTCTGGGGGTGGTCTTGATCTACAGGGTGGCAATTTCAAAAGTCTTTTGAAACTTGCACACCATTTTTCTGGGTCCCTCCTCTCTCCTGCGTGTGAGGGGAGCACCCTGTTGCAACAGATCAATAAAGATCAAGCTTACTAGCTGCTTTGCTTCTCAATATTCTCTGGTTGGCCTCTGTTATTCTCTCCTACCAATAGGGAACCTATGTAAGGACCCCATAAGGGAAAAGGGCAATTTTTGTTTACAACAAAAGCAGCGACAAAACAAATAGCAAATTGATTTCGTAATTAATTGATAACTGTTTATATAAAGACTCATATTAAAGCAGCAGAAAATATTCTAAATTAGAATCACTTGTGCAGTTCATGTTTTGTTTTCTTTATCCATAATACACTGTAATACTACTGCCCTCTTCTGGATCAGAGGGAAGATGACAAAGAAGTTGACGTTGGAACCTTTGTATCAAGGCAATGGGAAGAGAAAAAACCCATTGAGAGAAGTTCCCGTGTTTCTGCAAAATTGTGTATGTATATGAAAAAGGCTGGCTCTGCTGAGAACGTTCCCCCCCTTATGATTAATATTAATTTTCTACAGTCTTAACATCAGGATTTACAATCATAATAACCCAAATACAGTCAAGAGCATATCTCATATGTTTTCAATTGTACTGATTTTGTGCTGAGAACATTTTTTAAAAGTTTTTTTATTGTTTTTCATACATTAAACCAAACAAAAAAGACATACATAACACATTCACACTAAAAAGAATACATAAAGAATTAACATAGGACAACAACAGATTAACTACATTAACTACAAAACACATAACACTAACTGACTTCCCTTCGTCTCGGTATCGGAATGTGTTATAAAGTTTTTCTATCTGCAGTTTCTTCTCCTCAGACCATTCTTTACATCACAAGTGTTATATCACACCTACTGTAATTTTTAGATTTTTTACCTCTGTTTCCATGTATGCCATAAATTTATTCCAATCATTATTAAACTTTGTGTCTTTTTGATTTCTTATTTTCTGTGTCATTTTTGCCAATTCTAAATAATCAAATAGTTTGAATTGCCACTCATTTATAGTTGGGATTTTTGGTGTCTTCCAATTCTGTGCTATTAGTGTTCTGGCAGCCACTGTCACGTACTGAAAAAGTGTTTGATCTTCCTTTTTGATTTCCTCTCCAGTTATCCCCAGCAAAAAGGCTTCAGGTTTTTTTATAAGGGTATATTTTAAGATTTTTTTTAGTTCATTGTAAATGGATTCCCAGAATTTCTTGATAGGTTCACACAACCACCACATATGATAAAAATCACTCTCCTTGACCTTGCACTTCCAACATGATTTATCACCAATTTTATATATTTTATCCAGTTTTACGGGCGTTACATACCACCTGTACATCATTTTATACATATTTTCCCTGAGTGTTGTGCATGCCAAAAATCTCATACCTTTATTCCATAGTGCCTGCCATTTATCAAACTCTATATTATACCCAAAGTCCATTGCCCATCTCACCATTACCTCTTTTACTTCTTCATCCTTGGTGTCCCATTCAGGCAACAGGCTATACATTTTCGATAGGAGTTTTGTTTTACTTTCTAGTATTTCAATCTGGAATCTAGATTTTTTCTCACTTATCCCATTTTTTTTGTCCTCGGTCCAGATGGAATTGATTTGGTGGAATTGGATCCAACCTGTCAATTTGTTCTTTATTTCTTCATATGGCCTAATCCTCCAACCAGTCTCTGTTTTTACTAGTAAATCTTCGTAGGTCCATCTTTCTCCTTCGATGTTTGTGCTGAGAACATTTTCAAGGGAGTAGGAGTCGATGGCACCTCGTAGATCCATATTGCCCTTACAACTTGCGACATTATCATCTAAAGTAAATATGACCGTAGATAAGATGAAGGAAGCCAATGAGAGGGGGAAATTGTTTTCATTCGAAAACGATGCCTAACACCTGCAAAACGGCCCCTGCAACGTTTGGCAGTGCAAACCCCATGTTTAACGAAAGATTTAAAAATGAGCCCTCAATTTTGGTTTTTGCCAAAATTCCGACATATTCTGATTCCCCCCAAAACGGTGCCAAACACCTGCAAATTGTCCCCGGCAACGTTGGGCGCTGCAAACACCGCATTACCAGGTCGGCCAAAAAAATTGTGTTGGAATATTCTAGAAGAAACTTGAAAATGGTCTTGAACAAGTTGCTAGGCAACAGAAAATTTCCCCAGCAACAGGTGTCCTTATAGGTCATGTGATCGACTAAGTCTGGGTCAGTGTAAATGAGCATGTGAATGAGTCAGCATTGGGTTTCTGGCCGGATGACAAAAATAAGAAAAGATTATGTTGCTTTATTTGTTTGTTTATTTATTTATTAGTGACCAGTGTAAAGTTTTGTAAATAGTAAAGACTCTCTGAGAAAGAGAACCAAATGTTGTTTATTCCTGTAATGGAAATTTCACTAAGAGAGAGCTGGATTGCTGCTGCTGTAAAGAATTAAAAGATGCCAGAAAACATTTCTGTTAACGGAACTCTGCTGCAGAAAGAAATGGAAACCCAAAAATATATGCTCACACACCAACACAGCTGTTGCAGAGGAAGAGAAGATGTCAAAGATGGAACGCTAGCTTCGCAGTGAAAAGTGGCTCTTGTATTAAAAGCTCTTTGGGACTCAATCCTGGGGGGAGAGACGGTGCTTTTTGCCAGGGAAAAAAGCGCAGAGATTTCCCCAGGAACAGAAAGAGCGATGCTGCCGTCTCACACCTGAAGCCCTGCAGCTCTCAACTTCCTCTCGAAATTCAAATATCATTAACAGCACATGCCAAAAGAACATGTTAATCTGGGGCGATGATATCGGAGAACTCTTTGGAAAATGAAACACCAAGCTTTCAGACATATGTATTCAAGCGGGGCAGGGAAACATGCCAAACGGTATCGACATGAGAATGCTCCATTGGTCCACTTCTGTCATTCATTCCACCATTCTCTTTTGAGAGCTCATGGAAGCTTGTGCCCTAGTACAGTGGTACCTTGGTTCTCAAACACCTTGGTTCTCAAATGCCGAAAACACAGAAGTGTTCTGGTTTTCGAACGTTTTTCGGAAGCCGAACATCTGATGTGGCTGTCGGATATTGTTTCCGGGGCGTCTGCACCAATCAGAAGCCATGCCTTGGTTTTCAAACATTTCAAACAGACTTCTGGAATGGATTAAGTTTGGTGTTGTTGTTTTTTAGCAATTTAATTTGTGTTTTTGTTTTTGAGGCTTTTTCGGTTAATTTGTTTTTGTGACTGTGTGGAACCCAATTCAGCTACTGATTGTGTGACTGCAGAAATGGATAAAACTCCTCATCTAAACATTGACTATCTTCAGTGCACGTTCTGTTTCCATCGCAAAACCTTTCCGGGGAGCATTTGCAACTGGTTGGCACCATTTTTGAGTGAATTGCCAATAGTCAGATTTTTGCTCAAATTGTGACCCCGGGGCTTAGGGATTTTTTCAAAAAAATATTTTCCGCAGGTTAGGTTTTCGAGGGCTTATTTCTTGTCCTGTGATAAAAAGCCTTCTGTTTCCATCGCCAAAGCATTCAGGGGAGCCTTTGCAACCTGCTAGCACCATTTTTGAGTGAATTGCCAAAAGTCAGATTTTTGCTGAAATTGTGACCCCGGGGCTTAGGGATTTTTTCAAAAAAATATTTTCCGCCGGTTAAGTTGTTGAGGGTTGAATTCTTGTCCTGTGATAAAAAGCCTTCTGTTTCGACTGCCAAAGCTTTCAGGGGAGCCTTTGCAACCTGCTAGCACCATTTTTGAGTGAATTGCCAAAAGTCAGATTTTTGCTCAAATTGTGACCCTGGGGATTAGGGATTTTTTTAAAAAAGTATTTTCCGCCGGTTAGGTTTTCGAGGGCTTATTTCTTGTCCTGTGATAAAAAGCCTTCTGTTTCCATCACCAAAGCTTTCAGGGGAGCCTTTGCAACCTGCTGACACCATTTTTGAGTGAATTGCCAAAAGTCAGATTTTTGCTGAAATTGTGACCCCGGGGCTTAGGGATTTTTTCAAAAAAATATTTTCCGCCGGTTAGGTTGTTGAGGGCTGATTTCTTGTCCTGTGATAAAAAGCCTTCTGTTTCGACTGCCAAACCTTTTAGGGGAGCATTTGCAACGTGCTGGCACCATTTTTGAGTGAATTGCCAAAAGTCAGATTTTTGCTGAAATTGTGACCCCGGGGATTAGGTATTTTTTGAAAAAAATATTTTCCGCCGGTTAAGTTGTTGAGGGCAGATTTCTTGTCCTGTGTTTAAAAGCTTTCTGTTTCGACTGCCAAACCTTTCAGGGGAGCATTTGCAACGTGCTGGCAACATTTTTGAGTGAATTGCCAAAAGTCAGATTTTTGCTGAAATTGTGACCCCGGGGCTTAGGGATTTTTTCAAAAAAATATTTTCCGCCGGTTAAGTTGTTGAGGGCTGATTTCTTGTCCTGTGATAAAAAGCCTTCTGTTTCCATCGCAAAACCTTTCCGGGGAGCATCTGCAACTGGTTGGCACCATTTTTGAGTGAATTGCCAATAGTCAGATTTTTGCTCAAATTGTGACCCCGGGGGTTAGGGATTTTTTCAAAAAAATATTTTCCGCCGGTTAGGTTGTTGAGGGCTGATTTCTTGTCCTGTGATAAAAAGCCTTCTGTTTCGACTGCCAAACCTTTTAGGGGAGCATTTGCAACGTGCTGGCACCATTTTTGAGTGAATTGCCAAAAGTCAGATTTTTGCTGAAATTGTGACCCCGGGGCTTAGGGATTTTTTCAAAAAAATATTTTCCGCCGGTTAAGTTGTTGAGGGCGGATTTCTTGTCCTGTGATAAAAAGCCTTCTGTTTCCATCGCCAAACCTTTCCGGGGAGCATTTGCAACTGGTTGGCACCATTTTTGAGTATATTGCCAAAAGTCAGATTTTTGCTGAAATTGTGACCCCGGGGCTTAGGGATTTTTTCAAAAAAATATTTTCCGCCGGTTAAGTTGTTGAGGGCTGATTTCTTATCCTGTGATAAAAAGCCTTCTGTTTCGACTGCCAAACCTTTCAGGGGAGCATTTGCAACAAGCTGGCACCATTTTTGAGTGAATTGCCAAAAGTCAGATTTTTCCTGAAATTGTGACCCCGGGGCTTAGGGGATTTTTTCAAAAAAATATTTTCCGCCGGTTAAGTTGTTGAGGGTTGAATTCTTGTCCTGTGATAAAAAGCCTTCTGTTTCGACTGCCAAAGCTTTCAGGGGAGCATTTGCAACCGGTTGGCACCATTTTTGAGTGAATTGCCAAAAGTCAGATTTTTGCTGAAATTGTGACCCCGGGGCTTAGGGATTTCTTTAAAAAAAATATTTTCCGCCGGTTAAGTTGTTGAGGGCAGATTTCTTGTCCTGTGTTTAAAACCTTCTGTTTCGACTGCCAAACCTTTCAGGGGAGCATTTCCAACGTGCTGGTCCCATTTTTGAGTGAATTGCCAAAAGTCAGATTTTTGCTCAAATTGTGACCCTGGGGATTAGGGATTTTTTTAAAAAAGTATTTTCCGCCGGTTAGGTTTTCGAGGGCTTATTTCTTGTCCTGTGATAAAAAGCCTTCTGTTTCCATCGCCAAAGCTTTCAGGGGAGCCTTTGCAACCTGTTAGCACCATTTTTGAGTGAATTGCCAAAAGTCAGATTTTTGCTGAAATTGTGACCCCGGGGCTTAGGGATTTTTTCAAAAAAATATTTTCCGCCGGTTAAGTTGTTGAGGGCTGATTTCTTGTCCTGTGATAAAAAGCCTTCTGTTTCCATCACCAAAGCTTTCAGGGGAGCCTTTGCAACCTGCTGACACCATTTTTGAGTGAATTGCCAAAAGTCAGATTTTTGCTGAAATTGTGACCCCGGGGCTTAGGGATTTTTTCAAAAAAATATTTTCCGCCGGTTAGGTTGTTGAGGGCTGATTTCTTGTCCTGTGATAAAAAGCCTTCTGTTTCGACTGCCAAACCTTTTAGGGGAGCATTTGCAACGTGCTGGCACCATTTTTGAGTGAATTGCCAAAAGTCAGATTTTTGCTGAAATTGTGACCCCGGGGATTAGGTATTTTTTGAAAAAAATATTTTCCGCCGGTTAAGTTGTTGAGGGCAGATTTCTTGTCCTGTGTTTAAAAGCTTTCTGTTTCGACTGCCAAACCTTTCAGGGGAGCATTTGCAACGTGCTGGCAACATTTTTGAGTGAATTGCCAAAAGTCAGATTTTTGCTGAAATTGTGACCCCGGGGCTTAGGGATTTTTTCAAAAAAATATTTTCCGCCGGTTAAGTTGTTGAGGGCTGATTTCTTGTCCTGTGATAAAAAGCCTTCTGTTTCCATCGCAAAACCTTTCCGGGGAGCATCTGCAACTGGTTGGCACCATTTTTGAGTGAATTGCCAATAGTCAGATTTTTGCTCAAATTGTGACCCCGGGGGTTAGGGATTTTTTCAAAAAAATATTTTCCGCAGGTTAGGTTTTCGAGGGCTTATTTCTTGTCCTGTGATAAAAAGCCTTCTGTTTCCATCGCCAAAGCATTCAGGGGAGCCTTTGCAACCTGCTAGCACCATTTTTGAGTGAATTGCCAAAAGTCAGATTTTTGCTGAAATTGTGACCCCGGGGCTTAGGGATTTTTTCAAAAAAATATTTTCCGCCGGTTAAGTTGTTGAGGGCGGATTTCTTGTCCTGTGATAAAAAGCCTTCTGTTTCCATCGCCAAACCTTTCCGGGGAGCATTTGCAACTGGTTGGCACCATTTTTGAGTGAATTGCCAAAAGTCAGATTTTTGCTGAAATTGTGACCCCGGGGCTTAGGGATTTTTTCAAAAAAATATTTTCCGCCGGTTAGGTTGTTAAGGGCTGATTTCTTGTCCTGTGATAAAAAGCCTTCTGTTTCGACTGCCAAACCTTTTAGGGGAGCATTTGCAACGTGCTGGCACCATTTTTGAGTGAATTGCCAAAAGTCAGATTTTTGCTGAAATTGTGACCCCGGGGATTAGGTATTTTTTGAAAAAAATATTTTCCGCCGGTTAAGTTGTTGAGGGCAGATTTCTTGTCCTGTGTTTAAAAGCTTTCTGTTTCGACTGCCAAACCTTTCAGGGGAGCATTTGCAACGTGCTGGCAACATTTTTGAGTGAATTGCCAAAAGTCAGATTTTTGCTGAAATTGTGACCCCGGGGCTTAGGGATTTTTTCAAAAAAATATTTTCCGCCGGTTAAGTTGTTGAGGGCTGATTTCTTGTCCTGTGATAAAAAGCCTTCTGTTTCCATCGCAAAACCTTTCCGGGGAGCATCTGCAACTGGTTGGCACCATTTTTGAGTGAATTGCCAATAGTCAGATTTTTGCTCAAATTGTGACCCCGGGGGTTAGGGATTTTTTCAAAAAAATATTTTCCGCAGGTTAGGTTTTCGAGGGCTTATTTCTTGTCCTGTGATAAAAAGCCTTCTGTTTCCATCGCCAAAGCATTCAGGGGAGCCTTTGCAACCTGCTGGCACCATATTTGAGTGAATTGCAAAAAGTCAGATTTTTGCTGAAATTGTGACCCCGGGGCTTAGGGATTTTTTCAAAAAAATATTTTCCGCCAGTTAAGTTGTTGAGGGCTGATTTCTTGTCCTGTGATAAAAAGCCTTCTGTTTCGACTGCCAAACCTTTTAGGGGAGCATTTACAACGTGCTGGCACCATTTTTGAGTGAATTGCCAAAAGTCAGATTTTTGCTGAAATTGTGACCCCGGGGGCTTAGGGATTTTTTCAAAAAAATATTTTCCGCCAGTTAAGTTGTTGAGGGATGATTTCTTGTCCTGTGATAAAAAGCCTTCTGTTTCCATCGTCAAAGCTTTCAGGGGAGCATTTGCAACCGGTTGGCACCATTTTTGAGTGAATTGCCAAAAGTCAGATTTCTGCTGAAATTGTGACCCCGGGGCTTAGGGATTTTTTCAAAAAAATATTTTCCGCCGGTTAAATTGTTGAGGGTTGATTTCTTGTCCTGTGATAAAAAGCCTTCTGTTTCGACAGCCAAACCTTTCAGGGGAGCATTTCCAACCGGTTGGCACCATTTTTGAGTGAATTGCCAAAAGTCAGATTTTTGCTGAAATTGTGACCCCGGGGCTTAGGTATTTTTTGAAAAAAATATTTTCCGCAGGTTAGGTTTTCGAGGGCTTATTTCTTGTCCTGTGATAAAAAGCCTTCTGTTTCCATCGCCAAAGCATTCAGGGGAGCCTTTGCAACCTGCTAGCACCATTTTTGAGTATATTGCCAAAAGTCAGATTTTTGCTGAAATTGTGACCCCGGGGCTTAGGGATTTTTTCAAAAAAATATTTTCCGCCGGTTAAGTTGTTGAGGGCTGATTTCTTATCCTGTGATAAAAAGCCTTCTGTTTCGACTGCCAAACCTTTCAGGGGAGCATTTGCAACAAGCTGGCACCATTTTTGAGTGAATTGCCAAAAGTCAGATTTTTGCTGAAATTGTGACCCCGAAGCTTAGGGACTTTTTCAAAAAAATATTTTCCGCCGGTTAAGTTGTTGAGGGTTGAATTCTTGTCCTGTGATAAAAAGCCTTCTGTTTCGACTGCCAAAGCTTTCAGGGGAGCATTTGCAACCGGTTGGCACCATTTTTGAGTGAATTGCCAAAAGTCAGATTTTTGCTGAAATTGTGACCCCGGGGCTTAGGGATTTTTTTAAAAAAAATATTTTCCGCCGGTTAAGTTGTTGAGGGCAGATTTCTTGTCCTGTGTTTAAAAGCCTTCTGTTTCGACTGCCAAACCTTTCAGGGGAGCATTTGCAACGTGCTGGCACCATTTTTGAGTGAATTGCCAAAAGTCAGATTTTTGCTGAAATTGTGACCCCGGGGGCTTAGGGATTTTTTCAAAAAAATATTTTCCGCCGGTTAGGTTTTCAAGGGCTTATTTCTTGTCCTGTGATAAAAAGCCTTCTGTTTTCATCGCCAAAGCTTTCAGGGGACCCTTTGCAACGTGCTGGCACCATTTTTGAGTGAATTGCCAAAAGTCAGATTTTTGCTGAAATTGTGACCCCGGGGCTTAGGGATTTTTTCGAAAAAATATTTTCCGCCGGTTAGGTTGTTGAGGGCTGATTTCTTGTCCTGTGATAAAAAGCCTTCTGTTTCGACTGCCAAACCTTTTAGGGGAGCATTTGCAACGTGCTGGCACCATTTTTGAGTGAATTGCCAAAAGTCAGATTTTTGCTGAAATTGTGACCCCGAGGCTTAGGTATTTTTTGAAAAAAATGTTTTCCGCCGGTTAAGTTGTTGAGGGCAGGTTTCTTGTCCTGTGTTTAAAAGCCTTCTGTTTCGACAGCCAAACCTTTCAGGGGAGCATTTGCAACGTGCTGGCAACATTTTTGAGTGAATTGCCAAAAGTCAGATTTTTGCTGAAATTGTGACCCCGGGGCTTAGGGATTTTTTCAAAAAAATATTTTCCGCCGGTTAAGTTGTTGAGGGCTGATTTCTTGTCCTGTGATAAAAAGCCTTCTGTTTCCATCGCAAAACCTTTCCGGGGAGCATTTGCAACTGGTTGGCACCATTTTTGAGTGAATTGCCAATAGTCAGATTTTTGCTCAAATTGTGATCCCGGGGGTTAGGGATTTTTTCAAAAAAATATTTTCCGCAGGTTAGGTTTTCGAGGGCTTATTTCTTGTCCTGTGATAAAAAGCCTTCTGTTTCCATCGCCAAAGCATTCAGGGGAGCATCTGCAACTGGTTGGCACCATTTTTGAGTGAATTGCCAAAAGTCAGATTTTTTGCTGAAATTGTGATCCCGGGGCTTAGGGATTTTTTCAAAAAAATATTTTCTGCAGGTTAATTTATTGAGGGCTGATTTCTTGTCCTGTGATAAAAAGCCTTCTGTTTCCATCGCCAAAGCTTTCAGGGGAGCCTTTGCAACCGGTTGGCACCATTTTTGAGTGAATTGCCAAAAGTCAGATTTTTGCTGAAATTGTGACCCCGGGGCTTAGGTATTTTTTGAAAAAAATATTTTCCGCCGGTTAAGTTGTTGAGGGCAGATTTCTTGTCCTGTGTTTAAAAGCCTTCGGTTTCGACTGCCAAACCTTTCAGGGGAGCATTTGCAACTGGTTGGCACCATTTTTGAGTGAATTGCCAATAGTCAGATTTTTGCTCAAATTGTGACTCCGGGGGTTAGGGATTTTTTCAAAAAAATATTTTCCGCAGGTTAGGTTTTCGAGGGCTTATTTCTTGTCCTGTGATAAAAAGCCTTCTGTTTCCATCGCCAAAGCATTCAGGGGAGCCTTTGCAACCTGCTAGCACCATTTTTGAGTGAATTGCCAAAAGTCAGATTTTTGCTGAAATTGTGACCCCGGGGCTTAGGGATTTTTTCAAAAAAATATTTTCCGCCGGTTAAGTTGTTGAGGGCGGATTTCTTGTCCTGTGATAAAAAGCCTTCTGTTTCCATCGCCAAACCTTTCCGGGGAGCATTTGCAACTGGTTGGCACCATTTTTGAGTGAATTGCCAAAAGTCAGACTTTTTGCTGAAATTGTGATCCCGGGGCTTAGGGATTTTTTCAAAAAAATATTTTCTGCAGGTTAAGTTATTGAGGGCTGATTTCTTGTCCTGTGATAAAAAGCCTTCTGTTTCCATCGCCAAAGCTTTCAGTGGAGCCTTTGCAACCGGTTGGCACCATTTTTGAGTGAATTGCCAAAAGTCAGATTTTTGCTGAAATTGTGACCCCGGGGCTTAGGTATTTTTTGAAAAAAATATTTTCCGCCGGTTAAGTTGTTGAGGGCAGATTTCTTGTCCTGTGTTTAAAAGCTTTCGGTTTCGACTGCCAAACCTTTCAGGGGAGCATTTGCAACGTGCTGGCAACATTTTTGAGTGAATTGCCAAAAGTCAGATTTTTGCTGAAATTGTGACCCCGGGGCTTAGGGATTTTTTTAAAAAAAATATTTTCCGCCGGTTAAGTTGTTGAGGGCTGATTTCTTGTCCTGTGATAAAAAGCCTTCTGTTTCCATCGCCAAACCTTTCCGGGGAGCATTTGCAACTGGTTGGCACCATTTTTGAGTGAATTGCCAAAAGTCAGATTTTTGCTCAAATTGTTAGGGATTTTTTCAAAAAAATATTTTCCGCAGGTTAGGTTTTCGAGGGCTGATTTCTTGTCCTGTGATAAAAAGCCTTCTGTTTCCATCGCCAAAGCTTTCAGGGGAGCCTTTGCAACCTGCTGGCACCATATTTGAGTGAATTGCCAAAAGTCAGATTTTTGCTGAAATTGTGACCCCGGGGCTTAGGGATTTTTTCAAAAAAATATTTTCCGCCAGTTAAGTTGTTGAGGGCTGATTTCTTGTCCTGTGATAAAAAGCCTTCTGTTTCGACTGCCAAACCTTTTAGGGGAGCATTTACAACGTTCTGGCACCATTTTTGAGTGAATTGCCAAAAGTCAGATTTTTGCTGAAATTGTGACCCCGAAGCTTAGGGACTTTTTCAAAAAAATATTTTCCGCCGGTTAAGTTGTTGAGGGTTGAATTCTTGTCCTGTGATAAAAAGCCTTCTGTTTCGACTGCCAAAGCTTTCAGGGGAGCATTTGCAACCGGTTGGCACCATTTTTGAGTGAATTGCCAAAAGTCAGATTTTTGCTGAAATTGTGACCCCGGGGCTTAGGGATTTTTTAAAAAAAAATATTTTCCGCCGGTTAAGTTGTTGAGGGCAGATGTCTTGTCCTGTGTTTAAAAGCCTTCTGTTTCGACTGCCAAACCTTTCAGGGGAGCATTTGCAACGTGCTGGCACCATTTTTGAGTGAATTGCCAAAAGTCAGATTTTTGCTGAAATTGTGACCCGGGGGGCTTACGGATTTTTTCAAAAAAATATTTTCCGCCGGTTAGGTTTTCAAGGGCTTATTTCTTGTCCTGTGATAAAAAGCCTTCTGTTTTCATCGCCAAAGCTTTCAGGGGACCCTTTGCAACGTGCTGGCACCATTTTTGAGTGAATTGCCAAAAGTCAGATTTTTGCTGAAATTGTGACCCCGGGGCTTAGGGATTTTTTCGAAAAAATATTTTCCGCCGGTTAGGTTGTTGAGGGCTGATTTCTTGTCCTGTGATAAAAAGCCTTCTGTTTCGACTGCCAAACCTTTTAGGGGAGCATTTGCAACGTGCTGGCACCATTTTTGAGTGAATTGCCAAAAGTCAGATTTTTGCTGAAATTGTGACCCCGAGGCTTAGGTATTTTTTGAAAAAAATGTTTTCCGCCGGTTAAGTTGTTGAGGGCAGGTTTCTTATCCTGTGTTTAAAAGCCTTCTGTTTCGACAGCCAAACCTTTCAGGGGAGCATTTGCAACGTGCTGGCAACATTTTTGAGTGAATTGCCAAAAGTCAGATTTTTGCTGAAATTGTGACCCCGGGGCTTAGGGATTTTTTCAAAAAAATATTTTCCGCCGGTTAAGTTGTTGAGGGCTGATTTCTTGTCCTGTGATAAAAAGCCTTCTGTTTCCATCGCAAAACCTTTCCGGGGAGCATTTGCAACTGGTTGGCACCATTTTTGAGTGAATTGCCAATAGTCAGATTTTTGCTCAAATTGTGACCCCGGGGGTTAGGGATTTTTTCAAAAAAATATTTTCCGCAGGTTAGGTTTTCGAGGGCTTATTTCTTGTCCTGTGATAAAAAGCCTTCTGTTTCCATCGCCAAAGCATTCAGGGGAGCATCTGCAACTGGTTGGCACCATTTTTGAGTGAATTGCCAAAAGTCAGATTTTTGCTGAAATTGTGACCCCGGGGCTTAGGGATTTTTTCAAAAAAATATTTTCCGCCGGTTAAGTTGTTGAGGGCGGATTTCTTGTCCTGTGATAAAAAGCCTTCTGTTTCCATCGCCAAACCTTTCCGGGGAGCATTTGCAACTGGTTGGCACCATTTTTGAGTGAATTGCCAAAAGTCAGACTTTTTGCTGAAATTGTGATCCCGGGGCTTAGGGATTTTTTCAAAAAAATATTTTCTGCAGGTTAAGTTATTGAGGGCTGATTTCTTGTCCTGTGATAAAAAGCCTTCTGTTTCCATCGCCAAAGCTTTCAGTGGAGCCTTTGCAACCGGTTGGCACCATTTTTGAGTGAATTGCCAAAAGTCAGATTTTTGCTGAAATTGTGACCCCGGGGCTTAGGTATTTTTTGAAAAAAATATTTTCCGCCGGTTAAGTTGTTGAGGGCAGATTTCTTGTCCTGTGTTTAAAAGCTTTCGGTTTCGACTGCCAAACCTTTCAGGGGAGCATTTGCAACGTGCTGGCAACATTTTTGAGTGAATTGCCAAAAGTCAGATTTTTGCTGAAATTGTGACCCCGGGGCTTAGGGATTTTTTTAAAAAAAATATTTTCCGCCGGTTAAGTTGTTGAGGGCTGATTTCTTGTCCTGTGATAAAAAGCCTTCTGTTTCCATCGCCAAACCTTTCCGGGGAGCATTTGCAACTGGTTGGCACCATTTTTGAGTGAATTGCCAAAAGTCAGATTTTTGCTCAAATTGTGACCCCGGGGGTTAGGGATTTTTTCAAAAAAATATTTTCCGCAGGTTAGGTTTTCGAGGGCTGATTTCTTGTCCTGTGATAAAAAGCCTTCTGTTTCCATCGCCAAAGCTTTCAGGGGAGCCTTTGCAACCTGCTGGCACCATATTTGAGTGAATTGCAAAAAGTCAGATTTTTGCTGAAATTGTGACCCCGGGGCTTAGGGATTTTTTCAAAAAAATATTTTCCGCCAGTTAAGTTGTTGAGGGCTGATTTCTTGTCCTGTGATAAAAAGCCTTCTGTTTCCATCGTCAAAGCTTTCAGGGGAGCATTTGCAACCGGTTGGCACCATTTTTGAGTGAATTGCCAAAAGTCAGATTTCTGCTGAAATTGTGACCCCGGGGGCTTAGGGATTTTTTCAAAAAAATATTTTCCGCCAGTTAAGTTGTTGAGGGTTGATTTCTTGTCCTGTGATAAAAAGCCTTCTGTTTCGACAGCCAAACCTTTCAGGGGAGCATTTGCAACCGGTTGGCACCATTTTTGAGTGAATTGCCAAAAGTCAGATTTTTGCTGAAATTGTGACCCCGGGGCTTAGGTATTTTTTGAAAAAAATATTTTCCGCAGGTTAGGTTTTCGAGGGCTTATTTCTTGTCCTGTGATAAAAAGCCTTCTGTTTCCATCGCCAAAGCATTCAGGGGAGCCTTTGCAACCTGCTAGCACCATTTTTGAGTATATTGCCAAAAGTCAGATTTTTGCTGAAATTGTGACCCCGGGGCTTAGGGATTTTTTCAAAAAAATATTTTCCGCCGGTTAAGTTGTTGAGGGCTGATTTCTTATCCTGTGATAAAAAGCCTTCTGTTTCGACTGCCAAACCTTTCAGGGGAGCATTTGCAACAAGCTGGCACCATTTTTGAGTGAATTGCCAAAAGTCAGATTTTTGCTGAAATTGTGACCCCGAAGCTTAGGGACTTTTTCAAAAAAATATTTTCCGCCGGTTAAGTTGTTGAGGGTTGAATTCTTGTCCTGTGATAAAAAGCCTTCTGTTTCGACTGCCAAAGCTTTCAGGGGAGCATTTGCAACCGGTTGGCACCATTTTTGAGTGAATTGCCAAAAGTCAGATTTTTGCTGAAATTGTGACCCCGGGGCTTAGGGATTTTTTCGAAAAAATATTTTCCGCCGGTTAGGTTGTTGAGGGCTGATTTCTTGTCCTGTGATAAAAAGCCTTCTGTTTCGACTGCCAAACCTTTTAGGGGAGCATTTGCAACGTGCTGGCACCATTTTTGAGTGAATTGCCAAAAGTCAGATTTTTGCTGAAATTGTGACCCCGAGGCTTAGGTATTTTTTGAAAAAAATGTTTTCCGCCGGTTAAGTTGTTGAGGGCAGGTTTCTTGTCCTGTGTTTAAAAGCCTTCTGTTTCGACAGCCAAACCTTTCAGGGGAGCATTTGCAACGTGCTGGCAACATTTTTGAGTGAATTGCCAAAAGTCAGATTTTTGCTGAAATTGTGACCCCGGGGCTCAGGGATTTTTTCAAAAAAATATTTTCCGCCGGTTAAGTTGTTGAGGGCTGATTTCTTGTCCTGTGATAAAAAGCCTTCTGTTTCCATCGCAAAACCTTTCCGGGGAGCATTTGCAACTGGTTGGCACCATTTTTGAGTGAATTGCCAATAGTCAGATTTTTGCTCAAATTGTGATCCCGGGGGTTAGGGATTTTTTCAAAAAAATATTTTCCGCAGGTTAGGTTTTCGAGGGCTTATTTCTTGTCCTGTGATAAAAAGCCTTCTGTTTCCATCGCCAAAGCATTCAGGGGAGCATCTGCAACTGGTTGGCACCATTTTTGAGTGAATTGCCAAAAGTCAGATTTTTTGCTGAAATTGTGATCCCGGGGCTTAGGGATTTTTTCAAAAAAATATTTTCTGCAGGTTAATTTATTGAGGGCTGATTTCTTGTCCTGTGATAAAAAGCCTTCTGTTTCCATCGCCAAAGCTTTCAGGGGAGCCTTTGCAACCGGTTGGCACCATTTTTGAGTGAATTGCCAAAAGTCAGATTTTTGCTGAAATTGTGACCCCGGGGCTTAGGTATTTTTTGAAAAAAATATTTTCCGCCGGTTAAGTTGTTGAGGGCAGATTTCTTGTCCTGTGTTTAAAAGCTTTCGGTTTCGACTGCCAAACCTTTCAGGGGAGCATTTGCAACTGGTTGGCACCATTTTTGAGTGAATTGCCAATAGTCAGATTTTTGCTCAAATTGTGACTCCGGGGGTTAGGGATTTTTTCAAAAAAATATTTTCCGCAGGTTAGGTTTTCGAGGGCTTATTTCTTGTCCTGTGATAAAAAGCCTTCTGTTTCCATCGCCAAAGCATTCAGGGGAGCCTTTGCAACCTGCTAGCACCATTTTTGAGTGAATTGCCAAAAGTCAGATTTTTGCTGAAATTGTGACCCCGGGGCTTAGGGATTTTTTCAAAAAAATATTTTCCGCCGGTTAAGTTGTTGAGGGCGGATTTCTTGTCCTGTGATAAAAAGCCTTCTGTTTCCATCGTCAAAGCTTTCAGGGGAGCATTTGCAACCGGTTGGCACCATTTTTGAGTGAATTGCCAAAAGTCAGATTTCTGCTGAAATTGTGACCCCGGGGGCTTAGGGATTTTTTCAAAAAAATATTTTCCGCCAGTTAAGTTGTTGAGGGTTGATTTCTTGTCCTGTGATAAAAAGCCTTCTGTTTCGACAGCCAAACCTTTCAGGGGAGCATTTGCAACCGGTTGGCACCATTTTTGAGTGAATTGCCAAAAGTCAGATTTTTGCTGAAATTGTGACCCCGGGGCTTAGGTATTTTTTGAAAAAAATATTTTCCGCAGGTTAGGTTTTCGAGGGCTTATTTCTTGTCCTGTGATAAAAAGCCTTCTGTTTCCATCGCCAAAGCATTCAGGGGAGCCTTTGCAACCTGCTAGCACCATTTTTGAGTATATTGCCAAAAGTCAGATTTTTGCTGAAATTGTGACCCCGGGGCTTAGGGATTTTTTCAAAAAAATATTTTCCGCCGGTTAAGTTGTTGAGGGCTGATTTCTTATCCTGTGATAAAAAGCCTTCTGTTTCGACTGCCAAACCTTTCAGGGGAGCATTTGCAACAAGCTGGCACCATTTTTGAGTGAATTGCCAAAAGTCAGATTTTTGCTGAAATTGTGACCCCGAAGCTTAGGGACTTTTTCAAAAAAATATTTTCCGCCGGTTAAGTTGTTGAGGGTTGAATTCTTGTCCTGTGATAAAAAGCCTTCTGTTTCGACTGCCAAAGCTTTCAGGGGAGCATTTGCAACCGGTTGGCACCATTTTTGAGTGAATTGCCAAAAGTCAGATTTTTGCTGAAATTGTGACCCCGGGGCTTAGGGATTTTTTCGAAAAAATATTTTCCGCCGGTTAGGTTGTTGAGGGCTGATTTCTTGTCCTGTGATAAAAAGCCTTCTGTTTCGACTGCCAAACCTTTTAGGGGAGCATTTGCAACGTGCTGGCACCATTTTTGAGTGAATTGCCAAAAGTCAGATTTTTGCTGAAATTGTGACCCCGAGGCTTAGGTATTTTTTGAAAAAAATGTTTTCCGCCGGTTAAGTTGTTGAGGGCAGGTTTCTTGTCCTGTGTTTAAAAGCCTTCTGTTTCGACAGCCAAACCTTTCAGGGGAGCATTTGCAACGTGCTGGCAACATTTTTGAGTGAATTGCCAAAAGTCAGATTTTTGCTGAAATTGTGACCCCGGGGCTTAGGGATTTTTTCAAAAAAATATTTTCCGCCGGTTAAGTTGTTGAGGGCTGATTTCTTGTCCTGTGATAAAAAGCCTTCTGTTTCCATCGCAAAACCTTTCCGGGGAGCATTTGCAACTGGTTGGCACCATTTTTGAGTGAATTGCCAATAGTCAGATTTTTGCTCAAATTGTGATCCCGGGGGTTAGGGATTTTTTCAAAAAAATATTTTCCGCAGGTTAGGTTTTCGAGGGCTTATTTCTTGTCCTGTGATAAAAAGCCTTCTGTTTCCATCGCCAAAGCATTCAGGGGAGCATCTGCAACTGGTTGGCACCATTTTTGAGTGAATTGCCAAAAGTCAGATTTTTTGCTGAAATTGTGATCCCGGGGCTTAGGGATTTTTTCAAAAAAATATTTTCTGCAGGTTAATTTATTGAGGGCTGATTTCTTGTCCTGTGATAAAAAGCCTTCTGTTTCCATCGCCAAAGCTTTCAGGGGAGCCTTTGCAACCGGTTGGCACCATTTTTGAGTGAATTGCCAAAAGTCAGATTTTTGCTGAAATTGTGACCCCGGGGCTTAGGTATTTTTTGAAAAAAATATTTTCCGCCGGTTAAGTTGTTGAGGGCAGATTTCTTGTCCTGTGTTTAAAAGCTTTCGGTTTCGACTGCCAAACCTTTCAGGGGAGCATTTGCAACTGGTTGGCACCATTTTTGAGTGAATTGCCAATAGTCAGATTTTTGCTCAAATTGTGACTCCGGGGGTTAGGGATTTTTTCAAAAAAATATTTTCCGCAGGTTAGGTTTTCGAGGGCTTATTTCTTGTCCTGTGATAAAAAGCCTTCTGTTTCCATCGCCAAAGCATTCAGGGGAGCCTTTGCAACCTGCTAGCACCATTTTTGAGTGAATTGCCAAAAGTCAGATTTTTGCTGAAATTGTGACCCCGGGGCTTAGGGATTTTTTCAAAAAAATATTTTCCGCCGGTTAAGTTGTTGAGGGCGGATTTCTTGTCCTGTGATAAAAAGCCTTCTGTTTCCATCGCCAAACCTTTCCGGGGAGCATTTGCAACTGGTTGGCACCATTTTTGAGTGAATTGCCAAAAGTCAGACTTTTTGCTGAAATTGTGATCCCGGGGCTTAGTGATTTTTTCAAAATAATATTTTCTGCAGGTTAAGTTATTGAGGGCTGATTTCTTGTCCTGTGATAAAAAGCCTTCTGTTTCCA
This sequence comes from Podarcis liolepis, assembly GCF_965112155.1. NCBI lineage: Eukaryota > Metazoa > Chordata > Lepidosauria > Squamata > Lacertidae > Podarcis > Podarcis liolepis. The sequence continues at coordinate 16,449,368 of NC_139565.1, forward strand.
TCGCCAAAGCTTTCAGTGGAGCCTTTGCAACCGGTTGGCACCATTTTTGAGTGAATTGCCAAAAGTCAGATTTTTGCTGAAATTGTGACCCCGGGGCTTAGGTATTTTTTGAAAAAAATATTTTCCGCCGGTTAAGTTGTTGAGGGCAGATTTCTTGTCCTGTGTTTAAAAGCTTTCGGTTTCGACTGCCAAACCTTTCAGGGGAGCATTTGCAACGTGCTGGCAACATTTTTGAGTGAATTGCCAAAAGTCAGATTTTTGCTGAAATTGTGACCCCGGGGCTTAGGGATTTTTTTAAAAAAAATATTTTCCGCCGGTTAAGTTGTTGAGGGCTGATTTCTTGTCCTGTGATAAAAAGCCTTCTGTTTCCATCGCCAAACCTTTCCGGGGAGCATTTGCAACTGGTTGGCACCATTTTTGAGTGAATTGCCAAAAGTCAGATTTTTGCTCAAATTGTTAGGGATTTTTTCAAAAAAATATTTTCCGCAGGTTAGGTTTTCGAGGGCTGATTTCTTGTCCTGTGATAAAAATCCTTCTGTTTCCATCGCCAAAGCTTTCAGGGGAGCCTTTGCAACCTGCTGGCACCATATTTGAGTGAATTGCCAAAAGTCAGATTTTTGCTGAAATTGTGACCCCGGGGCTTAGGGATTTTTTCAAAAAAATATTTTCCGCCAGTTAAGTTGTTGAGGGCTGATTTCTTGTCCTGTGATAAAAAGCCTTCTGTTTCGACTGCCAAACCTTTTAGGGGAGCATTTACAACGTTCTGGCACCATTTTTGAGTGAATTGCCAAAAGTCAGATTTTTGCTGAAATTGTGACCCCGAAGCTTAGGGACTTTTTCAAAAAAATATTTTCCGCCGGTTAAGTTGTTGAGGGTTGAATACTTGTCCTGTGATAAAAAGCCTTCTGTTTCGACTGCCAAAGCTTTCAGGGGAGCATTTGCAACCGGTTGGCACCATTTTTGAGTGAATTGCCAAAAGTCAGATTTTTGCTGAAATTGTGACCCCGGGGCTTAGGGATTTTTTAAAAAAAAATATTTTCCGCCGGTTAAGTTGTTGAGGGCAGATGTCTTGTCCTGTGTTTAAAAGCCTTCTGTTTCGACTGCCAAACCTTTCAGGGGAGCATTTGCAACGTGCTGGCACCATTTTTGAGTGAATTGCCAAAAGTCAGATTTTTGCTGAAATTGTGACCCGGGGGGCTTACGGATTTTTTCAAAAAAATATTTTCCGCCGGTTAGGTTTTCAAGGGCTTATTTCTTGTCCTGTGATAAAAAGCCTTCTGTTTTCATCGCCAAAGCTTTCAGGGGACCCTTTGCAACGTGCTGGCACCATTTTTGAGTGAATTGCCAAAAGTCAGATTTTTGCTGAAATTGTGACCCCGGGGCTTAGGGATTTTTTCGAAAAAATATTTTCCGCCGGTTAGGTTGTTGAGGGCTGATTTCTTGTCCTGTGATAAAAAGCCTTCTGTTTCGACTGCCAAACCTTTTAGGGGAGCATTTGCAACGTGCTGGCACCATTTTTGAGTGAATTGCCAAAAGTCAGATTTTTGCTGAAATTGTGACCCCGAGGCTTAGGTATTTTTTGAAAAAAATGTTTTCCGCCGGTTAAGTTGTTGAGGGCAGGTTTCTTGTCCTGTGTTTAAAAGCCTTCTGTTTCGACAGCCAAACCTTTCAGGGGAGCATTTGCAACGTGCTGGCAACATTTTTGAGTGAATTGCCAAAAGTCAGATTTTTGCTGAAATTGTGACCCCGGGGCTTAGGGATTTTTTCAAAAAAATATTTTCCGCCGGTTAAGTTGTTGAGGGCTGATTTCTTGTCCTGTGATAAAAAGCCTTCTGTTTCCATCGCAAAACCTTTCCGGGGAGCATTTGCAACTGGTTGGCACCATTTTTGAGTGAATTGCCAATAGTCAGATTTTTGCTCAAATTGTGACCCCGGGGGTTAGGGATTTTTTCAAAAAAATATTTTCCGCAGGTTAGGTTTTCGAGGGCTTATTTCTTGTCCTGTGATAAAAAGCCTTCTGTTTCCATCGCCAAAGCATTCAGGGGAGCATCTGCAACTGGTTGGCACCATTTTTGAGTGAATTGCCAAAAGTCAGATTTTTGCTGAAATTGTGACCCCGGGGCTTAGGGATTTTTTCAAAAAAATATTTTCCGCCGGTTAAGTTGTTGAGGGCGGATTTCTTGTCCTGTGATAAAAAGCCTTCTGTTTCCATCGCCAAACCTTTCCGGGGAGCATTTGCAACTGGTTGGCACCATTTTTGAGTGAATTGCCAAAAGTCAGACTTTTTGCTGAAATTGTGATCCCGGGGCTTAGGGATTTTTTCAAAAAAATATTTTCTGCAGGTTAAGTTATTGAGGGCTGATTTCTTGTCCTGTGATAAAAAGCCTTCTGTTTCCATCGCCAAAGCTTTCAGTGGAGCCTTTGCAACCGGTTGGCACCATTTTTGAGTGAATTGCCAAAAGTCAGATTTTTGCTGAAATTGTGACCCCGGGGCTTAGGTATTTTTTGAAAAAAATATTTTCCGCCGGTTAAGTTGTTGAGGGCAGATTTCTTGTCCTGTGTTTAAAAGCTTTCGGTTTCGACTGCCAAACCTTTCAGGGGAGCATTTGCAACGTGCTGGCAACATTTTTGAGTGAATTGCCAAAAGTCAGATTTTTGCTGAAATTGTGACCCCGGGGCTTAGGGATTTTTTTAAAAAAAATATTTTCCGCCGGTTAAGTTGTTGAGGGCTGATTTCTTGTCCTGTGATAAAAAGCCTTCTGTTTCCATCGCCAAACCTTTCCGGGGAGCATTTGCAACTGGTTGGCACCATTTTTGAGTGAATTGCCAAAAGTCAGATTTTTGCTCAAATTGTGACCCCGGGGGTTAGGGATTTTTTCAAAAAAATATTTTCCGCAGGTTAGGTTTTCGAGGGCTGATTTCTTGTCCTGTGATAAAAAGCCTTCTGTTTCCATCGCCAAAGCTTTCAGGGGAGCCTTTGCAACCTGCTGGCACCATATTTGAGTGAATTGCCAAAAGTCAGATTTTTGCTGAAATTGTGACCCCGGGGCTTAGGGATTTTTTCAAAAAAATATTTTCCGCCAGTTAAGTTGTTGAGGGCTGATTTCTTGTCCTGTGATAAAAAGCCTTCTGTTTCGACTGCCAAACCTTTTAGGGGAGCATTTACAACGTTCTGGCACCATTTTTGAGTGAATTGCCAAAAGTCAGATTTTTGCTGAAATTGTGAGCCCGGGGGCTTAGGGATTTTTTCAAAAAAATATTTTCCGCCAGTTAAGTTGTTGAGGGCTGATTTCTTGTCCTGTGATAAAAAGCCTTCTGTTTCCATCGTCAAAGCTTTAAGGGGAGCATTTGCAACCGGTTGGCACCATTTTTGAGTGAATTGCCAAAAGTCAGATTTTTGCTGAAATCGTGACCCCAGGGCTTAGGGATTTTTTCAAAAAAATATTTTCCGCAGGTTAAGTTGTTGAGGGCTGATTTCTTGTCCTATGATAAAAAGCCTTCTGTATCGACTGCCAAACCTTTCAGGGGAGCATTTGCAACGTGCTGGCACCATTTTTGAGCGAATTGCCAAAAGTCAGTGTCAGGGAACTGCCATCGGAGCATCAGGTGGTGGAGGGGCTCAGGGAGGAAGAAAGAGACTCAACAGCTGAAGCAGGGACCAGCAGGGGGAGGAGGGGATCTCTGAGGGAAGGCGAGCAGGAGGGAGGGCTCAGGGACGCTTCCAGCGAGAACAGTGGGGAGGTATCTGAGTCTCCCATAGGGAGACCCACACCTCGCCGGAAACTGTCACGCCGTGAGTCCAGGAGACGCGTTTCCGTTAAGGAGCTCCTTTGCTGGAAACGCTTCCGCAGACAGCCACTGTCGGACTCTACTAGTGACTAGAGCAGACATGTCTGAGGAGCTCCGTCACACACGGAGGTTTGTGGGGTCGCACAAACTCTGAGGGAGCACGTTTTACGCACAAGCAGCTAATCAATCCCTCACAGCAGTCCGACAGTCTCTGTACGCTGCCTGTGCAAGAGAAAGCATCATGAGCGAACCAACCGGAACCGGAGGAGCGGGGGCTGGAGCTGGTCCAAGCTTGGAAGATAGATACCGAGCGTTGGAGGTCCAACTGGCGCTGCAGACGGCGAGGCTGGAGGAGAGAAGGGCTCAGGATGCAGACAAGAAGGGGAGAGCCACTCAGTTCCCCAGAAAGGTACCAGGATTGGTGCAGAAATTTGGGGGGGACCCCAAGGATTACCATGCCTTTAGGACAGAGATGCAATATGCCATTAATGTGCAGTTCGATGAGTTCCCTGATGAGGAATCGCGAGTTGCTTTCGTAATTGGGCATCTTGAGAAAGGGGCGAGAGACTGGGTTCGACCCCTAATGGCAACGCACAATGACGTACTAAAGGACACGATGAAGTTCTTTCGTGCAATGGATATCATGTTTTCCAGCGATATTGAGGAAGGGGTGGTGCGCAGACAGCTAATGGCTTGCAAGCAGGGAAGTCGATCTGTCCGTGAGTACTGGACTGAGTTTACCATGCTGATTCACAGACTGGGTTGGGATTTATCGGCGCCACCCATTCAGATGCTATTTGAAGAAGGTCTTTCTTCGGCGGTGAAAGACGAGCTGTCACGGAGCCCCAGGGCGGGGTCTATGGATCAGCTGACCAAATCTGCGCTGACCATAGGAGCGCGGCAGGAGGCAAGAGCCTTGGAGAGGCGGGAAGGGAGAGGGGAACGTTGGAAGGAGTTCCGCATTCCAGACATTCCTGAGCCAGCTTTCCCGCCGGCAGAGCCGATGGAAATCGGAACAGCGCGCGCGCGCGCATTTTCAAAAACCAGCGAGGGGGCTAAGAAGGAGGGAAAGGGCGCCCGGAAATGCTATCTCTGCCAACAGCCAGGCCACTTTGCCAGAGTCTGCCCCCAGAGGAAGGAATGGCAAGGGATGGTGGGAGCTGTTGAGGGGGGAGAACAGGGGGGAACGGAGCAGGTAAAAGCCAACGCCTGGTTGCCACAATCGGGGCACTGCAGCCAGGCCAAAGAGCAGTGAAAGTGCCCGTGCCAGAAGCTCCTCGACCTGCTCTAGTGATTGAAGTGTCGCTAGAGCTGCAAAATGGGCACCCCCTAAAAATAAAGGCGCTATTGGACTCAGGCAGCTCCTGCAATTTTATGAGCAAGGAGTTTGCTGCTGAACACCAGATACAGACTATCCCTTTAAGCAACCCCCTGCAGGTGACCACGATTGATGGCAGGGAGTTGTTGGGAGGAGGAGTCAGCTTGCAGACTGTCCCAATGATAATGAGGGTGGCAAGGCACACAGAACTGATAGCGTTTAATGTGGCCACCCTGGGAGGCGCTCCCATTATTTTGGGAATGAGCTGGCTAGCTCTACATGATCCGCTGGTTGGCTGGCATCAAAGAGTGGTGTCCTTTGGTTCAGCACATTGCTTAGAACACTGCAAAGGGGAAAAGGGTTCAGCAGGGGCCCAAGCCACCCTAGCAGGGACTGAAGTAATGGAGAAGGTGAAGGTACCACCACAGTATGCAGATCTCAGCGACGTGTTCAGCGAGAAGGAAGCTGACCAACTACCACCTCATAGGCCCTTTGATTGCCAGATCAATTTACTCCCTGGAGCACAGCTTCCCGTGGGCAAGTTGTATGCCATGTCAGACAGAGAAATGCAGGAGTTGCGAGGGTTTATTGACAAGAACCTGAAGAGAGGCTTCATCAGAGAGTCCAAAGCAGCAGGGGGTAGCCCAGTGTTTTTTGTGGACAAAAAAAACGCGGAGAAGCCGAGACTTGTATGTGATTTTAGGAGGTTAAATGCAGTGACTGAACCAGTGGCTTTCCCTATGCCCAGGATTGATGATATTTTGACCAGGGTGAGGAAGGGAAAGATTTTTACAAAGCTGGATCTAAGGGGGGCGTACAACCTGATACGCATAAGGAAAGGGGATGAATGGAAAACCACCATGTTTACCCCTTTGGGGGCATTTGAATACCTCGTTATGCCATTTGGATTACAAGCAGGCTCAGCGTGTTTTCAATCTTTTATGAACCACGTACTGGGCCCTTTGCTCTACAAGAATTGCGTTGCTTTCCTGGATGATGTGTTGGTGTATTCGGAGAATGAGGAGCAACATGTGAGAGACGTCAGAGAAGTGTTGAGCAGACTGCAAGCCAACAGGCTGTGGGTGAAACTGGAGAAGTGTCGGTTCCATACCAAGGAGGTGGAATTCCTGGGGTACCGCCTGTCAGACAAGGGATTGGCCATGGATCCCGGCAAGGTACAGGCAGTGCTGGAATGGAAAACACCCAAAACCAAGAAGGATGTGCAGAGGTTCCTAGGGTTTGGAAACTTTTATCGTAAGTTCATCCGCAACTTCGCCCATCTGACGGCGCCCATCACTGACTGTCTCAGCAGTAAAAAGAAGTTTGTATGGACGGCGGAGGCGGAGCGAGCGTTTGAGGAGCTGAAAAGGGCCTTCGCCTCTGAAGAACAACTTCTGCATGTGGATTTACGAAAGAAGCTAAGGGTTGAAACAGACGCATCTGACAGAGCCATAGGGGCGGTGCTTCTTCTGCAGCCGGGGAAGGAGGAGTCAGAGTGGCGACCGTGTGCCTTCTTTTCGCGAAAGCTGAACAAATCCGAGAGGAACTACACGGTGTACGACCGAGAACTTCTTGCTATTCATGAGGCGTTCCGGAGATGGAGGCATCTGCTAGTTGGTGCACAACATAAGGTGCAAGTGTGCACGGACCATAAAAATCTAGAGTACTGGAGAACTGCGCGAGTGCTCAACCAAAGGCAGTTGAGATGGGCCCAGGAGTTCTCCAAATTTAACTTTGAGATTTGTTACGTGCCAGGCCCAGAGAATGTTAGGGCGGACGCTCTCTCACGCAAACCTGAATATTTGGAGGGGGAGGGAGCACCCGAAGAAACCCATATCATTCCAGAGGACCGCTGGGTGTGTGGGGCGACTTTGGTGGGGCAAAGGGAATTGGTAGAGGGTACGGTGCATGATGCATACGCCCAGGACAAACTCAGGGGTCTCAGGAGGGAGGAAGACAAATCCGGTGGTTTTGAGGAGAGAAACGGGGCATTGTTTTATAAGGGAGCGTTATATATACCTGAAGGGGAATTGAGGGAGAAGGTACTCAAGCAGCTGCACGATAGCCCCACAGCAGGGCATTTTGGGCAACACAAGACCATGTGGCTGGTTACCAGGGAATTTTGGTGGCCCAAGGTCAGGGAAGATGTGCGGGAGTATGTGAGAGGGTGTGAACAATGCCAAAGAGCCAAGGGGGAGAGGCGGGCGCCGGCTGGTTTATTAGAACCACTGCCCACACCTGAAAGACCGTGGGAAGCAGTGGCAATAGATTTCATGACTGATCTGCCAAGGTCTAGAGGGAAAACAGCCATCATGGTTGTAGTAGACCTGTTAACTAAAATGGCCCACTTTATAGCCTGCTCACATGCGGTCACAGCAGAAGAAACAGCCAAATTGTTTGTAGAGAATGTGTTTCGGTTGCATGGCGCCCCCTTGAGGGTGGTTTCAGACCGAGGGAAACAATTTACTTCCAGGTTCTGGAGGAAGCTCATGAGCTTACTGCATGTAGAGGTTAATTTTTCAACGGCCCGTCATCCAGAAACCAACGGGCAGGCGGAAAGAGCAAATGGGGTTCTCCAACAATATTTGCGGTGTTATGTTAATGACAGAGAGAATGATTGGGTGGAGAAGCTGGCGTTGGCAGAATTTGCCTACAACAATGCAGAGAACGTGTCCACGGGGATGAGCCCCTTTTTGGCTAATCACGGGTGCCATCCCAGAGCCTTCCCAGGGGGGGAGGGGGAGAACTGGAGCGTTCCAGCTGCAGAACAGTTCGTTGAAGAAATGGAAGCGATCCATCGCCAGCTCCAACTCAACTTAAACAGGGCTAAGGAGGAATATAAGAGGCAGGCGGACAAAAAAAGAAGGGAAGGTGAAAGCATCAGGGTGGGGGACCAGGTGTGGCTGTCAACCCAAGGGTTGCCGTTCAAAGGAGGTTGTAAGAAATTAAGACCCAAAAGGCTGGGTCCGTTTGAAGTCAGGCAGCAGGTCAATCCAGTGGCTTTCAGGCTCCGGTTACCGAACCACATGAAGCTGCACCCAGTTTTTCACAGGTCGTTGCTGTCACCGTATAGAGGAGACAGTGAAGGGAGGGTCACTAGGGGACCAGCAATGGAGGAGAAGGAACACAGCTACCATGTAGCGGAGATCCTCGATTCCAGGTGGAAGGGAGATCAAGTAGAGTATTTGGTAATGTGGGAAGGGGAACCGGAGTCGGAAAACACCTGGGTTAGGGCAGAGGATGTCAATGACGAAGTTTTAATAGAGACTTTTCATCAGAGGTTCCCACGTAAACCTCAGCCTGTAGCGAGGTTCCGAAGGGAATACTTTGCCACCACCGACGAGGAAGAGGAGTTGGAGGGGTTCCCAGATTCTGAAGAGGAAGAGGATTCAGCGAGCCAGGACGACGATCGATGGAGGGAATTGTTCGAGACGTCGGAAGATGAGGAAGATTCTTTTCGGGGTTTTAGCCCTTCACCTCCCAGGGGAGAGGAAATGGGAGGGGGTGAGGGGGGCCCTGGAGGGGAGGTGGATGTCAGGGAACTGCCATCGGAGCATCAGGTGGTGGAGGGGCTCAGGGAGGAAGAAAGAGACTCAACAGCTGAAGCAGGGACCAGCAGGGGGAGGAGGGGATCTCTGAGGGAAGGCGAGCAGGAGGGAGGGCTCAGGGACGCTTCCAGCGAGAACAGTGGGGAGGTATCTGAGTCTCCCATAGGGAGACCCACACCTCGCCGGAAACTGTCACGCCGTGAGTCCAGGAGACGCGTTTCCGTTAAGGAGCTCCTTTGCTGGAAACGCTTCCGCAGACAGCCACTGTCGGACTCTACTAGTGACTAGAGCAGACATGTCTGAGGAGCTCCGTCACACACGGAGGTTTGTGGGGTCGCACAAACTCTGAGGGAGCACGTTTTACGCACAAGCAGCTAATCAATCCCTCACAGTCAGATTTTTGCTGAAATTGTGACCCCGGGGGTTAGGGATTTTTTCAAAAAAATATTTTCCGCAGGTTAGGTTTTCGAGGGCTTATTTCTTGTCCTGTGATAAAAAGCCTTCTGTTTCCATCGCCAAAGCATTCAGGGGAGCCTTTGCAACCTGCTAGCACCATTTTTGAGTGAATTGCCAAAAGTCAGATTTTTGCTGAAATTGTGACCCCGGGGCTTAGGGATTTTTTCAAAAAAATATTTTCCGCCGGTTAAGTTGTTGAGGGCGGATTTCTTGTCCTGTGTTTAAAAGCTTTCGGTTTCGACTGCCAAACCTTTCCGGGGAGCATTTGCAACTGGTTGGCACCATTTTTGAGTGAATTGCCAAAAGTCAGATTTTTGCTGAAATTGTGACCCCGGGGCTTAGGGATTTTTTCAAAAAAATATTTTCCGCAGGTTAGGTTTTCGAGGGCTGATTTCTTGTCCTGTGATAAAAAGCCTTCTGTTTCCATCGCCAAAGCTTTCAGGGGAGCCATTGCAACCTGCTGGCACCATATTTGAGTGAATTGCAAAAAGTCAGATTTTTGCTGAAATTGTGACCCCGGACTTAGGGATTTTTTCAAAAAAATATTTTCCGCCAGTTAAGTTGTTGAGGGCTGATTTCTTGTCCTGTGATAAAAAGCCTTCTGTTTCGACTGCCAAACCTTTTAGGGGAGCATTTACAACGTGCTGGCACCATTTTTGAGTGAATTGCCAAAAGTCAGATTTTTGCTGAAATTGTGAGCCCGGGGGCTTAGGGATTTTTTCAAAAAAATATTTTCCGCCAGTTAAGTTGTTGAGGGCTGATTTCTTGTCCTGTGATAAAAAGCCTTCTGTTTCCATCGTCAAACCTTTCCGGGGAGCATTTGCAACGTGCTGGCACCATTTTTGAGTGAATTGCCAAAAGTCAGATTTTTGCTGAAATTGTGACCCCGGGGCTTAGGGATTTTTTCAAAAAAATATTTTCCGCCGGTTAAGTTGTTGAGGGCTGATTTCTTGTCCTGTGATAAAAAGCCTTCTGTTTCCATCGCAAAACCTTTCCGGGGAGCATTTGCAACTGGTTGGCACCATTTTTGAGTGAATTGCCAAAAGTCAGATTTTTGCTGAAATTGTGACCCCGGGGGTTCGGGATTTTTTCAAAAAAATATTTTCCGAAGGTTAGGTTTTCGAGGGCTTATTTCTTGTCCTGTGATAAAAAGCCTTCTGTTTCCATCGCCAAAGCATTCAGGGGAGCCTTTGCAACCTGCTAGCACCATTTTTGAGTGAATTGCCAAAAGTCAGAATTTTGCTGAAATTGTGACCCCGGGGCTTAGGGATTTTTTCAAAAAAATATTTTCCGCCGGTTAAGTTGTTGAGGGCTGATTTCTTGTCCTGTGATAAAAAGCCTTCTGTTTCCATCGTCAAAGCTTTCAGGGGAGCATTTGCAACCGGTTGGCACCATTTTTGAGTGAATTGCCAAAAGTCAGATTTTTGCTGAAATTGTGACCCCGGGGCTTAGGTATTTTTTGAAAAAAAATATTTTCCGCCGGTTAAGTTGTTGAGGGCAGATTTCTTGTCCTGTGTTTAAAAGCCTTCTGTTTCGACTGCCAAACCTTTCAGGGGAGCATTTGCAACGTGCTGGCAACATTTTTGAGTGAATTGCCAAAAGTCAGATTTTTGCTGAAATTGTGACCCCGGGGCTTAGGGATTTTTTCAAAAAAATATTTTCCGCCGGTTAAGTTGTTGAGGGCTGATTTCTTGTCCTGTGATAAAAAGCCTTCTGTTTCCATCGCAAAACCTTTCCGGGGAGCATTTGCAACTGGTTGGCACCATTTTTGAGTGAATTGCCAATAGTCAGATTTTTGCTCAAATTGTGACCCCGGGGGTTCGGGATTTTTTCAAAAAAATATTTTCCGCCGGTTAAGTTATTGAGGGCTGATTTCTTGTCCTGTGATAAAAAGCCTTCTGTTTCCATCGTCAAAGCTTTCAGGGGAGCATTTGCAACTGGTTGGCACCATTTTTGAGTGAATTGCCAAAAGTCAGATTTTTGCTGAAATTGTGACCCCGGGGCTTAGGGATTTTTTCAAAAAAATATTTTCCGCCGGTTAAGTTGTTGAGGGCTGATTTCTTGTCCTGTGATTAAAAGCCTTCTGTTTCCATCGCAAAACCTTTCCGGGGACCATTTGCAACTGGTTGGCAGCATTTTTGAGTGAATTGCCAAAAGTCAGATTTTTGCTGAAATTGTGACCCCGGGGGCTTAGGGACTTTTTCAAAAAAATATTTTCCGCCGGTTAAGTTGTTGAGGGCTGATTTCTTATCCTGTGATAAAAAGCCTTCTGTTTCGATCGCAAAACCTTTCCGGGGAGCATTTGCAACTGGTTGGCACCATTTTTGAGTGAATTGCCAAAAGTCAGATTTTTGCTCAAATTGTGACCCTGGGGATTAGGGATTTTTTAAAAAAAATATTTTCCGCAGGTTAGGTTTTTGAGGGCTTATTTCTTGTCCTGTGATAAAAAGCCTTCTGTTTCCATCGTCAAAGCTTTCAGGGGAGCATTTGCAACCGGTTGGCACCATTTTTGAGTGAATTGCCAAAAGTCAGATTTTTGCTGAAATCGTGACCCCGGGGCTTAGGGATATTTTCAAAAAAATATTTTCCGCCGGTTAAGTTGTTGAGGGCGGATTTCTTGTCCTGTGATAAAAAGCCTTCTGTTTCCATCGTCAAAGCTTTCAGGGGAGCATTTGCAACCGGTTGGCACCATTTTTGAGTGAATTGCCAAAAGTCAGATTTTTGCTGAAATTGTGACCCCGGGGCTTAGGTATTTTTTGAAAAAAATATTTTCCGCCGGTTAAGTTGTTGATGGCGGATTTCTTGTCCTGTGATAAAAAGCCTTCTGTTTCCATCGTCAAAGCTTTCAGGGGAGCATTTGCAACCGGTTGGCACCATTTTTGAGTGAATTGCCAATAGTCAGATTTTTGCTCAAATTGTGACCCCGGGGGTTCGGGATTTTTTCAAAAAAATATTTTCCGCCGGTTAAGTTATTGAGGGCTGATTTCTTGTCCTGTGATTAAAAGCCTTCTGTTTCCATCGCAAAACCTTTCCGGGGACCATTTGCAACTGGTTGGCAGCATTTTTGAGTGAATTGCCAAAAGTCAGATTTTTGCTGAAATTGTGACCCCGGGGGCTTAGGGACTTTTTCAAAAAAATATTTTCCGCCGGTTAAGTTGTTGAGGGCTGATTTCTTATCCTGTGATAAAAAGCCTTCTGTTTCCATCGCAAAACCTTTCCGGGGAGCATTTGCAACTGGTTGGCACCATTTTTGAGTGAATTGCCAAAAGTCAGATTTTTGCTCAAATTGTGACCCTGGGGATTAGGGATTTTTTAAAAAAAATATTTTCCGCAGGTTAGGTTTTTGAGGGCTTATTTCTTGTCCTGTGATAAAAAGCCTTCTGTTTCCATCGTCAAAGCTTTCAGGGGAGCATTTGCAACCGGTTGGCACCATTTTTGAGTGAATTGCCAAAAGTCAGATTTTTGCTGAAATCGTGACCCCGGGGCTTAGGGATTTTTTCAAAAAAATATTTTCCGCCGGTTAAGTTGTTGAGGGCTGATTTCTTGTCCTGTGATAAAAAGCCTTCTGTTTCCATCGTCAAAGCTTTCAGGGGAGCATTTGCAACCGGTTGGCACCATTTTTGAGTGAATTGCCAAAAGTCAGATTTTTGCTGAAATTGTGACCCCATGGCTTATGGATTTTTTCAAACAAATATTTTCCGCCGGTTAAGTTATTGAGGGCGGATTTCTTGTCCTGTGATAAAAAGCCTTCTGTTTCGACTGCCAAAGCTTTCAGGGGAGCATTTGCAACGTGCTGGCACCATTTTTGAGTGAATTGCCAAAAGTCAGATTTTTGCTGAAATTGTGACCCCGGGGCTTAGGGATTTTTTCAAAAAAATATTTTCCGCCGGTTAAGTTATTGAGGGCTGATTTCTTGTCCTGTGATAAAAAGCCTTCTGTTTACATCGCAAAACCTTTCCGGGGAGCATTCGCAACTGGTTGGCACCATTTTTGAGTGAATTGCCAAAAGTCAGATTTTTGCTGAAATTGTGACCCCGGGGGTTCGGGATTTTTTCAAAAAAATATTTTCCGAAGGTTAGGTTTTCGAGGGCTTATTTCTTGTCCTGTGATAAAAAGCCTTCTGTTTCCATCGCCAAAGCATTCAGGGGAGCCTTTGCAACCTGCTAGCACCATTTTTGAGTGAATTGCCAAAAGTCAGATTTTTGCTGAAATTGTGACCCCGGGGCTTAGGGATTTTTTCAAAAAAATATTTTCCGCCGGTTAAGTTATTGAGGGCTGATTTCTTGTCCTGTGATAAAAAGCCTTCTGTTTCCATCGTCAAAGCTTTCAGGGGAGCATTTGCAACCGGTTGGCACCATTTTTGAGTGAATTGCCAAAAGTCAGATTTTTGCTGAAATTGTGACCCCGGGGCTTAGGTATTTTTTGAAAAAAATATTTTCCGCCGGTTAAGTTGTTGATGGCAGATTTCTTGTCCTGTGTTTAAAAGCCTTCTGTTTCGACTGCCAAACCTTTGAGGGGAGCATTTGCAACGTGCTGGCAACATTTTTGAGTGAATTGCCAAAAGTCAGATTTTTGCTGAAATTGTGACCCCGGGGCTTAGGGATTTTTTCAAAAAAATATTTTCCGCCGGTTAAGTTGTTGAGGGCTGATTTCTTGTCCTGTGATAAAAAGCCTTCTGTTTCCATCGCAAAACCTTTCCGGGGAGCATTTGCAACTGGTTGGCACCATTTTTGAGTGAATTGCCAATAGTCAGATTTTTGCTCAAATTGTGACCCCGGGGGTTAGGGATTTTTTCAAAAAAATATTTTCCGCAGGATAGGTTTTCGAGGGCTTATTTCTTGTCCTGTGATAAAAAGCCTTCTGTTTCCATCGCCAAAGCATTCAGGGGAGCCTTTGCAACCTGCTAGCACCATTTTTGAGTGAATTGCCAAAAGTCAGATTTTTGCTGAAATTGTGACCCCGGGGCTTAGGGATTTTTTCAAACAAATATTTTCCGCCGGTTAAGTTGTTGAGGGCTGATTTCTTGTCCTGTGATAAAAAGCCTTCTGTTTCGACTGCCAAAGCTTTCAGGGGAGCATTTGCAACGTGCTGGCACCATTTTTGAGTGAATTGCCAAAAGTCAGATTTTTGCTGAAATTGTGACCCCGGGGCTTAGGGATTTTTTCAAAAAAATATTTTCCGCCGGTTAAGTTATTGAGGGCTGATTTCTTGTCCTGTGATTAAAAGCCTTCTGTTTCCATCGTCAAAGCTTTCAGGGGAGCATTTGCAACCGGTTGGCACCATTTTTGAGTGAATTGCCAAAAGTCAGATTTTTGCTGAAATTGTGACCCCGGGGCTTAGGGATTTTTTCAAAAAAATATTTTCCGCCGGTTAAGTTGTTGAGGGCGGATTTCTTGTCCTGTGATAAAAAGCCTTCTGTTTCCATCGTCAAAGCTTTCAGGGGAGCATTTGCAACCGGTTGGCACCATTTTCGAGTGAATTGCCAAAAGTCAGATTTTTGCTGAAATTGTGACCCCGGGGCTTAGGGATTTTTTCAAAAAAATATTTTCCGCCGGTTAATTTGTTGAGGGCTTATTTCTTGTCCTGTGATAAAAAGCCTTCTGTTTCCATCGCAAAACCTTTCCGGGGAGCATTTGCAACTGGTTGGCACCATTTTTGAGTGAATTGCCAAAAGTCAGATTTTTGCTGAAATTGTGACCCCGGGGGTTCGGGATTTTTTCAAAAAAATATTTTCCGAAGGTTAGGTTTTCGAGGGCTTATTTCTTGTCCTGTGATAAAAAGCCTTCTGTTTCCATCGCCAAAGCATTCAGGGGAGCCTTTGCAACCTGCTAGCACCATTTTTGAGTGAATTGCCAAAAGTCAGAATTTTGCTGAAATTGTGACCCCGGGGCTTAGGGATTTTTTCAAAAAAATATTTTCCGCCGGTTAAGTTATTGAGGGCTGATTTCTTGTCCTGTGATAAAAAGCCTTCTGTTTCCATCGTCAAAGCTTTCAGGGGAGCATTTGCAACCGGTTGGCACCATTTTTGAGTGAATTGCCAAAAGTCAGATTTTTGCTGAAATTGTGACCCCGGGGCTTAGGTATTTTTTGAAAAAAATATTTTCCGCCGGTTAAGTTGTTGAGGGCAGATTTCTTGTCCTGTGTTTAAAAGCCTTCTGTTTCGACTGCCAAACCTTTCAGGGGAGCATTTGCAACGTGCTGGCAACATTTTTGAGTGAATTGCCAAAAGTCAGATTTTTGCTGAAATTGTGACCCCGGGGCTTAGGGATTTTTTCAAAAAAATATTTTCCGCCGGTTAAGTTGTTGAGGGCTTATTTCTTGTCCTGTGATAAAAAGCCTTCTGTTTCCATCGCAAAACCTTTCCGGGGAGCATTTGCAACTGGTTGGCACCATTTTTGAGTGAATTGCCAATAGTCAGATTTTTGCTCAAATTGTGACCCCGGGGGTTAGGGATTTTTTCAAAAAAATATTTTCCGCAGGTTAGGTTTTCGAGGGCTTATTTCTTGTCCTGTGATAAAAAGCCTTCTGTTTCCATCGCCAAAGCATTCAGGGGAGCCTTTGCAACCTGCTAGCACCATTTTTGAGTGAATTGCCAAAAGTCAGATTTTTGCTGAAATTGTGACCCCGGGGCTTAGGGATTTTTTCAAAAAAATATTTTCCGCCGGTTAAGTTGTTGAGGGCTGATTTCTTGTCCTGTGATAAAAAGCCTTCTGTTTCCATCGTCAAAGCTTTCAGGGGAGCATTTGCAACCGGTTGGCACCATTTTTGAGTGAATTGCCAAAAGTCAGATTTTTGCTGAAATTGTGACCCCGGGGCTTAGGTATTTTTTGAAAAAAATATTTTCCGCCGGTTAAGTTGTTGATGGCAGATTTCTTGTCCTGTGTTTAAAAGCCTTCTGTTTCGACTGCCAAACCTTTGAGGGGAGCATTTGCAACGTGCTGGCAACATTTTTGAGTGAATTGCCAAAAGTCAGATTTTTGCTGAAATTGTGACCCCGGGGCTTAGGGATTTTTTCAAAAAAATATTTTCCGCCGGTTAAGTTGTTGAGGGCTGATTTCTTGTCCTGTGATAAAAAGCCTTCTGTTTCCATCGCAAAACCTTTCCGGGTAGCATTTGCAACTGGTTGGCACCATTTTTGAGTGAATTGCCAATAGTCAGATTTTTGCTGAAATTGTGACCCCGGGGGCTAGGGATTTTTTCAAAAAAATATTTTCCGCCGGTTAAGTTGTTGAGGGCTGATTTCTTGTCCTGTGATAAAAAGCCTTCTGTTTCCATCGCAAAACCTTTCCGGGGAGCATTTGCAACTGGTTGGCACCATTTTTGAGTGAATTGCCAAAAGTCAGATTTTTGCTGAAATTGTGACCCCGGGCCTTAGGGATTTTTTCAAAAAAATATTTTCCGCCAGTTAAGTTGTTGAGGGCGGATTTCTTGTCCTGTGATAAAAAGCCTTCTGTTTCGACTGCCAAAGCTTTCAGGGGAGCATTTGCAACGTGCTGGCACCATTTTTGAGTGAATTGCCAAAAGTCAGATTTTTGCTGAAATTGTGACCCCGGGCCTTAGGGATTTTTTCAAAAAAATATTTTCCGCCGGTTAAGTTGTTGAGGGCGGATTTCTTGTCCTGTGATAAAAAGCCTTCTGTTTCCATCGTCAAAGGTTTCAGGGGAGCATTTGCAACCGGTTGGCACCATTTTTGAGTGAATTGCCAAAAGTCAGATTTTTGCTGAAATTGTGACCCCGGGGCTTAGGTATTTTTTCAAAAAAATATTTTCCGCCGGTTAAGTTGTTGAGGGCTGATTTCTTGTCCTGTGATTAAAAGCCTTCTGTTTCCATCGCAAAACCTTTCCGGGGAGCATTTGCAACTGGTTGGCACCATTTTTGAGTGAATTGCCAAAAGTCAGATTTTTGCTGAAATTGTGACCCCGGGGGCTTAGGGATTTTTTCAAAAAAATATTTTCCGCCAGTTAAGTTGTTGAGGGCGGATTTCTTGTCCTGTGATAAAAAGCCTTCTGTTTCCATCGTCCAAGCTTTCAGGGGAGCATTTGCAACCGGTTGGCACCATTTTTGAGTGAATTGCCAAAAGTCAGATTTTTGCTGAAATTGTGACCCCGGGGTTTAGGGATTTTTTCAAAAAAATATTTTCCGCAGGTTAGGTTTTCGAGGGCTGATTTCTTGTCCTGTGATAAAAAGCCTTCTGTTTCCATCGCCAAAGCTTTCAGGGGAGCCTTTGCAACCTGTTAGCACCATTTTTGAGTGAATTGCCAAAAGTCAGATTTTTGCTGAAATTGTGACCTCGGGGCTTAGGGATTTTTTCGAAAAAAAATTTCCGCCGGTTAAGTTGTTGAGGGCTGATTTCTTGTCCTGTGATAAAAAGCCTTCTGTTTCCATCGTCAAAGCTTTCAGGGGAGCATTTGCAACCGGTTGGCACCATTTTTGATTGAATTACCAAAAGTCAGATTTTTGCTGATATTGTGACCCCGGGGCTTAGGGATTTTTTTCAAAAAAATATTTTCCGCCGGTTAATTTGTTGAGGGCTTATTTCTTGTCCTGTGATAAAAAGCCTTCTGTTTCGACTGCCAAACCTTTCAGGGGAGCATTTGCAACTGGTTGGCACCATTTTTGAGTGAATTGCCAAAAGTCAGATTTTTGCTGAAATTGTGACCCCGGGCCTTAGGGATTTTTTCAAAAAAATATTTTCCGCCAGTTAAGTTGTTGAGGGCGGATTTCTTGTCCTGTGATAAAAAGCCTTCTGTTTCCATCGTCAAAGCTTTCAGGGGAGCATTTGCAACCGGTTGGCACCATTTTTGAGTGAATTGCCAAAAGTCAGATTTTTGCTGAAATTGTGACCCCGGGGCTTAGGGATTTTTTCAAAAAAATATTTTCCGCCGGTTAAGTTGTTGAGGGCTGATTTCTTGTCCTGTGATTAAAAGCCTTCTGTTTCCATCGCAAAACCTTTCCGGGGAGCATTTGCAACTGGTTGGCACCATTTTTGAGTGAATTGCCAAAAGTCAGATTTTTGCTGAAATTGTGACCCCGGGGTTTAGGGATTTTTTCAAAAAAATATTTTCCGCAGGTTAGGTTTTCGAGGGCTGATTTCTTGTCCTGTGATAAAAAGCCTTCTGTTTCCATCGCCAAAGCTTTCAGGGGAGCCTTTGCAACCTGTTAGCACCATTTTTGAGTGAATTGCCAAAAGTCAGATTTTTGCTGAAATT
Organism: Podarcis liolepis; assembly: GCF_965112155.1. NCBI lineage: Eukaryota > Metazoa > Chordata > Lepidosauria > Squamata > Lacertidae > Podarcis > Podarcis liolepis. The sequence goes on from NC_139565.1 coordinate 16,467,688, forward strand.
GTGACCCCGGGGCTTAGGGATTTTTTCCAAAAAATATTTTCCGCCGGTTAATTTGTTGAGGGCTTATTTCTTGTCCTGTGATAAAAAGCCTTCTGTTTCGACTGCCAAACCTTTCAGGGGAGCATTTGCAACTGGTTGGCACCATTTTTGAGTGAATTGCCAAAAGTCAGATTTTTGCTGAAATTGTGACCCCGGGCCTTAGGGATTTTTTCAAAAAAATATTTTCCGCCGGTTAAGTTGTTGAGGGCGGATTTCTTGTCCTGTGATAAAAAGCCTTCTGTTTCCATCGTCAAAGCTTTCAGGGGAGCATTTGCAACTGGTTGGCACCATTTTTGAGTGAATTGCCAAAAGTCAGATTTTTGCTGAAATTGTGACCCCGGGGCTTAGGTATTTTTTCAAAAAAATATTTTCCGCCGGTTAAGTTGTTGAGGGCTGATTTCTTGTCCTGTGATTAAAAGCCTTCTGTTTCCATCGCAAAACCTTTCCGGGGAGCATTTGCAACTGGTTGGCACCATTTTTGAGTGAATTGCCAAAAGTCAGATTTTTGCTGAAATTGTGACCCCGGGGGCTTAGGGATTTTTTCAAAAAAATATTTTCCGCCGGTTAAGTTGTTGAGGGCTGATTTCTTGTCCTGTGATAAAAAGCCTTCTGTTTCCATCGCAAAACCTTTCCGGGGAGCATTTGCAACTGGTTGGCACCATTTTTGAGTGAATTGCCAAAAGTCAGATTTTTGCTGAAATCGTGACCCCGGGGCTTAGGGATTTTTTCAAAAAATTATTTTCCGCAGGTTAGGTTTTCGAGGGCTTATTTCTTGTCCTGTGATAAAAAGCCTTCTGTTTCCATCGCCAAAGCTTTCAGAGGAGCCTATGCAACCTGCTAGCACCATTTTTGAGTGAATTGCCAAAAGTCAGATTTTTGCTGAAATTGTGACCCCGGGGCTTAGGGATTTTTTCAAAAAAATATTTTCCGCCGGTTAAGTTGTTGAGGGCTGATTTCTTGTCCTGCGATAAAAAGCCTTCTTTTTCGACTGCCAAACCTTTCAGGGGAGCATTTGCAACGTGCTGGCACCATTTTTGAGTGAATTGCCAAAAGTCAGATTTTTGCTGAAATTGTGACCCCGGGGCTTAGGGATTTTTTCAAAAAAATATTTTCCGCCGGTTAAGTTGTTTAGGGCTGATTGCTTGTCCTGTGATAAAAAGCCTTCTGTTTCCATCGCCAAACCTTTCCGGGGAGCATTTGCAACTGGTTGGCACCATTTTTGAGTGAATTGCCAAAAGTCAGATTTTTGCTGAAATTGTGACCCCGGGGTTTAGGGATTTTTTCAAAAAAATATTTTCCGCAGGTTAGGTTTTCGAGGGCTGATTTCTTGTCCTGTGATAAAAAGCCTTCTGTTTCCATCGCCAAAGCTTTCAGGGGAGCCTTTGCAACCTGTTAGCACCATTTTTGAGTGAATTGCCAAAAGTCAGATTTTTGCTGAAATTGTGACCCCGGGGCTTAGGGATTCTTTCCAAAAAATATTTTCCGCCGGTTAATTTGTTGAGGGCTTATTTCTTGTCCTGTGATAAAAAGCCTTCTGTTTCGACTGCCAAACCTTTCAGGGGAGCATTTGCAACTGGTTGGCACCATTTTTGAGTGAATTGCCAAAAGTCAGATTTTTTCTGAAATTGTGACCCCGGGCCTTAGGGATTTTTTCAAAAAAATATTTTCCGCCGGTTAAGTTGTTGAGGGCGGATTTCTTGTCCTGTGATAAAAAGCCTTCTGTTTCCATCGTCAAAGCTTTCAGGGGAGCATTTGCAACTGGTTGGCACCATTTTTGAGTGAATTGCCAAAAGTCAGATTTTTGCTGAAATTGTGACCCCGGGGCTTAGGTATTTTTTCAAAAAAATATTTTCCGCCGGTTAAGTTGTTGAGGGCTGATTTCTTGTCCTGTGATTAAAAGCCTTCTGTTTCCATCGCAAAACCTTTCCGGGGAGCATTTGCAACTGGTTGGCACCATTTTTGAGTGAATTGCCAAAAGTCAGATTTTTGCTGAAATTGTGACCCCGGGGGCTTAGGGATTTTTTCAAAAAAATATTTTCCGCCGGTTAAGTTGTTGAGGGCTGATTTCTTGTCCTGTGATAAAAAGCCTTCTGTTTCCATCGCAAAACCTTTCCGGGGAGCATTTGCAACTGGTTGGCACCATTTTTGAGTGAATTGCCAAAAGTCAGATTTTTGCTGAAATCGTGACCCCGGGGCTTAGGGATTTTTTCAAAAAAATATTTTCCGCAGGTTAGGTTTTCGAGGGCTTATTTCTTGTCCTGTGATAAAAAGCCTTCTGTTTCCATCGCCAAAGCTTTCAGAGGAGCCTTTGCAACCTGCTAGCACCATTTTTGAGTGAATTGCCAAAAGTCAGATTTTTGCTGAAATTGTGACCCCGGGGCTTAGGGATTTTTAAAAAAAAATATTTTCCGCCGGTTAAGTTGTTGAGGGCTGATTTCTTGTCCTATGATAAAAAGCCTTCTGTATCGACTGCCAAACCTTTCAGGGGAGCATTTGCAACGTGCTGGCACCATTTTTGATTGAATTGCCAAAAGTCAGATTTTTGCTGAAATTGTGACCCCGGGGCTTAGGGATTTTTTCAAAAAAATATTTTCCGCCGGTTTAGTTGTTTAGGGCTGATTGCTTGTCCTGTGATAAAAAGCCTTCTGTTTCCATCGCCAAACCTTTCCGGGGAGCATTTGCAACTGGTTGGCACCATTTTTGAGTGAATTGCCAAAAGTCAGATTTTTGCTGAAATTGTGACCCCGGGGTTTAGGGATTTTTTCGAAAAAAAATTTTCCGCCGGTTAAGTTGTTGAGGGCTGATTTCTTGTCCTGTGATAAAAAGCCTTCTGTTTCCATCGTCAAAGCTTTCAGGGGAGCATTTGCAACCGGTTGGCACCATTTTTGAGTGAATTGCCAAAAGTCAGATTTTTGCTGAAATTGTGACCCCGGGGCTTAGGGATTTTTTCAAAAAAATATTTTCCGCCGGTTAAGTTGTTGAGGGCTGATTTTTTGTCCTGTGATAAAAAGCCTTCTGTTTCGACTGCCAAACCTTTCAGGGGAGCATTTGCAACTGGTTGGCACCGTTTTTGAGTGAAATGCCAAAAGTCAGATTTTTGCTGAAATTGTGACCCCGGGGCTTAGGGATTTTTTCAAAAAAAATTTTTCCGTAGGTTAGGTTTTCGAGGGCTTATTTCTTGTCCTGTGATAAAAAAGCTTCTGTTTCCATCGCCAAAGCATTCAGGGGAGCCTTTGCAACCTGCTAGCACCATTTTCGAGTGAATTGCTAAAAGTCAGATTTTTGCTGAAATTGTGACCCCGGGGCTTAGGGATTTTTTCAAAAAAATATTTTCCGCAGGTAAGCTTTTTGATGGCTGATTTCTTGTCCTATGATAAAAAGCCTTCTGTATCGACTGCCAAACTTTCCGGGGAGCATTTGCAACTGGTTGGCACCATTTTTGAGTGAATTGCCAAAAGTCAGATTTTTGCTGAAATTGTGACCCCGGGGCTTAGGGATTTTTTTCAAAAAAATATTTTCCGCCGGTTAAGTTGTTTAGGGCTGATTTCTTGTCCTGTGATAAAAAGCCTTCTGTTTCCATCGCCAAAGCTTTCAGGGGAGCCTTTGCAACCTGTTAGCACCATTTTTGAGTGAATTGCCAAAAGTCAGATTTTTGCTGAAATTGTGACCCCGGGGCTTAGGGATTTTTTCGAAAAAAAATTTCCGCCGGTTAAGTTGTTGAGGGCTGATTTCTTGTCCTGTGATAAAAAGCCTTCTGTTTCCATCGTCAAAGCTTTCAGGGGAGCATTTGCAACCGGTTGGCACCATTTTTGATTGAATTACCAAAAGTCAGATTTTTGCTGATATTGTGACCCCGGGGCTTAGGGATTTTTTTCAAAAAAATATTTTCCGCCGGTTAATTTGTTGAGGGCTTATTTCTTGTCCTGTGATAAAAAGCCTTCTGTTTCGACTGTCAAACCTTTCAGGGGAGCATTTGCAACTGGTTGGCACCATTTTTGAGTGAATTGCCAAAAGTCAGATTTTTGCTGAAATTGTGACCCCGGGCCTTAGGGATTTTTTCAAAAAAATATTTTCCGCCAGTTAAGTTGTTGAGGGCGGATTTCTTGTCCTGTGATAAAAAGCCTTCTGTTTCGACTGCCAAACCTTTCAGGGGAGCATTTGCAACCGGTTGGCACCATTTTTGAGTGAATTGCCAAAAGTCAGATTTTTGCTGAAATTGTGACCCCGGGCCTTAGGGATTTTTTCAAAAAAATATTTTCCGCCGGTTAAGTTGTTGAGGGCTGATTTCTTGTCCTGTGATAAAAAGCCTTCTGTTTCCATCGCCAAAGCTTTCAGGGGAGCCTTTGCAACCTGTTAGCACCATTTTTGAGTGAATTGCCAAAAGTCAGATTTTTGCTGAAATTGTGACCCCGGGGCTTAGGGATTTTTTCGAAAAAAAATTTCCGCCGGTTAAGTTGTTGAGGGCTGATTTCTTGTCCTGTGATAAAAAGCCTTCTGTTTCCATCGTCAAAGCTTTCAGGGGAGCATTTGCAACCGGTTGGCACCATTTTTGATTGAATTACCAAAAGTCAGATTTTTGTTGATATTGTGACCCCGGGGCTTAGGGATTTTTTTCAAAAAAATATTTTCCGCCGGTTAATTTGTTGAGGGCTTATTTCTTGTCCTGTGATAAAAAGCCTTCTGTTTCGACTGCCAAACCTTTCAGGGGAGCATTTGCAACTGGTTGGCACCATTTTTGAGTGAATTGCCAAAAGTCAGATTTTTGCTGAAATTGTGACCCCGGGCCTTAGGGATTTTTTCAAAAAAATATTTTCCGCCAGTTAAGTTGTTGAGGGCGGATTTCTTGTCCTGTGATTAAAAGCCTTCTGTTTCCATCGCAAAACCTTTCCGGGGAGCATTTGCAACTGGTTGGCACCATTTTTGAGTGAATTGCCAAAAGTCAGATTTTTGCTGAAATTGTGACCCCGGGGGCTTAGGGATTTTTTCAAAAAAATATTTTCCGCCGGTTAAGTTGTTGAGGGCTGATTTCTTGTCCTGTGATAAAAAGCCTTCTGTTTCCATCACAAAACCTTTCCGGGGAGCATTTGCAACTGGTTGGCACCATTTTTGAGTGAATTGCCAAAAGTCAGATTTTTGCTGAAATTGTGACCCCGGGGTTTAGGGATTTTTTCAAAAAAATATTTTCCGCAGGTTAGGTTTTCGAGGGCTTATTTCTTGTCCTGTGATAAAAAGCCTTCTGTTTCCATCGCCAAAGCTTTCAGAGGAGCCTTTGCAACCTGCTAGCACCATTTTTGAGTGAATTGCCAAAAGTCAGATTTTTGCTGAAATTGTGACCCCGGGGCTTAGGGATTTTTTCAAAAAAATATTTTCCGCCGGTTAAGTTGTTGAGGGCTGATTTCTTGTCCTATGATAAAAAGCCTTCTGTATCGACTGCCAAACCTTTCAGGGGAGCATTTGCAACGTGCTGGCACCATTTTTGAGTGAATTGCCAAAAGTCAGATTTTTGCTGAAATTGTGACCCCGGGCCTTAGGGATTTTTTCAAAAAAATATTTTCCGCCGGTTAAGTTGTTGAGGGCGGATTTCTTGTCCTGTGATAAAAAGCCTTCTGTTTCCATCGCCAAACCTTTCCGGGGAGCATTTGCAACTGGTTGGCACCATTTTTGAGTGAATTGCCAAAAGTCAGATTTTTGCTGAAATTGTGACCCCGGGGTTTAGGGATTTTTTCAAAAAAATATTTTCCGCAGGTTAGGTTTTCGAGGGCTGATTTCTTGTCCTGTGATAAAAACCTTCTGTTTCCATCGCCAAAGCTTTCAGGGGAGCCTTTGCAACCTGTTAGCACCATTTTTGAGTGAATTGCCAAAAGTCAGATTTTTGCTGAAATTGTGACCCCGGGGCTTAGGGATTTTTTCCAAAAAATATTTTCCGCCGGTTAATTTGTTGAGGGCTTATTTCTTGTCCTGTGATAAAAAGCCTTCTGTTTCGACTGCCAAACCTTTCAGGGGAGCATTTGCAACCGGTTGGCACCATTTTTGAGTGAATTGCCAAAAGTCAGATTTTTGCTGAAATTGTGACCCCGGGCCTTAGGGATTTTTTCAAAAAAATATTTTCCGCCGGTTAAGTTGTTGAGGGCGGATTTCTTGTCCTGTGATAAAAAGCCTTCTGTTTCCATCGTCAAAGCTTTCAGGGGAGCATTTGCAACTGGTTGGCACCATTTTTGAGTGAATTGCCAAAAGTCAGATTTTTGCTGAAATTGTGACCCCGGGCCTTAGGGATTTTTTCAAAAAAATATTTTCCGCCAGTTAAGTTGTTGAGGGCGGATTTCTTGTCCTGTGATTAAAAGCCTTCTGTTTCCATCGCAAAACCTTTCCGGGGAGCATTTGCAACTGGTTGGCACCATTTTTGAGTGAATTGCCAAAAGTCAGATTTTTGCTGAAATTGTGACCCCGGGGGCTTAGGGATTTTTTCAAAAAAATATTTTCCGCCGGTTAAGTTGTTGAGGGCTGATTTCTTGTCCTGTGATAAAAAGCCTTCTGTTTCCATCGCAAAACCTTTCCGGGGAGCATTTGCAACTGGTTGGCACCATTTTTGAGTGAATTGCCAAAAGTCAGATTTTTGCTGAAATTGTGACCCCGGGGTTTAGGGATTTTTTCAAAAAAATATTTTCCGCAGGTTAGGTTTTCGAGGGCTTATTTCTTGGCCTGTGATAAAAAGCCTTCTGTTTCCATCGCCAAAGCTTTCAGAGGAGCCTTTGCAACCTGCTAGCACCATTTTTGAGTGAATTGCCAAAAGTCAGATTTTTGCTGAAATTGTGACCCCGGGGCTTAGGGATTTTTTCAAAAAAATATTTTCCGCCGGTTAAGTTGTTGAGGGCTGATTTCTTGTCCTATGATAAAAAGCCTTCTGTATCGACTGCCAAACCTTTCAGGGGAGCATTTGCAACGTGCTGGCACCATTTTTGAGTGAATTGCCAAAAGTCAGATTTTTGCTGAAATTGTGACCCCGGGGCTTAGGGATTTTTTCAAAAAAATATTTTCCGCCGGTTAAGTTGTTTAGGGCTGATTTCTTGTCCTGTGATAAAAAGCCTTCTGTTTCCATCGCCAAACCTTTCCGGGGAGCATTTGCAACTGGTTGGCACCATTTTTGAGTGAATTGCCAAAAGTCAGATTTTTGCTGAAATTGTGACCCCGGGGTTTAGGGATTTTTTCAAAAAAATATTTTCCGCAGGTTAGGTTTTCGAGGGCTGATTTCTTGTCCTGTGATAAAAACCTTCTGTTTCCATCGCCAAAGCTTTCAGGGGAGCCTTTGCAACCTGTTAGCACCATTTTTGAGTGAATTGCCAAAAGTCAGATTTTTGCTGAAATTGTGACCCCGGGGCTTAGGGATTTTTTCCAAAAAATATTTTCCGCCGGTTAATTTGTTGAGGGCTTATTTCTTGTCCTGTGATAAAAAGCCTTCTGTTTCGACTGCCAAACCTTTCAGGGGAGCATTTGCAACCGGTTGGCACCATTTTTGAGTGAATTGCCAAAAGTCAGATTTTTGCTGAAATTGTGACCCCGGGCCTTAGGGATTTTTTCAAAAAAATATTTTCCGCCGGTTAAGTTGTTGAGGGCGGATTTCTTGTCCTGTGATAAAAAGCCTTCTGTTTCCATCGTCAAAGCTTTCAGGGGAGCATTTGCAACTGGTTGGCACCATTTTTGAGTGAATTGCCAAAAGTCAGATTTTTGCTGAAATTGTGACCCCGGGGCTTAGGTATTTTTTCAAAAAAATATTTTCCGCCGGTTAGGTTGTTGAGGGCTGATTTCTTGTCCTGTGATTAAAAGCCTTCTGTTTCCATCGCAAAACCTTTCCGGGGAGCATTTGCAACTGGTTGGCACCATTTTTGAGTGAATTGCCAAAAGTCAGATTTTTGCTGAAATTGTGACCCCGGGGGTTTAGGGATTTTTTCAAAAAAATATTTTCCGCCGGTTAAGTTGTTGAGGGCTGATTTCTTGTCCTGTGATAAAAAGCCTTCTGTTTCCATCGCAAAACCTTTCCGGGGAGCATTTGCAACTGGTTGGCACCATTTTTGAGTGAATTGCCAAAAGTCAGATTTTTGCTGAAATCGTGACCCCGTGGCTTAGGGATTTTTTCAAAAAAATATTTTCCGCAGGTTAGGTTTTCGAGGGCTTATTTCTTGTCCTGTGATAAAAAGCCTTCTGTTTCCATCGCCAAACCTTTCCGGGGAGCATTTGCAACTGGTTGGCACCATTTTTGAGTGAATTGCCAAAAGTCAGATTTTTGCTGAAATTGTGACCCCGGGGTTTAGGGATTTTTTCAAAAAAATATTTTCCGCAGGTTAGGTTTTCGAGGGCTGATTTCTTGTCCTGTGATAAAAAGCCTTCTGTTTCGACTGCCAAACCTTTCAGGGGAGCATTTGCAACTGGTTGGCACCATTTTTGAGTGAATTGCCAAAAGTCAGATTTTTGCTGAAATTGTGACCCCGGGGTTTAGGGATTTTTTCGAAAAAAAATTTTCCGCCGGTTAAGTTGTTGAGGGCTGATTTCTTGTCCTGTGATAAAAAGCCTTCTGTTTCCATCGTCAAAGCTTTCAGGGGAGCATTTGCAACCGGTTGGCACCATTTTTGAGTGAATTGCCAAAAGTCAGATTTTTGCTGAAATTGTGACCCCGGGGCTTAGGGATTTTTTCAAAAAAATATTTTCCGCCGGTTAAGTTGTTGAGGGCTGATTTTTTGTCCTGTGATAAAAAGCCTTCTGTTTCGACTGCCAAACCTTTCACGGGAGCATTTGCAATGTGCTGGCACCATTTTTGAGTGAATTGCCAAAAGTCAGATTTTTGCTGAAATTGTGAGCCCGGGGCTTAGGGATTTTTTCAAAAAAATATTTTACGCCGGTTAAGTTGTTGAGGGCTGATTTCTTGTCCTGCGATAAAAAGCCTTCTTTTTCGACTGCCAAACCTTTCAGGGGAGCATTTGCAACCGGTTGGCACCATTTTTGAGTGAATTGCCAAAAGTCAGATTTTTGCTGAAATTGTGACCCCGGGGCTTAGGGATTTTTTCAAAAAAATATTTTCCGCCGGTTAAGTTGTTGAGGGCTGATTTTTTGTCCTGTGATAAAAAGCCTTCTGTTTCGACTGCCAAACCTTTCACGGGAGCATTTGCAACGTGCTGGCACCATTTTTGAGTGAATTGCCAAAAGTCAGATTTTTGCTGAAATTGTGAGCCCGGGGCTTAGGGATTTTTTCAAAAAAATATTTTACGCCGGTTAAGTTGTTGAGGGCTGATTTCTTGTCCTGTGTAAAAAGCGTTCTGTTTCCATCGCCAAACCTTTCCGGGGAGCATTTGCAACCTGCTAGCACCATTTTTGAGTGAATTGCTAAAAGTCAGATTTTTGCTGAAATTGTGACCCCGGGGCTTAGGGATTTTTGCAAAAAAATATTTTCCGTAGGTTAGGTTTTCGAGGGCTGATTTCTTGTCCTGTGATAAAAAGCCTTCTGTTTCCATCGCCAAAGCTTTCAGGGGAGCCTTTGCAACCTGTTAGCACCATTTTTGAGTGAATTGCCAAAAGTCAGATTTTTGCTGAAAATGTGACCCCGGGGCTTAGGGATTTTTTCGAAAAAAAATTTCCGCCGGTTAAGTTGTTGAGGGCTGATTTCTTGTCCTGTGATAAAAAGCCTTCTGTTTCCATCGTCAAAGCTTTCAGGGGAGCATTTGCAACCGGTTGGCACCATTTTTGATTGAATTACCAAAAGTCAGATTTTTGCTGATATTGTGACCCCGGGGCTTAGGGATTTTTTTCAAAAAAATATTTTCCGCCGGTTAATTTGTTGAGGGCTTATTTCTTGTCCTGTGATAAAAAGCCTTCTGTTTCGACTGTCAAACCTTTCAGGGGAGCATTTGCAACTGGTTGGCACCATTTTTGAGTGAATTGCCAAAAGTCAGATTTTTGCTGAAATTGTGACCCCGGGCCTTAGGGATTTTTTCAAAAAAATATTTTCCGCCAGTTAAGTTGTTGAGGGCGGATTTCTTGTCCTGTGATAAAAAGCCTTCTGTTTCCATCGTCAAAGCTTTCAGGGGAGCATTTGCAACCGGTTGGCACCATTTTTGAGTGAATTGCCAAAAGTCAGATTTTTGCTGAAATTGTGACCCCGGGGTTTAGGGATTTTTTCAAAAAAATATTTTCCGCCGGTTAAGTTGTTGAGGGCTGATTTCTTGTCCTGTGATAAAAAGCCTTCTGTTTCCATCGCCAAAGCTTTCAGGGGAGCCTTTGCAACCTGTTAGCACCATTTTTGAGTGAATTGCCAAAAGTCAGATTTTTGCTGAAATTGTGACCCCGGGGCTTAGGGATTTTTTCGAAAAAAAAATTCCGCCGGTTAAGTTGTTGAGGGCTGATTTCTTGTCCTGTGATAAAAAGCCTTCTGTTTCCATCGTCAAAGCTTTCAGGGGAGCATTTGCAACCGGTTGGCACCATTTTTGATTGAATTACCAAAAGTCAGATTTTTGCTGATATTGTGACCCCGGGGCTTAGGGATTTTTTTCAAAAAAATATTTTCCGCCGGTTAATTTGTTGAGGGCTTATTTCTTGTCCTGTGATAAAAAGCCTTCTGTTTCGACTGCCAAACCTTTCAGGGGAGCATTTGCAACTGGTTGGCACCATTTTTGAGTGAATTGCCAAAAGTCAGATTTTTGCTGAAATTGTGACCCCGGGCCTTAGGGATTTTTTCAAAAAAATATTTTCCGCCAGTTAAGTTGTTGAGGGCGGATTTCTTGTCCTGTGATTAAAAGCCTTCTGTTTCCATCGCAAAACCTTTCCGGGGAGCATTTGCAACTGGTTGGCACCATTTTTGAGTGAATTGCCAAAAGTCAGATTTTTGCTGAAATTGTGACCCCGGGGGCTTAGGGATTTTTTCAAAAAAATATTTTCCGCCGGTTAAGTTGTTGAGGGCTGATTTCTTGTCCTGTGATAAAAAGCCTTCTGTTTCCATCACAAAACCTTTCCGGGGAGCATTTGCAACTGGTTGGCACCATTTTTGAGTGAATTGCCAAAAGTCAGATTTTTGCTGAAATTGTGACCCTGGGGTTTAGGGATTTTTTCAAAAAAATATTTTCCGCAGGTTAGGTTTTCGAGGGCTTATTTCTTGGCCTGTGATAAAAAGCCTTCTGTTTCCATCGCCAAAGCTTTCAGAGGAGCCTTTGCAACCTGCTAGCACCATTTTTGAGTGAATTGCCAAAAGTCAGATTTTTGCTGAAATTGTGACCCCGGGGCTTAGGGATTTTTTCAAAAAAATATTTTCCGCCGGTTAAGTTGTTGAGGGCTGATTTCTTGTCCTATGATAAAAAGCCTTCTGTATCGACTGCCAAACCTTTCAGGGGAGCATTTGCAACGTGCTGGCACCATTTTTGAGTGAATTGCCAAAAGTCAGATTTTTGCTGAAATTGTGACCCCGGGGCTTAGGGATTTTTTCAAAAAAATATTTTCCGCCGGTTAAGTTGTTTAGGGCTGATTTCTTGTCCTGTGATAAAAAGCCTTCTGTTTCCATCGCCAAACCTTTCCGGGGAGCATTTGCAACTGGTTGGCACTATTTTTGAGTGAATTGCCAAAAGTCAGATTTTTGCTGAAATTGTGACCCCGGGGTTTAGGGATTTTTTCAAAAAAATATTTTCCGCAGGTTAGGTTTTCGAGGGCTGATTTCTTGTCCTGTGATAAAAACCTTCTGTTTCCATCGCCAAAGCTTTCAGGGGAGCCTTTGCAACCTGTTAGCACCATTTTTGAGTGAATTGCCAAAAGTCAGATTTTTGCTGAAATTGTGACCCCGGGGCTTAGGGATTTTTTCCAAAAAATATTTTCCGCCGGTTAATTTGTTGAGGGCTTATTTCTTGTCCTGTGATAAAAAGCCTTCTGTTTCGACTGCCAAACCTTTCAGGGGAGCATTTGCAACCGGTTGGCACCATTTTTGAGTGAATTGCCAAAAGTCAGATTTTTGCTGAAATTGTGACCCCGGGCCTTAGGGATTTTTTCAAAAAAATATTTTCCGCCGGTTAAGTTGTTGAGGGCGGATTTCTTGTCCTGTGATAAAAAGCCTTCTGTTTCCATCGTCAAAGCTTTCAGGGGAGCATTTGCAACTGGTTGGCACCATTTTTGAGTGAATTGCCAAAAGTCAGATTTTTGCTGAAATTGTGACCCCGGGGCTTAGGTATTTTTTCAAAAAAATATTTTCCGCCGGTTAGGTTGTTGAGGGCTGATTTCTTGTCCTGTGATTAAAAGCCTTCTGTTTCCATCGCAAAACCTTTCCGGGGAGCATTTGCAACTGGTTGGCACCATTTTTGAGTGAATTGCCAAAAGTCAGATTTTTGCTGAAATTGTGACCCCGGGGGTTTAGGGATTTTTTCAAAAAAATATTTTCCGCCGGTTAAGTTGTTGAGGGCTGATTTCTTGTCCTGTGATAAAAAGCCTTCTGTTTCCATCGCAAAACCTTTCCGGGGAGCATTTGCAACTGGTTGCCACCATTTTTGAGTGAATTGCCAAAAGTCAGATTTTTGCTGAAATCGTGACCCCGGGGCTTAGGGATTTTTTCAAAAAAATATTTTCCGCAGGTTAGGTTTTCGAGGGCTTATTTCTTGTCCTGTGATAAAAAGCCTTCTGTTTCCATCGCCAAACCTTTCCGGGGAGCATTTGCAACTGGTTGGCACCATTTTTGAGTGAATTGCCAAAAGTCAGATTTTTGCTGAAATTGTGACCCCGGGGTTTAGGGATTTTTTCAAAAAAATATTTTCCGCAGGTTAGGTTTTCGAGGGCTGATTTCTTGTCCTGTGATAAAAAGCCTTCTGTTTCGACTGCCAAACCTTTCAGGGGAGCATTTGCAACTGGTTGGCACCATTTTTGAGTGAATTGCCAAAAGTCAGATTTTTGCTGAAATTGTGACCCCGGGGTTTAGGGATTTTTTCGAAAAAAAATTTTCCGCCGGTTAAGTTGTTGAGGGCTGATTTCTTGTCCTGTGATAAAAAGCCTTCTGTTTCCATCGTCAAAGCTTTCAGGGGAGCATTTGCAACCGGTTGGCACCATTTTTGAGTGAATTGCCAAAAGTCAGATTTTTGCTGAAATTGTGACCCCGGGGCTTAGGGATTTTTTCAAAAAAATATTTTCCGCCGGTTAAGTTGTTGAGGGCTGATTTTTTGTCCTGTGATAAAAAGCCTTCTGTTTCGACTGCCAAACCTTTCAGGGGAGCATTTGCAATGTGCTGGCACCATTTTTGAGTGAATTGCCAAAAGTCAGATTTTTGCTGAAATTGTGAGCCCGGGGCTTAGGGATTTTTTCAAAAAAATATTTTACGCCGGTTAAGTTGTTGAGGGCTGATTTCTTGTCCTGCGATAAAAAGCCTTCTTTTTCGACTGCCAAACCTTTCAGGGGAGCATTTGCAACCGGTTGGCACCATTTTTGAGTGAATTGCCAAAATTCAGATTTTTGCTGAAATTGTGACCCCGGGGCTTAGGGATTTTTTCAAAAAAATATTTTCCGCCGGTTAAGTTGTTGAGGGCTGATTTTTTGTCCTGTGATAAAAAGCCTTCTGTTTCGACTGCCAAACCTTTCACGGGAGCATTTGCAACGTGCTGGCACCATTTTTGAGTGAATTGCCAAAAGTCAGATTTTTGCTGAAATTGTGAGCCCGGGGCTTAGGGATTTTTTCAAAAAAATATTTTACGCCGGTTAAGTTGTTGAGGGCTGATTTCTTGTCCTGTGTAAAAAGCGTTCTGTTTCCATCGCCAAACCTTTCCGGGGAGCATTTGCAACCTGCTAGCACCATTTTTGAGTGAATTGCTAAAAGTCAGATTTTTGCTGAAATTGTGACCCCGGGGCTTAGGGATTTTTGCAAAAAAATATTTTCCGTAGGTTAGGTTTTCGAGGGCTTATTTCTTGTCCTGTGATAAAAAAGCTTCTGTTTCCATCGCCAAAGCATTCAGGGGAGCCTTTGCAACCTGCTAGCACCATTTTTGAGTGAATTGCTAAAAGTCAGATTTTTGCTGAAATTGTGACCCAGGGGCTTAGGGATTTTTTCAAAAAAATATTTTCCGCAGCTTACGTTTTCGAGGGCTTATTTCTTGTCCTGTGATAAAAAGCCTTCTGTTTCGACTGCCAAAGCTTTCAGGGGAGCATATGCAACGTGCTGGCACCATTTTTGAGTGAATTGCCAAAAGTCAGATTTTTGCTGAAATTGTGACCCCGGGGGCTTAGGGATTTTTTCAAAGAAATATTTTCCGCCGGTTAAGTTGTTGAGGGCTGATTTCTTGTCCTGTGATAAAAAGCCTTCTGTTTCCATCGTCAAAGCTTTCAGGGGAGCATTTGCAACCGGTTGGCACCATTTTTGATTGAATTACCAAAAGTCAGTTTTTTGCTGATATTGTGACCCCGGGGCTTAGGGATTTTTTCAAAAAAATATTTTCCGCCGGTTAAGTTATTGAGGGCTGATTTCTTGTCCTGTGATTAAAAGCCTTCTGTTTCCATCGCAAAACCTTTCCGGGGAGCATTTGCAACTGGTTGGCACCATTTTTGAGTGAATTGCCAAAAGTCAGATTTTTGCTGAAATCGTGACCCCGGGGCTTAGGGATTTTTTCAAAAAAATATTTTCCGCAGGTTAGGTTTTCGAGGGCTTATTTCTTGTCCTGTGATAAAAAGCCTTCTGTTTCCATCGCCAAAGCTTTCAGAGGAGCCTTTGCAACCTGCTAGCACCATTTTTGAGTGAATTGCCAAAAGTCAGATTTTTGCTGAAATTGTGACCCCGGGGCTTAGGGATTTTTTCAAAAAAATATTTTCCGCCGGTTAAGTTGTTGAGGGCTGATTTCTTGTCCTGTGATAAAAAGCGTTCTGTTTCCATCGCCAAACCTTTCCGGGGAGCATTTGCAACGTGCTGGCACCATTTTTGAGTGAATTGCCAAAAGTCAGATTTTTGCTGAAATTGTGACCCCGGGGTTTAGGGATTTTTTCAAAAAAATATTTTCCGCAGGTTAGGTTTTCGAGGGCTGATTTCTTGTCCTGTGATAAAAAGCCTTCTGTTTCCATCGCCAAAGCTTTCAGGGGAGCCTTTGCAACCTCTTAGCACCATTTTTGAGTGAATTGCCAAAAGTCAGATTTTTGCTGAAATTGTGACCCCGGGGCTTAGGATTTTTTTCAAAAGAATATTTTCCGCCGGTTAATTTGTTGAGGGCTGATTTCTTGTCCTGTGATAAAAAGCCTTCTGTTTCGACTGCCAAACCTTTCAGGGGAGCATTTGCAACTGGTTGGCACCATTTTTGAGTGAATTGCCAAAAGTCAGATTTTTGCTGAAATTGTGACCCCGGGGCTTAGGGATTTTTTCAAAAAAATATTTTCCGCCGGTTAAGTTGTTGAGGGCTGATTTCTTGTCCTGTGATTAAAAGCCTTCTGTTTCCATCGCAAAACCTTTCCGGTGAGCATTTGCAACTGGTTGGCACCATTTTTGAGTGAATTGCCAAAAGTCAGATTTTTGCTGAAATTGTGACCCCGGGGCTTAGGGATTTTTTCGAAAAAATATTTTCCGCCGGTTAAGTTGTTGAGGGCTGATTTCTTGTCCTGTGATTAAAAGCCTTCTGTTTCCATCGCAAAACCTTTCCGGTGAGCATTTGCAACTGGTTGGCACCATTTTTGAGTGAATTGCCAAAAGTCAGATTTTTGCTGAAATCGTGACCCCGGGGCTTAGGGATTTTTTCAAAAAAATATTTTCCGCAGGTTAGGTTTTCGAGGGCTTATTTCTTGTCCTGTGATAAAAAGCCTTCTGTTTCCATCGCCAAACCTTTCCGGGGAGCATTTGCAACTGGTTGGCACCATTTTTGAGTGAATTGCCAAAAGTCAGATTTTTGCTGAAATTGTGACCCCGGGGTTTAGGGATTTTTTCAAAAAAATATTTTCCGCAGGTTAGGTTTTCGAGGGCTGATTTCTTGTCCTGTGATAAAAAGCCTTCTGTTTCGACTGCCAAACCTTTCAGGGGAGCATTTGCAACTGGTTGGCACCATTTTTGAGTGAATTGCCAAAAGTCAGATTTTTGCTGAAATTGTGACCCCGGGGTTTAGGGATTTTTTCGAAAAAAAATTTTCCGCCGGTTAAGTTGTTGAGGGCTGATTTCTTGTCCTGTGATAAAAAGCCTTCTGTTTCCATCGTCAAAGCTTTCAGGGGAGCATTTGCAACCGGTTGGCACCATTTTTGAGTGAATTGCCAAAAGTCAGATTTTTGCTGAAATTGTGACCCCGGGGCTTAGGGATTTTTTCAAAAAAATATTTTCCGCCGGTTAAGTTGTTGAGGGCTGATTTTTTGTCCTGTGATAAAAAGCCTTCTTTTTCGACTGCCAAACCTTTCACGGGAGCATTTGCAATGTGCTGGCACCATTTTTGAGTGAATTGCCAAAAGTCAGATTTTTGCTGAAATTGTGAGCCCGGGGCTTAGGGATTTTTTCAAAAAAATATTTTACGCCGGTTAAGTTGTTGAGGGCTGATTTCTTGTCCTGCGATAAAAAGCCTTCTTTTTCGACTGCCAAACCTTTCAGGGGAGCATTTGCAACCGGTTGGCACCATTTTTGAGTGAATTGCCAAAAGTCAGATTTTTGCTGAAATTGTGACCCCGGGGCTTAGGGATTTTTTCAAAAAAATATTTTCCGCCGGTTAAGTTGTTGAGGGCTGATTTTTTGTCCTGTGATAAAAAGCCTTCTGTTTCGACTGCCAAACCTTTCACGGGAGCATTTGCAACGTGCTGGCACCATTTTTGAGTGAATTGCCAAAAGTCAGATTTTTGCTGAAATTGTGAGCCCGGGGCTTAGGGATTTTTTCAAAAAAATATTTTACGCCGGTTAAGTTGTTGAGGGCTGATTTCTTGTCCTGTGTAAAAAGCGTTCTGTTTCCATCGCCAAACCTTTCCGGGGAGCATTTGCAACCTGCTAGCACCATTTTTGAGTGAATTGCTAAAAGTCAGATTTTTGCTGAAATTGTGACCCCGGGGCTTAGGGATTTTTGCAAAAAAATATTTTCCGTAGGTTAGGTTTTCGAGGGCTTATTTCTTGTCCTGTGATAAAAAAGCTTCTGTTTCCATCGCCAAAGCATTCAGGGGAGCCTTTGCAACCTGCTAGCACCATTTTTGAGTGAATTGCTAAAAGTCAGATTTTTGCTGAAATTGTGACCCAGGGGCTTAGGGATTTTTTCAAAAAAATATTTTCCGCAGCTTACGTTTTCGAGGGCTTATTTCTTGTCCTGTGATAAAAAGCCTTCTGTTTCGACTGCCAAAGCTTTCAGGGGAGCATATGCAACGTGCTGGCACCATTTTTGAGTGAATTGCCAAAAGTCAGATTTTTGCTGAAATTGTGACCCCGGGGGCTTAGGGATTTTTTCAAAGAAATATTTTCCGCCAGTTAAGTTGTTGAGGGCTGATTTCTTCTCCTGTGATAAAAAGCCTTCTGTATCGACTGCCAAACCTTTCAGGGGAGCATTTGCAACGTGCTGGCACCATTTTTGAGTGAATTGCCAAAAGTCAGATTTTTGCTGAAATTGTGACCCCGGGGGCTTAGGGATTTTTTCAAAGAAATATTTTCCGCCGGTTAAGTTGTTGAGGGCTGATTTCTTGTCCTGTGATAAAAAGCCTTCTGTTTCCATCGTCAAAGCTTTCAGGGGAGCATTTGCAACCGGTTGGCACCATTTTTGAGTGAATTGCCAAAAGTCAGATTTTTGCTGAAATTGTGACCCCGGGGGCTTAGGGATATTTTCAAAGAAATATTTTCCGCCAGTTAAGTTGTTGAGGGCTGATTTCTTCTCCTGTGATAAAAAGCCTTCTGTATCGACTGCCAAACCTTTCAGGGGAGCATTTGCAACGTGCTGGCACCATTTTTGAGTGAATTGCCAAAAGTCAGATTTTTGCTGAAATTGTGACCCCGGGGGCTTAGGGATTTTTTCAAAGAAATATTTTCCGCCGGTTAAGTTGTTGAGGGCTGATTTCTTGTCCTGTGATAAAAAGCCTTCTGTTTCCATCGTCAAAGCTTTCAGGGGAGCATTTGCAACCGGTTGGCACCATTTTTGATTGAATTACCAAAAGTCAGTTTTTTGCTGATATTGTGACCCCGGGGCTTAGGGATTTTTTCAAAAAAATATTTTCCGCCGGTTAAGTTATTGAGGGCTGATTTCTTGTCCTGTGATTAAAAGCCTTCTGTTTCCATCGCAAAACCTTTCCGGGGAGCATTTGCAACTGGTTGGCACCATTTTTGAGTGAATTGCCAAAAGTCAGATTTTTGCTGAAATTGTGACCCCGGGGCTTAGGGATTTTTTCAAAAAAATATTTTCCGCCGGTTAAGTTGTTGAGGGCTGATTTCTTGTCCTATGATAAAAAGCCTTCTGTATCGACTGCCAAACCTTTCAGGGGAGCATTTGCAACGTGCTGGCACCATTTTTGAGTGAATTGCCAAAAGTCAGATTTTTGCTGAAATTGTGACCCCGGGGTTTAGGGATTTTTTCAAAAAAATATTTTCCGCAGGTTAGGTTTTCGAGGGCTGATTTCTTGTCCTGTGATAAAAAGCCTTCTGTTTCCATCGCCAAAGCTTTCAGGGGAGCCTTTGCAACCTCTTAGCACCATTTTTGAGTGAATTGCCAAAAGTCAGATTTTTGCTGAAATTGTGACCCCGGGGCTTAGGATTTTTTTCAAAAGAATATTTTCCGCCGGTTAATTTGTTGAGGGCTGATTTCTTGTCCTGTGATAAAAAGCCTTCTGTTTCGACTGCCAAACCTTTCAGGGGAGCATTTGCAACTGGTTGGCACCATTTTTGAGTGAATTGCCAAAAGTCAGATTTTTGCTGAAATTGTGACCCCGGGGCTTAGGGATTTTTTCAAAAAAATATTTTCCGCCGGTTAAGTTGTTGAGGGCTGATTTCTTGTCCTGTGATTAAAAGCCTTCTGTTTCCATCGCAAAACCTTTCCGGTGAGCATTTGCAACTGGTTGGCACCATTTTTGAGTGAATTGCCAAAAGTCAGATTTTTGCTGAAATTGTGACCCCGGGGCTTAGGGATTTTTTCAAAAAAATATTTTCCGCCGGTTAAGTTGTTGAGGGCTGATTTCTTGTCCTGTGATTAAAAGCCTTCTGTTTCCATCGTCAAAGCTTTCAGGGGAGCATTTGCAACCGGTTGGCACCATTTTTGAGTGAATTGCCAAAAGTCAGATTTTTGCTGAAATTGTGACCCCGGGGCTTAGGGATTTTTTCAAAAAAATATTTTCCGCCGGTTAAGTTGTTGAGGGCTGATTTCTTGTCCTGTGATTAAAAGCCTTCTGTTTCCATCGCAAAACCTTTCCGGTGAGCATTTGCAACTGGTTGGCACCATTTTTGAGTGAATTGCCAAAAGTCAGATTTTTGCTGAAATTGTGACCCCGGGGGCTTAGGGATTTTTTCAAAAAAATATTTTCCGCCGGTTAAGTTGTTGAGGGCTGATTTCTTGTCCTGTGATAAAAAGCGTTCTGTTTCCATTGCCAAAGCATTCAGGGGAGCCTTTGCAACCTGCTGGCACCGTTTTTGAGTGAATTGCTAAAAGTCAGATTTTTGCTGAAATTGTGACCCCGGGCCTTAGGGATTTTTTCAAAAAAATATTTTCCGCAGGTAAGTTTTTTGATGGCTGATTTCTTGTCCTGTGATAAAAAGCCTTCTGTTTCGACTGCCAAAGCTTTCAGGGGAGCATTTGCAACATGCTGGCACCATTTTTGAGTGAATTGCCAAAAGTCAGATTTTTGCTGGAATTGTGACCCCGGGGCTCAGGGATTTTTTCAAAAAAATATTTTCCGCAGCTTAGGTTTTCGAGGGCTTATTTCTTGTCCTGTGATAAAAAGCCTTCTGTTTCCATCGTCAAAGCTTTCAGGGGAGCATTTGCAACGTGCTGGCACCATTTTTGAGTGAATTGCCAAAAGTCAGATTTTTGCTGAAATTGTGACCCCGGGGGCTTCGGGATTTTTTCAAAGAAATATTTTCCGCCAGTTAAGTTGTTGAGGGCTGATTTCTTGTCCTGTGATAAAAAGCCTTCTGTATCGACTGCCAAACCTTTCAGGGGAGCATTTGCAACGTGCTGGCACCATTTTTGAGTGAATTGCCAAAAGTCAGATTTTTGCTGAAATTGTGACCCCGGGGGCTTAGGGATTTTTTCAAAGAAATATTTTCCGCCGGTTAAGTTGTTGAGGGCTGATTTCTTGTCCTGTGATAAAAAGCCTTCTGTTTCCATCGTCAAAGCTTTCAGGGGAGCATTTGCAACCGGTTGGCACCATTTTTGATTGAATTACCAAAAGTCAGATTTTTGCTGATATTGTGACCCCGGGGCTTAGGGATTTTTTCAAAAAAATATTTTCCGCCGGTTAATTTGTTGAGGGCTGATTTCTTGTCCTGTGATAAAAAGCCTTCTGTTTCCATCGCAAAACCTTTCCGGGGAGCATTTGCAACTGGTTGGCACCATTTTTGAGTGAATTGCCAAAAGTCAGATTTTTGCTGAAATCGTGACCCCGGGGCTTAGGGATTTTTTCAAAAAAATATTTTCCGCAGGTTAGGTTTTCGAGGGCTTATTTCTTGTCCTGTGATAAAAAGCCTTCTGTTTCGACTGCCAAACCTTTCAGGGGAGCATTTGCAACTGGTTGGCACCGTTTTTGAGTGAATTGCCAAAAGTCAGATTTTTGCTGAAATTATGACCCCGGGGCTTAGGGATTTTTTCAAAAAAAAAATTTCCGCCGGTTAAGTTGTTGAGGGCTGATTTCTTGTCCTGTGATAAAAAGCGTTCTGTTTCCATTGCCAAACCTTTCCGGGGAGCATTTGCAACCTGCTAGCACCATTTTTGAGTGAATTGCTAAAAGTCAGATTTCTGCTGAAATTGTGACCCCGGGGCTTAGGGATTTTTTCAAAAAAATATTTTCCGTAGGTTAGGTTTTCGAGGGCTTATTTCTTGTCCTGTGATAAAAAAGCTTCTGTTTCCATCGCCAAAGCATTCAGGGGAGCCTTTGCAACCTGCTAGCACCATTTTTGAGTGAATTGCTAAAAGTCAGATTTTTGCTGAAATTGTGACCCCGGGGCTTAGGGATTTTTTCAAAAAAATATTTTCCGCAGGTAAGTTTTTTGATGGCTGATTTCTTGTCCTGTGATAAAAAGCCTTCTGTTTCGACTGCCAAAGCTTTCAGGGGAGCATTTGCAACATGCTGGCACCATTTTTGAGTGAATTGCCAAAAGTCAGATTTTTGCTGAAATTGTGACCCCGGGGCTCAGGGATTTTTTCAAAGAAATATTTTCCGCCGGTTAAGTTGTTGAGGGCTTATTTCTTGTCCTGTGATAAAAAGCCTTCTGTTTCCATCGTCAAAGCTTTCAGGGGAGCATTTGCAACCGGTTGGCACCATTTTTGAGTGAATTACCAAAAGTGAGATTTTTGCTGATATTGTGACCCCGGGGCTTAGGGATTTTTTCAAAAAAATATTTTCCGCCGGTTAAGTTGTTGAGGGCGGATTTCTTGTGGTGTGATAAAAAGCCTTCTGTTTCCATCGCCAAAGCTTTCAGGGGAGCCTTTGCAACCTGCTAGCACCATTTTTGAGTGAATTGCCAAAAGTCAGATTTTTGCTGAAATTGTGACCCCGGGGCTTAGGGATTTTTTCAAAAAAATATTTTCCGCCGGTTAAGTTGTTGACGGCTGATTTCTTGTCCTGTGATTAAAAGCCTTCTGTTTCCATTGCAAAACCTTTCCGGGGAGCATTTGCAACTGGTTGGCACCATTTTTGAGTGAATTGCCAAAAGTCAGATTTTTGCTGAAATCGTGACCCCGGGGCTTAGGGATTTTTTCAAAAAAATATTTTCCGCAGGTTAGGTTTTCGAGGGCTTATTTCTTGTCCTGAGATAAAAAGCCTTCTGTTTCCATCGCCAAAGCTTTCAGAGGAGCCTTTGCAACCTGCTAGCACCATTTTTGAGTGAATTGCCAAAAGTCAGATTTTTGCTGAAATTGTGACCCCGGGGCTTAGGGATTTTTTCAAAAAAATATTTTCCGCCGGTTAAGTTGTTGAGGGCTGATTTCTTGTCCTATGATAAAAAGCCTTCTGTATCGACTGCCAAACCTTTCAGGGGAGCATTTGCAACGTGCTGGCACCATTTTTGAGTGAATTGCCAAAAGTCAGATTTTTGCTGAAATTGTGACCCCGGGGCTTAGGGATTTTTTCAAAAAAATATTTTCCGCCGGTTAAGTTGTTTAGGGCTGATTGCTTCTCCTGTGATAAAAAGCCTTCTGTTTCCATCGCCAAACCTTTCCGGGGAGCATTTGCAACTGGTTGGCACCATTTTTGAGTGAATTCCCAAAAGTCAGATTTTTGCTGAAATTGTGACCCCGGGGTTTAGGGATTTTTTCAAAAAAATATTTTCCGCAGGTTAGGTTTTCGAGGGCTGATTTCTTGTCCTGTGATAAAAAGCCTTCTGTTTCCATCGCCAAAGCTTTCAGGGGAGCCTTTGCAACCTGTTAGCACCATTTTTGAGTGAATTGCCAAAAGTCAGATTTTTGCTGAAATTGTGACCCCGGGGCTTAGGATTTTTTTCAAAAGAATATTTTCCGCCGGTTAATTTGTTGAGGGCTGATATCTTGTCCTGTGATAAAAAGCCTTCTGTTTCCATCGCAAAACCTTTCCGGTGAGCATTTGCAACTGGTTGGCACCATTTTTGAGTGAATTGCCAAAAGTCAGATTTTTGCTGAAATTGTGACCCCGGGCCTTAGGGATTTTTTCAAAAAAATATTTTCCGCCGGTTAAGTTGTTGAGGGCGGATTTCTTGTCCTGTGATAAAAAGCCTTCTGTTTCCATCGTCAAAGCTTTCAGGGGAGCATTTGCAACCGGTTGGCACCATTTTTGAGTGAATTGCCAAAAGTCAGATTTTTGCTGAAATTGTGACCCCGGGGCTTAGGGATTTTTTCAAAAAAATATTTTCCGCCGGTTAAGTTGTTGAGGGCTGATTTCTTGTCCTGTGATAAAAAGCCTTCTGTTTCCATCGCAAAACCTTTCCGGGGAGCATTTGCAACTGGTTGGCACCATTTTTGAGTGAATTGCCAAAAGTCAGATTTTTGCTGAAATTGTGACCCCGGGGCTTAGGGATTTTTTCAAAAAAATATTTTCCGTAGGTTAGGTTTTCGAGGGCTTATTTCTTGTCCTGTGATAAAAAAGCTTCTGTTTCCATCGCCAAAGCATTCAGGGGAGCCTTTGCAACCTGCTAGCACCATTTTTGAGTGAATTGCTAAAAGTCAGATTTTTGCTGAAATTGTGACCCCGGGGCTTAGGGATTTTTTCAAAAAAATATTTTCCGCCGGTTAAGTTGTTGAGGGCGGATTTCTTGTCCTGTGATAAAAAGCCTTCTGTTTCCATCGTCAAAGCTTTCAGGGGAGCATTTGCAACCGGTTGGCACCATTTTTGAGTGAATTGCCAAAAGTCAGATTTTTGCTGAAATTGTGACCCCGGGGCTTAGGGGTTTTTTCAAAAAAATATTTTCCGCCGGTTAAGTTGTTGAGGGCTGATTTCTTGTCCTGTGATTAAAAGCCTTCTGTTTCCATCGCAAAACCTTTCCGGGGAGCATTTGCAACTGGTTGGCACCATTTTTGAGTGAATTGCCAAAAGTCAGATTTTTGCTGAAATTGTGACCCCGGGGGCTTAGGGATTTTATCAAAAAAATATTTTCCGCCGGTTAAGTTGTTGAGGGCTGATTTCTTGTCCTGTGATAAAAAGCCTTCTGTTTCCATCGCAAAACCTTTCCGGGGAGCATTTGCAACTGGTTGGCACCATTTTTGAGTGAATTGCCAAAAGTCAGATTTTTGCTGAAATCGTGACCCCGGGGCTTAGGGATTTTTTCAAAAAAATATTTTCCGCAGGTTAGGTTTTCGAGGGCTTATTTCTTGTCCTGTGATAAAAAGACTTCTGTTTCGACTGCCAAACCTTTCAGGGGAGCATTTGCAACTGGTTGGCACCGATTTTGAGTGAATTGCCAAAAGTCAGATTTTTGCTGAAATTGTGACCCCGGGGCTTAGGGATTTTTTCAAAAAAAAAATTTCCGCCGGTTAAGTTGTTGAGGGCTGATTTCTTGTCCTGTGATAAAAAGCGTTCTGTTTCCATTGCCAAACCTTTCTGGGGAGCATTTGCAACCTGCTAGCACCATTTTTGAGTGAATTGCTAAAAGTCAGATTTTTGCTGAAATTGTGACCCCGGGGCTTAGGGATTTTTTCAAAAAAATATTTTTCGTAGGTTAGGTTTTCGAGGGCTTATTTCTTGTCCTGTGATAAAAAAGCTTCTGTTTCCATCGCCAAACCTTTCCGGGGAGCATTTGCAACTGGTTGGCACCATTTTTGAGTGAATTGCCAAAAGTCAGATTTTTGCTGAAATTGTGACCCCGGGGCTCAGGGATTTTGTCAAAAAAATATTTTCCGCAGCTTAGGTTTTCGAGGGCTGATTTCTTGTCCTCTGAAAAAAAGCCTTCTGTTTCCATCGTCAAAGCTTTCAGGGGAGCATTTGCAACCGGTTGGCACCATTTTTGAGTGAATTGCCAAAAGTCAGATTTTTGCTGAAATTGTGACCCCGGGGCTTAGGGATTTTTTCAAAAAAATATTTTCCGCCGGTTAAGTTGTTGAGGGCTGATTTCTTGTCCTGTGATTAAAAGCCTTTTGTTTCCATCGCAAAACCTTTCCGGGGAGCATTTGCAACTGGTTGGCACCATTTTTGAGTGAATTGCCAAAAGTCAGATTTTTGCTGAAATTGTGACCCCGGGGGCTTAGGGATTTTTTCAAAAAAATATTTTCCGCCGGTTAAGTTGTTGAGGGCTGATTTCTTGTCCTGTGATAAAAAGCCTTCTGTTTCCATCGCAAAACCTTTCCGGGGAGCATTTGCAACTGGTTGGCACCATTTTTGAGTGAATTGCCAAAAGTCAGATTTTTGCTGAAATCGTGACCCCGGGGCTTAGGGATTTTTTCAAAAAAATATTTTCCGCAGGTTAGGTTTTCGAGGGCTTATTTCTTGTCCTGTGATAAAAAGCCTTCTGTTTCCATCGCCAAAGCTTTCAGAGGAGCCTTTGCAACCTGCTAGCACCATTTTTGAGTGAATTGCCAAAAGTCAGAATTTTGCTGAAATTGTGACCCCGGGGCTTAGGGATTTTTTCAAAAAAATATTTTCCGCCGATTAAGTTGTTGAGGGCTGATTTCTTGTCCTATGATAAAAAGCCTTCTGTATCGACTGCCAAACCTTTCAGGGGAGCATTTGCAACGTGCTGGCACCATTTTTGAGTGAATTGCCAAAAGTCAGATTTTTGCTGAAATTGTGACCCCGGGGCTTAGGGATTTTTTCAAAAAAATATTTTCCGCCGATTAAGTTGTTGAGGGCTGATTTCTTGTCCTATGATAAAAAGCCTTCTGTATCGACTGCCAAACCTTTCAGGGGAGCATTTGCAACGTGCTGGCACCATTTTTGAGTGAATTGCCAAAAGTCAGATTTTTGCTGAAATTGTGACCCCGGGGCTTAGGGATTTTTTCAAAAAAATATTTTCCGCCGGTTAAGTTGTTTAGGGCTGATTTCTTGTCCTGTGATAAAAAGCCTTCTGTTTCCATCGCCAAACCTTTCCGGGGAGCATTTGCAACTGGTTGGCAACATTTTTGAGTGAATTGCCAAAAGTCAGATTTTTGCTGAAATTGTGACCCCGGGGTTTAGGGATTTTTTCAAAAAAATATTTTCCACAGGTTAGGTTTTCGAGGGCTGATTTCTTGTCCTGTGATAAAAAGCCTTCTGTTTCCATCGCCAAAGCTTTCAGGGGAGCCTTTGCAACCTGCTAGCACCATTTTTGAGTGAATTGCTAAAAGTCAGATTTTTGCTGAAATTGTGACCCCGGGGCTTAGGGATTTTTTCAAAAAAATATTTTCCGCAGGTAAGTTTTTTGATGGCTAATTTCTTGTCCTGTGATAAAAAGCCTTCTGTTTCGACTGCCAAAGCTTTCAGGGGAGCATTTGCAACATGCTGGCACCATTTTTGAGTGAATTGCCAAAAGTCAGATTTTTGCTGAAATTGTGACCCCGGGGCTTAGGGATTTTTTCAAAAAAATATTTTCCGCAGCTTAGGTTTTCGAGGGCTTATTTCTTGTCCTGTGATAAAAAGCCTTCTGTTTCCATCGTCAAAGCTTTCAGGGGAGCATTTGCAACCGGTTGGCACCATTTTTGAGTCAATTGCCAAAAGTCAGATTTTTGCTGAAATTGTGACCCCGGGGCTTAGGGATTTTTTCAAAAAAATATTTTCCGCCGGTTAAGTTATTGAGGGCTGATTTCTTGTCCTGTGATAAAAAGTCTTCTGTTTCCATCGTCAAAGCTTTCAGGGGAGCATTTGCAACCGGTTGGCACCATTTTTGAGTGAATTGCCAAAAGTCAGATTTTTGCTGAAATTGTGACCCCGGCGCTTAGGGATTTTTTCAAAAAAATATTTTCCGCAGGTTAAGTTGTTGAGGGCGGATTTCTTGTCCTGTGATAAAAAGCCTTCTGTTTCCATCGCCAAAGCTTTCAGAGGAGCCTTTGCAACCTGCTAGCACCATTTTTGAGTGAATTGCCAAAAGTCAGATTTTTGCTGAAATTGTGACCCCGGGGCTTAGGGATTTTTTCAAAAAAATATTTTCCGCCGGTTAAGTTGTTGAGGGCTGATTTCTTGTCCTGTGATTAAAAGCCTTCTGTATCGACTGCCAAACCTTTCAGGGGAGCATTTGCAACTGGTTGGAACCATTTTTGAGTGAATTGCCAAAAGTCAGATTTTTGCTGAAATTGTGACCCCGGGGTTTAGGGATTTTTTCAAAAAAATATTTTCCGCAGGTTAGGTTTTCGAGGGCTGATTTCTTGTCCTGTGATAAAAAGCCTTCTGTTTCCATTGCCAAAGCTTTCAGGGGAGCCTTTGCAACCTGTTAGCACCATTTTTGAGTGAATTGCCAAAAGTCAGATTTTTGCTGAAATTGTGACCCCGCGGCTTAGGGATTTTTTCGAAAAAAAAATTCCGCCGGTTAAGTTGTTGAGGGCTGATTTCTTGTCCTGTGATAAAAAGCCTTCTGTTTCCATCGTCAAAGCTTTCAGGGGAGCATTTGCAACCGGTTGGCACCATTTTTGAGTGAATTGCCAAAAGTCAGATTTTTGCTGAAATTGTGACCCCGGCGCTTAGGGATTTTTTCAAAAAAATATTTTCCGCAGGTTAAGTTGTTGAGGGCGGATTTC
This sequence comes from Podarcis liolepis, assembly GCF_965112155.1. Taxonomy (NCBI): domain Eukaryota; kingdom Metazoa; phylum Chordata; class Lepidosauria; order Squamata; family Lacertidae; genus Podarcis; species Podarcis liolepis. The sequence continues at coordinate 16,494,963 of NC_139565.1, forward strand.
TTGTCCTGTGATAAAAAGCCTTCTGTTTCCATCGCCAAAGCTTTCAGAGGAGCCTTTGCAACCTGCTAGCACCATTTTTGAGTGAATTGCCAAAAGTCAGATTTTTGCTGAAATTGTGACCCCGGGGCTTAGGGATTTTTTCAAAAAAATATTTTCCGCCGGTTAAGTTGTTGAGGGCTGATTTCTTGTCCTGTGATTAAAAGCCTTCTGTATCGACTGCCAAACCTTTCAGGGGAGCATTTGCAACTGGTTGGAACCATTTTTGAGTGAATTGCCAAAAGTCAGATTTTTGCTGAAATTGTGACCCCGGGGTTTAGGGATTTTTTCAAAAAAATATTTTCCGCAGGTTAGGTTTTCGAGGGCTGATTTCTTGTCCTGTGATAAAAAGCCTTCTGTTTCGACTGCCAAACCTTTCAGGGGAGCATTTGCAACTGGTTGGCACCATTTTTGAGTGAATTGCCAAAAGTCAGATTTTTGCTGAAATTGTGACCCCGCGGCTTAGGGATTTTTTCGAAAAAAAAATTCCGCCGGTTAAGTTGTTGAGGGCTGATTTCTTGTCCTGTGATAAAAAGCCTTCTGTTTCCATCGTCAAAGCTTTCAGGGGAGCATTTGCAACGTGCTGGCACCATTTTTGAGTGAATTGCCAAAAGTCAGATTTTTGCTGAAATTGTGACCCCGGGGCTTAGGGATTTTTTCAAAAAAATATTTTCCGCCGGTTAAGTTGTTTAGGGCTGATTTCTTGTCCTGTGATAAAAAGCCTTCTGTTTCCATCGCCAAACCTTTCCGGGGAGCATTTGCAACTGGTTGGCACCATTTTTGAGTGAATTGCCAAAAGTCAGATTTTTGCTGAAATTGTGACCCCGGGGTTTAGGGATTTTTTCAAAAAAATATTTTCCGCAGGTTAGGTTTTCGAGGGCTGATTTCTTGTCCTGTGATAAAAAGCCTTCTGTTTCCATCGCCAAAGCTTTCAGGGGAGCCTTTGCAACCGGTTGGCACCATTTTTGATTGAATTACCAAAAGTCAGATTTTTGCTGATATTGTGACCCCGGGGCTTAGGGATTTTTTCAAAAAAATATTTTCCGCCGGTTAATTTGTTGAGGGCTTATTTCTTGTCCTGTGATAAAAAGCCTTCTGTTTCGACTGCCAAACCTTTCAGGGGAGCATTTGCAACTGGTTGGCACCATTTTTGAGTGAATTGCCAAAAGTCAGATTTTTGCTGAAATTGTGACCCCGGGGTTTAGGGATTTTTTCAAAAAAATATTTTCCGCAGGTTAGGTTTTCGAGGGCTGATTTCTTGTCCTGTGATAAAAAGCCTTCTGTTTCCATTGCCAAAGCTTTCAGGGGAGCCTTTGCAACCTGTTAGCACCATTTTTGAGTGAATTGCCAAAAGTCAGATTTTTGCTGAAATTGTGACCCCGCGGCTTAGGGATTTTTTCGAAAAAAAAATTCCGCCGGTTAAGTTGTTGAGGGCTGATTTCTTGTCCTGTGATAAAAAGCCTTCTGTTTCCATCGTCAAAGCTTTCAGGGGAGCATTTGCAACGTGCTGGCACCATTTTTGAGTGAATTGCCAAAAGTCAGATTTTTGCTGAAATTGTGACCCCGGGGCTTAGGGATTTTTTCAAAAAAATATTTTCCGCCGGTTAAGTTGTTTAGGGCTGATTTCTTGTCCTGTGATAAAAAGCCTTCTGTTTCCATCGCCAAACCTTTCCGGGGAGCATTTGCAACTGGTTGGCACCATTTTTGAGTGAATTGCCAAAAGTCAGATTTTTGCTGAAATTGTGACCCCGGGGTTTAGGGATTTTTTCAAAAAAATATTTTCCGCAGGTTAGGTTTTCGAGGGCTGATTTCTTGTCCTGTGATAAAAAGCCTTCTGTTTCCATCGCCAAAGCTTTCAGGGGAGCCTTTGCAACCGGTTGGCACCATTTTTGATTGAATTACCAAAAGTCAGATTTTTGCTGATATTGTGACCCCGGGGCTTAGGGATTTTTTCAAAAAAATATTTTCCGCCGGTTAATTTGTTGAGGGCTTATTTCTTGTCCTGTGATAAAAAGCCTTCTGTTTCGACTGCCAAACCTTTCAGGGGAGCATTTGCAACTGGTTGGCACCATTTTTGAGTGAATTGCCAAAAGTCAGATTTTTGCTGAAATTGTGACCCCGGGGCTTAGGGATTTTTTCAAAAAAATATTTTACGCCAGTTAAGTTGTTGAGGGCGGATATCTTGTCCTGTGATAAAAAGCCTTCTGTTTCCATCGTCAAAGCTTTCAGGGGAGCATTTGCAACCGGTTGGCACCATTTTTGAGTGAATTGCCAAAAGTCAGATTTTTGCGGAAATTGTGACCCCGGGGCTTAGGGATTTTTTCAAAAAAATATTTTCCGCAGGTTAGGTTTTCAAGGGCTTATTTCTTGTCCTGTGATAAAAAGCCTTCTGTTTCGACTGCCAAACCTTTCAGGGGAGCATTTGCAACTGGTTGGCACCGTTTTTGAGTGAATTGCCAAAAGTCAGATTTTTGCTGAAATTGTGACCCCGGGGCTTAGGGATTTTTTCAAAAAAAAAAATTCCGCCGGTTAAGTTGTTGAGGGCTGATTTCTTGTCCTGTGATAAAAAGCGTTCTGTTTCCATCGCAAAACCTTTCCGGGGAGCATTTGCAACCTGCTAGCACCATTTTTGAGTGAATTGCTAAAAGTCAGATTTTTGCTGAAATTGTGACCCCGGGGCTTAGGGATTTTTTCAAAAAAATATTTTCCGCAGCTTAGGTTTTTGAGGGCTTATTTCTTGTCCTGTGATAAAAAGCCTTCTGTTTCCATCGTCAAAGCTTTCAGGGGAGCATTTGCAACCGGTTGGCACCATTTTTGAGTGAATTGCCAAAAGTCAGATTTTTGCTGAAATTGTGACCCCGGGGCTCAGGGATTTTTTCAAAAAAATATTTTTCGCAGGTTAAGTTGTTGAGGGCGGATTTCTTTTCCTGTGATAAAAAGCCTTCTGTTTTGACTGCCAAAGCTTTCAGGGGAGCATTTGCAACGTGCTGGCACCATTTTTGAGTGAATTGCCAAAAGTCAGATTTTTGCTGAAATTGTGACCCCGGGGCTTAGGGATTTTTTCAAAAAAATATTTTCCGCCGGTTAGGTTTTCGAGGGCTTATTTCTTGTCCTGTGATAAAAAGCCTTCTGTTTCCATCGCCAAAGCTTTCAGAGGAGCCTTTGCAACCTGCTAGCACCATTTTTGAGTGAATTGCCAAAAGTCAGATTTTTGCTGATATTGTGACCCCGGGGCTTAGGGATTTTTTCAAAAAAATATTTTCCGCCGGTTAATTTGTTGAGGGCTTATTTCTTGTCCTGTGATAAAAAGCCTTCTGTATCGACTGCCAAACCTTTCAGGGGAGCATTTGCAACGTGCTGGCACCATTTTTGAGTGAATTGCCAAAAGTCAGATTTTTGCTGAAATTGTGACCCCGGGGCTTAGGGATTTTTTCAAAAAAATATTTTCCGCCGGTTAAGTTGTTTAGGGCTGATTTCTTGTCCTGTGATAAAAAGCCTTCTGTTTCCATCGCCAAACCTTTCCGGGGAGCATTTGCAACTGGTTGGCACCATTTTTGAGTGAATTGCCAAAAGTCAGATTTTTGCTGAAATTGTGACCCCGGGGTTTAGGGATTTTTTCAAAAAAATATTTTCCGCGGGTTAGGTTTTCGAGGGCTGATTTCTTGTCCTGTGATAAAAAGCCTTCTGTTTCCATCGCCAAAGCTTTCAGGGGAGCCTTTGCAACCGGTTGGCACCATTTTTGATTGAATTACCAAAAGTCAGATTTTTGCTGATATTGTGACCCCGGGGCTTAGGGATTTTTTCAAAAAAATATTTTCCGCCGGTTAATTTGTTGAGGGCTTATTTCTTGTCCTGTGATAAAAAGCCTTCTGTTTCGACTGCCAAACCTTTCAGGGGAGCATTTGCAACTGGTTGGCACCATTTTTGAGTGAATTGCCAAAAGTCAGATTTTTGCTGAAATTGTGACCCCGGGGCTTAGGGATTTTTTCAAAAAAATATTTTACGCCAGTTAAGTTGTTGAGGGCGGATTTCTTGTCCTGTGATAAAAAGCCTTCTGTTTCCATCGTCAAAGCTTTCAGGGGAGCATTTGCAACCGGTTGGCACCATTTTTGAGTGAATTGCCAAAAGTCAGATTTTTGCTGAAATTGTGACCCCGGGGCTTAGGGATTTTTTCAAAAAAATATTTTCCGCAGGTTAGGTTTTCAAGGGCTTATTTCTTGTCCTGTGATAAAAAGCCTTCTGTTTCGACTGCCAAACCTTTCAGGGGAGCATTTGCAACTGGTTGGCACCGTTTTTGAGTGAATTGCCAAAAGTCAGATTTTTGCTGAAATTGTGACCCCGGGGCTTAGGGATTTTTTCAAAAAAAAAAATTCCGCCGGTTAAGTTGTTGAGGGCTGATTTCTTGTCCTGTGATAAAAAGCGTTCTGTTTCCATCGCAAAACCATTCCGGGGAGCATTTGCAACCTGCTAGCACCATTTTTGAGTGAATTGCTAAAAGTCAGATTTTTGCTGAAATTGTGACCCCGGGGCTTAGGGATTTTTTCAAAAAAATATTTTCCGTAGGTTAGCTTTTCGAGGGCTTATTTCTTGTCCTGTGATAAAAAAGCTTCTGTTTCCATCGCCAAAGCATTCAGGGGAGCCTTTGCAACCTGCTAGCACCATTTTTGAGTGAATTGCTAAAAGTCAGATTTTTGCTGAAATTGTGACCCCGGGGCTTAGGGATTTTTTCAAAAAAATATTTTCCGCAGGTTAAGTTGTTGAGGGCGGATTTCTTGTCCTGTGATAAAAAGCCTTCTGTTTCGACTGCCAAAGCTTTCAGGGGAGCATTTGCAACATGCTGGCACCATTTTTGAGTGAATAGCCAAAAGTCAGATTTTTGATGAAATTGTGACCCCGGGGCTTAGGGATTTTTTCAAAAAAATATTTTCCGCAGCTTATGTTTTCGAGGGCTTATTTCTTGTCCTGTGATAAAAAGCCTTCTGTTTCCATCGTCAAAGCTTTCAGGGGAGCATTTGCAACCGGTTGGCACCATTTTTGAGTGAATTGCCAAAAGTCAGATTTTTGCTGAAATTGTGACCCCGGGGCTTAGGGATTTTTTCAAAAAAATATTTTCCGCAGGTTAGGTTTTCAAGGGCTTATTTCTTGTCCTGTGATAAAAAGCCTTCTGTTTCGACTGCCAAACCTTTCAGGGGAGCATTTGCAACTGGTTGGCAACGTTTTTGAGTGAATTGCCAAAAGTCAGATTTTTGCTGAAATTGTGACCCCGGGGCTTAGGGATTTTTTCAAAAAAAAAAAATTCCGCCGGTTAAGTTGTTGAGGGCTGATTTCTTGTCCTGTGATAAAAAGCGTTCTGTTTCCATCGCAAAACCTTTCCGGGGAGCATTTGCAACCTGCTAGCACCATTTTTGAGTGAATTGCTAAAAGTCAGATTTTTGCTGAAATTGTGACCCCGGGGCTTAGGGATTTTTTCAAAAAAATATTTTCCGTAGGTTAGGTTTTCGAGGGCTTATTTCTTGTCCTGTGATAAAAAAGCTTCTGTTTCCATCGCCAAAGCATTCAGGGGAGCCTTTGCAACCTGCTAGCACCATTTTTGAGTGAATTGCTAAAAGTCAGATTTTTGCTGAAATTGTGACCCCGGGGCTTTGGGATTTTTTCAAAAAAATATTTTCCGCAGGTAAGTTTTTTGATGGCTAATTTCTTGTCCTGTGATAAAAAGCCTTCTGTTTCGACTGCCAAAGCTTTCAGGGGAGCATTTGCAACCGGTTGGCACCATTTTTGAGTGAATTGCCAAAAGTCAGATTTTTGCTGAAATTGTGACCCCCGGGGCATTGGGATTTTTTCAAAAAAATATTTTCCGCCAGATAAGTTGTTGAGGGCTGATTTCTTGTCCTGTGATAAAAAGCCTTCTGTTTCGACTGCCAAAGCTTTCAGGGGAGCATTTGCAACATGCTGGCACCATTTTTGAGTGAATTGCCAAAAGTCAGATTTTTGCTGAAATTGTGACCCCGGGGCTTAGGGATTTTTTCAAAAAAATATTTTCCGCAGCTTAGGTTTTTGAGGGCTGATTTCTTGTCCGGTGATAAAAAGCCTTCTGTTTCCATCGTCAAAGCTTTCAGGGGAGCATTTGCAACCGGTTGGCACCATTTTTGAGTGAATTGCCAAAAGTCAGATTTTTGCTGAAATTGTGACCCCGGGGCTCAGGGATTTTTTCAAAAAAATATTTTCCGCAGGTTAAGTTGTTGAGGGCGGATTTCTTTTCCTGTGATAAAAAGCCTTCTGTTTTGACTGCCAAAGCTTTCAGGGGAGCATTTGCAACGTGCTGGCACCATTTTTGAGTGAATTGCCAAAAGTCAGATTTTTGCTGAAATTGTGACCCCGGGGCTTAGGGATTTTTTCAAAAAAATATTTTCCGCCGGTTAGGTTTTCGAGGGCTTATTTCTTGTCCTGTGATAAAAAGCCTTCTGTTTCCATCGCCAAAGCTTTCAGAGGAGCCTTTGCAACCTGCTAGCACCATTTTTGAGTGAATTGCCAAAAGTCAGATTTTTGCTGATATTGTGACCCCGGGGCTTAGGGATTTTTTCAAAAAAATATTTTCCGCCGGTTAATTTGTTGAGGGCTTATTTCTTGTCCTGTGATAAAAAGCCTTCTGTATCGACTGCCAAACCTTTCAGGGGAGCATTTGCAACGTGCTGGCACCATTTTTGAGTGAATTGCCAAAAGTCAGATTTTTGCTGAAATTGTGACCCCGGGGCTTAGGGATTTTTTCAAAAAAATATTTTCCGCCGGTTAAGTTGTTTAGGGCTGATTTCTTGTCCTGTGATAAAAAGCCTTCTGTTTCCATCGCCAAACCTTTCCGGGGAGCATTTGCAACTGGTTGGCACCATTTTTGAGTGAATTGCCAAAAGTCAGATTTTTGCTGAAATTGTGACCCCGGGGTTTAGGGATTTTTTCAAAAAAATATTTTCCGCGGGTTAGGTTTTCGAGGGCTGATTTCTTGTCCTGTGATAAAAAGCCTTCTGTTTCCATCGCCAAAGCTTTCAGGGGAGCCTTTGCAACCGGTTGGCACCATTTTTGATTGAATTACCAAAAGTCAGATTTTTGCTGATATTGTGACCCCGGGGCTTAGGGATTTTTTCAAAAAAATATTTTCCGCCGGTTAATTTGTTGAGGGCTTATTTCTTGTCCTGTGATAAAAAGCCTTCTGTTTCGACTGCCAAACCTTTCAGGGGAGCATTTGCAACTGGTTGGCACCATTTTTGAGTGAATTGCCAAAAGTCAGATTTTTGCTGAAATTGTGACCCCGGGGCTTAGGGATTTTTTCAAAAAAATATTTTACGCCAGTTAAGTTGTTGAGGGCGGATTTCTTGTCCTGTGATAAAAAGCCTTCTGTTTCCATCGTCAAAGCTTTCAGGGGAGCATTTGCAACCGGTTGGCACCATTTTTGAGTGAATTGCCAAAAGTCAGATTTTTGCTGAAATTGTGACCCCGGGGCTTAGGGATTTTTTCAAAAAAATATTTTCCGCAGGTTAGGTTTTCAAGGGCTTATTTCTTGTCCTGTGATAAAAAGCCTTCTGTTTCGACTGCCAAACCTTTCAGGGGAGCATTTGCAACTGGTTGGCACCGTTTTTGAGTGAATTGCCAAAAGTCAGATTTTTGCTGAAATTGTGACCCCGGGGCTTAGGGATTTTTTCAAAAAAAAAAATTCCGCCGGTTAAGTTGTTGAGGGCTGATTTCTTGTCCTGTGATAAAAAGCGTTCTGTTTCCATCGCAAAACCATTCCGGGGAGCATTTGCAACCTGCTAGCACCATTTTTGAGTGAATTGCTAAAAGTCAGATTTTTGCTGAAATTGTGACCCCGGGGCTTAGGGATTTTTTCAAAAAAATATTTTCCGTAGGTTAGCTTTTCGAGGGCTTATTTCTTGTCCTGTGATAAAAAAGCTTCTGTTTCCATCGCCAAAGCATTCAGGGGAGCCTTTGCAACCTGCTAGCACCATTTTTGAGTGAATTGCTAAAAGTCAGATTTTTGCTGAAATTGTGACCCCGGGGCTTAGGGATTTTTTCAAAAAAATATTTTCCGCAGGTTAAGTTGTTGAGGGCGGATTTCTTGTCCTGTGATAAAAAGCCTTCTGTTTCGACTGCCAAAGCTTTCAGGGGAGCATTTGCAACATGCTGGCACCATTTTTGAGTGAATAGCCAAAAGTCAGATTTTTGATGAAATTGTGACCCCGGGGCTTAGGGATTTTTTCAAAAAAATATTTTCCGCAGCTTATGTTTTCGAGGGCTTATTTCTTGTCCTGTGATAAAAAGCCTTCTGTTTCCATCGTCAAAGCTTTCAGGGGAGCATTTGCAACCGGTTGGCACCATTTTTGAGTGAATTGCCAAAAGTCAGATTTTTGCTGAAATTGTGACCCCGGGGCTTAGGGATTTTTTCAAAAAAATATTTTCCGCAGGTTAGGTTTTCAAGGGCTTATTTCTTGTCCTGTGATAAAAAGCCTTCTGTTTCGACTGCCAAACCTTTCAGGGGAGCATTTGCAACTGGTTGGCAACGTTTTTGAGTGAATTGCCAAAAGTCAGATTTTTGCTGAAATTGTGACCCCGGGTCTTAGGGATTTTTTCAAAAAAAAAAAATTCCGCCGGTTAAGTTGTTGAGGGCTGATTTCTTGTCCTGTGATAAAAAGCGTTCTGTTTCCATCGCAAAACCTTTCCGGGGAGCATTTGCAACCTGCTAGCACCATTTTTGAGTGAATTGCTAAAAGTCAGATTTTTGCTGAAATTGTGACCCCGGGGCTTAGGGATTTTTTCAAAAAAATATTTTCCGTAGGTTAGGTTTTCGAGGGCTTATTTCTTGTCCTGTGATAAAAAAGCTTCTGTTTCCATCGCCAAAGCATTCAGGGGAGCCTTTGCAACCTGCTAGCACCATTTTTGAGTGAATTGCTAAAAGTCAGATTTTTGCTGAAATTGTGACCCCGGGGCTTAGGGATTTTTTCAAAAAAATATTTTCCGCAGGTAAGTTTTTTGATGGCTAATTTCTTGTCCTGTGATAAAAAGCCTTCTGTTTCGACTGCCAAAGCTTTCAGGGGAGCATTTGCAACCGGTTGGCACCATTTTTGAGTGAATTGCCAAAAGTCAGATTTTTGCTGAAATTGTGACCCCCGGGGCATTGGGATTTTTTCAAAAAAATATTTTCCGCAGCTTATGTTTTCGAGGGCTTATTTCTTGTCCTGTGATAAAAAGCCTTCTGTTTCCATCGTCAAAGCTTTCAGGGGAGCATTTGCAACCGGTTGGCACCATTTTTGAGTGAATTGCCAAAAGTCAGATTTTTGCTGAAATTGTGACCCCGGGGCTTAGGGATTTTTTCAAAAAAATATTTTCCGCAGGTTAGGTTTTCAAGGGCTTATTTCTTGTCCTGTGATAAAAAGCCTTCTGTTTCGACTGCCAAACCTTTCAGGGGAGCATTTGCAACTGGTTGGCAACGTTTTTGAGTGAATTGCCAAAAGTCAGATTTTTGCTGAAATTGTGACCCCGGGTCTTAGGGATTTTTTCAAAAAAAAAAAATTCCGCCGGTTAAGTTGTTGAGGGCTGATTTCTTGTCCTGTGATAAAAAGCGTTCTGTTTCCATCGCAAAACCTTTCCGGGGAGCATTTGCAACCTGCTAGCACCATTTTTGAGTGAATTGCTAAAAGTCAGATTTTTGCTGAAATTGTGACCCCGGGGCTTAGGGATTTTTTCAAAAAAATATTTTCCGTAGGTTAGGTTTTCGAGGGCTTATTTCTTGTCCTGTGATAAAAAAGCTTCTGTTTCCATCGCCAAAGCATTCAGGGGAGCCTTTGCAACCTGCTAGCACCATTTTTGAGTGAATTGCTAAAAGTCAGATTTTTGCTGAAATTGTGACCCCGGGGCTTAGGGATTTTTTCAAAAAAATATTTTCCGCAGGTAAGTTTTTTGATGGCTAATTTCTTGTCCTGTGATAAAAAGCCTTCTGTTTCGACTGCCAAAGCTTTCAGGGGAGCATTTGCAACCGGTTGGCACCATTTTTGAGTGAATTGCCAAAAGTCAGATTTTTGCTGAAATTGTGACCCCCGGGGCATTGGGATTTTTTCAAAAAAATATTTTCCGCCAGATAAGTTGTTGAGGGCTGATTTCTTGTCCTGTGATAAAAAGCCTTCTGTTTCGACTGCCAAAGCTTTCAGGGGAGCATTTGCAACATGCTGGCACCATTTTTGAGTGAATTGCCAAAAGTCAGATTTTTGCTGAAATTGTGACCCCGGGGCTTAGGGATTTTTTCAAAAAAATATTTTCCGCCGGTTAAGTTATTGAGGGCTGATTTCTTGTCCTGTGATAAAAAGCCTTCTGTTTCCATCGTCAAAGCTTTCAGGGGAGCATTTGCAACCGGTTGGCACCATTTTTGAGTGAATTGCCAAAAGTCAGATTTTTGCTGAAATTGTGACCCCGGGGCTTAGGGATTTTTTCAAAAAAATATTTTCCGCAGGTTAAGTTGTTGAGGGCGGATTTCTTGTCCTGTGATAAAAAGCCTTCTGTTTCGACTGCCAAAGCTTTCAGGGGAGCATTTGCAACGTGCTGGCACCATTTTTGAGTGAATTGCCAAAAGTCAGATTTTTGCTGAAATTGTGACCCCGGGGCTTAGGGATTTTTTCAAAAAAATATTTTCCGCCGGTTAAGTTATTGAGGGCTGATTTCTTGTCCTGTGATAAAAAGCCTTCTGTTTCCATCGTCAAAGCTTTCAGGGGAGCATTTGAAACCGGTTGGCACCATTTTTGAGTGAATTGCCAAAAGTCAGATTTTTGCTGAAATTTGGCCCCGGGGCTTAGGGATTTTTTCAAAAAAATATTTTCCGCAGGTTAAGTTGTTGAGGGCGGATTTCTTGTCCTGTGATAAAAAGCCTTCTGTTTCGACTGCCAAAGCTTTCAGGGGAGCATTTGCAACGTGCTGGCACCATTTTTGAGTGAATTGCCAAAAGTCAGATTTTTGCTGAAATTGTGACCCCGGGGCTTAGGGATTTTTTCAAAAAAATATTTTCCGCCGGTTAGGTTTTCGAGGGCTTATTTCTTGTCCTGTGATAAAAAGCCTTCTGTTTCCATCGCCAAAGCTTTCAGAGGAGCCTTTGCAACCTGCTAGCACCATTTTTGAGTGAATTGCCAAAAGTCAGATTTTTGCTGAAATTGTGACCCCGGGGCTTAGGGATTTTTTCAAAAAAATATTTTCCGCCGGTTAAGTTGTTGAGGGCTGATTTCTTGTCCTGTGATTAAAAGCCTTCTGTATCGACTGCCAAACCTTTCAGGGGAGCATTTGCAACTGGTTGGCACCATTTTTGAGTGAATTGCCAAAAGTCAGATTTTTGCTGAAATTGTGACCCCGGGGTTTAGGGATTTTTTCAAAAAAATATTTTCCGCAGGTTAGGTTTTCGAGGGCTGATTTCTTGTCCTGTGATAAAAAGCCTTCTGTTTCCATCGCCAAAGCTTTCAGGGGAGCCTTTGCAACCTGTTAGCACCATTTTTGAGTGAATTGCCAAAAGTCAGATTTTTGCTGAAATTGTGACCCCGGGGCTTAGGGATTTTTTCGAAAAAAAATTTCCGCCGGTTAAGTTGTTGAGGGCTGATTTCTTGTCCTGTGATAAAAAGCCTTCTGTTTCCATCGTCAAAGCTTTCAGGGGAGCATTTGCAACCGGTTGGCACCATTTTTGATTGAATTACCAAAAGTCAGATTTTTGCTGATATTGTGACCCCGGGGCTTAGGGATTTTTTCAAAAAAATATTTTCCGCCGGTTAATTTGTTGAGGGCTTATTTCTTGTCCTGTGATAAAAAGCCTTCTGTTTCGACTGCCAAACCTTTCAGGGGAGCATTTGCAACTGGTTGGCACCATTTTTGAGTGAATTGCCAAAAGTCAGATTTTTGCTGAAATTGTGACCCCGGGCCTTAGGGATTTTTTCAAAAAAATATTTTCCGCCGGTTAGGTTTTCGAGGGCGGATTTCTTGTCCTGTGATAAAAAGCCTTCTGTTTCCATCGCCAAAGCTTTCAGAGGAGCCTTTGCAACCTGCTAGCACCATTTTTGAGTGAATTGCCAAAAGTCAGATTTTTGCTGAAATTGTGACCCCGGGGCTTAGGGATTTTTTCAAAAAAATATTTTCCGCAGGATAAGTTGTTGAGGGCGGATTTCTTGTCCTGTGATAAAAAGCCTTCTGTTTCGACTGCCAAAGCTTTCAGGGGAGCATTTGCAACATGCTGGCACCATTTTTGAGTGAATAGCCAAAAGTCAGATTTTTGATGAAATTGTGACCCCGGGGCTTAGGGATTTTTTCAAAAAAATATTTTCCGCAGCTTAGGTTTTCGAGGGCTTATTTCTTGTCCTGTGATAAAAAGCCTTCTGTTTCCATCGTCAAAGCTTTCAGGGGAGCATTTGCAACCGGTTGGCACCATTTTTGAGTGAATTGCCAAAAGTCAGATTTTTGCTGAAATTGTGACCCCGGGGCATTGGGATTTTTTCAAAAAAATATTTTCCGCCAGTTAAGTTGTTGAGGGCTGATTTCTTGTCCTGTGATAAAAAGCCTTCTGTTTCGACTGCCAAAGCTTTCAGGGGAGCATTTGCAACATGCTGGCACCATTTTTGAGTGAATTGCCAAAAGTCAGATTTTTGCTGAAATTGTGACCCCGGGGCTTAGGGATTTTTTCAAAAAAATATTTTCCGCCGGTTAAGTTATTGAGGGCTGATTTCTTGTCCTGTGATAAAAAGCCTTCTGTTTCGACTGCCAAAGCTTTCAGAGGAGCCTTTGCAACCTGCTAGCACCATTTTTGAGTGAATTGCCAAAAGTCAGATTTTTGCTGAAATTGTGACCCCGGGGCTTAGGGATTTTTTCAAAAAAATATTTTCCGCCGGTTAAGTTGTTGAGGGCTGATATCTTGTCCTGTGATAAGAAGCCTTCTGTTTCCATCGCCAAACCTTTCCGGGGAGCATTTGCAACTGGTTGGCACCATTTTTGAGTGAATTACCAAAAGTCAGATTTTTGCTGAAATTGTGACCCCGGGGCTTAGGGATTTTTTCAAAAAAATATTTTCCGCAGGTTAAGTTATTGAGGGCTGATTTCTTGTCCTGTGATAAAAAGCCTTCTGTTTCCATCATCAAAGCTTTCAGGGGAGCATTTGCAACCGGTTGGCACCATTTTTGAGTGAATTGCCAAAAGTCAGATTTTTGCTGAAATTGTGACCCCGGGGCTTAGGGATTTTTTCAAAAAAATATTTTCCGTAGTTTAGGTTTTCGAGGGCTTATTTCTTGTCCTGTGATAAAAAAGCTTCTGTTTCCATCGCCAAAGCATTCAGGGGAGCCTTTGCAACCTGCTAGCACCATTTGTGAGTGAATTGCTAAAAGTCAGATTTTTGCTGAAATTGTGACCCCGGGGCTTAGGGATTTTTTCAAAAAAATATTTTCCGCAGGTAAGTTTTTTGATGGCTAATTTCTTGTCCTGTGATAAAAAGCCTTCTGTTTCGACTGCCAAAGCTTTCAGGGGAGCATTTGCAACATGCTGGCACCATTTTTGAGTGAATTGCCAAAAGTCAGATTTTTGCTGAAATTGTGACCCCGGGGCTTAGGGATTTTTTCAAAAAAATATTTTCCGCAGCTTAGGTTTTCGAGGGCTTATTTCTTGTCCTGTGATAAAAAGCCTTCTGTTTCCATCGTCAAAGCTTTCAGGGGAGCATTTGCAACCGGTTGGCACCATTTTTGAGTCAATTGCCAAAAGTCAGATTTTTGCTGAAATTGTGACCCCGGGGCTTAGGGATTTTTTCAAAAAAATATTTTCCGCCGGTTAAGTTATTGAGGGCTGATTTCTTGTCCTGTGATAAAAAGCCTTCTGTTTCCATCGTCAAAGCTTTCAGGGGAGCATTTGCAACCGGTTGGCACCATTTTTGAGTGAATTGCCAAAAGTCAGATTTTTGCTGAAATTGTGACCCCGGGGCTTAGGGATTTTTTCAAAAAAATATTTTCCGCAGGTTAAGTTGTTGAGGGCGGATTTCTTGTCCTGTGATAAAAAGCCTTCTGTTTCGACTGCCAAAGCTTTCAGGGGAGCATTTGCAACGTGCTGGCACCATTTTTGAGTGAATTGCCAAAAGTCAGATTTTTGCTGAAATTGTGACCCCGGGGCTTAGGGATTTTTTCAAAAAAATATTTTCCGCCGGTTAGGTTTTCGAGGGCTTATTTCTTGTCCTGTGATAAAAAGCCTTCTGTTTCCATCGCCAAAGCTTTCAGAGGAGCCTTTGCAACCTGCTAGCACCATTTTTGAGTGAATTGCCAAAAGTCAGATTTTTGCTGAAATTGTGACCCCGGGGCTTAGGGATTTTTTCAAAAAAATATTTTCCGCCGGTTAAGTTGTTGAGGGCTGATTTCTTGTCCTGTGATTAAAAGCCTTCTGTATCGACTGCCAAACCTTTCAGGGGAGCATTTGCAACTGGTTGGCACCATTTTTGAGTGAATTGCCAAAAGTCAGATTTTTGCTGAAATTGTGACCCCGGGGTTTAGGGATTTTTTCAAAAAAATATTTTCCGCAGGTTAGGTTTTCGAGGGCTGATTTCTTGTCCTGTGATAAAAAGCCTTCTGTTTCCATCGCCAAAGCTTTCAGGGGAGCCTTTTCAACCTGTTAGCACCATTTTTGAGTGAATTGCCAAAAGTCAGATTTTTGCTGAAATTGTGACCCCGGGGCTTAGGGATTTTTTCGAAAAAAAATTTCCGCCGGTTAAGTTGTTGAGGGCTGATTTCTTGTCCTGTGATAAAAAGCCTTCTGTTTCCATCGTCAAAGCTTTCAGGGGAGCATTTGCAACCGGTTGGCACCATTTTTGAGTGAATTGCCAAAAGTCAGATTTTTGCTGAAATTGTGACCCCGGGGCTTAGGGATTTTTTCAAAAAAATATTTTCCGCCGGTTAAGTTGTTGAGGGCTGATTTCTTGTCCTGTGATTAAAAGCCTTCTGTTTCCATCGCAAAACCTTTCCGGGGAGCATTTGCAACTGGTTGGCACCATTTTTGAGTGAATTGCCAAAAGTCAGATTTTTGCTGAAATTGTGACCCCGGGGCTTAGGGATTTTTTCAAAAAAATATTTTCCGCCGGTTAGGTTTTCGAGGGCGGATTTCTTGTCCTGTGATAAAAAGCCTTCTGTTTCCATCGCCAAAGCTTTCAGAGGAGCCTTTGCAACCTGCTAGCACCATTTTTGAGTGAATTGCCAAAAGTCAGATTTTTGCTGAAATTGTGACCCCGGGGCTTAGGGATTTTTTCAAAAAAATATTTTCCGCCGGTTAAGTTGTTGAGGGCTGATTTCTTGTCCTGTGATAAAAAGCCTTCTGTTTCGACTGCCAAACCTTTCAGGGGAGCATTTGCAACTGGTTGGCACCATTTTTGAGTGAATTGCCAAAAGTCAGATTTTTGCTGAAATTGTGACCCCGGGGCTTATGGATTTTTTCAAAAAAAAAAATTTCCGCCGGTTAAGTTGTTGAGGGCTGATATCTTGTCCTGTGATAAGAAGCCTTCTGTTTCCATCGCCAAACCTTTCCGGGGAGCATTTGCAACTGGTTGGCACCATTTTTGAGTGAATTGCCAAAAGTCAGATTTTTGCTGAAATTGTGACCCCGGGGCTTAGGGATTTTTTCAAAAAAATATTTTCCGCAGGTTAAGTTATTGAGGGCTGATTTCTTGTCCTGTGATAAAAAGCCTTCTGTTTCCATCATCAAAGCTTTCAGGGGAGCATTTGCAACCGGTTGGCACCATTTTTGAGTGAATTGCCAAAAGTCAGATTTTTGCTGAAATTGTGACCCCGGGGCTTAGGGATTTTTTCAAAAAAATATTTTCCGCCGGTTAAGTTGTTGAGGGCTGATTTCTTGTCCTGTGATTAAAAGCCTTCTGTTTTCATCGCAAAACCTTTCCGGGGAGCATTTGCAACTGGTTGGCACCATTTTTGAGTGAATTGCCAAAAGTCAGATTTTTGCTGAAATTGTGACCCCGGGGGCTTAGGGATTTTTTCAAAAAAAAATTTTCCGCCGGTTAAGTTGTTGAGGGCTGATTTCTTGTCCTGTGATAAAAAGCCTTCTGTTTCCATCGCAAAACCTTTCCGGGGAGCATTTGCAACTGGTTGGCACCATTTTTGAGTGAATTGCCAAAAGTCAGATTTTTGCTGAAATCGTGACCCCGGGGCTTAGGGATTTTTTCAAAAAAATATTTTCCGCAGGTTAGGTTTTCGAGGGCTTATTTCTTGTCCTGTGATAAAAAGCCTTCTGTTTCCATCGCCAAAGCTTTCAGAGGAGCCTTTGCAACCTGCTAGCACCATTTTTGAGTGAATTGCCAAAAGTCAGATTTTTGCTGAAATTGTGACCCCGGGGCTTAGGGATTTTTTCAAAAAAATATTTTCCGCCGATTAAGTTGTTGAGGGCTGATTTCTTGTCCTATGATAAAAAGCCTTCTGTATCGACTGCCAAACCTTTCAGGGGAGCATTTGCAACGTGCTGGCACCATTTTTGAGTGAATTGCCAAAAGTCAGATTTTTGCTGAAATTGTGACCCCGGGGCTTAGGGATTTTTTCAAAAAAATATTTTCCGCCGGTTAAGTTGTTTAGGGCTGATTTCTTGTCCTGTGATAAAAAGCCTTCTGTTTCCATCGCCAAACCTTTCCGGGGAGCATTTGCAACTGGTTGGCACCATTTTTGAGTGAATTGCCAAAAGTCAGATTTTTGCTGAAATTGTGACCCCGGGGTTTAGGGATTTTTTCAAAAAAATATTTTCCGCAGGTTAGGTTTTCGAGGGCTGATTTCTTGTCCTGTGATAAAAAGCCTTCTGTTTCCATCGCCAAAGCTTTCAGGGGAGCCTTTGCAACCGGTTGGCACCATTTTTGATTGAATTACCAAAAGTCAGATTTTTGCTGATATTGTGACCCCGGGGCTTAGGGATTTTTTCAAAAAAATATTTTCCGCCGGTTAATTTGTTGAGGGCTTATTTCTTGTCCTGTGATAAAAAGCCTTCTGTTTCGACTGCTAACCTTTCAGGGGAGCATTTGCAACTGGTTGGCACCATTTTTGAGTGAATTGCCAAAAGTCAGATTTTTGCTGAAATTGTGACCCCGGGGCTTAGGGATTTTTTCAAAAAAATATTTTACGCCGGTTAAGTTGTTGAGGGCGGATTTCTTGTCCTGTGATAAAAACCCTTCTGTTTCGACTGCCAAAGCTTTCAGGGGAGCATTTGCAACGTGCTGGCACCATTTTTGAGTGAATTGCCAAAAGTCAGATTTTTGCTGAAATTGTGACCCCGGGGCTTAGGGATTTTTTCAAAAAAATATTTTCCGCCGGTCAAGTTATTGAGGGCTGATTTCTTGTCCTGTGATAAAAAGCCTTCTGTTTCGACTGCCAAAGCTTTCAGGGGAGCATTTGCAACGTGCTGGCACCATTTTTGAGTGAATTGCCAAAAGTCAGATTTTTGCTGAAATTGTGACCCCGGGGCTTAGGGATTTTTTCAAAAAAATATTTTCCGCCGGTTAAGTTGTTGAGGGCTGATTTCTTGTCCTGTGATTAAAAGCCTTCTGTATCGACTGCCAAACCTTTCAGGGGAGCATTTGCAACTGGTTGGCACCATTTTTGAGTGAATTCCCAAAAGTCAGATTTTTGCTGAAATTGTGACCCCGGGGTTTAGGGATTTTTTCAAAAAAATATTTTCCGCAGGTTAGGTTTTCGAGGGCTTATTTCTTGTCCTGTGATAAAAAGCCTTCTGTTTCCATCGCCAAAGCTTTCAGAGGAGCCTTTGCAACCTGCTAGCACCATTTTTGAGTGAATTGCCAAAAGTCAGATTTTTGCTGAAATTGTGACCCCGGGGCTTATGGATTTTTTAAAAAAAAAAATTTCCGCCGGTTAAGTTGTTGAGGGCTGATATCTTGTCCTGTGATAAGAAGCCTTCTGTTTCCATCGCCAAACCTTTCCGGGGAGCATTTGCAACTGGTTGGCACCATTTTTGAGTGAATTGCCAAAAGTCAGATTTTTGCTGAAATTGTGACCCCGGGGCTTAGGGATTTTTTCAAAAAAATATTTTCCGCAGGTTAAGTTATTGAGGGCTGATTTCTTGTCCTGTGATAAAAAGCCTTCTGTTTCCATCATCAAAGCTTTCAGGGGAGCATTTGCAACCGGTTGGCACCATTTTTGAGTGAATTGCCAAAAGTCAGATTTTTGCTGAAATTGTGACCCCGGGGCTTAGGGATTTTTTCAAAAAAATATTTTCCGCCGGTTAAGTTGTTGAGGGCTGATTTCTTGTCCTGTGATTAAAAGCCTTCTGTTTCCATCGCAAAACCTTTCCGGGGAGCATTTGCAACTGGTTGGCACCATTTTTGAGTGAATTGCCAAAAGTCAGATTTTTGCTGAAATTGTGACCCCGGGGCTTAGGGATTTTTTCAAAAAAATATTTTCCGCCGGTTAGGTTTTCGAGGGCGGATTTCTTGTCCTGTGATAAAAAGCCTTCTGTTTCCATCGCCAAAGCTTTCAGAGGAGCCTTTGCAACCTGCTAGCACCATTTTTGAGTGAATTGCCAAAAGTCAGATTTTTGCTGAAATTGTGACCCCGGGGCTTAGGGATTTTTTCAAAAAAATATTTTCCGCCGGTTAAGTTGTTGAGGGCTGATTTCTTGTCCTGTGATAAAAAGCCTTCTGTTTCGACTGCCAAACCTTTCAGGGGAGCATTTGCAACTGGTTGGCACCATTTTTGAGTGAATTGCCAAAAGTCAGATTTTTGCTGAAATTGTGACCCCGGGGCTTATGGATTTTTTCAAAAAAAAAATTTCCGCCGGTTAAGTTGTTGAGGGCTGATATCTTGTCCTGTGATAAGAAGCCTTCTGTTTCCATCGCCAAACCTTTCCGGGGAGCATTTGCAACTGGTTGGCACCATTTTTGAGTGAATTGCCAAAAGTCAGATTTTTGCTGAAATTGTGACCCCGGGGCTTAGGGATTTTTTCAAAAAAATATTTTCCGCAGGTTAAGTTATTGAGGGCTGATTTCTTGTCCTGTGATAAAAAGCCTTCTGTTTCCATCATCAAAGCTTTCAGGGGAGCATTTGCAACCGGTTGGCACCATTTTTGAGTGAATTGCCAAAAGTCAGATTTTTGCTGAAATTGTGACCCCGGGGCTTAGGGATTTTTTCAAAAAAATATTTTCCGCCGGTTAAGTTGTTGAGGGCTGATTTCTTGTCCTGTGATTAAAAGCCTTCTGTTTCCATCGCAAAACCTTTCCGGGGAGCATTTGCAACTGGTTGGCACCATTTTTGAGTGAATTGCCAAAAGTCAGATTTTTGCTGAAATTGTGACCCCGGGGCTTAGGGATTTTTTCAAAAAAATATTTTCCGCCGGTTAGGTTTTCGAGGGCGGATTTCTTGTCCTGTGATAAAAAGCCTTCTGTTTCCATCGCCAAAGCTTTCAGAGGAGCCTTTGCAACCTGCTAGCACCATTTTTGAGTGAATTGCCAAAAGTCAGATTTTTGCTGAAATTGTGACCCCGGGGCTTAGGGATTTTTTCAAAAAAATATTTTCCGCCGGTTAAGTTGTTGAGGGCTGATTTCTTGTCCTGTGATAAAAAGCCTTCTGTTTCGACTGCCAAACCTTTCAGGGGAGCATTTGCAACTGGTTGGCACCATTTTTGAGTGAATTGCCAAAAGTCAGATTTTTGCTGAAATTGTGACCCCGGGGCTTATGGATTTTTTCAAAAAAAAAAATTTCCGCCGGTTAAGTTGTTGAGGGCTGATATCTTGTCCTGTGATAAGAAGCCTTCTGTTTCCATCGCCAAACCTTTCCGGGGAGCATTTGCAACTGGTTGGCACCATTTTTGAGTGAATTGCCAAAAGTCAGATTTTTGCTGAAATTGTGACCCCGGGGCTTAGGGATTTTTTCAAAAAAATATTTTCCGCAGGTTAAGTTATTGAGGGCTGATTTCTTGTCCTGTGATAAAAAGCCTTCTGTTTCCATCATCAAAGCTTTCAGGGGAGCATTTGCAACCGGTTGGCACCATTTTTGAGTGAATTGCCAAAAGTCAGATTTTTGCTGAAATTGTGACCCCGGGGCTTAGGGATTTTTTCAAAAAAATATTTTCCGCCGGTTAAGTTGTTGAGGGCTGATTTCTTGTCCTGTGATTAAAAGCCTTCTGTTTTCATCGCAAAACCTTTCCGGGGAGCATTTGCAACTGGTTGGCACCATTTTTGAGTGAATTGCCAAAAGTCAGATTTTTGCTGAAATTGTGACCCCGGGGGCTTAGGGATTTTTTCAAAAAAAAATTTTCCGCCGGTTAAGTTGTTGAGGGCTGATTTCTTGTCCTGTGATAAAAAGCCTTCTGTTTCCATCGCAAAACCTTTCCGGGGAGCATTTGCAACTGGTTGGCACCATTTTTGAGTGAATTGCCAAAAGTCAGATTTTTGCTGAAATCGTGACCCCGGGGCTTAGGGATTTTTTCAAAAAAATATTTTCCGCAGGTTAGGTTTTCGAGGGCTTATTTCTTGTCCTGTGATAAAAAGCCTTCTGTTTCCATCGCCAAAGCTTTCAGAGGAGCCTTTG
Organism: Podarcis liolepis; assembly: GCF_965112155.1. Taxonomy (NCBI): domain Eukaryota; kingdom Metazoa; phylum Chordata; class Lepidosauria; order Squamata; family Lacertidae; genus Podarcis; species Podarcis liolepis. Next base: position 16,515,560 of record NC_139565.1, read on the forward strand.
CAACCTGCTAGCACCATTTTTGAGTGAATTGCCAAAAGTCAGATTTTTGCTGAAATTGTGACCCCGGGGCTTAGGGATTTTTTCAAAAAAATATTTTCCGCCGATTAAGTTGTTGAGGGCTGATTTCTTGTCCTATGATAAAAAGCCTTCTGTATCGACTGCCAAACCTTTCAGGGGAGCATTTGCAACGTGCTGGCACCATTTTTGAGTGAATTGCCAAAAGTCAGATTTTTGCTGAAATTGTGACCCCGGGGCTTAGGGATTTTTTCAAAAAAATATTTTCCGCCGGTTAAGTTGTTTAGGGCTGATTTCTTGTCCTGTGATAAAAAGCCTTCTGTTTCCATCGCCAAACCTTTCCGGGGAGCATTTGCAACTGGTTGGCACCATTTTTGAGTGAATTGCCAAAAGTCAGATTTTTGCTGAAATTGTGACCCCGGGGTTTAGGGATTTTTTCAAAAAAATATTTTCCGCAGGTTAGGTTTTCGAGGGCTGATTTCTTGTCCTGTGATAAAAAGCCTTCTGTTTCCATCGCCAAAGCTTTCAGGGGAGCCTTTGCAACCGGTTGGCACCATTTTTGATTGAATTACCAAAAGTCAGATTTTTGCTGATATTGTGACCCCGGGGCTTAGGGATTTTTTCAAAAAAATATTTTCCGCCGGTTAATTTGTTGAGGGCTTATTTCTTGTCCTGTGATAAAAAGCCTTCTGTTTCGACTGCTAACCTTTCAGGGGAGCATTTGCAACTGGTTGGCACCATTTTTGAGTGAATTGCCAAAAGTCAGATTTTTGCTGAAATTGTGACCCCGGGGCTTAGGGATTTTTTCAAAAAAATATTTTACGCCGGTTAAGTTGTTGAGGGCGGATTTCTTGTCCTGTGATAAAAACCCTTCTGTTTCGACTGCCAAAGCTTTCAGGGGAGCATTTGCAACGTGCTGGCACCATTTTTGAGTGAATTGCCAAAAGTCAGATTTTTGCTGAAATTGTGACCCCGGGGCTTAGGGATTTTTTCAAAAAAATATTTTCCGCCGGTTAAGTTATTGAGGGCTGATTTCTTGTCCTGTGATAAAAAGCCTTCTGTTTCGACTGCCAAAGCTTTCAGGGGAGCATTTGCAACGTGCTGGCACCATTTTTGAGTGAATTGCCAAAAGTCAGATTTTTGCTGAAATTGTGACCCCGGGGCTTAGGGATTTTTTCAAAAAAATATTTTCCGCCGGTTAAGTTGTTGAGGGCTGATTTCTTGTCCTGTGATTAAAAGCCTTCTGTATCGACTGCCAAACCTTTCAGGGGAGCATTTGCAACTGGTTGGCACCATTTTTGAGTGAATTCCCAAAAGTCAGATTTTTGCTGAAATTGTGACCCCGGGGTTTAGGGATTTTTTCAAAAAAATATTTTCCGCAGGTTAGGTTTTCGAGGGCTTATTTCTTGTCCTGTGATAAAAAGCCTTCTGTTTCCATCGCCAAAGCTTTCAGAGGAGCCTTTGCAACCTGCTAGCACCATTTTTGAGTGAATTGCCAAAAGTCAGATTTTTGCTGAAATTGTGACCCCGGGGCTTATGGATTTTTTCAAAAAAAAAATTTCCGCCGGTTAAGTTGTTGAGGGCTGATATCTTGTCCTGTGATAAGAAGCCTTCTGTTTCCATCGCCAAACCTTTCCGGGGAGCATTTGCAACTGGTTGGCACCATTTTTGAGTGAATTGCCAAAAGTCAGATTTTTGCTGAAATTGTGACCCCGGGGCTTAGGGATTTTTTCAAAAAAATATTTTCCGCAGGTTAAGTTATTGAGGGCTGATTTCTTGTCCTGTGATAAAAAGCCTTCTGTTTCCATCATCAAAGCTTTCAGGGGAGCATTTGCAACCGGTTGGCACCATTTTTGAGTGAATTGCCAAAAGTCAGATTTTTGCTGAAATTGTGACCCCGGGGCTTAGGGATTTTTTCAAAAAAATATTTTCCGCCGGTTAAGTTGTTGAGGGCTGATTTCTTGTCCTGTGATTAAAAGCCTTCTGTTTCCATCGCAAAACCTTTCCGGGGAGCATTTGCAACTGGTTGGCACCATTTTTGAGTGAATTGCCAAAAGTCAGATTTTTGCTGAAATTGTGACCCCGGGGCTTAGGGATTTTTTCAAAAAAATATTTTCCGCCGGTTAGGTTTTCGAGGGCGGATTTCTTGTCCTGTGATAAAAAGCCTTCTGTTTCCATCGCCAAAGCTTTCAGAGGAGCCTTTGCAACCTGCTAGCACCATTTTTGAGTGAATTGCCAAAAGTCAGATTTTTGCTGAAATTGTGACCCCGGGGCTTAGGGATTTTTTCAAAAAAATATTTTCCGCCGGTTAAGTTGTTGAGGGCTGATTTCTTGTCCTGTGATAAAAAGCCTTCTGTTTCGACTGCCAAACCTTTCAGGGGAGCATTTGCAACTGGTTGGCACCATTTTTGAGTGAATTGCCAAAAGTCAGATTTTTGCTGAAATTGTGACCCCGGGGCTTATGGATTTTTTCAAAAAAAAAATTTCCGCCGGTTAAGTTGTTGAGGGCTGATATCTTGTCCTGTGATAAGAAGCCTTCTGTTTCCATCGCCAAACCTTTCCGGGGAGCATTTGCAACTGGTTGGCACCATTTTTGAGTGAATTGCCAAAAGTCAGATTTTTGCTGAAATTGTGACCCCGGGGCTTAGGGATTTTTTCAAAAAAATATTTTCCGCAGGTTAAGTTATTGAGGGCTGATTTCTTGTCCTGTGATAAAAAGCCTTCTGTTTCCATCATCAAAGCTTTCAGGGGAGCATTTGCAACCGGTTGGCACCATTTTTGAGTGAATTGCCAAAAGTCAGATTTTTGCTGAAATTGTGACCCCGGGGCTTAGGGATTTTTTCAAAAAAATATTTTCCGCCGGTTAAGTTGTTGAGGGCTGATTTCTTGTCCTGTGATTAAAAGCCTTCTGTTTTCATCGCAAAACCTTTCCGGGGAGCATTTGCAACTGGTTGGCACCATTTTTGAGTGAATTGCCAAAAGTCAGATTTTTGCTGAAATTGTGACCCCGGGGGCTTAGGGATTTTTTCAAAAAAAAATTTTCCGCCGGTTAAGTTGTTGAGGGCTGATTTCTTGTCCTGTGATAAAAAGCCTTCTGTTTCCATCGCAAAACCTTTCCGGGGAGCATTTGCAACTGGTTGGCACCATTTTTGAGTGAATTGCCAAAAGTCAGATTTTTGCTGAAATCGTGACCCCGGGGCTTAGGGATTTTTTCAAAAAAATATTTTCCGCAGGTTAGGTTTTCGAGGGCTTATTTCTTGTCCTGTGATAAAAAGCCTTCTGTTTCCATCGCCAAAGCTTTCAGAGGAGCCTTTGCAACCTGCTAGCACCATTTTTGAGTGAATTGCCAAAAGTCAGATTTTTGCTGAAATTGTGACCCCGGGGCTTAGGGATTTTTTCAAAAAAATATTTTCCGCCGATTAAGTTGTTGAGGGCTGATTTCTTGTCCTATGATAAAAAGCCTTCTGTATCGACTGCCAAACCTTTCAGGGGAGCATTTGCAACGTGCTGGCACCATTTTTGAGTGAATTGCCAAAAGTCAGATTTTTGCTGAAATTGTGACCCCGGGGCTTAGGGATTTTTTCAAAAAAATATTTTCCGCCGGTTAAGTTGTTTAGGGCTGATTTCTTGTCCTGTGATAAAAAGCCTTCTGTTTCCATCGCCAAAGCTTTCAGGGGAGCCTTTGCAACCGGTTGGCACCATTTTTGATTGAATTACCAAAAGTCAGATTTTTGGTGATATTGTGACCCCGGGGCTTAGGGATTTTTTCAAAAAAATATTTTCCGCCGGTTAATTTGTTGAGGGCTTATTTCTTGTCCTGTGATAAAAAGCCTTCTGTTTCGACTGCTAACCTTTCAGGGGAGCATTTGCAACTGGTTGGCACCATTTTTGAGTGAATTGCCAAAAGTCAGATTTTTGCTGAAATTGTGACCCCGGGGCTTAGGGATTTTTTCAAAAAAATATTTTACGCCGGTTAAGTTGTTGAGGGCGGATTTCTTGTCCTGTGATAAAAACCCTTCTGTTTCGACTGCCAAAGCTTTCAGGGGAGCATTTGCAACGTGCTGGCACCATTTTTGAGTGAATTGCCAAAAGTCAGATTTTTGCTGAAATTGTGACCCCGGGGCTTAGGGATTTTTTCAAAAAAATATTTTCCGCCGGTTAAGTTATTGAGGGCTGATTTCTTGTCCTGTGATAAAAAGCCTTCTGTTTCGACTGCCAAAGCTTTCAGGGGAGCATTTGCAACGTGCTGGCACCATTTTTGAGTGAATTGCCAAAAGTCAGATTTTTGCTGAAATTGTGACCCCGGGGCTTAGGGATTTTTTCAAAAAAATATTTTCCGCCGGTTAAGTTGTTGAGGGCTGATTTCTTGTCCTGTGATTAAAAGCCTTCTGTATCGACTGCCAAACCTTTCAGGGGAGCATTTGCAACTGGTTGGCACCATTTTTGAGTGAATTGCCAAAAGTCAGATTTTTGCTGAAATTGTGACCCCGGGGTTTAGGGATTTTTTCAAAAAAATATTTTCCGCAGGTTAGGTTTTCGAGGGCTTATTTCTTGTCCTGTGATAAAAAGCCTTCTGTTTCCATCGCCAAAGCTTTCAGAGGAGCCTTTGCAACCTGCTAGCACCATTTTTGAGTGAATTGCCAAAAGTCAGATTTTTGCTGAAATTGTGACCCCGGGGCTTAGGGATTTTTTCAAAAAAATATTTTCCGCCGATTAAGTTGTTGAGGGCTGATTTCTTGTCCTATGATAAAAAGCCTTCTGTATCGACTGCCAAACCTTTCAGGGGAGCATTTGCAACGTGCTGGCACCATTTTTGAGTGAATTGCCAAAAGTCAGATTTTTGCTGAAATTGTGACCCCGGGGCTTAGGGATTTTTTCAAAAAAATATTTTCCGCCGGTTAAGTTGTTTAGGGCTGATTTCTTGTCCTGTGATAAAAAGCCTTCTGTTTCCATCGCCAAACCTTTCCGGGGAGCATTTGCAACTGGTTGGCACCATTTTTGAGTGAATTGCCAAAAGTCAGATTTTTGCTGAAATTGTGACCCCGGGATTTAGGGATTTTTTCAAAAAAATATTTTCCGTAGGTTAGGTTTTCGAGGGCTTATTTCTTGTCCTGTGATAAAAAAGCTTCTGTTTCCATCGCCAAAGCATTCAGGGGAGCCTTTGCAACCTGCTAGCACCATTTTTGAGTGAATTGCTAAAAGTCAGATTTTTGCTGAAATTGTGACCCCGGGGCTTAGGGATTTTTTCAAAAAAATATTTTCCGCAGCTTAGGTTTTCGAGGGCTTTTTTCTTGTCCTGTGATAAAAAGCCTTCTGTTTCCATCGTCAAAGCTTTCAGGGGAGCATTTGCAACCGGTTGGCACCATTTTTGAGTGAATTGCCAAAAGTCAGATTTTTGCTGAAATTGTGACCCCGGGGCATTGGGATTTTTTCAAAAAAATATTTTCCGCCAGTTAAGTTGTTGAGGGCTGATTTCTTGTCCTGTGATAAAAAGCCTTCTGTTTCGACTGCCAAAGCTTTCAGGGGAGCATTTGCAACATGCTGGCACCATTTTTGAGTGAATTGCCAAAAGTCAGATTTTTGCTGAAATTGTGACCCCGGGGCTTAGGGATTTTTTCAAAAAAATATTTTCCGCCGGTTAAGTTATTGAGGGCTGATTTCTTGTCCTGTGATAAAAAGCCTTCTGTTTCCATCGTCAAAGCTTTCAGGGGAGCATTTGCAACCGGTTGGCACCATTTTTGAGTGAATTGCCAAAAGTCAGATTTTTGCTGAAATTGTGACCCCGGGGCTTAGGGATTTTTTCAAAAAAATATTTTCCGCAGGTTAAGTTGTTGAGGGCGGATTTCTTGTCCTGTGATAAAAAGCCTTCTGTTTCGACTGCCAAAGCTTTCAGGGGAGCATTTGCAACGTGCTGGCACCATTTTTGAGTGAATTGCCAAAAGTCAGATTTTTGCTGAAATTGTGACCCCGGGGCTTAGGGATTTTTTCAAAAAAATATTTTCCGCCGGTTAGGTTTTCGAGGGCTTATTTCTTGTCCTGTGATAAAAAGCCTTCTGTTTCCATCGTCAAAGCTTTCAGGGGAGCATTTGCAACCGGTTGGCACCATTTTTGAGTGAATTGCCAAAAGTCAGATTTTTGCTGAAATTGTGACCCCGGGGCTTAGGGATTTTTTCAAAAAAATATTTTCCGCCGGTTAAGTTGTTGAGGGCTGATTTCTTGCCCTGTGATTAAAAGCCTTCTGTATCGACTGCCAAACCTTTCAGGGGAGCATTTGCAACTGGTTGGCACCATTTTTGAGTGAATTGCCAAAAGTCAGATTTTTCCTGAAATTGTGACCCCGGGGTTTAGGGATTTTTTCAAAAAAATATTTTCCGCAGGTTAGGTTTTCGAGGGCTGATTTCTTGTCCTGTGATAAAAAGCCTTCTGTTTCCATCGCCAAAGCTTTCAGGGGAGCCTTTGCAACCTGTTAGCACCATTTTTGAGTGAATTGCCAAAAGTCAGATTTTTGCTGAAATTGTGACCCCGGGGCTTAGGGATTTTTTCGAAAAAAAATTTCCGCCGGTTAAGTTGTTGAGGGCTGATTTCTTGTCCTGTGATAAAAAGCCTTCTGTTTCCATCGTCAAAGCTTTCAGGGGAGCATTTGCAACCGGTTGGCACCATTTTTGATTGAATTACCAAAAGTCAGATTTTTGCTGATATTGTGACCCCGGGGCTTAGGGATTTTTTCAAAAAAATATTTTCCGCCGGTTAATTTGTTGAGGGCTTATTTCTTGTCCTGTGATAAAAAGCCTTCTGTTTCGACTGCCAAACCTTTCCGGGGAGCATTTGCAACTGGTTGGCACCATTTTTGAGTGAATTGCCAAAAGTCAGATTTTTGCTGAAATTGTGACCCCGGGGCTTAGGGATTTTTTCAAAAAAAAAAATTCCGCCGGTTAAGTTGTTGAGGGCTGATTTCTTGTCCTGTGATAAAAAGCGTTCTGTTTCCATCGCCAAACCTTTCCGGGGAGCATTTGCAACTGGTTGGCACCATTTTTGAGTGAATTGCCAAAAGTCAGATTTTTGCTGAAATTGTGACCCCGGGGTTTAGGGATTTTTTCAAAAAAATATTTTCCGCAGGTTAGGTTTTCGAGGGCTGATTTCTTGTCCTGTGATAAAAAGCCTTCTGTTTCCATCGCCAAAGCTTTCAGGGGAGCCTTTGCAACCGGTTGGCACCATTTTTGATTGAATTACCAAAAGTCAGATTTTTGCTGATATTGTGACCCCGGGGCTTAGGGATTTTTTCAAAAAAATATTTTCCGCCGGTTAATTTGTTGAGGGCTTATTTCTTGTCCTGTGATAAAAAGCCTTCTGTTTCGACTGCTAACCTTTCAGGGGAGCATTTGCAAATGGTTGGCACCATTTTTGAGTGAATTGCCAAAAGTCAGATTTTTGCTGAAATTGTGACCCCGGGGCTTAGGGATTTTTTCAAAAAAATATTTTACGCCGGTTAAGTTGTTGAGGGCGGATTTCTTGTCCTGTGATAAAAACCCTTCTGTTTCGACTGCCAAAGCTTTCAGGGGAGCATTTGCAACGTGCTGGCACCATTTTTGAGTGAATTGCCAAAAGTCAGATTTTTGCTGAAATTGTGACCCCGGGGCTTAGGGATTTTTTCAAAAAAATATTTTCCGCCGGTTAAGTTATTGAGGGCTGATTTCTTGTCCTGTGATAAAAAGCCTTCTGTTTCGACTGCCAAAGCTTTCAGGGGAGCATTTGCAACGTGCTGGCACCATTTTTGAGTGAATTGCCAAAAGTCAGATTTTTGCTGAAATTGTGACCCCGGGGCTTAGGGATTTTTTCAAAAAAATATTTTCCGCCGGTTAAGTTGTTGAGGGCTGATTTCTTGTCCTGTGATTAAAAGCCTTCTGTATCGACTGCCAAACCTTTCAGGGGAGCATTTGCAACTGGTTGGCACCATTTTTGAGTGAATTGCCAAAAGTCAGATTTTTGCTGAAATTGTGACCCCGGGGTTTAGGGATTTTTTCAAAAAAATATTTTCCGCAGGTTAGGTTTTCGAGGGCTTATTTCTTGTCCTGTGATAAAAAGCCTTCTGTTTCCATCGCCAAAGCTTTCAGAGGAGCCTTTGCAACCTGCTAGCACCATTTTTGAGTGAATTGCCAAAAGTCAGATTTTTGCTGAAATTGTGACCCCGGGGCTTAGGGATTTTTTCAAAAAAATATTTTCCGCCGATTAAGTTGTTGAGGGCTGATTTCTTGTCCTATGATAAAAAGCCTTCTGTATCGACTGCCAAACCTTTCAGGGGAGCATTTGCAACGTGCTGGCACCATTTTTGAGTGAATTGCCAAAAGTCAGATTTTTGCTGAAATTGTGACCCCGGGGCTTAGGGATTTTTTCAAAAAAATATTTTCCGCCGGTTAAGTTGTTTAGGGCTGATTTCTTGTCCTGTGATAAAAAGCCTTCTGTTTCCATCGCCAAACCTTTCCGGGGAGCATTTGCAACTGGTTGGCACCATTTTTGAGTGAATTGCCAAAAGTCAGATTTTTGCTGAAATTGTGACCCCGGGATTTAGGGATTTTTTCAAAAAAATATTTTCCGTAGGTTAGGTTTTCGAGGGCTTATTTCTTGTCCTGTGATAAAAAAGCTTCTGTTTCCATCGCCAAAGCATTCAGGGGAGCCTTTGCAACCTGCTAGCACCATTTTTGAGTGAATTGCTAAAAGTCAGATTTTTGCTGAAATTGTGACCCCGGGGCTTAGGGATTTTTTCAAAAAAATATTTTCCGCAGCTTAGGTTTTCGAGGGCTTTTTTCTTGTCCTGTGATAAAAAGCCTTCTGTTTCCATCGTCAAAGCTTTCAGGGGAGCATTTGCAACCGGTTGGCACCATTTTTGAGTGAATTGCCAAAAGTCAGATTTTTGCTGAAATTGTGACCCCGGGGCATTGGGATTTTTTCAAAAAAATATTTTCCGCCAGTTAAGTTGTTGAGGGCTGATTTCTTGTCCTGTGATAAAAAGCCTTCTGTTTCGACTGCCAAAGCTTTCAGGGGAGCATTTGCAACATGCTGGCACCATTTTTGAGTGAATTGCCAAAAGTCAGATTTTTGCTGAAATTGTGACCCCGGGGCTTAGGGATTTTTTCAAAAAAATATTTTCCGCCGGTTAAGTTATTGAGGGCTGATTTCTTGTCCTGTGATAAAAAGCCTTCTGTTTCCATCGTCAAAGCTTTCAGGGGAGCATTTGCAACCGGTTGGCACCATTTTTGAGTGAATTGCCAAAAGTCAGATTTTTGCTGAAATTGTGACCCCGGGGCTTAGGGATTTTTTCAAAAAAATATTTTCCGCAGGTTAAGTTGTTGAGGGCGGATTTCTTGTCCTGTGATAAAAAGCCTTCTGTTTCGACTGCCAAAGCTTTCAGGGGAGCATTTGCAACGTGCTGGCACCATTTTTGAGTGAATTGCCAAAAGTCAGATTTTTGCTGAAATTGTGACCCCGGGGCTTAGGGATTTTTTCAAAAAAATATTTTCCGCCGGTTAGGTTTTCGAGGGCTTATTTCTTGTCCTGTGATAAAAAGCCTTCTGTTTCCATCGTCAAAGCTTTCAGGGGAGCATTTGCAACCGGTTGGCACCATTTTTGAGTGAATTGCCAAAAGTCAGATTTTTGCTGAAATTGTGACCCCGGGGCTTAGGGATTTTTTCAAAAAAATATTTTCCGCCGGTTAAGTTGTTGAGGGCTGATTTCTTGCCCTGTGATTAAAAGCCTTCTGTATCGACTGCCAAACCTTTCAGGGGAGCATTTGCAACTGGTTGGCACCATTTTTGAGTGAATTGCCAAAAGTCAGATTTTTCCTGAAATTGTGACCCCGGGGTTTAGGGATTTTTTCAAAAAAATATTTTCCGCAGGTTAGGTTTTCGAGGGCTGATTTCTTGTCCTGTGATAAAAAGCCTTCTGTTTCCATCGTCAAAGCTTTCAGGGGAGCCTTTGCAACCTGTTAGCACCATTTTTGAGTGAATTGCCAAAAGTCAGATTTTTGCTGAAATTGTGACCCCGGGGCTTAGGGATTTTTTCGAAAAAAAATTTCCGCCGGTTAAGTTGTTGAGGGCTGATTTCTTGTCCTGTGATAAAAAGCCTTCTGTTTCCATCGTCAAAGCTTTCAGGGGAGCATTTGCAACCGGTTGGCACCATTTTTGATTGAATTACCAAAAGTCAGATTTTTGCTGATATTGTGACCCCGGGGCTTAGGGATTTTTTCAAAAAAATATTTTCCGCCGGTTAATTTGTTGAGGGCTTATTTCTTGTCCTGTGATAAAAAGCCTTCTGTTTCGACTGCCAAACCTTTCAGGGGAGCATTTGCAACTGGTTGGCACCATTTTTGAGTGAATTGCCAAAAGTCAGATTTTTGCTGAAATTGTGACCCCGGGGCTTAGGGATTTTTTCAAAAAAAAAAATTCCGCCGGTTAAGTTGTTGAGGGCTGATTTCTTGTCCTGTGATAAAAAGCGTTCTGTTTCCATCGCAAAACCTTTCCGGGGAGCATTTGCAACCTGCTAGCACCATTTTTGAGTGAATTGCTAAAAGTCAGATTTTTGCTGAAATTGTGACCCCGGGGCTTAGGGATTTTTTCAAAAAAATATTTTCCGTAGGTTAGGTTTTCGAGGGCTTATTTCTTGTCCTGTGATAAAAAAGCTTCTGTTTCCATCGCCAAAGCATTCAGGGGAGCCTTTGCAACCTGCTAGCACCATTTGTGAGTGAATTGCTAAAAGTCAGATTTTTGCTGAAATTGTGACCCCGGGGCTTAGGGATTTTTTCAAAAAAATATTTTCCGCAGGTAAGTTTTTTGATGGCTAATTTCTTGTCCTGTGATAAAAAGCCTTCTGTTTCGACTGCCAAAGCTTTCAGGGGAGCATTTGCAACATGCTGGCACCATTTTTGAGTGAATTGCCAAAAGTCAGATTTTTGCTGAAATTGTGACCCCGGGGCTTAGGGATTTTTTCAAAAAAATATTTTCCGCCGGTTAGGTTTTCGAGGGCTTATTTCTTGTCCTGTGATAAAAAGCCTTCTGTTTCCATCGCCAAAGCTTTCAGAGGAGCCTTTGCAACCTGCTAGCACCATTTTTGAGTGAATTGCCAAAAGTCAGATTTTTGCTGAAATTGTGACCCCGGGGCTTAGGGATTTTTTCAAAAAAATATTTTCCGCCGGTTAAGTTGTTGAGGGCTGATTTCTTGTCCTGTGATAAAAAGCCTTCTGTTTCGACTGCCAAACCTTTCAGGGGAGCATTTGCAACTGGTTGGCACCATTTTTGAGTGAATTGCCAAAAGTCAGATTTTTGCTGAAATTGTGACCCCGGGGCTTATGGATTTTTTCAAAAAAAAAATTTCCGCCGGTTAAGTTGTTGAGGGCTGATATCTTGTCCTGTGATAAGAAGCCTTCTGTTTCCATCGCCAAACCTTTCCGGGGAGCATTTGCAACTGGTTGGCACCATTTTTGAGTGAATTGCCAAAAGTCAGATTTTTGCTGAAATTGTGACCCCGGGGCTTAGGGATTTTTTCAAAAAAATATTTTCCGCAGGTTAAGTTATTGAGGGCTGATTTCTTGTCCTGTGATAAAAAGCCTTCTGTTTCCATCATCAAAGCTTTCAGGGGAGCATTTGCAACCGGTTGGCACCATTTTTGAGTGAATTGCCAAAAGTCAGATTTTTGCTGAAATTGTGACCCCGGGCCTTAGGGATTTTTTCAAAAAAATATTTTCCGCCGGTTAGGTTTTCGAGGGCGGATTTCTTGTCCTGTGATAAAAAGCCTTCTGTTTCCATCGCCAAAGCTTTCAGAGGAGCCTTTGCAACCTGCTAGCACCATTTTTGAGTGAATTGCCAAAAGTCAGATTTTTGCTGAAATTGTGACCCCGGGGCTTAGGGATTTTTTCAAAAAAATATTTTCCGCCGGTTAAGTTGTTGAGGGCTGATTTCTTGTCCTGTGATAAAAAGCCTTCTGTTTCGACTGCCAAACCTTTCAGGGGAGCATTTGCAACTGGTTGGCACCATTTTTGAGTGAATTGCCAAAAGTCAGATTTTTGCTGAAATTGTGACCCCGGGGCTTATGGATTTTTTCAAAAAAAAAATTTCCGCCGGTTAAGTTGTTGAGGGCTGATATCTTGTCCTGTGATAAGAAGCCTTCTGTTTCCATCGCCAAACCTTTCCGGGGAGCATTTGCAACTGGTTGGCACCATTTTTGAGTGAATTGCCAAAAGTCAGATTTTTGCTGAAATTGTGACCCCGGGGCTTAGGGATTTTTTCAAAAAAATATTTTCCGCAGGTTAAGTTATTGAGGGCTGATTTCTTGTCCTGTGATAAAAAGCCTTCTGTTTCCATCATCAAAGCTTTCAGGGGAGCATTTGCAACCGGTTGGCACCATTTTTGAGTGAATTGCCAAAAGTCAGATTTTTGCTGAAATTGTGACCCCGGGGCTTAGGGATTTTTTCAAAAAAATATTTTCCGCCGGTTAAGTTGTTGAGGGCTGATTTCTTGTCCTGTGATTAAAAGCCTTCTGTTTTCATCGCAAAACCTTTCCGGGGAGCATTTGCAACTGGTTGGCACCATTTTTGAGTGAATTGCCAAAAGTCAGATTTTTGCTGAAATTGTGACCCCGGGGGCTTAGGGATTTTTTCAAAAAAAAATTTTCCGCCGGTTAAGTTGTTGAGGGCTGATTTCTTGTCCTGTGATAAAAAGCCTTCTGTTTCCATCGCAAAACCTTTCCGGGGAGCATTTGCAACTGGTTGGCACCATTTTTGAGTGAATTGCCAAAAGTCAGATTTTTGCTGAAATCGTGACCCCGGGGCTTAGGGATTTTTTCAAAAAAATATTTTCCGCCGGTTAATTTGTTGAGGGCTTATTTCTTGTCCTGTGATAAAAAGCCTTCTGTTTCGACTGCCAAACCTTTCAGGGGAGCATTTGCAACTGGTTGGCACCATTTTTGAGTGAATTGCCAAAAGTCAGATTTTTGCTGAAATTGTGACCCCGGGGCTTAGGGATTTTTTCAAAAAAAAAAATTCCGCCGGTTAAGTTGTTGAGGGCTGATTTCTTGTCCTGTGATAAAAAGCGTTCTGTTTCCATCGCAAAACCTTTCCGGGGAGCATTTGCAACCTGCTAGCACCATTTTTGAGTGAATTGCTAAAAGTCAGATTTTCGCTGAAATTGTGACCCCGGGGCTTAGGGATTTTTTCAAAAAAATATTTTCCGTAGGTTAGGTTTTCGAGGGCTTATTTCTTGTCCTGTGATAAAAAAGCTTCTGTTTCCATCGCCAAAGCATTCAGGGGAGCCTTTGCAACCTGCTAGCACCATTTGTGAGTGAATTGCTAAAAGTCAGATTTTTGCTGAAATTGTGACCCCGGGGCTTAGGGATTTTTTCAAAAAAATATTTTCCGCAGGTAAGTTTTTTGATGGCTAATTTCTTGTCCTGTGATAAAAAGCCTTCTGTTTCGACTGCCAAAGCTTTCAGGGGAGCATTTGCAACATGCTGGCACCATTTTTGAGTGAATTGCCAAAAGTCAGATTTTTGCTGAAATTGTGACCCCGGGGCTTAGGGATTTTTTCAAAAAAATATTTTCCGCAGCTTAGGTTTTCGAGGGCTTATTTCTTGTCCTGTGATAAAAAGCCTTCTGTTTCCATCGTCAAAGCTTTCAGGGGAGCATTTGCAACCGGTTGGCACCATTTTTGAGTCAATTGCCAAAAGTCAGATTTTTGCTGAAATTGTGACCCCGGGGCTTAGGGATTTTTTCAAAAAAATATTTTCCGCCGGTTAAGTTATTGAGGGCTGATTTCTTGTCCTGTGATAAAAAGCCTTCTGTTTCCATCGTCAAAGCTTTCAGGGGAGCATTTGCAACCGGTTGGCACCATTTTTGAGTGAATTGCCAAAAGTCAGATTTTTGCTGAAATTGTGACCCCGGGGCTTAGGGATTTTTTCAAAAAAATATTTTCCGCAGGTTAAGTTGTTGAGGGCGGATTTCTTGTCCTGTGATAAAAAGCCTTCTGTTTCGACTGCCAAAGCTTTCAGGGGAGCATTTGCAACGTGCTGGCACCATTTTTGAGTGAATTGCCAAAAGTCAGATTTTTGCTGAAATTGTGACCCCGGGGCTTAGGGATTTTTTCAATAAAATATTTTCCGCCGGTTAGGTTTTCGAGGGCTTATTTCTTGTCCTGTGATAAAAAGCCTTCTGTTTCCATCGCCAAAGCTTTCAGAGGAGCCTTTGCAACCTGCTAGCACCATTTTTGAGTGAATTGCCAAAAGTCAGATTTTTGCTGAAATTGTGACCCCGGGGCTTAGGGATTTTTTCAAAAAAATATTTTCCACCGGTTAAGTTGTTGAGGGCTGATTTCTTGTCCTGTGATAAAAAGCCTTCTGTTTCGACTGCCAAACCTTTCAGGGGAGCATTTGCAACTGGTTGGCACCATTTTTGAGTGAATTGCCAAAAGTCAGATTTTTGCTGAAATTGTGACCCCGGGGCTTATGGATTTTTTCAAAAAAAAAATTTCCGCCGGTTAAGTTGTTGAGGGCTGATATCTTGTCCTGTGATAAGAAGCCTTCTGTTTCCATCGCCAAACCTTTCCGGGGAGCATTTGCAACTGGTTGGCACCATTTTTGAGTGAATTGCCAAAAGTCAGATTTTTGCTGAAATTGTGACCCCGGGGCTTAGGGATTTTTTCAAAAAAATATTTTCCGCAGGTTAAGTTATTGAGGGCTGATTTCTTGTCCTGTGATAAAAAGCCTTCTGTTTCCATCATCAAAGCTTTCAGGGGAGCATTTGCAACCGGTTGGCACCATTTTTGAGTGAATTGCCAAAAGTCAGATTTTTGCTGAAATTGTGACCCCGGGCCTTAGGGATTTTTTCAAAAAAATATTTTCCGCCGGTTAGGTTTTCGAGGGCGGATTTCTTGTCCTGTGATAAAAAGCCTTCTGTTTCCATCGCCAAAGCTTTCAGAGGAGCCTTTGCAACCTGCTAGCACCATTTTTGAGTGAATTGCCAAAAGTCAGATTTTTGCTGAAATTGTGACCCCGGGGCTTAGGGATTTTTTCAAAAAAATATTTTCCGCCGGTTAAGTTGTTGAGGGCTGATTTCTTGTCCTGTGATAAAAAGCCTTCTGTTTCGACTGCCAAACCTTTCAGGGGAGCATTTGCAACTGGTTGGCACCATTTTTGAGTGAATTGCCAAAAGTCAGATTTTTGCTGAAATTGTGACCCCGGGGCTTATGGATTTTTTCAAAAAAAAAATTTCCGCCGGTTAAGTTGTTGAGGGCTGATATCTTGTCCTGTGATAAGAAGCCTTCTGTTTCCATCGCCAAACCTTTCCGGGGAGCATTTGCAACTGGTTGGCACCATTTTTGAGTGAATTGCCAAAAGTCAGATTTTTGCTGAAATTGTGACCCCGGGGCTTAGGGATTTTTTCAAAAAAATATTTTCCGCAGGTTAAGTTATTGAGGGCTGATTTCTTGTCCTGTGATAAAAAGCCTTCTGTTTCCATCATCAAAGCTTTCAGGGGAGCATTTGCAACCGGTTGGCACCATTTTTGAGTGAATTGCCAAAAGTCAGATTTTTGCTGAAATTGTGACCCCGGGGCTTAGGGATTTTTTCAAAAAAATATTTTCCGCCGGTTAAGTTGTTGAGGGCTGATTTCTTGTCCTGTGATTAAAAGCCTTCTGTTTTCATCGCAAAACCTTTCCGGGGAGCATTTGCAACTGGTTGGCACCATTTTTGAGTGAATTGCCAAAAGTCAGATTTTTGCTGAAATTGTGACCCCGGGGGCTTAGGGATTTTTTCAAAAAAAAAATTTCCGCCGGTTAAGTTGTTGAGGGCTGATTTCTTGTCCTGTGATAAAAAGCCTTCTGTTTCCATCGCAAAACCTTTCCGGGGAGCATTTGCAACTGGTTGGCACCATTTTTGAGTGAATTGCCAAAAGTCAGATTTTTGCTGAAATCGTGACCCCGGGGCTTAGGGATTTTTTCAAAAAAATATTTTCCGCAGGTTAGGTTTTCGAGGGCTTATTTCTTGTCCTGTGATAAAAAGCCTTCTGTTTCCATCGCCAAAGCTTTCAGAGGAGCCTTTGCAACCTGCTAGCACCATTTTTGAGTGAATTGCCAAAAGTCAGATTTTTGCTGAAATTGTGACCCCGGGGCTTAGGGATTTTTTCAAAAAAATATTTTCCGCCGATTAAGTTGTTGAGGGCTGATTTCTTGTCCTATGATAAAAAGCCTTCTGTATCGACTGCCAAACCTTTCAGGGGAGCATTTGCAACGTGCTGGCACCATTTTTGAGTGAATTGCCAAAAGTCAGATTTTTGCTGAAATTGTGACCCCGGGGCTTAGGGATTTTTTCAAAAAAATATTTTCCGCCGGTTAAGTTGTTTAGGGCTGATTTCTTGTCCTGTGATAAAAAGCCTTCTGTTTCCATCGCCAAACCTTTCCGGGGAGCATTTGCAACTGGTTGGCACCATTTTTGAGTGAATTGCCAAAAGTCAGATTTTTGCTGAAATTGTGACCCCGGGGTTTAGGGATTTTTTCAAAAAAATATTTTCCGCAGGTTAGGTTTTCGAGGGCTGATTTCTTGTCCTGTGATAAAAAGCCTTCTGTTTCCATCGCCAAAGCTTTCAGGGAAGCCTTTGCAACCGGTTGGCACCATTTTTGATTGAATTACCAAAAGTCAGATTTTTGCTGATATTGTGACCCCGGGGCTTAGGGATTTTTTCAAAAAAATATTTTCCGCCGGTTAATTTGTTGAGGGCTTATTTCTTGTCCTGTGATAAAAAGCCTTCTGTTTCGACTGCTAACCTTTCAGGGGAGCATTTGCAACTGGTTGGCACCATTTTTGAGTGAATTGCCAAAAGTCAGATTTTTGCTGAAATTGTGACCCCGGGGCTTAGGGATTTTTTCAAAAAAATATTTTACGCCGGTTAAGTTGTTGAGGGCGGATTTCTTGTCCTGTGATAAAAACCCTTCTGTTTCGACTGCCAAAGCTTTCAGGGGAGCATTTGCAACGTGCTGGCACCATTTTTGAGTGAATTGCCAAAAGTCAGATTTTTGCTGAAATTGTGACCCCGGGGCTTAGGGATTTTTTCAAAAAAATATTTTCCGCCGGTTAAGTTATTGAGGGCTGATTTCTTGTCCTGTGATAAAAAGCCTTCTGTTTCGACTGCCAAAGCTTTCAGGGGAGCATTTGCAACGTGCTGGCACCATTTTTGAGTGAATTGCCAAAAGTCAGATTTTTGCTGAAATTGTGACCCCGGGGCTTAGGGATTTTTTCAAAAAAATATTTTCCGCCGGTTAAGTTGTTGAGGGCTGATTTCTTGTCCTGTGATTAAAAGCCTTCTGTATCGACTGCCAAACCTTTCAGGGGAGCATTTGCAACTGGTTGGCACCATTTTTGAGTGAATTGCCAAAAGTCAGATTTTTGCTGAAATTGTGACCCCGGGGTTTAGGGATTTTTTCAAAAAAATATTTTCCGCAGGTTAGGTTTTCGAGGGCTTATTTCTTGTCCTGTGATAAAAAGCCTTCTGTTTCCATCGCCAAAGCTTTCAGAGGAGCCTTTGCAACCTGCTAGCACCATTTTTGAGTGAATTGCCAAAAGTCAGATTTTTGCTGAAATTGTGACCCCGGGGCTTAGGGATTTTTTCAAAAAAATATTTTCCGCCGATTAAGTTGTTGAGGGCTGATTTCTTGTCCTATGATAAAAAGCCTTCTGTATCGACTGCCAAACCTTTCAGGGGAGCATTTGCAACGTGCTGGCACCATTTTTGAGTGAATTGCCAAAAGTCAGATTTTTGCTGAAATTGTGACCCCGGGGCTTAGGGATTTTTTCAAAAAAATATTTTCCGCCGGTTAAGTTGTTTAGGGCTGATTTCTTGTCCTGTGATAAAAAGCCTTCTGTTTCCATCGCCAAACCTTTCCGGGGAGCATTTGCAACTGGTTGGCACCATTTTTGAGTGAATTGCCAAAAGTCAGATTTTTGCTGAAATTGTGACCCCGGGATTTAGGGATTTTTTCAAAAAAATATTTTCCGTAGGTTAGGTTTTCGAGGGCTTATTTCTTGTCCTGTGATAAAAAAGCTTCTGTTTCCATCGCCAAAGCATTCAGGGGAGCCTTTGCAACCTGCTAGCACCATTTTTGAGTGAATTGCTAAAAGTCAGATTTTTGCTGAAATTGTGACCCCGGGGCTTAGGGATTTTTTCCAAAAAATGTTTTCCGCAGCTTAGGTTTTCGAGGGCTTTTTTCTTGTCCTGTGATAAAAAGCCTTCTGTTTCCATCGTCAAAGCTTTCAGGGGAGCATTTGCAACCGGTTGGCACCATTTTTGAGTGAATTGCCAAAAGTCAGATTTTTGCTGAAATTGTGACCCCGGGGCTTAGGGATTTTTTCAAAAAAATATTTTCCGCCGGTTAAGTTATTGAGGGCTGATTTCTTGTCCTGTGATAAAAAGCCTTCTGTTTCCATCGTCAAAGCTTTCAGGGGAGCATTTCCAACCGGTTGGCACCATTTTTGAGTGAATTGCCAAAAGTCAGATTTTTGCTGAAATTGTGACCCCGGGGCTTAGGGATTTTTTCAAAAAAATATTTTCTGCAGGTTAAGTTGTTGAGGGCGGATTTCTTGTCCTGTGATAAAAAGCCTTCTGTTTCGACTGCCAAAGCTTTCAGGGGAGCATTTGCAACGTGCTGGCACCATTTTTGAGTGAATTGCCAAAAGTCAGATTTTTGCTGAAATTGTGACCCCGGGGCTTAGGGATTTTTTCAAAAAAATATTTTCCGCCGGTTAGGTTTTCGAGGGCTTATTTCTTGTCCTGTGATAAAAAGCCTTCTGTTTCCATCGTCAAAGCTTTCAGGGGAGCATTTGCAACCGGTTGGCACCATTTTTGAGTGAATTGCCAAAAGTCAGATTTTTGCTGATATTGTGACCCCGGGGCTTAGGGATTTTTTCAAAAAAATATTTTCGGCAGGTAAGTTTTTTGATGGCTAATTTCTTGTCCTGTGATAAAAAGCCTTCTGTTTCGACTGCCAAAGCTTTCAGGGGAGCATTTGCAACATGCTGGCACCATTTTTGAGTGAATTGCCAAAAGTCAGATTTTTGCTGAAATTGTGACCCCGGGGCTTAGGGATTTTTTCAAAAAAATATTTTCCGCCGGTTAAGTTATTGAGGGCTGATTTCTTGTCCTGTGATAAAAAGCCTTCTGTTTCCATCGTCAAAGCTTTCAGGGGAGCATTT
This sequence comes from Podarcis liolepis, assembly GCF_965112155.1. Lineage (NCBI taxonomy): Eukaryota > Metazoa > Chordata > Lepidosauria > Squamata > Lacertidae > Podarcis > Podarcis liolepis. The sequence goes on from NC_139565.1 coordinate 16,534,796, forward strand.
CCAACCGGTTGGCACCATTTTTGAGTGAATTGCCAAAAGTCAGATTTTTGCTGAAATTGTGACCCCGGGGCTTAGGGATTTTTTCAAAAAAATATTTTCTGCAGGTTAAGTTGTTGAGGGCGGATTTCTTGTCCTGTGATAAAAAGCCTTCTGTTTCGACTGCCAAAGCTTTCAGGGGAGCATTTGCAACGTGCTGGCACCATTTTTGAGTGAATTGCCAAAAGTCAGATTTTTGCTGAAATTGTGACCCCGGGGCTTAGGGATTTTTTCAAAAAAATATTTTCCGCCGGTTAGGTTTTCGAGGGCTTATTTCTTGTCCTGTGATAAAAAGCCTTCTGTTTCCATCGTCAAAGCTTTCAGGGGAGCATTTGCAACCGGTTGGCACCATTTTTGAGTGAATTGCCAAAAGTCAGATTTTTGCTGATATTGTGACCCCGGGGCTTAGGGATTTTTTCAAAAAAATATTTTCCGCCGGTTAATTTGTTGAGGGCTTATTTCTTGTCCTGTGATAAAAAGCCTTCTGTTTCGACTGCCAAACCTTTCAGGGGAGCATTTGCAACTGGTTGGCACCATTTTTGAGTGAATTGCCAAAAGTCAGATTTTTGCTGAAATTGTGACCCCGGGGCTTAGGGATTTTTTCAAAAAAAAAAATTCCGCCGGTTAAGTTGTTGAGGGCTGATTTCTTGTCCTGTGATAAAAAGCGTTCTGTTTCCATCGCAAAACCTTTCCGGGGAGCATTTGCAACTTGCTAGCACCATTTTTGAGTGAATTGCTAAAAGTCAGATTTTTGCTGAAATTGTGACCCCGGGGCTTAGGGATTTTTTCAAAAAAATATTTTCCGTAGGTTAGGTTTTCGAGGGCTTATTTCTTGTCCTGTGATAAAAAAGCTTCTGTTTCCATCGCCAAAGCATTCAGGGGAGCCTTTGCAACCTGCTAGCACCATTTTTGAGTGAATTGCTAAAAGTCAGATTTTTGCTGAAATTGTGACCCCGGGGCTTAGGGATTTTTTCAAAAAAATATTTTCTGCAGGTTAAGTTGTTGAGGGCGGATTTCTTGTCCTGTGATAAAAAGCCTTCTGTTTCGACTGCCAAAGCTTTCAGGGGAGCATTTGCAACGTGCTGGCACCATTTTTGAGTGAATTGCCAAAAGTCAGATTTTTGCTGAAATTGTGACCCCGGGGCTTAGGGATTTTTTCAAAAAAATATTTTCCGCAGCTTAGGTTTTCGAGGGCTTATTTCTTGTCCTGTGATAAAAAGCCTTCTGTTTCCATCGTCAAAGCTTTCAGGGGAGCATTTGCAACCGGTTGGCACCATTTTTGAGTGAATTGCCAAAAGTCAGATTTTTGCTGAAATTGTGACCCCGGGGCATTGGGATTTTTTCAAAAAAATATTTTCCGCCAGTTAAGTTGTTGATGGCTGATTTCTTGTCCTGTGATAAAAAGCCTTCTGTTTCGACTGCCAAAGCTTTCAGGGGAGCATTTGCAACATGCTGGCACCATTTTTGAGTGAATTGCCAAAAGTCAGATTTTTGCTGAAATTGTGACCCCGGGGCTTAGGGATTTTTTCAAAAAAATATTTTCCGCCGGTTAAGTTATTGAGGGCTGATTTCTTGTCCTGTGATAAAAAGCCTTCTGTTTCGACTGCCAAAGCTTTCAGGGGAGCATTTGCAACGTGCTGGCACCATTTTTGAGTGAATTGCCAAAAGTCAGATTTTTGCTGAAATTGTGACCCCGGGGCTTAGGGATTTTTTCAAAAAAATATTTTCCGCCGGTTAGGTTTTCGAGGGCTTATTTCTTGTCCTGTGATAAAAAGCCTTCTGTTTCCATCGCCAAAGCTTTCAGAGGAGCCTTTGCAACCTGCTAGCACCATTTTTGAGTGAATTGTCAAAAGTCAGATTTTTGCTGAAATTGTGACCCCGGGGCTTAGGGATTTTTTCAAAAAAATATTTTCCGCCGGTTAAGTTGTTGAGGGCTGATTTCTTGTCCTGTGATTAAAAGCCTTCTGTATCGACTGCCAAACCTTTCAGGGGAGCATTTGCAACTGGTTGGCACCATTTTTGAGTGAATTGCCAAAAGTCAGATTTTTGCTGAAATTGTGACCCCGGGGTTTAGGGATTTTTTCAAAAAAATATTTTCCGCAGGTTAGGTTTTCGAGGGCTGATTTCTTGTCCTGTGATAAAAAGCCTTCTGTTTCCATCGCCAAAGCTTTCAGAGGAGCCTTTGCAACCTGCTAGCACCATTTTTGAGTGAATTGCCAAAAGTCAGATTTTTGCTGAAATTGTGACCCCGGGGCTTAGGGATTTTTTCGAAAAAAAATTTCCGCCAGTTAAGTTGTTGAGGGCTGATTTCTTGTCCTGTGATAAAAAGCCTTCTGTTTCCATCGTCAAAGCTTTCAGGGGAGCATTTGCAACATGCTGGCACCATTTTTGATTGAATTACCAAAAGTCAGATTTTTGCTGATATTGTGACCCCGGGGCTTAGGGATTTTTTCAAAAAAATATTTTCCGCAGCTTAGGTTTTCGAGGGCTTATTTCTTGTCCTGTGATAAAAAGCCTTCTGTTTCCATCGTCAAAGCTTTCAGGGGAGCATTTGCAACCGGTTGGCACCATTTTTGACTGAATTGCCAAAAGTCAGATTTTTGCTGAAATTGTGACCCCGGGGCTTAGGGATTTTTTCAAAAAAATATTTTACGCCGGTTAAGTTGTTGAGGGCGGATTTCTTGTCCTGTGATAAAAAGCCTTCTGTTTCCATCGTCAAAGCTTTCAGGGGAGCATTTGCAACCGGTTGGCACCATTTTTGAGTGAATTGCCAAAAGTCAGATTTTTGCTGAAATTGTGACCCCGGGGCTTAGGGATTTTTTCAAAAAAATATTTTCCGCCGGTTAAGTTATTGAGGGCTGATTTCTTGTCCTGTGATAAAAAGCCTTCTGTTTCCATCGTCAAAGCTTTCAGGGGAGCATTTGCAACCGGTTGGCACCATTTTTGAGTGAATTGCCAAAAGTCAGATTTTTGCTGAAATTGTGACCCCGGGGCTTAGGGATTTTTTCAAAAAAATATTTTCCGCAGGTTAAGTTGTTGAGGGCGGATTTCTTGTCCTGTGATAAAAAGCCTTCTGTTTCGACTGCCAAAGCTTTCAGGGGAGCATTTGCAACGTGCTGGCACCATTTTTGAGTGAATTGCCAAAAGTCAGATTTTTGCTGAAATTGTGACCCCGGGGCTTAGGGATTTTTTCAAAAAAATATTTTCCGTAGGTTAGGTTTTCGAGGGCTTATTTCTTGTCCTGTGATAAAAAAGCTTCTGTTTCCATCGCCAAAGCATTCAGGGGAGCCTTTGCAACCTGCTAGCACCATTTTTGAGTGAATTGCTAAAAGTCAGATTTTTGCTGAAATTGTGACCCCGGGGCTTAGGGATTTTTTCAAAAAAATATTTTCTGCAGGTTAAGTTGTTGAGGGCGGATTTCTTGTCCTGTGATAAAAAGCCTTCTGTTTCGACTGCCAAAGCTTTCAGGGGAGCATTTGCAACGTGCTGGCACCATTTTTGAGTGAATTGCCAAAAGTCAGATTTTTGCTGAAATTGTGACCCCGGGGCTTAGGGATTTTTTCAAAAAAATATTTTCCGCAGCTTAGGTTTTCGAGGGCTTATTTCTTGTCCTGTGATAAAAAGCCTTCTGTTTCCATCGTCAAAGCTTTCAGGGGAGCATTTGCAACCGGTTGGCACCATTTTTGAGTGAATTGCCAAAAGTCAGATTTTTGCTGAAATTGTGACCCCGGGGCATTGGGATTTTTTCAAAAAAATATTTTCCGCCAGTTAAGTTGTTGATGGCTGATTTCTTGTCCTGTGATAAAAAGCCTTCTGTTTCGACTGCCAAAGCTTTCAGGGGAGCATTTGCAACATGCTGGCACCATTTTTGAGTGAATTGCCAAAAGTCAGATTTTTGCTGAAATTGTGACCCCGGGGCTTAGGGATTTTTTCAAAAAAATATTTTCCGCCGGTTAAGTTATTGAGGGCTGATTTCTTGTCCTGTGATAAAAAGCCTTCTGTTTCGACTGCCAAAGCTTTCAGGGGAGCATTTGCAACGTGCTGGCACCATTTTTGAGTGAATTGCCAAAAGTCAGATTTTTGCTGAAATTGTGACCCCGGGGCTTAGGGATTTTTTCAAAAAAATATTTTCCGCCGGTTAGGTTTTCGAGGGCTTATTTCTTGTCCTGTGATAAAAAGCCTTCTGTTTCCATCGCCAAAGCTTTCAGAGGAGCCTTTGCAACCTGCTAGCACCATTTTTGAGTGAATTGTCAAAAGTCAGATTTTTGCTGAAATTGTGACCCCGGGGCTTAGGGATTTTTTCAAAAAAATATTTTCCGCCGGTTAAGTTGTTGAGGGCTGATTTCTTGTCCTGTGATTAAAAGCCTTCTGTATCGACTGCCAAACCTTTCAGGGGAGCATTTGCAACTGGTTGGCACCATTTTTGAGTGAATTGCCAAAAGTCAGATTTTTGCTGAAATTGTGACCCCGGGGTTTAGGGATTTTTTCAAAAAAATATTTTCCGCAGGTTAGGTTTTCGAGGGCTGATTTCTTGTCCTGTGATAAAAAGCCTTCTGTTTCCATCGCCAAAGCTTTCAGAGGAGCCTTTGCAACCTGCTAGCACCATTTTTGAGTGAATTGCCAAAAGTCAGATTTTTGCTGAAATTGTGACCCCGGGGCTTAGGGATTTTTTCGAAAAAAAATTTCCGCCAGTTAAGTTGTTGAGGGCTGATTTCTTGTCCTGTGATAAAAAGCCTTCTGTTTCCATCGTCAAAGCTTTCAGGGGAGCATTTGCAACATGCTGGCACCATTTTTGATTGAATTACCAAAAGTCAGATTTTTGCTGATATTGTGACCCCGGGGCTTAGGGATTTTTTCAAAAAAATATTTTCCGCAGCTTAGGTTTTCGAGGGCTTATTTCTTGTCCTGTGATAAAAAGCCTTCTGTTTCCATCGTCAAAGCTTTCAGGGGAGCATTTGCAACCGGTTGGCACCATTTTTGACTGAATTGCCAAAAGTCAGATTTTTGCTGAAATTGTGACCCCGGGGCTTAGGGATTTTTTCAAAAAAATATTTTACGCCGGTTAAGTTGTTGAGGGCGGATTTCTTGTCCTGTGATAAAAAGCCTTCTGTTTCCATCGTCAAAGCTTTCAGGGGAGCATTTGCAACCGGTTGGCACCATTTTTGAGTGAATTGCCAAAAGTCAGATTTTTGCTGAAATTGTGACCCCGGGGCTTAGGGATTTTTTCAAAAAAATATTTTCCGCCGGTTAAGTTATTGAGGGCTGATTTCTTGTCCTGTGATAAAAAGCCTTCTGTTTCCATCGTCAAAGCTTTCAGGGGAGCATTTGCAACCGGTTGGCACCATTTTTGAGTGAATTGCCAAAAGTCAGATTTTTGCTGAAATTGTGACCCCGGGGCTTAGGGATTTTTTCAAAAAAATATTTTCCGCAGGTTAAGTTGTTGAGGGCGGATTTCTTGTCCTGTGATAAAAAGCCTTCTGTTTCGACTGCCAAAGCTTTCAGGGGAGCATTTGCAACGTGCTGGCACCATTTTTGAGTGAATTGCCAAAAGTCAGATTTTTGCTGAAATTGTGACCCCGGGGCTTAGGGATTTTTTCAAAAAAATATTTTCCGCCGGTTAGGTTTTCAAGGGATTATTTCTTGTCCTGTGATAAAAAGCCTTCTGTTTCCATCGCCAAAGCTTTCAGAGGAGCCTTTGCAACCTGCTAGCACCATTTTTGAGTGAATTGCCAAAAGTCAGATTTTTGCTGAAATTGTGACCCCGGGGCTTAGGGATTTTTTCAAAAAAATATTTTCCGCCGGTTAAGTTGTTGAGGGCTGATTTCTTGTCCTGTGATTAAAAGCCTTCTGTATCGACTGCCAAACCTTTCAGGGGAGCATTTGCAACTGGTTGGCACCATTTTTGAGTGAATTGCCAAAAGTCAGATTTTTGCTGAAATTGTGACCCCGGGGTTTAGGGATTTTTTCAAAAAAATATTTTCCGCAGGTTAGGTTTTCGAGGGCTGATTTCTTGTCCTGTGATAAAAAGCCTTCTGTTTCCATCGCCAAAGCTTTCAGGGGAGCCTTTGCAACCTGTTAGCACCATTTTTGAGTGAATTGCCAAAAGTCAAATTTTTGCTGAAATTGTGACCCCGGGGCTTAGGGATTTTTTCGAAAAAAAATTTCCGCCGGTTAAGTTGTTGAGGGCTGATTTCTTGTCCTGTGATAAAAAGCCTTCTGTTTCCATCGTCAAAGCTTTCAGGGGAGCATTTGCAACCGGTTGGCACCATTTTTGATTGAATTACCAAAAGTCAGATTTTTGCTGATATTGTGACCCCGGGGCTTAGGGATTTTTTCAAAAAAATATTTTCCGCCGGTTAATTTGTTGAGGGCTTATTTCTTGTCCTGTGATAAAAAGCCTTCTGTATCGACTGCCAAACCTTTCAGGGGAGCATTTGCAACGTGCTGGCACCATTTTTGAGTGAATTGCCAAAAGTCAGATTTTTGCTGAAATTGTGACCCCGGGGCTTAGGGATTTTTTCAAAAAAATATTTTCCGCCGGTTAAGTTGTTGAGGGCTGATTTCTTGTCCTGTGATAAAAAGCCTTCTGTTTCGACTGCCAAACCTTTCAGGGGAGCATTTGCAACTGGTTGGCACCATTTTTGAGTGAATTGCCAAAAGTCAGATTTTTGCTGAAATTGTGACCCCGGGGCTTATGGATTTTTTCAAAAAAAAAATTTCCGCCGGTTAAGTTGTTGAGGGCTGATATCTTGTCCTGTGATAAAAAGCCTTCTGTTTCCATCGCCAAACCTTTCCGGGGAGCATTTGCAACTGGTTGGCACCATTTTTGAGTGAATTGCCAAAAGTCAGATTTTTGCTGAAATTGTGACCCCGGGGCTTAGGGATTTTTTCAAAAAAATATTTTCCGCAGGTTAAGTTATTGAGGGCTGATTTCTTGTCCTGTGATAAAAAGCATTCTGTTTCCATCATCAAAGCTTTCAGGGGAGCATTTGCAACCGGTTGGCACCATTTTTGAGTGAATTGCCAAAAGTCAGATTTTTGCTGAAATTGTGACCCCGGGGCTTAGGGATTTTTTCAAAAAAATATTTTCCGCCGGTTAAGTTGTTGAGGGCTGATTTCTTGTCCTGTGATTAAAAGCCTTCTGTTTCCATCGCAAAACCTTTCCGGGGAGCATTTGCAACTGGTTGGCACCATTTTTGAGTGAATTGCCAAAAGTCAGATTTTTGCTGAATTTGTGACTCCGGGGGCTTAGGGATTTTTTCAAAAAAATATTTTCCGCCGGTTAAGTTGTTGAGGGCTGATTTCTTGTCCTGTGATAAAAAGCCTTCTGTTTCGACTGCCAAACCTTTCAGGGGAGCATTTGCAACTGGTTGGCACCATTTTTGAGTGAATTGCCAAAAGTCAGATTTTTGCTGAAATTGTGACCCCGGGGCTTATGGATTTTTTCAGAAAAAAAATTTCCGCCGGTTAAGTTGTTGAGGGCTGATATCTTGTCCTGTGATAAAAAGCCTTCTGTTTCCATCGCCAAACCTTTCCGGGGAGCATTTGCAACTGGTTGGCACCATTTTTGAGTGAATTGCCAAAAGTCAGATTTTTGCTGAAATTGTGACCCCGGGGCTTAGGGATTTTTTCAAAAAAATATTTTCCGCAGGTTAAGTTATTGAGGGCTGATTTCTTGTCCTGTGATAAAAAGCCTTCTGTTTCCATCATCAAAGCTTTCAGGGGAGCATTTGCAACCGGTTGGCACCATTTTTGAGTGAATTGCCAAAAGTCAGATTTTTGCTGAAATTGTGACCCCGGGGCTTAGGGATTTTTTCAAAAAAATATTTTCCGCCGGTTAAGTTGTTGAGGGCTGATTTCTTGTCCTGTGATTAAAAGCCTTCTGTTTCCATCGCAAAACCTTTCCGGGGAGCATTTGCAACTGGTTGGCACCATTTTTGAGTGAATTGCCAAAAGTCAGATTTTTGCTGAAATTGTGACTCCGGGGGCTTAGGGATTTTTTCAAAAAAATATTTTCCGCCGGTTAAGTTGTTGAGGGCTGATTTCTTGTCCTGTGATAAAAAGCCTTCTGTTTCCATCGCAAAACCTTTCCGGGGAGCATTTGCAACTGGTTGGCACCATTTTTGAGTGAATTGCCAAAAGTCAGATTTTTGCTGAAATCGTGACCCCGGGGCTTAGGGATTTTTTCAAAAAAATATTTTCCGCAGGTTAGGTTTTCGAGGGCTTATTTCTTGTCCTGTGATAAAAAGCCTTCTGTTTCCATCGCCAAAGCTTTCAGAGGAGCCTTTGCAACCTGCTAGCACCATTTTTGAGTGAATTGCCAAAAGTCAGATTTTTGCTGAAATTGTGACCCCGGGGCTTAGGGATTTTTTCAAAAAAATATTTTCCGCAGGTTAGGTTTTCGAGGGCTGATTTCTTGTCCTGTGATAAAAAGCCTTCTGTTTCCATCGCCAAAGCTTTAAGAGCAGCCTTTGCAACCTGCTAGCACCATTTTTGAGTGAATTGCCAAAAGTCAGATTTTTGCTGAAATTGTGACCCCGGGGCTTAGGGATTTTTTCAAAAAAATATTTTCCGCCGATTAAGTTGTTGAGGGCTGATTTCTTGTCCTATGATAAAAAGCCTTCTGTATCGACTGCCAAACCTTTCAGGGGAGCATTTGCAACGTGCTGGCACCATTTTTGAGTGAATTGCCAAAAGTCAGATTTTTGCTGAAATTGTGACCCCGGGGCTTAGGGATTTTTTCAAAAAAATATTTTCCGCCGGTTAAGTTGTTTAGGGCTGATTTCTTGTCCTGTGATAAAAAGCCTTCTGTTTCCATCGCCAAACCTTTCCGGGGAGCATTTGCAACTGGTTGGCACCATTTTTGAGTGAATTGCCAAAAGTCAGATTTTTGCTGAAATTGTGACCCCGGGGTTTAGGGATTTTTTCAAAAAAATATTTTCCGCAGGTTAGGTTTTCGAGGGCTGATTTCTTGTCCTGTGATAAAAAGCCTTCTGTTTCCATCGCCAAAGCTTTCAGGGGAGCCTTTGCAACCGGTTGGCACCATTTTTGATTGAATTACCAAAAGTCAGATTTTTGCTGATATTGTGACCCCGGGGCTTAGGGATTTTTTCAAAAAAATATTTTACGCCGGTTAAGTTGTTGAGGGCGGATTTCTTGTCCTGTGATAAAAAGCCTTCTGTTTCGACTGCCAAACCTTTCAGGGGAGCATTTGCAACTGGTTGGCACCATTTTTGAGTGAATTGCCAAAAGTCAGATTTTTGCTGAAATTGTGACCCCGGGGCTTAGGGATTTTTTCAAAAAAATATTTTACGCCGGTTAAGTTGTTGAGGGCGGATTTCTTGTCCTGTGATAAAAAGCCTTCTGTTTCCATCGTCAAAGCTTTCAGGGGAGCATTTGCAACCGGTTGGCACCATTTTTGAGTGAATTGCCAAAAGTCAGATTTTTGCTGAAATTGTGACCCCGGGGCTTAGGGATTTTTTCAAAAAAAAAAATTCCGCCGGTTAAGTTGTTGAGGGCTGATTTCTTGTCCTGTGATAAAAAGCGTTCTGTTTCCATCGCAAAACCTTTCCGGGGAGCATTTGCAACCTGCTAGCACCATTTTTGAGTGAATTGCTAAAAGTCAGATTTTTGCTGAAATTGTGACCCCGGGGCTTAGGGATTTTTTCAAAAAAATATTTTCCGTAGGTTAGGTTTTCGAGGGCCTATTTCTTGTCCTGTGATAAAAAAGCTTCTGTTTCCATCGCCAAAGCATTCAGGGGAGCCTTTGCAACCTGCTAGCACCATTTTTGAGTGAATTGCTAAAAGTCAGATTTTTGCTGAAATTGTGACCCCGGGGCTTAGGGATTTTTTCAAAAAAATATTTTCCGCAGCTTAGGTTTTCGAGGGCTTATTTCTTGTCCTGTGATAAAAAGCCTTCTGTTTCCATCGTCAAAGCTTTCAGGGGAGCATTTACAACCGGTTGGCACCATTTTTGAGTGAATTGCCAAAAGTCAGATTTTTGCTGAAATTGTGACCCCGGGGCTTAGGGATTTTTTCAAAAAAATATTTTCCGCAGGTTAAGTTGTTGAGGGCGGATTTCTTGTCCTGTGATAAAAAGCCTTCTGTTTCGACTGCCAAAGCTTTCAGGGGAGCATTTGCAACGTGCTGGCACCATTTTTGAGTGAATTGCCAAAAGTCAGATTTTTGCTGAAATTGTGACCCCGGGGCTTAGGGATTTTTTCAAAAAAATATTTTCCGCCGGTTAAGTTATTGAGGGCTGATTTCTTGTCCTGTGATAAAAAGCCTTCTGTTTCCATCGTCAAAGCTTTCAGGGGAGCATTTGCAACTGGTTGGCACCATTTTTGAGTGAATTGCCAAAAGTCAGATTTTTGCTGAAATTGTGACCCCGGGGCTTAGGGATTTTTTCAAAAAAAAAATTTCCGCCGGTTAAGTTGTTGAGGGCTTATTTCTTGCCCTGTGATAAAAAGCCTTCTGTTTCCATCGTCAAAGCTTTCAGGGGAGCATTTGCAACCGGTTGGCACCATTTTTGAGTGAATTGCCAAAAGTCAGATTTTTGCTGAAATTGTGACCCCGGGGCTTAGGGGTTTTTTTCAAAAAAATATTTTCCGCAGGTTAAGTTGTTGAGGGCGGATTTCTTGTCCTGTGATAAAAAGCCTTCTGTTTCGACTGCCAAAGCTTTCAGGGGAGCATTTGCAACGTGCTGGCACCATTTTTGAGTGAATTGCCAAAAGTCAGATTTTTGCTGAAATTGTGACCCCGGGGCTTAGGGATTTTTTCAAAAAAATATTTTCCGCCGGTTAGGTTTTCGAGGGCTTATTTCTTGTACTGTGATAAAAAGCCTTCTGTTTCCATCGCCAAAGCTTTCAGAGGAGCCTTTACAACCTGCTAGCACCATTTTTGAGTGAATTGCCAAAAGTCAGATTTTTGCTGAAATTGTGACCCCGGGGCTTAGGGATTTTTTCAAAAAAATATTTTCCGCCGGTTAAATTATTGAGGGCTGATTTCTTGTCCTGTGATAAAAAGCCTTCTGTTTCCATCGTCAAAGCTTTCAGGGGAGCATTTGCAACCGGTTGGCACCATTTTTGAGTGAATTGCCAAAAGTCAGATTTTTGCTGAAATTGTGACCCCGGGGCTTAGGGATTTTTTCAAAAAAATATTTTCCGCCGGTTAAGTTGTTGAGGGCTGATTTCTTGTCCTGTGATTAAAAGCCTTCTGTATCGACTGCCAAACCTTTCCGGGGAGCATTTGCAACTGGTTGGCACCATTTTTGAGTGAATTGCCAAAAGTCAGATTTTTGCTGAAATTGTGACCCCGGAGTTTAGGGATTTTTTCAAAAAAATATTTTCCGCAGGTTAGGTTTTCGAGGGCTGATTTCTTGTCCTGTGATAAAAAGCCTTCTGTTTCCATCGCCAAAGCTTTCAGGGGAGCCTTTGCAACCTGTTAGCACCATTTTTGAGTGAATTGCCAAAAGTCAGATTTTTGCTGAAATTGTGACCCCGGGGCTTAGGGATTTTTTCGAAAAAAAATTTCCGCCGGTTAAGTTGTTGAGGGCTGATTTCTTGTCCTGTGATAAAAAGCCTTCTGTTTCCATCGTCAAAGCTTTCAGGGGAGCATTTGCAACCGGTTGGCACCATTTTTGATTGAATTACCAAAAGTCAGATTTTTGCTGATATTGTGACCCCGGGGCTTAGGGATTTTTTCAAAAAAATATTTTCCGCTGGTTAATTTGTTGAGGGCTTATTTCTTGTCCTGTGATAAAAAGCCTTCTGTTTCGACTGCCAAACATTTCAGGGGAGCATTTGCAACTGGTTGGCACCATTTTTGAGTGAATTGCCAAAAGTCAGATTTTTGCTGAAATTGTGACCCCGGGCCTTAGGGATTTTTTCAAAAAAATATTTTCCGCCGGTTAAGTTGTTGAGGGCGGATTTCTTGTCCTGTGATAAAAAGCCTTCTGTTTCCATCGTCAAAGCTTTCAGGGGAGCATTTGCAACCGGTTGGCACCATTTTTGAGTGAATTGCCAAAAGTCAGATTTTTGCTGAAATTGTGACCCCGGGGGCTTAGGGATTTTTTCAAAAAAATATTTTCCGCCGGTCAAGTTGTTGAGGGCTGATTTCTTGTCCTGTGATAAAAAGCCTTCTGTTTCCATCGCAAAACCTTTCCGGGGAGCATTTGCAACTGGTTGGCACCATTTTTGAGTGAATTGCCAAAAGTCAGATTTTTGCTGAAATCGTGACCCCGGGGCTTAGGGATTTTTTCAAAAAAATATTTTCCGCAGGTTATGTTTTCGAGGGCTTATTTCTTATCCTGTGATAAAAAGCCTTCTGTTTCCATCGCCAAAGCTTTCAGAGGAGCCTTTGCAACCTGCTAGCACCATTTTTGAGTGAATTGCCAAAAGTCAGATTTTTGCTGAAATTGTGACCCCGGGGCTTAGGGATTTTTTCAAAAAAATATTTTCCGCCGGTTAAGTTGTTGAGGGCTGATTTCTTGTCCTGTGATAAGAAGCCTTCTGTTTCCATCGCCAAACCTTTCCGGGGAGCATTTGCAACTGGTTGGCACCATTTTTGAGTGAATTGCCAAAAGTCAGATTTTTGCTGAAATTGTGACCCCGGGGTTTAGGGATTTTTTCAAAAAAATATTTTCCGCAGGTTAGGTTTTCGAGGGCTGATTTCTTGTCCTGTGATAAAAAGCCTTCTGTTTCCATCGCCAAAGCTTTCAGGGGAGCCTTTGCAACCTGTTAGCACCATTTTTGAGTGAATTGCCAAAAGTCAGATTTTTGCTGAAATTGTGACCCCGGGGCTTAGGGATTTTTTCGAAAAAAAATTTCCGCCGGTTAAGTTGTTGAGGGCTGATTTCTTGTCCTGTGATAAAAAGCCTTCTGTATCGACTGCCAAACCTTTCAGGGCAGCCTTTGCAACCTGTTAGCACCATTTTTGAGTGAATTGCCAAAAGTCATATTTTTGCTGAAATTGTGACCCCGGGGCTTAGGGATTTTTTCAAAAAAATATTTTCCGCCGGTTAATTTGTTGAGGGCTTATTTCTTGTCCTGTGATAAAAAGCCTTCTGTTTCGACTGCCAAACCTTTCCGGGGAGCATTTGCAACTGGTTGGCACCATTTTTGAGTGAATTGCCAAAAGTCAGATTTTTGCTGAAATTGTGACCCCGGGCTTTAGGGATTTTTTCAAAAAAATATTTTCCGCCGGTTAAGTTGTTGAGGGCGGATTTCTTGTCCTGTGATAAAAAGCCTTCTGTTTCCATCGTCAAAGCTTTCAGGGGAGCATTTGCAACCGGTTGGCACCATTTTTGAGTGAATTGCCAAAAGTCAGATTTTTGCTGAAATTGTGACCCCGGGCTTTAGGGATTTTTTCAAAAAAATATTTTCCGCCGGTTAAGTTGTTGAGGGCTGATTTCTTGTCCTGTGATTAAAAGCCTTCTGTTTCCATCGCAAAACCTTTCAGGGGAGCATTTGCAACTGATTGGCACCATTTTTGAGTAAATTGCCAAAAGTCAGATTTTTGCTGAAATTGTGACCCCGGGGGCTTAGGGATTTTTTCAAAAAAATATTTTCCGCCGGTTAAGTTGTTGAGGGCTGATTTCTTGTCCTGTGATAAAAAGCCTTCTGTTTCCATCGCAAAACCTTTCCGGGGAGCATTTGCAACTGGTTGGCACCATTTTTGAGTGAATTGCCAAAAGTCAGATTTTTGCTGAAATCGTGACCCCGGGGCTTATGGATTTTTTCAAAAAAATATTTTCCGCAGGTTAGGTTTTCGAGGGCTTATTTCTTGTCCTGTGATAAAAAGCCTTCTGTTTCCATCGCCAAAGCTTTCAGAGGAGCCTTTGCAACCTGCTAGCACCATTTTTGAGTGAATTGCCAAAAGTCAGATGTTTGCTGAAATTGTGACCCCGGGGCTTAGGGATTTTTTCAAAAAAATATTTTCCGCCGGTTAAGTTGTTGAGGGCTGATTTCTTGTCCTGTGATAAAAAGCCTTCTGTATCGACTGCCAAACCTTTCAGGGGAGCATTTGCAACGTGCTGGCACCATTTTTGAGTGAATTGCCAAAAGTCAGATTTTTGCTGAAATTGTGACCCCGGGGGCTTAGGGATTTTTTCAAAAAAATATTTTCCGCCGGTTAAGTTGTTTAGGGCTGATTTCTTGTCCTGTGATAAAAAGCCTTCTGTTTCCATCGCCAAACCTTTCCGGGGAGCATTTGCAACTGGTTGGCACCATTTTTGAGTGAATTGCCAAAAGTCAGATTTTTGCTGAAATTGTGACCCCGGGGTTTAGGGATTTTTTCAAAAAAATATTTTCCGCAGGTTAGGATTTCGAGGGCTGATTTCTTGTCCTGTGATAAAAAGCCTTCTGTTTCCATCGCCAAAGCATTCAAGGGAGCCTTTGCAACCTGCTAGCACCATTTTTGAGTGAATTGCCAAAAGTCAGATTTTTGCTGAAATTGTGACCCCGGGGCTTAGGGATTTTTTCAAAAAAATATTTTCCGCCAGTTAAGTTGTTGAGGGCTGATTTCTTGTCCTGTGATAAAAAGCCTTCTGTTTCCATCGTCAAAGCTTTCAGGGGAGCATTTGCAACCGGTTGGCACCATTTTTGAGTGAATTGCCAAAAGTCAGATTTTTGCTGAAATTGTGACCCCGGGGCTTAGGGATTTTTTCAAACAAATATTTTCCGCACGTTAAGTTGTTGAGGGCGGATTTCTTGTCCTGTGATAAAAAGCCTTCTGTTTCGACTGCCAAAGCTTTCAGGGGAGCATTTGCAACGTGCTGGCACCATTTTTGAGTGAATTGCCAAAAGTCAGATTTTTGCTGAAATTGTGACCCCGGGGTTTAGGGATTTTTTCAAAAAAATATTTTCCGCAGGTTAGGTTTTCGAGGGCTTATTTCTTGTCCTGTGATAAAAAGCCTTCTGTTTCCATCGCCAAAGCTTTCAGGGGAGCCTTTGCAACCTGTTAGCACCATTTTTGAGTGAATTGCCAAAAGTCAGATTTTTGCTGAAATTGTGACCCCGGGGCTTAGGGATTTTTTCGAAAAAAAATTTCCGCCGGTTAAGTTGTTGAGGGCTGATTTCTTGTCCTGTGATAAAAAGCCTTCTGTTTCCATCGTCAAAGCTTTCAGGGGAGCATTTGCAACCGGTTGGCACCATTTTTGATTGAATTACCAAAAGTCAGATTTTTGCTGATATTGTGACCCCGGGGCTTAGGGATTTTTTCAAAAAAATATTTTCCGCCGGTTAATTTGTTGAGGGCTTATTTCTTGTCCTGTGATAAAAAGCCTTCTGTTTCGACTGCCAAACCTTTCAGGGGAGCATTTGCAACTGGTTGGCACCATTTTTGAGTGAATTGCCAAAAGTCAGATTTTTGCTGAAATTGTGACCCCGGGCCTTAGGGATTTTTTCAAAAAAATGTTTTCCGCCGGTTAAGTTGTTCAGGGCGGATTTCTTGTCCTGTGATAAAAAGCCTTCTGTTTCCATCGTCAAAGCTTTCAGGGGAGCATTTGCAACCGGTTGGCACCATTTTTGAGTGAATTGCCAAAAGTCAGATTTTTGCTGAAATTGTGACCCCGGGGGCTTAGGGATTTTTTCAAAAAAATATTTTCCGCCGGTCAAGTTGTTGAGGGCTGATTTCTTGTCCTGTGATAAAAAGCCTTCTGTTTCCATCGCCAAACCTTTCCGGGGAGCATTTGCAACTGGTTGGCACCATTTTTGAGTGAATTGCCAAAAGTCAGATTTTTGCTGAAATCGTGACCCCGGGGCTTAGGGATTTTTTCAAAAAAATATTTTCCGCAGGTTAGGTTTTCGAGGGCTTATTTCTTGTCCTGTGATAAAAAGCCTTCTGTTTCCATCGCCAAAGCTTTCAGAGGAGCCTTTGCAACCTGCTAGCACCATTTTTGAGTGAATTGCCAAAAGTCAGATTTTTGCTGAAATTGTGACCCCGGGGCTTAGGGATTTTTTCAAACAAATATTTTCCGCACGTTAAGTTGTTGAGGGCGGATTTCTTGTCCTGTGATAAAAAGCCTTCTGTTTCGACTCCCAAAGCTTTCAGGGGAGCATTTGCAACGTGCTGGCACCATTTTTGAGTGAATTGCCAAAAGTCAGATTTTTGCTGAAATTGTGACCCCGGGGTTTAGGGATTTTTTCAAAAAAATATTTTCCGCAGGTTAGGTTTTCGAGGGCTTATTTCTTGTCCTGTGATAAAAAGCCTTCTGTTTCCATCGCCAAAGCTTTCAGGGGAGCATTTGCAACCGGTTGGCACCATTTTTGATTGAATTACCAAAAGTCAGATTTTTGCTGATATTGTGACCCCGGGGCTTAGGGATTTTTTCAAAAAAATATTTTCCGCCGGTTAATTTGTTGAGGGCTTATTTCTTGTCCTGTGATAAAAAGCCTTCTGTTTCGACTGCCAAACCTTTCAGGGGAGCATTTGCAACTGGTTGGCACCATTTTTGAGTGAATTGCCAAAAGTCAGACTTTTGCTGAAATTGTGACCCCGGGCCTTAGGGATTTTTTCAAAAAAATGTTTTCCGCCGGTTAAGTTGTTCAGGGCGGATTTCTTGTCCTGTGATAAAAAGCCTTCTGTTTCCATCGTCAAAGCTTTCAGGGGAGCATTTGCAACCGGTTGGCACCATTTTTGAGTGAATTGCCAAAAGTCAGATTTTTGCTGAAATTGTGACCCCGGGGGCTTAGGGATTTTTTCAAAAAAATATTTTCCGCCGGTCAAGTTGTTGAGGGCTGATTTCTTGTCCTGTGATAAAAAGCCTTCTGTTTCCATCGCCAAACCTTTCCGGGGAGCATTTGCAACTGGTTGGCACCATTTTTGAGTGAATTGCCAAAAGTCAGATTTTTGCTGAAATCGTGACCCCGGGGCTTAGGGATTTTTTAAAAAAAATATTTTCCGCAGGTTAGGTTTTCGAGGGCTTATTTCTTGTCCTGTGATAAAAAGCCTTCTGTTTCCATCGCCAAAGCTTTCAGAGGAGCCTTTGCAACCTGCTAGCACCATTTTTGAGTGAATTGCCAAAAGTCAGATTTTTGCTGAAATTGTGACCCCGGGGCTTAGGGATTTTTTCAAAAAAATATTTTCCGCCGGTTAAGTTGTTGAGGGCTTATTTCTTGTCCTGTGATAAAAAGCCTTCTGTTTCGACTGCCAAACCTTTCCGGGGAGCATTTGCAACTGGTTGGCACCATTTTTGAGTGAATTGCCAAAAGTCAGATTTTTGCTGAAATTGAGACCCTGGGCTTTAGGGATTTTTTCAAAAAAATATTTTCCGCCGGTTAAGTTGTTGAGGGCTGATTTCTTGTCCTGTGATTAAAAGCCTTCTGTTTCCATCGCAAAACCTTTCAGGGGAGCATTTGCAACTGGTTGGCACCATTTTTGAGTGAATTGCCAAAAGTCAGATTTTTGCTGAAATTGTGACCCCGGGGGCTTAGGGATTTTTTCAAAAAAATATTTTCCGCCGGTTAAGTTGTTGAGGGCTGATTTCTTGTCCTGTGATAAAAAGCCTTCTGTTTCCATCGCAAAACCTTTCCGGGGAGCATTTGCAACTGGTTGGCACCATTTTTGAGTGAATTGCCAAAAGTCAGATTTTTGCTGAAATCGTGACCCCGGGGCTTATGGATTTTTTCAAAAAAATATTTTCCGCAGGTTAGGTTTTCGAGGGCTTATTTCTTGTCCTGTGATAAAAAGCCTTCTGTTTCCATCGCCAAAGCTTTCAGAGGAGCCTTTGCAACCTGCTAGCACCATTTCTGAGTGAATTGCCAAAAGTCAGATGTTTGCTGAAATTGTGACCCCGGGGCTTAGGGATTTTTTCAAAAAAATATTTTCCGCCGGTTAAGTTGTTGAGGGCTGATTTCTTGTCCTGTGATAAAAAGCCTTCTGTATCGACTGCCAAACCTTTCAGGGGAGCATTTGCAACGTGCTGGCACCATTTTTGAGTGAATTGCCAAAAGTCAGATTTTTGCTGAAATTGTGACCCCGGGGGCTTAGGGATTTTTTCAAAAAAATATTTTCCGCCGGTTAAGTTGTTTAGGGCTGATTTCTTGTCCTGTGATAAAAAGCCTTCTGTTACCATCGCCAAACCTTTCCGGGGAGCATTTGCAACTGGTTGGCACCATTTTTGAGTGAATTGCCAAAAGTCAGATTTTTGCTGAAATTGTGACCCCGGGGTTTAGGGATTTTTTCAAAAAAATATTTTCCGCAGGTTAGGTTTTCGAGGGCTGATTTCTTGTCCTGTGATAAAAAGCCTTCTGTTTCCATCGTCAAAGCTTTCAGGGGAGCATTTGCAACCGGTTGGCACCATTTTTGAGTGAATTGCCAAAAGTCAGATTTTTGCTGAAATTGTGACCCCGGGGCTTAGGGATTTTTTCAAACAAATATTTTCCGCACGTTAAGTTGTTGAGGGCGGATTTCTTGTCCTGTGATAAAAAGCCTTCTGTTTAGACTGCCAAAGCTTTCAGGGGAGCATTTCCAACGTGCTGGCACCATTTTTGAGTGAATTGCCAAAAGTCAGATTTTTGCTGAAATTGTGACCCCGGGGCTTAGGGATTTTTTCAAAAAAATATTTTCCGCCGGTTAAGTTGTTGAGGGCTGATTTCTTGTCCTGTGATTAAAAGCCTTCTGTTTCCATCGCAAAACCTTTCAGGGGAGCATTTGCAACTGGTTGGCACCATTTTTGAGTGAATTGCCAAAAGTCAGATTTTTGCTGAAATTGTGACCCCGGGGGCTTAGGGATTTTTTCAAAAAAATATTTTCCGCCGGTTAAGTTGTTGAGGGCTGATTTCTTGTCCTGTGATAAAAAGCCTTCTGTTTCCATCGCAAAACCTTTCCGGGGAGCATTTGCAACTGGTTGGCACCATTTTTGAGTGAATTGCCAAAAGTCAGATTTTTGCTGAAATCGTGACCTCGGGGCTTATGGATTTTTTCAAAAAAATATTTTCCGCAGGTTAGGTTTTCGAGGGCTTATTTCTTGTCCTGTGATAAAAAGCCTTCTGTTTCCATCGCCAAAGCTTTCAGAGGAGCCTTTGCAACCTGCTAGCACCATTTTTGAGTGAATTGCCAAAAGTCAGATGTTTGCTGAAATTGTGACCCCGGGGCTTAGGGATTTTTTCAAAAAAATATTTTCCGCCGGTTAAGTTGTTGAGGGCTGATTTCTTGTCCTGTGATAAAAAGCCTTCTGTATCGACTGCCAAACCTTTCAGGGGAGCATTTGCAACGTGCTGGCACCATTTTTGAGTGAATTGCCAAAAGTCAGATTTTTGCTGAAATTGTGACCCCGGGGGCTTAGGGATTTTTTCAAAAAAATATTTTCCGCCGGTTAAGTTGTTTAGGGCTGATTTCTTGTCCTGTGATAAAAAGCCTTCTGTTTCCATCGCCAAACCTTTCCGGGGAGCATTTGCAACTGGTTGGCACCATTTTTGAGTGAATTGCCAAAAGTCAGATTTTTGCTGAAATTGTGACCCCGGGGTTTAGGGATTTTTTCAAAAAAATATTTTCCGCAGGTTAGGTTTTCGAGGGCTGATTTCTTGTCCTGTGATAAAAAGCCTTCTGTTTCCATCGTCAAAGCTTTCAGGGGAGCATTTGCAACCGGTTGGCACCATTTTTGAGTGAATTGCCAAAAGTCAGATTTTTGCTGAAATTGTGACCCCGGGGCTTAGGGATTTTTTCAAACAAATATTTTCCGCACGTTAAGTTGTTGAGGGCGGATTTCTTGTCCTGTGATAAAAAGCCTTCTGTTTAGACTGCCAAAGCTTTCAGGGGAGCATTTCCAACGTGCTGGCACCATTTTTGAGTGAATTGCCAAAAGTCAGATTTTTGCTGAAATTGTGACCCCGGGGCTTAGGGATTTTTTCAAAAAAATATTTTCCGCCGGTTAAGTTGTTGAGGGCTGATTTCTTGTCCTGTGATTAAAAGCCTTCTGTTTCCATCGCAAAACCTTTCAGGGGAGCATTTGCAACTGGTTGGCACCATTTTTGAGTGAATTGCCAAAAGTCAGATTTTTGCTGAAATTGTGACCCCGGGGGCTTAGGGATTTTTTCAAAAAAATATTTTCCGCCGGTTAAGTTGTTGAGGGCTGATTTCTTGTCCTGTGATAAAAAGCCTTCTGTTTCCATCGCAAAACCTTTCCGGGGAGCATTTGCAACTGGTTGGCACCATTTTTGAGTGAATTGCCAAAAGTCAGATTTTTGCTGAAATCGTGACCTCGGGGCTTATGGATTTTTTCAAAAAAATATTTTCCGCAGGTTAGGTTTTCGAGGGCTTATTTCTTGTCCTGTGATAAAAAGCCTTCTGTTTCCATCGCCAAAGCTTTCAGAGGAGCCTTTGCAACCTGCTAGCACCATTTTTGAGTGAATTGCCAAAAGTCAGATGTTTGCTGAAATTGTGACCCCGGGGCTTAGGGATTTTTTCAAAAAAATATTTTCCGCCGGTTAAGTTGTTGAGGGCTGATTTCTTGTCCTGTGATAAAAAGCCTTCTGTATCGACTGCCAAACCTTTCAGGGGAGCATTTGCAACGTGCTGGCACCATTTTTGAGTGAATTGCCAAAAGTCAGATTTTTGCTGAAATTGTGACCCCGGGGGCTTAGGGATTTTTTCAAAAAAATATTTTCCGCCGGTTAAGTTGTTTAGGGCTGATTTCTTGTCCTGTGATAAAAAGCCTTCTGTTTCCATCGCCAAACCTTTCCGGGGAGCATTTGCAACTGGTTGGCACCATTTTTGAGTGAATTGCCAAAAGTCAGATTTTTGCTGAAATTGTGACCCCGGGGTTTAGGGATTTTTTCAAAAAAATATTTTCCGCAGGTTAGGTTTTCGAGGGCTGATTTCTTGTCCTGTGATAAAAAGCCTTCTGTTTCCATCGCCAAAGCATTCAAGGGAGCCTTTGCAACCTGCTAGCACCATTTTTGAGTGAATTGCCAAAAGTCAGATTTTTGCTGAAATTGTGACCCCGGGTCTTAGGGATTTTTTCAAAAAAATATTTTCCGCCAGTTAAGTTGTTGAGGGCTGATTTCTTGTCCTGTGATAAAAAGCCTTCTGTTTCCATCGTCAAAGCTTTCAGGGGAGCATTTGCAACCAGTTGGCACCATTTTTGAGTGAATTGCCAAAAGTCAGATTTTTGCTGAAATTGTGACCCCGGGGCTTAGGGATTTTTTCAAACAAATATTTTCCGCACGTTAAGTTGTTGAGGGCGGATTTCTTGTCCTGTGATAAAAAGCCTTCTGTTTCGACTGCCAAAGCTTTCAGGGGAGCATTTCCAACGTGCTGGCACCATTTTTGAGTGAATTGCCAAAAGTCAGATTTTTGCTGAAATTGTGACCCCGGGGCTTAGGGATTTTTTCAAAAAAATATTTTCCGCCGGTTAAGTTATTGAGGGCTGATTTCTTGTCCTGTGATAAAAAGCCTTCTGTTTCCATCATCAAAGCTTTCAGGGGAGCATTTGCAACCGGTTGGCACCATTTTTGAGTGAATTGCCAAAAGTCAGATTTTTGCTGAAATTGTGACCCCGGGGCTTAGGGATTTTTTCAAAAAAATATTTTCCGCCTGATAAGTTGTTGAGGGCTGATTTCTTGTCCTGTGATTAAAAGCCTTCTGTTTCCATCGCAAAACCTTTCCGGGGAGCATTTGCAACTGGTTGGCACCATTTTTGAGTGAATTGCCAAAAGTCAGATTTTTGCTGAAATTGGGACCCCGGGGGCTTAGGGATTTTTTCAAAAAAATATTTTCCGCCGGTTAATTTGTTGAGGGCTGATTTCTTGTCCTATGATAAAAAGCCTTCTGTATCGACTGCCAAACCTTTCAGGGGAGCATTTGCAACGTGCTGGCACCATTTTTGAGTGAATTGCCAAAAGTCAGATTTTTGCTGAAACTGTGACCCCGGGGCTTAGGGATTTTTTCAAAAAAATGTTTTCCGCCGGTTAAGTTGTTGAGGGCTGATTTCTTGTCCTGTGATAAAAAGGCTTCTGTTTCCATCGCCAAACCTTTCCGGGGAGCATTTGCAACTGGTTGGCACCATTTTTGAGTGAATTGCCAAAAGTCAGATTTTTGCTGAAATTGTGACCCCGGGGTTTAGGGATTTTTTCAAAAAAATATTTTCCGCAGGTTAGGTTTTCGAGGGCTGATTTCTTGTCCTGTGATAAAAAGCGTTCTGTTTCCATCGCAAAACCTTTCCGGGGAGCATTTGCAACTGGTTGGCACCATTTTTGAGTGAATTGCCAAAAGTCAGATTTTTGCTGAAATCGTGACCCCGGGGCTTAGGGATTTTTTCAAAAAAATATTTTCCGCAGGTTAGGTTTTCGAGGGCTTATTTCTTGTCCTGTGATAAAAAGCCTTCTGTTTCCATCGCCAAAGCTTTCAGAGGAGCCTTTGCAACCTGCTAGCACCATTTTTGAGTGAATTGCCAAAAGTCAGATTTTTGCTGAAATTGTGACCCCGGGGCTTAGGGATTTTTTCAAAAAAATATTTTCCGCCGGTTAAGTTGTTGAGGGCTGATTTCTTGTCCTATGATAAAAAGCCTTCTGTATCGACTGCCAAACCTTTCAGGGGAGCATTTGCAACGTGCTGGCACCATTTTTGAGTGAATTGCCAAAAGTCAGATTTTTCCTGAAATTGTGACCCCGGGGGCTTAGGGATTTTTTCAAAAAAATATTTTCCGCCGGTTAAGTTGTTTAGGGCTGATTTCTTGTCCTGTGATAAAAAGCCTTCTGTTTCCATCGCCAAACCTTTCCGGGGAGCATTTGCAACTGGTTGGCACCATTTTTGAGTGAATTGCCAAAAGTCAGATTTTTGCTGAAATTGTGACCCCGGGGTTTAGGGATTTTTTCAAAAAAATATTTTCCGCCAGTTAAGTTGTTGAGGGCTGATTTCTTGTCCTGTGATAAAAAGCCTTCTGTTTCCATCGTCAAAGCTTTCAGGGGAGCATTTGCAACCGGTTGGCACCATTTTTGAGTGAATTGCCAAAAGTCAGATTTTTGCTGAAATTGTGACCCCGGGGCTTAGGGATTTTTTCAAAAAAATATTTTCCGCACGTTAAGTTGTTGAGGGCGGATTTCTTGTCCTGTGATAAAAAGCCTTCTGTTTAGACTGCCAAAGCTTTCAGGGGAGCATTTGCAACGTGCTGGCACCATTTTTGAGTGAATTGCCAAAAGTCAGATTTTTGCTGAAATTGTGACCCCGGGGCTTAGGGATTTTTTCAAAAAAATATTTTCCGCCGGTTAAGTTATTGAGGGCTGATTTCTTGTCCTGTGATAAAAAGCCTTCTGTTTCCATCATCAAAGCTTTCAGGGGAGCATTTGCAACCGGTTGGCACCATTTTTGAGTGAATTACCAAAAGTCAGATTTTTGCTGAAATTGTGACCCCGGGGTTTAGGGATTTTTTCAAAAAAATATTTTCCGCAGGTTAGGTTTTCGAGGGCTGATTTCTTGTCCTGTGATAAAAAGCGTTCTGTTTCCATCGCAAAACCTTTCCGGGGAGCATTTGCAACTGGTTGGCACCATTTTTGAGTGAATTGCCAAAAGTCAGATTTTTGCTGAAATCGTGACCCCGGGGCTTAGGGATTTTTTCAAAAAAATATTTTCCGCAGGTTAGGTTTTCGAGGGCTTATTTCTTGTCCTGTGATAAAAAGCCTTCTGTTTCCATCGCCAAAGCTTTCAGAGGAGCCTTTGCAACCTGCTAGCACCATTTTTGAGTGAATTGCCAAAAGTCAGATTTTTGCTGAAATTGTGACCCCGGGGCTTAGGGATTTTTTCAAAAAAATATTTTCCGCCGGTTAAGTTGTTGAGGGCTGATTTCTTGTCCTATGATAAAAAGCCTTCTGTATCGACTGCCAAACCTTTCAGGGGAGCATTTGCAACGTGCTGGCACCATTTTTGAGTGAATTGCCAAAAGTCAGATTTTTCCTGAAATTGTGACCCCGGGGGCTTAGGGATTTTTTCAAAAAAATATTTTCCGCCGGTTAAGTTGTTTAGGGCTGATTTCTTGTCCTGTGATAAAAAGCCTTCTGTTTCCATCGCCAAACCTTTCCGGGGAGCATTTGCAACTGGTTGGCACCATTTTTGAGTGAATTGCCAAAAGTCAGATTTTTGCTGAAATTGTGACCCCGGGGTTTAGGGATTTTTTCAAAAAAATATTTTCCGCAGGTTAGGTTTTCGAGGGCTGATTTCTTGTCCTGTGATAAAAAGCCTTCTGTTTCCATCGCCAAAGCATTCAAGGGAGCCTTTGGAACCTGCTAGCACCATTTTTGAGTGAATTGGCAAAAGTCAGATTTTTGCTGAAATTGTGACCCCGGGGCTTAGGGATTTTTTCAAACAAATATTTTCCGCACGTTAAGTTGTTGAGGGCGGATTTCTTGTCCTGTGATAAAAAGCCTTCTGTTTAGACTGCCAAAGCTTTCAGGGGAGCATTTGCAACGTGCTGGCACCATTTTTGAGTGAATTGCCAAAAGTCAGATTTTTGCTGAAATTGTGACCCCGGGGCTTAGGGATTTTTTCAAAAAAATATTTTCCGCCGGTTAAGTTATTGAGGGCTGATTTCTTGTCCTGTGATAAAAAGCCTTCTGTTTCCATCATCAAAGCTTTCAGGGGAGCATTTGCAACCGGTTGGCACCATTTTTGAGTGAATTACCAAAAGTCAGATTTTTGCTGAAATTGTGACCCCGGGGCTTAGGGATTTTTTCAAAAAAATATTTTCCGCCGGATAAGTTGTTGAGGGCTGATTTCTTGTCCTGTGATTAAAAGCCTTCTGTTTCCATCGCAAAACCTTTCCGGGGAGCATTTGCAACTGGTTTGCACCATTTTTGAGTGAATTGCCAAAAGTCAGATTTTTGCTGAAATTGTGACCCCGGGGGCTTAGGGATTTTTTCAAAAACATATTTTCCGCCGGTTAAGTTGTTGAGGGCTGATTTCTTGTCCTGTGATAAAAAGCCTTCTGTTTACATCGCAAAACCTTTCCGGGGAGCATTCGCAACTGGTTGGCACCATTTTTGAGTGAATTGCCAAAAGTCAGATTTTTGCTGAAATTGTGACCCCGGGGTTTAGGGATTTTTTCAAAAAAATATTTTCCGCAGGTTAGGTTTTCGAGGGCTGATTTCTTGTCCTGTGATAAAAAGCCTTCTGTTTCCATCGCCAAAGCATTCAAGGGAGCCTTTGCAACCTGCTAGCACCATTTTTGAGTGAATTGCCAAAAGTCAGATTTTTGCTGAAATTGTGACCCCGGGGCTTAGGGATTTTTTCAAACAAATATTTTCCGCACGTTAAGTTGTTGAGGGCGGATTTCTTGTCGTGTGATAAAAAGCCTTCTGTTTCGACTGCCAAAGCTTTCAGGGGAGCATTTGCAACGTGCTGGCACCATTTTTGAGTGAATTGCCAAAAGTCAGATTTTTGCTGAAATTGTGACCCCGGGGCTTAGGGATTTTTTCAAAAAAATATTTTCCGCCGGTTAAGTTATTGAGGGCTGATTTCTTGTCCTGTGATAAAAAGCCTTCTGTTTCCATCATCAAAGCTTTCAGGGGAGCATTTGCAACCGGTTGGCACCATTTTTGAGTGAATTGCCAAAAGTCAGATTTTTGCTGAAATTGTGACCCCAGGGCTTAGGGATTTTTTCAAAAAAATATTTTCCGCCGGTTAAGTTGTTGAGGGCTGATTTCTTGTCCTGTGATAAAAAGCCTTCTGTTTACATCGCAAAACCTTGACGGGGAGCATTCGCAACTGGTTGGCACCATTTTTGAGTGAATTGCCAAAAGTCAGATTTTTGCTGAAATCGTGACCCCGGGGCTTAGGGATTTTTTCAAAAAAATATTTCCCGCAGGTTTGGTTTTCGAGGGCTTATTTCTTGTCCTGTGATAAAAAGCCTTCTGTTTCCATCGCCAAAGCTTTCAGAGGAGCCTTTGCAACCTGCTAGCACCATTTTTGAGTGAATTGCCAAAAGTCAGATTTTTGCTGAAATTGTGACCCCGGGGCTTAGGGATTTTTTCAAAAAAATATTTTCTGCCGGTTAATTTGTTGAGGGCTTATTTCTTGTCCTGTGATAAAAAGCCTTCTGTTTCGACTGCCAAACCTTTCAGGGGAGCATTTGCAACTGGTTGGCACCATTTTTGAGTGAATTGCCAAAAGTCAGGTTTTTGCTGAAATTGTGACCCCGGGCCTTAGGGATTTTTTCAAAAAAATATTTTCCGCCGGTTAAGTTGTTGAGGGCTCATTTCTTCTCCTGTGATAAAAAGCCTTCTTTTTCGACTGCCAAACCTTTCAGTGGAGCATTTGCAACTGGTTGGCACCGTTTTTGAGTGAATTGCCAAAAGTCAGATTTTTGCTGAAATTGTGACCCCGGGGCTTACGGATTTTTTCAAAAAAAAAATTTCCACCGGTTAAGTTGTTGAGGGCTGATTTCTTGTCCTGTGATAAAAAGCCTTCTGTTTCCATCGCCAAACCTTTCCGGGGAGCATTTGCAACCTGCTAGCACCATTTTTGAGTGAATTGCTAAAAGTCAGATTTTTGCTGAAATTGTGACCCTGGGGATTAGGGATTTTTTCAAAAAAATATTTTCCGCAGGTTAGGTTTTCGAGGGCTTATTTCTTGTCCTGTGATAAAAAGCCTTCTGTTTCCATCGTCAAAGCTTTCAGGGGAGCATTTGCAACCGGTTGGCACCATTTTTGAGTGAATTGCCAAAAGTCAGATTTTTGCTGAAATTGTGACCCTGGGGATTAGGGATTTTTTCAAAAAAATATTTTCCGCAGGTTAGGTTTTCGAGGGCTTATTTCTTGTCCTGTGATAAAAAGCCTTCTGTTTCCATCGTCAAAGCTTTCAGGGGAGCATTTGCAACCGGTTGGCACCATTTTTGAGTGAATTGCCAAAAGTCAGATTTTTGCTGAAATTGTGACCCCGGGGCTTAGGGATTTTTTCAAAAAAAAAATTTCCACCGGTTAAGTTGTTGAGGGCTGATTTCTTGTCCTGTGATAAAAAGCGTTCTGTTTCCATCGCCAAACCTTTCCGGGGAGCATTTGCAACCTGCTAGCACCATTTTTGAGTGAATTGCTAAAAGTCAGATTTTTGCTGAAATTGTGACCCTGGGGATTAGGGATTTTTTCAAAAAAATATTTTCCGCAGGTTAGGTTTTCGAGGGCTTATTTCTTGTCCTGTGATAAAAAGCCTTCTGTTTCCATCGTCAAAGCTTTCAGGGGAGCATTTGCAACCGGTTGGCACCATTTTTGAGTGAATTGCCAAAAGTCAGATTTTTGCTCAAATTGTGACCCCGGGGCTTAGGGATTTTTTCAAAAAAATATTTTCCGCAGGTTAGGTTTTCGAGGGCTTATTTCTTGTCCTGTGATAAAAAGCCTTCTGTTTCCATCGTCAAAGCTTTCAGGGGAGCATTTGCAACCGGTTGGCACCATTTTTGAGTGAATTGCCAAAAGTCAGATTTTTGCTGAAATTGAGACCCCGGGGCTTAGGGATTTTTTCAAAAAAATATTTTACGCCAGTTAAGTTGTTGAGGGCTGATTTCTTGTCCTGTGATAAAAAGCCTTCTGTTTCCATTGTCAAAGCTTTCAGGGGAGCATTTGCAACCGGTTGGCACCATTTTTGAGTGAATTGCCAAAAGTCAGATTTTTGCTCAAATTGTGACCCCGGGGGTTAGGGATATTTTCAAAAAAATATTTTCCGCAGGTTAGGTTTTCGAGGGCTTATTTCTTGTCCTGTGATAAAAAGCCTTCTGTTTCCATCGCCAAAGCTTTCAGGGGAGCCTTTGCAACCTGCTAGCACCATTTTTGAGTGAATTGCCAAAAGTCAGATTTTTGCTGAAATTGTGACCCCGGGGCTTAGGGATTTTTTAAAAAAAAATATTTTCCGCCGGTTAAGTTGTTGAGGGCTGATTTCTTCTCCTGTGATAAAAAGCCTTCTTTTTCGACTGCCAAACCTTTCAGGGGAGCATTTGCAACTGGTTGGCACCGTTTTTGAGTGAATTGCCAAAAGTCAGATTTTTGCTGAAATTGTGACCCCGGGGCTTAGGGATTTTTTCAAAAAAAAAATTTCCACCGGTTAAGTTGTTGAGGGCTGATTTCTTGTCCTGTGATAAAAAGCGTTCTGTTTCCATCGCCAAACCTTTCCGGGGAGAATTTGCAACCTGCTAGCACCATTTTTGAGTGAATTGCTAAAAGTCAGATTTTTGCTGAAATTGTGACCCTGGGGATTAGGGATTTTTTCAAAAAAATGTTTTCCGCACGTTAGGTTTTCGAGGGCTTATTTTTTGTCCTGTGATAAAAAGCCTTCTGTTTCCATCGTCAAAGCTTTCAGGGGAGCATTTGCAACCGGTTGGCACCATTTTTGAGTGAATTGCCAAAAGTCAGATTTTTGCTGAAATTGTGACCCCGGGGCTTAGGGATTTTTTCAAAAAAATATTTTCCGCCGGTTAAGTTGTTGAGGGCAGATTTCTTGTCCTGTGTTTAAAAGCCTTCTGTTTCGACTGCCAAACCTTTCAGGGGAGCATTTGCAACGTGCTGGCACCATTTTTGAGTGAATTGCCAAAAGTCAGATTTTTGCTGAAATTGAGACCCCGGGGCTTAGGGATTTTTTCAAAAAAATATTTTCCGCCGGTTAAGTTGTTGAGGGCTGATTTCTTGTCCTGTGATAAAAAGCCTTCTGTTTCCATCGCAAAACCTTTCCGGGGAGCATTTGCAACTGGTTGGCACCATTTTTGAGTGAATTGCCAAAAGTCAGATTTTTGCTCAAATTGTGACCCTGGGGATTAGGGATTTTTTCAAAAAAATATTTTCCGCAGGTTAGGTTTTCGAGGGCTTATTTCTTGTCCTGTGATAAAATGCCTTCTGTTTCCATCGTCAAAGCTTTCAGGGGAGCATTTGCAACCGGTTGGCACCATTTTTGAGTGAATTGCCAAAAGTCAGATTTTTGCTGAAATTGTGACCCCGGGGCTTAGGGATTTTTTCAAAAAAATATTTTCCGCCGGTTAAGTTGTTGAGGGTTGATTTCTTGTCCTGTGATAAAAAGCCTTCTGTTTCGACTGCCAAACCTTTCAGGGGAGCATTTGCAAACGGGTGGCACCATTTTTGAGTGAATTGCCAAAAGTCAGATTTTTGCTGAAATTGTGACCCCGGGGCTTAGGGATTTTTTCGAAAAAAATATTTTCCGCCGGTTAAGTTGTTGAGGGCTGATTTCTTGTCCTGTGATTAAAAGCCTTCTGTTTCCATCGCAAAACCTTTCCGGGGAGCATTTGCAACCGGTTGGCACCATTTTTGATTGAATTACCAAAAGTCAGATTTTTGCTGATATTGTGACCCCGGGGCTTAGGGATTTTTTCAAAAAAATATTTTCCGCCGGTTAAGTTGTTGAGGGTTGATTTCTTGTCCTGTGATAAAAAGCCTTCTGTTTCGACTGCCAAACCTTTCAGGGGAGCATTTGCAAACGGGTGGCACCATTTTTGAGTGAATTGCCAAAAGTCAGATTTTTGCTGAAATTGTGACCCCGGGGCTTAGGGATTTTTTCAAAAAAATATTTTACGCCAGTTAAGTTGTTGAGGGCGGATTTCTTGTCCTGTGATAAAAAGCCTTCTGTTTCCATCGTCAAAGCTTTCAGGGGAGCATTTGCAACCGGTTGGCACCATTTTTGAGTGAATTGCCAAAAGTCAGATTTTTGCTCAAATTGTGACCCCGGGGTTAGGGATTTTTTCAAAAAAATATTTTCCGCAGGTTAGGTTTTCGAGGGCTTATTTCTTGTCCTGTGATAAAAAGCCTTCTGTTTCCATCGTCAAAGCTTTCAGGGGAGCATTTGCAACCGGTTGGCACCATTTTTGAGTGAATTGCCAAAAGTCAGATTTTTGCTGAAATTGTGACCCCGGGGCTTAGGGATTTTTTCAAAAAAATATTTTCCGCCGGTTAAGTTGTTGAGGGCTTATTTCTTGTCCTGTGATAAAAAGCCTTCTGTTTCCATCGCCAAAGCTTTCAGGGGAGCCTTTGCAACCTGCTAGCACCATTTTTGAGTGAATTGCCAAAAGTCAGATTTTTGCTGAAATTGTGACCCCGGGGCTTAGGGATTTTTTCAAAAAAAAAATTTCCGCCGGTTAAATTGTTGAGGGCTGATTTCTTGTCCTGTGATAAAAAGCGTTCTGTTTCCATCGCCAAACCTTTCCGGGGAGCATTTGCAACCTGCTAGCACCATTTTTGAGTGAATTGCTAAAAGTCAGATTTTTGCTGAAATTGTGACCCCAGGGCTTAGGGATTTTTTCAAAAGAATATTTTCCGCAGCTTAGGTTTTCGAGGGCTTATTTCTTGTCCTGTGATAAAAAGCCTTCTGTTTCCATCGTCAAAGCTTTCAGGGGAGCATTTGCAACCGGTTGGCACCATTTTTGAGTGAATTGCCAAAAGTCAGATTTTTGCTGAAATTGTGACCCCGGGGCTTAGGGATTTTTTTTAAAAAAAATATTTTCCGCCGGTTAAGTTGTTGAGGGCTGATTTCTTGTCCTGTGATAAAAAGCCTTCTGTTTCGACTGCCAAACCTTTCAGGGGAGCATTTGCAATTGGTTGGCACCATTTTTGAGTGAATTGCCAAAAGTCAGATTTTTGCTGAAATTGTGACCCCGGGGCTTAGGGATTTTTTCAAAAAAAAAATTTCCGCCGGTTAAATTGTTGAGGGCTGATTTCTTGTCCTGTGATAAAAAGCGTTCTGTTTCCATCGCCAAACCTTTCCGGGGAGCATTTGCAACCTGCTAGCACCATTTTTGAGTGAATTGCTAAAAGTCAGATTTTTGCTGAAATTGTGACCCCAGGGCTTAGGGATTTTTTCAAAAGAATATTTTCCGCAGCTTAGGTTTTCGAGGGCTTATTTCTTGTCCTGTGATAAAAAGCCTTCTGTTTCCATCGTCAAAGCTTTCAGGGGAGCATTTGCAACCGGTTGGCACCATTTTTGAGTGAATTGCCAAAAGTCAGATTTTTGCTGAAATTGTGACCCCGGGGCTTAGGGATTTTTTCAAAAAAATATTTTCCGCCAGTTAATTTGTTGAGGGCTGATTTCTTGTCCTGTGATAAAAAGCCTTCTGTTTCCATCGCAAAACCTTTCCGGGGAGCATTTGCAACTGGTTGGCACCATTTTTGAGTGAATTGCCAAAAGTCAGATTTTTGCTGAAATTGAGACCCCGGGGGTTAGGGATTTTTTCAAAAAAATATTTTCTGCAGGTTAGGTTTTCGAGGGCTTATTTCTTGTCCTGTGATAAAAAGCCTTCTTTTTCCATCGTCAAAGCTTTCAGGGGAGCCTTTGCAACCGGTTGGCACCATTTTTGAGTGAATTGCCAAAAGTCAGATTTTTGCTGAAATTGTGACCCCGGGGCTTAGGGATTTTTTCAAAAAAATATTTTCCGCCGGTTAAGTTGTTGAGGGCTTATTTCTTGTCCTGTGATAAAAAGCCTTCTGTTTCGACTGCCAAACCTTTCAGGGGAGCATTTGCAACTGGTTGGCACCGTTTTTGAGTGAATTGCCAAAAGTCAGATTTTTGCTGAAATTGTGACCCCGGGGCTTAGGGATTTTTTCAAAAAAAAAATTTCCGCCGGTTAAGTTGTTGAGGGCTGATTTCTTGTCCTGTGATAAAAAGTGTTCTGTTTCCATCGCAAAACCTTTCCGGGGAGCATTTGCAACCTGCTAGCACCATTTTTGAGTGAATTGCTAAAAGTCAGATTTTTGCTGAAATTGTGACCCCGGGGCTTAGGGATTTTTTCAAAAAAATATTTTCCGCCAGTTAAGTTGTTGAGGGCTGATTTCTTGTCCTGTGATAAAAAGCCTTCTGTTTCCATCGTCAAAGCTTTCAGGGGAGCATTTGCAACCGGTTGGCACCATTTTTGAGTGAATTGCCAAAAGTCAGATTTTTGCTGAAATTGTGACCCCGGGGCTTAGGGATTTTTTCAAAAAAATATTTTCCGCAGGTTAAGTTCTTAAGGGCGGATTTCTTGTCCTGTGATAAAAAGCCTTCTGTTTCGACTGCCAAAGCTTTCAGGGGAGCATTTGCAACTGGTTGGCACCATTTTTGAGTGAATTGCCAAAAGTCAGATTTTTGCTGAAATTGAGACCCCGGGGCTTAGGGATTTTTTCAAAAAAATATTTTCCGCAGGTTAAGTTGTTTAGGGCTGATTTCTTGTCCTGTGATAAAAAGCCTTCTGTTTCCATCGCCAAACCTTTCCGGGGAGCATTTGCAACTGGTTGGCACCATTTTTGAGTGAATTGCCAAAAGTCAGATTTTTGCTGAAATTGTGACCCCGGGGTTTAGGGATTTTTTCAAAAAAATATTTTCCGCAGGTTAGGTTTTCGAGGGCTGATTTCTTGTCCTGTGATAAAAAGCCTTCTGTTTCCATCGCCAATGCTTTCAGGGGAGCCTTTGCAACCTGTTAGCACCATTTTTGAGTGAATTGCCAAAAGTCAGATTTTTGCTGAAATTGTGACCCCGGGACTTAGGGATTTTTTCGAAAAAAAATTTCCGCCGGTTAAGTTGTTGAGGGCTGATTTCTTGTCCTGTGATAAAAAGCCTTCTGTTTCCATCGTCAAAGCTTTCAGGGGAGCATTTGCAACCGGTTGGCACCATTTTTGATTGAATTACCAAAAGTCAGATTTTTGCTGATATTGTGACCCCGGGGCTTAGGGATTTTTTCAAAAAAATATTTTCCGCCGGTTAATTTGTTGAGGGCTTATTTCTTGTCCTGTGATAAAAAGCCTTCTGTTTCGACTGCCAAACCTTTCAGGGGAGCATTTGCAACTGGTTGGCACCATTTTTGAGTGAATTGCCAAAAGTCAGATTTTTGCTGAAATTGAGACCCCGGGGCTTAGGGATTTTTTCAAAAAAATATTTTACGCCGGTTAAGTTGTTGAGGGCGGATTTCTTGTCCTGTGATAAAAAGCCTTCTGTTTTCATCGTCAAAGCTTTCAGGGGAGCATTTGCAACCGGTTGGCACCATTTTTGAGTGAATTGCCAAAAGTCAGATTTTTGCTGAAATTGTGACCCCGGGGCTTAGGGATTTTTTCAAAAAAATATTTTCCGCAGGTTAGGTTTTCAAGGGCTTATTTCTTGTCCTGTGATAAAAAGCCTTCTGTTTCCATAGCCAAAGCATTCAGGGGAGCCTTTGCAACCTGCTAGCACCATTTTTGAGTGAATTGCCAAAAGTCAGATTTTTGCTGAAATTGTGACCCCGGGGCTTAGGGATTTTTTCAAAATAATATTTTCCGCAGGTTAGGTTTTTGAGGGCTGATTTCTTGTCCTGTGATAAAAAGCCTTCTGTTTCGACTGCCAAACCTTTCAGGGGAGCATTTGCAACTGGTTGGCACCGTTTTTGAGTGAATTGCCAAAAGTCAGATTTTTGCTGAAATTGTGACCCCGGGGCTTAGGGATTTTTTCAAAAAAAAAATTTCCGCCGGTTAAGTTGTTGAGGGCTGATTTCTTGTCCTGTGATAAAAAGTGTTCTGTTTCCATCGCAAAACCTTTCCGGGGAGCATTTGCAACCTGCTAGCACCATTTTTGAGTGAATTGCTAAAAGTCAGATTTTTGCTGAAATTGTGACCCCGGGGCTTAGGGATTTTTTCAAAAAAATATTTTCCGCCAGTTAAGTTGTTGAGGGCTGATTTCTTGTCCTGTGATAAAAAGCCTTCTGTTTCCATCGTCAAAGCTTTCAGGGGAGCATTTGCAACCGGTTGGCACCATTTTTGAGTGAATTGCCAAAAGTCAGATTTTTGCTGAAATTGTGACCCCGGGGCTTAGGGATTTTTTCAAAAAAATATTTTCCGCAGGTTAAGTTGTTAAGGGCGGATTTCTTGTCCTGTGATAAAAAGCCTTCTGTTTCGACTGCCAAAGCTTTCAGGGGAGCATTTGCAACTGGTTGGCACCATTTTTGAGTGAATTGCCAAAAGTCAGATTTTTGCTGAAATTGAGACCCCGGGGCTTAGGGATTTTTTCAAAAAAATATTTTCCGCAGGTTAAGTTGTTTAGGGCTGATTTCTTGTCCTGTGAGAAAAAGCCTTCTGTTTCCATCGCCAAACCTTTCTGGGGAGCATTTGCAACTGGTTGGCACCATTTTTGAGTGAATTGCCAAAAGTCAGATTTTTGCTGAAATTGTGACCCCGGGGTTTAGGGATTTTTTCAAAAAAATATTTTCCGCAGGTTAGGTTTTCGAGGGCTGATTTCTTGTCCTGTGATAAAAAGCCTTCTGTTTCCATCGCCAAAGCTTTCAGGGGAGCCTTTGCAACCTGTTAGCACCATTTTTGAGTGAATTGCCAAAAGTCAGATTTTTGCTGAAATTGTGACCCCGGGACTTAGGGATTTTTTCGAAAAAAAAATTCCGCCGGTTAAGTTGTTGAGGGCTGATTTCTTGTCCTGTGATAAAAAGCCTTCTGTTTCCATCGTCAAAGCTTTCAGGGGAGCATTTGCAACCGGTTGGCACCATTTTTGATTGAATTACCAAAAGTCAGATTTTTGCTGATATTGTGACCCCGGGGCTTAGGGATTTTTTCAAAAAAATATTTTCCGCCGGTTAATTTGTTGAGGGCTTATTTCTTGTCCTGTGATAAAAAGCCTTCTGTTTCGACTGCCAAACCTTTCAGGGGAGCATTTGCAACTGGTTGGCACCATTTTTGAGTGAATTGCCAAAAGTCAGATTTTTGCTGAAATTGAGACCCCGGGGCTTAGGGATTTTTTCAAAAAAATATTTTACGCCGGTTAAGTTGTTGAGGGCGGATTTCTTGTCCTGTGATAAAAAGCCTTCTGTTTCCATCGTCAAAGCTTTCAGGGGAGCATTTGCAACCGGTTGGCACCATTTTTGAGTGAATTGCCAAAAGTCAGATTTTTGCTGAAATTGTGACCCCGGGGCTTAGGGATTTTTTCAAAAAAATATTTTCCGCAGGTTAGGTTTTCAAGGGCTTATTTCTTGTCCTGTGATAAAAAGCCTTCTGTTTCCATAGCCAAAGCATTCAGGGGAGCCTTTGAAACCTGCTAGCACCATTTTTGAGTGAATTGCCAAAAGTCAGATTTTTGCTGAAATTGTGACCCCGGGGCTTAGGGATATTTTCAAAATAATATTTTCCGCAGGTTAGGTTTTTGAGGGCTGATTTCTTGTCCTGTGATAAAAAGCCTTCTGTTTCGACTGCCAAACCTTTCAGGGGAGCATTTGCAACTGGTTGGCACCGTTTTTGAGTGAATTGCCAAAAGTCAGATTTTTGCTGAAATTGTGACCCCGGGGCTTAGGGATTTTTTCAAAAAAAAAATTTCCGCCGGTTAAGTTGTTGAGGGCTGATTTCTTGTCCTGTGATAAAAAGTGTTCTGTTTCCATCGCAAAACCTTTCCGGGGAGCATTTGCAACCTGCTAGCACCATTTTTGAGTGAATTGCTAAAAGTCAGATTTTTGCTGAAATTGTGACCCCGGGGCTTAGGGATTTTTTCAAAAAAATATTTTCCGCCAGTTAAGTTGTTGAGGGCTGATTTCTTGTCCTGTGATAAAAAGCCTTCTGTTTCCATCGTCAAAGCTTTCAGGGGAGCATTTGCAACCGGTTGGCACCATTTTTGAGTGAATTGCCAAAAGTCAGATTTTTGCTGAAATTGTGACCCCGGGGCTTAGGGATTTTTTCAAAAAAATATTTTCCGCAGGTTAAGTTGTTAAGGGCGGATTTCTTGTCCTGTGATAAAAAGCCTTCTGTTTCGACTGCCAAAGCTTTCAGGGGAGCATTTGCAACTGGTTGGCACCATTTTTGAGTGAATTGCCATAAGTCAGATTTTTGCTGAAATTGAGACCCCGGGGCTTAGGGATTTTTTCAAAAAAATATTTTCCGCAGGTTAGGTTTTTGAGGGCTGATTTCTTGTCCTGTGATAAAAAGCCTTCTGTTTCGACTGCCAAACCTTTCAGGGGAGCATTTGCAACTGGTTGGCACCGTTTTTGAGTGAATTGCCAAAAGTCAGATTTTTGCTGAAATTGTGACCCCGGGGCTTAGGGATTTTTTTAAAAAAAAAAATTCCGCCGGTTAAGTTGTTGAGGGCTGATTTCTTGTCCTGTGATAAAAAGTGTTCTGTTTCCATCGCAAAACCTTTCCGGGGAGCATTTGCAACCTGTTAGCACCATTTTTGAGTGAATTGCCAAAAGTCAGATTTTTGCTGAAATTGTGACCCCGGGACTTAGGGATTTTTTCGAAAAAAAATTTCCGCCGGTTAAGTTGTTGAGGGCTGATTTCTTGTCCTGTGATAAAAAGCCTTCTGTTTCCATCGTCAAAGCTTTCAGGGGAGCATTTGCAACCGGTTGGCACCATTTTTGATTGAATTACCAAAAGTCAGATTTTTGCTGATATTGTGACCCCGGGGCTTAGGGATTTTTTCAAAAAAATATTTTCCGCCGGTTAATTTGTTGAGGGCTTATTTCTTGTCCTGTGATAAAAAGCCTTCTGTTTCGACTGCCAAACCTTTCAGGGGAGCATTTGCAACTGGTTGGCACCATTTTTGAGTGAATTGCCAAAAGTCAGATTTTTGCTGAAATTGAGACCCCGGGGCTTAGGGATTTTTTCAAAAAAATATTTTACGCCGGTTAAGTTGTTGAGGGCGGATTTCTTGTCCTGTGATAAAAAGCCTTCTGTTTCCATCGTCAAAGCTTTCAGGGGAGCATTTGCAACCGGTTGGCACCATTTTTGAGTGAATTGCCAAAAGTCAGATTTTTGCTGAAATTGTGACCCCGGGGCTTAGGGATTTTTTCAAAAAAATATTTTCCGCAGGTTAGGTTTTCAAGGGCTTATTTCTTGTCCTGTGATAAAAAGCCTTCTGTTTCCATAGCCAAAGCATTCAGGGGAGCCTTTGAAACCTGCTAGCACCATTTTTGAGTGAATTGCCAAAAGTCAGATTTTTGCTGAAATTGTGACCCCGGGGCTTAGGGATATTTTCAAAATAATATTTTCCGCAGGTTAGGTTTTTGAGGGCTGATTTCTTGTCCTGTGATAAAAAGCCTTCTGTTTCGACTGCCAAACCTTTCAGGGGAGCATTTGCAACTGGTTGGCACCGTTTTTGAGTGAATTGCCAAAAGTCAGATTTTTGCTGAAATTGTGACCCCGGGGCTTAGGGATTTTTTCAAAAAAAAAATTTCCGCCGGTTAAGTTGTTGAGGGCTGATTTCTTGTCCTGTGATAAAAAGTGTTCTGTTTCCATCGCAAAACCTTTCCGGGGAGCATTTGCAACCTGCTAGCACCATTTTTGAGTGAATTGCTAAAAGTCAGATTTTTGCTGAAATTGTGACCCCGGGGCTTAGGGATTTTTTCAAAAAAATATTTTCCGCCAGTTAAGTTGTTGAGGGCTGATTTCTTGTCCTGTGATAAAAAGCCTTCTGTTTCCATCGTCAAAGCTTTCAGGGGAGCATTTGCAACCGGTTGGCACCATTTTTGAGTGAATTGCCAAAAGTCAGATTTTTGCTGAAATTGTGACCCCGGGGCTTAGGGATTTTTTCAAAAAAATATTTTCCGCAGGTTAAGTTGTTAAGGGCGGATTTCTTGTCCTGTGATAAAAAGCCTTCTGTTTCGACTGCCAAAGCTTTCAGGGGAGCATTTGCAACTGGTTGGCACCATTTTTGAGTGAATTGCCAAAAGTCAGATTTTTGCTGAAATTGAGACCCCGGGGCTTAGGGATTTTTTCAAAAAAATATTTTCCGCAGGTTAGGTTTTTGAGGGCTGATTTCTTGTCCTGTGATAAAAAGCCTTCTGTTTCGACTGCCAAACCTTTCAGGGGAGCATTTGCAACTGGTTGGCACCGTTTTTGAGTGAATTGCCAAAAGTCAGATTTTTGCTGAAATTGTGACCCCGGGGCTTAGGGATTTTTTCAAAAAAAAAAATTCCGCCGGTTAAGTTGTTGAGGGCTGATTTCTTGTCCTGTGATAAAAAGTGTTCTGTTTCCATCGCAAAACCTTTCCGGGGAGCATTTGCAACCTGCTAGCACCATTTTTGAGTGAATTGCTAAAAGTCAGATTTTTGCTGAAATTGTGACCCCGGGGCTTAGGGATTTTTTCAAAAAAATATTTTCCGCCAGTTAAGTTGTTGAGGGCTGATTTCTTGTCCTGTGATAAAAAGCCTTCTGTTTCCATCGTCAAAGCTTTCAGGGGAGCATTTGCAACCGGTTGGCACCATTTTTGAGTGAATTGCCAAAAGTCAGATTTTTGCTGAAATTGTGACCCCGGGGCTTAGGGATTTTTTCAAAAAAATATTTTCCGTAGGTTAGGTTTTCAAGGGCTTATTTCTTGTCCTGTGATAAAAAGCCTTCTGTTTCCATAGCCAAAGCATTCAGGGGAGCCTTTGAAACCTGCTAGCACCATTTTTGAGTGAATTGCCAATAGTCAGATTTTTGCTGAAATTGTGACCCCGGGGCTTAGGGATATTTTCAAAATAATATTTTCCGCAGGTTAGGTTTTTGAGGGCTGATTTCTTGTCCTGTGATAAAAAGCCTTCTGTTTCGACTGCCAAACCTTTCAGGGGAGCATTTGCAACTGGTTGGCACCGTTTTTGAGTGAATTACCAAAAGTCAGATTTTTGCTGAAATTGTGACCCCGGGGCTTAGGGATTTTTTCAAAAAAAAAATTTCCGCCGGTTAAGTTGTTGAGGGCTGATTTCTTGTCCTGTGATAAAAAGTGTTCTGTTTCCATCGCAAAACCTTTCCGGGGAGCATTTGCAACCTGCTAGCACCATTTTTGAGTGAATTGCTAAAAGTCAGATTTTTGCTGAAATTGTGACCCCGGGGCTTAGGGATTTTTTTCAAAAAAATATTTTCCGCCAGTTAAGTTGTTGAGGGCTGATTTCTTGTCCTGTGATAAAAAGCCTTCTGTTTCCATCGTCAAAGCTTTCAGGGGAGCATTTGCAACCGGTTGGCACCATTTTTGAGTGAATTGCCAAAAGTCAGATTTTTGCTGAAATTGTGACCCCGGGGCTTAGGGATTTTTTCAAAAAAATATTTTCCGCAGGTTAGGTTTTCAAGGGCTTATTTCTTGTCCTGTGATAAAAAGCCTTCTGTTTCCATAGCCAAAGCATTCAGGGGAGCCTTTGCAACCTGCTAGCACCGTTTTTGAGTGAATTGCCAAAAGTCAGATTTTTGCTGAAATTGTGACCCCGGGGCTTAGGGATTTTTTCAAAAAAATATTTTCCGCCAGTTAAGTTGTTGAGGGCTGATTTCTTGTCCTGTGATAAAAAGCCTTCTGTTTCCATCGTCAAAGCTTTCAGGGGAGCATTTGCAACCGGTTGGCACCATTTTTGAGTGAATTGCCAAAAGTCAGATTTTTGCTGAAATTGTGACCCCGGGGCTTAGGGATTTTTTCAAAAAAATATTTTCCGCAGGTTAAGTTGTTAAGGGCGGATTTCTTGTCCTGTGATAAAAAGCCTTCTGTTTCGACTGCCAAAGCTTTCAGGGGAGCATTTGCAACTGGTTGGCACCATTTTTGAGTGAATTGCCATAAGTCAGATTTTTGCTGAAATTGAGACCCCGGGGCTTAGGGATTTTTTCAAAAAAATATTTTCCGCAGGTTAGGTTTTTGAGGGCTGATTTCTTGTCCTGTGATAAAAAGCCTTCTGTTTCGACTGCCAAACCTTTCAGGGGAGCATTTGCAACTGGTTGGCACCGTTTTTGAGTGAATTGCCAAAAGTCAGATTTTTGCTGAAATTGTGACCCCGGGGCTTAGGGATTTTTTCAAAAAAATATTTTCCGCAGGTTAGGTTTTCAAGGGCTTATTTCTTGTCCTGTGATAAAAAGCCTTCTGTTTCCATAGCCAAAGCATTCAGGGGAGCCTTTGAAACCTGCTAGCACCATTTTTGAGTGAATTGCCAAAAGTCAGATTTTTGCTGAAATTGTGACCCCGGGGCTTAGGGATATTTTCAAAATAATATTTTCCGCAGGTTAGGTTTTTGAGGGCTGATTTCTTGTCCTGTGATAAAAAGCCTTCTGTTTCGACTGCCAAACCTTTCAGGGGAGCATTTGCAACTGGTTGGCACCGTTTTTGAGTGAATTGCCAAAAGTCAGATTTTTGCTGAAATTGTGACCCCGGGGCTTAGGGATTTTTTCAAAAAAAAAATTTCCGCCGGTTAAGTTGTTGAGGGCTGATTTCTTGTCCTGTGATAAAAAGTGTTCTGTTTCCATCGCAAAACCTTTCCGGGGAGCATTTGCAACCTGCTAGCACCATTTTTGAGTGAATTGCTAAAAGTCAGATTTTTGCTGAAATTGTGACCCCGGGGCTTAGGGATTTTTTCAAAAAAATATTTTCCGCCAGTTAAGTTGTTGAGGGCTGATTTCTTGTCCTGTGATAAAAAGCCTTCTGTTTCCATCGTCAAAGCTTTCAGGGGAGCATTTGCAACCGGTTGGCACCATTTTTGAGTGAATTGCCAAAAGTCAGATTTTTGCTGAAATTGTGACCCCGGGGCTTAGGGATTTTTTCAAAAAAATATTTTCCGCAGGTTAAGTTGTTAAGGGCGGATTTCTTGTCCTGTGATAAAAAGCCTTCTGTTTCGACTGCCAAAGCTTTCAGGGGAGCATTTGCAACTGGTTGGCACCATTTTTGAGTGAATTGCCAAAAGTCAGATTTTTGCTGAAATTGAGACCCCGGGGCTTAGGGATTTTTTCAAAAAAATATTTTCCGCAGGTTAGGTTTTTGAGGGCTGATTTCTTGTCCTGTGATAAAAAGCCTTCTGTTTCGACTGCCAAACCTTTCAGGGGAGCATTTGCAACTGGTTGGCACCGTTTTTGAGTGAATTGCCAAAAGTCAGATTTTTGCTGAAATTGTGACCCCGGGGCTTAGGGATTTTTTCAAAAAAAAAAATTCCGCCGGTTAAGTTGTTGAGGGCTGATTTCTTGTCCTGTGATAAAAAGTGTTCTGTTTCCATCGCAAAACCTTTCCGGGGAGCATTTGCAACCTGCTAGCACCATTTTTGAGTGAATTGCTAAAAGTCAGATTTTTGCTGAAATTGTGACCCCGGGGCTTAGGGATTTTTTCAAAAAAATATTTTCCGCCAGTTAAGTTGTTGAGGGCTGATTTCTTGTCCTGTGATAAAAAGCCTTCTGTTTCCATCGTCAAAGCTTTCAGGGGAGCATTTGCAACCGGTTGGCACCATTTTTGAGTGAATTGCCAAAAGTCAGATTTTTGCTGAAATTGTGACCCCGGGGCTTAGGGATTTTTTCAAAAAAATATTTTCCGTAGGTTAGGTTTTCAAGGGCTTATTTCTTGTCCTGTGATAAAAAGCCTTCTGTTTCCATAGCCAAAGCATTCAGGGGAGCCTTTGAAACCTGCTAGCACCATTTTTGAGTGAATTGCCAATAGTCAGATTTTTGCTGAAATTGTGACCCCGGGGCTTAGGGATATTTTCAAAATAATATTTTCCGCAGGTTAGGTTTTTGAGGGCTGATTTCTTGTCCTGTGATAAAAAGCCTTCTGTTTCGACTGCCAAACCTTTCAGGGGAGCATTTGCAACTGGTTGGCACCGTTTTTGAGTGAATTACCAAAAGTCAGATTTTTGCTGAAATTGTGACCCCGGGGCTTAGGGATTTTTTCAAAAAAAAAATTTCCGCCGGTTAAGTTGTTGAGGGCTGATTTCTTGTCCTGTGATAAAAAGTGTTCTGTTTCCATCGCAAAACCTTTCCGGGGAGCATTTGCAACCTGCTAGCACCATTTTTGAGTGAATTGCTAAAAGTCAGATTTTTGCTGAAATTGTGACCCCGGGGCTTAGGGATTTTTTTCAAAAAAATATTTTCCGCCAGTTAAGTTGTTGAGGGCTGATTTCTTGTCCTGTGATA
Organism: Podarcis liolepis; assembly: GCF_965112155.1. Classification (NCBI taxonomy): domain Eukaryota; kingdom Metazoa; phylum Chordata; class Lepidosauria; order Squamata; family Lacertidae; genus Podarcis; species Podarcis liolepis. The sequence continues at coordinate 16,576,576 of NC_139565.1, forward strand.
AAAAGCCTTCTGTTTCCATCGTCAAAGCTTTCAGGGGAGCATTTGCAACCGGTTGGCACCATTTTTGAGTGAATTGCCAAAAGTCAGATTTTTGCTGAAATTGTGACCCCGGGGCTTAGGGATTTTTTCAAAAAAATATTTTCCGCAGGTTAGGTTTTCAAGGGCTTATTTCTTGTCCTGTGATAAAAAGCCTTCTGTTTCCATAGCCAAAGCATTCAGGGGAGCCTTTGCAACCTGCTAGCACCGTTTTTGAGTGAATTGCCAAAAGTCAGATTTTTGCTGAAATTGTGACCCCGGGGCTTAGGGATTTTTTCAAAATAATATTTTCCGCAGGTTAGGTTTTTGAGGGCTGATTTCTTGTCCTGTGATAAAAAGCCTTCTGTTTCGACTGCCAAACCTTTCAGGGGAGCATTTGCAACTGGTTGGCACCGTTTTTGAGTGAATTGCCAAAAGTCAGATTTTTGCTGAAATTGTGACCCCGGGGCTTAGGGATTTTTTCAAAAAAAAAATTTCCGCCGGTTAAGTTGTTGAGGGCTGATTTCTTGTCCTGTGATAAAAAGTGTTCTGTTTCCATCGCAAAACCTTTCCGGGGAGCATTTGCAACCTGCTAGCACCATTTTTGAGTGAATTGCTAAAAGTCAGATTTTTGCTGAAATTGTGACCCCGGGGCTTAGGGATTTTTTCAAAAAAATATTTTCCGCCAGTTAAGTTGTTGAGGGCTGATTTCTTGTCCTGTGATAAAAAGCCTTCTGTTTCCATCGTCAAAGCTTTCAGGGGAGCATTTGCAACCGGTTGGCACCATTTTTGAGTGAATTGCCAAAAGTCAGATTTTTGCTGAAATTGTGACCCCGGGGCTTAGGGATTTTTTCAAAAAAATATTTTCCGCAGGTTAAGTTGTTAAGGGCGGATTTCTTGTCCTGTGATAAAAAGCCTTCTGTTTCGACTGCCAAAGCTTTCAGGGGAGCATTTGCAACTGGTTGGCACCATTTTTGAGTGAATTGCCAAAAGTCAGATTTTTGCTGCAATTGAGACCCCGGGGCTTAGGGATTTTTTCAAAAAAAAAATTTCCGCCGGTTAAGTTGTTGAGGGCTGATTTCTTGTCCTGTGATAAAAAGTGTTCTGTTTCCATCGCAAAACCTTTCCGGGGAGCATTTGCAACCTGCTAGCACCATTTTTGAGTGAATTACTAAAAGTCAGATTTTTGCTGAAATTGTGACCCCGGGGCTTAGGGATTTTTTTCAAAAAAATATTTTCCGCCAGTTAAGTTGTTGAGGGCTGATTTCTTGTCCTGTGATAAAAAGCCTTCTGTTTCCATCGTCAAAGCTTTCAGGGGAGCATTTGCAACCGATTGGCACCATTTTTGAGTGAATTGCCAAAAGTCAGATTTTTGCTGAAATTGTGACCCCGGGGCTTAGGGATTTTTTCAAAAAAATATTTTCCGCAGGTTAGGTTTTCAAGGGCTTATTTCTTGTCCTGTGATAAAAAGCCTTCTGTTTCCATAGCCAAAGCATTCAGGGGAGCCTTTGCAACCTGCTAGCACCATTTTTGAGTGAATTGCCAAAAGTCAGATTTTTGCTGAAATTGTGACCCCGGGGCTTAGGGATTTTTTCAAAATAATATTTTCCGCAGGTTAGGTTTTTGAGGGCTGATTTCTTGTCCTGTGATAAAAAGCCTTCTGTTTCGACTGCCAAACCTTTCAGGGGAGCATTTGCAACTGGTTGGCACCGTTTTTGAGTGAATTGCCAAAAGTCAGATTTTTGCTGAAATTGTGACCCCGGGGCTTAGGGATTTTTTCAAAAAAAAAATTTCCGCCGGTTAAGTTGTTGAGGGCTGATTTCTTGTCCTGTGATAAAAAGTGTTCTGTTTCCATCGCAAAACCTTTCCGGGGAGCATTTGCAACCTGCTAGCACCATTTTTGAGTGAATTGCTAAAAGTCAGATTTTTGCTGAAATTGTGACCCCGGGGCTTAGGGATTTTTTCAAAAAAATATTTTCCGCCAGTTAAGTTGTTGAGGGCTGATTTCTTGTCCTGTGATAAAAAGCCTTCTGTTTCCATCGTCAAAGCTTTCAGGGGAGCATTTGCAACCGGTTGGCACCATTTTTGAGTGAATTGCCAAAAGTCAGATTTTTGCTGAAATTGTGACCCCGGGGCTTAGGGATTTTTTCAAAAAAATATTTTCCGCAGGTTAAGTTGTTAAGGGCGGATTTCTTGTCCTGTGATAAAAAGCCTTCTGTTTCGACTGCCAAAGCTTTCAGGGGAGCATTTGCAACTGGTTGGCACCATTTTTGAGTGAATTGCCAAAAGTCAGATTTTTGCTGAAATTGAGACCCCGGGGCTTAGGGATTTTTTCAAAAAAATATTTTCCGCAGGTTAGGTTTTTGAGGGCTGATTTCTTGTCCTGTGATAAAAAGCCTTCTGTTTCGACTGCCAAACCTTTCAGGGGAGCATTTGCAACTGGTTGGCACCGTTTTTGAGTGAATTGCCAAAAGTCAGATTTTTGCTGAAATTGTGACCCCGGGGCTTAGGGATTTTTTCAAAAAAAAAATATCCGCCGGTTAAGTTGTTGAGGGCTGATTTCTTGTCCTGTGATAAAAAGTGTTCTGTTTCCATCGCAAAACCTTTCCGGGGAGCATTTGCAACCTGCTAGCACCATTTTTGAGTGAATTGCTAAAAGTCAGATTTTTGCTGAAATTGTGACCCCGGGGCTTAGGGATTTTTTCAAAAAAATATTTTCCGCCAGTTAAGTTGTTGAGGGCTGATTTCTTGTCCTGTGATAAAAAGCCTTCTGTTTCCATCGTCAAAGCTTTCAGGGGAGCATTTGCAACCGGTTGGCACCATTTTTGAGTGAATTGCCAAAAGTCAGATTTTTGCTGAAATTGTGACCCCGGGGCTTAGGGATTTTTTCAAAAAAATATTTTCCGCAGGTTAAGTTGTTAAGGGCGGATTTCTTGTCCTGTGATAAAAAGCCTTCTGTTTCGACTGCCAAAGCTTTCAGGGGAGCATTTGCAACTGGTTGGCACCATTTTTGAGTGAATTGCCAAAAGTCAGATTTTTGCTGAAATTGAGACCCCGGGGCTTAGGGATTTTTTCAAAAAAATATTTTCCGCCGGTTAAGTTGTTGAGGGCTGATTTCTTGTCCTGTGATTAAAAGCCTTCTGTTTCCATCGCAAAACCTTTCCGGGGAGCATTTGCAACTGGTTGGCACCATTTTTGAGTGAATTGCCAAAAGTCAGATTTTCGCTGAAATTGTGACCCCGGGGCTTAGGGATTTTTTCAAAAAAATATTTTCCGCCGGTTAAGTTGTTGAGGGCTGATTTCTTGTCCTGTGATAAAAAGCCTTCTGTTTCGACTGCCAAAATTTTCAGGGGAGCATTTGCAACTGGTTGGCACCATTTTTGAGTGAATTGCCAAAAGTCAGATTTTTGCTGAAATTGAGACCCCGGGGCTTAGGGATTTTTTCAAAAAAAAAATTTCCACAGGTTAGGTTTTCAAGGGCTTATTTCTTGTCCTGTGATAAAAAGCCTTCTGTTTCCATAGCCAAAGCATTCAGGGGAGCCTTTGCAACCTGCTAGCACCATTTTTGAGTGAATTGCCAAAAGTCAGATTTTTGCTGAAATTGTGACCCCGGGGCTTAGGGATTTTTTCAAAAAAAAAATTTCCGCAGGTTAAGTTGTTGAGGGCTGATTTCTTGTCCTGTGATAAAAAGCGTTCTGTTTCCATCGCAAAACCTTTCCGGGGAGCATTTGCAACCTGCTAGCACCATTTTTGAGTGAATTGCTAAAAGTCAGATTTTTGCTGAAATTGTGACCCCGGGGCTTAGGGATTTTTTCAAAAAAATATTTTCCGCCGGTTAATTTGTTGAGGGCTTATATATTGTCCTGTGATAAAAAGCCTTCTGTTTCGACTGCCAAACCTTTCAGGGGAGCATTTGCAACTGGTTGGCACCATTTTTGAGTGAATTGCCAAAAGTCAGATTTTTGCTGAAATTGAGACCCCGGGGCTTAGGGATTTTTTCAAAAAAATATTTTACGCCGGTTAAGTTGTTGAGGGCGGATTTCTTGTCCTGTGATAAAAAGCCTTCTGTTTCCATCGCAAAACCTTTCCGGGGAGCATTTGCAACTGGTTGGCACCATTTTTGAGTGAATTGCCAAAAGTCAGATTTTTGCTGAAATCGTGACCCCGGGGCTTAGGGATTTTTTCAAAAAAATATTTTCCGCAGGTTAGGTTTTCGAGGGCTTATTTCTTGTCCTGTGATAAAAAGCCTTCTGTTTCCATCGCCAAAGCTTTCAGAGGAGCCTTTGCAACCTGCTAGCACCATTTTTGAGTGAATTGCCAAAAGTCAGATTTTTGCTGAAATTGTGACCCCGGGGCTTAGGGATTTTTTCAAAAAAATATTTTCCGCCGATTAAGTTGTTGAGGGCTGATTTCTTGTCCTATGATAAAAAGCCTTCTGTATCGACTGCCAAACCTTTCAGGGGAGCATTTGCAACGTGCTGGCACCATTTTTGAGTGAATTGCCAAAAGTCAGATTTTTGCTGAAATTGTGACCCCGGGGCTTAGGGATTTTTTCAAAAAAATATTTTCCGCCGGTTAAGTTGTTTAGGGCTGATTTCTTGTCCTGTGATAAAAAGCCTTCTGTTTCCATCGCCAAACCTTTCCGGGGAGCATTTGCAACTGGTTGGCACCATTTTTGAGTGAATTGCCAAAAGTCAGATTTTTGCTGAAATTGTGACCCCGGGGTTTAGGGATTTTTTCAAAAAAATATTTTCCGCAGGTTAGGTTTTCGAGGGCTGATTTCTTGTCCTGTGATAAAAAGCCTTCTGTTTCCATCACCAAAGCTTTCAGGGGAGCCTTTGCAACCTGTTAGCACCATTTTTGAGTGAATTGCCAAAAGTCAGATTTTTGCTGAAATTGTGTCCCCGGGACTTAGGGATTTTTTCGAAAAAAAATTTCCGCCGGTTAAGTTGTTGAGGGCTGATTTCTTGTCCTGTGATAAAAAGCCTTCTGTTTCCATCGTCAAAGCTTTCAGGGGAGCATTTGCAACCGGTTGGCACCATTTTTGATTGAATTACCAAAAGTCAGATTTTTGCTGATATTGTGACCCCGGGGCTTAGGGATTTTTTCAAAAAAATATTTTCCGCCGGTTAATTTGTTGAGGGCTTATTTCTTGTCCTGTGATAAAAAGCCTTCTGTTTCGACTGCCAAACCTTTCAGGGGAGCATTTGCAACTGGTTGGCACCATTTTTGAGTGAATTGCCAAAAGTCAGATTTTTGCTGAAATTGAGACCCCGGGGCTTAGGGATTTTTTCAAAAAAATATTTTACGCCGGTTAAGTTGTTGAGGGCGGATTTCTTGTCCTGTGATAAAAAGCCTTCTGTTTCCATCGTCAAAGCTTTCAGGGGAGCATTTGCAACCGGTTGGCACCATTTTTGAGTGAATTGCCAAAAGTCAGATTTTTGCTGAAATTGTGACCCCGGGGCTTAGGGATTTTTTCAAAAAAATATTTTCCGCAGGTTAGGTTTTCAAGGGCTTATTTCTTGTCCTGTGATAAAAAGCCTTCTGTTTCCATAGCCAAAGCATTCAGGGGAGCCTTTGCAACCTGCTAGCACCATTTTTGAGTGAATTGCCAAAAGTCAGATTTTTGCTGAAATTGTGACCCCGGGGCTTAGGGATTTTTTCAAAATAATATTTTCCGCAGGTTAGGTTGTTAAGGGCGGATTTCTTGTCCTGTGATAAAAAGCCTTCTGTTTCGACTGCCAAAGCTTTCAGGGGAGCATTTGCAACTGGTTGGCACCGTTTTTGAGTGAATTGCCAAAAGTCAGATTTTTGCTGAAATTGTGACCCCGGGGCTTAGGGATTTTTTCAAAAAAATATTTTCCGCAGGTTAAGTTGTTTAGGGCTGATTTCTTGTCCTGTGATAAAAAGCCTTCTGTTTCCATCGCCAAACCTTTCCGGGGAGCATTTGCAACTGGTTGGCACCATTTTTGAGTGAATTGCCAAAAGTCAGATTTTTGCTGAAATTGTGACCCCGGGGTTTAGGGATTTTTTCAAAAAAATATTTTCCGCAGGTTAGGTTTTCGAGGGCTGATTTCTTGTCCTGTGATAAAAAGCCTTCTGTTTCCATCGCCAAAGCTTTCAGGGGAGCCTTTGGAACCTGTTAGCACCATTTTTGAGTGAATTGCCAAAAGTCAGATTTTTGCTGAAATTGTGACCCCGGGACTTAGGGATTTTTTCGAAAAAAAATTTCCGCCGGTTAAGTTGTTGAGGGCTGATTTCTTGTCCTGTAATAAAAAGCCTTCTGTTTCCATCGTCAAAGCTTTCAGGGGAGCATTTGCAACCGGTTGGCACCATTTTTGATTGAATTGCCAAAAGTCAGATTTTTGCTGATATTGTGACCCCGGGGCTTAGGGATTTTTTCAAAAAAATATTTTCCGCCGGTTAATTTGTTGAGGGCTTATTTCTTGTCCTGTGATAAAAAGCCTTCTGTTTCGACTGCCAAACCTTTCAGGGGAGCATTTGCAACTGGTTGGCACCATTTTTGAGTGAATTGCCAAAAGTCAGATTTTTGCTGAAATTGAGACCCCGGGGCTTAGGGATTTTTTCAAAAAAATATTTTACGCCGGTTAAGTTGTTGAGGGCGGATTTCTTGTCCTGTGATAAAAAGCCTTCTGTTTCCATCGTCAAAGCTTTCAGGGGAGCATTTGCAACCGGTTGGCACCATTTTTGAGTGAATTGCCAAAAGTCAGATTTTTGCTGAAATTGTGACCCCGGGGCTTAGGGATTTTTTCAAAAAAATATTTTCCGCAGGTTAGGTTTTCAAGGGCTTATTTCTTGTCCTGTGATAAAAAGCCTTCTGTTTCCATAGCCAAAGCATTCAGGGGAGCCTTTGCAACCTGCTAGCACCATTTTTGAGTGAATTGCCAAAAGTCAGATTTTTGCTGAAATTGTGACCCCGGGGCTTAGGGATATTTTCAAAATAATATTTTCCGCAGGTTAGGTTTTTGAGGGCTGATTTCTTGTCCTGTGATAAAAAGCCTTCTGTTTCGACTGCCAAACCTTTCAGGGGAGCATTTGCAACTGGTTGGCACCGTTTTTGAGTGAATTGCCAAAAGTCAGATTTTTGCTGAAATTGTGACCCCGGGGCTTAGGGATTTTTTCAAAAAAAAAAATTCCGCCGGTTAAGTTGTTGAGGGCTGATTTCTTGTCCTGTGATAAAAAGTGTTCTGTTTCCATCGCAAAACCTTTCCGGGGAGCATTTGCAACCTGCTAGCACCATTTTTGAGTGAATTGCTAAAAGTCAGATTTTTGCTGAAATTGTGACCCCGGGGCTTAGGGATTTTTTCAAAAAAATATTTTCCGCCAGTTAAGTTGTTGAGGGCTGATTTCTTGTCCTGTGATAAAAAGCCTTCTGTTTCCATCGTCAAAGCTTTCAGGGGAGCATTTGCAACCGGTTGGCACCATTTTTGAGTGAATTGCCAAAAGTCAGATTTTTGCTGAAATTGTGACCCCGGGGCTTAGGGATTTTTTCAAAAAAATATTTTCCGCAGGTTAAGTTGTTAAGGGCGGATTTCTTGTCCTGTGATAAAAAGCCTTCTGTTTCGACTGCCAAAGCTTTCAGGGGAGCATTTGCAACTGGTTGGGACCATTTTTGAGTGAATTGCCAAAAGTCAGATTTTTGCTGAAATTGAGACCCCGGGGCTTAGGGATTTTTTCAAAAAAATATTTTCCGCAGGTTAGGTTTTTGAGGGCTGATTTCTTGTCCTGTGATAAAAAGCCTTCTTTTTCGACTGCCAAACCTTTCAGGGGAGCATTTGCAACTGGTTGGCACCGTTTTTGAGTGAATTGCCAAAAGTCAGATTTTTGCTGAAATTGTGACCCCGGGGCTTAGGGATTTTTTCAAAAAAAAAAATTCCGCCGGTTAAGTTGTTGAGGGCTGATTTCTTGTCCTGTGATAAAAAGCGTTCTGTTTCCATCGCAAAACCTTTCCGGGGAGCATTTGCAACCTGCTAGCACCATTTTTGAGTGAATTGCTAAAAGTCAGATTTTTGCTGAAATTGTGACCCCGGGGCTTAGGGATTTTTTCAAAAAAATATTTTCCGCCAGTTAAGTTGTTGAGGGCTGATTTCTTGTCCTGTGATAAAAATCCTTCTGTTTCCATCGTCAACGCTTTCAGGGAGCATTTGCAACCGGTTGGCACCATTTTTGAGTGAATTGCCAAAAGTCAGATTTTTGCTGAAATTGTGACCCCGGGGCTTAGGGATTTTTTCAAAAAAATATTTTCCGCAGGTTAAGTTGTTGAGGGCGGATTTCTTGTCCTGTGATAAAAAGCCTTCTGTTTCCATAGCCAAAGCATTCAGGGGAGCATTTGCAACGTGCTGGCACCATTTTTGAGTGAATTGCCAAAAGTCAGATTTTTGCTGAAATTGTGACCCCGGGGCTTAGGGATTTTTTCAAAAAAATATTTTCCGCCGGTTAAGTTATTGAGGGCTGATTTCTTGTCCTGTGATAAAAAGCCTTCTGTTTCCATCGTCAAAGCTTTCAGGGGAGCATTTGCAACCGGTTGGCACCATTTTTGAGTGAATTGCCAAAAGTCAGATTTTTGCTGAAATTGTGACCCCGGGGCTTAGGGATTTTTTCAAAAAAATATTTTCCGCCGGTTAAGTTGTTGAGGGCTGATTTCTTGTCCTGTGATTAAAAGCCTTCTGTTTCCATCGCAAAACCTTTCAGGGGAGCATTTGCAACTGGTTGGCACCATTTTTGAGTGAATTGCCAAAAGTCAGATTTTTGCTGAAATTGTGACCCCGGGGGCTTAGGGATTTTTTCAAAAAAATATTTTCCGCCGGTTAAGTTGTTGAGGGCTGATTTCTTGTCCTGTGATAAAAAGCCTTCTGTTTCCATCGCAAAACCTTTCCGGGGAGCATTTGCAACTGGTTGGCACCATTTTTGAGTGAATTGCCAAAAGTCAGATTTTTGCTGAAATCGTGACCCCGGGGCTTAGGGATTTTTTCAAAAAAATATTTTCCGCAGGTTAGGTTTTCGAGGGCTTATTTCTTGTCCTGTGATAAAAAGCCTTCTGTTTCCATCGCAAAACCTTTCCGGGGAGCATTTGCAACTGGTTGGCACCATTTTTGAGTGAATTGCCAAAAGTCAGATTTTCGCTGAAATTGTGACCCCGGGGCTTAGGGATTTTTTCAAAAAAATATTTTCGGCCGGTTAAGTTGTTGAGGGCTGATTTCTTGTCCTGTGATTAAAAGCCTTCTGTATCGACTGCCAAACCTTTCAGGGGAGCATTTGCAACGTGCTGGCACCATTTTTGAGTGAATTGCCAAAAGTCAGATTTTTGCTGAAATTGTGACCCCGGGGCTTAGGGATTTTTTCAAAAAAATATTTTCCGCCGGTTAAGTTGTTTAGGGCTGATTTCTTGTCCTGTCATAAAAAGCCTTCTGTTTCCATCGTCAAAGCTTTCCGGGGAGCATTTGCAACCGGTTGGCACCATTTTTGAGTGAATTGCCAAAAGTCAGATTTTGGCTGAAATTGTGACCCCGGGGCTTAGGGATTTTTTCAAAAAAATATTTTCCTCCGGTTAAGTTGTTGAGGGCTGAATTCTTGTCCTATGATAAAAAGCCTTCTGTATCGCCTGCCAAACCTTTCAGGGGAGCATTTGCAACGTGCTGGCACCATTTTTGAGTGAATTGCCAAAAGTCAGATTTTTGCTGAAATTGTGACCCCGGGGCTTAGGGATTTTTTCAAAAAAAAAATTTCCGCCGGTTAAGTTGTTGAGGGCTGATTTCTTGTCCTGTGATAAAAAGTGTTCTGTTTCCATCGCAAAACCTTTCCGGGGAGCATTTGCAACCTGCTAGCACCATTTTTGAGTGAATTGCTAAAAGTCAGATTTTTGCTGAAATTGTGACCCCGGGGCTTAGGGATTTTTTTCAAAAAAATATTTTCCGCCAGTTAAGTTGTTGAGGGCTGATTTCTTGTCCTGTGATAAAAAGCCTTCTGTTTCCATCGTCAAAGCTTTCAGGGGAGCATTTGCAACCGATTGGCACCATTTTTGAGTGAATTGCCAAAAGTCAGATTTTTGCTGAAATTGTGACCCCGGGGCTTAGGGATTTTTTCAAAAAAATATTTTCCGCAGGTTAGGTTTTCAAGGGCTTATTTCTTGTCCTGTGATAAAAAGCCTTCTGTTTCCATAGCCAAAGCATTCAGGGGAGCCTTTGCAACCTGCTAGCACCATTTTTGAGTGAATTGCCAAAAGTCAGATTTTTGCTGAAATTGTGACCCCGGGGCTTAGGGATTTTTTCAAAATAATATTTTCCGCAGGTTAGGTTTTTGAGGGCTGATTTCTTGTCCTGTGATAAAAAGCCTTCTGTTTCGACTGCCAAACCTTTCAGGGGAGCATTTGCAACTGGTTGGCACCGTTTTTGAGTGAATTGCCAAAAGTCAGATTTTTGCTGAAATTGTGACCCCGGGGCTTAGGGATTTTTTCAAAAAAAAAATTTCCGCCGGTTAAGTTGTTGAGGGCTGATTTCTTGTCCTGTGATAAAAAGTGTTCTGTTTCCATCGCAAAACCTTTCCGGGGAGCATTTGCAACCTGCTAGCACCATTTTTGAGTGAATTGCTAAAAGTCAGATTTTTGCTGAAATTGTGACCCCGGGGCTTAGGGATTTTTTCAAAAAAATATTTTCCGCCAGTTAAGTTGTTGAGGGCTGATTTCTTGTCCTGTGATAAAAAGCCTTCTGTTTCCATCGTCAAAGCTTTCAGGGGAGCATTTGCAACCGGTTGGCACCATTTTTGAGTGAATTGCCAAAAGTCAGATTTTTGCTGAAATTGTGACCCCGGGGCTTAGGGATTTTTTCAAAAAAATATTTTCCGCAGGTTAAGTTGTTAAGGGCGGATTTCTTGTCCTGTGATAAAAAGCCTTCTGTTTCGACTGCCAAAGCTTTCAGGGGAGCATTTGCAACTGGTTGGCACCATTTTTGAGTGAATTGCCAAAAGTCAGATTTTTGCTGAAATTGAGACCCCGGGGCTTAGGGATTTTTTCAAAAAAATATTTTCCGCAGGTTAGGTTTTTGAGGGCTGATTTCTTGTCCTGTGATAAAAAGCCTTCTGTTTCGACTGCCAAACCTTTCAGGGGAGCATTTGCAACTGGTTGGCACCGTTTTTGAGTGAATTGCCAAAAGTCAGATTTTTGCTGAAATTGTGACCCCGGGGCTTAGGGATTTTTTCAAAAAAAAAATATCCGCCGGTTAAGTTGTTGAGGGCTGATTTCTTGTCCTGTGATAAAAAGTGTTCTGTTTCCATCGCAAAACCTTTCCGGGGAGCATTTGCAACCTGCTAGCACCATTTTTGAGTGAATTGCTAAAAGTCAGATTTTTGCTGAAATTGTGACCCCGGGGCTTAGGGATTTTTTCAAAAAAATATTTTCCGCCAGTTAAGTTGTTGAGGGCTGATTTCTTGTCCTGTGATAAAAAGCCTTCTGTTTCCATCGTCAAAGCTTTCAGGGGAGCATTTGCAACCGGTTGGCACCATTTTTGAGTGAATTGCCAAAAGTCAGATTTTTGCTGAAATTGTGACCCCGGGGCTTAGGGATTTTTTCAAAAAAATATTTTCCGCAGGTTAAGTTGTTAAGGGCGGATTTCTTGTCCTGTGATAAAAAGCCTTCTGTTTCGACTGCCAAAGCTTTCAGGGGAGCATTTGCAACTGGTTGGCACCATTTTTGAGTGAATTGCCAAAAGTCAGATTTTTGCTGAAATTGAGACCCCGGGGCTTAGGGATTTTTTCAAAAAAATATTTTCCGCCGGTTAAGTTGTTGAGGGCTGATTTCTTGTCCTGTGATTAAAAGCCTTCTGTTTCCATCGCAAAACCTTTCCGGGGAGCATTTGCAACTGGTTGGCACCATTTTTGAGTGAATTGCCAAAAGTCAGATTTTCGCTGAAATTGTGACCCCGGGGCTTAGGGATTTTTTCAAAAAAATATTTTCCGCCGGTTAAGTTGTTGAGGGCTGATTTCTTGTCCTGTGATAAAAAGCCTTCTGTTTCGACTGCCAAAATTTTCAGGGGAGCATTTGCAACTGGTTGGCACCATTTTTGAGTGAATTGCCAAAAGTCAGATTTTTGCTGAAATTGAGACCCCGGGGCTTAGGGATTTTTTCAAAAAAAAAATTTCCACAGGTTAGGTTTTCAAGGGCTTATTTCTTGTCCTGTGATAAAAAGCCTTCTGTTTCCATAGCCAAAGCATTCAGGGGAGCCTTTGCAACCTGCTAGCACCATTTTTGAGTGAATTGCCAAAAGTCAGATTTTTGCTGAAATTGTGACCCCGGGGCTTAGGGATTTTTTCAAAAAAAAAATTTCCGCAGGTTAAGTTGTTGAGGGCTGATTTCTTGTCCTGTGATAAAAAGCGTTCTGTTTCCATCGCAAAACCTTTCCGGGGAGCATTTGCAACCTGCTAGCACCATTTTTGAGTGAATTGCTAAAAGTCAGATTTTTGCTGAAATTGTGACCCCGGGGCTTAGGGATTTTTTCAAAAAAATATTTTCCGCCGGTTAATTTGTTGAGGGCTTATATATTGTCCTGTGATAAAAAGCCTTCTGTTTCGACTGCCAAACCTTTCAGGGGAGCATTTGCAACTGGTTGGCACCATTTTTGAGTGAATTGCCAAAAGTCAGATTTTTGCTGAAATTGAGACCCCGGGGCTTAGGGATTTTTTCAAAAAAATATTTTACGCCGGTTAAGTTGTTGAGGGCGGATTTCTTGTCCTGTGATAAAAAGCCTTCTGTTTCCATCGCAAAACCTTTCCGGGGAGCATTTGCAACTGGTTGGCACCATTTTTGAGTGAATTGCCAAAAGTCAGATTTTTGCTGAAATCGTGACCCCGGGGCTTAGGGATTTTTTCAAAAAAATATTTTCCGCAGGTTAGGTTTTCGAGGGCTTATTTCTTGTCCTGTGATAAAAAGCCTTCTGTTTCCATCGCCAAAGCTTTCAGAGGAGCCTTTGCAACCTGCTAGCACCATTTTTGAGTGAATTGCCAAAAGTCAGATTTTTGCTGAAATTGTGACCCCGGGGCTTAGGGATTTTTTCAAAAAAATATTTTCCGCCGATTAAGTTGTTGAGGGCTGATTTCTTGTCCTATGATAAAAAGCCTTCTGTATCGACTGCCAAACCTTTCAGGGGAGCATTTGCAACGTGCTGGCACCATTTTTGAGTGAATTGCCAAAAGTCAGATTTTTGCTGAAATTGTGACCCCGGGGCTTAGGGATTTTTTCAAAAAAATATTTTCCGCCGGTTAAGTTGTTTAGGGCTGATTTCTTGTCCTGTGATAAAAAGCCTTCTGTTTCCATCGCCAAACCTTTCCGGGGAGCATTTGCAACTGGTTGGCACCATTTTTGAGTGAATTGCCAAAAGTCAGATTTTTGCTGAAATTGTGACCCCGGGGTTTAGGGATTTTTTCAAAAAAATATTTTCCGCAGGTTAGGTTTTCGAGGGCTGATTTCTTGTCCTGTGATAAAAAGCCTTCTGTTTCCATCACCAAAGCTTTCAGGGGAGCCTTTGCAACCTGTTAGCACCATTTTTGAGTGAATTGCCAAAAGTCAGATTTTTGCTGAAATTGTGTCCCCGGGACTTAGGGATTTTTTCGAAAAAAAATTTCCGCCGGTTAAGTTGTTGAGGGCTGATTTCTTGTCCTGTGATAAAAAGCCTTCTGTTTCCATCGTCAAAGCTTTCAGGGGAGCATTTGCAACCGGTTGGCACCATTTTTGATTGAATTACCAAAAGTCAGATTTTTGCTGATATTGTGACCCCGGGGCTTAGGGATTTTTTCAAAAAAATATTTTCCGCCGGTTAATTTGTTGAGGGCTTATTTCTTGTCCTGTGATAAAAAGCCTTCTGTTTCGACTGCCAAACCTTTCAGGGGAGCATTTGCAACTGGTTGGCACCATTTTTGAGTGAATTGCCAAAAGTCAGATTTTTGCTGAAATTGAGACCCCGGGGCTTAGGGATTTTTTCAAAAAAATATTTTACGCCGGTTAAGTTGTTGAGGGCGGATTTCTTGTCCTGTGATAAAAAGCCTTCTGTTTCCATCGTCAAAGCTTTCAGGGGAGCATTTGCAACCGGTTGGCACCATTTTTGAGTGAATTGCCAAAAGTCAGATTTTTGCTGAAATTGTGACCCCGGGGCTTAGGGATTTTTTCAAAAAAATATTTTCCGCAGGTTAGGTTTTCAAGGGCTTATTTCTTGTCCTGTGATAAAAAGCCTTCTGTTTCCATAGCCAAAGCATTCAGGGGAGCCTTTGCAACCTGCTAGCACCATTTTTGAGTGAATTGCCAAAAGTCAGATTTTTGCTGAAATTGTGACCCCGGGGCTTAGGGATTTTTTCAAAATAATATTTTCCGCAGGTTAGGTTGTTAAGGGCGGATTTCTTGTCCTGTGATAAAAAGCCTTCTGTTTCGACTGCCAAAGCTTTCAGGGGAGCATTTGCAACTGGTTGGCACCGTTTTTGAGTGAATTGCCAAAAGTCAGATTTTTGCTGAAATTGTGACCCCGGGGCTTAGGGATTTTTTCAAAAAAATATTTTCCGCAGGTTAAGTTGTTTAGGGCTGATTTCTTGTCCTGTGATAAAAAGCCTTCTGTTTCCATCGCCAAACCTTTCCGGGGAGCATTTGCAACTGGTTGGCACCATTTTTGAGTGAATTGCCAAAAGTCAGATTTTTGCTGAAATTGTGACCCCGGGGTTTAGGGATTTTTTCAAAAAAATATTTTCCGCAGGTTAGGTTTTCGAGGGCTGATTTCTTGTCCTGTGATAAAAAGCCTTCTGTTTCCATCGCCAAAGCTTTCAGGGGAGCCTTTGGAACCTGTTAGCACCATTTTTGAGTGAATTGCCAAAAGTCAGATTTTTGCTGAAATTGTGACCCCGGGACTTAGGGATTTTTTCGAAAAAAAATTTCCGCCGGTTAAGTTGTTGAGGGCTGATTTCTTGTCCTGTAATAAAAAGCCTTCTGTTTCCATCGTCAAAGCTTTCAGGGGAGCATTTGCAACCGGTTGGCACCATTTTTGATTGAATTGCCAAAAGTCAGATTTTTGCTGATATTGTGACCCCGGGGCTTAGGGATTTTTTCAAAAAAATATTTTCCGCCGGTTAATTTGTTGAGGGCTTATTTCTTGTCCTGTGATAAAAAGCCTTCTGTTTCGACTGCCAAACCTTTCAGGGGAGCATTTGCAACTGGTTGGCACCATTTTTGAGTGAATTGCCAAAAGTCAGATTTTTGCTGAAATTGAGACCCCGGGGCTTAGGGATTTTTTCAAAAAAATATTTTACGCCGGTTAAGTTGTTGAGGGCGGATTTCTTGTCCTGTGATAAAAAGCCTTCTGTTTCCATCGTCAAAGCTTTCAGGGGAGCATTTGCAACCGGTTGGCACCATTTTTGAGTGAATTGCCAAAAGTCAGATTTTTGCTGAAATTGTGACCCCGGGGCTTAGGGATTTTTTCAAAAAAATATTTTCCGCAGGTTAGGTTTTCAAGGGCTTATTTCTTGTCCTGTGATAAAAAGCCTTCTGTTTCCATAGCCAAAGCATTCAGGGGAGCCTTTGCAACCTGCTAGCACCATTTTTGAGTGAATTGCCAAAAGTCAGATTTTTGCTGAAATTGTGACCCCGGGGCTTAGGGATATTTTCAAAATAATATTTTCCGCAGGTTAGGTTTTTGAGGGCTGATTTCTTGTCCTGTGATAAAAAGCCTTCTGTTTCGACTGCCAAACCTTTCAGGGGAGCATTTGCAACTGGTTGGCACCGTTTTTGAGTGAATTGCCAAAAGTCAGATTTTTGCTGAAATTGTGACCCCGGGGCTTAGGGA
The DNA here is from genome assembly GCF_965112155.1 of Podarcis liolepis. NCBI lineage: Eukaryota > Metazoa > Chordata > Lepidosauria > Squamata > Lacertidae > Podarcis > Podarcis liolepis. The sequence goes on from NC_139565.1 coordinate 16,592,421, forward strand.
TTTTTTCAAAAAAAAAATTTCCGCCGGTTAAGTTGTTGAGGGCTGATTTCTTGTCCTGTGATAAAAAGTGTTCTGTTTCCATCGCAAAACCTTTCCGGGGAGCATTTGCAACCTGCTAGCACCATTTTTGAGTGAATTGCTAAAAGTCAGATTTTTGCTGAAATTGTGACCCCGGGGCTTAGGGATTTTTTCAAAAAAATATTTTCCGCCAGTTAAGTTGTTGAGGGCTGATTTCTTGTCCTGTGATAAAAAGCCTTCTGTTTCCATCGTCAAAGCTTTCAGGGGAGCATTTGCAACCGGTTGGCACCATTTTTGAGTGAATTGCCAAAAGTCAGATTTTTGCTGAAATTGTGACCCCGGGGCTTAGGGATTTTTTCAAAAAAATATTTTCCGCAGGTTAAGTTGTTAAGGGCGGATTTCTTGTCCTGTGATAAAAAGCCTTCTGTTTCGACTGCCAAAGCTTTCAGGGGAGCATTTGCAACTGGTTGGGACCATTTTTGAGTGAATTGCCAAAAGTCAGATTTTTGCTGAAATTGAGACCCCGGGGCTTAGGGATTTTTTCAAAAAAATATTTTCCGCAGGTTAGGTTTTTGAGGGCTGATTTCTTGTCCTGTGATAAAAAGCCTTCTTTTTCGACTGCCAAACCTTTCAGGGGAGCATTTGCAACTGGTTGGCACCGTTTTTGAGTGAATTGCCAAAAGTCAGATTTTTGCTGAAATTGTGACCCCGGGGCTTAGGGATTTTTTCAAAAAAAAAAATTCCGCCGGTTAAGTTGTTGAGGGCTGATTTCTTGTCCTGTGATAAAAAGCGTTCTGTTTCCATCGCAAAACCTTTCCGGGGAGCATTTGCAACCTGCTAGCACCATTTTTGAGTGAATTGCTAAAAGTCAGATTTTTGCTGAAATTGTGACCCCGGGGCTTAGGGATTTTTTCAAAAAAATATTTTCCGCCAGTTAAGTTGTTGAGGGCTGATTTCTTGTCCTGTGATAAAAATCCTTCTGTTTCCATCGTCAACGCTTTCAGGGAGCATTTGCAACCGGTTGGCACCATTTTTGAGTGAATTGCCAAAAGTCAGATTTTTGCTGAAATTGTGACCCCGGGGCTTAGGGATTTTTTCAAAAAAATATTTTCCGCAGGTTAAGTTGTTGAGGGCGGATTTCTTGTCCTGTGATAAAAAGCCTTCTGTTTCCATAGCCAAAGCATTCAGGGGAGCATTTGCAACGTGCTGGCACCATTTTTGAGTGAATTGCCAAAAGTCAGATTTTTGCTGAAATTGTGACCCCGGGGCTTAGGGATTTTTTCAAAAAAATATTTTCCGCCGGTTAAGTTATTGAGGGCTGATTTCTTGTCCTGTGATAAAAAGCCTTCTGTTTCCATCGTCAAAGCTTTCAGGGGAGCATTTGCAACCGGTTGGCACCATTTTTGAGTGAATTGCCAAAAGTCAGATTTTTGCTGAAATTGTGACCCCGGGGCTTAGGGATTTTTTCAAAAAAATATTTTCCGCCGGTTAAGTTGTTGAGGGCTGATTTCTTGTCCTGTGATTAAAAGCCTTCTGTTTCCATCGCAAAACCTTTCAGGGGAGCATTTGCAACTGGTTGGCACCATTTTTGAGTGAATTGCCAAAAGTCAGATTTTTGCTGAAATTGTGACCCCGGGGGCTTAGGGATTTTTTCAAAAAAATATTTTCCGCCGGTTAAGTTGTTGAGGGCTGATTTCTTGTCCTGTGATAAAAAGCCTTCTGTTTCCATCGCAAAACCTTTCCGGGGAGCATTTGCAACTGGTTGGCACCATTTTTGAGTGAATTGCCAAAAGTCAGATTTTTGCTGAAATCGTGACCCCGGGGCTTAGGGATTTTTTCAAAAAAATATTTTCCGCAGGTTAGGTTTTCGAGGGCTTATTTCTTGTCCTGTGATAAAAAGCCTTCTGTTTCCATCGCCAAAGCTTTCAGAGGAGCCTTTGCAACCTGCTAGCACCATTTTTGAGTGAATTGCCAAAAGTCAGATTTTTGCTGAAATTGTGACCCCGGGGATTAGGGATTTTTTCAAAAAAATATTTTCGGCCGGTTAAGTTGTTGAGGGCTGATTTCTTGTCCTGTGATTAAAAGCCTTCTGTATCGACTGCCAAACCTTTCAGGGGAGCATTTGCAACGTGCTGGCACCATTTTTGAGTGAATTGCCAAAAGTCAGATTTTTGCTGAAATTGTGACCCCGGGGCTTAGGGATTTTTTCAAAAAAATATTTTCCGCCGGTTAAGTTGTTTAGGGCTGATTTCTTGTCCTGTCATAAAAAGCCTTCTGTTTCCATCGTCAAAGCTTTCCGGGGAGCATTTGCAACCGGTTGGCACCATTTTTGAGTGAATTGCCAAAAGTCAGATTTTGGCTGAAATTGTGACCCCGGGGCTTAGGGATTTTTTCAAAAAAATATTTTCCTCCGGTTAAGTTGTTGAGGGCTGAATTCTTGTCCTATGATAAAAAGCCTTCTGTATCGCCTGCCAAACCTTTCAGGGGAGCATTTGCAACGTGCTGGCACCATTTTTGAGTGAATTGCCAAAAGTCAGATTTTTGCTGAAATCGTGACCCCGGGGCTTAGGGATTTTTTCAAAAAAATATTTTCCGCAAGTTAGGTTTTCGAGGGCTGATTTCTTGTCCTGTGATAAAAAGCCTTCTGTTTCCATCGCCAAAGCTTTCAGGGGAGCCTTTGCAACCTGTTAGCATCATTTTTGAGTGAATTGCCAAAAGTCAGATTTTTGCTGAAATTGAGACCCCGGGGCTTAGGGATTTTTTCAAAAAAATATTTTCCGCCGGTTAATTTGTTGAGGGCTTATTTCTTGTCCTGTGATAAAAAGCCTTCTGTTTCCATCGTCAAAGCTTTCAGGGGAGCATTTGCAACCGGTTGGCACCATTTTTGAGTGAATTGCCAAAAGTCAGATTTTTGCTGAAATTGTGACCCCGGGGCTTAGGGATTTTTTCAAAAAAATATTTTCCGCAGGTTAGGTTTTCGAGGGCTGATTTCTTGTCCTGTGATAAAAAGCCTTCTGTTTCCATCGCCAAAGCTTTCAGGGGAGCATTTGCAACGTGCTGGCACCATTTTTGAGTGAATTGCCAAAAGTCAGATTTTTGCTGAAATTGTGACCCCGGGGCTTAGGGATTTTTTCAAAAAAATATTTTCCGCCGGTTAAGTTGTTTAGGGCTGATTTCTTGTCCTGTGATAAAAAGCCTTCTGTTTCCATCGCCAAACCTTTCCGGGGAGCATTTGCAACGTGCTGGCACCATTTTTGAGTGAATTGCCAAAAGTCAGATTTTTGCTGAAATTGTGACCCCGGGGCTTAGGGATTTTTTCAAAAAAATATTTTCCGCCGGTTAAGTTGTTGAGGGCTGATTTCTTGTCCTGTGATAAAAAGCCTTCTGTTTCCATCGCAAAACCTTTCCGTGGAGCATTTGCAACCGGTTGGCACCATTTTTGAGTGAATTGCCAAAAGTCAGATTTTTGCTGAAATTGTGACCCCGGGGCTTAGGGATTTTTTCAAAAAAATATTTTCCGCCGGTTAAGTTGTTGAGGGCTGATTTCTTGTCCTGTGATAAAAAGCCTTCTGTCTCCATCGCAAAACCTTTCCGGGGAGCATTTGCAACTGGTTGGCACCATTTTTGAGTGAATTGCCAAAAGTCAGATTTTTGCTGAAATTGTGACCCCGGGGCTTAGGGATTTTTTCAAAAAAATATTTTCCGCCGGTTAAGTTATTGAGGGCTGATTTCTTGTCCTGTGATAAAAAGCCTTCTGTTTCCATCGCCAAAGCTTTCAGGGGAGCATTTGCAACCGGTTGGCACCATTTTTGAGTGAATTGCCAAAAGTCAGATTTTTGCTGAAATTGTGACCCCGGGGCTTAGGGATTTTTTCAAAAAAATATTTTCCGCCGGTTAAGTTGTTGAGGGCTGATTTCTTGTCCTGTGATTAAAAGCCTTCTGTTTCCATCGCCAAAGCTTTCAGGGGAGCCTTTGCAACCTGTTAGCACCATTTTTGAGTGAATTGCCAAAAGTCATATTTTTGCTGAAATTGTGACCCCGGGGCTTAGGGATTTTTTCAAAAAAATATTTTCCGCCGGTTAATTTGTTGAGGGCTTATTTCTTGTCCTGTGATAAAAAGCCTTCTGTTTCGACTGCCAAAGCTTTCAGGGGAGCATTTGCAACGTGCTGGCACCATTTTTGAGTGAATTGCCAAAAGTCAGATTTTTGCTGAAATTGTGACCCCGGGGCTTAGGGATTTTTTCAAAAAAATATTTTCCGCCGGTTAAGTTATTGAGGGCTGATTTCTTGTCCTGTGATAAAAAGCCTTCTGTTTCCATCGCCAAAGCTTTCAGGGGAGCATTTGCAACCGGTTGGCACCATTTTTGAGTGAATTGCCAAAAGTCAGATTTTTGCTGAAATTGTGACCCCGGGGCTTAGGGATTTTTTCAAAAAAATATTTTCCGCCGGTTAAGTTGTTGAGGGCTGATTTCTTGTCCTGTGATTAAAAGCCTTCTGTTTCCATCGCAAAACCTTTCAGGGGAGCATTTGCAACTGGTTGGCACCATTTTTGAGTGAATTGCCAAAAGTCAGATTTTTGCTGAAATTGTGACCCCGGGGGCTTAGGGATTTTTTCAAAAAAATATTTTCCGCCGGTTAAGTTGTTGAGGGCTGATTTCTTGTCCTGTGATAAAAAGCCTTCTGTTTCTATCGCAAAACCTTTCCGGGGAGCATTTGCAACTGGTTGGCACCATTTTTGAGTGAATTGCCAAAAGTCAGATTTTTGCTGAAATCGTGACCCCGGGGCTTAGGGATTTTTTCAAAAAAATATTTTCCGCAGGTTAGGTTTTCGAGGGCTTATTTCTTGTCCTGTGATAAAAAGCCTTCTGTTTCCATCGCCAAAGCTTTCAGAGGAGCCTTTGCAACCTGCTAGCACCATTTTTGAGTGAATTGCCAAAAGTCAGATTTTTGATGAAATTGTGACCCCGGGGCTTAGGGATTTTTTCAAAAAAATATTTTCCTCCGGTTAAGTTGTTGAGGGCTGATTTCTTGTCCTATGATAAAAAGCCTTCTGTATCGTCTGCCAAACCTTTCAGGGGAGCATTTGCAACGTGCTGGCACCATTTTTGAGTGAATTGCCAAAAGTCAGATTTTTGCTGAAATTGTGACCCCGGGGTTTAGGGATTTTTTCAAAAAAATATTTTCCGCAGGTTAGGTTTTCGAGGGCTGATTTCTTGTCCTGTGATAAAAAGCCTTCTGTTTCCATCGTCAAAGCTTTCAGGGGAGCATTTGCAACCGGTTGGCACCATTTTTGAGTGAATTGCCAAAAGTCAGATTTTTGCTGAAATTGTGACCCCGTGGCTTAGGGATTTTTTCAAAAAAATATTTTCCGCCGGTTAAGTTGTTGAGGGCTGATTTCTTGTCCTATGATAAAAAGCCTTCTGTATCGACTGCCAAACCTTTCAGGGGAGCATTTGCAACGTGCTGGCACCATTTTTGAGTGAATTGCCAAAAGTCAGATTTTTGCTGAAATTGTGACCCCGGGGTTTAGGGATTTTTTCAAAAAAATATTTTCCGCAGGTTAGGTTTTCGAGGGCTGATTTCTTGTCCTGTGATATAAAGCCTTCTGTTTCCATCGCCAAAGCTTTCAGGGGAGCCTTTGCAACCTGTTAGCACCATTTTTGAGTGAATTGCCAAAAGTCAGATTTTTGCTGAAATTGAGACCCCGGGGCTTAGGGATTTTTTCAAAAAAATATTTTCCGCCGGTTAATTTGTTGAGGGCTTATTTCTTGTCCTGTGATAAAAAGCCTTCTGTTTCCATCGTCAAAGCTTTCAGGGGAGCATTTGCAACCGGTTGGCACCATTTTTGAGTGAATTGCCAAAAGTCAGATTTTTGCTGAAATTGTGACCCCGGGGCTTAGGGATTTTTTCAAAAAAATATTTTCCACCGGTTAAGTTGTTGAGGGCTGATTTCTTGTCCTATGATAAAAAGCCTTCTGTATCGACTGCCAAACCTTTCAGGGGAGCATTTGCAACGTGCTGGCACCATTTTTGAGTGAATTGCCAAAAGTCAGATTTTTGCTGAAATTGTGACCCCGGGGCTTAGGGATTTTTTCAAAAAAATATTTTCCGCCGGTTAAGTTGTTTAGGGCTGATTTCTTGTCCTGTGATAAAAAGCCTTCTGTTTCCATCGCCAAACCTTTCCGGGGAGCATTTGCAACTGGTTGGCACCATTTTTGAGTGAATTGCCAAAAGTCAGATTTTTGCTGAAATTGTGACCCCGGGGTTTAGGGATTTTTTCAAAAAAATATTTTCCGCAGGTTAGGTTTTCGAGGGCTGATTTCTTGTCCTGTGATAAAAAGCCTTCTGTTTCCATCGCCAAAGCTTTCAGGGGAGCCTTTGCAACATGCTGGCACCATTTTTGAGTGAATTGCCAAAAGTCAGATTTTTGCTGAAATTGTGACCCCGGGGCTTAGGGATTTTTTCAAAAAAATATTTTCCGCCGGTTAATTTGTTGAGGGCTTATTTCTTGTCCTGTGATAAAAAGCCTTCTGTTTCGACCGCCAAAGCTTTCAGGGGAGCATTTGCAACGTGCTGGCACCATTTTTGAGTGAATTGCCAAAAGTCAGATTTTTGCTGAAATTGTGACCCCGGGGCTTAGGGATTTTTTCAAAAAAATATTTTCCGCCGGTTAAGTTGTTGAGGGCTTATTTCTTGTCCTGTGATAAAAAGCCTTCTGTTTCCATCGTCAAAGCTTTCAGGGGAGCATTTGCAACTGGTTGGCACCATTTTTGAGTGAATTGCCTAAAGTCAGATTTTTGCTGAAATCGTGACCCCGGGGCTTAGGGATTTTTTCAAAAAAATATTTTCCGCAGGTTAGGTTTTCGCGGGCTTATTTCTTGTCCTGTGATAAAAAGCCTTCTGTTTCCATCGCCAAAGCTTTCAGAGGAGCCTTTGCAACCTGCTAGCACCATTTTTGAGTGAATTGCCAAAATTCAGATTTTTGCTGAAATTGTGACCCCAGGGCTTAGGGATTTTTTCAAAAAAATATTTTCCTCCGGTTAAGTTGTTGAGGGCTGATTTCTTGTCCTATGATAAAAAGCCTTCTGTATCGTCTGACAAACCTTTCAGGGGAGAATTTGCAACGTGCTGGCACCATTTTTGAGTGAATTGCCAAAAGTCAGATTTTTGCTGAAATTGTGACCCCGGGGTTTAGGGATTTTTTCAAAAAAATATTTTCCGCAGGTTAGGTTTTCGAGGGCTGATTTCTTGTCCTGTGATAAAAAGCCTTCTGTTTCCATCGCCAAAGCTTTCAGGGGAGCCTTTGCAACCTGTTAGCACCATTTTTGAGTGAATTGCCAAAAGTCAGATTTTTGCTGAAATTGTGACCCCGGGGCTTAGGGATTTTTTAAAAAAAAATATTTTCCGCCGGTTAATTTGTTGAGGGCTTATTTCTTGTCCTGTGATAAAAAGCCTTCTGTTTCGACTGCCAAACCTTTCAGGGGAGCATTCGCAACTGGTTGGCACCATTTTTGAGTGAATTGCCAAAAGTCAGATTTTTGCTGAAATTGTGACCCCGGGCCTTAGGGATTTTTTCAAAAAAATATTTTCCGCCGGTTAAGTTGTTGAGGGCGGATTTCTTGTCCTGTGATAAAAAGCCTTCTGTTTCCATCGTCAAAGCTTTCAGGGGAGCATTTGCAACCGGTTGGCACCATTTTTGAGTGAATTGCCAAAAGTCAGATTTTTGCTGAAATTGTGACCCCGGGGCTTAGGGATTTTTTCAAAAAAATATTTTCCGCCGGTTAAGTTGTTGAGGGCTGATTTCTTGTCCTGTGATTAAAAGCCTTCTGTTTCCATCGCAAAACCTTTCCGGGGAGCATTTGCAACTGGTTGGCACCATTTTTGAGTGAATTGCCAAAAGTCAGATTTTTGCTGAAATTGTGACCCCGGGGGCTTAGGGATTTTTTCAAAAAAATATTTTCCGCCGGTTAAGTTGTTGAGGGCTGATTTCTTGTCCTGTGATAAAAAGCCTTCTGTTTCCATCACAAAACCTTTCCGGGGAGCATTTGCAACTGGTTGGCACCATTTTTGAGTGAATTGCCAAAAGTCAGATTTTTGCTGAAATCGTGACCCCGGGGCTTAGGGATTTTTTCAAAAAAATATTTTCCGCAGGTTAGGTTTTCGAGGGCTTATTTCTTGTCCTGTGATAAAAAGCCTTCTGTTTCCATCGCCAAAGCTTTCAGAGGAGCCTTTGCAACCTGCTAGCACCATTTTTGAGTGAATTGCCAAAAGTCAGATTTTTGCTGAAATTGTGACCCCGGGGCTTAGGGATTTTTTCAAAGAAATATTTTACGCACGTTTAGTTGTTGAGGGCGGATTTCTTGTCCTGTGATAAAAAGCCTTCTGTTTCGACTGCCAAAGCTTTCAGGGGAGCATTTGCAACGTGCTGGCACCATTTTTGAGTGAATTGCCAAAAGTCAGATTTCTGCTGAAATTGTGACCCCGGGGCTTAGGGATTTTTTCAAAAAAATATTTTCCGCCGGTTAAGTTATTGAGGGCTGATTTCTTGTCCTGTGATAAAAAGCCTTCTGTTTCCATCGTCAAAGCTTTCCGGGGAGCATTTGCAACCGGTTGGCACCATTTTTGAGTGAATTGCCAAAAGTCAGATTTTTGCTGAAATTGTGACCCCGGGGCTTAGGGATTTTTTCAAAAAAATATTTTCCGCCGGTTAAGTTGTTGAGGGCTGATTTCTTGTCCTATGATAAAAAGCCTTCTGTATCGACTGCCAAACCTTTCAGGGGAGCATTTGCAACGTGCTGGCACCATTTTTGAGTGAATTGCCAAAAGTCAGATTTTTGCTGAAATTGTGACCCCGGGGCTTAGGGATTTTTTCAAAAAAATATTTTCCGCCGGTTAAGTTGTTTAGGGCTGATTTCTTGTCCTGTGATAAAAAGCCTTCTGTTTCCATCGCCAAACCTTTCCGGGGAGCATTTGCAACTGGTTGGCACCATTTTTGAGTGAATTGCCAAAAGTCAGATTTTTGCTGAAATTGTGACCCCGGGGGCTTAGGGATTTTTTCAAAAAAATATTTTCCGCCGGTTAAGTTGTTGAGGGCTGATTTCTTGTCCTGTGATAAAAAGCCTTCTGTTTCCATCGCAAAAGCTTTCCGGGGAGCATTTGCAACTGGTTGGCACCATTTTTGAGTGAATTGCCAAAAGTCAGATTTTTGCTGAAATCGTGACCCCGGGGCTAAGGGATTTTTTCAAAAAAATATTTTCCGCAGGTTAGGTTTTCGAGGGCTTATTTCTTGTCCTGTGATAAAAAGCCTTCTGTTTCCATCGCCAAAGCTTTCAGAGGAGCCTTTGCAACCTGCTAGCACCATTTTTGAGTGAATTGCCAAAAGTCAGATTTTTGCTGAAATTGTGACCCCGGGGCTTAGGGATTTTTTCAAACAAATATTTTCCGCACGTTAAGTTGTTGAGGGCGGATTTCTTGTCCTGTGATAAAAAGCCTTCTGTTTCGACTGCCAAAGCTTTCAGGGGAGCATTTGCAACGTGCTGGCACCATTTTTGAGTGAATTGCCAAAAGTCAGATTTTTGCTGAAATTGTGACCCCGGGGCTTAGGGATTTTTTCAAAAAAATATTTTCCGCTGGTTAAGTTATTGAGGGCTGATTTCTTCTCCTGTGATAAAAAGCCTTCTGTTTCCATCGTCAAAGCTTTCAGGGGAGCATTTGCAACCGGTTGGCACCATTTTTGAGTGAATTGCCAAAAGTTAGATTTTTGCTGAAATTGTGACCCCGGGGCTTAGGGATTTTTTCAAAAAAATATTTTCCGCCGGTTAAGTTGTTGAGGGCTGATTTCTTGTCCTGTGATTAAAAGCCTTCTGTTTCCATCGCAAAAACTTTCAGGGGAGCATTTGCAACTGGTTGGCACCATTTTTGAGTGAATTGCCAAAAGTCAGATTTTTGCTGAAATTGTGACCCCGGGGGCTTAGGGATTTTTTCAAAAAAATATTTTCCGCCGGTTAAGTTGTTGAGGGCTGATTTCTTGTCCTGTGATAAAAAGCCTTCTGTTTCCATCGCAAAACCTTTCCGGGGAGCATTTGCAACTGGTTGGCACCATTTTTGAGTGAATTGCCAAAAGTCAGATTTTTGCTGAAATTGTGACCCCGGGGGCTTAGGGATTTTTTCAAAAAAATATTTTCCGCCGGTTAAGTTGTTGAGGGCTGATTTCTTGTCCTGTGATAAAAAGCCTTCTGTTTCCATCGCCAAACCTTTCAGGGGAGCATTTGCAACGTGCTGGCACCATTTTTGAGTGAATTGCCAAAAGTCAGATTTTTGCTGAAATTGTGACCCCGGGGCTTAGGGATTTTTTCAAAAAAATATTTTCCGCCGGTTAAGTTGTTTAGGGCTGATTTCTTGTCCTGTGATAAAAAGCCTTCTGTTTCCATCGCCAGACCTTTCCGGGGAGCATTTGCAACTGGTTGGCACCATTTTTGAGTGAATTGCCAAAAGTCAGATTTTTGCTGAAATTGTGACCCCGGGGGCTTAGGGATTTTTTCAAAAAAATATTTTCCGCCGGTTAAGTTGTTGAGGGCTGATTTCTTGTCCTGTGATAAAAAGCCTTCTGTTTCCATCGCAAAAGCTTTCCGGGGAGCATTTGCAACTGGTTGGCACCATTTTTGAGTGAATTGCCAAAAGTCAGATTTTTGCTGAAATCGTGACCCCGGGGCTAAGGGATTTTTTCAAAAAAATATTTTCCGCCGGTTAAGTTGTTGAGGGCTGATTTCTTGTCCTGTGATTAAAAGCCTTCTGTTTCCATCGCAAAACCTTTCAGGGGAGCATTTGCAACTGGTTGGCACCATTTTTGAGTGAATTGCCAAAAGTCAGATTTTTGCTGAAATTGTGACCCCGGGGGCTTAGGGATTTTTTCAAAAAAATATTTTCCGCCGGTTAAGTTGTTGAGGGCTGATTTCTTGTCCTGTGATAAAAAGCCTTCTGTTTCCATCGCAAAACCTTTCCGGGGAGCATTTGCAACTGGTTGGCACCATTTTTGAGTGAATTGCCAAAAGTCAGATTTTTGCTGAAATTGTGACCCCGGGGGCTTAGGGATTTTTTCAAAAAAATATTTTCCGCCGGTTAAGTTGTTGAGGGCTGATTTCTTGTCCTGTGATAAAAAGCCTTCTGTTTCCATCGCCAAACCTTTCAGGGGAGCATTTGCAACGTGCTGGCACCATTTTTGAGTGAATTGCCAAAAGTCAGATTTTTGCTGAAATTGTGACCCCGGGGCTTAGGGATTTTTTCAAAAAAATATTTTCCGCCGGTTAAGTTGTTTAGGGCTGATTTCTTGTCCTGTGATAAAAAGCCTTCTGTTTCCATCGCCAAACCTTTCCGGGGAGCATTTGAAACTGGTTGGCACCATTTTTGAGTGAATTGCCAAAAGTCAGATTTTTGCTGAAATTGTGACCCCGGGGGCTTAGGGATTTTTTCAAAAAAATATTTTCCGCCGGTTAAGTTGTTGAGGGCTGATTTCTTGTCCTGTGATAAAAAGCCTTCTGTTTCCATCGCAAAAGCTTTCCGGGGAGCATTTGCAACCGGTTGGCACCATTTTTGAGTGAATTGCCAAAAGTCAGATTTTTGCTGAAATCGTGACCCCGGGGCTAAGGGATTTTTTCAAAAAAATATTTTCCGCAGGTTAGGTTTTCGAGGGCTTATTTCTTGTCCTGTGATAAAAAGCCTTCTGTTTCCATCGCCAAAGCTTTCAGGGGAGCATTTGCAACGTGCTGGCACCATTTTTGAGTGAATTGCCAAAAGTCAGATTTTTGCTGAAATTGTGACCCCGGGGCTTAGGGATTTTTTCAAAAAAATATTTTCCGCCGGTTAAGTTGTTTAGGGCTGATTTCTTGTCCTGTGATAAAAAGCCTTCTGTTTCCATCGCCAAACCTTTCCGGGGAGCATTTGCAACTGGTTGGCACCATTTTTGAGTGAATTGCCAAAAGTCAGATTTTTGCTGAAATTGTGACCCCGGGGGCTTAGGGATTTTTTCAAAAAAATATTTTCCGCCGGTTAAGTTGTTGAGGGCTGATTTCTTGTCCTGTGATAAAAAGCCTTCTGTTTCCATCGCAAAAGCTTTCCGGGGAGCATTTGCAACTGGTTGGCACCATTTTTGAGTGAATTGCCAAAAGTCAGATTTTTGCTGAAATCGTGACCCCGGGGCTTAGGGATTTTTTCAAAAAAATATTTTCCGCAGGTTAGGTTTTCGAGGGCTTATTTCTTGTCCTGTGATAAAAAGCCTTCTGTTTCCATCGCCAAAGCTTTCAGAGGAGCCTTTGCAACCTGCTAGCACCATTTTTGAGTGAATTGCCAAAAGTCAGATTTTTGCTGAAATTGTGACCCCGGGGGCTTAGGGATTTTTTCAAAAAAATATTTTCCGCCGGTTAAGTTGTTGAGGGCTGATTTCTTGTCCTGTGATAAAAAGCCTTCTGTTTCCATCGCAAAAGCTTTCCGGGGAGCATTTGCAACTGGTTGGCACCATTTTTGAGTGAATTGCCAAAAGTCAGATTTTTGCTGAAATCGTGACCCCGGGGCTTAGGGATTTTTTCAAAAAAATATTTTCCGCAGGTTAGGTTTTCGAGGGCTTATTTCTTGTCCTGTGATAAAAAGCCTTCTGTTTCCATCGCCAAAGCTTTCAGAGGAGCCTTTGCAACCTGCTAGCACCATTTTTGAGTGAATTGCCAAAAGTCAGATTTTTGCTGAAATTGTGACCCCGGGGCTTAGGGATTTTTTCAAACAAATATTTTCCGCACGTTAAGTTGTTGAGGGCGGATTTCTTGTCCTGTGATAAAAAGCCTTCTGTTTCGACTGCCAAAGCTTTCAGGGGAGCATTTGCAACGTGCTGGCACCATTTTTGAGTGAATTGCCAAAAGTCAGATTTTTGCTGAAATTGTGACCCCGGGGCTTAGGGATTTTTTCAAAAAAATATTTTCTGCCGGTTAAGTTATTGAGGGCTGATTTCTTGTCCTGTGATAAAAAGCCTTCTGTTTCCATCGTCAAAGCTTTCAGGGGAGCATTTGCAACCGGTTGGCACCATTTTTGAGTGAATTGCCAAAAGTTAGATTTTTGCTGAAATTGTGACCCCGGGGCTTAGGGATTTTTTCAAAAAAATATTTTCCGCCGGTTAAGTTGTTGAGGGCTGATTTCTTGTCCTGTGATTAAAAGCCTTCTGTTTCCATCGCAAAACCTTTCAGGGGAGCATTTGCAACTGGTTGGCACCATTTTTGAGTGAATTGCCAAAAGTCAGATTTTTGCTGAAATTGTGACCACGGGGGCTTAGGGATTTTTTCAAAAAAATATTTTCCGCCGGTTAAGTTGTTGAGGGCTGATTTCTTGTCCTGTGATAAAAAGCCTTCTGTTTCCATCGCAAAACCTTTCCGGGGAGCATTTGCAACTGGTTGGCACCATTTTTGAGTGAATTGCCAAAAGTCAGATTTTTGCTGAAATTGTGACCCCGGGGCTTAGGGATTTTTTCAAAAAAATATTTTCCGCCGGTTAGGTTGTTGAGGGCTGATTTCTTGTCCTATGATAAAAAGCCTTCTGTATCGACTGCCATACCTTTCAGGGGAGCATTTGCATCGTGCTGGCACCATTTTTGAGTGAATTGCCAAAAGTCAGATTTTTGCTGAAATTGTGACCCCGGGGCTTAGGGATTTTTTCAAAAAAATATTTTCCGCCGGTTAAGTTGTTGAGGGCTGATTTCTTGTCCTGTGATTAAAAGCCTTCTGTTTCCATCGCAAAACCTTTCAGCGGAGCATTTGCAACTGGTTGGCACCATTTTTGAGTGAATTGCCAAAAGTCAGATTTTTGCTGAAATTGTGACCGCGGGGGCTTAGGGATTTTTTCAAAAAAATATTTTCCGCCGGTTAAGTTGTTGAGGGCTGATTTCTTGTCCTGTGATAAAAAGCCTTCTGTTTCCATCGCAAAACCTTTCCGGGGAGCATTTGCAACTGGTTGGCACCATTTTTGAGTGAATTGCCAAAAGTCAGATTTTTGCTGAAATTGTGACCCCGGGGCTTAGGGATTTTTTCAAAAAAATATTTTCCGCCGGTTAGGTTGTTGAGGGCTGATTTCTTGTCCTATGATAAAAAGCCTTCTGTATCGACTGCCAAACCTTTCAGGGGAGCATTTGCATCGTGCTGGCACCATTTTTGAGTGAATTGCCAAAAGTCAGATTTTTGCTGAAATTGTGACCCCGGGGCTTAGGGATTTTTTCAAAAAAATATTTTCCGCCGGTTAAGTTGTTTAGGGCTGATTTCTTGTCCTGTGATAAAAAGCCTTCTGTTTCCATCGCCAAACCTTTCCGGGGAGCATTTGCAACTGGTTGGCACCATTTTTGAGTGAATTGCCAAAAGTCAGATTTTTGCTGAAATTGTGACCCCGGGGTTTAGGGATTTTTTCAAAAAAATATTTTCCGCAGGTTAGGTTTTCGAGGGCTGATTTCTTGTCCTGTGATAAAAAGCCTTCTGTTTCCATCGCCAAAGCTTTCAGGGGAGCCTTTGCAACCTGTTAGCACCATTTTGGAGTGAATTGCCAAAAGTCAGATTTTTGCTGAAATTGTGACCCCGGGGCTTAGGGATTTTTTCAAAAAAATATTTTCCGCCGGTTAAGTTGTTGAGGGCTTATTTCTTGTCCTGTGATAAAAAGCCTTCTGTTTCCATCGCAAAACCTTTCCGGGGAGCATTTGCAACTGGTTGGCACCATTTTTGAGTGAATTGCCAAAAGTCAGATTTTTGCTGAAATTGTGACCCCGGGGGCTTAGGGATTTTTTCAAAAAAATATTTTCCGCCGGTTAAGTTGTTGAGGGCTGATTTCTTGTCCTGTGATAAAAAGCCTTCTGTTTCCATCGCAAAACCTTTCCGGGGAGCATTTGCAACTGGTTGGCACCATTTTTGAGTGAATTGCCAAAAGTCAGATTTTTGCTGAAATCGTGACCCCGGGGCTTAGGGATTTTTTCAAAAAAATATTTTCCGCCGGTTAATTTGTTGAGGGCTGATTTCTTGTCCTGTGATAAAAAGCCTTCTGTATCGACTGCCAAACCTTTCAGGGGAGCATTTGCAACGTGCTGGCACCATTTTTGAGTGAATTGCCAAAAGTCAGATTTTTGCTGAAATTGTGACCCCGGGGGCTTAGGGATTTTTTCAAAAAAATATTTTCCGCCGGTTAAGTTGTTTAGGGCTGATTTCTTGTCCTGTGATAAAAAGCCTTCTGTTTCCATCGCCAAACCTTTCCGGGGAGCATTTGCAACTGGTTGGCACCATTTTTGAGTGAATTGCCAAAAGTCAGATTTTTGCTGAAATTGTGACCCCGGGGTTTAGGGATTTTTTCAAAAAAATATTTTCCGCAGGTTAGGTTTTCGAGGGCTGGTTTCTTGTCCTGTGATAAAAAGCCTTCTGTTTCCATCGCCAAAGCATTCAAGGAAGCCTTTGCAACCTGCTAGCACCATTTTTGAGTGAATTGCCAAAAGTCAGATTTTTGCTGAAATTGTGACCCCGGGGCTTAGGGATTTTTTCAAAAAAATATTTTCCGCCAGTTAAGTTGTTGAGGGCTGATTTCTTGTCCTGTGATAAAAAGCCTTCTGTTTCCATCGTCAAAGCTTTCAGGGGAGCATTTGCAACCGGTTGGCACCATTTTTGAGTGAATTGCCAAAAGTCAGATTTTTGCTGAAATTGTGACCCCGGGGCTTAGGGATTTTTTCAAACAAATATTTTCCGCACGTTAAGTTGTTGAGGGCGGATTTCTTGTCCTGTGATAAAAAGCCTTCTGTTTCGACTGCCAAAGCTTTCAGGGGAGCATTTGCAACGTGCTGGCACCATTTTTGAGTGAATTGCCAAAAGTCAGATTTTTGCTGAAATTGTGACCCCGGGGGCTTAGGGATTTTTTCAAAAAAATATTTTCCGCCGGTTAAGTTATTGAGGGCTGATTTCTTGTCCTGTGATAAAAAGCCTTCTGTTTCCATCTTCAAAGCTTTCATTTGCAACCGGTTGGCACCATTTTTGAGTGAATTGCCAAAAGTCAGATTTTTGCTGAAATTGTGACCCCGGGGCTTAGGGATTTTTTCAAAAAAATATTTTCCGCCGGTTAAGTTGTTGAGGGCTGATTTCTTGTCCTGTGATAAAAAGCCTTCTGTTTCCATCGTCAAAGCTTTCAGGGGAGCATTTGCAACCGGTTGGCACCATTTTTGAGTGAATTGCCAAAAGTCAGATTTTTGCTGAAATTGTGCCCCCGGGGCTTAGGGATTTTTTCAAAATAATATTTTCCGCAGGTTAGGTTTTTGAGGGCTTATTTCTTGTCCTGTGATAAAAAGCCTTCTGTTTCCATCGCCAAAGCTTTCAGGGGAGCCTTTGCAACCTGCTAGCACCATTTTTGAGTGAATTGCCAAAAGTCAGATTTTTGCTGAAATTGTGACCCCGGGGCTTAGGGATTTTTTCAAAAAAATATTTTCCGCCGGTTAAGTTGTTGAGGGCTGATTTCTTGTCCTGTGATAAAAAGCCTTCTGTTTCTACTGCCAAACCTTTCACGGGAGCATTTGCAACGTGCTGGCACCATTTTTGAGTGAATTGCCAAAAGTCAGATTTTTGCTGAAATTGTGCCCCCGGGGCTTAGGGATTTTTTCAAAAAAAAAATTTCCGCCGGTTAAGTTGTTGAGGGCTGATTTCTTGTCCTGTGATAAAAAGCCTTCTGTTTCCATCGTCAAAGCTTTCAGGGGAGCATTTGCAACCGGTTGGCACCATTTTTGAGTGAATTGCCAAAAGTCAGATTTTTGCTGAAATTGTGCCCCCGGGGCTTAGGGATTTTTTCAAAATAATATTTTCCGCAGGTTAGGTTTTTGAGGGCTGATTTCTTGTCCTGTGATAAAAAGGCTTCTGTTTCCATCGCCAAAGCTTTCAGGGGAGCCTTTGCAACCTGCTAGCACCATTTTTGAGTGAATTGCCAAAAGTCAGATTTTTGCTGAAATTGTGACCCCGGGGCTTAGGGATTTTTTCAAAAAAATATTTTCCGCCGGTTAAGTTGTTGAGGGCTGATTTCTTGTCCTGTGATAAAAAGCCTTCTGTTTCGACTGCCAAACCTTTCACGGGAGCATTTGCAACGTGCTGGCACCATTTTTGAGTGAATTGCCAAAAGTCAGATTTTTGCTGAAATTGTGAGCCCGGGGCTTAGGGATTTTTTCAAAAAAAAAATTTCCGCCGGTTAAGTTGTTGAGGGCTTATTTCTTGTCCTGTGATAAAAAGCCTTCTGTTTCGACTGCCAAACCTTTCAGGGGAGCATTTGCAAACGGGTGGCACCATTTTTGAGTGAATTGCCAAAAGTCAGATTTTTGCTGAAATTGTGAGCCCGGGGCTTAGGGATTTTTTCAAAAAAATATTTTCCGCCGGTTAAGTTGTTGAGGGCTGATTTCTTCTCCTGTGATAAAAAGCCTTCTTTTTCGACTGCCAAACCTTTCAGGGGAGCATTTGCAACTGGTTGGCACCGTTTTTGAGTGAATTGCCAAAAGTCAGGTTTTTGCTGAAATTGTGACCCCGGGGCTTAGGGATTTTTTCAAAAAAAAAATTTCCGCCGGTTAAGTTGTTGAGGGCTGATTTCTTCTCCTGTGATAAAAAGCCTTCTTTTTCGACTGCCAAACCTTTCAGGGGAGCATTTGCAACTGGTTGGCACCATTTTTGAGTGAATTGCCAAAAGTCAGATTTTTGCTGAAATCGTGACCCCGGGGCTAAGGGATTTTTTCAAAAAAATATTTTCCGCAGGTTAGGTTTTCGAGGGCTTATTTCTTGTCCTGTGATAAAAAGCCTTCTGTTTCCATCGCCAAAGCTTTCAGAGGAGCCTTTGCAACCTGCTAGCACCATTTTTGAGTGAATTGCCAAAAGTCAGATTTTTGCTGAAATTGTGACCCCGGGGCTTAGGGATTTTTTCAAACAAATATTTTCCGCACGTTAAGTTGTTGAGGGCGGATTTCTTGTCCTGTGATAAAAAGCCTTCTGTTTCGACTGCCAAAGCTTTCAGGGGAGCATTTGCAACGTGCTGGCACCATTTTTGAGTGAATTGCCAAAAGTCAGATTTTTGCTGAAATTGTGACCCCGGGGCTTAGGGATTTTTTCAAAAAAATATTTTCCGCTGGTTAAGTTATTGAGGGCTGATTTCTTCTCCTGTGATAAAAAGCCTTCTGTTTCCATCGTCAAAGCTTTCAGGGGAGCATTTGCAACCGGTTGGCACCATTTTTGAGTGAATTGCCAAAAGTTAGATTTTTGCTGAAATTGTGACCCCGGGGCTTAGGGATTTTTTCAAAAAAATATTTTCCGCCGGTTAAGTTGTTGAGGGCTGATTTCTTGTCCTGTGATTAAAAGCCTTCTGTTTCCATCGCAAAAACTTTCAGGGGAGCATTTGCAACTGGTTGGCACCATTTTTGAGTGAATTGCCAAAAGTCAGATTTTTGCTGAAATTGTGACCCCGGGGGCTTAGGGATTTTTTCAAAAAAATATTTTCCGCCGGTTAAGTTGTTGAGGGCTGATTTCTTGTCCTGTGATAAAAAGCCTTCTGTTTCCATCGCAAAACCTTTCCGGGGAGCATTTGCAACTGGTTGGCACCATTTTTGAGTGAATTGCCAAAAGTCAGATTTTTGCTGAAATTGTGACCCCGGGGGCTTAGGGATTTTTTCAAAAAAATATTTTCCGCCGGTTAAGTTGTTGAGGGCTGATTTCTTGTCCTGTGATAAAAAGCCTTCTGTTTCCATCGCCAAACCTTTCAGGGGAGCATTTGCAACGTGCTGGCACCATTTTTGAGTGAATTGCCAAAAGTCAGATTTTTGCTGAAATTGTGACCCCGGGGCTTA
The DNA here is from genome assembly GCF_965112155.1 of Podarcis liolepis. Classification (NCBI taxonomy): domain Eukaryota; kingdom Metazoa; phylum Chordata; class Lepidosauria; order Squamata; family Lacertidae; genus Podarcis; species Podarcis liolepis. The sequence continues at coordinate 16,611,298 of NC_139565.1, forward strand.
GGGATTTTTTCAAAAAAATATTTTCCGCCGGTTAAGTTGTTTAGGGCTGATTTCTTGTCCTGTGATAAAAAGCCTTCTGTTTCCATCGCCAAACCTTTCCGGGGAGCATTTGAAACTGGTTGGCACCATTTTTGAGTGAATTGCCAAAAGTCAGATTTTTGCTGAAATTGTGACCCCGGGGGCTTAGGGATTTTTTCAAAAAAATATTTTCCGCCGGTTAAGTTGTTGAGGGCTGATTTCTTGTCCTGTGATAAAAAGCCTTCTGTTTCCATCGCAAAAGCTTTCCGGGGAGCATTTGCAACTGGTTGGCACCATTTTTGAGTGAATTGCCAAAAGTCAGATTTTTGCTGAAATCGTGACCCCGGGGCTAAGGGATTTTTTCAAAAAAATATTTTCCGCAGGTTAGGTTTTCGAGGGCTTATTTCTTGTCCTGTGATAAAAAGCCTTCTGTTTCCATCGCCAAAGCTTTCAGGGGAGCATTTGCAACGTGCTGGCACCATTTTTGAGTGAATTGCCAAAAGTCAGATTTTTGCTGAAATTGTGACCCCGGGGCTTAGGGATTTTTTCAAAAAAATATTTTCCGCCGGTTAAGTTGTTTAGGGCTGATTTCTTGTCCTGTGATAAAAAGCCTTCTGTTTCCATCGCCAAACCTTTCCGGGGAGCATTTGCAACTGGTTGGCACCATTTTTGAGTGAATTGCCAAAAGTCAGATTTTTGCTGAAATTGTGACCCCGGGGGCTTAGGGATTTTTTCAAAAAAATATTTTCCGCCGGTTAAGTTGTTGAGGGCTGATTTCTTGTCCTGTGATAAAAAGCCTTCTGTTTCCATCGCAAAAGCTTTCCGGGGAGCATTTGCAACTGGTTGGCACCATTTTTGAGTGAATTGCCAAAAGTCAGATTTTTGCTGAAATCGTGACCCCGGGGCTAAGGGATTTTTTCAAAAAAATATTTTCCGCCGGTTAAGTTGTTGAGGGCTGATTTCTTGTCCTGTGATTAAAAGCCTTCTGTTTCCATCGCAAAACCTTTCAGGGGAGCATTTGCAACTGGTTGGCACCATTTTTGAGTGAATTGCCAAAAGTCAGATTTTTGCTGAAATTGTGACCCCGGGGGCTTAGGGATTTTTTCAAAAAAATATTTTCCGCCGGTTAAGTTGTTGAGGGCTGATTTCTTGTCCTGTGATAAAAAGCCTTCTGTTTCCATCGCAAAACCTTTCCGGGGAGCATTTGCAACTGGTTGGCACCATTTTTGAGTGAATTGCCAAAAGTCAGATTTTTGCTGAAATTGTGACCCCGGGGGCTTAGGGATTTTTTCAAAAAAATATTTTCCGCCGGTTAAGTTGTTGAGGGCTGATTTCTTGTCCTGTGATAAAAAGCCTTCTGTTTCCATCGCCAAACCTTTCAGGGGAGCATTTGCAACGTGCTGGCACCATTTTTGAGTGAATTGCCAAAAGTCAGATTTTTGCTGAAATTGTGACCCCGGGGCTTAGGGATTTTTTCAAAAAAATATTTTCCGCCGGTTAAGTTGTTTAGGGCTGATTTCTTGTCCTGTGATAAAAAGCCTTCTGTTTCCATCGCCAAACCTTTCCGGGGAGCATTTGAAACTGGTTGGCACCATTTTTGAGTGAATTGCCAAAAGTCAGATTTTTGCTGAAATTGTGACCCCGGGGGCTTAGGGATTTTTTCAAAAAAATATTTTCCGCCGGTTAAGTTGTTGAGGGCTGATTTCTTGTCCTGTGATAAAAAGCCTTCTGTTTCCATCGCAAAAGCTTTCCGGGGAGCATTTGCAACCGGTTGGCACCATTTTTGAGTGAATTGCCAAAAGTCAGATTTTTGCTGAAATCGTGACCCCGGGGCTAAGGGATTTTTTCAAAAAAATATTTTCCGCAGGTTAGGTTTTCGAGGGCTTATTTCTTGTCCTGTGATAAAAAGCCTTCTGTTTCCATCGCCAAAGCTTTCAGGGGAGCATTTGCAACGTGCTGGCACCATTTTTGAGTGAATTGCCAAAAGTCAGATTTTTGCTGAAATTGTGACCCCGGGGCTTAGGGATTTTTTCAAAAAAATATTTTCCGCCGGTTAAGTTGTTTAGGGCTGATTTCTTGTCCTGTGATAAAAAGCCTTCTGTTTCCATCGCCAAACCTTTCCGGGGAGCATTTGCAACTGGTTGGCACCATTTTTGAGTGAATTGCCAAAAGTCAGATTTTTGCTGAAATTGTGACCCCGGGGGCTTAGGGATTTTTTCAAAAAAATATTTTCCGCCGGTTAAGTTGTTGAGGGCTGATTTCTTGTCCTGTGATAAAAAGCCTTCTGTTTCCATCGCAAAAGCTTTCCGGGGAGCATTTGCAACTGGTTGGCACCATTTTTGAGTGAATTGCCAAAAGTCAGATTTTTGCTGAAATCGTGACCCCGGGGCTAAGGGATTTTTTCAAAAAAATATTTTCCGCAGGTTAGGTTTTCGAGGGCTTATTTCTTGTCCTGTGATAAAAAGCCTTCTGTTTCCATCGCCAAAGCTTTCAGAGGAGCCTTTGCAACCTGCTAGCACCATTTTTGAGTGAATTGCCAAAAGTCAGATTTTTGCTGAAATTGTGACCCCGGGGCTTAGGGATTTTTTCAAACAAATATTTTCCGCACGTTAAGTTGTTGAGGGCGGATTTCTTGTCCTGTGATAAAAAGCCTTCTGTTTCGACTGCCAAAGCTTTCAGGGGAGCATTTGCAACGTGCTGGCACCATTTTTGAGTGAATTGCCAAAAGTCAGATTTTTGCTGAAATTGTGACCCCGGGGCTTAGGGATTTTTTCAAAAAAATATTTTCCGCCGGTTAAGTTATTGAGGGCTGATTTCTTGTCCTGTGATAAAAAGCCTTCTGTTTCCATCGTCAAAGCTTTCAGGGGAGCATTTGCAACCGGTTGGCACCATTTTTGAGTGAATTGCCAAAAGTTAGATTTTTGCTGAAATTGTGACCCCGGGGCTTAGGGATTTTTTCAAAAAAATATTTTCCGCCGGTTAAGTTGTTGAGGGCTGATTTCTTGTCCTGTGATTAAAAGCCTTCTGTTTCCATCGCAAAACCTTTCAGGGGAGCATTTGCAACTGGTTGGCACCATTTTTGAGTGAATTGCCAAAAGTCAGATTTTTGCTGAAATTGTGACCACGGGGGCTTAGGGATTTTTTCAAAAAAATATTTTCTGCCGGTTAAGTTGTTGAGGGCTGATTTCTTGTCCTGTGATAAAAAGCCTTCTGTTTCCATCGCAAAACCTTTCCGGGGAGCATTTGCAACTGGTTGGCACCATTTTTGAGTGAATTGCCAAAAGTCAGATTTTTGCTGAAATTGTGACCCCGGGGCTTAGGGATTTTTTCAAAAAAATATTTTCCGCCGGTTAGGTTGTTGAGGGCTGATTTCTTGTCCTATGATAAAAAGCCTTCTGTATCGACTGCCATACCTTTCAGGGGAGCATTTGCATCGTGCTGGCACCATTTTTGAGTGAATTGCCAAAAGTCAGATTTTTGCTGAAATTGTGACCCCGGGGCTTAGGGATTTTTTCAAAAAAATATTTTCCGCCGGTTAAGTTGTTGAGGGCTGATTTCTTGTCCTGTGATTAAAAGCCTTCTGTTTCCATCGCAAAACCTTTCAGGGGAGCATTTGCAACTGGTTGGCACCATTTTTGAGTGAATTGCCAAAAGTCAGATTTTTGCTGAAATTGTGACCCCGGGGGCTTAGGGATTTTTTCAAAAAAATATTTTCCGCCGGTTAAGTTGTTGAGGGCTGATTTCTTGTCCTGTGATAAAAAGCCTTCTGTTTCCATCGCAAAACCTTTCCGGGGAGCATTTGCAACTGGTTGGCACCATTTTTGAGTGAATTGCCAAAAGTCAGATTTTTGCTGAAATTGTGACCCCGGGGCTTAGGGATTTTTTCAAAAAAATATTTTCCGCCGGTTAGGTTGTTGAGGGCTGATTTCTTGTCCTATGATAAAAAGCCTTCTGTATCGACTGCCAAACCTTTCAGGGGAGCATTTGCATCGTGCTGGCACCATTTTTGAGTGAATTGCCAAAAGTCAGATTTTTGCTGAAATTGTGACCCCGGGGCTTAGGGATTTTTTCAAAAAAATATTTTCCGCCGGTTAAGTTGTTTAGGGCTGATTTCTTGTCCTGTGATAAAAAGCCTTCTGTTTCCATCGCCAAACCTTTCCGGGGAGCATTTGCAACTGGTTGGCACCATTTTTGAGTGAATTGCCAAAAGTCAGATTTTTGCTGAAATTGTGACCCCGGGGTTTAGGGATTTTTTCAAAAAAATATTTTCCGCAGGTTAGGTTTTCGAGGGCTGATTTCTTGTCCTGTGATAAAAAGCCTTCTGTTTCCATCGCCAAAGCTTTCAGGGGAGCCTTTGCAACCTGTTAGCACCATTTTGGAGTGAATTGCCAAAAGTCAGATTTTTGCTGAAATTGTGACCCCGGGGCTTAGGGATTTTTTCAAAAAAATATTTTCCGCCGGTTAAGTTGTTGAGGGCTTATTTCTTGTCCTGTGATAAAAAGCCTTCTGTTTCCATCGCAAAACCTTTCCGGGGAGCATTTGCAACTGGTTGGCACCATTTTTGAGTGAATTGCCAAAAGTCAGATTTTTGCTGAAATTGTGACCCCGGGGGCTTAGGGATTTTTTCAAAAAAATATTTTCCGCCGGTTAAGTTGTTGAGGGCTGATTTCTTGTCCTGTGATAAAAAGCCTTCTGTTTCCATCGCAAAACCTTTCCGGGGAGCATTTGCAACTGGTTGGCACCATTTTTGAGTGAATTGCCAAAAGTCAGATTTTTGCTGAAATCGTGACCCCGGGGCTTAGGGATTTTTTCAAAAAAATATTTTCCGCCGGTTAATTTGTTGAGGGCTGATTTCTTGTCCTGTGATAAAAAGCCTTCTGTATCGACTGCCAAACCTTTCAGGGGAGCATTTGCAACGTGCTGGCACCATTTTTGAGTGAATTGCCAAAAGTCAGATTTTTGCTGAAATTGTGACCCCGGGGGCTTAGGGATTTTTTCAAAAAAATATTTTCCACCGGTTAAGTTGTTTAGGGCTGATTTCTTGTCCTGTGATAAAAAGCCTTCTGTTTCCATCGCCAAACCTTTCCGGGGAGCATTTGCAACTGGTTGGCACCATTTTTGAGTGAATTGCCAAAAGTCAGATTTTTGCTGAAATTGTGACCCCGGGGTTTAGGGATTTTTTCAAAAAAATATTTTCCGCAGGTTAGGTTTTCGAGGGCTGGTTTCTTGTCCTGTGATAAAAAGCCTTCTGTTTCCATCGCCAAAGCATTCAAGGAAGCCTTTGCAACCTGCTAGCACCATTTTTGAGTGAATTGCCAAAAGTCAGATTTTTGCTGAAATTGTGACCCCGGGGCTTAGGGATTTTTTCAAAAAAATATTTTCCGCCAGTTAAGTTGTTGAGGGCTGATTTCTTGTCCTGTGATAAAAAGCCTTCTGTTTCCATCGTCAAAGCTTTCAGGGGAGCATTTGCAACCGGTTGGCACCATTTTTGAGTGAATTGCCAAAAGTCAGATTTTTGCTGAAATTGTGACCCCGGGGCTTAGGGATTTTTTCAAACAAATATTTTCCGCACGTTAAGTTGTTGAGGGCGGATTTCTTGTCCTGTGATAAAAAGCCTTCTGTTTCGACTGCCAAAGCTTTCAGGGGAGCATTTGCAACGTGCTGGCACCATTTTTGAGTGAATTGCCAAAAGTCAGATTTTTGCTGAAATTGTGACCCCGGGGCTTAGGGATTTTTTCAAAAAAATATTTTCCGCCGGTTAAGTTATTGAGGGCTGATTTCTTGTCCTGTGATAAAAAGCCTTCTGTTTCCATCTTCAAAGCTTTCATTTGCAACCGGTTGGCACCATTTTTGAGTGAATTGCCAAAAGTCAGATTTTTGCTGAAATTGTGACCCCGGGGCTTAGGGATTTTTTCAAAAAAATATTTTCCGCCGGTTAAGTTGTTGAGGGCTGATTTCTTGTCCTGTGATAAAAAGCCTTCTGTTTCCATCGTCAAAGCTTTCAGGGGAGCATTTGCAACCGGTTGGCACCATTTTTGAGTGAATTGCCAAAAGTCAGATTTTTGCTGAAATTGTGCCCCCGGGGCTTAGGGATTTTTTCAAAATAATATTTTCCGCAGGTTAGGTTTTTGAGGGCTTATTTCTTGTCCTGTGATAAAAAGCCTTCTGTTTCCATCGCCAAAGCTTTCAGGGGAGCCTTTGCAACCTGCTAGCACCATTTTTGAGTGAATTGCCAAAAGTCAGATTTTTGCTGAAATTGTGACCCCGGGGCTTAGGGATTTTTTCAAAAAAATATTTTCCGCCGGTTAAGTTGTTGAGGGCTGATTTCTTGTCCTGTGATAAAAAGCCTTCTGTTTCTACTGCCAAACCTTTCACGGGAGCATTTGCAACGTGCTGGCACCATTTTTGAGTGAATTGCCAAAAGTCAGATTTTTGCTGAAATTGTGCCCCCGGGGCTTAGGGATTTTTTCAAAAAAAAAATTTCCGCCGGTTAAGTTGTTGAGGGCTGATTTCTTGTCCTGTGATAAAAAGCCCTCTGTTTCCATCGTCAAAGCTTTCAGGGGAGCATTTGCAACCGGTTGGCACCATTTTTGAGTGAATTGCCAAAAGTCAGATTTTTGCTGAAATTGTGCCCCCGGGGCTTAGGGATTTTTTCAAAATAATATTTTCCGCAGGTTAGGTTTTTGAGGGCTGATTTCTTGTCCTGTGATAAAAAGGCTTCTGTTTCCATCGCCAAAGCTTTCAGGGGAGCCTTTGCAACCTGCTAGCACCATTTTTGAGTGAATTGCCAAAAGTCAGATTTTTGCTGAAATTGTGACCCCGGGGCTTAGGGATTTTTTCAAAAAAATATTTTCCGCCGGTTAAGTTGTTGAGGGCTGATTTCTTGTCCTGTGATAAAAAGCCTTCTGTTTCGACTGCCAAACCTTTCACGGGAGCATTTGCAACGTGCTGGCACCATTTTTGAGTGAATTGCCAAAAGTCAGATTTTTGCTGAAATTGTGAGCCCGGGGCTTAGGGATTTTTTCAAAAAAAAAATTTCCGCCGGTTAAGTTGTTGAGGGCTTATTTCTTGTCCTGTGATAAAAAGCCTTCTGTTTCGACTGCCAAACCTTTCAGGGGAGCATTTGCAAACGGGTGGCACCATTTTTGAGTGAATTGCCAAAAGTCAGATTTTTGCTGAAATTGTGAGCCCGGGGCTTAGGGATTTTTTCAAAAAAATATTTTCCGCCGGTTAAGTTGTTGAGGGCTGATTTCTTCTCCTGTGATAAAAAGCCTTCTGTTTCCATCGTCAAAGCTTTCAGGGGAGCATGTGCAACCGGTTGGCACCATTTTTGAGTGAATTGCCAAAAGTCAGATTTTTGCTGAAATTGTGACCCCGGGGCTTAGGGATTTTTTCAAAAAAATATTTTCCGCCGGTTAAGTTGTTGAGGGCTGATTTCTTGTCCTGTGATAAAAAGGCTTCTGTTTCGACTGCCAAACCTTTCAGGGGAGCATTTGCAAACGGGTGGCACCATTTTTGCGTGAATTGCCAAAAGTCAGATTTTTGCTGAAATTGTGACCCCGGGGCTTAGGGATTTTTTCAAAAAAATATTTTCCGCCGGTTAAGTTGTTGAGGGCTGATTTCTTGTCCTGTGATAAAAAGCCTTCTGTTTCCATCGCAAAACCTTTGCGGGGAGCATTTGCAACTGGTTGGCACCATTTTTGAGTGAATTGCAAATAGTCAGATTTTTGCTGAAATTGAGACCCCGGGGCTTAGGGATTTTTTCAAAAAAATATTTTCCGCCAGTTAAGTTGTTGACGGCTGATTTCTTGTCCTGTGATAAAAAGCCTTCTGTTTCCATCGTCAAAGCTTTCAGGGGAGCATTTGCAACCGGTTGGCACCATTTTTGAGTGAATTGCCAAAAGTCAGATTTTTGCTGAAATTGAGACCCCGGGGCTTAGGGATTTTTTCAAAAAAATATTTTACGCCAGTTAAGTTGTTGAGGGCTGATTTCTTGTCCTGTGATAAAAAGCCTTCTGTTTTGACTGCCAAAGCTTTCAGGGGAGCATTTGCAACTGGTTGGCACCATTTTTGAGTGAATTGCCAAAAGTCAGATTTTTGCTGAAATTGTGACCCCGGGGCTTAGGGATTTTTTCAAAAAAAAAATTTCCGCCGGTTAAGTTGTTGAGGGCTGATATCTTGTCCTGTGATAAAAAGCCTTCTGTTTCCATCGCCAAACCTTTCCGGGGAGCATTTGCAACTGGTTGGCACCATTTTTGAGTGAATTGCCAAAAGTCAGATTTTTGCTGAAATTGTGACCCCGGGGCTTAGGGATTTTTTCAAAAAAATATTTTCCGCAGGTTAAGTTATTGAGGGCTGATTTCTTGTCCTGTGATAAAAAGCCTTCTGTTTCCATCGCCAAAGCTTTCAGGGGAGCCTTTGCAACCGGTTGGCACCATTTTTGAGTGAATTGCCAAAAGTCAGATTTTTGCTGAAATTGTGGCCCCGGGGCTTAGGGATTTTTTCAAAATAATATTTTCCGCAGGTTAGGTTTTTGAGGGCTTATTTCTTGTCCTGTGATAAAAAGCCTTCTGTTTCCATCGCCAAAGCTTTCAGGGGAGCCTTTGCAACCTGCTAGCACCATTTTTGAGTGAATTGCCAAAAGTCAGATTTTTGCTGAAATTGTGAGCCCGGGGCTTAGGGATTCTTTCAAAAAAATATTTTCCGCCAGTTAAGTTGTTGAGGGTTTATTTCTTGTCCTGTGATAAAAAGCCTTCTGTTTCGACTGCCAAACCTTTCAGGGGAGCATTTGCAAACGGGTGGCACCATTTTTGAGTGAATTGCCAAAAGTCAGATTTTTGCTGAAATTGTGAGCCCGGGGCTTAGGGATTTTTTCAAAAAAATATTTTCCGCCGGTTAAGTTGTTGAGGGCTGATTTCTTCTCCTGTGATAAAAAGCCTTCTTTTTCGACTGCCAAACCTTTCAGGGGAGCATTTGCAACTGGTTGGCACCGTTTTTGAGTGAATTGCCAAAAGTCAGGTTTTTGCTGAAATTGTGACCCTGGGGCTTAGGGATTTTTTCAAAAAAATATTTTCCGCCGGTTAAGTTGTTGAGGGCTGATTTCTTGTCCTGTGATAAAAAGCCTTCTGTTTCCATCGTCAAAGCTTTCAGGGGAGCATGTGCAACTGGTTGGCACCATTTTTGAGTGAATTGCCAAAAGTCAGATTTTTGCTGAAATTGTGACCTTAGGGATTTTTTCAAAAAAATATTTTCCGCCGGTTAAGTTGTTGAGGGCTGATTTCTTGTCCTGTGATAAAAAGCCTTCTGTTTCGACTGCCAAACCTTTCACGGGAGCATTTGCAACGTGCTGGCACCATTTTTGAGTGAATTGCCAAAAGTCAGATTTTTGCTGAAATTGTGACCCCGGGGCTTAGGGATTTTTTCAAAAAAATATTTTCCGCAGGTTAAGTTATTGAGGGCTGATTTCTTGTCCTGTGATAAAAAGCCTTCTGTTTCCATCGCCAAAGCTTTCAGGGGAGCCTTTGCAACCGGTTGGCACCATTTTTGAGTGAATTGCCAAAAGTCAGATTTTTGCTGAAATTGTGGCCCCGGGGCTTAGGGATTTTTTCAAAATAATATTTTCCGCAGGTTAGGTTTTTGAGGGCTTATTTCTTGTCCTGTGATAAAAAGCCTTCTGTTTCCATCGCCAAAGCTTTCAGGGGAGCCTTTGCAACCTGCTAGCACCATTTTTGAGTGAATTGCCAAAAGTCAGATTTTTGCTGAAATTGTGAGCCCGGGGCTTAGGGATTCTTTCAAAAAAATATTTTCCGCCAGTTAAGTTGTTGAGGGTTTATTTCTTGTCCTGTGATAAAAAGCCTTCTGTTTCGACTGCCAAACCTTTCAGGGGAGCATTTGCAAACGGGTGGCACCATTTTTGAGTGAATTGCCAAAAGTCAGATTTTTGCTGAAATTGTGAGCCCGGGGCTTAGGGATTTTTTCAAAAAAATATTTTCCGCCGGTTAAGTTGTTGAGGGCTGATTTCTTCTCCTGTGATAAAAAGCCTTCTTTTTCGACTGCCAAACCTTTCAGGGGAGCATTTGCAACTGGTTGGCACCGTTTTTGAGTGAATTGCCAAAAGTCAGGTTTTTGCTGAAATTGTGACCCTGGGGCTTAGGGATTTTTTCAAAAAAATATTTTCCGCCGGTTAAGTTGTTGAGGGCTGATTTCTTGTCCTGTGATAAAAAGCCTTCTGTTTCCATCGTCAAAGCTTTCAGGGGAGCATGTGCAACTGGTTGGCACCATTTTTGAGTGAATTGCCAAAAGTCAGATTTTTGCTGAAATTGTGACCTTAGGGATTTTTTCAAAAAAATATTTTCCGCCGGTTAAGTTGTTGAGGGCTGATTTCTTGTCCTGTGATAAAAAGCCTTCTGTTTCGACTGCCAAACCTTTCACGGGAGCATTTGCAACGTGCTGGCACCATTTTTGAGTGAATTGCCAAAAGTCAGATTTTTGCTGAAATTGTGAGCCCGGGGCTTAGGGATTTTTTCAAAAAAATATTTTCCGCCGGTTAAGTTGTTGAGGGTTGATTTCTTGTCCTGTGATAAAAAGCCTTCTGTTTCGACTGCCAAACCTTTCAGGGGAGCATTTGCAAACGGGTGGCACCATTTTTGCGTGAATTGCCAAAAGTCAGATTTTTGCTGAAATTGTGACCCCGGGGCTTAGGGATTTTTTCAAAAAAATATTTTCCGCCGGTTAAGTTGTTGAGGGCTGATTTCTTGTCCTGTGATAAAAAGCCTTCTGTTTCCATCGCAAAACCTTTGCGGGGAGCATTTGCAACTGGTTGGCACCATTTTTGAGTGAATTGCAAATAGTCAGATTTTTGCTGAAATTGAGACCCCGGGGCTTAGGGATTTTTTCAAAAAAATATTTTCCGCCAGTTAAGTTGTTGACGGCTGATTTCTTGTCCTGTGATAAAAAGCCTTCTGTTTCCATCGTCAAAGCTTTCAGGGGAGCATTTGCAACCGGTTGGCACCATTTTTGAGTGAATTGCCAAAAGTCAGATTTTTGCTGAAATTGAGACCCCAGGGCTTAGGGATTTTTTCAAAAAAATATTTTACGCCAGTTAAGTTGTTGAGGGCTGATTTCTTGTCCTGTGATAAAAAGCCTTCTGTTTTGACTGCCAAAGCTTTCAGGGGAGCATTTGCAACATGCTGGCACCATTTTTGAGTGAATTGCCAAAAGTCAGATTTTTGCTGAAATTGTGACCCCGGGGCTTAGGGATTTTTTCAAAAAAATATTTTCCGCAGCTTAGGTTTTCGAGGGCTTATTTCTTGTCCTGTGATAAAAAGCCTTCTGTTTCCATCGTCAAAGCTTTCAGGGGAGCATTTGCAACCGGTTGGCACCATTTTTGAGTGAATTGCCAAAAGTCAGATTTTTGCTGAAATTGTGACCATGGGGCATTGGGATTTTTTCAAAAAAAAAATTTCCGCCGGTTAAGTTGTTGAGGGCTGATATCTTGTCCTGTGATAAAAAGCCTTCTGTTTCCATCGCCAAACCTTTCCGGGGAGCATTTGCAACTGGTTGGCACCATTTTTGAGTGAATTGCCAAAAGTCAGATTTTTGCTGAAATTGTGACCCCGGGGCTTAGGGATTTTTTCAAAAAAATATTTTCCGCAGGTTAAGTTATTGAGGGCTGATTTCTTGTCCTGTGATAAAAAGCCTTCTGTTTCCATCGTCAAAGCTTTCAGGGGAGCATTTGCAACCGGTTGGCACCATTTTTGAGTGAATTGCCAAAAGTCAGATTTTTGCTGAAATTGTGACCCCGGGGCTTAGGGATTTTTTCAAAAAAATATTTTCCGCAGCTTAGGTTTTCGAGGGCTTATTTCTTGTCCTGTGATAAAAAGCCTTCTGTTTCCATCGTCAAAGCTTTCAGGGGAGCATTTGCAACCGGTTGGCACCATTTTTGAGTGAATTGCCAAAAGTCACATTTTTGCTGAAATTGTGGCCCCGGGGCTTAGGGATTTTTTCAAAATAATATTTTCCGCAGGTTAGGTTTTTGAGGGCTTATTTCTTGTCCTGTGATAAAAAGCCTTCTGTTTCCATCGCCAAAGCTTTCAGGGGAGCCTTTGCAACCTGCTAGCACCATTTTTGAGTGAATTGCCAAAAGTCAGATTTTTGCTGAAATTGTGAGCCCGGGGCTTAGGGATTCTTTCAAAAAAATATTTTCCGCCAGTTAAGTTGTTGAGGGTTTATTTCTTGTCCTGTGATAAAAAGCCTTCTGTTTCGACTGCCAAACCTTTCAGGGGAGCATTTGCAAACGGGTGGCACCATTTTTGAGTGAATTGCCAAAAGTCAGATTTTTGCTGAAATTGTGAGCCCGGGGCTTAGGGATTTTTTCAAAAAAATATTTTCCGCCGGTTAAGTTGTTGAGGGCTGATTTCTTCTCCTGTGATAAAAAGCCTTCTTTTTCGACTGCCAAACCTTTCAGGGGAGCATTTGCAACTGGTTGGCACCGTTTTTGAGTGAATTGCCAAAAGTCAGGTTTTTGCTGAAATTGTGACCCCGGGGCTTAGGGATTTTTTCAAAAAAATATTTTCCGCCGGTTAAGTTGTTGAGGGCTGATTTCTTGTCCTGTGATAAAAAGCCTTCTGTTTCCATCGTCAAAGCTTTCAGGGGAGCATGTGCAACTGGTTGGCACCATTTTTGAGTGAATTGCCAAAAGTCAGATTTTTGCTGAAATTGTGACCTTAGGGATTTTTTCAAAAAAATATTTTCCGCCGGTTAAGTTGTTGAGGGCTGATTTCTTGTCCTGTGATAAAAAGCCTTCTGTTTCGACTGCCAAACCTTTCACGGGAGCATTTGCAACGTGCTGGCACCATTTTTGAGTGAATTGCCAAAAGTCAGATTTTTGCTGAAATTGTGAGCCCGGGGCTTAGGGATTTTTTCAAAAAAATATTTTCCGCCGGTTAAGTTGTTGAGGGTTGATTTCTTGTCCTGTGATAAAAAGCCTTCTGTTTCGACTGCCAAACCTTTCAGGGGAGCATTTGCAAACGGGTGGCACCATTTTTGCGTGAATTGCCAAAAGTCAGATTTTTGCTGAAATTGTGACCCCGGGGCTTAGGGATTTTTTCAAAAAAATATTTTCCGCCGGTTAAGTTGTTGAGGGCTGATTTCTTGTCCTGTGATAAAAAGCCTTCTGTTTCCATCGCAAAACCTTTGCGGGGAGCATTTGCAACTGGTTGGCACCATTTTTGAGTGAATTGCAAATAGTCAGATTTTTGCTGAAATTGAGACCCCGGGGCTTAGGGATTTTTTCAAAAAAATATTTTCCGCCAGTTAAGTTGTTGACGGCTGATTTCTTGTCCTGTGATAAAAAGCCTTCTGTTTCCATCGTCAAAGCTTTCAGGGGAGCATTTGCAACCGGTTGGCACCATTTTTGAGTGAATTGCCAAAAGTCAGATTTTTGCTGAAATTGAGACCCCAGGGCTTAGGGATTTTTTCAAAAAAATATTTTACGCCAGTTAAGTTGTTGAGGGCTGATTTCTTGTCCTGTGATAAAAAGCCTTCTGTTTTGACTGCCAAAGCTTTCAGGGGAGCATTTGCAACATGCTGGCACCATTTTTGAGTGAATTGCCAAAAGTCAGATTTTTGCTGAAATTGTGACCCCGGGGCTTAGGGATTTTTTCAAAAAAATATTTTCCGCAGCTTAGGTTTTCGAGGGCTTATTTCTTGTCCTGTGATAAAAAGCCTTCTGTTTCCATCGTCAAAGCTTTCAGGGGAGCATTTGCAACCGGTTGGCACCATTTTTGAGTGAATTGCCAAAAGTCAGATTTTTGCTGAAATTGTGACCATGGGGCATTGGGATTTTTTCAAAAAAAAAATTTCCGCCGGTTAAGTTGTTGAGGGCTGATATCTTGTCCTGTGATAAAAAGCCTTCTGTTTCCATCGCCAAACCTTTCCGGGGAGCATTTGCAACTGGTTGGCACCATTTTTGAGTGAATTGCCAAAAGTCAGATTTTTGCTGAAATTGTGACCCCGGGGCTTAGGGATTTTTTCAAAAAAATATTTTCCGCAGGTTAAGTTATTGAGGGCTGATTTCTTGTCCTGTGATAAAAAGCCTTCTGTTTCCATCGTCAAAGCTTTCAGGGGAGCATTTGCAACCGGTTGGCACCATTTTTGAGTGAATTGCCAAAAGTCAGATTTTTGCTGAAATTGTGACCCCGGGGCTTAGGGATTTTTTCAAAAAAATATTTTCCGCAGCTTAGGTTTTCGAGGGCTTATTTCTTGTCCTGTGATAAAAAGCCTTCTGTTTCCATCGTCAAAGCTTTCAGGGGAGCATTTGCAACCGGTTGGCACCATTTTTGAGTGAATTGCCAAAAGTCACATTTTTGCTGAAATTGTGACCACGGGGCATTGGGATTTTTTCAAAAAAATATTTTCCGCCAGTTAAGTTGTTGAGGGCTGATTTCTTGTCCTGTGATAAAAAGCCTTCTGTTTCGACTGCCAAACCTTTCAGGGGAGCATTTGCAACTGGTTGGCACCATTTTTGAGTGAATTGCCAAAAGTCAGATTTTTGCTGAAATTGTGACCCCGGGGCTTAGGGATTTTTTCAAAAAAAAAATTTCCGCCGGTTAAGTTGTTGAGGGCTGATATCTTGTCCTGTGATAAAAAGCCTTCTGTTTCCATCGTCAAAGCTTTCAGGGGAGCATTTGCAACCGGTTGGCACCATTTTTGAGTGAATTGCCAAAAGTCAGATTTTTGCTGAAATTGTGACCCCGGGGCTTAGGGATTTTTTCAAAAAAAAAATTTCCGCCGGATAAGTTGTTGAGGGCTGATATCTTGTCCTGTGTTAAAAAGCCTTCTGTTTCCATCGCCAAACCTTTCCGGGGAGCATTTGCAACTGGTTGGCACCATTTTTGAGTGAATTGCCAAAAGTCAGATTTTTGCTGAAATTGTGACCCCGGGGCTTAGGGATTTCTTCAAAAAAATATTTTCCGCAAGTTAAGTTATTGAGGGCTGATTTCTTGTCCTGTGATAAAAAGCCTTCTGTTTCCATCGTCAAAGCTTTCAGGGGGGCATTTGCAACCGGTTGGCACCATTTTTGAGTGAATTGCCAAAAGTCAGATTTTTGCTGAAATTGTGACCCCGGGGCTTAGGGATTTTTTCAAAAAAAAATTTTCCCTCCGGTTAAGTTGTTGAGGGTTGATTTCTTGTCCTGTGATAAAAAGCCTTCTGTTTCCATCGTCAAAGCTTTCAGGGGAGCATTTGCAACCGGTTGGCACCATTTTTGAGTGAATTGCCAAAAGTCAGATTTTGGCTGAAATTGAGACCCCGGGGCTTAGGGATTTTTTCAAAAAAATATTTTACGCCAGTTAAGTTGTTGAGGGCTGATTTCTTGTCCTGTGATAAAAAGCCTTCTGTTTCGACTGCCAAAGCTTTCAGGGGAGCATTTGCAACCGGTTGGCACCATTTTTGAGTGAATTGCCAAAAGTCAGATTTTTGCTGAAATTGTGACCCCGGGGCTTAGGGATTTTTTCAAAAAAAAAATTTCCGCCGGTTAAGTTGTTGAGGGCTTATTTCTTGTCCTGTGATAAAAAGCCTTCTGTTTCCATCGTCAAAGCTTTCAGGGGAGCATTTGCAACCGGTTGGCACCATTTTTGAGTGAATTGCCAAAAGTCAGGTTTTTGCTGAAATTGTGACCCCGGGGCTTAGGGATTTTTTCAAAAAAATATTTTCTGCAGGTTAAGTTATTGAGGGCTTATTTCTTGTCCTGTGATAAAAAGCCTTCTGTTTCGACTGCCAAAGCTTTCAGGGGAGCATTTGCAACCGGTTGGCACCATTTTTGAGTGAATTGCCAAAAGTCAGATTTTTGCTGAAATTGTGACCCCGGGGCTTAGAGATTTTTTCAAAAAAATATTTTCCACAGCTTAGGTTTTCGAGGGCTTATTTCTTGTCCTGTGATAAAAAGCCTTCTGTTTCCATCGTCAAAGCTTTCAGGGGAGCATTTGCAACCGGTTGGCACCATTTTTGAGTGAATTGCCAAAAGTCAGATTTTTGCTGAAATTGAGACCCCGGGGCTTAGGGATTTTTTCAAAAAAATATTTTCCGCCAGTTAAGTTGTTGACGGCTGATTTCTTGTCCTGTGATAAAAAGCCTTCTGTTTCCATCGTCAAAGCTTTCAGGGGAGCATTTGCAACCGGTTGGCACCATTTTTGAGTGAATTGCCAAAAGTCAGATTTTTGCTGAAATTGAGACCCCGGGGCTTAGGGATTTTTTCAAAAAAATATTTTACGCCAGTTAAGTTGTTGAGGGCTGATTTCTTGTCCTGTGATGAAAAGCCTTCTGTTTCGACTGCCAAACCTTTGCGGGGAGCATTTGCAACTGGTTGGCACCATTTTTGAGTGAATTGCAAATAGTCAGATTTTTGCTGAAATCGTGACCCCGGGGCTTAGGGATTTTTTCAAAAAAAAAATTTCCGCCGGTTAAGTTATTGAGGGCTTATTTCTTGTCCTGTGATAAAAAGCCTTCTGTTTCGACTGCCAAAGCTTTCAGGGGAGCATTTGCAACCGGTTGGCACCATTTTTGAGTGAATTGCCAAAAGTCAGGGTTTTGCTGAAATTGTGACCCCGGGGCTTAGGGATTTTTTCAAAAAAAAAATTTTCGCCGGTTAAGTTGTTGAGGGCTTATTTCTTGTCCTGTGATAAAAAGCCTTCTGTTTCCATCGTCAAAGCTTTCAGGGGAGCATTTGCAACCGGTTGGCACCATTTTTGAGTGAATTGCCAAAAGTCAGATTTTTGCTGAAATTGTGACCCCGGGGCTTAGGGATTTTTTCAAAAAAATATTTTCCGCCGGTTAAGTTGTTTAGGGCTGATTTCTTGTCCTGTGATAAAAAGCCTTCTGTTTCCATCGCCAAAGCTTTCAGGGGAGCATTTGCAACCGGTTGGCACCATTTTTGAGTGAATTGCCAAAAGTCAGATTTTTGCTGAAATTGTGACCCCGGGCCTTAGGGATTTTTTCAAAAAAATATTTTCCGCCGGTTAAGTTGTTGAGGGCGGATTTCTTGTCCTGTGATAAAAAGCCTTCTGTTTCCATCGTCAAAGCTTTCAGGGGAGCATTTGCAACCGGTTGGCACCATTTTTGAGTGAATTGCCAAAAGTCAGATTTTTGCTGAAATTGTGACCCCGGGGCTTAGGGATTTTTTCAAAAAAATATTTTCCGCAGGTTAGGTTTTCAAGGGCTTATTTCTTGTCCTGTGATAAAAAGCCTTCTCTTTCCATAGCCAAAGGATTCAGGGGAGCCTTTGCAACCTGCTAGCACCATTTTTGAGTGAATTGCCAAAAGTCAGATTTTTGCTGAAATTGTGCCCCCGGGGCTTAGGGATTTTTTCAAAATAATATTTTCTGCAGGTTAGGTTTTTCAGGGCTGATTTCTTGTCCTGTGATAAAAAGCCTTCTGTTTCGACTGCCAAACCTTTCACGGGAGCATTTGCGACGTGCTGGCACCATTTTTGAGTGAATTGCCAAAAGTCAGATTTTTGCTGAAATTGTGACCCCGGGGCATAGGGATTTTTTCAAAAAAATATTTTCCGCCGGTTAAGTTGTTGAGGGTTGATTTCTTGTCCTGTGATAAAAAGCCTTCTGTTTCGACTGCCAAACCTTTCAGGGGAGCATTTGCAAACGGGTGGCACCATTTTTGAGTGAATTGCCAAAAGTCAGATTTTTGCTGAAATTGTGACCCCGGGGCTTAGGGATTTTTTCAAAAAAATATTTTCCGCCGGTTAAGTTGTTGAGGGCTGATTTCTTGTCCTGTGATAAAAAGCCTTCTGTTTCCATCACAAAACCTTTGCGGGGAGCATTTGCAACTGGTTGGCACCATTTTTGAGTGAATTGCAAATAGTCAGATTTTTGCTGAAATTGAGACCCCGGGGCTTAGGGATTTTTTCGAAAAAAAATTTCCGCCGATTAAGTTGTTGAGGGCTGATTTCTTGTCCTGTGATAAAAAGCCTTCTGTTTCCATCGTCAAAGCTTTCAGGGGAGCATTTGCAACCGGTTGGCACCATTTTTGAGTGAATTGCCAAAAGTCAGATTTTGGCTGAAATTGAGACCCCGGGGCTTAGGGATTTTTTCAAAAAAATATTTTACGCCAGTTAAGTTGTTGAGCGCTGATTTCTTGTCCTGTGATAAAAAGCCTTCTGTTTCGACTGCCAAAGCTTTCAGGGGAGCATTTGCAACCGGTTGGCACCATTTTTGAGTGAATTGCCAAAAGTCAGATTTTTGCTGAAATTGTGACCCCGGGGCTTAGGGATTTTTTCAAAAAAATATTTTCCGCAGCTTAGGTTTTCGAGGGCTTATTTCTTGTCCTGTGATAAAAAGCCTTCTGTTTCCATCGTCAAAGCTTTCAGGGGAGCATTTGCAAACGGGTGGCACCATTTTTGAGTGAATTGCCAAAAGTCAGATTTTTGCTGAAATCGTGACCCCGGGGCTTAGGGATTTTTTTAAAAAAATATTTTCCGCCGGTTAAGTTGTTGAGGGTTGATTTCTTGTCCTATGATAAAAAGCCTTCTGTATCGACTGCCAAACCTTTCAGGGGAGCATTTGCAACGTGCTGGCACCATTTTTGAGTGAATTGCCAAAAGTCAGATTTTTGCTGAAATTGTGACCCCGGGGCTTAGGGATTTTTTCAAAAAAATATTTTCCGCCGGTTAAGTTGTTTAGGGCTGATTTCTTGTCCTGTGATAAAAAGCCTTCTGTTTCCATCGCCAAACCTTTCCGGGGAGCATTTGCAACTGGTTGGCACCATTTTTGAGTGAATTGCCAAAAGTCAGATTTTTGCTGAAATTGTGACCCCGGGCCTTAGGGATTTTTTCAAAAAAATATTTTCCGCCGGTTAAGTTGTTGAGGGCGGATTTCTTGTCCTGTGATAAAAAGCCTTCTGTTTCCATCGTCAAAGCTTTCAGGGGAGCATTTGCAACCGGTTGGCACCATTTTTGAGTGAATTGCCAAAAGTCAGATTTTTGCTGAAATTGTGACCCCGGGGCTTAGGGATTTTTTCAAAAAAATATTTTCCGCAGGTTAGGTTTTCAAGGGCTTATTTCTTGTCCTGTGATAAAAAGCCTTCTGTTTCCATAGCCAAAGCATTCAGGGGAGCCTTTGCAACCTGCTAGCACCATTTTTGAGTGAATTGCCAAAAGTCAGATTTTTGCTGAAATTGTGCCCCCGGGGCTTAGGGATTTTTTCAAAATAATATTTTCCGCAGGTTAGGTTTTTGAGGGCTGATTTCTTGTCCTGTGATAAAAAGCCTTCTGTTTCGACTGCCAAACCTTTCACGGGAGCATTTGCAACGTGCTGGCACCATTTTTGAGTGAATTGCCAAAAGTCAGATTTTTGCTGAAATTGTGAGCCCCGTGCTTAGGGATTTTTTCAAAAAAATATTTTCCGCCGGTTAAGTTGTTGAGGGTTGATTTCTTGTCCTGTGATAAAAAGCCTTCTGTTTCGACTGCCAAACCTTTCAGGGGAGCATTTGCAAACGGGTGGCACCGTTTTTGAGTGAATTGCCAAAAGTCAGATTTTTGCTGAAATTGTGACCCCGGGGCTTAGGGATTTTTTCAAAAAAAAAAATTCCGCCGGTTAAGTTGTTGAGGGCTGATTTCTTGTCCTGTGATAAAAAGCGTTCTGTTTCCATCGCCAAACCTTTCCGGGGAGCATTTGCAACCTGCTAGCACCATTTTTGAGTGAATTGCTAAAAGTCAGATTTTTGCTGAAATTGTGACCATGGGGATTAGGGATTTTTTCAAAAAAATATTTTCAAAAGCCTTCTGTTTCCATCGTCAAAGCTTTCAGGGGAGCATTTGCAACCGGTTGGCACCATTTTTGAGTGAATTGCCAAAAGTCAGATTTTTGCTGAAATTGAGACCCCGGGGCTTAGGGATTTTTTCAAAAAAATATTTTACGCCAGTTAAGTTGTTGAGGGCTGATTTCTTGTCCTGTGATAAAAAGCCTTCTGTTTCCATCGTCAAAGCTTTCAGGGGAGCATTTGCAACCGGTTGGCACCATTTTTGAGTGAATTGCCAAAAGTCAGATTTTTGCTCAAATTGTGACCCCGGGGGTTAGGGATTTTTTCAAAAAAATATTTTCCGCAGGTTAGGTTTTCGAGGGCTTATTTCTTGTCCTGTGATAAAAAGCCTTCTGTTTCCATCGCCATAGCTTTCAGGGGAGCCTTTGCAACCTGCTAGCACCATTTTTGAGTGAATTGCCAAAAGTCAGATTTTTGCTGAAATTGTGACCCCGGGGCTTAGGGATTTTTTTTAAAAAAATATTTTCCGCCGGTTAAGTTCTTGAGGGCTGATTTCTTGTCCTGTGATAAAAAGCCTTCTGTTTCGACTGCCAAACCTTTCAGGGGAGCATTTGCAACTGGTTGGCACCGTTTTTGAGTGAATTGCCAAAAGTCAGATTTTTGCTGAAATTGTGACCCCGGGGCTTAGGGATTTTTTCAAAAAAATATTTTCCGCCGGTTAAGTTCTTGAGGGCTGATTTCTTGTCCTGTGATAAAAAGCCTTCTGTTTCGACTGCCAAAGCTTTCAGGGGAGCATTTGCAACCGGTTGGCACCATTTTTGAGTTAATTGCCAAAAGTCAGATTTTTGCTGAAATTGTGACCCCGGGGCTTAGGGATTTTTTCAAAAAAATATTTTCCGCAGCTTAGGTTTTTGAGGGCTTATTTCTTGTCCTGTGATAAAAAGCCTTCTGTTTCCATCGTCAAAGCTTTCAGGGGAGCATTTGCAACTGGTTGGCACCATTTTTGAGTGAATTGCCAAAAGTCAGATTTTTGCTGAAATCGTGACCCCGGGGCTTAGGGATTTTTTCAAAAAAATATTTTCCGCCGGTTAAGTTGTTGAGGGCTGATTTCTTGTCCTATGATAAAAAGCCTTCTGTATCGACTGCCAAACCTTTCAGGGGAGCATTTGCAACGTGCTGGCACCATTTTTGAGTGAATTGCCAAAAGTCAGATTTTTGCTGAAATTGTGACCCCGGGGCTTAGGGATTTTTCCAAAAAAATATTTTCCGCCGGTTAAGTTGTTTAGGGCTGATTTCTTGTCCTGTGATAAAAAGCCTTCTGTTTCCATCGCCAAACCTTTCCGGGGAGCATTTGCAACTGGTTGGCACCATTTTTGAGTGAATTGCCAAAAGTCAGATTTTTGCTGAAATTGTGACCCCGTGCCTTAGGGATTTTTTCAAAAAAATATTTTCCGCCGGTTAAGTTGTTGAGGGCGGATTTCTTGTCCTGTGATAAAAAGCCTTCTGTTTCCATCGTCAAAGCTTTCAGGGGAGCATTTGCAACCGGTTGGCACCATTTTTGAGTGAATTGCCAAAAGTCAGATTTTTGCTGAAATTGTGACCACGGGGCTTAGGGATTTTTTCAAAATAATATTTTCCGCAGGTTAGGTTTTCAAGGGCTTATTTCTTGTCCTGTGATAAAAAGCCTTCTGTTTCCATAGCCAAAGCATTCAGGGGAGCCTTTGCAACCTGCTAGCACCATTTTTGAGTGAATTGCCAAAAGTCAGATTTTTGCTGAAATTGTGCCCCCGGGGCTTAGGGATTTTTTCAAAATAATATTTTCCGCAGGTTAGGTTTTTGAGGGCTGATTTCTTGTCCTGTGATAAAAAGCCTTCTGTTTCGACTGCCAAACCTTTCACGGGAGCATTTGCGACGTGCTGGCACCATTTTTGAGTGAATTGCCAAAAGTCAGATTTTTGCTGAAATTGTGACCCCAGGGCTTAGGGATTTTTTCAAAAAAATATTTTCCGCCGGTTAAGTTGTTGAGGGTTGATTTCTTGTCCTGTGATAAAAAGCCTTCTGTTTCGACTGCCAAACCTTTCAGGGGAGCATTTGCAAACGGGTGGCACCATTTTTTGAGTGAATTGCCAAAAGTCAGATTTTTGCTGAAATTGTGACCCCGGGGCTTAGGGATTTTTTCAAAAAAATATTTTCCGCCGGTTAAGTTGTTGAGGGCTGATTTCTTGTCCTGTGATAAAAAGCCTTCTGTTTCCATCGCAAAACCTTTGCGGTGAGCATTTGCAACTGGTTGGCACCATTTTTGAGTGAATTGCAAATAGTCAGATTTTTGCTGAAATTGAGACCCCGGGGCTTAGGGATTTTTTCGAAAAAAAATTTCCGCCGGTTAAGTTGTTGAGGGCTGATTTCTTGTCCTGTGATAAAAAGCCTTCTGTTTCTATCGTCAAAGCTTTCAGGGGAGCATTTGCAACCGGTTGGCACCATTTTTGAGTGAATTGCCAAAAGTCAGATTTTGGCTGAAATTGAGACCCCGGGGCTTAGGGATTTTTTCAAAAAAATATTTTACGCCAGTTAAGTTGTTGAGGGCTGATTTCTTGTCCTGTGATAAAAAGCCTTCTGTTTCGACTGTCAAAGCTTTCAGGGGAGCATTTGCAACCGGTTGGCACCATTTTTGAGTGAATTGCCAAAAGTCAGATTTTTGCTGAAATTGTGACCCCGGGGCTTAGGGATTTTTTCAAAAAAATATTTTCCGCAGCTTAGGTTTTCGAGGGCTTATTTCTTGTCCTGTGATAAAAAGCCTTCTGTTTCCATCGTCAAAGCTTTCAGGGGAGCATTTGCAACTGGTTGGCACCATTTTTGAGTGAATTGCCAAAAGTCAGATTTTTGCTGAAATCGTGACCCCGGGGCTTAGGGATTTTTTCAAAAAAATATTTTACGCCAGTTAAGTTGTTGAGGGCTGATTTCTTGTCCTGTGATAAAAAGCCTTCTGTTTCGACTGCCAAAGCTTTCAGGGGAGCATTTGCAACCGGTTGGCACCATTTTTGAGTGAATTGCCAAAAGTCAGATTTTTGCTGAAATTGTGACCCCGGGGCTTAGGGATTTTTTCAAAAAAATATTTTCCGCAGCTTAGGTTTTCGAGGGCTTATTTCTTGTCCTGTGATAAAAAGCCTTCTGTTTCCATCGTCAAAGCTTTCAGGGGAGCATTTGCAACTGGTTGGCACCATTTTTGAGTGAATTGCCAAAAGTCAGATTTTTGCTGAAATCGTGACCCCGGGGCTTAGGGATTTTTTTAAAAAAATATTTTCCGCCGGTTAAGTTGTTGAGGGCTGATTTCTTGTCCTATGATAAAAAGCCTTCTGTATCGACTGCCAAACCTTTCAGGGGAGCATTTGCAACGTGCTGGCACCATTTTTGAGTGAATTGCCAAAAGTCAGATTTTTGCTGAAATTGTGACCCCGGGGCTTAGGGATTTTTTCAAAAAAATATTTTCCGCCGGTTAATTTGTTGAGGGCTTATTTCTTGTCCTGTGATAAAAAGCCTTCTGTTTCGACTGCCAAACCTTTCAGGGGAGCATTTGCAACTGGTTGGCACCATTTTTGAGTGAATTGCCAAAAGTCAGATTTTTGCTGAAATTGTGACCCCGGGCCTTAGGGATTTTTTCAAAAAAATATTTTCCGCCGGTTAAGTTGTTGAGGGCGGATTTCTTGTCCTGTGATAAAAAGCCTTCTGTTTCCATCGTCAAAGCTTTCAGGGGAGCATTTGCAACCGGTTGGCACCATTTTTGAGTGAATTGCCAAAAGTCAGATTTTTGCTGAAATTGTGACCCCGGGGCTTAGGGATTTTTTCAAAAAAATATTTTCCGCAGGTTAGGTTTTCAAGGGCTTATTTCTTGTCCTGTGATAAAAAGCCTTCTCTTTCCATAGCCAAAGCATTCAGGGGAGCCTTTGCAACCTGCTAGCACCATTTTTGAGTGAATTGCCAAAAGTCAGATTTTTGCTGAAATTGTGCCCCCGGGGCTTAGGGATTTTTTCAAAATAATATTTTCCGCAGGTTAGGTTTTTTAGGGCTGATTTCTTGTCCTGTGATAAAAAGCCTTCTGTTTCGACTGCCAAACCTTTCACGGGAGCATTTGCAACGTGCTGGCACCATTTTTGAGTGAATTGCCAAAAGTCAGATTTTTGCTGAAATTGTGACCCCGGGGCTTAGGGATTTTTTCAAAAAAATATTTTCCGCCGGTTAAGTTGTTGAGGGTTGATTTCTTGTCCTGTGATAAAAAGCCTTCTGTTTCGACTGCCAAACCTTTCAGGGGAGCATTTGCAAACGGGTGGCACCATTTTTGAGTGAATTGCCAAAAGTCAGATTTTTGCTGAAATTGTGACCCCGGGGCTAAGGGATTTTTTCAAAAAAATATTTTCCGCCGGTTAAGTTGTTGAGGGCTGATTTCTTGTCCTGTGATAAAAAGCCTTCTGTTTCCATCGCAAAACCTTTGCGGGGAGCATTTGCAACTGGTTGGCACCATTTTTGAGTGAATTGCAAATAGTCAGATTTTTGCTGAAATTGAGACCCCGGGGCTTAGGGATTTTTTCAAAAAAATATTTTCCGCCAGTTAAGTTGTTGACGGCTGATTTCTTGTCCTGTGATAAAAAGCCTTCTGTTTCCATCGTCAAAGCTTTCAGGGGAGCATTTGCAACCGGTTGGCACCATTTTTGAGTGAATTGCCAAAAGTCAGATTTTTGCTGAAATTGAGACCCCGGGGCTTAGGGATTTTTTCAAAAAAATATTTTACGCCAGTTAAGTTGTTGAGGGCTGATTTCTTGTCCTGTGATAAAAAGCCTTCTGTTTCCATTGTCAAAGCTTTCAGGGGAGCATTTGCAACCGGTTGGCACCATTTTTGAGTGAATTGCCAAAAGTCAGATTTTTGCTCAAATTGTGACCCCGGGGGTTAGGGATTTTTTCAAAAAAATATTTTCCGCAGGTTAGGTTTTCGAGGGCTGATTTCTTGTCCTGTGATAAAAAGCCTTCTGTTTCCATCGCCATAGCTTTCAGGGGAGCCTTTGCAACCTGCTAGCACCATTTTTGAGTGAATTGCCAAAAGTCAGATTTTTGCTGAAATTGTGACCCCGGGGCTTAGGGATTTTTTCAAAAAAATATTTTCCGTAGGTTACGTTTTCGAGGGCTTATTTCTTGTCCTGTGATAAAAAAGCTTCTGTTTCCATCGCCAAAGCATTCAGGGGAGCCTTTGCAACCTGCTAGCACCATTTTTGAGTGAATTGCTAAAAGTCAGATTTTTGCTGAAATTGTGACCCCGGGGCTTAGAGATTTTTTCAAAAAAATATTTTCCGCAGCTTAGGTTTTCGAGGGCTTATTTCTTGTCCTGTGATAAAAAGCCTTCTGTTTCCATCGTCAAAGCTTTCAGGGGAGCATTTGCAACCGGTTTGCACCATTTTTGAGTGAATTGCCAAAAGTCAGATTTTTGCTGAAATTGTGACCCCGGGGCTTAGGGATTTTTTCAAAAAAATATTTTCCGCCGGTTAAGTTGTTGAGGGCTGATTTCTTGTCCTGTGATAAAAAGCCTTCTGTTTCCATCGCAAAACCTTTGCGGGGAGCATTTGCAACTGGTTGGCACCATTTTTGAGTGAATTGCAAATAGTCAGATTTTTGCTGAAATTGAGACCCCGGGGCTTAGGGATTTTTTCAAAAAAATATTTTCCGCCAGTTAAGTTGTTGACGGCTGATTTCTTGTCCTGTGATAAAAAGCCTTCTGTTTCCATCGTCAAAGCTTTCAGGGGAGCATTTGCAACCGGTTGGCACCATTTTTGAGTGAATTGCCAAAAGTCAGATTTTTGCTGAAATTGAGACCCCGGGGCTTAGGGATTTTTTCAAAAAAATATTTTAGTCCAGTTAAGTTGTTGAGGGCTGATTTCTTGTCCTGTGATAAAAAGCCTTCTGTTTCCATTGTCAAAGCTTTCAGGGGAGCATTTGCAACCGGTTGGCACCATTTTTGAGTGAATTGCCAAAAGTCAGATTTTTGCTCAAATTGTGACCCCGGGGGTTAGGGATTTTTTCAAAAAAATATTTTCCGCAGGTTAGGTTTTCGAGGGCTTATTTCTTGTCCTGTGATAAAAAGCCTTCTGTTTCCATCGCCATAGCTTTCAGGGGAGCCTTTGCAACCTGCTAGCACCATTTTTGAGTGAATTGCCAAAAGTCAGATTTTTGCTGAAATTGTGACCCCGGGGCTTAGGGATTTTTTTAAAAAAAATATTTTCCGCCGGTTAAGTTGTTGAGGGCTGATTTCTTGTCCTGTGATAAAAAGCCTTCTGTTTCGACTGCCAAACCTTTCAGGGGAGCATTTGCAACTGGTTGGCACCGTTTTTGAGTGAATTGCCAAAAGTCAGATTTTTGCTGAAATTGTGACCCCGGGGCTTAGGGATTTTTTCAAAAAAAAAATTTCCGCCGGTTAAGTTGTTGAGGGCTGATTTCTTGTCCTGTGATAAAAAGCGTTCTGTTTCCATCGCCAAACCTTTCCGGGGAGCATTTGCAACCTGCTAGCACCATTTTTGAGTGAATTGCTAAAAGTCAGATTTTTGCTGAAATTGTGACCCCGGGGCTTAGGGATTTTTTCAAAAAAATATTTTCCGTAGGTTACGTTTTCGAGGGCTTATTTCTTGTCCTGTGATAAAAAAGCTTCTGTTTCCATCGCCAAAGCATTCAGGGGAGCCTTTGCAACCTGCTAGCACCATTTTTGAGTGAATTGCTAAAAGTCAGATTTTTGCTGAAATTGTGACCCCGGGGCTTAGAGATTTTTTCAAAAAAATATTTTCCGCAGCTTAGGTTTTCGAGGGCTTATTTCTTGTCCTGTGATAAAAAGCCTTCTGTTTCCATCGTCAAAGCTTTCAGGGGAGCATTTGCAACCGGTTTGCACCATTTTTGAGTGAATTGCCAAAAGTCAGATTTTTGCTGAAATTGTGACCCCGGGGCTTAGGGATTTTTTCAAAAAAATATTTTCCGCTGGTTAAGTTGTTGAGGGCTGATTTCTTGTCCTGTGATAAAAAGCCTTCTGTTTCCATCGCAAAACCTTTCCGGGGAGCATTTGCAACTGGTTGGCACCATTTTTGAGTGAATTGCCAAAAGTCAGATTTTTGCTCAAATTGTGACCCTGGGGATTAGGGATTTTTTCAAAAAAATATTTTCCGCAGGTTAGGTTTTCGAGGGCTTATTTCTTGTCCTGTGATAAAAAGCCTTCTGTTTCCATCGTCAAAGCTTTCAGGGGAGCCTTTGCAACCGGTTGGCACCATTTTTGAGTGAATTGCCAAAAGTCAGATTTTTGCTGAAATTGTGACCCCGGGGCTTAGGGATTTTTTCAAAAAAATATTTTCCGCCGGTTAAGTTGTTGAGGGCTGATTTCTTGTCCTGTGATAAAAAGCCTTCTGTTTCCATCGTCAAAGCTTTCAGGGGAGCATGTGCAACCGGTTGGCACCATTTTTGAGTGAATTGCCAAAAGTCAGATTTTTGCTGAAATTGTGACCCCGGGGCTTAGGGATTTTTTCAAAAAAATATTTTCCGCCGGTTAAGTTGTTGAGGGCTGATTTCTTGTCCTGTGATAAAAAGCCTTCTGTTTCGACTGCCAAACCTTTCACGGGAGCATTTGCAACGTGCTGGCACCATTTTTGAGTGAATTGCCAAAAGTCAGATTTTTGCTGAAATTGTGAGCCCGGGGCTTAGGGATTTTTTCAAAAAAATATTTTCCGCCGGTTAAGTTGTTGAGGGCTGATTTCTTGTCCTGTGATAAAAAGCCTTCTGTTTCCATCGCAAAACCTTTGCGGGGAGCATTTGCAACTGGTTGGCACCATTTTTGAGTGAATTGCAAATAGTCAGATTTTTGCTGAAATTGAGACCCCGGGGCTTAGGGATTTTTTCAAAAAAATATTTTCCGCCAGTTAAGTTGTTGACGGCTGATTTCTTGTCCTGTGATAAAAAGCCTTCTGTTTCCATCGTCAAAGCTTTCAGGGGAGCATTTGCAACCGGTTGGCACCATTTTTGAGTGAATTGCCAAAAGTCAGATTTTGGCTGAAATTGAGACCCCGGGGCTTAGGGATTTTTTCAAAAAAATATTTTACGCCAGTTAAGTTGTTGAGGGCTGATTTCTTGTCCTGTGATAAAAAGCCTTCTGTTTTGACTGCCAACGCTTTCAGGGGAGCATTTGCAACATGCTGGCACCATTTTTGAGTGAATTGCCAAAAGTCAGATTTTTGCTGAAATTGTGACCCCGGGGCTTAGGGATTTTTTCAAAAAAATATTTTCCGCAGCTTAGGTTTTCGAGGTCTTATTTCTTGTCCTGTGATAAAAAGCCTTCTGTTTCCATCGTCAAAGCTTTCAGGGGAGCATTTGCAACCGGTTGGCACCATTTTTGAGTGAATTGCCAAAAGTCAGATTTTTGCTGAAATTGTGACCCCGGGGCTTAGGGATTTTTTCAAAAAAATATTTTCCGCCGGTTAAGTTGTTGAGGGCTGATTTCTTGTCCTGTGATAAAAAGCCTTCTGTTTCCATCGCAAAACCTTTGCGGGGAGCATTTGCAACTGGTTGGCACCATTTTTGAGTGAATTGCAAATAGTCAGATTTTTGCTGAAATTGAGACCCCGGGGCTTAGGGATTTTTTCAAAAAAATATTTTCCGCCAGTTAAGTTGTTGACGGCTGATTTCTTGTCCTGTGATAAAAAGCCTTCTGTTTCCATCGTCAAAGCTTTCAGGGGAGCATTTGCAACCGGTTGGCACCATTTTTGAGTGAATTGCCAAAAGTCAGATTTTTGCTGAAATTGAGACCCCGGGGCTTAGGGATTTTTTCAAAAAAATATTTTAGTCCAGTTAAGTTGTTGAGGGCTGATTTCTTGTCCTGTGATAAAAAGCCTTCTGTTTCCATTGTCAAAGCTTTCAGGGGAGCATTTGCAACCGGTTGGCACCATTTTTGAGTGAATTGCCAAAAGTCAGATTTTTGCTCAAATTGTGACCCCGGGGGTTAGGGATTTTTTCAAAAAAATATTTTCCGCAGGTTAGGTTTTCGAGGGCTTATTTCTTGTCCTGTGATAAAAAGCCTTCTGTTTCCATCGCCATAGCTTTCAGGGGAGCCTTTGCAACCTGCTAGCACCATTTTTGAGTGAATTGCCAAAAGTCAGATTTTTGCTGAAATTGTGACCCCGGGGCTTAGGGATTTTTTTAAAAAAAATATTTTCCGCCGGTTAAGTTGTTGAGGGCTGATTTCTTGTCCTGTGATAAAAAGCCTTCTGTTTCGACTGCCAAACCTTTCAGGGGAGCATTTGCAACTGGTTGGCACCGTTTTTGAGTGAATTGCCAAAAGTCAGATTTTTGCTGAAATTGTGACCCCGGGGCTTAGGGATTTTTTCAAAAAAAAAATTTCCGCCGGTTAAGTTGTTGAGGGCTGATTTCTTGTCCTGTGATAAAAAGCGTTCTGTTTCCATCGCCAAACCTTTCCGGGGAGCATTTGCAACCTGCTAGCACCATTTTTGAGTGAATTGCTAAAAGTCAGATTTTTGCTGAAATTGTGACCCCGGGGCTTAGGGATTTTTTCAAAAAAATATTTTCCGTAGGTTACGTTTTCGAGGGCTTATTTCTTGTCCTGTGATAAAAAAGCTTCTGTTTCCATCGCCAAAGCATTCAGGGGAGCCTTTGCAACCTGCTAGCACCATTTTTGAGTGAATTGCTAAAAGTCAGATTTTTGCTGAAATTGTGACCCCGGGGCTTAGAGATTTTTTCAAAAAAATATTTTCCGCAGCTTAGGTTTTCGAGGGCTTATTTCTTGTCCTGTGATAAAAAGCCTTCTGTTTCCATCGTCAAAGCTTTCAGGGGAGCATTTGCAACCGGTTTGCACCATTTTTGAGTGAATTGCCAAAAGTCAGATTTTTGCTGAAATTGTGACCCCGGGGCTTAGGGATTTTTTCAAAAAAATATTTTCCGCTGGTTAAGTTGTTGAGGGCTGATTTCTTGTCCTGTGATAAAAAGCCTTCTGTTTCCATCGCAAAACCTTTCCGGGGAGCATTTGCAACTGGTTGGCACCATTTTTGAGTGAATTGCCAAAAGTCAGATTTTTGCTCAAATTGTGACCCTGGGGATTAGGGATTTTTTCAAAAAAATATTTTCCGCAGGTTAGGTTTTCGAGGGCTTATTTCTTGTCCTGTGATAAAAAGCCTTCTGTTTCCATCGTCAAAGCTTTCAGGGGAGCCTTTGCAACCGGTTGGCACCATTTTTGAGTGAATTGCCAAAAGTCAGATTTTTGCTGAAATTGTGACCCCGGGGCTTAGGGATTTTTTCAAAAAAATATTTTCCGCCGGTTAAGTTGTTGAGGGCTGATTTCTTGTCCTGTGATAAAAAGCCTTCTGTTTCCATCGTCAAAGCTTTCAGGGGAGCATGTGCAACCGGTTGGCACCATTTTTGAGTGAATTGCCAAAAGTCAGATTTTTGCTGAAATTGTGACCCCGGGGCTTAGGGATTTTTTCAAAAAAATATTTTCCGCCGGTTAAGTTGTTGAGGGCTGATTTCTTGTCCTGTGATAAAAAGCCTTCTGTTTCGACTGCCAAACCTTTCACGGGAGCATTTGCAACGTGCTGGCACCATTTTTGAGTGAATTGCCAAAAGTCAGATTTTTGCTGAAATTGTGAGCCCGGGGCTTAGGGATTTTTTCAAAAAAATATTTTCCGCCGGTTAAGTTGTTGAGGGCTGATTTCTTGTCCTGTGATAAAAAGCCTTCTGTTTCCATCGCAAAACCTTTGCGGGGAGCATTTGCAACTGGTTGGCACCATTTTTGAGTGAATTGCAAATAGTCAGATTTTTGCTGAAATTGAGACCCCGGGGCTTAGGGATTTTTTCAAAAAAATATTTTCCGCCAGTTAAGTTGTTGACGGCTGATTTCTTGTCCTGTGATAAAAAGCCTTCTGTTTCCATCGTCAAAGCTTTCAGGGGAGCATTTGCAACCGGTTGGCACCATTTTTGAGTGAATTGCCAAAAGTCAGATTTTGGCTGAAATTGAGACCCCGGGGCTTAGGGATTTTTTCAAAAAAATATTTTACGCCAGTTAAGTTGTTGAGGGCTGATTTCTTGTCCTGTGATAAAAAGCCTTCTGTTTTGACTGCCAACGCTTTCAGGGGAGCATTTGCAACATGCTGGCACCATTTTTGAGTGAATTGCCAAAAGTCAGATTTTTGCTGAAATTGTGACCCCGGGGCTTAGGGATTTTTTCAAAAAAATATTTTCCGCAGCTTAGGTTTTCGAGGTCTTATTTCTTGTCCTGTGATAAAAAGCCTTCTGTTTCCATCGTCAAAGCTTTCAGGGGAGCATTTGCAACCGGTTGGCACCATTTTTGAGTGAATTGCCAAAAGTCAGATTTTTGCTGAAATTGTGACCACGGGGCATTGGGATTTTTTCAAAAAAAAAATTTCCGCCGGTTAAGTTGTTGAGGGCTGATATCTTGTCCTGTGATAAAAAGCCTTCTGTTTCCATCGCCAAACCTTTCCGTGGAGCATTTGCAACTGGTTGGCACCATTTTTGAGTGAATTGCCAAAAGTCAGATTTTTGCTGAAATTGTGACCCCGGGGCTTAGGGATTTTTTCAAAAAAATATTTTCCGCAGGTTAAGTTATTGAGGGCTGATTTCTTGTCCTGTGATAAAAAGCCTTCTGTTTCCATCGTCAAAGCTTTCAGGGGAGCATTTGCAACCGGTTGGCACCATTTTTGAGTGAATTGCCAAAAGTCAGATTTTTGCTGAAATTGTGACCCCGGGGCTTAGGGATTTTTTCAAAAAAATATTTTCCGCAGCTTAGGTTTTCGAGGGCTTATTTCTTGTCCTGTGATAAAAAGCCTTCTGTTTCCATCGTCAAAGCTTTCAGGGGAGCATTTGCAACCGGTTGGCACCATTTTTGAATGAATTGCCAAAAGTCAGATTTTTGCTGAAATTGTGACCACGGGGCATTGGGATTTTTTCAGAAAAATATTTTCCGCCAGTTAAGTTGTTGAGGGCTGATTTCTTGTCCTGTGATAAAAAGCCTTCTGTTTCGACTGCCAAACCTTTCAGGGGAGCATTTGCAACTGGTTGGCACCATTTTTGAGTGAATTGCCAAAAGTCAGATTTTTGCTGAAATTGTGACCCCGGGGCTTAGGGATTTTTTCAAAAAAAAAATTTCCGCCGGTTAAGTTGTTGAGGGCTGATATCTTGTCCTGTGATAAAAAGCCTTCTGTTTCCATCGCCAAACCTTTCCGGGGAGCATTTGCAACTGGTTGGCACCATTTTTGAGTGAATTGCCAAAAGTCAGATTTTTGCTGAAATTGTGACCCCGGGGCTTAGGGATTTTTTCAAAAAAATATTTTCCGCCGGTTAAGTTGTTCAGGGCTGATTTTTTGTCCTGTGATAAAAAGCCTGATGTTTCCATCGTCAAAGCTTTCAGGGGAGCATTTGCAACCGGTTGGCACCATTTTTGAGTGAATTGCCAAAAGTCAGATTTTGGCTGAAATTGAGACCCCGGGGCTTAGGGATTTTTTCAAAAAAATATTTTACGCCAGTTAAGTTGTTGAGGGCTGATTTCTTGTCCTGTGATAAAAAGCCTTCTGTTTCGACTGCCAAACCTTTCAGGGGAGCATTTGCAACCGGTTGGCACCATTTTTGAGTGAATTGCCAAAAGTCAGATTTTTGCTGAAATTGTGACCCCGGGGCTTAGGGATTTTTTCAAAAAAATATTTTCCGCAGCTTAGGTTTTCGAGGGCTTATTTCTTGTCCTGTGATAAAAAGCCTTCTGTTTCCATCGTCAAAGCTTTCAGGGGAGCATTTGCAACTGGTTGGCACCATTTTTGAGTGAATTGCCAAAAGTCAGATTTTTGCTGAAATCGTGACCCCGGGGCTTAGGGATTTTTTCAAAAAAATATTTTCCGCCGGTTAAGTTGTTGAGGGCTGATTTCTTGTCCTATGATAAAAAGCCTTCTGTATCGACTGCCAAACCTTTCAGGGGAGCATTTGCAACGTGCTGGCACCATTTTTGAGTGAATTGCCAAAAGTCAGATTTTTGCTGAAATTGTGACCCCGGGGCTTAGGGATTTTTTCAAAAAAATATTTTCCGCCGGTTAAGTTGTTTAGGGCTGATTTCTTGTCCTGTGATAAAAAGCCTTCTGTTTCCATCGCCAAACCTTTCCGGGGAGCATTTGCAACTGGTTGGCACCATTTTTGAGTGAATTGCCAAAAGTCAGATTTTTGCTGAAATTGTGACCCCGGGGTTTAGGGATTTTTTCAAAAAAATATTTTCCGCAGGTTAGGTTTTCGAGGGCTGATTTCTTGTCCTGTGATAAAAAGCCTTCGGTTTCCATCGCCAAAGCTTTCAGGGGAGCCTTTGCAACCTGTTAGCACCATTTTTGAGTGAATTGCCAAAAGTCAGATTTTTGCTGAAATTGTGACCCCGGGGCTTAGGGATTTTTTCGAAAAAAAATTTCCGCCGGTTAAGTTGTTGAGGGCTGATTTCTTGTCCTGTGATAAAAAGCCTTCTGTTTCCATCGTCAAAGCTTTCAGGGGAGCATTTGCAACCGGTTGGCACCATTTTTGAGTGAATTGCCAAAAGTCAGATTTTTGCTGAAATTGTGACCCCGGGGCTTAGGGATTTTTTCAAAAAAATATTTTCCGCCGGTTAAGTTGTTGAGGGCTGATTTTTTGTCCTGTGATAAAAAGCCTGATGTTTCCATCGTCAAAGCTTTCAGGGGAGCATTTGCAACCGGTTGGCACCATTTTTGAGTGAATTGCCAAAAGTCAGATTTTGGCTGAAATTGAGACCCCGGGGCTTAGGGATTTTTTCAAAAAAATATTTTACGCCAGTTAAGTTGTTGAGGGCTGATTTCTTGTCCTGTGATAAAAAGCCTTCTGTTTCGACTGCCAAAGCTTTCAGGGGAGCATTTGCAACCGGTTGGCACCATTTTGGAGTGAATTGCCAAAAGTCAGATTTTTGCTGAAATTGTGACCCCGGGGCTTAGGGATTTTTTCAAAAAAATATTTTCCGCAGCTTAGGTTTTCGAGGGCTTATTTCTTGTCCTGTGATAAAAAGCCTTCTGTTTCCATCGTCAAAGCTTTCAGGGGAGCATTTGCAACTGGTTGGCACCATTTTTGAGTGAATTGCCAAAAGTCAGATTTTTGCTGAAATCGTGACCCCGGGGCTTAGGGATTTTTTCAAAAAAATTTTTTCCGCCGGTTAAGTTGTTGAGGGCTGATTTCTTGTCCTATGATAAAAAGCCTTCTGTATCGACTGCCAAACCTTTCAGGGGAGCATTTGCAACGTGCTGGCACCATTTTTGAGTGAATTGCCAAAAGTCAGATTTTTGCTGAAATTGTGACCCCGGGGCTTAGGGATTTTTTCAAAAAAATATTTTCCGCCGGTTAAGTTGTTTAGGGCTGATTTCTTGTCCTGTGATAAAAAGCCTTCTGTTTCCATCGCCAAACCTTTCCGGGGAGCATTTGCAACTGGTTGGCACCATTTTTGAGTGAATTGCCAAAAGTCAGATTTTTGCTGAAATTGTGACCCCGGGGTTTAGGGATTTTTTCAAAAAAATATTTTCCGCAGGTTAGGTTTTCGAGGGCTGATTTCTTGTCCTGTGATAAAAAGCCTTCGGTTTCCATCGCCAAAGCTTTCAGGGGAGCCTTTGCAACCTGTTAGCACCATTTTTGAGTGAATTGCCAAAAGTCAGATTTTTGCTGAAATTGTGACCCCGGGGCTTAGGGATTTTTTCGAAAAAAAATTTCCGCCGGTTAAGTTGTTGAGGGCTGATTTCTTGTCCTGTGATAAAAAGCCTTCGGTTTCCATCGTCAAAGCTTTCAGGGGAGCATTTGCAACCGGTTGGCACCATTTTTGATTGAATTACCAAAAGTCAGATTTTTGCTGATATTGTGACCCCGGGGCTTAGGGATTTTTTCAAAAAAATATTTTCCGCCGGTTAATTTGTTGAGGGCTGATTTCTTGTCCTGTGATAAAAAGCCTTCTGTTTCCATAGCCAAAGCATTCAGGGGAGCCTTTGCAACTTACTAGCACCATTTTTGAGTGAATTGCCAAAAGTCAGATTTTTGCTGAAATTGTGACCCCGGGGCTTAGGGATTTTTTCAAAAAAATATTTTCCGCCGGTTAATTTGTTGAGGGCTGATTTCTTGTCCTGTGATAAAAAGCCTTCTGTTTCCATCGTCAAAGCTTTCAGGGGAGCATTTGCAACCGGTTGGCACCATTTTTGAGTGAATTGCCAAAAGTCAGATTTTTGCTGAAATTGTGACCCCGGGGCTTAGGGATTTTTTCAAAAAAATATTTTCCGCCGGTTAAGTTGTTGAGGGCTGATTTTTTGTCCTGTGATAAAAAGCCTGATGTTTCCATCGTCAAAGCTTTCAGGGGAGCATTTGCAACCGGTTGGCACCATTTTTGAGTGAATTGCCAAAAGTCAGATTTTGGCTGAAATTGAGACCCCGGGGCTTAGGGATTTTTTCAAAAAAATATTTTACGCCAGTTAAGTTGTTGAGGGCTGATTTCTTGTCCTGTGATAAAAAGCCTTCTGTTTCGACTGCCAAAGCTTTCAGGGGAGCATTTGCAACCGGTTGGCACCATTTTTGAGTGAATTGCCAAAAGTCAGATTTTTGCTGAAATTGTGACCCCGGGGCTTAGGGATTTTTTCAAAAAAATATTTTCCGCAGCTTAGGTTTTCGAGGGCTTATTTCTTGTCCTGTGATAAAAAGCCTTCTGTTTCCATCGTCAAAGCTTTCAGGGGAGCATTTGCAACTGGTTGGCACCATTTTTGAGTGAATTGCCAAAAGTCAGATTTTTGCTGAAATCGTGACCCCGGGGCTTAGGGATTTTTTCAAAAAAATATTTTCCGCCGGTTAAGTTGTTGAGGGCTGATTTCTTGTCCTATGATAAAAAGCCTTCTGTATCGACTGCCAAACCTTTCAGGGGAGCATTTGCAACGTGCTGGCACCATTTTTGAGTGAATTGCCAAAAGTCAGATTTTTGCTGAAATTGTGACCCCGGGGCTTAGGGATTTTTTCAAAAAAATATTTTCCGCCGGTTAAGTTGTTTAGGGCTGATTTCTTGTCCTGTGATAAAAAGCCTTCTGTTTCCATCGCCAAACCTTTCCGGGGAGCATTTGCAACTGGTTGGCACCATTTTTGAGTGAATTGCCAAAAGTCAGATTTTTGCTGAAATTGTGACCCCGGGGTTTAGGGATTTTTTCAAAAAAATATTTTCCGCAGGTTAGGTTTTCGAGGGCTGATTTCTTGTCCTGTGATAAAAAGCCTTCGGTTTCCATCGCCAAAGCTTTCAGGGGAGCATTTGCAACGTGCTGGCACCATTTTTGAGTGAATTGCCAAAAGTCAGATTTTTGCTGAAATTGTGACCCCGGGGCTTAGGGATTTTTTCGAAAAAAAATTTCCGCCGGTTAAGTTGTTGAGGGCTGATTTCTTGTCCTGTGATAAAAAGCCTTCTGTTTCCATCGCCAAACCTTTCCGGGGAGCATTTGCAACTGGTTGGCACCATTTTTGAGTGAATTGCCAAAAGTCAGATTTTTGCTGAAATTGTGACCCCGGGGTTTAGGGATTTTTTCAAAAAAATATTTTCCGCAGGTTAGGTTTTCGAGGGCTGATTTTTTGTCCTGTGATAAAAAGCCTTCGGTTTCCATCGCCAAAGCTTTCAGGGGAGCCTTTGCAACCTGTTAGCACCATTTTTGAGTGAATTGCCAAAAGTCAGATTTTTGCTGAAATTGTGACCCCGGGGCTTAGGGATTTTTTCGAAAAAAAATTTCCGCCGGTTAAGTTGTTGAGGGCTGATTTCTTGTCCTGTGATAAAAAGCCTTCTGTTTCCATCGTCAAAGCTTTCAGGGGAGCATTTGCAACCGGTTGGCACCATTTTTGATTGAATTACCAAAAGTCAGATTTTTGCTGATATTGTGACCCCGGGGCTTAGGGATTTTTTCAAAAAAATATTTTCCGCCGGTTAATTTGTTGAGGGCTGATTTCTTGTCCTGTGATAAAAAGCCTTCTGTTTCCATAGCCAAAGCATTCAGGGGAGCCTTTGCAACTTACTAGCACCATTTTTGAGTGAATTGCCAAAAGTCAGATTTTTGCTGAAATTGTGCCCCCGGGGCTTAGGGATTTTTTCAAAATAATATTTTCCGCAGGTTTGGTTTTTGAGGGCTGATTTCTTGTCCTGTGATAAAAAGCCTTCTGTTTCGACTGCCAAACCTTTCACGGGAGCATTTGCAACGTGCTGGCACCATTTTTGAGTGAATTGCCAAAAGTCAGATTTTTGCTGAAATTGTGAGCCCGGGGCTTAGGGATTTTTTCAAAAAAATATTTTCCGCCGGTTAAGTTGTTGAGGGCTGATATCTTGTCCTGTGATAAAAAGCCTTCTGTTTCCATCGCCAAACCTTTCCGGGGAGCATTTGCAACTGGTTGGCACCATTTTTGAGTGAATTGCCAAAAGTCAGATTTTTGCTGAAATTGTGACCCCGGGGCTTAGGGATTTTTTTAAAAAAATATTTTCCGCAGGTTAAGTTATTGAGGGCTGATTTCTTGTCCTGTGATAAAAAGCCTTCTGTTTCCATCGTCAAAGCTTTCAGGGGAGCATTTGCAACCGGTTGGCACCATTTTTGAGTGAATTGCCAAAAGTCAGATTTTTGCTGAAATTGTGACCCCGGGGCTTAGGGATTTTTTCGAAAAAAAATTTCCGCCGGTTAAGTTGTTGAGGGCTGATTTCTTGTCCTGTGATAAAAAGCCTTCTGTTTCCATAGCCAAAGCATTCAGGGGAGCCTTTGCAACCTACTAGCACCATTTTTGAGTGAATTGCCAAAAGTCAGATTTTTGCTGAAATTGTGACCCCGGGGCTTAGGGATTTTTTCAAAAAAATATTTTCCGCAGGTTAAGTTATTGAGGGCTGATTTCTTGTCCTGTGATAAAAAGCCTTCTGTTTCCATCGTCAAAGCTTTCAGGGGAGCATTTGCAACCGGTTGGCACCAATTTTGAGTGAATTGCCAAAAGTCAGATTTTTGCTGAAATTGTGACCCCGGGGCTTAGGGATTTTTTCAAAAAAATATTTTCCGCCGGTTAAGTTGTTGAGGGCTGATTTCTTGTCCTGTGATAAAAAGCCTTCTGTTTCCATCGTCAAAGCTTTCAGGGGAGCATTTGCAACCGGTTGGCACCATTTTTGAGTGAATTGCCAAAAGTCAGATTTTGGCTGAAATTGAGACCCCGGGGCTTAGGGATTTTTTCAAAAAAATATTTTCCGCCGGTTAAGTTGTTTAGGGCTGATTTCTTGTCCTGTGATAAAAACCCTTCTGTTTCGATCGCCAAACCTTTCCGGGGAGCATTTGCAACTGGTTGGCACCATTTTTGAGTGAATTGCCAAAAGTCAGATTTTTGCTGAAATTGTGACCCCGGGGTTTAGGGATTTTTTCAAAAAAATATTTTCCGCAGGTTAGGTTTTCGAGGGCTGATTTCTTGTCCTGTGATAAAAAGCCTTCGGTTTCCATTGCCAAAGCTTTCAGGGGAGCCTTTGCAACCTGTTAGCACCATTTTTGAGTGAATTGCCAAAAGTCAGATTTTTGCTGAAATTGTGACCCCGGGGCTTAGGGATTTTTTCGGAAAAAAAATTCCGCCGGTTAAGTTGTTGAGGGCTGATTTCTTGTCCTGTGATAAAAAGCCTTCTGTTTCCATCGTCAAAGCTTTCAGGGGAGCATTTGCAACCGGTTGGCACCATTTTTGATTGAATTACCAAAAGTCAGATTTTTGCTGATATTGT
The DNA here is from genome assembly GCF_965112155.1 of Podarcis liolepis. Classification (NCBI taxonomy): domain Eukaryota; kingdom Metazoa; phylum Chordata; class Lepidosauria; order Squamata; family Lacertidae; genus Podarcis; species Podarcis liolepis. The sequence goes on from NC_139565.1 coordinate 16,649,885, forward strand.
GACCCCGGGGCTTAGGGATTTTTTCAAAAAAATATTTTCCGCCGGTTAATTTGTTGAGGGCTGATTTCTTGTCCTGTGATAAAAAGCCTTCTGTTTCCATAGCCAAAGCATTCAGGGGAGCCTTTGCAACCTACTAGCACCATTTTTGAGTGAATTGCCAAAAGTCAGATTTTTGCTGAAATTGTGCCCCCGGGGCTTAGGGATTTTTTCAAAATAATATTTTCCACAGGTTAGGTTTTTGAGGGCTGATTTCTTGTCCTGTGATAAAAAGCCTTCTGTTTCGACTGCCAAACCTTTCACGGGAGCATTTGCAACGTGCTGGCACCATTTTTGAGTGAATTGCCAAAAGTCAGATTTTTGCTGAAATTGTGAGCCCGGGGCTTAGGGATTTTTTCAAAAAAATATTTTCCGCCGGTTAAGTTGTTGAGGACTGATATCTTGTCCTGTGATAAAAAGCCTTCTGTTTCCATCGCCAAACCTTTCCGGGGAGCATTTGCAACTGGTTGGCACCATTTTTGAGTGAATTGCCAAAAGTCAGATTTTTGCTGAAATTGTGACCCCGGGGCTTAGGGATTTTTTCAAAAAAATATTTTCCGCAGGTTAAGTTATTGAGGGCTGATTTCTTGTCCTGTGATAAAAAGCCTTCTGTTTCCATCGTCAAAGCTTTCAGGGGAGCATTTGCAACCGGTTGGCACCATTTTTGAGTGAATTGCCAAAAGTCAGATTTTTGCTGAAATTGTGACCCCGGGGCTTAGGGATTTTTTCAAAAAAATATTTTCCGCCGGTTAAGTTGTTGAGGGCTGATTTCTTGTCCTGTGATAAAAAGCCTTCTGTTTCCATCGTCAAAGCTTTCAGGGGAGCATTTGCAACCGGTTGCCACCATTTTTCAGTGAATTGCCAAAAGTCAGATTTTTGCTGAAATTGTGCCCCCGGGGCTTAGGGATTTTTTCAAAATAATATTTTCCGCAGGTTAGGTTTTTGAGGGCTGATTTCTTGTCCTGTGATAAAAAGCCTTCTGTTTCGACTGCCAAAGCTTTCAGGGGAGCATTTGCAACCGGTTGGCACCATTTTTGAGTGAATTGCCAAAAGTCAGATTTTTGCTGAAATTGTGACCCCGGGGCTTAGGGATTTTTTCAAAAAAATATTTTCCGCCGGTTAAGTTGCTTAGGGCTGATTTCTTGTCCTGTGATAAAAAGCCTTCTGTTTCCATCGCCAAACCTTTCCGGGGAGCATTTGCAACTGGTTGGCACCATTTTTGAGTGAATTGCCAAAAGTCAGATTTTTGCTGAAATTGTGACCCCGGGGTTTAGGGATTTTTTCAAAAAAATATTTTCCGCAGGTTAGGTTTTCGAGGGCTGATTTCTTGTCCTGTGATAAAAAGCCTTCGGTTTCCATCGCCAAAGCTTTCAGGGGAGCCTTTGCAACCTGTTAGCACCATTTTTGAGTGAATTGCCAAAAGTCAGATTTTTGCTGAAATTGTGACCCCGGGGCTTAGGGATTTTTTCGAAAAAAAATTTCCGCCGGTTAAGTTGTTGAGGGCTGATTTCTTGTCCTGTGATAAAAAGCCTTCTGTTTCCATCGTCAAAGCTTTCAGGGGAGCATTTGCAACCGGTTGGCACCATTTTTGATTGAATTACCAAAAGTCAGATTTTTGCTGATATTGTGACCCCGGGGCTTAGGGATTTTTTCAAAAAAATATTTTCCGCCGGTTAATTTGTTGAGGGCTGATTTCTTGTCCTGTGATAAAAAGCCTTCTGTTTCCATAGCCAAAGCATTCAGGGGAGCCTTTGCAACCTACTAGCACCATTTTTGAGTGAATTGCCAAAAGTCAGATTTTTGCTGAAATTGTGACCCCGGGGCTTAGGGATTTTTTCGAAAAAATATTTTCCGCCGGTTAAGTTGTTGAGGGCTGATTTCTTGTCCTATGATAAAAAGCCTTCTGTATCGACTGCCAAACCTTTCAGGGGAGCATTTGCAACGTGCTGGCACCATTTTTGAGTGAATTGCCAAAAGTCAGATTTTTGCTGAAATTGTGACCCCGGGGCTTAGGGATTTTTTCAAAAAAATATTTTCCGCCGGTTAAGTTGTTTAGGGCTGATTTCTTGTCCTGTGATAAAAAGCCTTCTGTTTCCATCGCCAAACCTTTCCGGGGAGCATTTGCAACTGGTTGGCACCATTTTTGAGTGAATTGCCAAAAGTCAGATTTTTGCTGAAATTGTGACCCCGGGGTTTAGGGATTTTTTCAAAAAAATATTTTCCGCAGGTTAGGTTTTCGAGGGCTGATTTCTTGTCCTGTGATAAAAAGCCTTTGGTTTCCATCGCCAAAGCTTTCAGGGGAGCCTTTGCAACCTGTTAGCACCATTTTTGAGTGAATTGCCAAAAGTCAGATTTTTGCTGAAATTGTGACCCCGGGGCTTAGGGATTTTTTCGGAAAAAAAATTCCGCCGGTTAAGTTGTTGAGGGCTGATTTCTTGTCCTGTGATAAAAAGCCTTCTGTTTCCATCGTCAAAGCTTTCAGGGGAGCATTTGCAACCGGTTGGCACCATTTTTGATTGAATTACCAAAAGTCAGATTTTTGCTGATATTGTGACCCCGGGGCTTAGGGATTTTTTCAAAAAAATATTTTCCGCCGGTTAATTTGTTGAGGGCTGATTTCTTGTCCTGTGATAAAAAGCCTTCTGTTTCCATAGCCAAAGCATTCAGGGGAGCCTTTGCAACCTACTAGCACCATTTTTGAGTGAATTGCCAAAAGTCAGATTTTTGCTGAAATTGTGCCCCCGGGGCTTAGGGATTTTTTCAAAAAAATATTTTCCGCAGCTTAGGTTTTTGAGGGCTGATTTCTTGTCCTGTGATAAAAAGCCTTCTGTTTCGACTGCCAAACCTTTCCGGGGAGCATTTGCAACTGGTTGGCACCATTTTTGAGTGAATTGCCAAAAGCCAGATTTTTGCTGAAATTGTGAGCCCGGGGCTTAGGGATTTTTTCAAAAAAATATTTTCCGCCGGTTAAGTTGTTGAGGGCTGATATCTTGTCCTGTGATAAAAAGCCTTCTGTTTCCATCGCCAAACCTTTCCGGGGAGCATTTGCAACTGGTTGGCACCATTTTTGAGTGAATTGCCAAAAGTCAGATTTTTGCTGAAATTGTGACCCCGGGGCTTAGGGATTTTTTCAAAAAAATATTTTCCGCAGGTTAAGTTATTGAGGGCTGATTTCTTGTCCTGTGATAAAAAGCCTTCTGTTTCCATCGTCAAAGCTTTCAGGGGAGCATTTGCAACCGGTTGGCACCATTTTTGAGTGAATTGCCAAAAGTCAGATTTTTGCTGAAATTGTGACCCCGGGGCTTAGGGATTTTTTCAAAAAAATATTTTCCGCCGGTTAAGTTGTTGAGGGCTGATTTCTTGTCCTGTGATAAAAAGCCTTCTGTTTCCATCGTCAAAGCTTTCAGGGGAGCATTTGCAACCGGTTGCCACCATTTTTGAGTGAATTGCCAAAAGTCAGATTTTGGCTGAAATTGAGACCCCGGGGCTTAGGGATTTTTTCAAAAAAATATTTTACGCCAGTTAAGTTGTTGAGGGCTGATTTCTTGTCCTGTGATAAAAAGCCTTCTGTTTCGACTGCCAAAGCTTTCAGGGGAGCATTTGCAACCGGTTGGCACCATTTTTGAGAGTATTGCCAAAAGTCAGATTTTTGCTGAAATTGTGACCCCGGGGCTTAGGGATTTTTTCAAAAAAATATTTTCCGCCGGTTAAGTTGTTTAGGGCTGATTTCTTGTCCTGTGATAAAAAGCCTTCTGTTTCCATCGCCAAACCTTTCCGGGGAGCATTTGCAACTGGTTGGCACCATTTTTGAGTGAATTGCCAAAAGTCAGATTTTTGCTGAAATTGTGACCCCGGGGTTTAGGGATTTTTTCAAAAAAATATTTTCCGCAGGTTAGGTTTTCGAGGGCTGATTTCTTGTCCTGTGATAAAAAGCCTTCGGTTTCCATCGCCAAAGCTTTCAGGGGAGCCTTTGCAACCTGTTAGCACCATTTTTGAGTGAATTGCCAAAAGTCAGATTTTTGCTGAAATTGTGACCCCGGGGCTTAGGGATTTTTTCGAAAAAAAAATTCCGCGGGTAAAGTTGTTGAGGGCTGATTTCTTGTCCTGTGATAAAAAGCCTTCTGTTTCCATCGTCAAAGCTTTCAGGGGAGCATTTGCAACCGGTTGGCACCATTTTTGATTGAATTACCAAAAGTCAGATTTTTGCTGATATTGTGACCCCGGGGCTTAGGGATTTTTTCAAAAAAATATTTTCCGCCGGTTAATTTGTTGAGGGCTGATTTCTTGCCCTGTGATAAAAAGCCTTCTGTTTCCATCGTCAAAGCTTTCAGGGGAGCATTTGCAACCGGTTGGCACCATTTTTGAGTGAATTGCCAAAAGTCAGATTTTTGCTGAAATTGTGACCCCGGGGCTTAGGGATTTTTTCAAAAAAATATTTTCCGCAGGTTAGGTTTTCAAGGGCTTATTTCTTGTCCTGTGATAAAAAGCCTTCTGTTTCCATAGCCAAAGCATTCAGGGGAGCCTTTGCAACCTGCTAGCACCATTTTTGAGTGAATTGCCAAAAGTCAGATTTTTGCTGAAATTGTGCCCCCGGGGCTTAGGGATTTTTTCAAAAAAATATTTTCCGCAGGTTAGGTTTTCAAGGGCTTATTTCTTGTCCTGTGATAAAAAGCCTTCTGTTTCCATAGCCAAAGCATTCAGGGGAGCCTTTGCAACCTGCTAGCACCATTTTTGAGTGAATTGCCAAAAGTCAGATTTTTGCTGAAATTGTGCCCCCGGGGCTTAGGGATTTTTTCAAAAAAATATTTTACGCCAGTTAAGTTGTTGAGGGCTGATTTCTTGTCCTGTGATAAAAAGCCTTCTGTTTCCATCGTCAAAGCTTTCAGGGGAGCATTTGCAACCGGTTGGCACCATTTTTGAGTGAATTGCCAAAAGTCAGATTTTTGCTCAAATTGTGACCCCGGGGGTTAGGGATTTTTTCAAAAAAATATTTTCCGCAGGTTAGGTTTTCGAGGGCTTATTTCTTGTCCTGTGATAAAAAGCCTTCTGTTTCCATCGCCATAGCTTTCAGGGGAGCCTTTGCAACCTGCTAGCACCATTTTTGAGTGAATTGCCAAAAGTCAGATTTTTGCTGAAATTGTGACCCCGGGGCTTAGGGATTTTTTTAAAAAAAATATTTTCCGCCGGTTAAGTTGTTGAGGGCTGATTTCTTGTCCTGTGATAAAAAGCCTTCTGTTTCGACTGCCAAACCTTTCAGGGGAGCATTTGCAACTGGTTGGCACCGTTTTTGAGTGAATTGCCAAAAGTCAGATTTTTGCTGAAATTGTGACCCCGGGGCTTAGGGATTTTTTCAAAAAAAAAATTTCCGCCGGTTAAGTTGTTGAGGGCTGATTTCTTGTCCTGTGATAAAAAGCGTTCTGTTTCCATCGCCAAACCTTTCCGGGGAGCATTTGCAACCTGCTAGCACCATTTTTGAGTGAATTGCTAAAGGTCAGATTTTTGCTGAAATTGTGACCCCGGGGCTTAGGGATTTTTTCAAAAAAATATTTTCCGTAGGTTAGGTTTTCGAGGGCTTATTTCTTGTCCTGTGATAAAAAGCCTTCTGTTTCCATCGCCATAGCTTTCAGGGGAGCCTTTGCAACCTGCTAGCACCATTTTTGAGTGAATTGCCAAAAGTCAGATTTTTGCTGAAATTGTGACCCCGGGGCTTAGGGATTTTTTTAAAAAAAATATTTTCCGCCGGTTAAGTTGTTGAGGGCTGATTTCTTGTCCTGTGATAAAAAGCCTTCTGTTTCGACTGCCAAACCTTTCAGGGGAGCATTTGCAACTGGTTGGCACCGTTTTTGAGTGAATTGCCAAAAGTCAGATTTTTGCTGAAATTGTGACCCCGGGGCTTAGGGATTTTTTCAAAAAAAAAATTTCCGCCGGTTAAGTTGTTGAGGGCTGATTTCTTGTCCTGTGATAAAAAGCGTTCTGTTTCCATCGCCAAACCTTTCCGGGGAGCATTTGCAACCTGCTAGCACCATTTTTGAGTGAATTGCTAAAGGTCAGATTTTTGCTGAAATTGTGACCCCGGGGCTTAGGGATTTTTTCAAAAAAATATTTTCCGTAGGTTAGGTTTTCGAGGGCTTATTTCTTGTCCTGTGATAAAAAAGCTTCTGTTTCCATCGCCAAAGCATTCAGGGGAGCCTTTGCAACCTGCTAGCACCATTTTTGAGTGAATTGCTAAAAGTCAGATTTTTGCTGAAATTGTGACCCCGGGGCTTAGGGATTTTTTCAAAAAAATATTTTCCGCAGGTAAGTTTTTTGATGGCTGATTTCTTGTCCTGTGATAAAAAGCCTTCTGTTTCGACTGCCAAAGCTTTCAGGGGAGCATTTGCAACCGGTTGGCACCATTTTTGAGTGAATTGCCAAAAGTCAGATTTTTGCTCAAATTGTGACCCCGGGGGTTAGGGATTTTTTCAAAAAAATATTATCCGCAGGTTAGGTTTTCGAGGGCTTATTTCCTGTCCTGTGATAAAAAGCCTTCTGTTTCCATCGCCAAAGCTTTCAGGGGAGCCTTTGCAACCTGCTAGCACCATTTTTTAGTGAATTGCCAAAAGTCAGATTTTTGCTGAAATTGTGACCCCGGGGCTTAGGGATTTTTTTTAAAAAAAATTTTCCGCCGGTTAAGTTGTTGAGGGCTGATTTCTTGTCCTGTGATAAAAAGCCTTCTGTTTCGACTGCCAAACCTTTCAGGGGAGCATTTGCAACTGGTTGGCACCGTTTTTGAGTGAATTGCCAAAAGTCAGATTTTTGCTGAAATTGTGACCCCGGGGCTTAGGGATTTTTTCAAAAAAAAAATTTCCGCCGGTTAAGTTGTTGAGGGCAGATTTCTTGTCCTGTGATAAAAAGCGCTCTGTTTCCATCGCCAAACCTTTCCAGGGAGCATTTGCAACCTGCTAGCACCATTTTTGAGTGAATTGCTAAAAGTCAGATTTTTGCTGAAATTGTGACCCCGGGGCTTAGGGATTTTTTCAAAAAAATATTTTCCGTAGGTTAGGTTTTCGAGGGCTTATTTCTTGTCCTGTGATAAAAAAGCTTCTGTTTCCATCGCCAAAGCATTCAGGGGAGCCTTTGCAACCTGCTAGCACCATTTTTGAGTGAATTGCTAAAAGTCAGATTTTTGCTGAAATTGTGACCCCGGGGCTTAGGGATTTTTTCAAAAAAATATTTTCCGCAGGTAAGTTTTTTGATGGCTGATTTCTTGTCCTGTGATAAAAAGCCTTCTGTTTCGACTGCCAAACCTTTCAGGGGAGCATTTGCAACTGGTTGGCACCGTTTTTGAGTGAATTGCCAAAAGTCAGATTTTTGCTGAAATTGTGACCCCGGGGCTTAGGGATTTTTTCAAAAAAATATTTTCCGTAGGTTAGGTTTTCGAGGGCTTATTTCTTGTCCTGTGATAAAAAAGCTTCTGTTTCCATCGCCAAAGCATTCAGGGGAGCCTTTGCAACCTGCTAGCACCATTTTTGAGTGAATTGCTAAAAGTCAGATTTTTGCTGAAATTGTGACCCCGGGGCTTAGGGATTTTTTCAAAAAAATATTTTCCGCAGGTAAGTTTTTTGATGGCTGATTTCTTGTCCTGTGATAAAAAGCCTTCTGTTTCGACTGCCAAAGCTTTCAGGGGAGCATTTGCAACCGGTTGGCACCATTTTTGAGTGAATTGCCATAAGTCAGATTTTTGCTCAAATTGTGACCCCGGGGGTTAGGGATTTTTTCAAAAAAATATTTTCCGCAGGTTAGGTTTTCGAGGGCTTATTTCTTGTCCTGTGATAAAAAGCCTTCTGTTTCCATCGCCATAGCTTTCAGGGGAGCCTTTGCAACCTGCTAGCACCATTTTTGAGTGAATTGCCAAAAGTCAGATTTTTGCTGAAATTGTGACCCCGGGGCTTAGGGATTTTTTTAAAAAAAATATTTTCCGCCGGTTAAGTTGTTGAGGGCTGATTTCTTGTCCTGTGATAAAAAGCCTTCTGTTTCGACTGCCAAACCTTTCAGGGGAGCATTTGCAACTGGTTGGCACCGTTTTTGAGTGAATTGCCAAAAGTCAGATTTTTGCTGAAATTGTGACCCCGGGGCTTAGGGATTTTTTCAAAAAAAAAATTTCCGCCGGTTAAGTTGTTGAGGGCTGATTTCTTGTCCTGTGATAAAAAGCGTTCTGTTTCCATCGCCAAACCTTTCCGGGGAGCATTTGCAACCTGCTAGCACCATTTTTGAGTGAATTGCTAAAGGTCAGATTTTTGCTGAAATTGTGACCCCGGGGCTTAGGGATTTTTTCAAAAAAATATTTTCCGTAGGTTAGGTTTTCGAGGGCTTATTTCTTGTCCTGTGATAAAAAAGCTTCTGTTTCCATCGCCAAAGCATTCAGGGGAGCCTTTGCAACCTGCTAGCACCATTTTTGAGTGAATTGCTATAAGTCAGATTTTTGCTGAAATTGTGACCCCGGGGCTTAGGGATTTTTTCAAAAAAATATTTTCCGCAGGTAAGTTTTTTGATGGCTGATTGCTTGTCCTGTGATAAAAAGCCTTCTGTTTCGACTGCCAAAGCTTTCAGGGGAGCATTTGCAACCGGTTGGCACCATTTTTGAGTGAATTGCCAAAAGTCAGATTTTTGCTCAAATTGTGACCCCGGGGGTTAGGGATTTTTTCAAAAAAATATTATCCGCAGGTTAGGTTTTCGAGGGCTTATTTCCTGTCCTGTGATAAAAAGCCTTCTGTTTCCATCGCCAAAGCTTTCAGGGGAGCCTTTGCAACCTGCTAGCACCATTTTTTAGTGAATTGCCAAAAGTCAGATTTTTGCTGAAATTGTGACCCCGGGGCTTAGGGATTTTTTTTAAAAAAAATTTTCCGCCGGTTAAGTTGTTGAGGGCTGATTTCTTGTCCTGTGATAAAAAGCCTTCTGTTTCGACTGCCAAACCTTTCAGGGGAGCATTTGCAACTGGTTGGCACCGTTTTTGAGTGAATTGCCAAAAGTCAGATTTTTGCTGAAATTGTGACCCCGGGGCTTAGGGATTTTTTCAAAAAAAAAATTTCTGCCGGTTAAGTTGTTGAGGGCAGATTTCTTGTCCTGTGATAAAAAGCCTTCTGTTTCGACTGCCAAACCTTTCAGGGGAGCATTTGCAACCGGTTGGCAACATTTTTGAGTGAATTGCCAGAAGTCAGATTTTTGCTCAAATTGTGACCCCGGGGGTTAGGGATTTTTTCAAAAAAATATTTTCCGCAGGTTAGGTTTTCGAGGGCTTATTTCTTGTCCTGTGATAAAAAGCCTTCTGTTTCGACTGCCAAACCTTTCAGGGGAGCATTTGCAACTGGTTGGCACCGTTTTTGAGTGAATTGCCAAAAGTCAGATTTTTGCTGAAATTGTGACCCCGGGGCTTAGGGATTTTTTCAAAAAAATATTTTCCGTAGGTTAGGTTTTCGAGGGCTTATTTCTTGCCCTGTGATAAAAAAGCTTCTGTTTCCATCGCCAAAGCATTCAGGGGAGCCTTTGCAACCTGCTAGCACTATTTTTGAGTGAATTGCTAAAAGTCAGATTTTTGCTGAAATTGTGACCCCGGGGCTTAGGGATTTTTTCAAAAAAATATTTTCCGCAGGTAAGTTTTTTGATGGCTGATTTCTTGTCCTGTGATAAAAAGCCTTCTGTTTCGACTGCCAAAGCTTTCAGGGGAGCATTTGCAACATGCTGGCACCATTTTTGAGTGAATAGCCAAAAGTCAGATTTTTGCTGAAATTGTGACCCCGGGGCTTAGGGATTTTTTCAAAAAAATATTTTCCGCAGCTTAGGTTTTCGAGGGCTTATTTCTTGTCCTGTGATAAAAAGCCTTCTGTTTCCATCGTCAAAGCTTTCAGGGGAGCATTTGCAACCGGTTGGCACCATTTTTGAGTGAATTGCCAAAAGTCAGATTTTTGCTGAAATTGTGACCCCGGGGCTTAGGGATTTTTTTAAAAAAAATATTTTCCGCCGGTTAAGTTGTTGAGGGCTTATTTCTTGTCCTGTGATAAAAAAGTTTCTGTTTCCATCGCCAAAGCATTCAGGGGAGCCTTTGCAACCTGCTAGCACCATTTTTGAGTGAATTGCTAAAAGTCAGATTTTTGCTGAAATTGTGACCCCGGGGCTTAGGGATTTTTTCAAAAAAATATTTTCCGCAGGTAAGTTTTTTGATGGCTGATTTCTTGTCCTGTGATAAAAAGCCTTCTGTTTCGACTGCCAAAGCTTTCAGGGGAGCATTTGCAACCGGTTGGCACCATTTTTGAGTGAATTGCCAAAAGTCAGATTTTTGCTGAAATTGAGACCCCGGGGCTTAGGGATTTTTTCAAAAAAATATTTTACGCCAGTTAAGTTGTTGAGGGCTGATTTCTTGTCCTGTGATAAAAAGCCTTCTGTTTCCATCGTCAAAGCTTTCAGGGGAGCATTTGCAACCGGTTGGCACCATTTTTGAGTGAATTGCCAAAAGCCAGATTTTTGCTCAAATTGTGACCCCGGGGGTTAGGGATTTTTTCAAAAAAATATTTTCCGCAGGTTAGGTTTTCGAGGGCTTATTTCTTGTCCTGTGATAAAAAGCCTTCTCTTTCCATCGCAAAACCTTTCCGGGGAGCATTTGCAACTGGTTGGCACCATTTTTGAGTGAATTGCCAAAAGTCAGATTTTTGCTGAAATCGTGACCCCGGGGCTTAGGGATTTTTTCAAAAAAATATTTTCCGCCGGTTAAGTTGTTGAGGGCTGATTTCTTGTCCTATGATAAAAAGCCTTCTGTATCGACTGCCAAACCTTTCAGGGGAGCATTTGCAACTTGCAGGCACCATTTTTGAGTGAATTGCCAAAAGTCAGATTTTTGCTGAAATTGTGACCCCGGGGCTTAGGGATTTTTTCAAAAAAATATTTTCCGCCGGTTAAGTTGTTTAGGGCTGATTTCTTGTCCTGTGATAAAAAGCCTTCTGTTTCCATCGCCAAACCTTTCCGGGGAGCATTTGCAACTGGTTGGCACCATTTTTGAGTGAATTGCCAAAAGTCAGATTTTTGCTGAAATTGTGACCCCGGGGCTTAGGGATTTTTTCAAAAAAATATTTTCCGCAGGTTAGGTTTTCAAGGGCTTATTTCTTGTCCTGTGATAAAAAGCCTTCTGTTTCCATAGCCAAAGCATTCAGGGGAGCCTTTGCAACCTGCTAGCACCATTTTTGAGTGAATTGCCAAAAGTCAGATTTTTGCTGAAATTGTGCCCCCGGGGCTTAGGAATTTTTTCAAAATAATATTTTCCGCAGGTTAGGTTTTTGTGAGCTGATTTCTTGTCCTGTGATAAAAAGCCTTCTGTTTCGACTGCCAAATCTTTCAGGGGAGCATTTGCAACGTGCTGGCACCATTTTTGAGTGAATTGCCAAAAGTCAGATTTTTGCTGAAATTGTGAGCCCGGGGCTTAGGGATTTTTTCAAAAAAATATTTTCCGCCGGTTAAGTTGTTTAGGGCTGATTTCTTGTCCTGTGATAAAAAGCCTTCTGTTTCCATCGCCAAACCTTTCCGGGGAGCATTTGCAACTGGCTGGCACCATTTTTGAGTGAATTGCCAAAAGTCAGATTTTTGCTGAAATTGTGACCCCGGTCCTTAGGGATTTTTTCAAAAAAATATTTTCCGCCGGTTAAGTTGTTGAGGGCGGATTTCTTGTCCTGTGATAAAAAGCCTTCTGTTTCCATCGTCAAAGCTTTCAGGGGAGCATTTGCAACCGGTTGGCACCATTTTTGAGTGAATTGCCAAAAGTCAGATTTTTGCTGAAATTGTGACCCCGGGGCTTAGGGATTTTTTCAAAAAAATATTTTCCGCAGGTTAGGTTTTCAAGGGCTTATTTCTTGTCCTGTGATAAAAAGCCTTCTGTTTCCACAGCCAAAGCATTCAGGGGAGCCTTTGCAACCTGCTAGCACCATTTTTGAGTGAATTGCCAAAAGTCAGATTTTTGCTGAAATTGTGCCCCCGGGGCTTAGGGATTTTTTCAAAAAAATATTTTCCGCCGGTTAAGTTGTTGAGGGCTGATTTCTTGTCCTGTGATAAAAAGCCTTCTGTTTCCATCGCAAAACCTTTGCGGGGAGCATTTGCAACTGGTTGGCACCATTTTTGAGTGAATTGCAAATAGTCAGATTTTTGCTGAAATTGAGACCCCGGGGCTTAGGGATTTTTTCAAAAAAATATTTTCCGCAGCTTAGGTTTTCGAGGGCTTATTTCTTGTCCTGTGATAAAAAGCCTTCTGTTTCCATCGTCAAAGCTTTCAGGGGAGCATTTGCAACCGGTTGGCACCATTTTTGAGTGAATTGCCAAAAGTCAGATTTTTGCTGAAATTGTGACCCCGGGGCTTAGGGATTTTTTTAAAAAAAATATTTTCCGCCGGTTAAGTTGTTGAGGGCTTATTTCTTGTCCTGTGATAAAAAAGTTTCTGTTTCCATCGCCAAAGCATTCAGGGGAGCCTTTGCAACCTGCTAGCACCATTTTTGAGTGAATTGCTAAAAGTCAGATTTTTGCTGAAATTGTGACCCCGGGGCTTAGGGATTTTTTCAAAAAAATATTTTCCGCAGGTAAGTTTTTTGATGGCTGATTTCTTGTCCTGTGATAAAAAGCCTTCTGTTTCGACTGCCAAAGCTTTCAGGGGAGCATTTGCAACCGGTTGGCACCATTTTTGAGTGAATTGCCAAAAGTCAGATTTTTGCTGAAATTGAGACCCCGGGGCTTAGGGATTTTTTCAAAAAAATATTTTACGCCAGTTAAGTTGTTGAGGGCTGATTTCTTGTCCTGTGATAAAAAGCCTTCTGTTTCCATCGTCAAAGCTTTCAGGGGAGCATTTGCAACCGGTTGGCACCATTTTTGAGTGAATTGCCAAAAGCCAGATTTTTGCTCAAATTGTGACCCCGGGGGTTAGGGATTTTTTCAAAAAAATATTTTCCGCAGGTTAGGTTTTCGAGGGCTTATTTCTTGTCCTGTGATAAAAAGCCTTCTCTTTCCATCGCAAAACCTTTCCGGGGAGCATTTGCAACTGGTTGGCACCATTTTTGAGTGAATTGCCAAAAGTCAGATTTTTGCTGAAATCGTGACCCCGGGGCTTAGGGATTTTTTCAAAAAAATATTTTCCGCCGGTTAAGTTGTTGAGGGCTGATTTCTTGTCCTATGATAAAAAGCCTTCTGTATCGACTGCCAAACCTTTCAGGGGAGCATTTGCAACTTGCAGGCACCATTTTTGAGTGAATTGCCAAAAGTCAGATTTTTGCTGAAATTGTGACCCCGGGGCTTAGGGATTTTTTCAAAAAAATATTTTCCGCCGGTTAAGTTGTTTAGGGCTGATTTCTTATCCTGTGATAAAAAGCCTTCTGTTTCCATCGCCAAACCTTTCCGGGGAGCATTTGCAACTGGTTGGCACCATTTTTGAGTGAATTGCCAAAAGTCAGATTTTTGCTGAAATTGTGACCCCGGGCCTTAGGGATTTTTTCAAAAAAATATTTTCCGCCGGTTAAGTTGTTGAGGGCGGATTTCTTGTCCTGTGATAAAAAGCGTTCTGTTTCCATCGTCAAAGCTTTCAGGGGAGCATTTGCAACCGGTTGGCACCATTTTTGAGTGAATTGCCAAAAGTCAGATTTTTGCTGAAATTGTGACCCCGGGGCTTAGGGATTTTTTCAAAAAAATATTTTCCGCAGGTTAGGTTTTCAAGGGCTTATTTCTTGTCCTGTGATAAAAAGCCTTCTGTTTCCATAGCCAAAGCATTCAGGGGAGCCTTTGCAACCTGCTAGCACCATTTTTGAGTGAATTGCCAAAAGTCAGATTTTTGCTGAAATTGTGCCCCCGGGGCTTAGGGATTTTTTCAAAATAATATTTTCCGCAGGTTAGGTTTTTGTGAGCTGATTTCTTGTCCTGTGATAAAAAGCCTTCTGTTTCGACTGCCAAATCTTTCAGGGGAGCATTTGCAACGTGCTGGCACCATTTTTGAGTGAATTGCCAAAAGTCAGATTTTTGCTGAAATTGTGAGCCCGGGGCTTAGGGATTTTTTCAAAAAAATATTTTCCGCCGGTTAAGTTGTTTAGGGCTGATTTCTTGTCCTGTGATAAAAAGCCTTCTGTTTCCATCGCCAAACCTTTCCGGGGAGCATTTGCAACTGGTTGGCACCATTTTTGAGTGAATTGCCAAAAGTCAGATTTTTGCTGAAATTGTGACCCTGGTCCTTAGGGATTTTTTCAAAAAAATATTTTCCGCCGGTTAAGTTGTTGAGGGCGGATTTCTTGTCCTGTGATAAAAAGCCTTCTGTTTCCATCGTCAAAGCTTTCAGGGGAGCATTTGCAACCGGTTGGCACCATTTTTGAGTGAATTGCCAAAAGTCAGATTTTTGCTGAAATTGTGACCCCGGGGCTTAGGGATTTTTTCAAAAAAATATTTTCCGCAGGTTAGGTTTTCAAGGGCTTATTTCTTGTCCTGTGATAAAAAGCCTTCTGTTTCCACAGCCAAAGCATTCAGGGGAGCCTTTGCAACCTGCTAGCACCATTTTTGAGTGAATTGCCAAAAGTCAGATTTTTGCTGAAATTGTGCCCCCGGGGCTTAGGGATTTTTTCAAAAAAATATTTTCCGCCGGTTAAGTTGTTGAGGGCTGATTTCTTGTCCTGTGATAAAAAGCCTTCTGTTTCCATCGCAAAACCTTTGCGGGGAGCATTTGCAACTGGTTGGCACCATTTTTGAGTGAATTGCAAATAGTCAGATTTTTGCTGAAATTGAGACCCCGGGGCTTAGGGATTTTTTCAAAAAAATATTTTCCGCAGGTTAGGTTTTCGAGGGCTTATTTCTTGTCCTGTGATAAAAAGCCTTCTGTTTCTATCGCCAAAGCTTTCAGGGGAGCCTTTGCAACCTGCTAGCACCATTTTTGAGTGAATTGCCAAAAGTCAGATTTTTGCTGAAATTGTGACCCCGGGGCTTAGGGATTTTTTTAAAAAAAATATTTTCCGCCGGTTAAGTTGTTGAGGGCTGATTTCTTGTCCTGTGATAAAAAGCCTTCTGTTTCGACTGCCAAACCTTTCAGGGGAGCATTTCCAAGTGGTTGGCACCGTTTTTGAGTGAATTGCCAAAAGTCAGATTTTTGCTGAAATTGTGACCCCGGGCCTTAGGGATTTTTTCAAAAAAATATTTTCCGCCGGTTAAGTTGTTGAGGGCGGATTTCTTGTCCTGTGATAAAAAGCCTTCTGTTTCCATCGCCAAACCTTTCCGGGGAGCATTTGCTACCTGCTAGCACCATTTTTGAGTGAATTGCTAAAAGTCAGATTTTTGCTGAAATTGTGACCCCGGGGCTTAGGGATTTTTTCAAAAATATATTTTCCGTAGTTTAGGTTTTCGAGGGCTTATTTCTTGTCCTGTGATAAAAAAGCTTCTGTTTCCATCGCCAAAGCATTCAGGGGAGCCTTTGCAACCTGCTAGCACCATTTTTGAGTGAATTGCTAAAAGTCAGATTTTTGCTGAAATTGTGACCCCGGGGCTTAGGGATTTTTTCAAAAAAATATTTTCCGCCGGTTAAGTTGTTGAGGGTTGATTTCTTGTCCTGTGATAAAAAGCCTTCTGTTTCCATCGCAAAACCTTTCCGGGGAGCCTTTGCAACTGGTTGGCACCATTTTTGAGTGAATTGCCAAAAGTCAGATTTTTGCTGAAATCGTGACCCCGGGGCTTAGGGATTTTTTCAAAAAAAATATTTTCCGCCGGTTAAGTTGTTGAGGGCTGATTTCTTGTCCTATGATAAAAAGCCTTCTGTATTGACTGCCAAACCTTTCAGGGGAGCATTTGCAACGTGCTGGCACCATTTTTGAGTGAATTGCCAAAAGTCAGATTTTTGCTGAAATTGTGACCCCGGGCCTTAGGGATTTTTTCAAAAAAATATTTTCCGCCGGTTAAGTTGTTGAGGGCGGATTTCTTGTCCTGTGATAAAAAGCCTTCTGTTTCCATCGTCAAAGCTTTCAGGGGAGCATTTGCAACCGGTTGGCACCATTTTTGAGTGAATTGCCAAAAGTCAGATTTTTGCTGAAATTGTGACCCCGGGGCTTAGGGATTTTTTCAAAAAAATATTTTCCGCAGGTTAGGTTTTCAAGGGCTGATTTCTTGTCCTGTGATAAAAAGCGTTCTGTTTCCATAGCCAAACCTTTCCGGGGAGCATTTGCAACCTGCTAGCACCATTTTTGAGTGAATTGCCAAAAGTCAGATTTTTGCTGAAATTGTGACTCCGGGGCTTAGGGATTTTTTCGAAAAAAAATTTCCGCCGGTTAAGTTGTTGAGGGCTGATTTCTTGTCCTGTGATAAAAAGCCTTCTGTTTCCATCGTCAAAGCTTTCAGGGGAGCTTTTGCAACCGGTTGGCACCATTTTTGATTGAATTGCCAAAAGTCAGATTTTTGCTGATATTGTGACCCCGGGGCTTAGGGATTTTTTCAAAAAAATATTTTCCGCCAGTTAATTTGTTGAGGGCTTATTTCTTGTCCTGTGATAAAAAGCCTTCTGTTTCGACTGCCAAACCTTTCAGGGGAGCATTTGCAACGTGCTGGCACCATTTTTGAGTGAATTGCCAAAAGTCAGATTTTTGCTGAAATTGTGACCCCGGGGCTTAGGGATTTTTTCAAAAAAATATTTTCCGCCGGTTAAGTTGTTTAGGGCTGATTTCTTGTCCTGTGATAAAAAGCCTTCTGTTTCCATCGTCAAAGCTTTCAGGGGAGCATTTGCAACCGGTTGGCACCATTTTTGAGTGAATTGCCAAAAGTCAGATTTTTGCTGAAATTGTGACCCCGGGGCTTAGGGATTTTTTCAAAAAAATATTTTCCGCCGGTTAAGTTGTTGAGGGCTGATTTCTTGTCCTGTGATTAAAAGCCTTCTGTTTCCATCGCAAAACCTTTCCGGGGAGCATTTGCAACTGGTTGGCACCATTTTTGAGTGAATTGCCAAAAGTCAGATTTTTGCTGAAATTGTGACCCCGGGGGCTTAGGGATTTTTTCAAAAAAATATTTTCCGCCGGTTAAGTTGTTGAGGGTTGATTTCTTGTCCTGTGATAAAAAGCCTTCTGTTTCCATCGCAAAACCTTTCCGGGGAGCCTTTGCAACTGGTTGGCACCATTTTTGAGTGAATTGCCAAAAGTCAGATTTTTGCTGAAATCGTGACCCCGGGGCTTAGGGATTTTTTCAAAAAAATATTTTCCGCCGGTTAAGTTGTTGAGGGATGATTTCTTGTCCTGTGATTAAAAGCCTTCTGTTTCCATTGCCAAACCTTTCCGGGGAGCATTTGCAACTGGTTGGCACCATTTTTGAGTGAATTGCCAAAAGTCAGATTTTTGCTGAAATTGTGACCCCAGGGTTTAGGGATTTTTTCAAAAAAATATTTTCCGCAGGTTAGGTTTTCGAGGGCTGATTTCTTGTCCTGTGATAAAAAGCCTTCTGTTTCCATCGCCAAAGCTTTCAGGGGAGCATTTGCAACCGGTTGGCACCATTTTTGATTGAATTGCCAAAAGTCAGATTTTTGCTGATATTGTGACGCCGGGGCTTAGGGATTTTTTCAAAAAAATATTTTCCGCCGGTTAATTTGTTGAGGGCTTATTTCTTGTCCTGTGATAAAAAGCCTTCTGTTTCGACTGCCAAACCTTTCAGGGGAGCATTTGCAACTGGTTGGCACCATTTTTGAGTGAATTGCCAAAAGTCAGATTTTTGCTGAAATTGTGACTCCGGGGCTTAGGGATTTTTTCGAAAAAAAATTTCCGCCGGTTAAGTTGTTGAGGGCTGATTTCTTGTCCTGTGATAAAAAGCCTTCTGTTTCCATCGTCAAAGCTTTCAGGGGAGCTTTTGCAACCGGTTGGCACCATTTTTGAGTGAATTGCCAAAAGTCAGATTTTTGCTGATATTGTGACCCCGGGGCTTAGGGATTTTTTCAAAAAAATATTTTCCGCCGGTTAATTTGTTGAGGGCTGATTTCTTGTCCTGTGATAAAAAGCCTTCTGTTTCAACTGCCAAACCTTTCAGGGGAGCCTTTGCAACGTGCTGGCACCATTTTTGAGTGAATTGCCAAAAGTCAGATTTTTGCTGAAATTGTGACCCCGGGGCTTAGGGATTTTTTCAAAAAAATATTTTCCGCCGGTTAAGTTGTTGAGGGCTGATTTCTTGTCCTGTGATTAAAAGCCTTCTGTTTCCATCGCAAAACCTTTCCGGGGAGCATTTGCAACTGGTTGGCACCATTTTTGAGTGAATTGCCAAAAGTCAGATTTTTGCTGAAATTGTGACCCCGGGGGCTTAGGGATTTTTTCAAAAAAATATTTTCCGCCGGTTAAGTTGTTGAGGGTTGATTTCTTGTCCTGTGATAAAAAGCCTTCTGTTTCCATCGCAAAACCTTTCCGGGGAGCCTTTGCAACTGGTTGGCACCATTTTTGAGTGAATTGCCAAAAGTCAGATTTTTGCTGAAATCGTGACCCTGGGGCTTAGGGATTTTTTCAAAAAAATATTTTCCGCCGGTTAAGTTGTTGAGGGCTGATTTCTTGTCCTATGATAAAAAGCCTTCTGTATCGACTGCCAAACCTTTCAGGGGAGCATTTGCAACGTGCTGGCACCATTTTTGAGTGAATTGCCAAAAGTCAGATTTTTGCTGAAATTGTGACCCCGGGGCTTAGGGATTTTTTCAAAAAAATATTTTCCGCCGGTTAAGTTGTTGAGGGCTGATTTCTTGTCCTGTGATTAAAAGCCTTCTGTTTCCATCGCCAAACCTTTCCGGGGAGCATTTGCAACTGGTTGGCACCATTTTTGAGTGAATTGCCAAAAGTCAGATTTTTGCTGAAATTGTGACCCCGGGGTTTAGGGATTTTTTCAAAAAAATATTTTCCGCAGGTTAGGTTTTCGAGGGCTGATTTCTTGTCCTGTGATAAAAAGCCTTCTGTTTCCATCGCCAAAGCTTTCAGGGGAGCCTTTGCAACCTGTTAGCACCATTTTTGAGTGAATTGCCAAAAGTCAGATTTTTGCTGAAATTGTGACCCCGGGGCTTAGGGATTTTTTCGAAAAAAAATTTCCGCCGGTTAAGTTGTTGAGGGCTGATTTCTTGTCCTGTGATAAAAAGCCTTCTGTTTCCATCGTCAAAGCTTTCAGGGGAGCATTGGCAACCGGTTGGCACCATTTTTGATTGAATTGCCAAAAGTCAGATTTTTGCTGATATTGTGACCCCGGGGCTTAGGGATTTTTTCAAAAAAATATTTTCCGCCGGTTAATTTGTTGAGGGCTTATTTCTTGTCCTGTGATAAAAAGCCTTCTGTTTCGACTGCCAAACCTTTCAGGGGAGCATTTGCAACTGGTTGGCACCATTTTTGAGTGAATTGCCAAAAGTCAGGTTTTTGCTGAAATTGTGACCCCGAGCCTTAGGGATTTTTTCAAAAAAATATTTTCCGCCGGTTAAGTTGTTGAGGGCGGATTTCTTGTCCTGTGATAAAAAGCCTTCTGTTTCCATCGTCAAAGCTTTCAGGGGAGCATTTGCAACCGGTTGGCACCATTTTTGAGTGAATTGCCAAAAGTCAGATTTTTGCTGAAATTGTGACCCCGGGGCTTAGGGATTTTTTCAAAAAAATATTTTCCGCAGGTTAGGTTTTCAAGGGCTTATTTCTTGTCCTGTGATAAAAAGCCTTCTGTTTCCATAGCCAAAGCATTCAGGGGAGCCTTTGCAACCTGCTAGCACCATTTTTGAGTGAATTGCCAAAAGTCAGATTTTTGCTGAAATTGTGACCCCGGGGCTTAGGGATTATTTAAAAAAAATTTTTTCCGCCGGTTAAGTTGTTGAGGGCTGATTTCTTGTCCTGTGATAAAAAGCCTTCTGTTTCGGCTGCCAAACCTTTCAGGGGAGCATTTGCAACTGGTTGGCACCGTTTTTGAGTGAATTGCCAAAAGTCAGATTTTTGCTGAAATTGTGACCCCGGGGCTTAGGGATTTTTTCAAAAAAATATTTTCCGCAGGTTAGGTTTTCAAGGGCTGATTTCTTGTCCTGTGATAAAAAGCGTTCTGTTTCCATAGCCAAACCTTTCCGGGGAGCATTTGCAACCTGCTAGCACCATTTTTGAGTGAATTGCCAAAAGTCAAATTTTTGCTGAAATTGTGACTCCGGGGCTTAGGGATTTTTTCGAAAAAAAATTTCCGCCGGTTAAGTTGTTGAGGGCTGATTTCTTGTCCTGTGATAAAAAGCCTTCTGTTTCCATCGTCAAAGCTTTCAGGGGAGCTTTTGCAACCGGTTGGCACCATTTTTGATTGAATTGCCAAAAGTCAGATTTTTGCTGATATTGTGACCCCGGGGCTTAGGGATTTTTTCAAAAAAATATTTTCCGCCGGTTAATTTGTTGAGGGCTTATTTCTTGTCCTGTGATAAAAAGCCTTCTGTTTCGACTGCCAAACCTTTCAGGGGAGCATTTGCAACGTGCTGGCACCATTTTTGAGTGAATTGCCAAAAGTCAGATTTTTGCTGAAATTGTGACCCCGGGGCTTAGGGATTTTTTCAAAAAAATATTTTCCGCCGGTTAAGTTGTTTAGGGCTGATTTCTTGTCCTGTGATAAAAAGCCTTCTGTTTCCATCGTCAAAGCTTTCAGGGGAGCATTTGCAACCGGTTGGCACCATTTTTGAGTGAATTGCCAAAAGTCAGATTTTTGCTGAAATTGTGACCCCGGGGCTTAGGGATTTTTTCAAAAAAATATTTTCCGCCGGTTAAGTTGTTGAGGGCTGATTTCTTGTCCTGTGATTAAAAGCCTTCTGTTTCCATCGCAAAACCTTTCCGGGGAGCATTTGCAACTGGTTGGCACCATTTTTGAGTGAATTGCCAAAAGTCAGATTTTTGCTGAAATTGTGACCCCGGGGGCTTAGGGATTTTTTCAAAAAAATATATTCCGCCGGTTAAGTTGTTGAGGGTTGATTTCTTGTCCTGTGATAAAAAGCCTTCTGTTTCCATCGCAAAACCTTTCCGGGGAGCCTTTGCAACTGGTTGGCACCATTTTTGAGTGAATTGCCAAAAGTCAGATTTTTGCTGAAATCGTGACCCCGGGGCTTAGGGATTTTTTCAAAAAAATATTTTCCGCCGGTTAAGTTGTTGAGGGCTGATTTCTTGTCCTATGATAAAAAGCCTTCTGTATCGACTGCCAAACCTTTCAGGGGAGCATTTGCAACGTGCTGGCACCATTTTTGAGTGAATTGCCAAAAGTCAGATTTTTGCTGAAATTGTGACCCCGGGGCTTAGGGATTTTTTCAAAAAAATATTTTCCGCCGGTTAAGTTGTTGAGGGCTGATTTCTTGTCCTGTGATTAAAAGCCTTCTGTTTCCATCGCCAAACCTTTCCGGGGAGCATTTGCAACTGGTTGGCACCATTTTTGAGTGAATTGCCAAAAGTCAGATTTTTGCTGAAATTGTGACCCCGGGGTTTAGGGATTTTTTCAAAAAAATATTTTCCGCAGGTTAGGTTTTCGAGGGCTGATTTCTTGTCCTGTGATAAAAAGCCTTCTGTTTCCATCGCCAAAGCTTTCAGGGGAGCCTTTGCAACCTGTTAGCACCATTTTTGAGTGAATTGCCAAAAGTCAGATTTTTGCTGAAATTGTGACCCCGGGGCTTAGGGATTTTTTCAAAAAAAAATTTCCGCCGGTTAAGTTGTTGAGGGCTGATTTCTTGTCCTGTGATAAAAAGCCTTCTGTTTCCATCGTCAAAGCTTTCAGGGGAGCATTTGCAACCGGTTGGCACCATTTTTGATTGAATTGCCAAAAGTCAGATTTTTGCTGATATTGTGACGCCGGGGCTTAGGGATTTTTTCAAAAAAATATTTTCCGCCGGTTAATTTGTTGAGGGCTTATTTCTTGTCCTGTGATAAAAAGCCTTCTGTTTCGACTGCCAAACCTTTCAGGGGAGCATTTGCAACTGGTTGGCACCATTTTTGAGTGAATTGCCAAAAGTCAGATTTTTGCTGAAATTGTGACCCCGGGCCTTAGGGATTTTTTCAAAAAAATATTTTCCGCCGGTTAAGTTGTTGAGGGCGGATTTCTTGTCCTGTGATAAAAAGCCTTCTGTTTCCATCGTCAAAGCTTTCAGGGGAGCATTTGCAACCGGTTGGCACCATTTTTGAGTGAATTGCCAAAAGTCAGATTTTTGCTGAAATTGTGACCCCGGGGCTTAGGGATTTTTTCAAAAAAATATTTTCCGCAGGTTAGGTTTTCAAGGGCTTATTTCTTGTCCTGTGATAAAAAGCCTTCTGTTTCCATAGCCAAAGCATTCAGGGGAGCCTTTGCAACCTGCTAGCACCATTTTTGAGTGAATTGCCAAAAGTCAGATTTTTGCTGAAATTGTGACCCCGGGGCTTAGGGATTATTTTAAAAAAAATATTTTCCGCCGGTTAAGCTGTTGAGGGCTGATTTCTTGTCCTGTGATAAAAAGCCTTCTGTTTCCATCGCAAAACCTTTCCGGGGAGCCTTTGCAACTGGTTGGCACCATTTTTGAGTGAATTGCCAAAAGTCATATTTTTGCTGAAATCGTGACCCCGGGGCTTAGGGATTTTTTCAAAAAAATATTTTCCGCCGGTTAAGTTGTTGAGGGCTGATTTCTTGTCCTATGATAAAAAGCCTTCTGTATCGACTGCCAAACCTTTCAGGGGAGCATTTGCAACGTGCTGGCACCATTTTTGAGTGAATTGCCAAAAGTCAGATTTTTGCTGAAATTGTGACCCCGGGGCTTAGGGATTTTTTCAAAAAAATATTTTCCGCCGGTTAAGTTGTTTAGGGCTGATTTCTTGTCCTGTGATAAAAAGCCTTCTGTTTCCATCGCCAAACCTTTCCGGGGAGCATTTGCAACTGGTTGGCACCATTTTTGAGTGAATTGCCAAAAGTCAGATTTTTGCTGAAATTGTGACCCCGGGGTTTAGGGATTTTTTCAAAAAAATATTTTCCGCAGGTTAGGTTTTCGAGGGCTGATTTCTTGTCCTGTGATAAAAAGCCTTCTGTTTCCATCGCCAAAGCTTTCAGGGGAGCCTTTGCAACCTGTTAGCACCATTTTTGAGTGAATTGCCAAAAGTCAGATTTTTGCTGAAATTGTGACCCCGGGGCTTAGGGATTTTTTCGAAAAAAAATTTCCGCCGGTTAAGTTGTTGAGGGCTGATTTCTTGTCCTGTGATAAAAAGCCTTCTGTTTCCATCGTCAAAGCTTTCAGGGGAGCATTTGCAACCGGTTGGCACCATTTTTGATTGAATTGCCAAAAGTCAGATTTTTGCTGATATTGTGACCCCGGGGCTTAGGGATTTTTTCAAAAAAATATTTTCTGCCGGTTAATTTGTTGAGGGCTTATTTCTTGTCCTGTGATAAAAAGCCTTCTGTTTCGACTGCCAAACCTTTCAGGGGAGCATTTGCAACTGGTTGGCACCATTTTTGAGTGAATTGCCAAAAGTCAGATTTTTGCTGAAATTGTGACCCCGGGCCTTAGGGATTTTTTCAAAAAAATATTTTCCGCCGGTTAAGTTGTTGAGGGCGGATTTCTTGTCCTGTGATAAAAAGCCTTCTGTTTCCATCGTCAAAGCTTTCAGGGGAGCATTTGCAACCGGTTGGCACCATTTTTGAGTGAATTGCCAAAAGTCAGATTTTTGCTGAAATTGTGACCCCGGGGCTTAGGGATTTTTTCAAAAACAAAATTTCCGCAGGTTAGGTTTTCAAGGGCTGATTCCCTGTCCTGTGATAAAAAGCGTTCTGTTTCCATAGCCAAACCTTTCCGGGGAGCATTTGCAACCTGCTAGCACCATTTTTGAGTGAATTGCCAAAAGTCAGATTTTTGCTGAAATTGTGACCCCGGGGCTTAGGGATTTTTTCGAAAAAAAATTTCCGCCGGTTAAGTTGTTGAGGGCTGATTTCTTGTCCTGTGATAAAAAGCCTTCTGTTTCCATCGCAAAACCTTTCCGGGGAGCCTTTGCAACTGGTTGGCACCATTTTTGAGTGAATTGCCAAAAGTCAGATTTTTGCTGAAATCGTGACCCCGGGGCTTAGGGATTTTTTCAAAAAAATATTTTCCGCCGGTTAAGTTGTTGAGGGCTGATTTCTTGTCCTGTGATTAAAAGCCTTCTGTTTCCATCGCAAAACCTTTGCAGGGAGCATTTGCAACTGGTTGGCACCATTTTTGAGTGAATTGCCAAAAGTCAGATTTTTGCTGAAATTGTGACCCCGGGGGCTTAGGGATTTTTTCAAAAAAATATTTTCCGCCGGTTAAGTTGTTGAGGGTTGATTTCTTGTCCTCTGATAAAAAGCCTTCTGTTTCCATCGCAAAACCTTTCCGGGGAGCCTTTGCAACTGGTTGGCACCATTTTTGAGTGAATTGCCAAAAGTCAGATTTTTGCTGAAATCGTGACCCCGGGGCTTAGGGATTTTTTCAAAAAAATATTTTCCGCCGGTTAAGTTGTTGAGGGCTGATTTCTTGTCCTATGATAAAAAGCCTTCTGTATCGACTGCCAAACCTTTCAGGGGAGCATTTGCAACGTGCTGGCACCATTTTTGAGTTAATTGCCAAAAGTCAGATTTTTGCTGAAATTGTGACCCCGGGGCTTAGGGATTTTTCAAAAAAATATTTTCCGCCGGTTAAGTTGTTTAGGGCTGATTTCTTGTCCTGTGATAAAAAGCCTTCTGTTTCCATCGCCAAACCTTTCCGGGGAGCATTTGCAACTGGTTGGCACCATTTTTGAGTGAATTGCCAAAAGTCAGATTTTTGCTGAAATTGTGACCCCGGGGTTTAGGGATTTTTTCAAAAAAATATTTTCCGCAGGTTAGGTTTTCGAGGGCTGATTTCTTGTCCTGTGATAAAAAGCCTTCTGTTTCCATCGCCAAAGCTTTCAGGGGAGCCTTTGCAACCTGTTAGCACCATTTTTGAGTGAATTGCCAAAAGTCAGATTTTTGCTGAAATTGTGACCCCGGGGCTTAGGGATTTTTTCGAAAAAAAATTTCCGCCGGTTAAGTTGTTGAGGGCTGATTTCTTGTCCTGTGATAAAAAGCCTTCTGTTTCGACTGCCAAACCTTTCAGGGGAGCATTTGCAACTGGTTGGCACCATTTTTGAGTGAATTGCCAAAAGTCAGATTTTTGCTGAAATTGTGACCCCGGGGCTTAGGGATTTTTTCAAAAACAAAATTTCCGCAGGTTAGGTTTTCAAGGGCTGATTTCCTGTCCTGTGATAAAAAGCGTTCTGTTTCCATAGCCAAACCTTTCCGGGGAGCATTTGCAACCTGCTAGCACCATTTTTGAGTGAATTGCCAAAGTCAGATTTTTGCTGAAATTGTGACCCCGGGGCTTAGGGATTTTTTCGAAAAAAAATTTCCGCCGGTTAAGTTGTTGAGGGCTGATTTCTTGTCCTGTGATAAAAAGCCTTCTGTTTCCATCGTCAAAGCTTTCAGGGGAGCTTTTGCAACCGGTTGGCACCATTTTTGATTGAATTGCCAAAAGTCAGATTTTTGCTGATATTGTGACCCCGGGGCTTAGGGATTTTTTCAAAAAAATATTTTCCGCCGGTTAATTTGTTGAGGGCTTATTTCTTGTCCTGTGATAAAAAGCCTTCTGTTTCGACTGCCAAACCTTTCAGGGGAGCATTTGCAACTGGTTGGCACCATTTTTGAGTGAATTGCCAAAAGTCAGATTTTTGCTGAAATTGTGACCCCGGGCCTTAGGGATTTTTTCAAAAAAATATTTTCCGCCGGTTAAGTTGTTGAGGGCGTATTTCTTGTCCTGTGATAAAAAGCCTTCTGTTTCCATCGTCAAAGCTTTCAGGGGAGCATTTGCAACCGGTTGGCACCATTTTTGAGTGAATTGCCAAAAGTCAGATTTTTGCTGAAATTGTGACCCCGGGGCTTAGGGATTTTTTCAAAAAAATATTTTCCGCAGGTTAGGTTTTCAAGGGCTTATTTCTTGTCCTGTGATTAAAAGCCTTCTGTTTCCATCGCAAAACCTTTCCGGGGAGCATTTGCAACTGGTTGGCACCATTTTTGAGTGAATTGCCAAAAGTCAGATTTTTGCTGAAATTGTGACCCCGGGGGCTTAGGGATTTTTTCAAAAAAATATTTTCCGCCGGTTAAGTTGTTGAGGGTTGATTTCTTGTCCTGTGATAAAAAGCCTTCTGTTTCCATCGCAAAACCTTTCCGGGGAGCCTTTGCAACTGGTTGGCACCATTTTTGAGTGAATTGCCAAAAGTCAGATTTTTGCTGAAATTGTGACCCCGGGGCTTAGGGATTTTTTCAAAAAAATATTTTCCGCCGGTTAAGTTGTTGAGGGCTGATTTCTTGTCCTATGATAAAAAGCCTTCTGTATCGACTGCCAAACCTTTCAGGGGAGCATTTGCAACGTGCTGGCACCATTTTTGAGTGAATTGCCAAAAGTCAGATTTTTGCTGAAATTGTGACCCCGGGGCTTAGGGATTTTTTCAAAAAAATATTTTCCGCCGGTTAAGTTGTTTAGGGCTGATTTCTTGTCCTGTGATAAAAAGCCTTCTGTTTCCAT
Organism: Podarcis liolepis; assembly: GCF_965112155.1. NCBI lineage: Eukaryota > Metazoa > Chordata > Lepidosauria > Squamata > Lacertidae > Podarcis > Podarcis liolepis. Next base: position 16,676,439 of record NC_139565.1, read on the forward strand.
CGTCAAAGCTTTCAGGGGAGCATTTGCAACCGGTTGGCACCATTTTTGAGTGAATTGCCAAAAGTCAGATTTTTGCTGAAATTGTGACCCCGGGGCTTAGGGATTTTTTCAAAAAAATATTTTCCGCCGGTTAAGTTGTTGAGGGCTGATTTCTTGTCCTATGATAAAAAGCCTTCTGTATCGACTGCCAAACCTTTCAGGGGAGCATTTGCAACGTGCTGGCACCATTTTTGAGTGAATTGCCAAAAGTCAGATTTTTGCTGAAATTGTGACCCCGGGGCTTAGGGATTTTTTCAAAAAAATATTTTCCGCCGGTTAAGTTGTTTAGGGCTGATTTCTTGTCCTGTGATAAAAAGCCTTCTGTTTCCATCGCCAAACCTTTCCGGGGAGCATTTGCAACTGGTTGGCACCATTTTTGAGTGAATTGCCAAAAGTCAGATTTTTGCTGAAATTGTGACCCCGGGGTTTAGGGATTTTTTCAAAAAAATATTTTCCGCCGGTTAAGTTGTTGAAGGCGGATTTCTTGTCCTGTGATAAAAAGCCTTCTGTTTCCATCGCCAAACCTTTCCGGGGAGCATTTGCAACCGGTTGGCACCATTTTTGAGTGAATTGCCAAAAGTCAGATTTTTGCTGAAATTGTGACCCCGGGGCTTAGGGATTTTTTCAAAAACAAAATTTCCGCCGGTTAAGTTGTTGAGGGCTGATTTCTTGTCCTGTGATAAAAAGCGTTCTGTTTCCATCGCCAAACCTTTCCGGGGAGCATTTGCAACCTTCTAGCACCATTTTTGAGTGAATTGCCAAAAGTCAGATTTTTGCTGAAATTGTGACCCCGGGGCTTAGGGATTTTTTCAAAAAAATATTTTCCGCAGGTTAGGTTTTCAAGGGCTTATTTCTTGTCCTGTGATAAAAAGCCTTCTGTTTCCATAGCCAAAGCATTCAGGGGAGCCTTTGCAACCTGCTAGCACCATTTTTGAGTGAATTGCTAAAAGTCAGATTTTTGCTGAAATTGTGACCCCGGGGCTTAGGGATTTTTTCAAAAAAATATTTTCCGCAGGTAAGTTTTTTGATGGCTGATTTCTTGTCCTGTGATAAAAAGCCTTCTGTTTCGACTGCCAAAGCTTTCAGGGGAGCATTTGCAACATGCTGGCACCATTTTTGAGTGAATTGCCAAAAGTCAGATTTGGCAGGGATTTTTTCAAAAAAATATTTTCCGCCGGTTAAGTTGTTGAGGGCGGATTTCTTGTCCTGTGATAAAAAGCCTTCTGTTTCCATCGTCAAAGCTTTCAGGGGAGCATTTGCAACCTGCTAGCACCATTTTTGAGTGAATTGCCAAAAGTCAGATTTTTGCTGAAATTGTGACCCCGGGGCTTAGGGATTTTTTCAAAAAAATATTTTCCGCCGGTTAAGTTGTTGAGGGCAGATTTCTTGTCCTGTGTTTAAAAGCCTTCTGTTTCGACTGCCAAACCTTTCAGGGGAGCATTTGCAACGTGCTGGCAACATTTTTCAGTGAATTGCCAAAAGTCAGATTTTTGCTGAAATTGTGACCCCGGGGCTTCGGGATTTTTTCAAAAAAATGTTTTCCGCCGGTTAAGTTGTTGAGGGCTGATTTCTTGTCCTGTGATAAAAAGCCTTCTGTTTCCATCGCAAAACCTTCCCGGGGAGAATTTGCAACTGGTTGGCACCATTTTTGAGTGAATTGCCAAAAGTCAGATTTTTGCTCAAATTGTGACCCTGGGGATTAGGGATTTTTTCAAAAAAATATTTTCCGCAGGTTAGGTTTTCGAGGGCTTATTTCTTGTCCTGTGATAAAAAGCCTTCTGTTTCCATCGTCAAAGCTTTCAGGGGAGCATTTGCAACTGGTTGGCACCATTTTTGTGTGAATTGCCAAAAGTCATATTTTTGCTGAAATTGTGACCCCGGGGCTTAGGGATTTTTTCAAAAAAATATTTTCCGCCGGTTAAGTTGTTGAGGGCTGATTTCTTGTCCTGTGATAAAAAGCCTTCTGTTTCCATCGTCAAAGCTTTCAGGGGAGCATTTGCAACCGGTTGGCACCATTTTTGAGTGAATTGCCAAAAGTCAGATTTTTGCTGAAATTGTGACCCCGGGGCTTAGGGATTTTTTCAAAAAAATATTTTCCGCCGGTTAAGTTGTTGAGGGCTGATTTCTTGTCCTGTGATAAAAAGCCTTCTGTTTCCATCGCCAAAGCTTTCAGGGGAGCCTTTGCAACCTGTTGGCACCATTTTTGAGTGAATTGCCAAAAGTCAGATTTTTGCTGAAATTGTGAGCCCGGGGCTTAGGGATTTTTTCAAAAAAATATTTTCCGCCGGTTAAGTTGTTGAGGGTTGATTTCTTGTCCTGTGATAAAAAGCCTTCTGTTTCGACTGCCAAACCTTTCAGGGGAGCATTTGCAAACGGGTGGCACCATTTTTGAGTGAAATGCCAAAAGTCAGATTTTTGCTGAAATTGTGACCCCGGGGCTTAGGGATTTTTTCAAAAAAATATTTTCCGCCGGTTAAGTTGTTGAGGGCTGATTTCTTGTCCTGTGATAAAAAGCCTTCTGTTTCCATCGCAAAACCTTTGCGGGGAGCATTTGCAACTGGTTGGCACCATTTTTGAGTGAATTGCAAATAGTCAGATTTTTGCTGAAATTGAGACCCCGGGGCTTAGGGATTTTTTCAAAAAAATATTTTCCGCCAGTTAAGTTGTTGACGGCTGATTTCTTGTCCTGTGATAAAAAGCCTTCTGTTTCCATCGTCAAAGCTTTCAGGGGAGCATTTGCAACCGGTTGGCACCATTTTTGAGTGAATTGCCAAAAGTCAGATTTTTGCTGAAATTGAGACCCCGGGGCTTAGTGATTTTTTCAAAAAAATATTTTACGCCAGTTAAGTTGTTGAGGGCTGATTTCTTGTCCTGTGATAAAAAGCCTTCTGTTTCCATCGTCAAAGCTTTCAGGGGAGCATTTGCAACCGGTTGGCACCATTTTTGAGTGAATTGCCAAAAGTCAGATTTTTGCTCAAATTGTGACCCCGGGGCTTAGGGATTTTTTCAAAAAAATATTTTCCGCCGGTTAAGTTGTTGAGGGCTGATTTCTTGTCCTGTGATAAAAAGCCTTCTGTTTCCATCGTCAAAGCTTTCAGGGGAGCATTTGCAACCTGTTGGCACCACTTTTGAGTGAATTGCCCAAAGTCAGATTTTTGCTGAAATTGTGACCCCGGGGCTTAGGGATTTTTTCAAAAAAATATTTTCCGCCGGTTAAGTTGTTGAGGGCTGATTTCTTGTCCTGTGATAAAAAGCCTTCTGTTTCCATCGCCAAAGCTTTCAGGGGAGCCTTTGCAACCTGTTGGCACCATTTTTGAGTGAATTGCCAAAAGTCAGATTTTTGCTGAAATTGTGAGCCCGGGGCTTAGGGATTTTTTCAAAAAAATATTTTCCGCCGGTTAAGTTGTTGAGGGTTGATTTCTTGTCCTGTGATAAAAAGCCTTCTGTTTCGACTGCCAAACCTTTCAGGGGAGCATTTGCAAACGGGTGGCACCATTTTTGAGTGAAATGCCAAAAGTCAGATTTTTGCTGAAATTGTGACCCCGGGGCTTAGGGATTTTTTCAAAAAAATATTTTCCGCCGGTTAAGTTGTTGAGGGCTGATTTCTTGTCCTGTGATAAAAAGCCTTCTGTTTCCATCGCAAAACCTTTGCGGGGAGCATTTGCAACTGGTTGGCACCATTTTTGAGTGAATTGCAAATAGTCAGATTTTTGCTGAAATTGAGACCCCGGGGCTTAGGGATTTTTTCAAAAAAATATTTTCCGCCAGTTAAGTTGTTGACGGCTGATTTCTTGTCCTGTGATAAAAAGCCTTCTGTTTCCATCGTCAAAGCTTTCAGGGGAGCATTTGCAACCGGTTGGCACCATTTTTGAGTGAATTGCCAAAAGTCAGATTTTTGCTGAAATTGAGACCCCGGGGCTTAGTGATTTTTTCAAAAAAATATTTTCCGCCAGTTAAGTTGTTGAGGGCTGATTTCTTGTCCTGTGATAAAAAAGCTTCTGTTTCCATCGCCAAAGCTTTCAGGGGAGCATTTGCAACCGGTTGGCACCATTTTTGAGTGAATTGCCAAAAGTCAGATTTTTGCTCAAATTGTGACCCCGGGGCTTAGGGATTTTTTCAAAAAAAATATTTTCCGCAGGTAAGTTTTTTGATGGCTGATTTCTTGTCCTGTGATAAAAAGCCTTCTGTTTCGACTGCCAAACCTTTCAGGGGAGCATTTGCAACATGCTGGCCCCATTTTTGAGTGAATTGCCAAAAGTCAGATTTTTGCTGAAATTGTGACCCCGGGGCTTAGGGATTTTTTCAAAAAAATATTTTCCGCAGCTTAGGTTTTCGAGGGCTTATTTCTTGTCCTGTGATAAAAAGCCTTCTGTTTCCATCGTCAAAGCTTTCAGGGGAGCATTTGCAACCGGTTGGCACCATTTTTGAGTGAATTGCCAAAAGTGGGATTTTTTCAAAAAAATATTTTCCGCCAGTTAATTTGTTGAGGGCTGATTTCTTGTCCTGTGATAAAAAGCCTTCTGTTTCGACTGCCAAACCTTTCAGGGGAGCATTTGCAACCGGTTGGCACCATTTTTGAGTGAATTGCCAAAAGTCAGATTTTTGCTGAAATTGTGACCCCGGGGCTTAGGGATTTTTTCAAAAAAATATTTTCATCTACAAAAATATTTTCATCTACAAGGTATCAGAACAAAAGGAATGAGGAGGTGGAAGGGGAACCAAAACAGTTTTATTAACAAGTAAACAGCAGGCATAAAAAGGTAAAGGTACCCCTGCCCCTACGGGCCAGTCTTGACAGACTCTAGGGTTGTGCGCTCATCTCACTCTAGAGGCCGGGAGCCAGCGCTGTCCGCAGACACTTCCGGGTCACGTGGCCAGCGTGACAAAGCTGCTCTGGCGAGCCAGCGCAGCACACACGGAAACGCCGTTTACCTTCCCACTAGTAAGCGGTCCCTATTTATCTACTTGTACCCAGGGGTGCTTTCGAACTGCTAGGTTGGCAGGTGCTGGGACCGAGCAACGGGAGCACACCCCGCCGCGGGGATTCGAACCGCCGACCATGCGATCGGCAAGTCCTAGGCACTGAGGTTTTACCCACAGCGCCACCCGCGTCCCTTAAAAACAGCATACAAAGCATAAAATCAAACATACCCGACAGGGGCTACCCAATATCCCCTTCAGCTGCCCAGAGCCCCAGGTAGAGCAGCAGGAGAAAGACCCCGACCGTCAGTCTCCCAGCATCAGGTCCTTTGATCTGGGTAGAAGCTCTCTGGGCCCCTCCCACCTATGGCTTTTATAGCCTGCCTTGATGTAACCAAGTGCACCAGGCATTACTCATGATTAGCCCAGGACCCTGAGGTGGAATTAATACAGAGCGGCTGAGAGTCTCCCACTACATGCAGCCGGGCATCCAGCCAGCAACACAGAAGAACCCAGGAAACTCCTGACAGGTGTGTGAAACACAAGAATCCAGCAGATCTCAAACTGGGGATGTTAAAGGGAAAGGGACATGCCACCTAACTCCTCGAAATACAATTGTCTTCCGCATTTCCACTACACACCCACACCCAGTTAAGTCCTTCAAGCTATTTATCTTTCAGACCCCTGCAGAGGTCTGGAGAAGTCTGCTCCCCTTGCCTAGGGGGCGGTGTTGCACACTGGCATCCGGGACCCTCAATTAGTCAGATTGGGGGCAGGGGGGTGCTGCCCAAGTCATGGGGATTCCCGGCTGTGTAACGCCCCCGCCGGATGTTTAAACTGTGGCATGGCCAGAGGGTATCCTCCTTTTGAGCCTTTGCCGGATCTCGCAGCCCACCCACCCTCTTTTTACGCATTGCTATGACAGTGACCTTGCTATGGACATATGTCAGCCACCATATTGTTGGGGCCAGGTAGGAATTTGTCCACTTGGCCTATTGGCATCAGCCACTTGGTTTTTGCCTACCTTGTAGCAATCGTCACAACTTTGTAAGGTTAGGCATTGGGTAAGCCTTTGTGGTGGGATGGGAGGTTGTAGCCTCCACCTGCCCCTCCTCAATAAGGGTATCTCGTTAAAAGGATCCGGGGGTGTGGATCCTGTCCAAAGCCTGGAGGTGGGCTAGGGCCATGCCACGACCCATCAGGGACCCTGGGGGTGCCCTGATTTGACATATGTCACAGGGCTCCCCCTACAGTTGGTTTACCCTTAGTGTGGCTCCCTGTAGTCTGGTTTCACCCAGTGCCTAAGCTAAACTGCTCACATCTGTAACCAATAAAGTTGTGGCCTGTCTTTTTTGCCCATTAACCTTAATCATCTGTGTCTATTTATTGCTCCCTTTCCCTTATGGGTTATCCAAGAACCCTTAAGTGGGTTCCCTATCAGTAGGAGAAAATAACAGAGGCCAACCAGAGAATATTGAGAAGCAAAGCAGCTAATAAGCCTGATCTTTATTAATCTGTTGCAACGGGGCCCGGGGCCTTGCCATGCAAGTGTGGGGGGCTGAATTGGAAGGCATGTTCCCACCCGTCTGTCTCCTTCAGTGCCCGGCCCCATCTCCTTCAAACCCCAGTGAGGATTGAAAGCCTTCTGTCATCACCCCTGCAAGGGGTTCTTCACAAAGGGGCACTTTGAAAGCTCTGTATTTTGCTACAAATTCTTGGCAATCAGGGCTTCAAATAATATAAGGTAATTGATCGGTGGATAGCCCCATGCACCTGTCATCTCTGGTCTTTTACAGGTGGGAAATAAAGATCTCGACTGCCAGCCTGAAAAGATTTGAGCCACTGCTATAAGGATGGAAGGGTGGATTTGGGGTGAGCTCTAAGGGGAGGAATAGGGGCTGCCAGGATCTAAGCAGAGTTGGCAAGCAATACGAGGAGTAGAGGCAGCCCCTATTTTTACACGTTCCCTTTTCTTGAAGTTCTGCATCAGTAGCTCTTTGGGGATTGGAGTGAGCAGTCGACATCCGACTTTGGAGATTCATGACATTTCAACGGTAAGTGGGATTCAAGGGCAAAGGGGTTATTGGGTTGTTCTTTTTGTTTTTATTTTTATTATGTATTTTGTGGTTTTCTATCCTGATTTTCTTCTGTGAACCGCCCTGAGACCCCCGGGTATAGGGCAGTATATAAATTAAATAAATAAATAATAAAAATTCGCCATACAAATTTCTTGCGGCTTTCAGATGGTTAGAAATAAAACTGTAATCACGACATCAAAAGAAAAGAAAGATAGGCTTTATTTGTGAGTTTCTGTAACACAATACAAAAAGATTGTAGAGCTATTCCAACACCATACCAAACCTATTCTACAGCAAGGTATTTGTGTTGCTCAAATTCCAAAAAAAAACAACACACCCCACAAGCCCAATTCAATTTTTGTCTTTTATATTTGCATGGTCCAACAAAGATTACACACCTTTAGTATGTGTAAAGACGCAGGATGCCAAGGGCTGAAACAAGCTATGGCAATGCCTTTTGATGGAGAGTAGCTTAAATAACATTGAGTAAAACAAAGTAGGGCATATTTCAATTTTAGTGCCCCAGGAAACATAGTGGCGAAAAAGAAAAGCTTTTACATCAGTAGTTGTTTTCAGTTCCATTTGTTGGATCATAGTCACAATAGTTCTTTGAATTTAACAGATCTAGTACTGGGAACCCAGCATATTGTACCAAGGTTGAGAACCAATAGTGGAACATTTTATTAACATGCTCAGCGGTGGTAACCTAAAAGACCTAACATTACTTATCAGCTTTAGGTTTCAGATGTAGCATGGAGATGAAATGAGATGTTGCAAACTAAAGAAAACATAAACAATTAGACTTAATACATCTTTCTCTGTTCCCATTATGGCTGGAAATAATCAAGCAATGGAAAGTTAAATTGTCTACATTGAGAGGGGGCAGGGGAAAGAGAAAGATTTCTTTGCAATTTTTATCTTTCAATGACACTTCAACTATAAATTGGCTCACACAAAATGTTCCTTTGGAACAGAAAGATGACACTTCTAGGGTGAAAACATTAGCTGAAACTGTTGATGGGAAATAATTTGATTTATTTCTGTTTAATACTGTTTCTTGTTATGAACATTATCCCTTGCATTAACATTAAATCAGGTTTTTTTTAAAAAAAAATCTGAATAATTTCAACAGTTTACACACTAGTTTAAGATTACTTTTCTAGCCTATCTCAGGTGGAGAAACTGACATTATCTAAATATTGTTCTTCTTCATAAAAAACAGTGCTTCTAAAGCAGACATAATGGGGGGGGCATTGACAAAACTACAAGGGTCAAAAATATTATATTTCTGCACTGTTATTCTAAAGCACTAGAAAACGTAACTACATTATTTTAAAATAGAGATACAACTTAATGAAATGTGGGGTATATGTGCCAAGTTATTAGCAATGCAAAAGACCAGCTTAAGCATATTTTCCCTAAATCAATTACAAAAAGAAAAGGTGCCTTTTTAACAAGTACGCACAAAGATTGATCAAACATTGTTCTTATTCCATGTTACAAGTGCTACTTGTTTATAAAACTGAAACCTTCTCTTGCATTTAAAATGTACAGCATACACTACATTTTGCCTTTTCTCTTACCCACTCATTCAATCCATTTTGACAAAAATAAACCATTTAACGCACATGTTTATGGAACAATTGCTGATATGTTATGCATTATAACTTGCATAGAGCAGAAACTTTACTTGGAATTGCTAACCGTGAGTCTCAATCGTGCCCATCGTTTGGCAAGCGCCGGTGCCAAAAAACACATTTTGTGGCACATAATCTTTAGCCATATTTATCCAGGAATTCCCAGACATTCAAAACAACTCCTGTATTATACTTCCATTACCAGCAATGGAGTAAGTATTTTGCCTTGGCTTTCCCAAATCAATCCAGCACTGTAATCGGATATGCTCTAAGACCGCATCTCTCCTTACATGTGGAAAGAAAAACCAGCAACGCATTGGTTTCTTTTCTTTTCCAGAGTAACTAGTAACTCAGATGACGTGGCTAAGTGAGTATTTGGTAGATTGCACAGTCTTGGCTGCATGTCAACTATGCAAGCTGAGCTAGTGGAAAAAAAATTGCCGTCCATTGTAGGAACAACACAGCTGGCACAAGAATCGTTCTCAAGCTTGTACCTTTAAGCCAGTACAGGTTTGGCATTTCATTCTCTAAACATTAATTGCAATGGAAAAACTGACAGGGTCTTCCAAGCCTGGCACCTATCCATCTGCCATGAGTGTATACAAACCATAGTTTGATTCTCCTGGTTTAATGTACAGCAAAATGTTTACTGAACGCAGATGGTGAAGTAGAAGAAAAGGGATCACTAGATCCTAGTTCTCCGTAAGAGCTCTGCTGTGCTCCAGAATGTGCCTCTGGTGTCATTCGCTGCTTTCGTCTTTCTCTGAAGATGCAGGACTATCGCGAACAGGCAGCAGGTCATAATGAGAGGGGATGTGGCTGTTTTTTGGCAGATCGTAAAGATCTTGGCTGAAAGGTCCCTTGTTATTAAACGTTCCCTGGATAACGCTGACTGTAGGTTCTGCAATAATAAAAAACATACAAACACATTGGTGCTCCGATATCGGGTGAACAATCACAACATTTAATGAAAATTAATGTAGTAGTCCCACTGTGGTTTTCTGTACTTTAAAGGTCTTCAATATTTCTGATACAGCATCAAACAATCTTCAGTCACATTAAAGAAGACTGTGAAATAACTAACTCAGTACATATTCATGAAAAAGCTTGCATTTTCATGAATATGTACTGAGTTAGTTACAACTACAAAATTAAACATACCCTAGTATGTATATGGATGAAGGGCAAGGGGCTAGAATTTTTTTTACTAAATAAAGACATGAATGAAATACTGTTTTTCATATGTTCATCTATTATGCATTGTGAGCTTATGTCTGGTTTTCAGTTCAGCCACCCTTTGTAAAATATGTATTATTTTTAACTTGAGAAACGCTTCCAGGATGTGCGTTTGTGTGTACAATGATGGCAAAACACTCTGTCAGGACTCACCAACTTCATAGACATTCTTGTTGGTGGAAGCAGAGTTGCTAATTTCTGCATAGGCAGAATCCCTTCGTGCTGGAGACTTCATTTCAACATATCCACATTCTGTATGTTTTGGTGTCAGTGCTGGCGGGTCTTTAATAGTGGCATAAGGATTTTCAGAACTGCTTAAGGAGCAGTTACTTAAATTGTATTCAGAATTCTTTACTAGATCTGAGAAAACAGAAAAATAATGTTTTAATTGTACTCTTCAAAGAATAATATATTTTAATTACAAAATTAAGCAAAATGCATATGATCTTGAAAAATTAAATGACCTTTTTGCTTTTTGGCAAATCTCCTTTGACATTTTCGGATTTCATATTTTAACACAGTGAAACAAACCAACGAACAAAACGATATCCACAACGCTCCTTTTCAAGTACCAATTTATTGCTCTTCTAACACAGTCTATTGTGGAACTCACGGTGAGCTCACATGCAGGACTGATCAGGCCCATGGGCTGCTTAGCTGCAACATAAGATGCCCCAAGACCATTCTCTGAGCCCCAATATATTTAGATCTGTAAGAAAACTCACCTTTCAGAGATTTCCCCGTACAGCCTCTATCGATTCCAAAAGCTCCTGTAAAATATTGAGAGGCACAACAGCATTAAATTGGGATAAACACAGCAGCGTTAAATTCCCAAAACAGTCATTTTAAAAATCTATTGCAATTTAGTCTTTTCATTTTTAATGCACAAGTTTGTTGGTCATTGTTGCCACCCTAAGGTCTGTATAACTGCGTATCTTAGGAGCCTGCATTGATATGCCTGTATATCAGTCAAATTCCCAGAAGCCATACTCTTGGGGAGATAGCTGGAAAACATCACCATAGTCTCCTTGCAAAGAGAGATGGAAATGACGCATGTTGTCTTTCCCCCATAAAATACAAATTGTGATGCACAAAACTGGCATTATTATTATTATTATTATTATTATTATTATTATTATTATTATTATTTCTGTACCAAGCTCATTGAGGTAGCCTCCATGCTTCCAGTCAGCAGGTAGGGTTCCTGTGTAGTCCACAACAGGGCCTCGCTTTCCAGAATCCACATTTTTAAGATTCACAAACAGTTGGTTGTTGTTTGACTGTTTCAAATAAAGACAGAAGGCAGAGAATGAAGATGGCAACGGCTCAGCAACATTTGTCATAGAGAGAGCAACTGTAGTGCAAATAAAAAGATATGGTGTTTTATACATGTAAAGGTAAGGTAAAGGACAGTTAAGTCCAGTCAAAGGTGACTATGGGGTTGTGGCGCTCATCTCGCTTTCAGGCTGAGGGAGCCGACGTTTATCCAAAGACAGCTTTCTGGGTCATGTGGCCAGCATGACTAAACAGCTTCTGGCGCAACAGGACACTGTGATGGAAACCAGAGCACACGGAAATGCAATTTACCTTCCCGCCGCAGCGGTACCTATTTATCTACTTGCACTGGTGTGCTTTCAAACTGCTAGGTTGGCAGGAGCTGGGACAGAGCAACAGGAGCTCACCCAATCGCGGGGATTTGAACTGCCGACCTTCTGATTGGAAAGTCCAAGAGCCTCAGTGACTCAAATCACAGCGCCACCCAGGTCCCCATACCTTTTATACATGTAACATACCAGGAACAACATTCCTTAAGTATGTAGCTAATGTATATTTTTACCTTTGCCAAAGTCATCCTGTCCATGTTGTTGGCATTCACTTGGTTTGAACACTGCGTTAGAGTGTGATAGCTTGGGTTGGAGAAGTAATGGCTGTTAGCATTGCCACCATTACTGTGAGGCATCGTCTCTGTGAAAGGAATGAAAAAGTGAGTGCTGCGTCATTGCTCCTCCTTGGCCTTACGCAACTATGTTGAAGAACAAGCCAACAGTTCGCCTAGAATTAAAATACAATATGGATTTATATGATCAATACAGATTGTTCTTCTGTTCCTAAAATGCATCTTTCTCTATATGATACAATCCCACTGCCTTTCAGATTTTGACTGATAGGAATCTCCTGTCTTTCTTGTGTCTCTATATATCTTCTCTTTCTCCTCAAGCTACTTATAGTCTCTCAGCCACTGCTGTCTGCTTGTTTCACCAACCTCTTAAACAGGATACAGACAAAAACGGATATGTTGTCTTCCCTCTCCAAACGGTTTCTATGAGACAAGCCACACAGAACACTGGTATCCTGCTAATTTCTCCCTGCTTCGCATGCTGGGAGTCAGCCTTGGGGAAATTTACGGCACTTTTTTTCACACAGCCTTCCCACTTCCCTGAGTTAAATTTCTCCTTCCTCCTTTAACCACAGTTGAAAGTTTACTGGAAGGAATATTAACTTCAGTTAAGGCTAACCAGCTTTTTCCTTAAGCCAGAATGCAAAATGGTAGAGTGATTCTCTGATAAGCATCTTGATGGGTACAGTCCTTGGCTAGCCATGTTTGACAGCGTCTATTGTAGCCAAAAACCATGGGCAAACTTGGCGAAAACATTTTTTAGAATCATAGAATCATAGGGTTGTAAGGATCATCTAAGTCCAACCCCCTGCAATGCAGGAATCCTCCGCCAGTCGTAGGTTTCGAACCCACAACCCTGGGATTAAGAGCCTCGTGTTCTACTGAGCGACCTATCCCTTGGAGAGACTTGCGCTGAAAGGCGGCATATACGGTAAATAGTTTAATATACAAAAGTATTTATGTTGTGAACTGCCCTGAGATCTATGGGTATAGAGCGGTATACAAATTTAATAATAAAATAAAATAAAAATAAATAAACAGATAAGGGGTACTGCTTGCATAGAGTCTTTGCTATAGGCACTGTGTCACTACAGAAATTGCTGACATAGTAAAGTGTTACTAATCACCCGCAAGTGAATGAAAATACACAGCATATGAACTTGATAAAGCTAAAAGAGGATAAACAGTTCTGAAAGTCAGAGAAAACGTGCTGTTTGCTAAAGTATGCACTCAGCATAGACAGGATTAAGCTTTGTATCACTGTGTTCCTACCTGAAATACTGTAGTCTGTATTGATGACCCTCATGGCAGGAGTATAGGTAACTGCAGGCATATTTGTTTCCTTCCCCTTCTGCTTTTGCCTATAAATGATGAATAGTGCTAGCAGGAAGAGGACGACAAGGACAAGAATAATTATGCCAGCGATGGCTCCAATCTGGTAAGAATCAGCAGGGATGGCAGCACTAGTGCGGCTTAAGCTGTTCAAATTTCCCACTATAATTACTCCAGCTGGGAAAGAAGAAAGACAAGATGCATGTAAGACGTAGTTTTAACTTCAGTGCCTACTCAATATGTTCAATGGGGCTTACTCCATATTAATACACTAATACATTAATACACATCCTCTAAGCAAAAAGTGAACACTCGTTAAATAAAATGCAGACGATTTCCACACAATTTGATGAAGTGCAAGTGCCACAGATAAGATCGAGCAAAATGATCCACACAGAAACATTAAGTTTGGGAGCCAAATTACCACTCCACTTTGTCAGGCAGCCTAGAATACTGTACATTTCTAGGAGCAGGTAGGAAGGAAGTACCTAAGACTGCAAGTCGAAACATACCTACAACCATTTGTGCATTAACCAGCACTGATATGTTCTGTCGCTACTTGCAAAGTTTGCAAAGAAGAAGGAAATAACATCAGAGACGCATATAATAGTGGGGGAAAGATAGATGCACTGAGTATGCATCAGAGGATCGCCAAAGCATGTGCCATCAGGACACAACATCATCAAAGCTAGAAGTCAGGTCATTCGTTATTCAGATCTAGATACCCCCCACATTACTTTGTCATGCTTGCGCTCTTGGGTTGGGGCAACTGGCTAAAGTGTTTCAAACGGCTCTAATTTTGGTTCCTCTGCTTCGTTTTTGTTGGGTTGGTGTTGGTTAAATGTTTAGTTGGCGTTGGTGGTTATTTTAATTTGGGTATAACTGTAAACTGTTTATTATTGTTATTGTTGTTGGTTTCTATTGATGTATTGGTTTGTTTGTTTCTTGTAGAGGATATTTTGTTTTTTAATGTTTGATGCTTTGCTGTGTTCTTATATATGCTATAAGCCGCCTAGAGTGGCTGGGGAAACCCAGCAAGATGGGCAGGATATAAATTTAAAAATATGTATTATTATATATGACAACCAGCAGCAATCAGCAGGGTGGTGAAAGGGGTGATGGTGTTCCTCACCTGTCTTCCTAAAGCCAACTGGCACTGCAAGTTACTGAGAGAGAGACAGGTGAGATGGCAGGGCACAGGTATGCTAGCAGGGGCACGCCAGCAGGATTTTTGGATTAGCTCTGCTGCCATGCCGTATTCTCGGTAACCAGCAGCGGCACTCAACACTGGGAAGTCAGGTGAACAATGCTATGCCCTTGACCACAACTGCCCACAACTCAATCCTATACATGCCTACACAGAAATTAAGTTTCTCTGGGCTGCATTCAATTAAGGTTTACTTGGAGCACTGAAATTAATGTACATTGCTAAATTAGGCCCATTAATTCCAGTGGAGCTACTCTGAATAAAGGTAAGGTAAAAAGGTAAAGACCCCTGGATGGTTAAGTCCAGTCAAAGGTGACTATTGGGTTGCTGCACTCATCTTGCTTTCAAGCCAAAGGAGCCGGCATTTGTCCACTGACAGGTTTCCGGGTCATGTGGCCAGCACGACTAAACCGCTTCTGGCGCAACAGGACACCGTGACGGAAGCCTGAGCACACGGAAACGGCGTTTACCTTCCTGCCACAGCGGTACCTATTTATCTACTTGCACTGGTGTGCTTTCGAACTGCTAGGTTGACAGGAGCTGGGACAGAGCAACAGGAGCTCACACGATCACGTGGATTTGAACCGCCGACCTTCTGATCGACAAGCCTGCTGAGTTCAGTGGATGAAGAGTTTGGATTTGATATCCCGCCTTTCACTCCCCTTCAGGAATCTCAAAGCGGCTAACATTCTCCTTTCCCTTCCTCCCCCACAACAAACACTCTGAGAGACTTCAAAGAAGTGTGACTAGCCCAAGGTCACCCAGCAGCTGCATGTGGAGGAGCAGAGATGCGAACCCGGTTCCCCAGATTACGAGACTACCGCTCTTAACCACTACACCACACTGGCTCTTACCAGGGAGTAAGTGGGACTTACTCCCTGGTAACTGGGTACAGAATTGTGGCCTTAAGGTATAGGTAAGCCCTGTTAGAACAGCGGGACTTGCTTCTGACTAAATATGCATCCGATTGCACTGTTAGGCTGAAGTCCTGATCATACTTGCAATTAAGCAGTGGGACTTGTGTCTGCGTAAATATGCAAATAATTGCCCTATAATGGCATGCTGCAGCACCATAACATGACCACTTGCAGTGTTCGAAACTCTCATTGTTCCAGACGCATTTTGCGACAGGGAATTTCTTTGGTGCGGGCCATTTCTGAGCTCTGAGTGCAGTACTGCACCTAAGATTTCAGATTAAAACTGCACAAAGGAGGAACTTTTTCTGCCTCCCCACTTCCAGCTACTATCTGAAGACTGGAGAAGAGACCCTCTTAAGGATATTAGGGGGTGGGCAGGGGAAGGACTAGACCGTGTGAAAAATGAATCTAAGATTTTAGCTGCAGTTCATTCATTTTCAGCTTTGTATTCTTGCTATTTAAAAAGTGCACCTAGACATTCCATTGTTGCGCCCATAACCTAGTTTAAGGTGCCATTTAGCTCCTAGCTTTCATATCTCAGTTTCTAACACTGACCACTTGTCTAATTAGGGTATTCCAGTAGAAGAAATGCCCTATTTTTTCCTTCTCAGATTTTTATTTCTTTTTGGTGGGGACGGGGAAGTTAGGCGTGGCATTTTTGTCATCATTTTGCAATTCTTCTTGCAGCCCTGCATAAATACCAGCATTTCAAAGCTTGTTTTTATTTTGGCATTATAGGAAAATATTACCTTGGTCACATCTCGCTCCTTTCCACCCAGGGCTGCAGTAGCAGGTTCCTGTGATGTGGTCACAAGTTGAGTTGTTCAAACAGTCACAAATTTGCCGGCAGCCATAACCATATGTACCTGAGGGGCATTCTGTAAAAAAGAATAACAAGGTATGAACTGCAGCTTCCCACCCACCAGTGGCGTAGCGTGGGTTCTCAGCACCCGGGGCAAGGCAAGTAATTTGCGCCCCCTAACCCGTGGATTTTAGCACTCGAGTCTCTTCCGCGCCCCCCCAGATGTTGCGCCAGGTGCAGCAGGCCCCCTGCACCCTCCACGCTACGCCACTGCTCCCACCACAAGTCTTCAGGACAGCCATCCGAAGGCTGGCGCGGGGAGAAGGTCTCTCCGCCCCACCGCCAGGCTTCGGAGCATCCTTCCGAAGGCTGGCGCGGGGAGAAGGTCTCTCCGCCCCGCCGCCAGGCTTCGGAGCAGCCTTCCGAAGCCTGGCGGTGGGGCGGAGAGCCCTCCTCCTGCCGCCAGCCTTCGGAGCAGCCTTCCGAAGCCTGGCGGCGGGAGGAGGTCTCTCCGCCCCACCGCCAGGCTTCAGAGCAGCCTTCCGAAGGCTGGCGGCGGGAGGAGGTCTCTCCGCCCCACCGCCAGCCTTCAGAGGAGGTCCGAGGACAGTGGGGTTCCTGCTTCCTCCAGGAGGGCCGGCCAAACGCGCCCCCCCAAATGTTGCGCCCGGTGCGGCCGGCACCCCTGGCGCCCCCACGCTACGCCACTGCCACCCACCCCTTTTAGCCTATTCCAGTTTGTGCTCAGCTGAAATCTCTCAGTAACGGTAACCATGATTTAGTAAATCAGAACTGTGTGTAACTGAGATCTTTAATTGGTTAGCAATGGAAAATGAGGCGGCAGCACACCATACGATTAAAGAGCTTTGCTGCAACACATCAGACAATTTCATCTCCAGGTGTTCTGCAGTTTTCTAGAGAAAGGCCAATGAATAAGACATTAAATGTATTATGATTTAATGTAATATGCTTACGGAATAAATTTATTTTATTTTATTTTTTTAATGAAACTTTTAGATGTTCCCAAATTAGGATGCAGCCATCATGTTATATAACACTAGAATTAATTTTCCATTGTTGCTCTTTTGAAAGTCTGGCTTGTATAGAATTAAAAACTCTACAATTTGCCATTTTCAAACTCCCTACTGTACTTTTTATAGTTTACTGTAAGAAATCTTGTAGATTTCCCAGGCTATCCCTAGGTGGCAGTGTTTCATTGTGCAAGTTCAAGAAAAATCAGCCCCAATCGATGTGTTTAAAATATGTTCACAAATGCATATCAAGTATGACTGAAGCATATGGGCTTAAAGAGGTTCCATTTATTCAGTAACAGAGGGAAGCTGACACTGTGCTGCTTAGAAAGCGCCACTCAAATCCAGAGAGTTAGACGGCTAAGAAACCAGGCAAGCTCACAGAACAAAAACAACTTCTTCAGTTTTTCTTGTGGTACCACCTATTTTACAAGTTATGCCTAGGTAGATATGTTTTATTCAGATTGAAGTTCAGTCTCCTGGCTATTAACTGTAAACATTTTGTACCCCCGAAATGCACATTTTAAAAGAAAAAAATAGCATAATTATAGTGAATTGCTTCCTCTTCGCAGTGTGTCAAAAAATAATTATTCTCAAAGCAATGAAACAAAAGTAACTCTTTAAAAAAGGATATCAACAGTCACCAGTGGTCTTCTAGAAGTTCTTACAATCCTGAACACAATCTACTAAGACAGTCCTACATACATGCCATATATTTAAAGCACATGACTTCCCCCCCAAAAAGTATCATCTGCAGTTTCTAAAGGGGGCAAGAAATGGTAGCTCTGTGAGGGGTAAACTACAGTTGCCAAGATTTTTTGTGCTTTAAATGTATTATCTGATTTAAATGTATGGTGTGCAGACAGGCTGGGTTCTGTTGGAGTACAAGCCCCCAAGCCCAATCTTATACGTGTACGCTCTATTTGCCTGGATGGTATTTACTTCCCTGTGACTCTGGTTAGGGTTGCAGCCTCAAGCATTTCTTCATCATCATCACCATCATCATCACCATCATTATTATTATTACTATTATTTAAACTGGTCAACAACAAATTTGTTGTCTGCGTTTTTTCAGTTGATTTAGGACGAATCTGATGCGCTGAATCCAAAAATCACATTGGTTTTGCTAAATCAGGTCATGTTTTTGAGCTATGGCCACATGTCGTTTTTTTACGTTTTTGTTCACATGTATGCTTGTGTGGAGCATTTTAGAAGAAGTTGGTGGGGGTAAAATGCCATGTTGAATAATTCTTTTGATTGGAAATGATTATTTTAATGATAAGAAGTATTCAGGTCCGATAGTTCTGGGTGATTATGTCGAAAAGGGATCAGTTTGAAGTCATAAAACCTCAAAATCTTCCATAAATTGGTACGGCAAAGCATAAAGTTGGAGGATCAAAACTAAGTTAATGGGGCAGCCACCCCACGAAGAATTGTCAAAGGACTCTGCCAAACTGTTGGCATCCAGATTGAAGGAAAAAAAGCTCCTCTCTGACAGTGCTCGCATCAGCTTCTTCCACAACAGGCATCAAGAGTACCTCCGTTTTTTCTCGGAAGAGAAGGACTTGGTGTACTGTGCAGATATTGCGCAGCTTCTGCTCAAGCTTGGAGTGCCACAGTACGAACCCAAAGATTGGAGACTGTTCACTGACAGCAGCAACCGATCACTGAAATGTGTTCTGCTACACAACAGCAACCAGTTTGCCTCTATACCCCTGGCTCACTCGAATACACTGAAGGAGAACTATGAAGCGGTGAAGTATGTGCTGGAGAAAATTGGTTATGATCAGCATAAGTGGTTTATTTGTGTTGACCTGAAGATGGTGAACTTTTTGTTGGGACAACAGTCTGGCTTCACCAAGTACCCATGTTTTCTGTGCATGTGGGATAGTAGGGACCGTGCTCAGCATTACACGAAGAAGGACTGGCCTGTGCGGGAGGAACTGGTGCCTTGCAGAAAAAGGAACGTCATCAACGACCTTCTGATGGACAGAGACAGAATACTCTTCCCACCGCTGCACATCAAGCTCGGCTTAATCAAGCAGTACACCAAGGCTCTGGACAAGGATGGTGACTGCTTCACTTATTTGTGCCAGGCTTTTCCAGGATTGACCATGGAGAAGTTGAAAGCTGGCATCTTTGACGGTCCTCAGATCCGTCAGCTCATCAGAGATCCAGAGTTCGGAAACTCAATGAACGAAGTGGAACTGGAAGCGTGGAAGGCATTTGTTCTGGTAGTGAAGAACTTTCTTGGCAACAATAAGGCCAGAAACTACGCAGAACTTGTCAACAACTTGCTGACTGCTTTCAGAAACCTGGGCTGCAACATGAGCGTCAAGATGCACTACCTATTTTCACATATGGGCCGGTTTCCTGAGAACCTGGGTTCAATGAGTGACAAGCAGGGGGAGAGATTCCATCAGGACATGAAAGAGATGGAGACCAGGTATCAGGGTCGCTGGGACGCAGTCATGATGGCTGACTACTGTTGGACTACGAAGAGAGACCTCCGTGCTGCTGAGCATTCCAGGAGTTCCAAGAAATGGAAGTTCAAGCCCTGAAGTTTGAAAAATGGTGAAGCAACATGCAATTTACGTGTACTTACCTTTATCAATGCCCACCATTCAGTTTACAGTAATCAATGTTTCTATCAGGTAATCAATATATGTTGTTGGAAAAACATTTTTTTCTCTTAAAAACATATTTAGGATGATATGTGTTGACAAAAATCAGCTGATAATGCAACAAAAATGTAATTGATTTTGTCACAAGATCTGATTTTTTTCAAATCAACATAGCACAAAAACCTGACCTGATGGAGAGAAATGGATGCCATTTCCTGATTCAGCAGTGCAAAAATACCCTAAATCAGTTGTAGAAATCTAGACAACATTCAAAAAGTGAAAAATTGTTGCCCAGTGTTATTATTACTATTAATTGAATTTATATACCACCCTATACCCAGAGGTCTCAGGGCAGTTCACAGAACAAAATCAAAATATAAACCCACAAAATACAGTATTAAAAAAAACAACCCCAATCCAATCAACTAAAGGCCTGGTTAAAAAGAAACGTTTTTGCCTGGCGCCTAAAGGTGCATAATGAAGGCACCAAGCGAACTTCCCTGGGGAGAGCATTCCACAGATGGGGAGCCACTGCAGAGAAGGCCCTGTTCTTGTGTTGCCACCCTCCAGACCTATCTACTTTTAGTTTCATTGATTTCAAGAGAGATGGGGGGAAATTAGCAAAGTCACCAGGGCCCTCCACCAAATCTGTGAACTGCAGGAGCCTCGCAAGGCGAAGTCTTGACTCAACCACTTACTATGCATTCAGTTTCACTTAACTCAATATGCGTAACACCGAGTTGCAAGCCTATACTATGGGTGTGTCTTACAGAAAACCTTCACTAGCTGTCAATATGGAATTTTCACAGTCTTGGCTTTGTCTTGAGTATGAAAAACAGCTTTGTAAGATCTAATCCACTTATGCATTTCCCCTTCACTATATACAAGGACCTTGTTGCCAACATACTCTGTTCACAGTGTTTTCCCATGAATCCTGTGCGACATGTACACTGCCCTGAGATGTGATCACAGTCGGCTCCATTCTGACACTGGCAGATTAATGCACAGTCCTTTCCATAAAACCCCAAAGGACATCCTGTAGGAGAAAGGAAGAAAGAGAGAAAATAAAACACCCTATACTTAAAACTAGCTTTGTGGCTTTTTAATAATATATTGAATGTTACCATAACTGACACACAGAATTTATACTTTCCAATTCATTTGCCAAACAAGATATGAAGTGATTATGTGAATAATATTGGTCACATTACTTAGAAAGTAGCGGGACTTACAGTGCAAATTTAGTGGGAAGCAAGGCCTACTGAGTTTAAAGGTGCTTAGCCCCAGGTAAGTATACATAATACAGTGCTGTGATTCTTACTACTTCCTTAGACTTTCAATGTAATGCCAGTGGGATTTCAAGTAAGAAGAGAAAGGGATAACTTTTCAGTACAGTGGTACCTCAGTTTATCAACTTAATCTGTTCCAGAAGTCCGTTCTTAAACCGAGGCGTGCTTTCCCTAATGAGGCCTCCCGCCACCGGTGCCCTTCCACTATTCGGATTCTGTTCTTAGACCGAGGTAAAGTTCACAAACTGGGACATTACTTCTGGTTTTCCAGAGTTCATAAACCGAATCGTTCGTAAACAGGACTGTTCTTAAACCGAGGTACCACTGTAATGCCATTCTTTGGGCATACAGAGGACCCTCGGGTTACAGACACTTCAGGTTACAGACTCCGCTAACCCAGAAATAGTACCTCGGGTTAAGAACTTTGCTTCAGGGTGAGAACAGAAATCATGCGTTGGCGGCGTAGCAGCAGCAGGAAGCCCCATTAGCTAGAGTGGTACCTCAGGTTAAGAACAGTTTCAGGTTAAGAACGGACCTCAAGAACAAATTAAGTTCTTAACCTGAGGTACCACTGTATATCTTAAAGAGAATTCTGGTGCACAAGACAGAGGAGGGGATCCCACACAAATATTCCATTTCAACCTGAAGACTTATTATACATAGAGATGCTAGACTCAGCCAATTTTATTTTGTGCCAATTTGTTCTGTCCCACTTTTGTTATTTGGTGGACTTTTAAAAATTACAGAAATTCACAAATAATAGCATTTAGATTATACTCATCTTTTCCTAAAATATGCACTTTGTGTGTCTCCTAAAATATACATTTTTGTACATATTTATCTGCTAAATAGCATATTTATGTTCATTTCTTTAGAACTGAAACTGCATTGCAAAATTTGGAGAAGTGCACAATCTGACTGACAGCGACATTCCTGTCCGCATACAATTAGGCAAATTAGGTCAGTTTGCTTCAAATTGTTGCCCAAGTGAATCCCCCCCCCATCCCTAATTACACATAGAGAGATCGTCATTCAAAACCAGCAAGCAAAAAAACCCCGAGCACTGATGGTTCAAGCAGCACAGAGCAACCATATGGCTCTGCAATAAATACATGGGCTTCTTCCCAGCAATACTGAGAGTTTGTGTGCTTCAAAAAGTGAAATCATGCCATTATTATAAGCGTGGGTGAAGGGCACTCAGCGGCCAAGATCTTTTGGAAAAATATGCTGACTTGCAAAACAATCTTCATTCTCAATGGTGCAAGGGGACTTCCATTTATTTAAATTTATATACTGCTTAATTGCAGAAAAAGGCTTCAAAGCAATTGACAAAAAAGACAGAGCAGTAGAATTACTACTTTAAAAATCACAAATGTAATTTAAAACATAAAGAAGGGTGATGTACTGGTGGTATTGGACTCCTGCCAAGTTGGCAAATATGTACAGACAAGTACAAATACCTGCTGGAAATGTAAAGAAAAATGTGTGGTGGACTTGTAGGGTAACAAAAGCTTTCTGAGAGATGATATATAATGAAATGGGGGGAAGAAATGCTTAAAATAACCTTTGTTAAGAAGCCAGATGCTTTTCTATTAGGAATTACAGGTACCGACATCCCAAAGGAACAGAAAAGACACTTTATATATGGAACAACAGCAGCCCAGATGTTACTAGCCCAGAGATAGGAAGAAGACAAAGTCCCTACCAGAGAGGAGTGGCAAATCAAGCTGATGGACTATGCAGAGATGGAAAAACTGACTGGAAAACTCAGAAATCAAGAGAAAAAACTTTACAAAAGAATGGGGAAAATTTATAAGTTATTTAGGAGACCACTGAAAGCAGATGGAAACATTAGCAGGATTTTGATCTCACTTGTAGTGTAACAATTACCATGGATAATATGGTTTGGTATAAAAATTGGAGTATGGAAGAATATGCAATAATTAAATGTTTAAAACGGGACTCCATGGAGGGGATGGGAGGAAGTCCTGAGAGTCAGAGGATTCTCTTTTTATGGATATGTTTTTTGATTCTTTGTGTAAAACTTTGTATTTGTAAAACCAAATAAAAATGATTTCAAAAATAAATAAAACAAAAACATAAAGAAGGTTAAAACTGAAATAAAATAGCCTAAAATAAATGAAAACTACTACAAGCTTTCTAAACATCTGGGCAGGCTGGTCTAAATAAGAATGTCTTCTACAGGTCAAAAGGAAAACAGTGAAGATGCCTGGCTGGTATCAATAGGAACAGCAAATGGTCCCAAGGCAAACTGTGCTTGCTGACTGAATGAAATACTGTGTACAGTGGTACCTTGGGTTACAGATTCTTCAGGTTACAGACGCTTCAGGTTACAGACTCCGCTAACCCAGAAATAGTACCTCGGGTTAAGAACTCTGCTTCAGGATGAGAACAGAAATCGCGCAGTGTCGGCAGCGGGAGGCCCCATTAGCTAATGTGGTACCTTAGGTTAAGAATAGTTTCAGGTTAAGAGACCTCAGGAACAAATTTAGTTCTTAACCAGGGGTACCACTGTACTATGCTTGAGTGTACACATGCCATTACTTGCTGTCTTGCCTGCGAACAGCTCCTGAATGTATCCCCCTTATTTGAAATTACCCAGAGGTGCATGCATGTTGTTCTGGCTCTCAGCTGAGTCCCTGGATTATACTTTCTCTACCACTAGCAAACTCTTTCTAACACGTCACTACAGAGATAAATATTAGGAAACTCACTTTGGGTGCAGTAGAGACCAGTCCATCCCGGTGTACATTTACACTCCCCATCATAGGCACTGCAGCGAGCTCCATTGTGGCAGTTGCAGGTATGGATACAATTTGGGCCCCAATGGGAAGGAGGACAAGCTGAAACAATTAAAAAAAACCCCAGTTAGTCTTATTTGGCAAAACAATAACACGGCTCTATAGGACTTTGCTGTTTAGCCCAGGTCACTACAGGTGTTTGTGAATATTATTCATCTTATAATTTCAAATCAGAACATAATTTACAAATGTGATTTCTCGGTTGAACTCGGGATTTTTATTATAGTTTTATAATGTTTACCCATCAGCTCTCTATGTGGATTTTGGTATTTACAGCAGCACAATATATACATTTAAATAGTGGCTATATTTAACCCTGCTGCAGTGTAAGGCTAATTTTCTTGTCTACAAAATTGTATTTATCTAATTCCGTGCGTACAAATTATGGAGCAGGGGAAACAAGTAAAAAGCAGAAACATTTCCCCTTTTTTTCTGTTTAAGCCCCAATATGTCATAGTGAATAAACTACAACTGGCTCAGCTTTATACACTAAGGTGTGCAACAACCACAAGATTTTTGGGGGGCCCTCATCTGATGCTGCTGAAAAAAGCCCACTTCAGTCCAGGCTGGTTTGTAGACTGCCTGCTTCCATTTGGGATCCATTAGAGACTGCTTCTTTTGCCCTTTCACTACTGGGAAATTCAAAAACGGCTGTAACTATTTTTCCTTTTGACAGAAGTGGGTAATATTTGCAGGCATGTGAACTACTGCACAGTGAATAAAACCTGCTAAATTACTGGCAAATGGGTCCCAAGCCTTTTTTTATATGAACAAATACATTTAAAGTTTTTCTAGAAAAGGAAACATCAGTAACTTCTTAATTTTGGGGCAGAATTGGATGGAATGTGCATGCAAGGCAATCCCTTCTAAGGGTAGGATCCTGCCAAACTTCAAATGGATAGATACCGTGGTTTTCTTGCAAGGGTTGCAGTTATAGTTTTTTTATACATAAAAAACTCTCATATATATATATATATATATATATATATATATATATATATATACACACATACATACACACACACACACACACACACACACACACACACACACTTACTTTTATATATATAAACACACATACACATGTCATCTCTATATGCCATATTGGAAAATGAAGCTCCTGACAAAATGGCAAAACATTTACTAGGTCCTGTGATTATTCTGCCTAAGCAGATATGCATCCAGATCTCTAGGTCTGGATCTTTATTAGGTAGCCATTGTTTTAAATTGGGGCTCTGTCTGCAAGCAATAACAGCCCTTCTGTCTTGTAATCAAGAAGTATTATTACCCAAGGTAAAAGATAAAGGGAAAAGACCCCTGGACAGTTAAGTCCAGTCAAAGGTGACTATGGGGTTGTGGAGCTCATCTTGCTTTAAGGCTGAGGGAGCCGGGGTTTGTCCACAGACAGCTTTCCAGGTCATGTGGCCAGCATGACTAAACCGCTTCTGGTGCAGCAGGACACCATGAGGGAAACCAGAGCGCACAGAAATGCTGTTTACCTTCCCGCAACAGCGGTACCTATTTATCTACTTGTACTGGTATGCTTTCGAACTGCTAGGCTGGCAAGAATGGGGACAGAGAAACGGGAGCTCACCCCATCATGCAGATTTGAACTGCCGGCCTTCTGATCGGCAAGCCCAAGAGGCTCAGTAGTTTAGACCACAGCGCCACCCAAGACAGGCTTTGGGATAATACATTGGAATGGTTTCAGTTGGGAGCAGTACGTGACAACTGGTAATCTGGTAATTCTTCTTCTTGTGTTGTCACACTGTAAATTATTCCTAGGTACCAGTTTGATGCCAACCTCTCTCTCTTTCTCCCCTCTGCACCCCATTTTATTGGCTGAGTATTACTGCTATTGGCTGGGTACTGTTAAAATGTTATTTAAAGTTACCTGTTTGTGACCAGGCAATATTAATTATGAACAATATACCATAAAGGGAAGGGACTTATCATCTGAACCCTCAGATCCACTGAACCACACCAGCAAAACACATTATCAATGTGAATAACAGCCTTCATTGGAAGCCACTAATGAGGTGAGGATCACAGTTCTTTGCCTGGGGACTAATTTTTGTTTTCATCAGTTCACCAATCAATAAGTCTTTCCATGTCATAGCTTTTTATTTATAGAACAATCAAGACAACTGTACTGTTGTTAATGAGTTGCTACATAGCTGTACAACACCGCCCTGATATTTCATGAGAGGGCAGTAAACAAGTTAATAAAGAACCATTATGCACATTCAGATTTGATTTATACAGATCTAAGGACTAATGCAGAGTAGGGTTATTTACAGCAAATATAGTTTGCTTGTGCGTCATTTGGGGTGGGCGAGTGTCCATGGCTCTCAGCCCCATTTTTTAAAATGATAACTGGAAAAAATATAATAATTAATTTGTCAATTTGGTTCTGATTCTTCTATGGGGAAAAGCTGGTGAACAGTTCAACAAGTAAGAACTGTTAAGTCACATACGCAGAAATCTTTAAGAAGTCTTCGTAGAGGTCACACTGAAGTAACTTTAAGCTAATGGGATCATTACTTTCTGTAAGCCTTATAGTATAAGAACTAAAGGTCTTAATGGAAGTCAAATAAAAATTACCCTTTTCCTTGTCTAAAGGTCAGTCATGGTAAAGATTCCATTTCATTCTACTGGCATCTTTTTGTCATGCAGTATTTTTTTTCTATGCATAAAATGCCATTAATGCTTGGGGGGAGGCATTCAATACACTATTGGTAGAATCTATACAACTGACTGTGTTAGGAAGTCTGATTTCCCCCCAAAATGTGATACTGCCATGGAAAACTGATGTACTTTGAAGTACAAAAGTTTGAGATCTATTAGCAGTTTACACACAGCAATTTTGAGGGGGGGGGGGAATAAACAAAACTAAAAGTTATATTAATTCCAAAGAACCCCCTAAAAATAAATAAAATACTTGTACTTACGCTGAGAACAGTCACTACCAATCCAGCCAGGATAACATTGGCAAGATCTGTCAATTGGATTGCAGGTTCCATTGTTGGTGCATGTGCAAATTCCTGCACAATTCTTCCCAAATCTGCCACTGGGGCAGACTGTAAAAAGAAACCATAGAACTCATGAATATTCTGCATTCTTGCAGCTCATTTAGACCAATGATAATCAAATCTTATTTTCCAATAGTTTTATTTAGCTTCAGAATGGGCTCTATACACAGTAATATTTTTTAAAAAAATACAAAGCTACTGTCTGAAAAATATAACTTTGACAGTAAACAGGAAAAAAGGAGAAAACACTATTGTACTCGGTGTGGTATTACACTACAGTGTGTTTATTTATTTCTTGAAAATCATGTACCACTTGATTGTAAAAGCGTCTCAAAGCAGTTTACGAAAATAATTGTGATTTGTACCTTCATTGCAGAGAGCTCCTGTGAAGCCAGGTAGACAGTCACACAAACCAGTCACATGGTGACATGGGCCACTGCTGTGAACACACTGGGGGCAGGCCTGGCTACAGCGATGACCATAAAATCCGGGAGAGCAAACTGAAAGCAGAAATACGTTATCATATTCACCTTACATTGGTACATAACAAACCCAAATCTAATACAGTTGCTTTCAGTTCACTGCTGAAGTCTTGAAAACATTTGAGAAATCTGATTTATGCAGGTCACCTGCTTCACAAAGGCAATCGCCCTAGTGGCACGTTAACAAATCTAATACTTTAATAACAGTTTAGAAGAACAACTTAGTATGCATTGCGGTTAATTTAAAACAATTATTGCTGTTGATGCTGATGAATAATGACATATGTCTATAACAACAACTGCTGCTGCTATTAATATTTCAATGTAATGATTATACCATCACTCCCTGAGTTGTAGTCTACGTGTCTGGCAGAATTGTATTGGTCATGGGGGACGGGGATGGCACTGTGGTCTAAACCACTGAGCCTCTGGGGCTTGCCAATCAGAAGGTTGGCGGTTTGAATCCCCACAATGGGGTGAGCTCCTGTTGCTCTGTCCCAGCTCCTGCCAACCTAGCAGTTTGAAAGCATGCCAGTGCAAGTAGATAAATAGGTACTGCTGCAGCAGGAAAACAAACAGCATCTCCGTGCACTCTGGTTTTTGTCACAGTGTACCATTGTGCCAGAAGCAGTTTAGTAATGCTGGCCACATGACCTGGAAAGCTGTCTGAGGACAAACACCAGCTCCCTTGGCCTGAAAGCGAGATGAGCACCGCAACCCCACAGTTGTCTTTGACCTGACTTAATCGTCCTTTACCATTTTACCTATTGGTCATGGCTTGCCGCAAGTATGGTCAGAAAATAATAGGTTTGCTAAATTTAATCTCAAGAACTTTGAGGCACTGGCAAGATAAGAGACAGCCTCCTAAATCAATCTCATGATTGGCCAGTTCCAGGTGAAGATGCAAGGGGAAGGTCTTTTTTAGGTTCTGTGGACACAGAATGCCAAGCAACAGGGATGGGGGTTACTGGGGTGCCCCCTCAGCTCCTCTTTCACAGTAGGTGAAGAAGGACACAACTCAGCATATGAACTGAGCCGGGTCCCTTTGTCCTTGGTAGGGGCTGGGGGAGCAGTTGGTGCCTACTGTTTCCAGTTGTACTGCTTGTATTTATGCACTGAATTTCATACCTGAAGGAGTGTCTCCACCCGCATCATTCTGCCCGGACACCGAGGTCCAGCCCCAAAGGCCTTCTTTGGGGTTACAGGGAACCAGGCAGAGGGCCTTCTCGGTAGTGTCACCCGCCCTGTGGAACGCCCTCCCATCAGATGTCAAGGAAATAAACAACTATCTGACTTTTAGAAGACACCTGAAGAAAAACGGTTTAGGGAAGTTTTTAATGGTTGATGTTTTATCGTGTTTTAAATATTCTGTTGGGAGCCGCCCAGAGTGGCTGGGGAAATCCAGCCAGATGGGCGGGGTATGTATGTATAAATAAATAAATAAATAGGAGTCTGGATTTGATATCCCGTTTTATCACTACCCTGAGGAGTCTTAAGGTGGCTAACATTATCCTTTCCCTTCCTCCCCCACAACAGACACTCTGTGAGGTGAGTGGGGCTGAGAGACTACAGAGAAGTGTGACTGGCCCAAGGTCACCCAGTAGCTGCATGTGGAGGAGCGGAGACGCGAACCCGGTTCTCCAGATTACGAATCTACCGCTCTTAACCGCTACACCACACTGGTATTATTTATTATTATTATTATTATTATTATTATTATTATTATTATTATTAATTAACTCATTGCAGATTTGTTAATAATAAAGCTATGGCATCTCTTTAATTGCCTCATGTCTTTTTTCTGGTGGGGAGGCGGACAATTGTTGTTAATGATTATGATGAACATGGCACATGCAAACAACAACTTCAACAACATCATTATAGAATACTGAATCTTTATGCTATTATTTGTTATGATTATCATTTGTGTAATATTTTTCCTCTCCAGCTGTACAGGGCTGAATCACTGTAACCTGGCAGTTCCTGACGTAACACAAGTTTAAAGTTCTGTTTCCAGCTCAAGGGCAATCAAAGTGCAGACAACCATACACTGCTGCTTGCTTTTATTCAACTCAGGACTTTAAAAAACAAAGCAGTTCAATTCATTTTTATGCCAAATACACTAGCTCCTTCTTCTTCTTCACAGATACATCACCATTTGGATTGCTAGAGGAAGAAAGAAGCTGTTGGGGAGAATTTCTCTCTTTACTCCTTCAGCTTTTCCTGGAATTTCTTTCACTGGCAAATTAGTATATTAAGCAATGCTTCAAGTTAAGTGCCTGTTGTTAAGCAGCAATTAACATTTACAAAGCTAACTTTTGCCTTTAAATAATTTGAAGTCATTTAGAAGTCAGCATGCCCGCCTGAGGGCATGCTTGAAACAGGTTGCCTGATCAAAAAGGGAGTCCAGAGACCCTCATGTCTTTTCAATAAAGCAGTAGGCCAGTCCTATTATTTTCCTTCTTCTCCTTATAGTCCAAACTGGATTTGCGCAACTTAAGATACCTAAGCAGTCTTGAAAAGCCTGATTCTTTTAAATAGTCATTTTGGTAATGTAATGGGGAGGGTCACTGCTTTGCATTATTATGGTGATGATACAACATCATTACATCAGTGTCTTTATATTAGCTAAACAATTAACTTTAGAGCCATTATAGATGGTGAGAACTGCTCCTAGCCATGGAAACAATCCATCAAAGGATGTCTGTAGCTTTAACAGAATACTTAACAGGGCTGCCTTCAGATGTCTTCTAAAAGTGTGATAGTTGTTTATTTCCTTGACATCTGATGGGAGGGCGTTCCACAGGGCAGGCACCACTACCAAGAAGGCCCCCTGCCTGATGAAATTCTTACATCCATTACTTTTCGCAGCATTAGGAGACAAGATATAAATCAGAGGTTGGGCATCCTTATCTGCCCCACCCACCCCAGGTCACATTTGGGGTAGGGGGATCAATCACATGACATCACAATGACATCAAGTGAATCATTTTTGCAGAGCACTGTGCAAAGAGCTTAGTAAGCCCTGTTGATTGCCCGTGCTTGCCGAGTGCTTTGCATAGGTGTTTGCACAGAACTTCGCATGTGGTGACAATCAGCTGACTGGTGGCGCCTGAAAAGCCACTTTTGCCCAAGCAGTGTCTTCACCTTCTCTATACCTAACATCACCAGGAGGAAAGGTAAAGGACCCCTGGATGGTTAAGTCCAGTCAAAGGCGACTATTGGGTTGCTGCACTCATCTCGCTTTCAGGCTGAGGGAACTGGTGTTTTTCCACAGGCAGCTTTCTGGGTTATGTGGCTAGCATGACTAAACCCCTTCTGGCGCAACAGAACACCATGATGGAAACCAGAGCACATGGAAATGCCATTTACCTTCCCGCCGCAGCGGTACCTATTTATCTACTTGCACTGGTGTGCTTTCGAACTGCTAGGTTGGCAGGAGCTGGGACAGCATAACGGGAGCTCACCACATCGTGGGGATTCAAACTGCTGACCTTCTGATCAGCAAGCCCAAGAGGCTCAGTGGTTTAGACCACAGTGCCACCTGTGTCCCTTATCATCAGGAGTAGGACAGGTGGGTATGGCTTTGCCAAAATGGCCTTGCAGGCCAAATGTGGTGACTTGACGGGCAGGCCAAAGGTTCCCCTCACTGTTGTAAATTATCTTGGCAAAAATCAAGATTTGTATACGTAATTTGTTGTATTTTTGGTGTGTTTTTCCCTTAGCCCTCTTCCACATTCTTTTCCAGAAATAACCGTTCTCTCAATGTGTCTGAATCTGTCCTACTTGTCTTCCAACTAAAACAAAGCCAAATATTATGGATCTGCGCTAAGGATGCCAAAAACCACTTCCTCATGAATCAGCCAAATTGTACAGCAGCTGCCAGGAGCATTCTACCTAAAACTATGGTTGAACCATATGGCAAACAGCTTAGAAATGTTTATAGCCCCAGCATGGGGATGCTATCAAAGAGAGGTTTCTCTTCCACTAGCTTTTACGTGGGTGGTACAATGTTTGGAACAGTCCTAACTTTTTTACCACCCCCCCCCCCCCCATTTTACAAAGGCAGTTGGCAATAGTATCTGTGACCCTATGCATTTTCCACAGCGTCAGACGCCAGTCTTGTTGGATGTTGGGTAGTTGGATAGATAATATGCAAAATTACAAATTAAACAATAGTAACAAGATTACTGCCACAGCAAATTTTATTAGTAACAGTGAAAGTGCATATTGTGATAATCACAGAAAATTCTAGTACTTAGCACTGGGTTCCATTTACAGTAAGGTAAAAAAAAGGTAAAGGACCCCTGGATGATTAAGTTCAGTCAAAGGCAACTATGGGGTGCGGCGCTCATCTCGCTTTTCAGGCTGAAGGAGCTGGCATTTGTCTGCAGACAGCTTTCCGGGCCATGTGGCCAACATGACTAAACCACTTCTGGCACAATGAATCACTACGGTGGAAGCCAGAGCACACGGAAACACTGTTTACCTTCCTGCAACTGCGGTACCTATTTATGAACTTGTGCTGGTATGATTTCAAACTGGAGATCACCCCGTCGTGCGGATTTGAACTGGCAACCTTCCGATTGGCAAACCCAAGAGGCTCAGTGGTTTAGACCACAGCGCCACCCCCGTCCCTCAGTAGCTTACAATACTACTAGTAGTTTACAATACTACCATTCAGCATTATAGCACAGCCATAATAAATACAAGAACAAGAGACTTAGAAGCTTACTTCTTTGGCAAGTGGTGCCTCTGTAGCCAGGTGCGCATTCACAGATCCCTTCGTCTGGTGAACATGATGCTCCATTTTTGCAGTAACAGGACAGCGAACAGTTTGGACCCCAGTGCCCTTCAGTACATACACTGTCACAATGCATGCCTACAAGTGTACAAGCAGACAGAGCTGTCACGAACTGCAGGAAACCTCTCCAATCAAAGGTATCACAAGCACGAGGCTGCTAACACTGCACAGCTATCAGAAGGAAAATGATGCAAGGAAGAACCATGCAAAAGCATTGTTTATTCTGCAGTGCCTTATGCAGCATATCAGAATGCATTCAAATGGTGTGTTTTTAAGATATGTGTTGTACGCAACTCTGCCATTCCACTCGTGCAACAGACTTCCACTCATACAATGGAACTTTCCTCTTCTCTCTCCTGCAGCCCCTTGTTTACCCCCAAAGCTGCTCTGAAAGGTTGGGGGGATCCTCTAGAGCTGATTTGGACTATGTGAGGGGAGAGGGGAGGAAGTGTCATTGCACTAGTGGAACGGCACTCGCACTGTGTTGGATACGACCCAATATATTTAGAAATACATACTTTATGGTAAGATAAGCATTTAAACAGATATTTTGTGCATTTAAGTATATATTTAAATATGAATTTTCACATGGATTACACTGGGCAACAATTTTTTACTTTTTGAATGTTGTCTAGATTTCTACAACTGATTTAGGGTATTTTTGCACTGCTGAATCAGGAAATGGCATCCGTTTCGCTCCATCAGGTCAGGTTTTTGTGTTATGTTGATTTGAAAAAAAATCAGATCTTGTGACAAAATTGATTACATTTTTGTGGCATTGTCAGCTGATTTTTGTCAACACATATCATCCTAAATATGTTTTTAAGAGAAAAAAATGTTTTTCCAACAACATATATTGATTACCTGATAGAAACATCGATTACTGTAAACTGAATGGTGGGCATTGATAAAGGTAAGTACACGTAAATTGCATGTTGCTTCACCATTTTTCAAACTTCAGGGCTTGAACTTCCATTTCTTGGAACTCCTGGAATGCTCAGCGGCAGGTAGGTCTCTCTTCGTAGTCCAACAGTAGTCAGCCATCATGACTGCATCCCAGTGACCCTGATACCTGGTCCTCATCTCTTTCATGTCCTGATGGAATCTCTCCCCCTGCTCGTCACTCATTGAACCCAGGTTCTCAGGAAACCGGTCCATATGTGAAAACAGGTAGTGCATCTTGACGCTCATGTTGCAGCCCAGGATTCTGAAAGCAGTCAGCATGTTGTTGACAAGTTCTGCATAGTTTCTGGCCTTATTGTTGCCAAGAAAGTTCTTCACTACCAGAACAAATGCCTTCCACTCTTCCAGTTCCACTTCATTCATTGAGTTTCCGAAATCTGGATCTCTGATGAGCTGACGGATCTGAAGACTGTAAAAGATGCCAGCTTTCAACTTCTCCATGGTCAATCCTGGAAAAGCCTGGCACAAGTAAGTGAAGCAGTCACCATCCTTGTCCAGAGCCTTGGTGTACTGCTTGATTAAGCCGAGCTTGATGTGCAGCGGAGGGAAGAGTATTCTGTCTCTGTCCACCAGAGGGTCGTTGATGACGTTCCTTTTTCTGCAAGGCACCAATTCCTCCCGCACAGGCCAGTCCATCTTCTTGTATTGCTGAGCATGGTCCCTACTATCCCACATGCACAGAAAACATGGGTACTTGGTGAAGCCAGATTGTTGTCCCAACAAAAAGTTCACCATCTTCAGGTCAACACAAATAAACCACTTATGCTGATCATAACCATTTTCTCTAGCACATACTTCACCGCTTCATAGTTCTCCTTCAGCGTAGTCCAATGAGCCAGGGGTATAGAGGCAAACTGGTTGCCGCCGTGTAGCAGAACACATTTCAGTGATCACTTGCTGCTGTCAATGAACAGTCTCCAATCTTTGGGTTCGTACTGTGGCACTCCAAGCTTGAGCAGAAGCTGCACAATATCTGCACAGTACACCAAGTCCTTCTCTTCCGAGAAAAAACGGAGGTACTCTTGATGTCTGTTGTGGAAGAAGCTGATGCGAGCACTGTCAGAGAGGAGGTTTTTTTTCCTTCAATCTGGATGCCAACAGTTTGGCAGAGTCTTTTGACAAGCTGAGGTCGTGAACTAGATCATTCAACTCCTTTTGGGAAAATGGATGTGGAGCATCATCTTCAAGAACGACTTTTTCTTCTTCATGTCCTTCAACACTGGAGGCATCTTCATCACTAATGTCAGGAAGTTCTCCGAAGACAGGCACTGGAATTTCATCACAATGAGCTACAGGACGACGTGCTGATTGAAGATCAGGATACTTGAGGCTGCTCCAGTTCTTTCTGTTGATCCCAGTCACATCAACAGCGCAGAAGTAGCAGTCAGTAACATGGTTTGTCGGCTCCCTCCAAACCATGGGCATTCCAAAGTTCAGACTCCTCTTGCCATTGGTCCACCCACGTAGAGTCTCAGTGCATGCCTTGCACACCATGTGTGGTGCCCAAGCTTTATCCTGGTCACCAGGTTTAATACCAAAATAGCTTTATGCTTTGCCGCACCAATTTATGGAAGATTTCGAGGTTTTATTACTTCAAACTGATCCCTTTTCGACATAATCACCCAGAACTATCGGACCTGAATGCTTCTTGTCATTAAAATAATAATTTCCAATCAAAACAATTATTTGACATGGCATTTTACCCCCACCAACTTCTTCTAAAATGCTCCACACAAGCGTACATGTGAACAAAAACGTAAAAAAATGACATGTGGCCATAGCTCAAAAACTTGACCTGATTGAGCAAAACCAATGTGATTTTTGGATTCAGCGCATCAGATTCGTCCTAAATCAACTGAAAAAACACAGACAAAAAATTTGTTGTTGACCAGTGTTATTATTAACTGCAGTTAATGCAGGAATGGCACAGACTGGAAATTGACCGATATTTCCCATCCTGAATGGGAACAGATGCTGAGCTAGAAGGACATTTGTTGTTTACCCAGAAAAAACCCAGTCATTTTCTTCCTATCTTTTTCCGGCCCTGTCATTCCTTTGGGGGAGGGGATCCGAGTTCAGTTTCAGATTATTCTTTTTCTGTTTTGAATGAGGAAAATCTGAAGGCAACAGCTACTGAAGAAACCCATTTATGTACTAAATTCAGTGTTTTTTTCTAAAAAAAATGTTTAGGGGTACTCTCATTTTGACTCAAGAAAATCACCATTTTATAGTTCAAATCGGGAAAAATAAACACAGTAAATGGACAAAAGTACAAAGATTCACAAAATGTTTAGGAGTATGTGTACCCCTGTGTACCCCCAGAAAAAATCACTGGTAATCTGATTACTGCTAGGTTTTCTGCCCAATAAGTGAAGTACAAGACAGATTCAAAACATTAGCAATGCTAAGGACCTTGGTTATTCAATGTTTTGCCTCATTGCTTTTTGCAAAAGTTTATACAACATGGGCAGAACTCCAGCACATATTCTTCTTCTTTGGCGACCACTCGTAGCCGAGTAAGATTGTCTTCCACGAACATGGTCTGAGCAGTGAATCTGTAAGTAACTATGGAGGTCAGTTTTGGATCCACAGTAACACAACAATGGCTCATAGGAACCATAGGTCTTTTTCACCCCTCTTTTACAGTTAGTAAAACTAACTCCCTTGATTTCTTTGTTTTTTATTACTTCTCAGAAGTCTCCTTTCATGTCAAATGCCAGTCGGAATCTACTGCAGCTCTCAGACCTTATTGTGTCTACAGTGCTTTCTATTATCAATTGACTTATTATTAGCGTACAGCTACTGAATGAATCATTCGGCTAAAGAAAAAGGGGACTAAATCCAGAAGAATGACTAGCTTTGTAAGTATTTCATGAAAAATGTGCTTCAGCTCCACTTGCTATTAGACTTCTTAAACGAGCAACTCAGGAAAACAGGACCACCCCCACCCCCCCGGGTTTTGCACAGGAAGCTTTATTTAAATCACCCCAGAGTAATTATTTTGCACAGTTTGCTGAAGAACTGGGAAAGACTGCAAGACAATTCATTACTGTGGCTGCCTGTACAATAAGCAGTCCCACCCACCTGCTCTATAGGGGATGTGTCCTGTCTGAGAAATATTTCCTGTTCGATGGAAGAAAGGTGAATGAAGGTCAAAACCTTTGCAACTTTGACCCTGACGCTGACTTAAGGCTGTCAGAGAAGCTGCCACAGAGGCAACTGTAGTGGAAAATGTGTCACACTGAAATTTGACAAGAACTCAACAACTAATTTTGCACAGGATGCTGAACAACCATAAAGGGACTACTTTTCCTGAGTGAATGCGCAAATTTGAATGGAATTTGAACTGATTGCCAAGACACAGAAGACTCGTTATGCTATCAGCATTTTACAAGCTGATTTTTGTCTGCCTAGCTAACGGAGTTTTCTGAATCAAGACACAAAGTACCTTATTTTTCAACAGCTTAGAACAACCTTTTTCAACTTGTAACCTAAACAGAGGCACCTAGATTTGCATCTGAATGAGATTCGTAAGTGAAAGATACTGAGGCTCCTTATACCCCACTGAAAGCTGCATGAACGCAGCACCTGAAAAAAAAACAACATGAACATGCTGCAAAGTTCTAAAATACAGGCTCAGATGTAGGAATTCATGTGCATATGCTTGGAGGAGACAAGTGAAAACGGCTGAGCAAAAAATCTGGTTCCAGTAGAACCCAGTAAAGAAAAACTAGTATACAGTCCCCACTTGCCTTTTTACTGGTTTCCACCTGACTTCTCCAATGGCCATGTGTTAAGTTGCACATTAGTAACGTGAACTGAAAGAGTTCTGAGTGGTCAATGTGGCATATTTTAATGAATTTTAAGTAAAAATGGTTCAAAGGACGTATGTTTAAACATATTATAAGACATACATGCTCAGCCCAAATTCATCTGGTTTAAGTTCATGACTGCATTTGCATGTACCGTATTTTTCGCCCCATAGGACGCGTTTTTCCCCCCTCCAAAAATGAAGGGGAAATGTGTGTGCGTCCTATGGGGCGAATGCAGGCTTTCGCTGAAGTGTGGAGAGCGAGAGGGGTCGGTGCACACCGACCCCTCTCGCTCTCCAGGCTTCAGGAAGCTACCCGCAAGCCTTGGGAGCTCCGCGGGAGTTCCCGCCGGGCTCCCAAGGCTTGCAGATAGCAGCCTGCATCCCAAAGCCTGGGGTGCACTGCACAGCGTGCCCCGGGCTTTGTGCAGATATCGGGCAGCCCGACAAGCTTGGTGGACAGCGGGGAGGCGGAGCACCGCCATCCTGCTGTTCCCCGACCTGGTTTGGAGGCTGGCGCTGGGGAGAAGCGTGCTTCTCCCCAGCGCCAGCCCCACAAGCTCGGGGGACAGATATCCGCAAGCCTGGGGAGACCGGCGCGACTTCCCGCCGGGCTCCCTAGGCTTGCGGATAGCAGCCTGTTCTGGGGGCTGGGGTCAGGGGAAGCTTGGGCATCCCCCGCCCCAGCCCCGCGCCTGGGGGGGGGAAAATAATTTTTCCCCCCTTTATTCCCCCCCCCAAAAAAACTAGGTGCGTCCTATGGGCCGGTGCGCCCTATGGGGCGAAAAATACGGTAATTCTGAACAGCTTTTACACCCCCCCTCTTCCCCTTCTGGCACAACCATGAGAAGTATAGACATCTATGCTTCCATTTTTATTAATCACACTTTGTGTTACATCCAAACCCTAAACTGTGGTTTATTTTAACTACTGTTTGCCTAAGCAAGTAAGCTTAAAAGTGCCCCTGCCATAATAAGCCTACAGTACTGTGTGAGTTCATCAGCCAGCGCTAACCGCCATCATCTTAGTGCAAAATCCTTATTCTTACAGTAATATGAAATTTCCACACAAGCCGCTATTAGGAAATGAATGATTTGATCCTTATGTACCAGGATACTTTTCATGAAGACTGGCTGTCTTTTCTTTCTCTTAGTAATTCTAACCCTGAGGAGAAGAAGCCCCTTAATTCTCAGAATTAATTTTGGAGGGCTTATCTAAGCTAAGTTTGGATGCTCAAAGATTACAGAAGTCATATGTAAATATGCAGAAAATGCAATATTGAAAGACCAGTTGAAGCAATGTACATACTCTGTGACACAGATCGGAGTACAGTGGAACCTCAGTTGTCGAACATAATCCGTTCCGGAAGACTGTTTGACTTCTGAAATGTTCGACAACTGAGGCGCAATAGGCGGTAGGCAATTTCAATGGAGAAAAGCGCCTCAGAAGCCGTTCAACTTCCGAGGTACGCTTGAAAACGGAAGCATTCACTTCCGGGTTTTCGGTGTTTGGGTTCTGAATCATTCAGCTTCCAAGACACTCGAAAACTGAGGTTCCACTGTATATAACAAAGTATTTGATTGTTATTTTTTGTTGCCATTAAAGAAATATATAAACAAGCAAGCTTCATAAATTACCAATAGAAGTTATTGTGCTTTGGTAAGCCAACTTAAGACAAGTTCAGACATTACAACAAGCTGTGGTTAGTTACAAACAGAAATGAAAGCTTAGTAACTCCTTGTGGCCACACATACAAGAGTCTAAGGCTCACTTACATTCACACAATACACTTAAAGCATATTTGAACCACATCGCTTTCCCCAAAGAATCCTGGGAACTGAAGTCTGTTAAGGGTGCTGGGAACTGTAGCTCTATGAGGGTTGAACTACAGTTCTCAGGATTCTTTGGCGAGAGCCATGACTGTGAAAGGGGTAGAAATGTGTTTTCAATGTATAGTGTAGGTGTTGGCTGTCACAGCTTAACAGTCCGACTGAGAGAAAACCTGTGTGTGTATATGCACATATACAGCTAACCTGATTTTTTCTCATAAGTTTAGGTTCTTGTCCATAAATATTAATCTATTATATTTATTTTATCTCTGTATAGCTCACACAGAAAATTTCTAAGAGAATCTGCAGCAGACGTGTGCATGCTCAGATTTTGAATAACAAATGTCAGCAAACAGCTCTGCCTTATTTTTTGAATGATTTAAGACTGCAGACAACAGAGCTGCGTGGGTAATTTGCATGCAAGTCTTCCGACACAATTTTAACTAAAATCAATATGAATAATGTATCCAGGAAGCTCTGAACGTTTAAAATGTGCCCTATGAAACAAAAGAATTATGAATAAGTTGGTACGCAAATTTCATTCTTGATAAGCAGATTGGTAAGGAAAAGTTTTTGCCAGGATAATGGACAAAGAACTCTTTGACGGCCTTTGCAAGTTGCTAGGCAATAGCTAAATGGTCATGATAAACTTCAGCTAAGCAGCTCTGAAGAAATCCTCATGCATTTAATGCTCAAAGGACTATGCCAAGTGTTTCACATCTAAATTAGCATTCCTGCAGCATCTGTAATTGTGTGAAAGAAGTAAATAATCCTTTGAGTGGTAACATCTATGTTGTTATAATGTTATATATATTAAGACTTTAATTATACACACGCCTACAAGGAAGGAAGTGTCATTGAACTCAGTGGGGTTGACTTATAAGCAGGCAAATATAGGATCGTGTTGTGAAATACTTTTAGTAATGCAACAGTGTGATGTACTGCACTGAGGCTGTGGAACATAAGATCCAGGCCAACACCACTGACCCCAAAGGAGAACCTATACCAGCACTGGGACTCAACTCTCCACACCTCCATTGCTGTTGCAGACCCAGTAACTAGCTCACACTGCCAGCTAGTAGACTGAGTATCAGGAGAAATTTCTCATATTGAAAAGCCACAATAAAGGTCTCTTCAAAAACCAACATTTCCACCATAGGGGCCAGCTCCTAGGGGCAAACACCCCCAATAAAATATTTGAGGGGGCTGCCCCTCCGAAAGTTGATGGGCATTGCCATTCAAATGGTGTGGATGTGCCGTGTCCTGTGACTGATTATGTGGGCGGGGCTTACCTACCCCCCAATATTCCATTCAAGTTGGCACCTCTGATTTCCAGTACGTATTTTGAAAAGCTGTTTGTTCACTATGCATTTTGACAGCTCTTATGATTCTATAACCAAATTTTGCATGGTAGTTCTTGGGATCAAGGAGCAGATTTTTCATCTATGTTTGGATACAACTGGATACAAAACTGTGGACTGAATATTTCAAAACTGCACTGGTTTTAACCAATGATTCCCACACTTTTTACACTTTTTTGTTTCTTAGAATTTCCAAGCAACACTAGATATGAAGATGCTAATACAGCAAAGCAAAGTAAGTCCTACACTGAAAACTATAGTTACCCCCATTAATTTATCCCCAGAATATTTTTATTGTGAGCGATATTTGGTATTTTCTGCTATATGACCACAGGAACTGTATCATAGTGCTCTAACTCCTGATTAACACATCCAAAGGTGTAGCCATGTTCATCTGTCGCAGAGATAGACAGATAGATAGATAGATAGATAGATAGATAGACCTGTAGAACTCAGTGCACGGTCTGAGACCATCCCCCTTGATGGAGCTAAGCCTGTCTAGGTTTGGGCAATTGCCGAGGAAACATATGTATATTGCCTTAGGCTTCATGATGGAAGAAAGGCAGAATATAAAGAGTAAGAAAATATATAAATGCATGTGTTGAAATCAACTTCATAAGTCTTCTGGCATAATAAATCCATTAGTTTTGAGGTGCTACAGAACTCTTGATTTTCCTGATAAAACAGTTATTGAGGTCAATATGATTGGTTTGAGGTCTCAGAAAATCTTTTACAAAAAGTTTCAACACCTCTTCTAACTCCTTAAAGCTATTTTCCTATTAAAGTAAGGGCAGGCACTCAAGGGAACACAGGTGCATCCTTCAGAGGAAAACTTCAGGAGAGTATTCTCAAGCAGAACAACCCAGGCACATAAAAAAACAAAACAAAAACCAGAGTGCAGTGTGAGTGTGTACTTAAGCAAGGAGCTGAGGCAGCTGGAAAGGATAATTTAAGAGAAAGAGAAACTCAGTGGAACCGAGAATGGAATGGTACGGAGGGAGAGGCCTAAATAGCGCTGGTGAAAGAATGGTGTCAACTAAGAACAAAACAAAGGCACAAACTCACACAAAAAGTGTGTTTTGCTTTCGTCAGAGGTCCACGCGTTGCTAATTTTAAAACCCGTATCATTTCAGAGGCTGTATTAATGCCACAAACTGCAATTCCTTTGCTTCAATTTTTTGTATCGTTGGCAAATGCATAGGAAAAGAAGTACAAGATACATTGTTCCATTTCCCGCAAGAGGACCTCAAATGCAGTATTTGGGTTGAAGAGCAACCTTGCACTTTGTCCCCAAACACAAACAACATGAAAAAAGGTGCACTGCTTGCACATGAATTGGAAGGGGGGGCTAAGTATTGGATTGGGGGTCCAGCAGCTTGCTGCTGTGTATCTACTTCAGCACTAGTGGTAAGGGCACATGCTTTTATCAGGTCTCTCAGTCAGGATGCAAAACAGTGCTGTGTTAAACAAAAACAAAAATCTTACAGTAGACAAACATAGAGTCCACAGTCCAATTTGCTGCCTTAAAACAGACAGGACTAATCCATAAATCAGTATTACAGTCTGCTATGCTACCAGTGTTTATAATGCCTCATAGTACACTAGTAAAACTTCATAACTGGAGACCTAACATAAGTTTTTAAGTGCTCTTGCACCAAAGTTATCAGCAAGCCCTGACATTTTCCACAAAATGTCACAGCACAGCAAAAAATAATGTGCCATGACCTGTAAAATGCTTCAACTCTTTCCACAAAAACCTGTGCTTTTCATAACGGTTTAATGGAAAATCCTTGTCAAACAGAGTCCAGATTTGCTGATCTTACAGACATACTTTGAAGCACGACATCAACGTGGCTGCTTTTGGAAGAGGTGGAATTGTTCAATGAGGACATAAAATCCCAACCCTCAAATCCACACCGGCTTGCTGAGAGCAAAGTCTGGTGTACGGAGTCAGGACAGAGATGGGGAACTTGTGGCTTGCCAATTGTTGTTGGACTTCAGTTCCCGTCATCCTTTACCATAGTCCCAGCCAACACTGGTAAGGGATTATGGAAGCTGTAGTGCGCCACCTGGAGAGCCACATGTTCCTCATCCAATTTAGAGCATATGACTAGGACCAGAGAGATTCAAAGACGAGACATTATTAAAATTTGCATACCGCCCTATACCCGTAGATATAAGGGTGGTTCACAGCATAAAATTACAATATAAAAAACACAAAATGCATCATAAAAATAAAAACAGAAGCAACCCAATAATCCTCCCTCCCACAACACATATAGAAGGGCATCGGATATTAATTAGCTAAAGGCCTGATTAAAGAGGAAGGTTTCTGCCTAGCACCTAAAGGTGTATAATGAAGGCACCAGGTGAATTTCCCTAGGGAGAGCATTCCACTGACGGGGAGCCACTGCAGAGAAGGCCCATTCTCATGTTGCCACCCTCTGGACCTCTCATGAACACAAAGAAGGGCTTCATAGGATGATCTCAGGGTCCAGGTAGGTTCACACCACATTTTCCATTACTTGCATTCAAGCCATATCCCTATCTGCTTAATTGCCCCTAAGTTCTTGGTAAACCAGGGAGCTGAATGGATGCCCCATGTCAAGAGCCAGTGAACTGCAGCCAACAGTCTTCTCAGTGAAAACCCTTCTGGGCTGACTATGCCCATCCGAAGTGGATCTTTCTGGGCAGTGGGCAGGAAGGAGTATAAAGGACTTCCTTTCCTAGCTGAGTCTTGCTAAGGCAAGTAGGTCTTCCTGAGCTGTGGTGTCTTCCAGTATTCCCAGTTGTTCTTTGGTTCTGAGTCCTGGCTTGTTCTTTGGTCCTGCCTTGCTCATCAGTTCTCACTACTAAAGTGTCTCATGGCTCCTGACAGGAACCACGCCAAGGGAAAACTCACTGACGGGTCTCAGAGACTCCCATCAGATTCTATCAACCTCTAAGAGTGGACCATTATAATAGCCCCACCACTGCTGTAGAGGGAAACAGTTTGTGCCAGTCACCAACTCACCAGGAAGTGATCTTCCCGTAACATTCAGTTCCTGGAATAACCATGAGATTATCTGCCTTTACAGAAAAGGAGTAGAATCCTCAGGCTCCATGAACAGGATTATTTATGTATATTTAGTACATTTATATCATGCTTTTCTTTCCTCGTGTAACTCAAGAGTGGCATACATATAATTCCCAGGTAATCGCCTAACCAGGCACTCAGCAGATGCAGTCTGTCCTGCAGCTACCTTGCTTGAAAGAGGCAAAGGAGAGAGAAAGTACCCCTTTTGTACTGAAAGTCACTCCCTCCTGGTTTCATTTTGCCGCCTAACATACTGTTTTACTTTGGGGGCAAACAGGGAGGTGGCAATTTTTCATTTTAAAAACTGGCATAAGCCCCTGATCAAGATGGGAAACCTATTTGGGATTGGAGACCCGTAACTCAATTTCACCCCCAAATATAACTGTCTTGGTTAAGTATGCTGGTTTCAAACCATTTCCAACATTTGTGTCATTTGGTTCTTATACTTGTTATGTGCAGGCAATAGTTGTTGTCCATTGAATAAACTGATCTAGATCTTATCCATTTACTGAACGGTTAGGTAACCTTTGGCCCTCCAGATGCTCTAGACTACAACTCCCATCAGCCCCAGCAAACATGGTCAATGGACAGGGATGCTGGGAGATGCCATTCATCAACACCTGGAGAGCCAAAGGTTCCCCACCCCTGATTTAGAGAACAATGGTAAAACCCTACCCTACTTTGGATGCTGCTGTACTATTGCCCCACTCATTTCAAATGTACCTGACCATCCTGGGAGGCAGCGACAATAGCCAGTAGTGGGATGACAGCCATCTGCATGGCTGCAGTCACAGCGCTCTGAGCAGTCCAACCCGTATGTGCCATCCTGTCAGAAAAAAAGAAGACAAAATAATGCTGAATGTAAACAGTAAATTTTAGATGGGATTGGTATGCAAGTGGTTTAGAGGTTCAAATTTCTGGGCTCCAATTGATGGGATAAAAAGCAATTCCTGGCTGATTTTCATATATTTGTACAGGGAAAGGACATCACTCAGTGGCAGAGCAATTGCTTTGGATGCAGAAGGTCTAAGGCTCAATCCTCCGACTCTCCAGGTGGGGTTGGGAATGTCCACTGTCTGAAACCACGGAGAGATGGTGCTAGTCAGCACTGACAGTACTGAGCTAGATGGAGTAATGGTCTGCCTCAGCATAAGAGAGCTTCCTATATTCTTATGTTTTTCCCTAACGGGCCTTAAAGCAGCTCGGAAGGGGGGATTTTGATCAGGGGAAACAGCATGGGGTCCTGATCCAATTGCTCTCTCATTCATACAAATGCACAGTAACACCATGGGTAGATTTAAAAGAAATGAAAAGAGGTGTGAGATGTTGACTGGATTATCTAGCTACAGGTTAGTCTTTGCCACCAAAGATTAACTGTCTAAGTACAGCTATAATTCAGAGGCGGACTTAGAGGAGTGCAACCAGTTTGCCCACACCAGATGGAGTATGGAGGTCCTGGGCTGTCAAGACAACCAGACCCCACTCTTGGCCTTACTGATGTGGTCTCAAGGAAAGCAGAGCAATACGTTTGTCACCAGCTTGGCTGCAGGAGGAGCCAGAAGGGAGCCTTCAAGCCGCCATTTGACCATTTTAGGGACTCCACTCCAAATTTGTGTAGAGTTTACTCCTTAGCCTTTTGTTTACCAGAAGATACCCTACAAGGCAGTTTTAGGTTCAGGATCAGACTTTTCCTTCTCCTAGATGGGCTACCTTTCCAGGTTG
Organism: Podarcis liolepis; assembly: GCF_965112155.1. NCBI lineage: Eukaryota > Metazoa > Chordata > Lepidosauria > Squamata > Lacertidae > Podarcis > Podarcis liolepis. The sequence goes on from NC_139565.1 coordinate 16,721,350, forward strand.
AAGAGCCCCATCTGCCCCTCACTTCCCTCTACAGCACAAGCAGAAACCACCTTTTTGACCACTGGACCCGCTATTGGTCTCGTCCACTCAATCTGCCGGAGCCTGTCTTTGCATGCAGGGGAAATCCTTAACTCACTGGGGGTTTAAGACCCATTGGCTACCCTCACCTGGTTTAGCCGGCCAGTCAAAGCTGTTTCCCAGGGTGCGGCCTCTGTAGCATGCTGACAGCTTTTAGGAACCACAGGTGAGAGCAGAGTGCAGGGTGGGGACCAAAGCTGGACAAAACTACCCCAGAAGGAAGACAATATGTCACCCACCAGAGGTATTACCTGTCCCCTAGCACTCCATACACCCCTTTAAACAGTGTTACATCTTAAATTTAGCAGGACAGCTTAAACATTTCTATGAATATTGAAACTCACAAACTCCACCTTTTAGTGGAATGTGTTTAATTACCTGGCAAGGGTATTCACATTTTTCTCCTCTCCATCCTGGAGCACAGGTGCAGGTTCCATCCAGAGTATTGCATGCCCCTCCGTTAAGGCACTGGCATGTTAAATTGCAGCCAAGACCCCACGTCCCACTAGGGCAGTTTATAGAACAGTCAACTCCATGCCAACCTGCCACAATGAAAACAAAACACCTCTTTTCAGTAGAGAGTTCTAATTTTCAAATTCTTCCTGCCTATTTCTTCTAACAATCAATGTCAGATTTCCGGAGATGCTTAGTGCCGTGCAATCAATGGGCTCCCTTTCTGAAAGATGGCCACAACTGTCTTTCCCCCCTTCTTCTTATATTCTGCTGTCTTTGCAGTGGCACTAACAGTGCCACTCACCACCCTGCCTACCCTCTTCCTGGGTGGGATTTTAGTGGATGGTGGGCAGCAGTGCCACAACTGAATCAGAGCCAAGCTGAGCGCCTATCCATGGTGGTCTCCCACCATTTTAATTTATCTGTAATGCAATGTTCTGGCTTATAGATAAGGGAGCGCACAATTCCCTTATGGACAACTTTCTGGGGACTACATGTCTGGAGACTGCATGTCTGAGAGGCAAAAGCAGACAGAGCAATAAATGTGACTTTGTACAATAGGCTACTTTCTAGTCATGCAAAATCAGACACCCACACACCTATCCAGCCGGGGGGGGGGGGGACTGGCTTACATTTTAGGAACATTAAGATGCCAAATGGACATGGATAGGAGCTCAGCTTTGCTACTATCAAAAGTGAACTGCTGGCAAGGTCACTATGCAGTAACACGGCAGGTTCAGGCCAGTTTAGGGAGAGTCCTGAGGGCCAGATAGACTTCTGATGTGAAGATACAGTTTTGACTGAGAATTTTAGCATAAAATGGATGGCGGCTAACAGATTGAGGTTGAATCCTGACAAGACAGAAGTACTGTTTTTGGGGGACAGGAGGCGGGCAGGTGTGGAGGATTCCCTGGTCCTGAATAGGGTAACTGTGCCCCTGAAGGACCAGGTGCGCAGCCTGGGAGTCATTTTGGACTCACAACTGTCCATGGAGGCACAGGTCAAATCTGTATCCAGGGCAGCTGTTTACCAGCTCCATCTGGTACGCAGGCTGAGACCCTATCTGCCTGCGGACTGCCTCGCCAGAGTGGTGCATGCTCTGGTTATCTCCCGCTTGGATTATTGCAATGCGCTCTACGTGGGGCTACCTTTGAAGGTGACCCGGAAACTACAACTAATCCAGAACGCGGCAGCTAGACTGGTGACTGGGAGCGGCCACAGAGACCACATAACACCGGTCTTGAAAGACCTACATTGGCTCCCAGTACGTTTCCGAGCACAATTCAAAGTGTTGGTGCTGACCTTTAAAGCCCTAAACGGCCTTGGTCCAGTATATCTGAAGGAGTGTCTCCACCCCCATCGTTCTACCCAGACACTGAGGTCCAGCATCGAGGGCCTTCTGGCGGTTCCCTCACTGCGAGAAGCCAAGTTACAGGGAACCAGGCAGAGGGCCTTCTCGGTAGTGGCGCCCGCCCTGTGGAACGCCCTCCCACCAGATGTCAAAGAGAACAACAACTACCAGGCTTTTAGAAGACATCTGAAGGCAGCCCGGTTTCGGGAAGCTTTTAATGTTTGATGTATTATAGTATTTTAATATTCTTTTGGAAGCCGCCCAGAGTGGCTGGGGAAGCCCAGCCAGATGGGCGGGGTATAAATAATAAATTATTATTATTATTATTATTATTATTATTATTATTATTATTTAACACACAGCTTTTTTAAAACAACAACAACAACAACACCATTTGTCTTGGGATAGATGTTAGAAATTACCCAGTAGGGATTATCACTACCTTTCCCCAACTATTGTATGTGATAGTAAGATACAAATATATAAGAGCTTAAGGGAAAGGAGCCTTTGTTAAAAAGGATCTGAGCTGTCCAAGAACAATTAGTTTTAAGCTGATACTTGTAAACATTTTGGTCCATAAAAGCATAGGAAATGTGGTGGAGATGCCCCGTCTAGTTAAAATTAAAAATAAATGCAATTATGTGTAATCAATAGTGAAACAAACAGGATTCCTAATTTTATACTTCACTTACAGCAAGGGGAAGAAAAATAACTCTGTGCTGAATCTAATCAATATGTTGTTCAAAACACATGTTCTGTGATGAATTTGTCTCACGACCAGAGTCCCTAGCTGCATAATTAGCTGTTTAGGAAAGGCATTTTGTTGACGCAGGCCACTGTGCACTTAACAGAATGAATAAAAATGTATTTCCTATAGTCAAGGGCTGGTTACAATTGTTATCTTATAGCTCTGTTCCATTTGCTTATTTGTTATGTTGGACATTTAGGTCCTTTCTGAGATGATGCTAGCATCCCCAAACATTATTTGAAAATCATGTATTTGTGCTCCGTTTGATTGTCTCAACACCTCAGTACTGCAGAATAGTAGGATCAAATTTGTTGAGATTTTGAGAAGAGCTTGGTTGTATGAGCAGTGCTTAGAAACCACAGAAGAGGGGAGGGGGATTCCATTCTTACTTTTTCATTTTGCAGTTTTGCTTATATTTAACACCTCTGGTAACATTAGAAGGTCTCAGCAGCCCTTTGCCTTAACATCCAGTTAGTAAGTGATTTAAAATCCATGTCCCACTTCTTGCCTTAAAAAAATAAATTAATGTTTCATATGACTCCCGTATTACAAGTAGTACATTATTTATCCTACCTGCTTTGCAGGTACAAGAACCATCCACAGGGGAACAGATGGCCTCATTTTTGCAGCTGCATGTTGAGGAACATTTTACTCCGTATGTTCCAAGAAGGCAAGGAATAGAGCAATCAGAACCCTAAAACATGGTTGACAAAAAGAAAAGCCATATTGCAATTGAAAGGAAAGTTGTTGGCCTTTTGATTCCAATGACTACACAAGCAGTCTCTGAATGAATAATTGCCATTATTGAATTTTAAAGCAGAGCATATATCTTCACATGCATTGTCCTACATCTCTGTGCAAGAGATAATCAGTACCTACTGACTGCTTGCACATAGCATATTCACAGCAAACAAACAAACATGCAACATAAACATATTTTCTTACTGAGATTATCCCCAGGCAGGAAAAATAGAATATATGAAAGTCTCTTAGTGCATTCTAGATATCCATTTGCTCACTCTGAAATTGTGCAAATATTAGGAAGTGCATAATCTATAAGAAATAAGAATGTGTACAATTTGCATTTCCACAGTGTTTTCCTCTTTTCTGTCATGATATACAGAAACTCTGCAGAGTGTCTTAGATGCCCTCGCTCTTAGGAACTGCAGGTGAAAATTTGATGCACAGAATAATGTGCACCCAAGTGCACGTGGTGTCTACTGCTTTCAATTTCATGGAAATTCATATGCACATCTGAGTGTTATGTCCCCCTACTTAAGCTCTGGCAAGTTAGCTAAGGGGCTTAGCTTATACATCAAGTTGCTGCTATTTCTTTTTGACACAAAGCAAATTTAATAGCGGAAGCCGAACCTGCTAGACTGCCACATCATCCTTAATAAAAGATACTAATTTCATATTAGTTGGCATGAAAGATAATGCATCATTTCACAATTTTACCCTTATTCCTGTTACTTCTACTATAAGCAGAGGCAACTAAAGGCATACAATGTAAGTAGAAATAGGTGGAAAAGAAGAACAGCAAAAAGTGTAACAGAACTTTTTGACAAGAAAAAGTATCATTGCTTTTAAGATTGTATTATAAGCATTACATTTTTATATAAACACAGGTGATTGGTTGCTACATTAGATGTCAGGTTTACACCAATAATTCAATTTATAATGAGAATTACACGCTGTCACTTAAATCCCTGGATCAGAACTTCCCATAGTTCCACCTGCTTCTTTTCCACAGGCCCTGCCAGCCAGGTATTTATCCTTCTCCTGGACGTGGGGCCAAGTGTTGATACTGGTCAGTTGGCATCGCACCCAGGTGAACGCCCCCTAGAGTCCTGCCACCATTGGCCAATTTGGAGGCAGGAGTCTGATCCGGCTGGCAATAGGCCAGTTCACAGGGGAGACGTGGTGCCCACAAGGCAGCCCGCCCAAGGAGGGCAAACGGATTAGCAGCTTTCCATTTTTCTTATTCTCAAATACAGACGAGGAGATTCTAATAGATTGCTTTATTGAATTCCAGAACCTGTAGGTGTGATCTTAAGGCTATCCCCCTCCTGACATACATTTTAAAATTCAGTTTATTTTTTTTAAGGCGATTGGTTCACCTACATTTTATCAGTTACCACTACAAGCAACTCAGTGGACACATTTGGAAGTGGCGGATATTGTGTTAGCTTTCCTTGTTACAATGCTACTGCATCTGTCTTGATTTCTAACATTCCCTTTCCACTGTTGCATTACTGAACTGTTGCTTTTTAAAATAAATATAGAACCGTGGCACACTAAATTTCATTCACACCGATGAGTGTGGTGTGACACGCTGGCACCCTTTATGTGCTTCTGTTCCCCCTTGATTCACACATGAAAATGGCAAGAAAGACCTGTACCCCAAATTTCTTTCATCCAACCATTTCCGGGGTTAATGAGGTTGTAAACAGATTTTATTTTTTTTCTACAGGCAATTAATGTGGAAATGGACGTTAGACTTCCAGTAGATTCTCAGAAGTGGCCTTTATGACATTTGACAGATCACATAATACATAAAAATTATCAAGTAGGAAGCATCAGGAAAATGCAGTCACTGTGTCCAAAGGACTGATAGCTGCTGAGATAGCCAATGAGGAATAGTCAATGACAATCGAAATCGTGTACCTTAAATCCTGGGGCACAGATGCATTTTCCAGTCACACTGTCACAGTCAGCACCATTTTGGCAACTGCAAATCTGTTGACAAGATTCTCCATAGAATCCCGGGGAACATGTCTCATTACAGTAGAGTCCAGACCGGCCTGGCTTGCAAGAACATTCTCCAGACATAGGATGACAGCTGTGACCAAGGCATGAAAGGAATAAAACATTTGGAGTTAAATATGACACCAAGAATCCAATGCAGCAAAATACTCTTACAGACACATTATAAAAGGATTTCACACAGGGGGCTTTAAAAATAAAATGAAAATGCATGCATTGGAGTGGGTGGGGATACAGGAACACACACTGTAATATTATATTACCTATGTAATAGTAAATCGGACTTCTATTTATTTTGTATCTTAAATAATTAAAAACATTCCTTTTGTATTGTGGAAAATTTCCTGTTACATGGGTATGGTTAGAATTAATTTCTGGGGTGAGCAGTGACAAAAGTAATCTGAATAAACAACCATAATATCTTTTCAAATGAAGTGTAAAAACCTCTGTGTTTCACTGATGGCTCATTAGGGTGCAACTCACCCGCCTACTCCCACAAACTGACTACCACTAAACTCATGCTCGTAATCTGCATTCTGCTTTATTATGAAGACCATATTGAAACTTAGTGCTCCTTTATGATACATCCATGAGCTTCTTTGTTAGTTAAAACTAAAGATATGGCGTTAAAAGGCATTCTTGCATTTAACGTGCCGTGTGGAATTTCATCCCAAAGCAAATACGAGCTTCAGAGCAGGGATTCCTACAGCAGTGGAAGAAAGGGTTAAATTCCTTCCATGTCTGCTGTACTTGCCATAATACCTGCTCTCACACTGATGCTGTGAATTTGAATTTAAAAAATAAATAAATCCTGCGCAAATATGCATTTAACTCATGTGTAGTTTGGCCCCGAGTAAGAAACCTATATATGCTTCCCCTCGCTTAAAGTGGTGTGCTAGCCTGCAACAGATTTCCTTCCTTGAAATGACGCCAAATCACTTTTACAGAAGAAAGGTTGGGGCACTTTTACAACCTTGGAGAATATGGATAGCCTGTGGTTTCCATACCTGGTGAAAGACCAGCTGTCTTTACCTGAAAACAGCAGCTCCATTCAATAGCAGCTTCATTCAGTAACAGCCACACAGCTGTTGTCTTGTAACAAATGGACACCATCAGCTGCGCTAAGATATATGTGCCGGGAAAGTGGACACAAAGGGGTGCTCTGTGGTTCTCTGGCAGACAAAGCACTCAGCTTAACGCTCACCAAAGGGAAGCCTTAATATCCAGATCAATTATGTTTACAATAGACAGCTTGTTTAAAGATGGACTCTGATCACTGATTGAAGTAATATTCCCCAAGGCCTCCTGAAGGGGGAGGATGTACCAAAATCCAGACACATCAAATGAATTATGGCTGGAGATGGCCTTCCTTCAGTGATTTGCGGGGGAAATCCTCGCTGTAAGACTCCTTGCTCATTTAATATAACTTCCTTAATGCTTGATGTTCTTTATCACTATTACTAACTGCTGTGACCACCAAAAGACACTGGCTTTCTTATGAGAGTAAAACAAAAAGCATAAAAGCACACACACAAGTATAAAGTAAGTTTTCCATTCAACTCCAATCTGCAGAAAGCAGGAAGTGCACATTTTTTTCTAGCTGATATGTGTTACATGTTTCTGAAATCTTTGGGAAACATAGCGGACTGAGATTATTCATTACTATTTCATTATTTGAAATATTTGATCCTAATTTTCAATCTTTGGTTTTCAAGGCAGTTCATAATTAATCCAGAGTGCGGTGGCTAGACTGATGACTGGGAGCAGCCGCTGAGACCATATAAAACTGGTCCTGAAAGATCTACATTTGTTCCCAGTACATTTCTGAGCACAATTCAAAGTGTTGGTGCTGACCTTTAAAGATCTAAACGGCCTCGGCCCAGCATACCTGAAGGAGCATCTCCACCCCTATCGTTCAGCCCAGACACTGAGGTCCAGCTCTGAGGGCTTTCTGGTGGTTCCCTTACTGAGAGAAGTGAAGCTACAGGGAACCAGGCAGAGGGCCTCCTTGGTAGTGGCACCCACCCTGTGGAACACCCTCCCATCAGATGTCAAGGAAATAAACAACTACCTGACTTTTAGAAGACATCTGAAGGCAGCCCTGTTTAGGGAAGTTTTCAAAGTTTGATGTTTTACTATGTATTTATATATGCTGGAAGCTGCCCAGAGTGGCTGGGGCAGCCCAGTAATATGGGCGGGGCACAAACAATAAATTATTGTTGTTGTTGTTGTTGTTGTTGTTGTTGTTGTTGTTGTTGTTGTTATTTCCATTTGAGGTCAGAGAAAATGATATGGGCAGTGAGTTTGCTGCAATGGTGCTCAGTTCTCCTTATGAGAAGAGGCATGTACAAAGTGCTCGCCTACACAGGTGTACTGCATGCAGCCTGTTTTCAAAACCCAAGACAACAGCTCCATTCCAAGGAGTACTTGAACTTTAAGAGCGCTCCTATCCCCAATATCCAAATGCTGCTTTAAAAAAATAAACAAAACCTTCTTAAAGAGCTAATAGCCGTTCCACGTAGTGAGAAATTGCAGCTCCTGGTGTGCACATTTCAAATGATCCTAGGGATGACAAATAATCCTGGGAGTGATGGAAGATGATGACATGTGTTCCCTCCCATGGACATTGTCTCAGGGGTAAAAGATGGCTGTTTCCATTTAAGGACCCAATCTAAACAACTTTATCGCACTAGCCATTGGCCACAACAAAGCTGAATTAAAAAGAAATACAAGCAACACAGGTGGCGCTGTGGGTTAAACCACAGAGCCTAGGACTTGCTGATCAGAAGGTTGGTGGTTCGAATCCCCACGACGGGGTGAGCTCCCGTTGCTCGGTCCCAGCTCCTGCCAACCTAGCAGTTCGAAAGCACGTCAAAGTGCAAGGAGATAAATAGGTACCGCTCCGGCGGGAAGGTAAACAGCGTTTCCGTGCGCTGCTCTGGTTCGCCAGAAGCAGCTTAGTCATGCTGGCCACATGACCCGGAAGTTGCTCCCTCGGCCAATAAAGCAAGATGAGCACCACAACCCCAGAGTTGGCTATGACTGGACCTAATGTTCAGGTGTCCCTTTACCTTTATTTAGATCTCTGTGTTTCCCCTTACAGTTCATGCCTATATTGTCCAGCGTCTTCTTTCCAATCTTTTTGGCCACCAAAGCAAAAAGTGGGTGACTTTTTGAAGCGTTTACATCGCTAAGAAGCCATAGGACCTTCTCTGACGGGGAGAGGTATCTTTCCTGTATGGACAGTAGGGTGAGAAATCACCTCCAGGGTCCAATGTATAGTGGGCTAAATAGTAAATAGTGCAAGATGTCTTCCCCGCAGTTGCCCACATATACATAGTCTGTCTTTGTATGGTACCTTGCTATATCGTCTGTCCAGGATGGTGGAGGGCATAGCTTGAATCGCAGCTCAGTAAAAGCAAATCTAAGTGAGGCTGGCCGTCTAAGTATCTAAAGGGGAAAGACTGTAGCCCAGTGGTACATTATTTGCTCTGCATGCAGAAAGTGTCAGATTTAATCCTTGGCATCTCTAGGTAGAGCTGGGTGAGACCCCAGTCTGAAATCTTGAAGGGCTACTGTCTTTCCATGTAGATAATACCCATCTTAACCACTGAAATATGGCTGCTTTCCATATCACTTCTTCTTTCACAACAAAGGCCTCAAGAGCATTCTGCAAATTCCCAAGTCCCGCTACATTCCTTGAGATTCATCCCACAGTTTTCCAGAGGGCCCCTTGACTCTCAGGAGCAGATGCATCGGGTGCAGCAGTAGGAGCCAGGAAAGCCCCACTGAATAAGCACAGCTCCACTTGTTCTTCTTTAAGTCTTTGGGGAATAAGAAATCCCTGTTCGTTCATTTTCTCTCTTTCTCTTTAAGTAGAAGTCAAACTGTGACATTGATATTCTGTAGCCCTGTTCCCCAGCCACAGTGTGCTAGGAAGCCATAGCTGCGCACATATTGATTGACACCAAAATTAGTATTCCGTAATTTGTAATTAACATATAGGAAGCAGAAACACTTTGGAAGCTTTTGATGGCTCGTGTTTAGTTAGTTTAATTGGCAATGCACAGCGCACACAGATGTTAAGAAATGCGGCACCTACTTATCTCTTAAGTTCACATCTTAGGGAATCTGCTTGCACGCAGGACATCAAATTAGTATCTAAATCTGCAATTAATCAAATATTTTACTGCCAGTGACAAATTATGCAGAGATGCCAGATACATTGTGCCTATGGCTCTTAGGTATGGTGCTTATCATTCTGCAGGTATGGCCAGATCAGACCAAAGGCTAAGCTGGTCCAGCATCCTGCTTTCCAGTGACCAACCAGATGCCTTTGAGACAAGCAGGGTATGAGGGCACAGCTGCACTTTCATGGTGACTACTGTTTTGAAAGTCAAAGCTCTGAATGGCAAAGGTCAGCAATACAGTACATTGAAAGGAAGAAACTTGCCTCCACGCCCCAGACTTTCTTTGGGAAGAGCCAAAGTAGAGCCTATTGCTGAGGATAAGAGACTGATGGGAAATAGTATATGACTAAAGGTAAAAAAATGGTAAAGGACCCCTGGACGGTTAATTCCAGTCAAAGGCAGCTATGGGGTTGAGGCACTCATCTCTCAGGCCGAGGGAGCCAGTATTTGTCCAGACAGCTTTCTGGGTCATGCGGCCAGCATGACTAAACTGCTTCTGGCGCAACGGGACACTGTGACGGAAGCCTGAGCACACAGAAACGCCGTTTACCTTCCTGCCGCAGCAATACCTATTTATCTACTTGCACTGGTGTGCTTTCAAACTGCTAGCTTGGCAGGAGCTGGGACAGAACAATGGGAGCTCACCCAGTCGTGGGGATTTGAACTGCCAACCTTCTGATTGGCAAGCCCAAGAGGCTCAATGGTTTAGACCACAGCGCCACCCACGTATCAATACCCCACAGCGAAATCCAATGTTTTTATGCTATTGAATGGTGCATACAGTGTGTTAAGACACACTTTTTAAAGAGACATGTGAATATATTTTGGATATGTTCAGGCATATCTGAAATGTTTTGCTTTCATCCTATACTGCCAACTTAAACCGTTTGCTCTTTTGAAGTAAACTGTAGAATTAACAAACAGATGCTCCCACGCCTACATGATTTCTAAGTCCATTCCATTTGTCACAGAAAAGAGGAAATGTCAAAAACATGTTCAAAAATAGTCACATGCTTCTGTTTACATCTGAACATCTGCAGTATGACTTGACCAAAGCTGTCTTTCCAGTGGTATAAATGAAGGAACAGCTGTGTTGAACATGAATCAAGCATTAACCTTGAAATATCAGAAATGCTACACAGTGCTGTGCCATACATTCTTGTCAATGTAAAATGTTTATAGCAGACTTTAGTTAATCTTCTAAAAGCTTAATTATAGCTTCTACATACAGATTTTATCAGAAGAAAGGTGCATTGGTTTGGTAAAACTTTATTCATTTAACTAGCTCAACCTGGTAGTTATTACATTACCTATTGCCCACGGGGAAATGGCACATGGGAAAACAGGAAGCACACCAGTGAAAAGTCATGTTAATGAAAATGAGAAAGGAATGTAACCAGCTCCCACGTCAATTACTGAACACATCAAGCAATCACAATGTTTAAATATATAATCCTTGCTGATCATGATGCCACACAACAGTGAAAACATTTCTTTTAAAGCTTCTCTGCCACTTGGTGCAACAGTTGAACCATAAACTCTGATAAAAACCATGGATTCCACCATGTAAGGATTAGCTCTCTGACTGCTTGCCACAGCAATCTTGCTTAAAAATGTATATACATCTTAAATACTGGATTAAATGCAGCCACCCCCACTGCATGCATGCCCAGGCTTGTGTGCATACAGTTGTGCTCCCTCCCCTTTTTGAAACAGCAGCTGTCTTCTGCTCTCTCACAAGAGTGTTTTCATTTATTCCCAGTTTCAACCTGATTCAACCACTTAACTAATTCTACCTATCGCCCACAACTGGTAAAACTGCAGCACAAGATGACTGATACTTAGAAAAGGCAGCCAAGACTTCCTGTTTACAAGCAATCTTCACTATTCTTTTCTGAGAAATGAATGGGAAAACTAGCCATCCTTTCAGGTACTGGCACATTGGACTAGAAACCAAGGAGCTTCAGAGCTGTGGTTAGTAGCTACCAAGAATGCCATCTCAATACTGCAGAGAAGCAACAGAACCTCCTTAAAGTCTTATAAGACCTTAGTCTAGCTCCCTCTATATTTGGCCAACTGAAGTTGCCCAGACCAGCATAGGACAAGAATGTCTGCCAAAAGTTCTAGAAGCTTACCTGTGAGTATTTGGCAAATAGCAGGGGCATTTTTTGTCACATTTGAGACCATAGACACCTTCGGAGCACAGTCTTGTTTCGCAGCGTTCTCCTGTGTATCCTGGCTCACAAAGGCATGCACCACTAATGTGATAGCATTTTCCACCATTCATGCATTGGCACGTCTCTGCACATTGTACTCCAAAGGTTCCCACTGGACATTCATCTTGGCATCTGTTGAGAAAGTCGGGGAGAGAGACATGTTCTTTACTTTCTGTTAAAATATTTTGAAGTTCTATTTGGAATCTCCATTCCTAATACCTTCCATAATGGCAAACGCTGCATCCACACTGTACCTTTAAAGCACATTCAAAGTAAATTCTGTACCTCAAAGAATTATGGGCATTCTAGTTTACCTCCCACTGAGTTACAATTCACAGTAACCCTTAACAAACTGCAATTATTGGGGGGGGGGGGGCTTTAAAGGTATAGTGCGTAGAAGGCTGTGAAAGGAATGCACAACTCTAAAAAATAAAAGGAAAAAAATTTCAAGACAAGCTTTCGCTTACACAGTAAATTTGGGTGCAAAGGGACAAGGATATAAACATGCACAACATGAGAAAATAACTGCTGAAGAAATACCAGATGGGTTCTCTAGTGTGCAAAACTTCTATGTGAATGAGGAGGGAGTGAAGCAAGTCCCTCTGCAAACACCTTTAAAATGATTCAGGTCAATGGTTCGATGATATAACATGAACACAAAGGATGGAAGTGGAATCCTTAGTATACCAACAGAGAAAAAGCAACTGTTCTTTATATAAACAGTCAAGAGGAAGAAAGCAAATCTCTGCTAAAGGACTGCTTAATAATAGACTAGGATAAATGCTAAGAGATGGTTGTTTCTATTTAAATCAACAGTTAATCTTTTAAAGCCCATTTGTATGAAGCGATTCCACTTTTGTCAGATCTCCGCACTCAAATAACAGCCAGCTTCTTTTTCTTTAGAATGACTATGTACTGACTAGAACATTGTATATGTTTTCTTCTAGTTGATTTCTCCCACCCACCCAAGGCTATGAAGAGATGAGGACTCACCTGGTTTATATGAAAAACTGCCCAAACAGGTCAGTTCCAAGACCTTAACAGGTTTTGTGTCTGTGTGTTTCTCAAAGAGATTGAGATGCATAGCCACACATGAAGCCCCATGTGGCCACTTTCTGATACTATTTAAGTCTTATCAGTATTCCACCTCTGTTCTTCCCAATCAGATTATTTCATACAGGTTAGGGCTAGAAGAATATAAACTCAGATCCATTTGTTGCAAGGCAACACTATCGCTACCATAGATCATTCAGACCAGAAACACGTGTGCAACCTAGAGAGAGTACCACAGCATTCACATTGCAGTTTATTCCATTTTCAGGACATTCCCCTTTTAGCCTTCACATAATGTTTGAGCTTTCACAAAATAGAAAAACCACTTCCAGAACTTTAGCGGAATATAGCTCAAGTTTAGCACTCATTTCCATATTATTTGCAAATGGATTTTTTTTTCTGGAAGCAAATAACATGGAAATGAGTACAGTCGTACCTTGGAAGTCAAACAGAATCCGTTCCAGAAGTCCGTTCGACTTCCAAAACGTTCGAAAACCAAAGTGTGGCTTCTGATTGGCTGCAGGAAGCTCCTGCAGCCAATCAGAAGCCGCAGAATTCCCATCAGATGTTTGGGTTCCAAAAATAGTTTGCAAACCAGAACACTCACTTCCGGGTTTGCGGTGTTTGGAAGCCAAAACGTTCAAGAACTAAGCTGTTTGAAAACCAAGGTATGACAGTATTAAACTCACACTATATTCCACTATAGTTCCAGAAGTGGCTTTTATGTCGCATGAAAGCTCAAATATAATGTGGAAATTGAGAGGCAATGAAAAGTCGTGAAACTAGAATAAACAGCCATGTGAATGCAGCCTAGTGTTGTCCCAGAAAAGTATCTCTAAAATGAATAGTTCCAGCTGTCTCAAGCAACGTAACAAAGTTACAGGAAAAGGCAACGGTTTTCCTTCCCAGCTCCAAATGTGGCAACGAGTCAGATCCTTAGAATAGTGTATCAGCAAAACCTATTTAATTAATCTTTTGCAACTGGAAAGGCACCACACATCAGTGATATAGTACATACCACCTAGCAAGCATGAAATCTCAGTTTCAAACCTGGTATCTCCATTTAAAAGGATGAGGATGCAAATAATGGAGAAGACCTCTACTTAAGACCTTGGATAGTTACTGCTAGTCATAGTTAATACTTAGCTAGACGGCCAAGTAGTCTGACCTGCTCTAAGCCAATTATTTCCAGCTACCACGGAGGGAGAGAGTTCACCCCATTATGTTATCTCCCTAGATGCAGCACTTATAATACCTCAGAGGAAAGGGGGAATTTTCTTTAGATGCTTGTTTCTTAGAACCCAAAATTCTACCATAATTCTGACATGTGAAATATAAGGCATAACTTTAAACCAAATTTTTGTTCCACACAGAACCCAACAGGATCTATCACACGAGAAGTCATTTTACCCTCGAAACACAAGTGCCTTCACTTCACTTCAGGGTCAAATCCACAATGAATAATCCGGCATAGTGTGTTATTTCCTGTGGCAGTTGGAGCAAGAACTAAGAAAGAAAGCCTCTACCAATGTTCTGTGCTCCTTCCAACACACACAAAAATGGTTATGCAGATAATTGACGGTTAGGAAAAGAGGCCAGGGTTAAGGCCAGCTGCTACACATTCTTTTCAAACACCACAGACAGTATGCAAGATTTGATGAAACATAAATGGGGAGCACAGGGAGTTCTTAGTACATAGTAGCAAAGGGAATAATCCATTGGGAAGGTCTCTTGCACAAGTTCTACTGACATGAAAAGGAGCAGAGCCAAAGTTCCTTCTTTGGCAAGGATGCAAATAAACCCACTTGGGGAAGTTGTCAGAATTTTTCCTCCCCTCCAGTTCTGACAGTGATTCCTGATGGTAAGTCACACAGAAAGCAGGGAACACAGAAGACCAAAACTCTGTTAGCTGAGAGAGGCTAAGGGAGGATGCCACCGGATCCTCCTTCACAAATGGGGCTGTGAAAATAAACCTTTCTCCGAGATGCAACCTGACAAGTTCACTTCCAGTATCTGGGGTAGGGGAGTATACATAACCTTAAGTTTCATGCATCTGACAAGGTTGTTTGCTGGAAAAAAAATAAGTTTGTTTTACTTTTTCATGTTTATTTATATTTTTAAAATGGTTTTGAATATTTCTAGTAGGTTTTTGTTGTTGCTTTCATCAGTTTGGGGACATTTCTTTTTCCAGACGTTTCATATTGGTTTTGTTAGTCATGTTTTGTTAACCTTGGGGAAGCATATAATGCCAGTTGCTTGGGAACAGACGTGGAGAGGCTGCTGTTTTGGGGCTCAATTCCTGCTTTTGTGGGCTTCCCATTGGCATCTGGTTGGCCACTGTAGGAAACAGGATGCTGTGTCCTAGCTGTGTCCTTGGTCTAATCTAGAAGGGCTTTTCTTACATACTTCTTTGGAGCCACAACTGAAGTGCCCCAAAATGAGGTGGCCTAAAAATGTGTGCTGGCTAGGAAAAAAAGAGCTTCAATCAAGCCATCACCACTATCTTTCCACAGTTCATAGACAAGCCTCCCATTATGCTCCCATCTCATTTGGTCTCCATCTCATGGGTTTCCCCTTGCAATGGGAAAGACAAGCAACACATCAGACCACACATTTTCCATCACCTTTTATTTCATGCAGAACTTAGAATCTCATGTCCTGGATGGGGTTCCCTGCCTTCTGCTCTCTGTCATTCAGGGCCCCCTCCAGCATCCCTTTCCCCCCCTTTATTTTATTTTTTTGTTTTTTTAATATGGCGTCTCGCTCATCTCTTTGGGGCTCTTCCCAGTTAGCTCTTGCTAGATTTTATTGACAGCATCTTCAGTTAAAAGCTCTCCGGTACAAGAGGAATACCTGCTGAGCCTCTGCCAGTCAGAGTAGACAGATGTAGGACCAAATGCTTCAGATTCACCTAAAGCAGCTTAATACATTCAACACCAGATTTCAAAAGCAGACTTTGTAAATTCAAGAAGTCAGCTTTGAATTCTAAAATGTTGCTGAATTTTAAATGTTAGTTGTCAGGAAAGAGAGAGTGCTTCCATCTCCCATCCAAATAAGGACTGCAAGCTTCTAATTCTCAAAAGGCCTAACGTTGCAAGTCGATATTTTTGTGGCCTGCAAAATGCAACAGCATATTGATCACAAAAGGAAGGAAACACACGCTGAGTTCCAGTTCAGTAGCTGGGGGGAAAACCAGGTCCCATCTTCCTTCCTTCTAAAAGACTTCAACTTGCTAACCAGGATTTGGGGTCCTGACATGAGCCATAAAAACAGAAAATAAGTGAAATTGTAATTGTAGAGCTGCAAACTTTCTCAGAACCAGCAGGGGGAGCAGAGCAGTGATGTCATAATTAGCCAGTATGTAATCAGTCTTTCTCCAGGACAACAGTTTTAAAACACTTTATAAAAAGAAATCTATAGTAGCTAGAGAATATATTTTTTCTCCAATAGTGGGATGGCTGCACTTTCCTAAGCTCCCAGCAGCAGAGTCACTGCTGTTTAGAAGGAGCAACAGTGGGAGCCAATAGGCAAAGGTAAAGAACCCCTAGACGGTTAAGTCCAGTCAAAGGCAACTATGGGGTTGTGACGCTCATCTCACTTTTAGGCTGAAGGAGCCAACATTTGTCCACAGCCAGCTTTCTGAGTCATGTGGCCAACATGACCAAACTGCTCCTGGCGCAACGGAACACCGTGACAAAAACGAGAGCGCATGGAAACGCCGTTTACCTTCCCGTCCCAGTGGTATCTATTTATCTACTTGCACTGGTGTGCTTTCGAACTGCTAGGTTGGCGGGAGCTGGGACAAAGCAATGGGAGCTCATTCCGTCACGGGGATTCGATCCACCGACCTTCCGATCGGCAAGCCCAAGAGGCTCAGCATCACCTGCATCCCAATATGCCACTCCTGCCGCTGCACCTGCAGAGAGCCAACCTCCCAACACCCTTGGCCATCATACTCTCCCTTCCTGGTAAGCAGCAACTCTGCAGTCAGGAGGTCAGATAAGTGGTATCAGCCCCCCACCCCCAATCCACTACAGGAATTCGGTCAACAGGTGTTTACTGAATAACTCTTGAGGACACACTGAATCTTGGAATTTAGGGGGAATCTCCACTGAACTTTGAGGACACACTGAATCTTAGAACTTAAGAGGAATCTCCACCGAGCATCCCCACTGAATCTGGACAACTGTATAGTGGTACCTTGGTTCTTGAACTTAATCTGTTCCAGGAGTCTGTTCGACTCCCGAAACAGTTTGAAAACCAAGTCTCGGCTTTCAACTGGCTGCTGGAGCTTCCTGCACTCAAGCGGAAGCCGCACCAGACGTTTGGCTTCCGAAAAACGTTCACAAACTGGAACACTTACTCCCAGGTTTGCGGCGTTCAGGAGCCGATTTGTTTGACTACTAAGCCATTCGGGAACCAAGGCACCACTGTATTGGAATTCTCCCTTCTGCTTAGTAGCCATGGTAGAAAGTGGCGAAGTTGTATTTGCTTACCGTTCGCCTGTGTAACCAGGGCTACAGTGACACTGCCCTGTAGCTGAGTCACATGTCCCCCCATTGTGACACTGGCATTCTTGAGAGCAGTTCTTTCCGTAACGCCCTTCAGGACAAGGCTGACCACAAACTGTGCCCTGTTTGGAAACAGAATCTCAGTTTTATGCCTGGGAGTGCAGCTGCGAGAGGGAAAGACGAGGGGGGATCTGAAGGAAGCAAGGAGATTAACATGTTCGTATACCAGACAGCTTGTGCACATCTTAAAAATGCCAGATACCGTTTTAGCTTGCAACACAACAAACGTTTGCCTCAAGTGTTAGGGTGCTAATTTGTTGGAATGTTCATTCTGTAAAATAAATCTAATCCTAGATTTAATTTCTAAGCAACAGTAAACATTTAGATATTTTAAATATAGCTCTTCTGTGTTCAGGCATACATTGTAATACAAGGAGATACTTTAGAGTCAAAATGCTTCAAAGGGAAAGATAACTTGTTACATCAATCTTTTTATTTTAAATTTGTTTTCAACTGTAAATTTTATTTTATTTTTCTAAAAAAACAACACCTGCTACACAGATTTTGCTCAGACCCCTGCCATATGTAAGATTCTTCGTCTAATCAACGTTTTCTAAAAAGTATGTTGGCTTCATGGAATAGCAGCTATAAAGCTTGAACAATGGTGACAGACAACTGAGGACAACAAACCGCAGGCTGACTCAGAGAGAAGTTGGATAATAATAATAATAATAATAATAATAATAATAATAATAATAATAATTTATTATTTATACCCCACCCATCTGGCTCCCAACAGATGATGATGATGATGATGATTTTATCAAAGTGATAAAACATCAGACATTAAAAACTTCCCTAAACAGGGCTGCCTTCATCTCTGAGAGGGCACCAGTGCTGAATTCTTGCAGCACTTCTCTCTCTCTCCGACTTCTGACTATGCTTTTCAAACATAAAATACAAAATGGAAGGCAAAAAGAGACACATTATTGGAAGATGCTTACAAACTTTGGAAAAACTTCCTCCATGTGGAGGTCTACCAAAAGAGAAAAAAGAAAAAAGCCAGGTGCTTTCTGTAATTGCAGTGAAGTGTTTGGAGGATATTCATGGAGTATATAGGGGAATTATCTTTAGGTCCTCGTCTTCTGTACAAAATGTAAAGCTGTAAATATTTGTTTAAGTGGTCCATAGCCTTAGGGATAGAGCAATAGAATATAAATGCATACATGAATTCCCATACAACTATAGAAGCAGGACAGAAATTTAGATAAATACAAGTCACTGACTTGGTAGAGCTTTAAGTGATTCATCTTGTGTGGGACAGAAAGCTTACATTTACTCTTCCTGTCTAGGCTCATGCGAATTGGTAGATGCCGATTACCATATGTTTTTGTAATGGTTTGGTTCTGATCCCTTATGATAGTATTGTGTGCTGACACATTTCCTCTTTTCTTGCCTGATGTTAGGCTGTGGTTCCAATTACATTTTTCTCCAGAGGCCCACAGTAACGGAAGCTTATACTCTTTTATAAAGGTACATTTACCATCCATCCAGGAGGACAGGCACATTCCCCAGTTACATGATGACATACTCCACCATTCTGACATGGGCATCTTTCTTCACACTGTGGCCCATGTTTACCAGGAGGACAGAGATCCTCACAACTAAAAAAGAAACAAAAGCATGTTGAATACTACAGATACTTTTAAATATATTGACATTTCTCTGGTGCTTTTAATAGGCTGCACATTTATTTCAGCTAAAGAATGCAAAACTAATCCATAAAAACAAAGGGAGCATTGCACCAAGAGTTTTGCTGCATAAGCAGTACAACTCCCCAGCTTACAATGGAGCGCACAGACGTAATTCCTGGTAAATTGTCCCTATGTTAGCAATTAAAGGACTGCAGAAATAGGTCTACTTCCTTACATTTTTTTCTTCCCTGGTCCAATTTATAATTGAGTTGCACTGGGGGGGGGGAGGCGATGCTAAAATTCTAATGAGTATTATTAATTATCTAATTGTGGTAATGTTTGCAGGATTTTAGCCCTATTGTATTAAAAATATTAAGGCTGGCGTAGAAATTGTACAGTGCTTCTTTCTGTGCCCCAGGAGAAGCTGGCTTTTCAGTACCTTACCTTTTTTCTTTTAGCATGTGCATTGAGGAAGGGGGGGATTTGTGCCTGGGGCAATCAGCTTTTTTTATCTATCAGCCTGGGTTCTCCTGAAGGTATGTACTAAATCAGCACATGCTCCAAGTATCCTTATTTACCATGGACAATCCCAATTCCCTATTATTTGGTGACTGTCTAATTTTTGTCTTCTGAGGATACTTTGCTAATACTGTGGCCAGAGTTACCATTCTTTAGATTGTTTCAGCAAAGGGCATCTTACCCATTTTGAATATCTTCTGCTCTGGGATCCACAATTACAGTAGAAGCTTCAAAACAAAAAAGTGCCATCCGTAGCAGCTGCCTACAGAAAAATTCACTACTGTTCTCTAAGGAACTAATACCTTCCCCCACTCACTATAATCCTGTATGATGTGTTAGACCCGTGGTTCCCAACGTGGGGCACCCCCCCACACACACACACACAGGGAGACAATTTGATTTTTAAGGGGGGGCAATTTGAGAATGAGTTAGACCAAGTTAATGGCCTTTTAGGCTTCCGCCACGTGAATATGAGTTCATTTTTTGAATAATACGAATTATACGTTGGGGGGGGGGCATTAGGATTTTAGAGATGCTTAGGTGGGGCATGGTCAAAAGAAGGTTGGGAACCACTGGGTTAGACTGAGAAGGATTGTGGTTGCCTCAATATAATTACGGTAAATGAAAGTCATCACTGAGCAAAGAGCTGAACCCATGCTTCCCTGGTCCCAGTCCAACACTACAAGCAGCGGATCGTGAAAGCTTAATCTACAACACAACAGTCTTTAAGATTTGTTGTTTTTGCCATATTTCTATTACAGTCAGACCTTGGATCTTGAATGCCTTGGCTCCCAAACAAATCGGCTCCCAAACCCGATCGAAACCCGGAAGTGAGTGTTCCGGTTTTTGAACGATTTTTGGAAGCCGAATGTCCGACGGGGCTTCTGCGGCTTCTGATGGGCCGCAGGAGCTTCCTGTGGCCCATCAGAAGCCACACTTTGGTTTTCGAACATTTTGGAAGTCAAACAGACTTCCAGAACAGATTCTGTTCAACTTCCAAAGTACAACTGTACTTAATTTTTATCTTCTGTTTTAGCAAGCTGGACCTGGAACTGAGAGGCAAATTCAACTCCCAACCCAACCATAAGCAAAGAGCAAGTTGTTTAACCCTCACTGATGCAGTATGGATCATCTTGTCACCCACGCCAATAAATGACGCGTATCGTGAAATCTGCTGCTATTCCACACATATAACAAATACAACTGTTGCATACAAGGCTCCGGTGTATCCAGGAGGGCATCTGCATTCTCCAGTCACATGATCACAAGTGGCTCCATTCTGACACTGGCATTTCTGGTGGCAATCGTTTCCATAGGTCCCTTGGTCACAGTGTTCTTCGCAGCGCCATCCCTTGAATCCAGCAGCACAGTGGCAGGCTCCAGTGATGGGATTGCACAAGGCTCCGTTTTTGCATTGGCAGCGACTACTGCAGTGCGGTCCCCAGTGGTAACTGTCACATGCTGAGTGGAAAGCAAAAAGCAAGGGTGACAATGGCTCCCTGAACCACTTATTCTCCAGTACTTAAATTATTATGACTCAGCAATTTGAAATTAGCAGCACGAAAGTGATTTGCTTGCTTTTTCTTTTTTAAAAAAGCCAAGTGATTTTTCATTGGACTGATAAATGTTCCCAACGTTGGAAACATAAGCTTTTGAGTTGTGCATTACTTTTCCTCAAGTATAGGTGGTTGTATAAAAAAGAAGGTTGGGAGGGGGGTTGCAATATTTATCCAGTTCATTATTGCAAACCGGTTACTGACATACCGTAAACAGGATTTTTAAATTTATTGGATTCTCCCCAGAAATCCAAACTAAAGGGGTAGAGGAAATATGGGCTGACATTTTGATGGCAGCAATGCCACGTGGACACAACAAACAACTTGCATGCATGAGGATTATCAATCCCACAATAAACACCTCTCTGGAAGCACATGTAGAGAGAATCCATGCTTTATTGCAGGAAATGTTAACCAAATGAAGCTGATCGTTTTAAAGCAAATGTAGAGAAATATTCCAAACAAGAAAACTGAAATAAGAACCCATATCTGTGTACAAATTTAAATCTAGTTTCTTTGTATTTTCTTGTTGACTTCCCCCCTAGAGATATTATTGCTAACACTGGTAAAAATTATTCAAAGTTGGGGGCTTTCAGTCTCACTGGTTTAAATGAGAGTGATTTAAGCATGGGCCCTGGAGTCTTTGAGACTAAAATAAACCCTCAACTTTTTGATGTACTGTGAATATTTTTTGCCGGAGTGTAACCTCTAGCAAGGCCTCAAGAGAAACTTTAATACAACTTCAGTATGTTCTATATGCATCGTTCCATTTATTGTTCATTTCAAAATGTTCTGAATCCTATAAAAGGTAGCAGCTCACATGACAAGGGGAATGATGAGTTTCATCATTCCCTACCAAGTCACTGCAACTGTAACAACTTTGATAAAGTTTCCCATAAGTGAAAAATTTATCTTGATTACTGCTTTAGTTATTTGGCTGTATTCATCAATACAGGACAGCATATTTGAAATTATTTTTGTGAACTTATTCAAAAATTCTTAAATATTATTATCATTTATTGCATTTATTAAATATCCTGCCCATCCTCCAGAATGAGACCAGGGCGGCAAACAAATCCACAATCAAAAACAAAAACACACTCTTTAAAACATTCTAAAAACAATTATAATTTAAAACATCCAAAAGCAGTTATTCCATCCAGTGATATGGCTCCATTATGCCCTAAAGTGATAAATAATCTGTCAATGTGCACTGTCAAAGTGTATTATATCAAATCCATTATTTCACAGAAAGCTTACATATGAATAGTAAGTACCTCCTAAGATCTCCTATTTGCTCCCTTTCACGAGAAAATATAAAAGGTTTTTTTAATAAAGAAATAAAAATGGAAGCACTAGAAGTAACCCATAAAAAGGTCATATGGAGTTCACCAAGATTTTGCTAAACATGCGCTCAGAGCATCTGCTTTTTATTTTCATGTTGTTCTGATAACAATAGTATCGTGGCAAAATTCCAGAGGAACTACTTTATGATCAGACACACTCAGCCTGCTTAGTGACTGACAGCTATTGTTCTCATTGCCTTCTCCTGAGGCAGAGTAATCAGGCAGAGAACAGACCTACTTTCTTAAAGGAGACACAAAGAACTCAAGACATCTCCTCAGGGTGAAAACTACTCTAGCAGAAGGTTTAACCATTCAGACCACGCAAATAAAAAAGGACAGGCGCTTTTAAGGATAATTTCCCGTATGTGATTGGTAACCTAGATATATCATAAGATCACAGATTACCTTGACGTGACCATTTCTTATTGAACAAGATTCTCTTCTAATGGCATTTATAATTTGTAATGTGCAATGGAAATAATTGGGTCTATATCCACTATGGCAGATAGTTCCTTACATTAGATAAGGTCTTATAGCATTCATAAAGACTTTGAAATGCTTCCTTCCTAGGCTGGCCGAATTTCAAATTCATTTCTGTATTCTACACTGTATGCAAACGCACTACAATTAGATATTACATTGCTCTCAAAAACTGTGAAGTTTTATGGCTGCTCTTGGAAATTAAAGATTATTATCTTTAAATAAGATAAATAAATAAAGCCCTTTGAATGGGTCTGGGCAGACAAGAAAATGCTATGTTTACACTTAGGCAGTCCTTACATCTCAGAAAGCAAAATGCTCTGAGACACATGTATGCTTGCATTGTGTTTGTTAGACAGACTTACGTTCCCCAAAGGCCTTAGAAAGACCACCAGACTTTTGCTTTACACCTCCTTGCGTATTCAGATTACAGTCCCCCTTCAAGTGGAACAAGACTGTTTCAGCCAGTCTCCCAAGAGAGATTTAAAAATGAACTCCAATGTCTTGGAATGTCTGAACAAACCACCATAGAGAATTGAAGAATTTAAAAGTGACCATCAGACATGGAATAAAATGGACCATTTTCATCCCGGGGGTAGATTTGTACTAGGTATGAACTTGGCCCAGTATCTTTATATTCAGCATACTTCAGCAGAGGGAAACAATTCTTTTGGCTCATAAAGCCCATCACATATTGTTTTACTGACTGCTGGAAGCAAGATATTTGATGCAACCCACCAATGGTCATGCAGATGTTTAGAGAGACAGCTTAATCATTCTGAATGTTACCACAGCAAGTTTATATCACTCCACATTTGCTATGGTATTAACGTACACCAGACAGAACACAGGCTAGCTTACATAAACTGTAGATCTTGAGCCCGTGACATTTTTCAAAATGCCAAACCATGTTCCTGTCTCTTTACCACGGTTGTTGAGGTGAGTTGTATACTGTGCCTGGCCGTATGTCTAAATTTAAACTATTTCAGCTGTAAGATCATCTTTCTGAATAAAGGAATGTAATTTATTGGTTTCCTGGATGCGCGTAGCTCATTGTGATTGTAGAGGCCTTTAAAAGATAAAGCAGGTGTCTGCTGGCAAGTTTTCCAGGTCCGTGAACATTCTAGCTATAAGTCATCAATGAATCGGGGCTGCTACTCATATGAATTTTCCCCAGCACCAATATCATTCCAGTGTAGGGGAGGAAATACATGCTTAGTTATCACTTGAATTGAGAGATACATCATGAATTTCATTTTCCCATAAGTACATAAGTCAGAAAGGTGCTACACTCATTCGTAATACTTAAACTTAACATTTATATCACACTTTGAATGTTCAACGAACTTCACACACCTAATCTTGTAAATTTTACAGAACAACAAACCTGTAATGATATTATTACAGTGGTACCTCGGTTTCCAAACGCTGAAAACCCAGAAAACGACATCTGATGTGGCTGTCGGCTATTGTTTCCAGGGCGCCTGCACCAATCAGAAGCTGTGCCTTGGTTTTCGAACATTCCGGAAGTCAAACAGACTTCCGGAATGGATTAAGGTTGGAGCTTTTGTTTTTGCTTTTTGTTTTTGTGACTATGTGGAACCCAGTTCAGCTACTGATTGATTGATTGTGCGACTGTGGAAATGGATAAAAGCCCTCCATCCAAACAAAGACTATCATCATTGCAGGTAAGAAAAGAAAATAATTTTAATTTTTATCATCTACAATTCTGTCTTATTTATTTTATAGTACTGTACATTGATTATCACTTTCATTTTTTGGGTCAATGGTCTTATTAGATAGTAAAAGTCATGTTAAATTGCTGTTTTAGGGGTTGTTTTTAAAAGTCTGAAACGGATTAATCTGTTTTGCATTACTTTCTATGGGAAAGTGCGCCTTGGTTTTGGAATGCTTTGGTTTTGGAACAGACTTCCGGGACGGATTAGGTTTGAGAACCAAGGTACCACTGTATGTTCATATTGCATATGGGGGCCTAAGGGTGAAAGGGATTATTCTGCCTACAATACAGTATTAGCTGCTTCAATACAGTATGCCAACTCTCATTACAATTATGTACATGCAGAGAAATTATCATGGCATCTTTACAAGCAATAGTTTACTCAACGCCCCACCCCTTCAGAGTCATGTTAACAAATGTCAGATGTGGAGCTGTTCTACATGTTGTCTAGGTATCTTATCTACAGTGGTGCCCCGCAAGACGAATGCCTCGCAAGACGGAAAACTCGCTAGACGAAAGAGTTTTCTGTTTTGGAGGTGCTTCGCAAAACGAATTTCCTATGGGCTTGCTTCGCAAGACGACAATGTCTTGCGAGTTCCTGCTGGTTTTTTTCCCTCCCCCCCCTTTTTCTAAGCCGCTAAGCCGCTTATCAGCTGATCCGATCAGCAGATAAGCCGCTAAAAGCTGCTAAAAGCCACTAATAGCGCTAATCCGCTAATCCTTCAATGGGCTTGCTTCGCAAGACGAAAAAACTGCTAGACGAAGAGAATCATAGAATGGATTCTTTTCGTCTTGCGAGGCACCACTGTACATACGGATACCTACCTATTTTTGCAATGCGTGTAAGAAACAGAGCATTCTCTCTTTTTACCTATCTTAATATCTTTGATATCTTAATATCTTTGAAATCAACAGGATTATCAGCGCAGTCCTGTGCATGTGTACTCAGAGCTCAGCCATACCTTCCAACACGATGCAGCCCAAATCTGAGACACCATCTTTTGGGTACGAATTTCTGCAAGAGTCACATGACCCAAGCAATATCAAAGACCTGAAAAAGCGATCTCGGACCGAAATCGCGCAAGAGCAAGGGGCCCAAAATGGCCGTTGTACTTTCATGGGGGGGAAACAGTTGTCCCAGTTTTTCTGGGGCAGTAGATGGGTATGAGCTCAACCCCAGTGAATTCAATGTAACTTACTCCCAAGTAAGTATGTACAGAATTGCAGCCTTCTGTCAATTTATACAAAACTATCATTGGACATTTAGTAGTTCCAGAGCATTTCTAACGAGGACAATTAGCAACGTTCAAGTTGAAAGCATGTCCACCCCTGTCAGCTGCGCAAAACTGCTTTCGGGAGCATTGTTGTGGTTGACCATGTCCACCTGCAAATTGGCCAAGCTGGACAAGTCGCTTTGCCTCTACTGCAGTGAATTGGGGGGGGCGGTCAGTGTGTGGGTGCAGTTAAATAAGTTAATTTGATGGTGTGGTAAATTAGATCACATTCTTAGCAGGGAAGTGTAGGAAAGGTTAAGGTCAACTAAGGGAGCAGATAAGCATCCTTAGGCGCCTTTGAAGGTGAAGGACGTTCTTGGAGGTCAGCTCCTCCTGGGTTGCGAGTCCCTTAGCCTGGATATGGAATTTTCTTGAGGTTCACCTGCTGCAGCTACCTGGAGTTTTGGGGACGCACAAGAGGATGGAGCAGGAAGGCCTCCCGATGTCTGGACTTTGGGGCTATGCTTTGTCATGCTGCTTGGAAGGTGTAGGGTTCAGCTTATCCAAAGCTGAGATTTAGGATATCTTCCCATACTTCTCATTTCACCCGCATATATTATTTTTAAAAAATGTGGTCCTATTTCAACCTATCACTTGTGTTGTCCCACCACTTTGTTCTAGGCCTGGTTGCAACCAAACACACTAGGTTGCCTTTCTATCTACCTGTCAGGATTCTGATACGGATCTGGCCTGTGGAGTCAAAAAGCCAAAGAACGTTACCTACCCAAGTATCATGACTAATGTACAAAAAAGCCTGCACCATTGCTAAGAACAAATAATATTACTGTACAGGACAAGTAAGTCACGTTGTTTCTTGCCTAATACTGACCGACTTCACAGACTCAGAGAGTTGTAGAGTTTGAAGGGACACTATAGGCCATCTAGTTTAAGTCTCTGTAATACAGAAATCACATTTAAAAGGTCTCAGATGACAAGTTGAAGAGATCTGTCAAGAATAGCTACTTGGAATTGTTGCAAGGGATAAGGATCAGCCAGACGCAGCAATGGAGAATAAGAAGGTGAAGTTTATTGCCAGGCAATAAGGACCCAGTTGGAATCTCTTCCAAAGAACTGGGACCTCGATTGACAGAAATACAGGGGTCTTTATACCTGAGCAAATCACAGCAAATCATAGATCATAAGACAATCATGAAGGACTCATAACTTGGTCAGCAAAATATCAGCCAATCAGCAAGCAGTTGTCACGCTCCTAGCTACTGGTATAGCACTGGTCCAGCACAGGGTTCAAGTTCCGCTTTCCAATGCTCCCAGTGACGCTCAGTCTAACCTTTCCCCTAGTTATGACAGGACAGGGAGCTTGGACATTTTGTGGTTTTGCTCTTCCTGTTCTGTGGATTAATTTAGCCTGTTCCTGATGGGGAATTTGTACCAGAATCTCTGATTCATGTCTTGTCCGGGGTTCACAGATGTTTCTAGGGGAAAGGTCGGTTCCTACTTGCTGTTCCAAGCAGTTTGCATTTTTAGCTAAGGCACAGCTTCCCTTTTGATTCAAGTGGATTTATAAAATACTGTAATCCTTGATTCGTGTAAGCATATATATTGAATATATTGATTATTGATAACTGGTTATATGGATAGTATAGGGGTAGCCCTTCCTTCCTTGCCTCATTCCCCCCTTTTCAAGCTCAGAGAGAAGATTCATCTGACTCCTGAGCTTGAACACCACTCAGGACATCAGAGTAAACCGTTGCTTCCTGCAATGGGGCTTGTTCCTGCACTGGGACTTGTTCCTGCACTGGGACCTGTTCCCCAGGCATTGGGACGCGTTCCCTATGCATTCGCTCGTAACCATCGTCTTCCTCTGGCTCATCTGGCACTGGGGGCAAAGCTCTGTATATTGCCATAATGTGAGGGTCAGTGAAATGCTTAACATTGCGGGCTATCATTCCCCTAAGCAAAGACAGACAACAAGGAATTACAGAAAGAAACAACAGAAACACAATTCCTCCTATGGCTAAGACGGTCAGAATGCCATGCACCCACCCCTCACCTGGTATCCACGACCATACCTTTTCCCAGGGATTCTGGGTGGGTGTGTTGTCAGCTACCAGAGACTGCAGTTTTTGCAATTGGTCCTCAATTGTTTTGTTAAGGTCGTGGAATTTAACCTGGCACCGACCTTTTGGGACAATTTTACAAAACCCGCCTGCTCGTGCAAGGAGGTAGTCCAAAACCATTCTATGGGTCATTGTCAGCTGGTTCAAATCCTCAACCTCTGACTGCAAGGAGCGCAAGACATGGGTGGTGGCATTGATAGTTTTCTCCAGTCTGCATGTGAGAGCAAACAGTGCCTTTCTATTTTGCTCAGCAACTACTCCTGGGTAAATTCCCATTGAGAGGAATCCTATAAATCCACCCCCAACGCTCCCTACAGAATTTGCCAGATAAATTTCATCCACACAGTGGTCGCCTAGGGCCTCCCTTTTCCGTCTGCTTGCAAGATGAGGTACCTTATGATTGATTTCCACTGCAACCGGAAAGGTAAATGCCCCTACGCCAACACACTGGTATTTTCCTGGGTGGAAATTTGTTGCCAATCCATCATATAAAAACCAGAGGTTAGGATCTTTAATCATCCAACCAGAACAAATGGACCCTTGTCCGGTGAAATTAACCGAATATTGAGGAAAGTATGGGTACAGATCTGAAGAGGTAGTATTGCCCTGGTAGGAGGCATTGTGGGATCCCCAAAGCCAAAATTTATCCGAGCATTGGGTATAATTTCCCAGCCATCCTTTGTCCATGTGGTACTTAACTTGGGGCCAATACTTCCATTTAGAATTCCATACTCCAGTGGCATGACAGCAAAAACATAGACCTTTTGTGGTTCTGGTATATCTGAGATATCTATAGGGGATGTCATTCAAATATGAGCAAAATTGCAATGGAAAGCTATTATTTAGCACGTGTGCTAAAAAAACCTTCATGAATAAAACACTGCTTTATCTCATTACTTCATCTCATAGCATTTAAAACATTAAAAAGCATATGGAAGCAGCACGGCTGTTAATCTGCTGAAAACAGGCTGTCTTCAAATTAATGACTATCCTCAGGTTACAGACTGTTGGGCAGGGGGTTAATCAGCATATGTACCATAGTGACTCATTGCTGTTCCAAGGTAAGAGACAGGGGAGGCAGAGGAGACAAACAAAACCTAACTTCTATTAAGCTAAGGGTAGCAAATTACAAGTCAAGCTTAAAGGAGGTCAAGAAGGAGCACACTGCAAATGCAAATTTGTCACTTGGGGGGGGTGGAGAAGCACCACTTAAAGTAACTTCTACAAATTATAACACTATAATGATTTTTAAAACCTCATGGGAATGATTTCAGAATGCGGCAGCCAAACTGGTGACTGGGAGTGGCCGCCGAGACCATATTACACTGATCCTTAAAGACCTACATTGGCTCCCAGTACGTTTCTGAGCACAATTCAAAGTGTTGGTGCTGATCTTTAAAGCCCTAAACGGCCTCGGCCCAGTATATCTGAAGGGGCGTCTCCACCCCCATCATTCAGCCTGGACACTGAGGTCCAGCTCCGAGGGCCTTCTGGCAGTTCCCTCACTGCGAGAAGTGAGGTTACAGGGAACCAGGAAGAGGGCCTTCTCAGTATTGGCGCCTTTCCTGTGGAATGCCCTCCCGTCAGATGTCAAGGAAATAAACATCTCTCTGACTTTTAGAAGACATCTGACGGAAGCCCTGTTTAGGGAAGTTTTTAATGTTTGATGTTTTATTCTATTTTTAGTGTTCTGTTGGGAACCACCCAAAGTGACTGGGGAAATCCAGCCAAATGGGTGGGGTATAAATAATAAAATTCTTATTCTTATTCTTATTCAGACCTAAATGAAAACAAAAAAGAAGTCCATATTATACTTTGGCTTCAGAATTTCTTCTCAGGCAAACTTTCAGAATAGGCCTTGGATTCACATGCTCCTTCTTCTGCTTCTCCCGTCTCCCAATAAACACCACATTTTGACAGCCACGGATATGATGTCCTTATTCTTTTCCCCCTGAATTGAAAGAACGTCTACTAGCTTGGGCCCTACACCCAATCTGTTCCCCAGGAAGAATTTGTGAACTAACGTGTTCAATCTAATTGAATTATATTTTTGCATCAACTGGGAAGGGATAGTTCAGATCAAATATTAATTTGGGCTGCCTTCTGGGCATCTATTTTCAATGAAGAAAACATGGTGCTATAAGAACAAATACTCTGAATTATCACAGCCTATAAATTAACCCATTATGCTTTTCCAAAATACCCATGAGAACATGCCTCTCAAAAATGAACAATGTGGAACTGCTAATGCTAATGATAAAAAAAAATGTAGAAACATTTACATGATTGCAGGTGGTGCACAGATCTCACAGCACTTTTCTATAAGAGAGGATATTGTTAGAATCCTGAGAATCACAGGGCTGAGATTTTTCATTGGCAAGGCCTTGAAGGAGCTATTTCATCTAGCTAGGATTTCATGGAAACGGTGGAGTGCCTTCACATGCAGAGTGGGTGCGATGCTGCTGCAGTTTGTGTACCAATATCATGTAAATTGTAGTGGCTTTATGTGAGCCCTCCATCGCCTGTCCAACCACCCCAACCGGCATCATCTCCATGCGGACCCAATCCTACTGCCTGCCCCCAGTGCTCCCATGGGCAGTTGTATGGGGCCAAGAAATGTGAAGAAACAGACTAAAATTGGCAGTGGAAGCTAGTTTCTAGATATCATGATTACGGCAATGTTTCCTAAAGAAACCATAAACCGCCTTAAGGAAAACTGCCAATGTTCCTTATTAACTTTAGCTGCTTTGATACCTCATTGCACTCACTGAAAAAATTCAAAAACCTGACATGTTTTTCAGATGCGAGCAGAATACAGAGTTGTACCTTGGTTTTCTAATGCATTGGGCGTCGAACATTTTGGCTTCCAGACGATCGGAAACTGGAAGTGATTGTTCTGGTTTTCAAACATTATTTGGAACCTGAATGTCCAACATGACTTGCATGGCTTCTGATTGGCTGCAGGAGCTTCCTGCAGCCAATCAGAAGCTATGCCTTGGCTTCCGAATGTTTTGGAAGTCGAACAAACTTCCAGAATCGATTCCATTCGTCTTTCAAGGTACCACTGTAATGCTGAAGTACGCAAAATATGCAATCTGTTCATAGTGTTCATGAAAATTATTTGTAAACAATGCTAATTAGGTTCTACTAAAACATACAGATTAGCTGTAGCATTCCAGCTCACACCATTGCATCTCTGTCCAACTCAAAAAGGAGTCCAGGTGGGAGTTCACTTGCAGGAACGGTGATGGCCAAAAAGCCACTTCCAACACTCTCCTGAAGGGTGCACTAGTTCTGGGGATGAATGGGAAGAAGATTTATAAGGAATCCCTGCCCATCTCCTTCTCTTCCCCCTCCTTTGGATACAGTAGAGGGGGCAATGGTGAAGGTGAACAGGGTCGGCCTTGAGGGACCTAAACAGTTTGGAGCTGGGTGCCATATTGAGGGAGCAGAACCAGGAAGACCTCCCACAAACCTGAAGGAGTGTGACATGCGTAGGTAAGGAGTTGGCATTAAGGCACACCTGCAGGTTAGGCCCACCTAATCACGACAGGTTTAGGAGACTAAAAAGAGTATTTCCCACATATGGTTTCATTTCCCCTATGCAGTTCCTAAGTTCTTAATAAATTGGCCCTGGTTAAAGCCATGTTCAACTAAATGTGGTATAGTCCAGTCCATCCTTTTCCTAGTAAGGAGGAGAAGGAATGTACAAAGTCTCAAAACGAATGACAGCGGATGGATCCAGACACGTCAAAGAAGTGTTTCAGTTTAAAGTGATGTAAATTTAAACAGGGAAAACAGGTTGAGAAAAATGGGACTTCACTTTGCCATCCGATGGCACAATATTATATCACACATACAACACATATAAATCACTTTTTCTTTATCAGCCTAGCTGAGCCCAGTGTGAGAGTCCTCCTGAAAATACATCTATCTGAACAGGCCCTTTGTATACCAAGTTTTATTTTCTGTCCTTTGTTTCCTAGAACAACCCATTCTTTTGGCACATGGCAACAACTTATATGTTCTCCTATTTAAGTACAGTAAAGTGCTTCCTGCTTAATGCTCAGGGGAAATAGGATTTTGAGGTATTACAGAAATGTTGCATTCTGCACCTCAAGTACAGCCCCTTAGAGACACTGTTCTTAAATAATATACAGTATATTATAAGCAAATAAAAACATTTGATTAAACTTTTGTTCGCTTTCTCCCCTTAAACATTCAGATCATTTGGGAGCAATATTGCTTTAGTCCTCTGTAGTATATATTCAGCAGATCATGCAAAATATAGAACATTTCACTTACAACAACATCTCAAGTGAAAAAGATGCCTTTGGGACTAAGAATATTGCATTATATAAACACAATTAAAATGCACAGTACTCTAAGCCAATGCCAGTTTACCATCAACAGCAACAAAGGCAAATTATAAATGCTCTCTGAAGCTCAATGACAAATGAAAACTTTATACACAGAAACAATCCCAAGTTACCAAAACTTTCCTCCAGAAAAAAACAACTTAGCTGTAATGTAATAGACATCATGCTTCGGACTTTTGCACATCTGAAGATGCATTTCAGTGCATTTCACATTCTAATCCAACTCTAATGCACACTACTTGAGATCCAGTCTTACACTTTCCTAAACTTGCAGTGCTTGGCAAACTGAGAAGCAAGAAACTCTGATATTATATAACTGGAAAGTGATACATTGCTTGCAATGATTTATTTATTTTTAAAAAATTTAAATAAAATTATTGTTGTTCCAGAAATAATTGCATATTTTGTAAAGTTCACTTTTTCACATCTATGTTTCCTATAGCCTTCCCCTTCTATTCACTTTTGTATTCAGGAATCTAAGCTCCCCCTCCCCCATTTCTTTCTTTTCTTTTGTAAAAGCTTTTTGACCAATGAAGTAGAAGAAAAGAGAAAATGTAATGCTCAGAGGTATAAAAACACTTCAATTGTATTGCTTTCAGACACTATATATTTCACAAGACACTTTAAGGCATTTTGGAATATAATACATGAAACTGAATAACTGTTTAAAGCAAGTTTGGATAGTTCTTTTTGTTATTCATATACTGAAAAACAGGATACACTGGAGAATAATTATGATGACAGGAAACGTAAAACCACAAATATGAATGTGGTTCATCACCAAGATACAACCTTTGGCGGGTTTTCCCATGCTTAAGTTTCTTATTATCTCACAGTTGTTGTTTTTTAATGGAAGTTAAGGATTGTTGATGCTATACACACACACAATACCAAGGAAACAGTGAAACCCAAAAAGGCTACCTGAATTACTTTTCGTGCTGGCTCACAAGGCTGGTATGGATGACAGTTGGTGGCCTGAACCCCACCACCATTTTTAGAATATGAAAATACACATGCATACTTATTGTGTATGATTAAACAATATGTAACTGATTAATTGGTTTACCTTCTGATACAAATGAACTGGGGATAATGATTTGCATGTAATATGAATATGGGCCAAACAAAGAATAGTTGTTCCTGTATTGAAGGGAAATGAATGATTTCATTGGCAGCATAAATGCTATATCTCAAATTTAGATATATACTACTATTGGGCTTGTATTTTTATTTTTTTTTTAGTCATCCCTTCCAGTTGAATGGAATCAAATACAGTATTTGTTTTCTGAACTTGAAGATCTGTAAGCTTGAACTTGATACAAAAGGATGGTGTATGTTTTTATAGCATACTATGCTTTATAATAGGGGACATGGGTGGCGCTGTGGGTAAAACCTCAGCGCCTAGGACTTGCCGATCGCATGGTCGGCGGTTCGAATCCCCGCGGCGGGGTGTGCTCCCGTCGTTCGGTCCCAGCGCCTGCCAACCTAGCAGTTCGAAAGCACCTCCGGGTACAAGTAGATAAATAGGGACCGCTTACTAGCGGGAAGGTAAACGGTGTTTCCGTGTGCTGCGCTGGCTCGCCAGATGCAGCTTGTCACGCTGGCCACATGACCTGGAAGTGGCTGCGGACAGCGCTGGCTCCCGGCCTCTAGAGTGAGATGAACGCACAACCCTAGAGTCTGGCAAGACTGGCCCATACGGGCAGGGGTACCTTTACCTTTACCTTTACCTTATGCTTTATAATATATTATGTTATAAAATATGTGTGTTTGTCTCTTTTTATACAAATGGGTTTTTTCCTTGTAACATTATTTTCTACCCTCTAGCAGATTTTCTTGCAGGTCCTGAGCTTGCCAAGTGATGTTTAAATGGGGTGGCGGGGGGGGGGGGGGAGATTAAACTCCTTACTCCAATTATTCCACCTATCCTCTGAATGCTGGATTCTCTCTTTCAAGTCAGCTGAAGACTTCCTATCTTGAGGTGGTATTCAACCAAGTTTACTCAAAGTAGACCCACTGAAATTAATAAACATGACTAAGAAAGGTCAATTAATTGACCACTAATAATGAAACAAATGTTGTAGATATTTTTCTACATTTATTATGCCATTTTTGTGATATACAAATGACATGAGAAAACTTGGTATACTTGTTTGTATAACATTATTCTTGTTTATAAAACCCAATATAAAAAATAAGGTCAATTAATTTCAATAAGTCTATGCTGGGTAAATGCTAGCCTTGGGTAAAAACCCTTTAAGTTTGAATACTGGTTAAGCTTGCAAAATGTGAATCTAAAAATTGTGAGTCCTGAGGAACTCAGATTAGGTCCAGGATAGATAGATAGATAGATAGATAGATAGATAGATAGATAGATATTACAAGATCTACATAAAATTGTAACCAGTTTACATAAAACTATGCAATATTTTGAGCTTCAGATCCAGGATTAGATAGAAAGGGTTGCTATAACCTTAAGTTAGAGAAACGGGTTGAACCACAGTTCAAGAAGGACACTGACAAACTGGAACGTGCCCAGAGGAGGGCAACCAAAATGGTCAAAGGCCTGGAAACGATGCCTTATGAGGAACGGCTAAGGGAGCTGGGCATGTTTAGCCTGGAGAAGAGGAGGTTAAGGGGTGATATGATAGCCATGTTCAAATATATAAAAGGATGTCATATAGAGGAGGGAGAAAGGTTGTTTTCTGCTGCTCCAGAGAAGCGGACACGGAGCAATGGATCCAAACTACAAGAAAGAAGATTCCACCTAAACATTAGGAAGAACTTCCTGACAGTAAGAGCTGTTCGACAGTGGAATTTGCTGCCAAGGAGTGTGGTGGAGTCTCCTTCTTTGGAGGTCTTTAAGCAGAGGCTTGACAACCATATGTCAGGAGTGCTCTGATGGTGTTTCCTGCATGGCAGGGGGTTGGACTCGATGGCCCTTGTGGTCTCTTCCAACTCTATGATTCTATGATTCTATGAACATTACCTCATGGCTGAGCTGCTCTATAGTTAGTGCATTCTTTTTATAATGAATATAAATGTAGCCATCTTTTCATTCGTACATCAAAATACTTATTTACCCTGTCGCATCGGACTCCCATCTAGTCTCCTGCTGCCAAGTCCAGAAGAACAGCAGCATACAGATATGGACAAACCACCCTGAGATCTGCAGGTATAGGGCAGTATATAATTTTTAATAAAACACTGAAATATTTGGTTCAAGGGCATGTGATTAATTCTCGTTAGACAAGTATTACAACTGTAATTGTAACTCTTTCCGTCCTAGAACCATTTTTTTAAAGGATCTGCTCCACTTCTTACTCAACAGACATTTCCAATAATGGCTCTGGTTCAGTTCTGGTTCAGTTGAAAACAAGATCCAGCTTTGAGTTCAAGTTCAGATTTGGTTTGATTCCCTGGTTATTCTCCTATTGAGTTAGCTGAGTGCATTCCCTGGGTTTGGGATGTCAATTCACTTCAGACTTTCAGGGGCTGATTAAAAACTAAATGCTTCTCTGAGAATCTGGCAGTGTTTGCATCTCATGTGCATATCCCACAGAGATTGTGCCAAGGGATCCTGTTTCTCCTCTCTTCTGCGTCTGCCAGGTCCTGTGAGAAACATAACTGTGAGTATGGAACTTGCAAACTTTACAGACATTCCTGATGGGAAATGGCACCACAGGGAAGCAAGATGATTGTGTCTGTAAAGTTCCATAATAAACGTGCACAATTCAGAAATAAAAAGATGTGGAGGGTTTGTTTTTTCGCTTTTGATCTGTCATGTCTGTTTTGTCAACATGAAATGTCAAGTTTAAAAAATGTCTTTCCTTTTTTTTCCCTTTTCTTGGCCAAACACTCTCACTAAATCAGGGGAGCAAAGTACAGTGGTACCTTGGTTCTCAAACACCTTGGTACTCAAACAACTTGGAACCCAAACACTGCAAACCCGGAAGTAAGTGTTCTGGTTTGCGAACTTTTTTTGGAAGCCGAACGTGCTCCGTTTTGAGTGTTACGCTTCCAATTTGAGTGTCACACTTCCGTTTTGAGTGTTACACTGAGGTCTGTCTGTTTTTGCTATTTATTTTGCCTTTTTGTTTTTGCGGCTTTTTTGTTTTGTTTTTGTGACTGTGTGGAACGTTTCATTTTGAGAAGCGTAAAGGTGTTGCGTAGTGACAATGAATCACAGGTGAATGCTGGGCTATGCTGCTGCCACGCACTAGGGAGGAGCATTCAGGCCTGGGTACAGGAGGGAACCCACTACAGGAGCCCTTGGGAGTGATGAGAGCAGTGGAGGCCCAGGTTGGTGCTGCAGAAGCAGTATAGCCAAGGGCCCAGTACACCTTAAGGAGCATCTCCACCCCCATTGTTCAGCCCAGACACTGAGATCCAGCTCCGAGGGCCTTCTGGCGGTTCCCTCACTGCAAGATGTGAGGTTACAGGGAACCAGGCAGGGCCTTCTCAGTAGTGGCGCCCACCCTGTGGAACGCCCTCCCATCAGGTATCAAGGAAATAAACAACTATCTGACTTTTAGAAGACATCTTAAGGAAGCCCTGTTTAGGGAAGTTTTTAAAGTTTGATGTTATAATGTGCTTTTAATATTCTGTTGGGAGCTGCCCAGAGTGGCTGGGGAAACCCAGCCAGATGTGCAGGGTATAAATATAT
The DNA here is from genome assembly GCF_965112155.1 of Podarcis liolepis. Taxonomy (NCBI): domain Eukaryota; kingdom Metazoa; phylum Chordata; class Lepidosauria; order Squamata; family Lacertidae; genus Podarcis; species Podarcis liolepis. Next base: position 16,758,446 of record NC_139565.1, read on the forward strand.
TACAGTGGTACCTCGGGTTACATATGCTTCAGGTTACATACGCTTCAGGTTACAGACTCCGCTAACCCAGAAATAGTGCTTCAGGTTAAGAACTTTGCTTCAGGATGAGAACAGAAATCCTGCTCCAGTGGCACAGTAGCAGCAGGAGGCCCCATTAGCTAAAGTGGTGCTTCAGGTTAAGAACAGTTTCAGGTTAAGTGCGGACCTCCAGAACGAATTAAGTACTTAACTCGAGGTACCACTGTATCATCGTCATTATTATTATTATTATTATTATTATTATTATTATGTTTTAGAATGTTAAAGTCTGAGCTGGGGAGTAGCCATTGATTTTTCACCATATAATAATAATCCCCTCACATGCTCTGAATGCTTTGAGAAACAAAGCGTTTCCTAAGTCAGTTTTATTAAGACTGAGATCCACAGAACTGCTTCCACTGCAGTTCTAACCATCTCCCTTCCCTTCATATTATTTGGAAACAAACAGATCAATCAATACTATTACAGCTTCGTGAACAATTTCCCCCGACGTGACTCTGACAGTGTGGTGTGCTGATTCTGTAGCTGCAAGGGACAGCTTCAACTTGTTTTGTGTCCAGTTCAAATGACATCGATCTGTCTACAGTATTCACTCAATAATCCTTTAATTTAGTTCCAATGAATGTCAAGTATTTTGCTGAAAAGAGCATATTTTGTATGTGTATATCCCATTACATAATGTAACGTGTCTTTCCCATCCCTTCATCCATTTTCATCAAAATACACTTCAGGCAATACAAACACTCGCTATTATGGTAACATGTTTGCCAAGGAAAGATCAGATAGAAACAAAAACAAAAAAGCCCAAAGTATCACTTTTCATCTATGATAATTTTTGGAGGATGCTATGGCATGTCATATTCTGACGTCTCTGCTAAATCTTTGACTCAGAGTGGATATCTCATACTTTGTGAATATGAAACTACTACAATTACCATTTCAAAACAAAGCCAAAGGAGAAAATTGTGTGCTTGGAGTTACTTAGGGGAAATTGTGAACAGTGTAAGAGGGGCAATGTTTGGAAGCAGCAGGAAGGTCATTGTATAGCGAGATGTTTGCTGACCTAAGAAAAAACACATAGTGTGTAAAGCAGGGACGCAGGCGTAACAGATAAGAGATTAGAAATCATTTTATAATGAGAGACTAGGAAAGCAAAATGCATCAGGTGGCTCTGCTAGGACTAATGAAATACAAGGCTCTGGTGCTGCAGTGAAAAGAGGTGAACATCCCCGGCAGATGCATCTTGCAAAAACAGTGCACTAGAGTGTGTTTATACTGGGCTGTCCACACATCAATCAACATTATTAGTTGTTTGGTGATTATTTTGCTTACTATATTGTTGTTGGAGGGGCAATTTTGCACTACAAAATTTTGCAGTATGTGATATGACATGTCACATAATTTCAGCCGGAAGCTACAGGACATTCACTGACTGGGAATGAAGCAGTATGTTCTCTCTGAAACTTTTGCAGGTCCAAACAGTATTGAAAGCGGAATCATATATTACCAGCCTGATACTATTGGGAGCACAAATCATAATTGCACAATAAAAACAACATCTGGAGGGAGCCTCAATGAGAAGGCAGCAATTTTGCTGCATGTTGCTTCATTCATTATTGTAAGCTACCTCATGTTATCTATCAGAGTCACAACAAGCATTTTTTTTACCTTACTCCACTTCAACACAAGGAAGCGTTTTCCATTGGGGGGGGGGGTTGGTGGAAGGCAGTAGTGAGTTTTATTTTACCTTGACCTAAGTAAGAACTCCGCTTTAATTACGCTTCATGCTATCAGTTAGGGCTCATCCAGACTCCCTTTGGTGCTGCATTCCTAAGCAAAGGTCCAAGCTTTAAAGCACTGTGTCCGAGCACTTTATTTTGGCCCCACAAAACCATGCCTTTTGCCAGTTAATCGGAGCAAGCAGCAACCCATGGAAAACTCAAATCGCCATTCATTCCGAATCAGCATTATAAAGCGGGTTTTCACAAGAAAGTGCCAGAGCAAAAAGAAGAAGAAGAAAGCTGTATCATTTCCTTAGCTGCAAGGGTATGCAAAATCAGAAGGTCTACAATAAGAGTTTCAGACATGTTGCATGTCAGCTGCAAAGTAAATAAAGATTTCAGTAACAGAGCAATCCTAACCCCAATCCTCTGTGGCAAAGTGGCAGAGGATTCTCTCTGCATCTACCAAAAGTGCAGGTGGGTGAAAGCAATAGCCAGCATCAATCCTGAAACATGGAGATTAGCCTAAACCTAATCTGGGACTTCCATTTGGAGAAGCCTAGAGCTGGTGCAGCAAACATCAGCAATTTTTACTACCACCATCTTCCATCCTGGCCAGCATAACTAGAGAGCTATGGATCTGGTGAGGCTCCACCACTCTGTCCAGTTTTGCTGCACCAGAACTGCAGCCTAAGGAAGCAGTGCACTATTTTTACTAAACCGAAACGGGGATTAAGGACCATACTACAGATTATGTGAGAGATCTGTAATTGGAATTCCTGATCTATGTACGTTTTCAAAAACCAAAATACAGCTGCAGGGCTGGGACTGCCAATTAGTTGAATGTGGGAGGGTGCTTGTTGGGAGATATTATCATGAACTGAGCGCAGTATATGAATAGTTTGGCCCTAACTCCTGGTACTTTTAAGGAGAAATCTGCTGAACTCAAAACTGATGTGACTTCACATCCAGTAATTGAGAAAATGATCATCTACAAGACCGATAAACAACAAAAAACAAACTAGATGTAAAGAAATAAGTAAAAGAGTGTGTGTTTAAAATCATTTCAAATCAAATTTGCTTTCCGACATGTTAAAAAGTTGTGATGATTAGTTGGATTATAGCTACATATCATGGAAACAGATATTAGGAATACCTATGATAGTTATAGGGTTCCAACAGATTAGACATGTTTAAAATCACATTGTTAATATGTCTGGGAAAAAAGTTGTAGCTATTCTTGTATAAATAGCAGGTCTTTTATTTACCCCCCAAAAATATGTTTCACTTAAAAGAGTATACGTGAAAGCAGCTGCTCCAACAATTTCTGAATGGCTTAAAGCACAATATACAATTGAATTTATAAACAAAGCAACACATTTTTATACACTGATGATAAGAAAATAAGTTTGATGAAAAAAGGATTATATTTGCCATGTATTGGAACAAGTATTAGGATAATAATGTTCAGTCTTGCTTGACAGAACACATCGCCTAGTTATTTTTAAAAAAATCTTAAAGGAAGTTTTAATATGCTATGTATGCATTGAACCAATTACAGATGGACAGAGTAGATGTCCACACACTTTCTCCCAGGATCACTCATTTGTTTATTTGGTGAGAATCCTACTACCACTTCACAATGAAAAGCTCTATTTGTCAACACAGATGAGGAAATCACACATGCCTTACAGCTCAGATAATAACAAACAGCATAGCTCAAATTATGCAAGCTAAAAGCGTTGCTTCGTTTTGACTATGGCCAATTTGATTTGCAGCAGGGCAATCCAATAAAAGCAGCATCTCATTCTTCTTTTGTCTGCTAGGGGAACATGGAGGCATGCCAGAAAGCCCAGGCTGCTTCTCCCCAAACCCTGTCTCAACTGCATGTGAACAAAATGCCTTTTTCTTTCCTAATCTGTCCTTGAAGTATAATTTTTCTGAAGGTTTTTTTTTAAAGCACCAAGTTAGTTGCAATTCGTATGCAAAAACTTTTTACAGGGGATCACTAACATCCCAGGGGATCTCTCAATTCAAGGTACAGGCTCGGCAACAAGGGCTCTTTCACATGACTTCTGTTGCACAGAGACAAGAACACAGTATCTGCACTGTTGAACCCCATGACATTAGCAGCAAGTGGCAAAAGAACAGAGAGAAAGCAGGGACAGAAGAAAGAGCTTTAGCACCAGCAGAAATGAAAGGAAGAAGAAAATAGTTATGGAGAACATAGCAACAAGACTTCGTTCCTCAAAATGAAATCAGTGGATAATTGAATTTGGTTAAATTGCTGTGCTTTCTTCCGTATTAGAAAAGCAAAGGAAAAAGAACAAAAGCCCCATTTTGCAGGTATGCATAGGCATATTTTGCTGAGTTTCACCTGCAGTTTTAATAATATTTGAAGGAACAATACAAATGTCTCCAAGAAAACAGCATGAAAGAAATGCACATGAGAACCCACACTTACGTTTTCTTCTAGACTTCCAGGGAGCCAGAACAGACAAATTGCTACCCTGTTACTAGAATAACACAGATCTCCCCACATTCTAAATACCTTCCTGAGAGCATATTTTAGGATTGACCCACTAGTCGATTGTACCTTGTTTGGGGGTAGTTTCTATATACTGACTGTTTCTAGAGTGGTTGAGTTGCATCCAGCAATAGTTGCACTCAGAGGAGACCCATTAAAATTAATCGGCATGGCAAATGTAGGTTCATTAATTTCAACGGTCCCACTTCACATAAAACTCAAATACAATTTAGTGCCATAATTGGCCTGTTATTGTCTTGCTTGGAGCAAGCACATTGAGTTAAAGTAATAAGGCACAAGCTCATCACACTCACAGGTTAAGTGATAAGATAATAAGCATGATGACCAATTCATGCCAGTTTTTGGTCTTTTGACTGTCAAGTATGAATCACAAGGATTTATGTAAATAACAACATGTGAATTCACCTAGCGATACTCAAGTTAAAGTGAAATAGCTGTGTTTACTCATTTCTTTTTTTCTTGTATCACCATAACAAAACTAAATCTGTGTCCTTGCTATATTTATCTATGTTACTTAGTAGTTTCAGTATACCAGAATGTAGCATTTTACACAGTTGAGTTTAACAAACAAAAGTGTAAAAAAATTCATCGATAAATTAGATCCGAAACATGAGAAATTGGTTGCCATTTCACTCAAGGAGGCTCCTTTACCTTGCTCCAATATTTTTTTGCCAGTTCACATTTCTATCACATGTGGGAGGGAAACACCCTTCTTTTTCATATTTCCAACATATGTCTAGATAGTTTTTATTTATTCTATGTATTTTTCAGGGGTGATATGCCATCTGCACAAGAATTTAAAGCAGTTCTCTTTTATGCCCATATTCAAGGAGAACTTACCATACATGCATTTAACGAAAGCTTTCCCCACACATCAACTTAATATTTTCTCCAATATTTTGGGCCCATTTTACCATGTAGTCTTTGACTTTGTCATTTTTAATAATTGATGGATTTCCCCCAAAATACGTTTGTTTTTATTCTTAACGTCCCAAACTCTGTAGTATCTCTTATTTGTCCATCAGTTGTAATAAAATACTACACATATTGATTTTGAAAATATTTGAACTGTGGTTAATTTCCCCCTTGCATCTTTCTTTTGGCTTTAAATATGAAACCATATTCTCCTGAATTTATTAGAAGTTTGAAAAGGTATGGTTGTTCAAGCTATTTTGTTGCAATAGCAGCTTTTCATATCATCTGTTCCAGTGCTAAAAGCCACGTCCTGTGTGCCAGGAAACAAATTAATGTAGGGTTTTATCTGCTGACATTTGGCACTTCCTAATTTAATAAAGAGAAAACAGAGAAACAATCATACACAGAGAGATCCTATACCTTCATGTAAATCAGAGCTGACTTTTCAGACAGGCACTGGGGATTCCTGGCACAAGATTTTAAAATCTCCTTGCAAAGAAGGGGAACAGAACAGACAGAGCCCCAGACAGACGGTAGCAGATGTAGACTTACCACTGGAACAGTTGGGTCCACCCCAGCCAGGCTCGCACTGACAGGTGTTTGGAGCGATACAGCGACCATGGATACATTTATCAGCACAGTGAGCTGTCAGAGAAAGAGGGAAATCATCAAAGAAAGAAGGAATGAAAATATTGATTTTTTTTAACCACCTACTTTCCATAATCCAGCTGTTTTATACTGTCTCTGGTTTCTCCTAAAAAACAAAGACTTATTTAGCATATTTAAAGTTTTTAATAACTTCCCCACATTTGCTGGGTGTTTAATATCCTTGGATTGTCCTCTCTAGTTTCAGTATTTTGGAAGGAATTTCACCATGGCTGCTTCAACTTTATATATCTATCCAGATAGGAAAAAGCAGCTCCTGTCCTTTAGTGACTCTATATTAGCAACTGTGTGCAGGAAAGGTGCTTGACAGAGCAATCGTAACCAGGTCAGGGAGGAGAAGAATTGGGGAGTCACACCTACATCTGACTTCTGCTGGTGAGGATGAAAAATAAGGACAGGGTTTTTTGTCCATCTTTGCTGTGCCAGCTCCATTGGGTGAGCCACATGGCTTCTAATTCCACAGATTCATAGCCTCTGGCCCCTTGCTCCCACAATGCCCTATTTCTGAGCTTTTATCCATTCAGGCCTCTGCCACAGGAGAGCCCCCCTGCCATCTCTAGAAGCATTCATCTTCTCCAGTGGAGAGGTGAATAAGCTGCATCATAATTACCCACCCCTTCTGTTCCTGCTCTCTTGTTTTATCTCTCTCTTTTTTGTGTGTCACATACATGGGTGATATACACCATTTATTTGGCAACCATTTCTTGGTCTTTTCTTAATTTTGATATACCAGTAAGTCTCATATCATGATCATCAGTGAATATGATAGCCTGTGGCTACTGCATTCAGAGGTAAAAGCAGGAGAAGAGTATATATACTACACACACACACACACACACACACACACACACACACACACACCAGCTTCTCTTACAACATTGAAAACAAAAATTCCAGTGGTATAAAGAATGAAAAGGGTGGCATTGACTGCTATCAGATTTTCCTACAGGGCAGGTGCGTTCAACATTTTCCCTAACTGTTGAACATCCTTACTATGGGTCTCTACAATTAATCCCTGGTTCTAAAGTCACAATCAGCATTGCAGATAATGTTGCAGTCCCTACTCTCAACACTCTACCCTGTATAAGGTGTTAAAAGGGCAATTATCCACTGAATAAAGGTAAAGGTAAAGGGACCCCTGACCATTAGGTGACCGACTCTAGGGTTGCGGTGCTCAACTCGCTTTATTGGCCGAAGGAGCTGGCGTACAGCTTCCGGGTCATGTGGCCAGCATGACTAAGCCGCTTCTGGCGAACCAGAGCAGCGCACGGAAACGCCGTTTTACCTTCCCGCTGGAGCAGTACCTACTGAATTTTTTGCTCTATAAGACTCACTTTTTCCCTCCTAAAAAGTAAGGGGAAATGTGTGTGCATCTTATGGAGCGAATGCAGGCTGCGCAGCTATCCCAGAAGCCAGAACAGCAAGAGGGATTGCTGCTTTCACTGTGCAGCGAACCCTCTTGCTGTTCTGGCTTCTAAGATTCAGAATATTTTTTTTCTTGCTTTCCTCCTCCAAAAACTAGGTGTGTCTTGTGGTCTGGTGCGTCTTGTACAGCGAAAAATACGGTATTTATCTACTTGCACTTTGACGTGCTTTCAAACGGCTAGGTTGGCAGAAGCAGGGACTGAGCAATGGGAGCTCACCCCATCACGGGGATTCGAACCACCAACCTTCTGATCGGCATGTCCTAGGCTCTGTGGTTTAACCCATAGCGCCACCCGCGTCCCGATCCACTGAATACAAGTACCTAAAAACTGACATGAACTTTGGACAAAATATGTGAGAAACAGTAGATACAACCCTCCCTTTTCCCTGGGTCATTATCCCCTCTTCCTGTTGTCTTCCCTATTGTCCTTTCACTCTTGCTTCCTACCACAGCATTCCATGACATTTTTTTGTAAAATGGTGCCAATCTGCATATTAAGGATGCTTCTAAGGCCATGGCATTCTGAAGAGTTTTGATTAAAACAAGATTAAATTTTGGTCTTCATATGCTAGGAAACATTAAAAAAATAATAGCACAGCTGCTGGGGAGATATGTCACACACCAGAAGCAGCTGTAAGAATATTTACGTTTGGACTGAGTTCAAAGACTTGCAGAGTTTTAGGAAGGTATAAGGGGATGCGTTTGTATCATGGCTTGCCAAGAAATTTTAAGAGCAGATGCAGGAAAATGTTGAAGTACAAAGCCTAGTGTACCTTGCAATGCAATGCTACCAATTACCCGAAGGTAAATCTTAATACATTCAGTGGGGCTTGCTCCCAGGTGTGTGGTTAGAGGACTGCAGCCTTAAAGTCTAGTTTTCTATTAGGAATACAAGGAGCTGCAGCATCAGGAGGCTAGCCTGACCTGCATTATCTAACTGGCTGTGATAACATAATAAAGTGGTTTTCTCAAAGCGACTGGAAAATTACTGCTAGGCACAGAACAATGTTATAAACATTATTATTGCAACTCTTGACCGGAAACCAGAATCTGCCTTTTTCTGTGTCCGATCATTTTTGTAAATCTATAGAAAAATATCTAGTGTTGGGCAAATGTTGTGTCTTCAGGAACTTGGGCAGAGGTTTCTTTCTCTTGCTGCTATTGGATAGCTTTAGCATAGTTAGGAATAAAAAGTTTTGTGTCTCTTGTGTAGGATATCTTTTTTTTTTTTGTCCATTCTGCAATTTCCTGAAGACATTGGGGTTGGACCTGAGACCGTTAGTATGGTGCTCTAAAGCCCGTCCACCTATAAACATCTGTCAGATACAGATGTTATGAAGTATTCCCTTCTCAAAGGAGAACATGTCAATAAAATCAATTCCTTAATGCTAAAAGTGTGCAGAAATTAATTTATTTGCAGATTATATTTTCTTCTGCAGGTAACAATGGCTTTAGACGTGCATTTGCATAGACAGCATGTTTCTGTTTTGCTGATACTACTGGGTTATGCTGGTTTGGTTGTCATTTGAACAGAAAACCAAAATCCTAATACCTACTTAAGGGGGCCTATACGAGAGGGGGAAAGTGTGGAACTGGTATCTCCTATAGAATACTGAGTGAATTACAGTGGTACCTTGGTTCTCAAATGCCTTGGTTCTCAAACACCTTGGTTCCCAAACTCCAAAAACCCTGAAGTAAGTTTTCCGGCTTTCAAACGTTTTTCAGAAGTCGAACATCCGATGTGGTTGTCCACTATTGTTTCTGGGGCGCCTGCACCAATCAGAAGCTGCGCCTTGGTTTTCGAACATTTCGGAAGTCAAATAGACTTCCGGAACGGATTAAGTTTGGCGCTTTTGTTTTTGCTATTTATTTTGGGTTTTTTGTATTAGTGGCTTTTTTAGTTAATTTGTTTTTGTGACTGTGTGGAACCCAGTACAGCTACTGATTGACTGTGTGACTGAGGAAATTGATAAAAGCCCCCCAACCAAATAATGACTATCATCAGTGCAGGTAAGAAAAAAATATTTTTAATTTTTATCATCTACAATACTGTCCTATTTATTTTATAGTACAGTACATGGCGTTTCCGTACGCTGCTCTGGTTCCCCAGAAGCGGCTTAGTCATGCTAGCCACATGACCTGGAAGCTGTCTGAGGACAAATACCAGCTCCCTCGGCTTATAAGAGCGAGATGAGCACACAACCCCAGAGTCATCCACAACTGGACCTAACAGTCAGGGGTACCGTTACCTTTACCTTTACAATGATTCTTGCTTTCATTTTATGGATCAGTGGTCTCGTTAGATAGTAAAATTCATGTTAAATTGCTGTTTTAGGGGTTGTTTTTAAAAGTCTGGAACGGATTAATCCGTTTTGCATTACTTTCTATGGGAAAGCGCACCTTGGTTTTGGAACACCTTGGTTTTGGAACAGACTTCCAGAACGGATTAAGTTTGAGAACCAAGGTACCACTGTATAAGAAGAATAAAAGGCAGCAGTAGTAGGGCAGTGGTTTCAACTAGTCGCCCTTTGGTTAGTTTCTAGTTGAAAGGATATTTGAGCCAAATATAATCATTTAAAACATCCACAAGAAGTTGCAATTTTCTTCAATACCAGCTATTGCCAGTGAAAACAAAATAAACCACTCTGTTTTTATTTACAAGACCAACATGAAAAGTTGGCACTAGAAAAAAGGAAACAAACAATAAATGTTATTATCTATGTGTTAATTCTATATGTTTTCTGCTTCTTTTGCTACTATCACTGCACATGGGCAAATACAGCTGGAGAAAGTTTATTCCCCAGGGGAGCTCGTTATCCAAATCAAGTTTGTGCAGTGAGATGACAACATTTGGAGTCATCTCAGTCCATCCCAGAGAGCAGGACAGAAAGACAAGCCAGAAGCCAGCAACAAAAGTTCCATGTGCACCCAGGAAATAAAGTGAGTTTTGTTTTATTTTTTGAAATGGCAAGCGGATGGAAGCATCAGGGAGGATGGACCTTGAGAATAATCCCTTTATTGTCATGTCACTCTCAAGGCCAATGTTCATGGAATCTCAGACATTCATCTCCATCCCTTCCTCTGCAGGAAGAGACCACATTTTTGTTCCCTTTTGCCTGAGAAAGCCACTGTCCACTTTTAATCTTGCACACAAGGATCTTCCTGGCTGACTGACAGCTGAAGAAATAATCAGTGGCTCTTCTAATCCTGGCACCAGAGATGCTAGACAGGAACTTACAACTGCCAACTGGAGCTGTCGGTCGAAGAGTTATGCATCCATCAGCATTGGCACTTACAACGAAAAGGAATTCAGAGAGGGTGAATTAAAATACAGCCTTTTCAATTACTATCAAATCTTCTTGTTGAAGTCAAGACAAAAAGACGTGCAAGCCCCTAAGACACCTGCACAGGAAGGTCTACTATGGACTGAAGTTTGGATTAATGTAGCAGTGACCAACTGGTGTCACTCCATCAGGAACAATGCTTTTTGGGCTCCATAAAGAAATGACCCTACAGCTATATGAAAGCATACTGATAACTCCAACACAATAATGTTAGACCTGTATTTCTGTCTCCTTTTCTGTTTTCACTTAAGAATCTCAACTATGTGCTGAGAATCTTTTTTTAAAAAAAAATGTTGTAGTTAAATACACACTAAGGCTACAATCCTATAAAGACTTAATTGTAGCAAGCCTCTTTAGAACTGAACATTTATATGATTACTAGCTTTAAAAAAAGTATACCAAACTAAATGAACTCTAGAATTACTTTCAAAGATGGGAAGCACTGACGATTAAGTGCTCTGTGATACTTCCTTTGCTACCTGAGGACAAACAACTGCTGTCATCCAGTATATAATCCAAACAATACATTTTATCTGAATTCTATTAGATATTAGCAGTTGTAATTGAATTGTAATTGAATTGAATTGTAATTGAATTGTAATTGAATTGAATTAACACATACTTTTCAGTTCTGCAAAGTTAATATTCTTTTCAGATATTAGTGCCTGTACTGCAATGATACACTACATTAGCCCTTAAACCAAATAAGATATTGGACATCAAAAATAGAAAATTTTGACAACAAAACACTTTTCTCTCCAAAGCTCCATCAGAGGCAACTCCAAACATGCAAATCACATTACTTTGTGTGCACTGGTGCTCTCAGACATGGAAAAGTCTGCCTGAAAAGGTTATTTGTGTGAAAGATATAAACTATTCTGCCAAGACAGAGGTCAACCTGCTTACCAGATGTTAATGTGCAACTACTGAAAGCCCACTTCTTATTATCTGGCCATTACTGGAATCATTTGAAAAATAAATATTTGGAATTGCCAGCTGCCCTTGTGGGGCAATAAAGTGAGAAGGGTAAAGATTGTCATTTACAAGAAACAATTGGAAAGCAATGATGGAGGCTGAGGGCATTTAGCAGAACCACACAAATATCAGTACTGTGACTACAATCTATACGATTCCTTACCTGCCCTTTATCCTACAGTCCCAAGGCAGGTTCAACAATTTGAAATCAAATTTTAAAAACAGTTTAAAACAAATCATAATCATAGTAATAGGGTGGGTCCTGAAGAAGTATATCTCAGGTATCGATTGCCAGGGCAAAGTGGTCCGTCTTTAACATACAATGGAAACTTTACATTGAAGGTGCCAGGCATACCTATGTGGGAAGGGAATTCCTCCATCTAGTAGCTGCCACAGAAAATACCCTCTCCCAAGCCACACAAACACTGAACTTATTAGAGCAGTGGAGCTACCAAGATGGCTCCCTCAAGATGGGACGCGGGTGGCACTGTGGTCTAAACCACTGAGCCTCTTGGGCTTGCCGATCAGCAGGTCAGCAGTTGGAATTCGCACAACGGGGTGAGTTCCCGTTGCTCTGTCTCAGCTCCTGCCAACCTAGCAGTTCGAATGCATGCCTGTGCAAGTAGATAAATAGGTACTGCTGCGGTGGGAAGGGAAACAGCGTTTTCATGCACTCTGGTTTCTGTCACGGTGTCCCATTGTGCCAGAAGCAGTTCAGTCATGCTGGCCACATGACCCAGAAAGCTGTCTGTGGACCCACGCCGGCTCCCTCAGCCTGAAAGCGAGATGAGCGCCGCACCCCATAGTCACCTTTGACTGGACCTAACCGTCCAGGGGTCCTTTACCTTTTTTACCTCCCTCTGCTGATGTGTACCCTGAGAGTATATGTAGGGAAGGAGGCGTCCTCCCCCCCCCCCAGATATTTGGGGCATAAGTCGCTTAAGGACTTTGAACACTAATGTGAGTGTATTGAATTGGGCTTGGGAACAAACTAACTGACTAAGAGCCTCTGTTAGTGTCAGCAGTCAATGCCACAGATTGATAGACAGTCAGCAACTTCTCACTTGCACAGTGCCAAAGGAAGACAGCCCCTGACTTTACCCTTGCCTCCCGTCAGCTACTGTGTGCTTTCCCCTCAATTGCCCCACAGTGGATGTCAAGATAATCATCAGCAAATCACCAAACCAGCCTTACATTTCTTTAAAGAAGCATTTGAGTTCTCAGGCAATGGTCATTTGGACTCCTGTTCTCAAAGATCAGATAGTCACGGGAAACACTAATACACTTCTCCAAAAGTTGTACACATAGAACTGAAATCTTGATTACTTAAGCAAATTCTAATGTGATAGTAGCAAAAATCAGTTTACTTACGGATACACATTTCTCTGCTTTCATAAAATCCAGGGCAACACTGAGATTTCCGCCTGTACATAGTTTTTTCTCCATGCCTATAGGCAGTACGGTAACTGATTCTATTAAAACACATGAAAGCAAAATTTGTTAACAAGTACTTGAATATAACCAACTATGGATAATTAGGGATATTGCTGACCTATAAATCAACCCTCCTTTTCCTTTGTTAATTAAGTATTCCTCCCACTAATTCTATATTGGACTGTTCAACTATTTCAAAAAATATCTTAAGACTTTCAGATACAAACATAAACAAGCTGAATAATTATTAGAACTCAAGCCAGCAATGCATCCTTCATATGTGGGAAACTGGATTGATCAGACATAGCCAATCTATCCCAGAGGTAGTCAATACCCTCCAGATGTTGTTGGACTCCATCTCCCACAAGACTCCATCATCATGGCCAATGGTTTAGGATGATGAAAGCTGCAATCCAACATCATCTGGAGAACACCACATTCGCTCCCCCTTGGGATAGATTTGAGTGTCCAGCATAGGGTTAACACAGCAGAATTTGTGTAGTTATACACACTGATTTAATTGAGCTGAACTCGAAGAGGAATTTATTTATTTCAGAATTTAGTAATTGCTCTACATTCAAGGAATACCTGTGTGGTGTAGAGAAAGAAAGAAAAACCATTAATCCTATCATTACTAAGAACAGATATAAAATACAGTAATTTGGGGAGGCTTGGCAGAAAATGAAGTGAGAATTCCAGGGAACTGGGGCCGCCATGAGAAAAACACATGCCAGAGTCACAGCATACGTTACTGCAGTGGCTCATGGCACCATCAGTACAAGCATAAAATCTGAAGTGCCTTCATTTCTCTACTGTTCAAGAAGTATTGAAAAATGACCACCCTCTATGGTTATATCCCATATAACAAGATCCATCAAAATACATGGCAGGCATGCTACAGAACTGCGTGATCAATTCCTATTTTCAGATAGTAAAAACTGAATAAGCCACTGCATCAACATTACAAGTCTCTCTGTAATTCTCTAAAGAAAGGGAACATATTTTCACACTAGTACCTCACACAATCTTCCACAGCCCAATAATCCTTTGTAAAATACAGTGAGCACTTGAGAGGATTATCTACCTCATAGTCTTACTTTGCATAACTTATACCCAGAAGCACACACATGCCGGCATGCAAACTATGGTTGCACTCATATGATCTCATTTGTGCTTGATATAAATTATTCTAGACTCTTTTTAACGTGAAACAATCATTAATCACCTACAAAGGATTATTCTAGCAATGCAATATAAGAACATAGTTTATTGTTTATAAGCGAATCACCTGTGTCGTGTGCATTTAAACCAGTTCAGAATGTCTGTGCAGCTGGTATAGTAAATTTGATCAAAAGGGTGTGGATAGGATTCTTGGACTGTAACAGAATAGCTGCACAGAAACAAAACAAAAATATTAAGTATGTACTCTACTGGAACGATTGTTAAGTGAAATAAAGTATAATTATGAGGGAAACAAATATATAGGTTTACCAACATTTCAGAGATATTATCTGTGAAAGTGAACACTCACCCTGTTTCAGACAAAACCAATCAATTAGTCTTTAAATTGTTCTACATCAAATACTATCTGCTTACTATAGTTACATCTTTGATTGCAGAAAAGTATTGTAAACTATGAGGATGAGTGGCAAACTTTTTTCCTTTGGTGCAGACCTGCGTGCATATATTCGTCTAATGTTTTGTTGCAGCCCAGAAAGTAAGTGCCTGTTTTCAGCCAGCATCTACTAAAGGAGTTTTCCACTTTTTAAGGCAATGTTTTCTTCCACTTTCTATCATTTGTGTTCAGAGGTGTCCCAACAGCTAAAGGAGGGCAACACAGCAAACATTAGAAATGGATTGTGAACCAGAATGCTTTTCTGAACTATTGTTCATAGTTAACATTTTAATAAAATTTCCATTAATATAGCAAATGTGGTGCTACAGCTGGATGATCCATACAAATATTCTTACTCTGAAAATGAGGACCACAAAATGTGAGGAAATGTGATTTGCACCTAGAAAAGCAATCTCGCCACTTAGATTTGAATATGTGAGAATTGAAATCCTGCTTCCTTAATTCCAAATCTATAGCAGTTTCAGTATGTGGCGCTCATCTGAATAAACTTGTTTTGGTTTTTTTTAAAAAAATGAATGAATGAATACCCCTCAAAAATATGTATGAAAAGTCTAAATACAGTAACTATAAAGGTTCCTTGGAGAGCACCTACATGAATTACACAGGACGGCAGTTTCTGTTTATCATTGCCAAAGAAAAAAGTGTAATTTCACTAAGGTGTCTCATGCTCCTATGCTAACCTACTATAAAATAAGTCCCAGTGAGTTTCATAGGACTGTACTGCATAAACCTGGTGCTCTGCTCATTCTTAATTCACTTCGAAGCTAGTATCTCATTCTTTCCCCCTACGTTCGCAATTTAGTTGGAATTATCCTTTAGGATTGCCAAAGATTCAAGCAGCAACAAGTAATTTGTTGACTACCATCTATTCCAGTGCAACTGCTAGTGGTATGGTAACTTTCCAGATGGTGGTTTATATGTTCTTCCCTCTTGCCACACCCCTGAATATTGGAAGAAGAATGAAAGAATACTATATTTAGAAATAATCACCAGTCAAACATATATATATATATATATATAAAAAATGGTGGTTTCTACTAGTTTTAGGGGCTAGATTCAGACTTTCTTACGCTTAGAGAAGACCTTTTGAAATCTATGAAACTTAAATTTAGGCAAACTTACGGCAAATCCCATTGATTTCAGTAGGTCTAAGCACAACTAACGCTGGATCAAACAACATGCAATCAATGTTTCAGATGTTTACATGAAAAGACACAAAAAATTGAAGGCTCCAAAATGAATAAAAAAAGCATCTGAATTTGCTTTTGCAAGCTTGGTATGGTGCTAAATGTTCACCCACAGCCCTTCAACTCTCTGTATGCATGAGAACTCCAGTGGATATGCTGTGCTCCTCCTGTATATGTAATTCCTTCATTCATTTAAGCAAAGGAGACAGCTCTGTGCACACATCCCTTTGTATGCACAGAGTTGCCAGTGGAAGACACACTGCACTAAAATTATAGCTGTATTTTCCTCCCATGTGAAAATAATTAAACCAACAAGTTTTAAGGTAGATTTTAAAAGCTTCATAATTATACCTGGATGGCTTCCAATAGGGCTAATTTGAATATGCACATTCTCCCACAGAGTTAATTGGATTAAAGGTTTCCATTTATAGTGTGTCTGGTATTTATACAGTGGTACCTCGGGTTACGAACGTAATTCGTTCTGGAGGTCCATTCTTGACCCGAAACTATTCTTAACCTGAGGTATGCTTTTGCTAATGGGGCCTCCTACTGCCGCAATGTTGCCAGTGCACAATTTCCGTTCTTATCCTGAGGCAAAGTTCTCAACCCAAGGTACTACTTCCAGGTTAGTGGAATTTGTAACCCAAAGTGTTTGTAACCCAAGGTACCACTGTAATGGTTTCTATTTCCCATTCCAGGCATGGATATATTTTAAAGTAGAATATATGGGGGGGAGGGGCTCAGTGATGCATTTTTTTCTATATAGCTTGCTTTGGGATACAGAGCACACAGATCTATTTTCATACATGCAGTATGCACTTTAAATAAACATAAACATGGACATAAACTACTAGCAAAATAGCTCTTAAATGTTACCTCTCCCAGTGGCTACAGACATTTGGATCCTCAAGATTTAGGGATAAAGTTGCAGTCACCCAGTGGTACAAAAGTATGAGAGGGAAGTGAACAAACCAGTCCAAATAAAGAACCATCTTTTTCACAGAATAGCCCTGTGTGAAAAGAGAAAACAATTGCTAATATTACTGTTAGGTACTTGTTACAACCAAGTCCAACCTTGCATTGATGGAGGATGAAGCAACCTGTTTCAGATGGGACTATAGGAGTGGATATATGAAAATAAGAACTGGTGTCTGAATGGTGGAAAGCACAATAAACTTGGCACAGGTGTATCATTGTATAAGTGGGGAAGAACTCATACTTCCAGTGACATGAAGGCGTTGAGAATTGCATGTTAATATCTTCTTCAGCAAGGTAGGGGATGTTCTAGGATGCAGTTCTCGGATGCAACAGACTAGATCACACAGGTCACTTTTGTTTATTTAATATGCAGTGCAGTCATAGCATGCCTACTCAAAAGTAGGTCCGACTGAGTTAAGTGGCGCTTACTTCCAGCTTGTGAGTATAATTACTATTAATAATTAATTTAATTTAATTTGTATACTGCCCTATACTCACAGGTCTCAGGGCTGTTCACAACATAAAATCACACTATAAAAACACAAAATACATAACAAAAACAAGCCAACTATCCCCCCTTCCACAACACATTTTAAAAGGGCATTGGATGTCAATCAGCCAAAGGCCTGGTTAAAGAGATACGTTTTCGCCTGCCACCTAAAGGTATATAATGAAGATGCCAGCAGATTCTCCCTGGGGAGAGCATTTCACAAATGGAGAACCACTGCAGAAAAGATACATTGCCACCCTCTGGACTTATCATGGAGGAGGCACACAAAGAAGGGCCTCAGAAGATGTTCTCAGGGTCCAGGTAGGTTCATATGGAGAAAGGTGGTCCTTGAGGTATTGCGGTCCTGAGCTGTGTACATACCCTCCAACATTTATCTGAAGAAAATAGGTATGTCCTATTCCATAATAATAATTTTACTATTTATATCCGGCCCATCTGACTGGGTTGCACCAGCCACTCTGGGAGGCTTCCAATATATAGAAAAACATAATAAAACATTAAACATTAAAAAACTTCCCTATACAGGACTGCCTTTAGATGGCTCAAGGGTCGGATAACTCCATATCCTGCAACATTTCTCTGATGAAAATAGGGACATCCTACCATACCCTCAACATTTCTCCAATGAAATTAGGGACATCCTGAGGAAAAGCGGGACATTCTAGGGTCAAATCAGAAACCGGGACAGCTTC
This sequence comes from Podarcis liolepis, assembly GCF_965112155.1. Taxonomy (NCBI): domain Eukaryota; kingdom Metazoa; phylum Chordata; class Lepidosauria; order Squamata; family Lacertidae; genus Podarcis; species Podarcis liolepis. The sequence continues at coordinate 16,776,518 of NC_139565.1, forward strand.
TCTAAATTCAGGGACATCCCTGGAAAATAGGGACGCTTGGAGGGTCTGTAAGTACAGGACTGCAGCCTTAGTCAACTTTCCATTGACTATTTATAAATGGGCTTCCTTCACTGCTCTAATTCTGCTTATAGGGACATAATCAACAGAACTCATAGAAGATTAACACAAACCTTGAAAGAGTAGGGGGAGAGAGACTAAAACAGGGGTGTCAAACTCAAATTCATCGGGGGCCGCATCAGCAGTTTGGTCACCCTCAAAGGGCCGGTTCAAGTTCGAGTGTCTTCAAAGCCCATGACACCTTTAACAGCTGGATTAAGTAATGCAGAGCTTCTGGTTCATGGAACACTACACCTTGATTTCATTTGAATACATATATGAATATAAAAATTGTTTCCTGTTTGGCTTGGTGTTTAAGTTACACAAGATGTGCAGGTTTTAATTTTTCTCATTCCCCAAATTTTAATCGAGCATTTGTTTGGATTTTTTCCCCTTTGCTACCTACCCTAAACCTTTGAGGAGGGCGGGAACTGATGGCCGGACCCTGTAATAACATTGAGGAAAAAATTGCATGATGTGTAGATACCCTAAAAAATAAACCAATTCCTTATCAGCTTTTTTCCATATATAAATTTGTGCAATGCGCACCCTGTGGAAGCCGCGCCTGACGTTATTTACAAAACATGCACTTGCGTATCGAATTTGCTTTTGAATCGCGAATCCCCAGAGGCGGAGGATGCTGTTCACTGGGCAGCGCGGAAACCCGCCTAAAGAAACAAATAAAGAAAAGAAAAGCAAAAGCACGCCGCCCCGAGTATTCACAGGGCGCGCTCCCGAAACACAAGCGCGCTCTCGGTCTCCCTCTCTCCAACGCGTGCGAAGCTGGCTCTGCCCTTCTCCGCGTTCCACCTCACGCAGGCGCGCTGCGCTCCCGCCAGGACTTATTTCACCCCGGCGAGCCCGAAAAGAAGTTGAGAGCAGCAGCAGCGACCTCCCATATCCAACCCCGCCCTCGCTGTGTCAAATAAGTCTCGGCTAGGTAGCTGGAGGAGGGGGAGGCCTGCGCCTGCGCAGAAGGGACCCGAGGCGCCCTGCGCGCGCGCTGCAGCCCAAGCTTCCCTCACAGATATATACAGTGGTGCCCCGCAAGACGAAATTAATTCGTTCCGCAATTTTTGTCGTCTAGCGAATTTTTCGTCTTGCGAATCACGAAATCCCATAGGAATGCATTGAAAATCAATTAATGCATTCCTATGGTCAAAAAAAGTCCAAACAAAGCCAAATTTGGTACAACAGTTTATTAACTGCTCTTTAAAGTCACACATACTGTAAAGAGCAGTTCAAAAATTTAAGGGAAAATAAATTAACTTTATAAACAAAACATGTCTTTGTTTTTAGACAAAGAAAAAAAAGTCGCGAGACGTTTTCGTCTTGCGAAGCAAGCCCATAGGGGAATTCGTCTTGCGAGGCAAATCGAAAACGGAAAAACCTTTCGTCTAGCGAGTTTTTTGTCTTGCGAGGCATTCGTCTTGCGAGGTACCACTGTATAGACCAGACTACACGGGCCACATGACAAGGTCTGGTGGGCCGGATTCGGCCTGCGGGCCTTGTGTTTGACACCCGTGGACTAAAAGAATGACAGTGAATGGCCTTTAGGATGCATTTGTTTCCAACAAGCCATAGATCACGGGTAAATATTTGCTTGTGCATGGGATGTGACTCTGCTCTTAGAAGTTTATGTTTATTGCACAAGACACCAATGTAGCCACAGCAAGCAAGACTGCTGCCTAGGAACATAGAAAGCCACCTTAAAACAAGCCACACCACTGGTCCATCTAGCTCAGTATTGTCAACACTGATTAGCAGCAGCTCTCTGGGATTTTAGACAGACAACATTCCTAGCTAAGATGCCAGGTATTGAATCGGGGATCTTCTGCGCTCAAAGCAAACATGCTGCCGTTGAACTGCAAATATCCTGTAAGCAGCAATATCCATTCTAGATTTGCTTCCAGTACCAGAGCACAGTTGAGGAAAAACCAGCATAAGACTAGGCTGAGCTAAATTGCATTCATGGGTTTCTGCACTTCTCAGCTACACAAGCCCTTTGTTCTATGCATGTCAAGATTTGAAAGCTCCTTAAGTAGCATTAATACTGTGGTAGTCAATGAGCTATATTAACCAGGAATGAAAAGTTGTGCACTTGCAGTTTAATTTCCAATGAAGCAGTGATTTCCCTTATTAAAGCAGATTATGCAGGTAAATTGTATTTCCTTTTCTTAAAATGTCAATAAATTTCCTACTGAATGCCTCTAACAAAAAAGATTAATGTAAAAAAGAAGACTCAACTATTTGCATGAACCCCCTAGTGTACAACTTGATTGCATCCTAGTTCTTTTGCTTAATTATTAAGGAAAATCAAAACAGAAAATCAGTACAACTGATTAGCATTGCTAAAGTGTTTATATTAGCAAAAAAAATGTAGAAGATTTAACTCTATCTACAGTATGCAGAAATGCATTTCTAAATGATACATTAATATAAAGGTCTCAAGGATTCCTCATAACTGAATGAACAACACTGACAACACAAACTATAAAGGGGTTGAAAGTTTCATATGTCAGTTATGTTGTTTATAAAGAACATTTTTAAAAAGATACCCAGTGACCACTTTTCAAGGCCCCCAGATGGAAGATTACATAAGTGAGTGTCACAGTAGAAATGACATGTCAAGGTAAATGCTGATACTTATTGGGAGCTTTGTCTGAGCTCCTGCCAACCTAGCAATTCGAAAGCATACCAGCACAAATAGATAAATAGGTATTGCTGCAGTGGGAAGGAAAATTGTGTTTCTGTGCGCTCTATCTTCCATCAGTGTTCCATTGCTCCAGAAGTGATTTAGTCATGCGGGCCACACGACCTGGAAAAGTCTGCGGACAAACGCCGGCTCCCTCAGCCTGAAAGCGGAGATGAGCGCTGCACCCCATAGTCAAATTCGACTGGACTTAACCATCCAGGGGTCCTTCACCTTTACCTTATAAAAGGTATTGGGTAGAATCCAATGTTAGTCCTACTCAGAGTAGACCTATTGAAAATTAATAGACGTGTCACCTGGGTCCATTAATTTCAATGAGTCTACTATGAGTAAAACTACTGACTATCCCATATAACTGGTGGAAAGATAGCATTGTTTGCGATTATGAGAAATAGTTGCAGTAGTAAAAAAAAAATTCTTTAGAGGACAGGATCTGAAATGAGATGGCACACTCTTGCATAATAATCAACAAAAAGGTAATGGTTAGGGGATGGTTTTTATTCAAGGATACTAGCTTGGCACACTCTCGCTAATCCCTTTCCCTGAGGGATTTCCTAGTTTTCTTGGATTTGAATGAAACCTAGTGCAGCTCTAACATGTCCAGTCCCATAAGCAGGATTGAGGTATTGTGAGTGGGCTTTCATACTCTTTGCCTCCCTCTTAAATGTGAGTTTGCATTTTTTGAAATTCGTTTTTTTGAAAAGCATTGCATTTGCACCATTGTTAATAATAACCATGGTTAGCTTCAAACAAAAGTGCAATCAAGAACGTGAAGTGGATTTGTAAACACTAGTTAAAGTCCACCACTGTCCTAACTGTGAACAGGAACCCATGGGATTTGGCAGACACCTGAGGGTGTCTTAGTCTAGCATGTGGCAGCTATCTGGATCCACCCAATATCAGAAAAGCAAATAAATTACTGGTTTAGATTTTCCATTAGTATCCCTGGAAAATAAACCGTGAAGTTAAAGAAACACCACATATTTCCATTGGAAAGGAAATTATAGGACAGTAAAAACTTCTTTGGTATGACCACTCCAGATCTCTTTCAAAGTAAGAATCCCCCCCAAAAAAAATTAATTAGCAATGGCAATTTATTCACATACGAGTCTACCTTTGTGATCACATATCGTATATACCTTTTTTTAGCATAATTTTAATATTTTCTTTGCTAATCATATATTGAAATGGTGCTCTGTTCTCAAAAGCACTTTGGAGAAGCTGAAATCCCAGTAGTGTGCTAAAGGACTTTATAAATGGGAGTGTGTTTCCATGAGCCCAGCTATCATCTAAACAGCTGCACATCATATGACAGCTGCAAGAATAGCAGGTTTAAAGTTTTCATCCACTTAGAATGGTGATTATTCTACTCACAGAGCAGCCCACAAAATGAACGGCACTAAACTGGTTTGGAAAACAACAGCAATGGGTTTGGGGTGGGCTATTTCAGACCCACTAGAACAGAGGTAGTCAACCTGGCACCCTCCAGATGTTGTTGTACTACAACATCCAGCATCCCTGGCTTTTGGCCAGGCTGGCTAAGGCTGATGCAAGTTGTAGCCCCACAATATATGCAAGGCACCTCACAGCTAGAACTGTATGAAATGGCATATGCTGTTCTTCATACAGCTTTCTTTTTGTGCAATAAGGGTAATGGAATAGTAAACAACTTTTACATCAGAATATTTGGCTGCTTGCTATGCAGTAACCACAGGTACTAAATACAAGAAAGGGAAAGCAAGAATATGTGGACTAGCCCTGCTCCCTTTGTGCCACACACAAGCTGGCATCATGTTCCCTGTTTAATAATAATAATAATAATAATAATAATAATAATAATAATAATAGCCCGCCCATATGACTGGGTTGCCATAGCCACTCTGGGTGACTTAACAACAAAATATAAAAACACAGTGAGACATCAAGCATAAAAAAAAAACTTCCTGATACAAGGCTGCCTTCAGATGACTTCTAAAATTTGTGTAGTTATTTCTCTCCTTGACATTGGAAAGGAGGGTGTTCCACAGGAAGGGTGCCACTACTGAGAAGACCCTCTGCCTGGTTCCCTGTAACTTCACTTCTTGCAGGAAGGGAACTGCCAGAAGGCCTACAGAGCTGGACCCTAGTTTCTGGGCTGAACAATGGAGGTGGAGGCGTTCCTTCAGGTACAGTGCTGAAGCTGTTTAGGGCTTTAAAGGTCAGCAGCAATACTTTGAATTGTGCTCGGAAACATACTGGGAGCCAGTGTAGAATGCTCCGCAAGAAGGGTGGCCATGCAAGTTCAAAGCAAGATTACACAAACACAGATATATGCACGCACAGGGCTACCTCCACAGGGATGAAGATCCCTGTCAGCATTCTCACCCTCATGGTGGGGAACCTCGAGACCATGAGCCAAACACGGCCTTCCAGAGTTCTCCCTCTGGCCCTCCAGTTTATGCGCCCTCTCCCCAGGCCAAACCCTTCATGGGTCCTTTTGCCTAGCTGGAATGAGTCCTTGAACTGTGATAATCACTCTAACTTGCTTGCCTAGATGGGAGGGATGCATGTAAAAGCATGTCTATAACCCCCCCCCTGGCTTTTGTATAGCTGCAATACTGTACAAATGCAGGAGTCATATCCATTTCTTTGCCCACCTTTGCTTCTGCCTCACCCACATTCTCCACTGGAAAGTGACCCTTGCAATGTTGCCCTCCAGAGAATGTTGCCTTTGGGGCTGAAAAATGTTGCCCACACTTGCTGTAGAGAACTCTATGTGCATACACCTGTACTTGCACAGGTATCCTTCCAACTAAGGTAAAAAATCCAAGACAGGGAACAAGCCTAGGACACGCAGGTGAAAGTTAAAAAAAGGTAAAGGACCCCCGGACGGTTAGGTCCAGTCAAAAGCGACTATGGGGTTGCAACACTCATCCTGCTTTCAGGCCAAGGGAGCCGGAATTTGTCCACAGACAACTTTCCGGGTCATGTGGCCAGCATGACTAAATCATTTCTAGTGCAACAGGGCACTGTGATGGAAACCAGACAACACGGAAATGCCGTTTACCTTTCCGCAGCAGCGGTAGTTATTTATCTACTTGCACTGCCGTGCTTTTGAACTGCTAGGTTGGCAGGAGCTGGAACACAGCAATGAGAGCTCACCCTGTCGCGGGGATTTGAACCACCAACCTTCTGACTGGCAATCCCAAGAGGCTAAGCGGTTTAGACCACAGCGCCACCAGCATCCCTAGGACATGCGTCAGCATCCAGAGGCACAACCAGCACCCCACATTATTGTACATCTACACCCCATCAAACAGCATTCTCAACCCCATGGCAGGAGCTCTAAGCATGTGCAAATGTACTACAGACTGGTTCAGAACGTGCAGCAGCAGGCAGTGAGCTCACTAAATGCTCAGCGTCTATAGGACAGGACCAGTCCAACGATTATTGCTAACTCTTTCATACATTCTGGTCCCACAGGTATTGAAACCTCAGTATGGCTTTTGCTGTACACAATCTCTGCTCATAATGTATTCTTAGACAATAAACAACAAACACAAGGCAGCAATGTGGGACTTTGGACATAAAAACAAAAATGTTATCTTTTGTTGACAGACATAAACATTAATTAAAGCAACCAATGCTGACCTTATCAAAACTTGTATCTGACCCAATCTTGTCAGCAGTGATTAGTCTCATGTTAACTTGTGGCTATGAATAAACTTGATTGCTTTTATCGATTCTGCTTGCAGTGTTAATAGATAACAGGCATTAAATGCAGCAGGAGCAATACACTAGGAAATCATTTTCACACATGTATATATTTTCACATTCTGTCACATACCTTATAATCTGGCTCATGGCACATAAAGTAGAATATAAATTTGCAAGGCAAATCGTTAACTCATTTGGTATGGAGGACTGCCATAACCAGCATTAGGTATTTACTGACGAACTCAAATAAAGGAAAATATACCTTAAGCATTTGATAAAGTTAATATAATGAAGAGTATTTTAAGGGCATAGAATGAAGGCTAAGGCATCAAATGTCAAAACTGTATTTTGAGAAAATGCAAGCTAACTTATCTATGAATATATAGAAAAGAGAGCTCAAAAATAGTTTTAAAATAACAGTATACCTGAAGAGCCATAGAGTAATATTCTTTATAAATGCAATAGCATCTTTTTTAAAAAAAAAATGTTGGCCACAAATAATAGAAGACTTGTGGTGCACATAAACAAAAACAGGTACTATATCAGAAAAGAAGCAAAGACTAGTCCTTCTGTTTCTAGGCATTCCAAAAGAAGTTATGTTAAAAGTATTAGCAACTTTAAAAATTTAGGATATACATAACCTTAGGGGCCTGCAATAAACATTTTATGAAAAAGCTATAAGTTAATTACTGCTTGCAGAAACAAAACAAACCTATCGATATAAAAGTTTAAGCTTTTCAGAATATTTATTTGGATTATGTTTTACATCAGTTTCACATTAAAATTGATTTGATGAATTCACCTAGGATAGAGCTTTCCAAACCTTTCATGTTGGTGACACACTTTTTAGACATGCATCATTTCACGACACAGTAATTCAGTTTTACTAGCAAACTGGGGGTTAAACTAACCTTTTTCTAGCTCTGGGAGGAGCGTGGGGAGCATCCGCACAACACACTGACTAATGTGTCACGATACAATGTTTGGAAAGCTTTGACCTAGGGATTTTCTCAAACAGTTCTTTTAACAGAACAGAGTTCATCCTCCTCAGATATAGCATACCTTGTGCTTTTATTTTTAAAAATTCAAAATAGACTCCACATATTCTCAAAGGGTATAGCCAGGCCATTTTTTCCTTGCATGATCTACTACAGAAAGCCATGGAAGAAAGTGGCCCACCAGACACCACATTTCATGATCCAGAGCCTACAAATGCAATAAAAGTATACAGAATGGGGATATGTCATCACTGCAGCATGTTCTGCCCTGCTGTACATACCTTTCCTCATTCCACAATGAGGAACCGGTGAATGAATGAAATTACTTTTAAAACAGCATCTGATATTTGGCAGTCGAAATACAAAATAATGCTATATACACTAATTTAATAGTGGTAAACAAACCTATACATTATGCACAGAAAACACTTTGATAATTTCATACCAATTTGATATCAAAGTTCTCAATTGTTATTCATATCAATCTAACTTTTCTTAATGCTACTTTAAAAAAAGAAAAAAGATGCCCCATGTCATTAAACTCTCACATTCATTTCCTTTAATGTGAACAGAATCTGCTTTAGAGACAGCCTGCTTCATCATTAAAAGGATCCAACAAAGGCATTGCCTTAGAAACCCTAACAATCAAAGACTTTTTGTTGTAATTAATATTTTTTCCAAGATAAATCATCCTATTAAAATATGTAAATTGGCTCTGGTTTCAGGTTATCTGAAACCTTCTGAAAGTGAATTTGGAAGCTAATTCCTTGCTGTGAGCAGTAATTTGAAGGGAAATGAATGATGAGTGTATTTTTATTAACATAAGCAAAAAAAAGATTTCAGTCCTTTAACCATGTTCCTTATAGAGTACTTATTGAATTATTTAAATCTGACTGCACCCCCTTTTGAAACTGGATAGTACTGATAAAGGGTGCTTATCTGTCATTACAAAAATGGATTGTCATTGGTACCATTGTCTAAGGAAGCACCTAGGAGTTATACTGCATTCAATAATCCAAGTTTTACAGCTATTTCAATTCCATTTCTCCTAAAATAAAATCTGTGGCTATGGACTTAATGAGGCACTTTGTTAAAGTTATTCTCTATAGTAAAAATTAAGAGAAAAAGGGGGGGAGAGAAAGTTCTACAGCTTAATTGCAACATGTGTTATGAAGCACTTTACAGTGATTGACTGGAGAGAGAGGGTGTGAAGAGTGTGTGTGTGTGTGTGTGTGTGTGTGTGTGTGTGTCAAACTCTGTGCCAAAAAAAGGCTTACATACTACATGAGCAGACTTTACATCCCAACTGGTATTAATGGTTTCTTTCACATTATATACTGTTAGTCATTGAAAGCTACCCAGATATTATGCATGGATTCTGTCATGAAAGACTTAAAAGACACTGATTGCTGGGTAGCTTTTTGTTGCCGATTACCCTAATTTACTACCTTCAGAAACCATCATTAATGGTCCCTATTACATCAAAGTACATTAAAGTTAAAATATATATAGGGTAGGAGCCAGATACATCTGTGGGATTTGAGAATATAATCACCCGGCAATGTTCCATTGATTTCAACTGGAGCACAAGCACACTTAATACAGTGGTACCTTGATTCTCAAACGCCTTGGTTCTCAAACGCCAAAAACCCGGAATTAAATGTTTTTCAGAAGCCGAACATCCGATGCGGCTGTCGGCTATTGTTTCTGGGGCACCTGCAGCAATCAGAAGCTGCACCTTGGTTTTTGAACATTTCGGAAGTCAAATGGACTTCCGGAATGGATTAAGTTTGGCGTGCTTTTTTTTTGCTATTTATTTTGTTTTTGTTTTTGAGGCTTTTTCGGTTAATTTGTTTTTGTGACTGGGTAGAACCCAGTTCAGCTATTGATTGATTGATTGATTGATTGTGTGTGTGTGACTGTGGAAATGGATAAAAGCCCCCCATCCAAACAATGACTATCGTCAGTGCAGGTAAGAAAAAAAGTTAATTTTAATTTTAATCATCTACAATACTGTCATTTATTTGACAATACAGTACATTGATCATTGCTTTCATTTTATGGATCAATGGTCTCATTATTCAGTAAAGTTCATGTTAAATTGCTGTTTTAGGGGTTGTTTTCAAAAGTCTGGAACGGATTAATCCATTTTGCATTACTTTCTATGGGAAAGGGCACTTTGGTTTTGGAACGCTTTGGTTTTGGAACAGACTTCTGGAATGGATTATGTTTGAGAACCAAGGTACCACTGTATTTTGGATTGTATTCATAATATGCAGCCGCTGCTACAGAACAAGACAAATAAACCCAGACAAAAATATTGCTGGGGGTGGGGGATAAATTTCTTTTCTCTTAATGCCCTTTTCCTATATAACTTTTTGACCACATTGAGCATGATTCTTTAAAGCCTTGTATTCAAACCCTAACTGACAGAATACAGTTAGGAAACAGTTGTTATTTACAATATCTGTCTGGTGAAAAAAAAAAGATTAAGAGATCAAGTTTCCCTTGACTTCCAAACTAGTCGAGCCACAGCTGGTGCATCAGATTTTGAGCAACTGTTTCACATACACACAACAAGACTTCTGTCTTTCCGTGGGGTTTGCTCAGGTCATCTGCATGTGGTGTGGATTAAAGTAGCAATAAAGCTCTATTATAAAAGTAGGCTAAACAGTGAATTTATACACCAAACTCCTGTGACACTGGTAAATTCTGTCATCTGACACTCTCTTCAGAGGGGTTTCCGTATCTTGCACACAGAGAAAGGTCTCTTTTAAGTACAATTGAAAACAGTCCAAAATCTGTGATTAATCCTGTGTACTGTCAGGCTGAATATAAATAATGCAGAGGAAATTTCAAGATAAATGTAATGTTATGTGGGAGAAAAAATGTTTTGAGAAGTACTACCTTCCAAATGTACCTTTCAATGGGCACAGTATCTTCAATTTACACACAGGCCTCTGTCATCCAATGAATCGTCCCTTAAAACTACTAAAGCTTAAACGAGTAAATTACCAATTGTGGCTAGCAAGATTACTTTTTTTGCATTTGTCAAAGCTTTGCTAGTGTGTACTGAGCCTTGGAAGCTTTTTTATTTCAGCATTGTGAGAATGAGATGTGTATGACAGGAGAGATGTGCAAATTTATGACACACAGCTGTGAAAATGTGCTTTGAGTTTAAAGGAAAATTCAAATGCTGAGGTTCATATTTTTTTAAAAATATCTTTGTTAAATAGGTGAAGCACGCCTCCATACTATGAACTTAATGAACACACATTTCTTCCATTTGGTACACCTTTCAAATTAGCCCACAAAAGTATTGCTAGCCTGCTGGGAACTGATAGAGAAACAAAGAGCTCCATCCTTCTTGAGACAACCTGATGCATTTTTATGCTGAAAATGGGGAAAGTGTGTGTCCCTTCTCCAGTGGCAAGCTTGGTTTCTATGCTAGCTGCATAGTAGAATGGAGTACTCTGTCCCTCCTCCACCAGCTTACTCATTCGTCACCTATGGCTACCATGTTTGATTACAACATTGGAGTAGCAGACATTTGTCATAAGAGAATGGCATATCATTCATGATGTGCTTCAACACAGTTATTTTTTCTCATGGTTTTCTGCGTACATATGTACTGCAGTAACAGTTCAATGAGTGGAGTTCATATCCTACCTTAGTCTAATCTAGAATACCAAAACATCTGAGAGAAGGAGCCAATTAAGGCAGTGATTCTAAGCAATTTGTCCTTTAGACATCCTCCTGCGAAAAGGAAGAAGTTGGCAGCTGCCCAGATGAGCCACGGAGAGGCACCCCCCTCCCTTTAGACCTCTCACGAGTGAGGTGGGGGCAGTCCAGGCGACCTATGGAGGAACCCCCTATAGACTTCCTCCCATGAAGAGGAAAGAGATAGCAGCACGTTGCCCAGGCAACCATGGAGTCCTACTTGGGAGTGAAGGATCAATTGGTGGCATCCGTAAAGTGGACAGTGGTGGCAGCAGAACAATTGCCGAGGACTATTGTGACTGTTCCTCTGCAGATTGCCTGGCCTTCCTGCCACCAACACTGCCCTCCAATACTACTGCGAAGGCCTGGCAGCTCTCTAAAGGTTGTCATCAGGCTGTAGTTTTCTGTGACCAAGCAAACTGCAGCATGGCGACAGTCACATTTTGAGTGTATAAATGTGTGTAAATGTTAAGAAATCTTTCAAAGACTGTAATACTTCTTATCTGAAAGTTAGTTCCATTGAACCGAATGATTCTTAATTCTGAGACAACACGCAAAGGATAGGCACTATTAATATGTTATGTTGTATTTTCATTATTCTGCTTTGGACAGGAATCCCTAACATAGTTCCTAGGGAGTAAATGCAGTGGGAAAGTGGGAATACTCCAGTCTCACTCTATGGGAAGAAAAACAGTGCCAACTGCTTTGTTTTATCTGTATGCACCAACAATCTCTGCAACTATACACCATAAATATAAATATGGCTGGATTTTATGCTCCTATAATAGCAATTAGATGTCTAAATGGCATGGGTTTATCTATTGCTGCCCATGCAGAATGTAATTCCACGAATGCATTATGACTTCATCTTTCTATTCTCCCCACTGCACCCCCTGTGGGCCTTCAAAATTTGCTCCAGAGGGCTGGGGGACCCTCTGGAACAGATTTTACAGCCACACAAGGGCTGCAGGAGGGAGAAGATGAAAGCCTGTCTCCTGAGCAGAAATCTGCTTGCACAACACTGGATTCCACCCAAAACTATTAAGTACTGTTCTATAAAAATAGAGCAATGGTGAAACTAGAAAACAACTACAGTATATTGAGTAATTTTCAAAAATAATTCCTCAGCTCTCCCATACTATCTTACAAACATTAAATAGCCAGTTTTATGTGACTGTCATTTTTTTAAAAAAAGTGATTATTTTAATGAAGGTGACTTATCTGCAGAAAAAAAATTCAATAATTAAAATCCACTAAAGTCATTAATGATGTTCTGCAGCCCAATAACACCCTTTAACAATAGTTCATGAAAAGCTCCAAGGCATCACTTTCAAAGTACTTCTCTAATAGAACACAATGCCTTTTACTCACCCCACCCGCCATGTCTGCATGACTCAGAAACAAGGGTGTTTTTTTTAAAAAAATAAATGGTTAAATAAAGCTCCTTCTCTTCAAAGTTGCCTCTTACAGAATAGAAACAGGCTGTCTAGCTCAGCCCTACACTTGTGAAGCCTTTATTCGTCTAACGACTCTAACCCATTCAGCTGTGTTGTCACAGTGATCATTTTTCCTAGGAGGCTGGATCTAGTCAATGGAAAGAATGTCTGAAGCAGATAGCCTAGACAGGCTCTGTTTCTGGGTTCAGGCCTGGTGGTGTGTCAACATTCTCCTCAATTTTTTCCTTAACTGCTGACAATGATCAAAAATTTACTGAACATGTTTTACCATGATTACTTCCCTAGTTAGAAATCATCGATGGCAATTCTCAGGAATCATTAGAGACTTGCAGTGACTTGATTCAAGTGTGTTAGTAGCTCCAAATTGTTAGGCTTTTTGGAAAATTTGCATATTTCAACATGCATTACTCTAACCATATTTTACAGTCATTATAAGTAAAAGTGAGGTTAGCCAAAATGGTAAATCTAGGAGAGTGTGATAAATTATGTGTTGTCTGTAGAATATAGGAAGTAGTGATTATAACAGTAAGAACTCAGATTTCTGTTCTTAATAATGCCCATAGTATAAAAAGTGGAATCTTTAAATGAAACTACTCTTAGTTTGATATCACCAAATAATTGAGTAGTTTAATTGATATAAATTGATTTCAATTGCTCTACTCTGAATATGCCTTACCTGGCATCACCCTCTCTTATAAATTGTAACACAACTAAACAGCAAAACAGAGTTTCAGATTTCTCAGTGGATTATATGATCCTCCTTGAAGCAAATTTTGTTGACACCTTTTTCCAAATGTATATAAATAAATAAAGTTTTTTTAATAGATTAGTGACAGCTAACTGAATAAACAAGATAAATTATTTAACACAATTCCATTGGCAATGACAAAGAAACTGCTTTTGTTTTCCTTTCACCACTGCAAACACCCTTGTGAGTTATAGCATCAATTATTCAATTAATGTAGTGTAAGTCAGGGTTAATTAAGATAACTTCACTAAATCTGAGCTGCTAGTTCATTCAAATCCTGCAAGCAAGCCCAGCAAGGCTTCTGTTTTAAGCTATCAAGTTGCTGAGGCTTAGCAAAGTTTTTCAACCTCCTATCTTCTCCCATGCCAGAAAGCTAAACAACAAATCCCCAGATGAAAACTTATGAACAAAGTAGAATAATATTTATGACTACATCTTGGATATTGTGACACTACATAAAAGAAAACATATAGGATCAGATTTGATTCAAGTATTAAAACATAACTAGTTTAGTTCTATGACTAGATGGGATGGTGGGGTTTAAAGAGTGAGATCTTTTCTCTTTTGAACTGTCAAAGATTTAAATGAGGAATTATAGACTGGACCTCCTTTTTCCACAACTTGTGGAACCACATTCTTTCCTCTGAAAATTCAGCAGTCAAAGACCTATTGGAAAGTGAATGCAAGAGAACGGAGGCTAACTGAATCTTTCTCCAAATGTAGTACAAAATGTCCACAAACCACTCAGATATTTTAAGACTCTCATTTCTTAATCTTCTCTTCTGCAAGTCTTCTACACGGCATTTTTTTTCATGGGTTACCAGACCACTCTTTTGGACATGCTCTGGTTTATCCAGATTCTTCAAAAAATGTGGCACCCGGAACTTGATAAAGTATTTCATATGTATGCAAAATAAGGGGGGGGCTGTTACTTCCTGTAATTTAGACATTGTGTTTCTGTTGATACAGACCAAGATTGCAATAGCTTTTCTAACAGCTGCACTACACCACTGGCTCATGTTCAGCTTGTATTCCACCGAGTCACCTAGATTGTGTGCACTGCTACAAGCTCAGTGTCCTTCATACTATACTATAGTAGTGCTTTTCATTTATTTGTACCTAAATGCAAGACATGGTATTCATTTCCAGAGTGTTTCATCTTCCTGGTTTCAGTTCAGAGTTCCAGACTATCATTTTGAGTATTGATTCTGTCTTCTATGGTGTCTGTCAGAACTGGACTGAGGGCAACAGTGTGAGGTGAGCCAGGAGCCAGGAATCATGAGACAGGCCAGAAGTCAGAATCAACAAGCAAGGAAGGACTCAGTGGCACCAATCCAGCAATACATGTGCACAACAGTAAACTGCTGTCGATATGTGACCTCTAGTTAGAGCATCACTGAGGACTGTGCTGGTCATCTTTCCAGGGGATCCAGGATGAATGAATTTTTCTCTCCCCTTCTTGTGTTATTGCTATGATCTCATCACACAGTAGCCTTCACTGCATGCTTTTTAGGTTCAAATATCAAATGCATATAAATCCTCAACGAGCTAGGGATATGCATATGAAAGCTTGCTTTCAAATATATATGCCCCTAGATGGGCCGGCCAATTATATTTTGGAATCATTGTTAGGTGATGATTCAAAATATACTGCATGAATGCAAGGACACATATAATGCCTGTTTTACACACAGTCAAAAATACAAATGCTAGAAATGGCAGGATAAGTTAAATAGCACTGCCCTGAGATTCATTACTGGGATAAAAAAAGAGCAGCTATCTTCAACATGGTATGTTTTGAAGGCAGTTCCCATCAACTGCAGCTGGGGATGTTGGATAAATCCAAAGGAAACAGAAACAGGAGTGGAAATTGCCAGTGTTTGTTGATTTTTATTTTTCACTTCTGGAACAAATACTATCGGTATTCACTGCTGGCGCTTTCAGTCCACAAAACAATACATAAATGATGACCCCCCCCACCCCCATTTGTATTGCGGTGCACTAGGGTCAGGTAGCATGATTAACTGTAATTAAGCACATAAAATTCCACCACAGCAAGACAAATAACACAGTTTTTGTCAGAAGCTGAATTGCAGCGGAATGGAAAAAAATGGTGCATGTGCTGAACATAAAGGAAGTAAAACAAACATTGCTTTCTTATATTCCTAGCCCCAGCCTGCATGGCCAATGATCAGGAATGATGGAATGATCAGGAATAACATCTGGAAGCCAACAGGTTGGGGAAGGCTAAATTGGAGCAAAGCAAAAGTTCAATAATGCCTTACATTTTAATGTTACAGCTTCCAATTTAACCTTTCATTTGATAATCCCTTCATTGCCTGATCTATGAGACTGCCAGCCAATGAAGACAGTATCAAATTAAAGGGTAAGAATGGAACATGGAACATCAAAATGTAACTCAATGGCTAACTTACTGCATATGACCTGCACCTGTTATCTCACTATGAGCAGGATAATTAAAGCAAATCTGGACTTCTTTGGTTTAATCTGTGACTGATCCCATAATATTGTTATGAGTTTAGCTGCCTTGATCACCGTCGATCTGAGTACTGACAAAAGAACATTAATATTTCTTAATGACTATCTATGGTAGTCTTAAAACAGTTTGCAAGAAATAATTAACTTTGGAGTTTGAAACTGAGACAGAGGCAGAAGCTGAGAGAAAGCTAAAAGCTTCTAGCTGGAATTAGCTGGAACAAAGGATGCAACATTGGGGGTGGCCACACAAGTTGCTCTCTGAAAATCTGCTGGCTTTTAGAGCTCTGCTTGATTCTAAATCTCAATTGTCTTTAATTGTATGTCATATATTGCATAAAGCAAATATTACAAGGATACTGTAAGTCTCCCATTTTTTTGTCTACTTAAGGAAATGAAACCCAGGAGTTCTGGAAGAACTGCCTGGAAGGAGGAGTGTTAACAAAGTAGACTTTCTAAGCTTGGATCTGCCAAGTTTTGCCTGAATATAGGTTTGAGCAGGCTACATCTCCAGCTAGCCATGCATAATGGCTTCTTTGTCTAGCTGTCACATGAGCAGCGTTGTGTTACTATGATTGTTACTCCAGGCTTAAAATGGAAAGCATGCTTTCCAACAGACCACCTACTTCTGTGTTTCATAATTAATACTGTTGTACTCCTTTCATAGTTAATCAGTTTAGGAGATTAATGCAACTCTGGAGAACTGTGATAAAAACAGTTCTGATAATTCAGGGAGTTTCTAACATGATTATAATGACTCAAAATAAAAAGGCTTGTGTTTCTGTACCTGAGACCCAAAATTTCAAGTGTTAAGGAAGCAACATGCTGTGTACAAGCATTATACAATCGAGTGGAAGAAACAAGAATTTCAGAACTACAGCTGACTTCTTCACCCTTTGATTATGTATTACGATTCAGGTGGTCTTAAACGCTTATGGTATCTCAACTTTCCAAAAATATACGTGTCTGCTACTAGCAGGGTCATCTTTAGCAGATGCAGCGCTGGGGTGCAAATATCTGCCCAGCACCCCCAAATTAACACAGACAGGGGGGGGCGAAGCTGTGCACTGCCAGACATGGGGGGGGGGGTGCAACTCTCCCCCATGCTGCTGCAGGAGAGCAATCCCCGCAGAGGCTTGGGAAGGAAGCTGCATGCCTGCCAGACATACAGTTGGCAGGGCGCAAGTGGGCATGCAGGGAAAGGGAAACGTCCCCCACTCACTGGGGGGCCCCTGAGAGGCCGGCACCCTGGCGCAACGCATCACTAAGCCCTATGGGAAAGTCGGTTCTGGTTACTAGGAATATTAAGCACAAAGGAAAGGATATAGCTAAGATGTCTGTTTTACATGCAGATAGTTCCAAATTCAAACATTAATATCTCCAGGTAGGTCTGGGAGAGTTCCCTGTGTGAATCCTGGAAAGCTATTGCCAGTTCAGTGTAGAAAATACTATGCTAGCTGGAAGCATTGGTCTGACTCAGTGTAAGGAAGCTTCCTATATTTCTATGGGACTAAGCTTCCTATGTATCTACAGGATTGACCACTGTTCTTCAAGCAGCAGATTGTAACCCAGCCTACGGAAGTTGTAGCACTTGTATAAATAGGATGATACCAGATGTCAAGGAAGGAAGGCCACCTGCACTTTTAACAGGCAAACAGAAAGGGATGTTTAAAAGGTGTAGTGTGTGCATGTGGTGCTCAAAACAGTTTCTCGTTTGTAAAGTGCCTACTGGCCCAGAAATGTTGCTGACCCCCGTCTGAAAGTCAGAAACACTGACTTGAAAGTTTAAAAATTGAAAAGGAGGTTTTAAGTTCTAGAGTTCAGTTAAAAGTAGCTCCTAAGTTTGAAAACGTTAAATATTAATAGTGTATACGTTTGTATACATACAGATTTATATCCGTTAAGAAAATAACAACCATGTAACACTGTGAAAAAGAGGCTCAATACAGCACAAGTAGGTTTTGCTTCTTGAGCGGTACCAGGAAATAATTAAAGGTTACACCCACTTTCTCTGACCAGAGATCACTGACCGAGCAAGCTCTGTAAAATGTCCATTTAAGAAATGCTTAAATTGATTTATGAAGTAGACTCTGTCTGATGCTGTAGGCCAGGGGTTGTTAACCTAGTCCCTACCGCCCAGTTGTGGGCATTTCAGGATTCTAGGTGGGTGGTAGGGGGTTCTACGGCACAAGCTGAATCCTCTTTCCATCGAGCACTGGTGGGCAGTAAGGAAATTTTACCATGAAGAAAGATGCATTAGTGGGCGGTAGGTATAAAAAAGTTGACTACCCCTGCTGTAGGCAATCATATTCTTTTGAAACAGGAACGGTCCAAATTACTCCAAAAAGGTTGAGAGGGTCTTAGTTTTGCTTGAAAAGCTAAAATAACATTTTCTCAAGAAAAGAGAGAGAGAACAAGTAGCTCCAAAACAAAAACAAACAAAAAAATAGAATATCATAGAGTTGGAAGGCACCACGAGGGTCATCTAGCCCAACCCTCTGCAATCAGGAATCTTTTGCCCAACATGGGGCTCAAACCCATAACCCTGAGATTAAGAGTCTCCTGCTCTACTGACTGAATTACCCCAGCTTGATTTCTGCAAGGAAATCAAGAGAGTCTGCTGTGTAACAGCAACTCTCAATTCATATAAAATCAAACAAATAATAAATATTACAAACTGACTTTTCACAGCCTTATGGCTTTATGTGACACCATATAGAAACAACTACAAAGAAGCTCAGCCAGACAACCTACAGACTTCAACAAAATGCCTTACATACTACACAGTTTGCCAAAGAAAAGCTTATATTCTGCCTTTCAGATAAGGGGACTTACAAACAATTCATGTTTCAATGATATAAGAAAAGCCGATGGAGATAAATGATGAAGTGGTAAAACCACTGGAATAAGGCTAATTGTCAGCCACTAATAGTGCATCACATTATTGAACAGGAACAATAGCTAAGGCAGGTACTTAAACTGCATTCCACCATTAGAAAACCTGAACATTGTAAATGTTAATAAGATGCAGACTATTGTGTAAAATATGAGCAAGAGAGGACATGACAGAGGTTTACAAAATTAAGCATGAAGTGAATAAAATGGATAGAGGTTTTCCTTTCTCTCCCCTAACCTGAGAATGTGGGGTCACCCCATGCTATTTACAACAGCTGTTGCTCAACAAAAAAAGGACCCTGATCCAACTGTAGTACTATAGAAACAGGCACAGAAAATTGTAATGAGCTACGATTGTTGTTTTTGCTCTGTGTTCTACCGTACTACCATTTCCACTCTACAAAGAAGAGTATCCATGTTCTCTCTTTTATTTACTGTGTTGAAGCAAATAACACCAAAATTAGTTCCTGTCACATGATGTCGAAGCTTCTTTGGTGGGAACAAGCTTGAGACAAATTAGTCATATTATACAGAACCGGGAATAACTAGCAGCTGCTCATTTTGGACGTGATGGACAAATACAGACGTAAACCACTATGCTCAAGATGAAATTAAAAGCCAAACTTGCCAGTTTTACAAAATTATCCAATAATGAAATATTGTTAGCCAAATTGTTTTAATACAGGTCATAATTTTATAAAAGTATACAAAGTAATATTATTTAGGATGTAATAAAAACATGGAAAGAAACTATTAATTTCCACTGGCAATCTAGAACACATGCTGAAGAGTACAGATTGTTATAATCTGCACCATGAGAAAATATGGTCCATGGTATGTTGCATACTCAGATAAAAAGGTTTACAGCATAGCCAATCAACTGGCATTCCTAACTTGAGCCTGAAAGATGTAAACAAGTTATTCAGCAGCATAAGAGAACATATATGCTGGCGACTCAGTTTACTATTTTCCTAAATCCAGTTACAGTAGTTGCATCCCATAGTGCAGGCACATCAGGAAGATCAGACATAGCTAATTAAGTGTGCTCTTTTCCTGAATTGTGTTACTGGGCATTCAGGGGTATTTACAAGGAAAAATGAAGAGTGAAGCCAGCTTTCAGTTTCAGTCTTGCATTAAATATAGAGCTCAGTCAATGGACACATTTCTTTTAAACAAAACAAAGTGGCTTATCCAGTGCGAAAGCAGAGCACTTTCACTTCTCCAGACTTGTCTTTAACCATCCCAAGTTGCTGAACAATAACAGTTTTCCCTCAAGGCACTACTCTAGCCTTGTATCCAATCTAGCTGACCTTGCTGAGCACAGCTAAGAATTTTGATAAAACCAGACTGAGTTTGCATATTATGTGAGCTGAAATGCTCGTAGAAAATGACCTGAAATCCTGTGTCCCACTAAACTTAACTAGATTTATTTGCACTCAACCAGTATTTATTTTATTTTTAAATACTTCTATACAACTGTTTCTCAAAAAAAATGCACAACAAAAATCAACCATAAAATAATGAAATACATGAGCCCAGTCAACAATTAAACAGAAGTGATGACATAACAAAACAATGATAGTCGTATCTTGGAAGTCAATCAGAATCCGTTCGACTTCCAAAATGTTCAGAAATCAAAGCACAACTTCTGGTTGTCTGCAGGAAGCTCCTGCAGGCAATGAGAAGCCGTGGAAGCCACGCCGGACATTCGGCTTCTGAAAATCGTTCAAAAACCGGAACACTCACTTCCGGGTTTCGATCATTCAGGAGCCGATTTTTTCGGAAGCCAAGGCGTTCGAGATCCAAGGTATGACTGTACTAAGTAATGGGACATAGCAGTGTTCATCAACTGTTCTCAGCTGCTACCTAAAAAAGCAAGGGTTTTGCACGCATCTTCATAAAGAGCATGGTGGAAGCTGTATGGACTCTTCCAGAAGAAAACACAGCACATAAGCACTGTTACAAAAAAGGTCTTGCTCCTGATGGAGCCAAATGTAAGCTTCCCCATGAGTGTCACCAGAATATAGGGTGCTATAGACCTAAGTAATACACAGAGTGGATCTATGAGACTTAATATACTTGTTCATTGATTTCAGTGGGTCATATGCAACTAAATCACTGAACAAGTGGAAACCAGCACAATGATGCCCACTCTCACAATGGGACTCTTCTCCCTGCACCCTCCACAAATCTACTCATAAAGGAGGCAGGAGAGATTGTTCCATCAGCTGGTGGAGCAATTTCCTTAGTGTTATGATGAATACAACCCAGTAAGTCTATTCCAGGGTGGGGAACTTTTTTCAGACCAAAGACCACATCATCATCTGAACAACTTTCCCAAAGCCAACTTCCCCAAATAAATCTTAAGTTTAGTGGGACACAGGATTTCAGGTCATTTTCTGCGAGCATTTCAGCTCACATAATATGCAAACTCAGTCCGGTTTTATCAAAATTGCTAAGTTTCTTAGCTATGCTTAGCAAGGTCGGCTAGACTGGATACAAGGCTAGAGTAGTGCCTTGGCCCTTGAGGGAAAACTGTTATTGTTTTGCTAGAGGCAAAAAATGGCAAAACAACACATGTAAACTTTTTTTTATTATATTTGTTTACACCCCGGCAAGAAACACCAAAAGTATAGAAAACAAACAAACATTAAAACACAATTAAACAGTGATAGAATTTAAATTATATGCACATATAAAATCTGTTTAAAACGTACAGATCATTACAATAAAAACTGTGTGGGATCCTCCCTTTAATGAAAAGCAGTCCAATTCCAAAAAGCCTGTTGGAACAAGAAATTCTTCACCTACCTGTGGAAGGACAGCTAGGAGGGAGTCTGTCTAGCTTCCCTACAGAGAGAGTGCCAAAGTCTGGGAGCAGTCACTGATAAAGCCTTCGTAAAGCAGGCTGCTCTCATAGCTCTTGCTATCCTCTATCCAGCCAACCAAGGACACATTACACTCTATCAGGCAATGAAGTCTAGATGTGACCAGGGGAAAAGAAAACAAAACTCCTTCTAGTAGCACCTTAGAAACCAACTAAGTTTGTTATTGGTATGAGCTTTCGTGTGCATGCGCACATGCACACGAAAGCTCATACCAATAACAAACTTAGTTGGTCTCTAAGGTGCTACTGGAAGGAGTTTTTGTATTTTGTTTTGACTACGGCAGACCAACATTGCTACCTACCTGTAACCGGGGGAAAGGGTGTGGCTGAGAAGGAAGCATGGCTTGGAGAGAGTCCTGAGGGCCAGACAGAGAGGCCTAGAGTTTGTGATGACTGGAACTGATGGGAGCTGCAGTCAAAACATCTGGAGGGCACCTAGTTGGTGAATGCAGTTGTAAATGAATAGCACTGTCCTATCTTAAAGCCACCAGGCAGGATAGGATTGCTC
This sequence comes from Podarcis liolepis, assembly GCF_965112155.1. NCBI lineage: Eukaryota > Metazoa > Chordata > Lepidosauria > Squamata > Lacertidae > Podarcis > Podarcis liolepis. The sequence goes on from NC_139565.1 coordinate 16,798,732, forward strand.
ACAAAACCCTTATTCCAGCAGAGCACAATGCTACATCAGTGGAAAGATGCATGCCATTGGACAGAGAAGCAATGACTGGCTTGAACCTTGCACTGTCAGGAGTCTGCTAGGGCACTAGTCTTTAACTAGTGGGTTGGGGCCCACTAGTGGGTCACAGCTTCATCCAAGTTGGATCGCAACAGGAGCACTGCCACCACGCAAATATATAGAAGGTTAAGAAATGGGTCACCAAATGAGTGTTTGGGTTGAAAGTGGGACCTGGCTCTGAAAAGGTTTAAGACTATTGTGTTAGTGCAAAAAGAAGAAGAGGGATGAAGGGACATGGCAGGGAAATTGATCGGGATCCTATTCTCAGTCAGAAGTAGTCCTAGCTCAAATTATGCAAACTTCATACTCCAACAACAAAAGTGGCATCTATTAAAATGCTCCCACCAAAATCAATGGGGAGCCCAACATAACAGCCCAAAGCCAGCCATAATGGAGGCTTTCAATGAACAAAAATGTTGGCACCTGTTTGTCTCTTTGATACTCTCAGAACTCACTCCTATGAAGGCATTCTCCTCCTCATGTGATCAGGGAGAGAGCAAGAACACATTAGCCATTCTATGCATCATAACCCCAATGCCAGCACTCTCCACATGTTGCAGGTACATAATTGAGAGATCTAAATCATGCCAGAATCCTCAGCGAGCACAGCAGGCATCTCGCTGCAGGCATTTGCCCTCCAATGCATAGAGGGTGGTGGGGCACCTGGGTAGCTGGCATACTCTGCTCTCTCCTCACACAATTCTAATTGTGTGAAACACCTGCACAGGTCTTCGCTTAACAACCAACCTTGTTCAATAAAAGTTCAGACTGCTGTGCCTCTTTTATCCTCAATAATTATCAGTTGGTGAGCACCCTCCCCACCCTCTGGAATCCTTCCTATTCTTCATAGGACACAGATGTTTGAGGCTGGAGAAGAGCTCCACCATCACACCCTACCAGGGCTAATGTCTCTGCATCTCCTACCAAAACACTTGCAAGAGGGAGGCCAGGTAGATCAATGTCTTCTTGGCTCCCATCATCACCATCCATTGGTTTCCAAAAGGAGGGGGGGTGATGACATGATGAAGGTATGTGTGATGTAGAGAAAGTGGGTAGAGAGATATTTTACTCTCTTTCTCCTAACACTACAACCCAGCGTCATCCAATGCAGCTGAATATTAGAAGATTCAGAGCAAACAAGAAAAGGCAGTTCTTCACATACTATATCATCAAACTGTGGAATTCACTGCCACGGGATGAAATGATAGCCACCAACTTGGATAGTTTTATTAAAAGCAGGCTGGGAAAATTCGTGGATTGATAAAAAGTCTACCATTCACTCATTCATTCATGCATACCCCACCTTTTCCCCTAACGGGACTCAGTGGCAACTAATTATGGTGGCTGTGTTCTGTTTGGACACTTTGAGAACAAGATAGTGGATGAAATGGGCTTCTGGTCTTTAGAGAGGAAGACTGAAACAGACAGTATGACACCTCTTCCTGATCCTTTTCCCCTGACCCAGATCTACCACTGAACAAAAGGAGCACATTTTCAGTCTTTTAGAAGTACTGTGTGCAGCCATCCATCAGGATGCCCAGGCCTCATGCCTCAGGCAGCGAAAGGGGCACAAAAGAAGCTTGTTGGTGTTGCAGGCTGGTAGTAGGACAGAGAAATGACCTTAGCTTTCTCACTACAGCTGCCCCCACCGCCGCATTTGTCCCCAGCAAGTGTCTGAGTAACAAGGAAATATCTATTCCCTGCTGCAAATCCTCCATGTGAATAGATCTTGACTATGAAACATGTTTTTTCTGTTATTCATCAATCTTCAGGAGACAACAACCCCACCCACCCTCAAAAAACAGCCTAGAATGGAGAAACATTACACTTTTCCTGCTTGATGTACAAGAGTTCCAATACAGCAGTCCCATGAGGGGAAAGGCACTGACATTTTCCCACCCTGACTTCTAGGAAAGCAAGACACATCCTGCTCTGTGTTCTATGCAGTCCACTGGCTTATGTGATTGATTATGCATCAATTATAAATGGCCATGGAAACATTCCATTAATTCCTGATTTTGTATATAATTACATGTACTCATAGTTTTTAAGCACTAACTCTACACCATACCACATATACAAAGGTTAATACTGCCAGTGGAGTGGTGCATGGGGCAATTAAAGCCTTCTGACTTTGTAACACACCGTTATTAGAATGAAGCCTGCAACAAAATGCTGCAGTATGGAAGTTTAAAGTAAGCTAGCTCCAGGAAAAATATTTTCAAATACAACCAAACCCAGTAATTTAGATAAAAACAACCAAAACCCAGCAGCAGCATTTACAGTAACACCTTTCAGTTAAAAGACAGAGATACATTTTGATCCAGGGAACCAGACTACAACATACATAGAGTTTAATTTTAAAAAAAAAATAGAGAGAGGTTCTGGGGCTTAAAGTAGTAAGATATCCCTGTTTTCCATCCTGGAACTTAACCAGGTCAGGAAAAGGTATTCTGCACTTGTTCTGAGCATTCTTCTTTTTAATTATTTCACAAGCATTGCCAACAAAGTTTGGAACGAAACCAAAGCTTCCACAAATTAAAGTATTCCTTTTAGGCCATTCTCAGCAAGAAATATATGGATCACATGAAACGAAAACAAAGTTTTACAGCTACGGTCAAAAGTTTTCTCTCTCCAGCTCTAGAGCAAAGCAGCAGCTGTATAGGATGTTAAGCTAGCCAGGCATTTAAAACCCAGTGCTGAACTATCAGCAAAACAACCCAGACCGACAGCCCACCCCTCAAGAAACGCAAAGTGCATGCTGAGTAGAAGACATTCCTGCACGAACTTAGGAAGGTAGGGGTGAGGAGATGGGGACAAGGAGTTTTCTTTCTCAAAACAAGCCTTTTGTTAGAAGGAGCTCATTTAAATAGAGGAAAAAGTCGCAATGGATACGGGAGAAAGTGGAACAACAAAGACAAATGGGCAAAGCGCACCCAGTACACCGACAGCAGTAGAAAGTGTGCCGCCTTGGAAACGTAGGGAATTAGCTTTTATAGGCAAAAATATTATTTATCAGATTTACTTGAAGAGATACGTAGGCTGCTGTGCTCCATTTGTTTACCAAAAAAAAGTTCATTTCACAAGACTACTTTGCCCACAATGACGTTCCTACAGGGGTGTCCCATCTAGTGTGAAAGTTGTGTGTGCCAACGGCATACATGTCTCTTTCGACAGTTGACTAGGCGGGGCTCACATGACCTCCTCCATGTATCCAAACATGTGGAGAGGGTCCTGGGACCAGCAGGCAAGCTTCACTTCCCGTCGCCACTATGCACCGTAATCCATTCCTCAGTGTCCAAAACACATCAGGAGGAGTTCTATTTGCACACTACGTTCTGAGCACAGAGTCACTCCAAGCAAGGAGAGACCTTTATCGCACCGCGGCCCCTTCTCCCGTGGAGCAGCTCCACAGGTGCACACCAAAACAACCCCTTCCAAAAGAGTTTGGACACATGGACATCAAGGGATGAGGCCTGTCCATGTGGCCCTGCAACCCCTACCACACCTTGAACACCACGGTGGACCCCACAACTATTATTCAGAATGGAGCAAGAGAGGCAGGGGGAGGGACATTGGCACAGCCAAGATTTATTTAAGGGGGGCAAGACACCCACCTGTCACCATCCTCTGTCTGGCACTGCCTGGGGGATCCAGCATGAAATGGCTCAGCAACAATTTTATTATTACTATTATTTTACTGTGCTTACAATTATTACATTTATTACTTTGTCAAAGAACTTTAAATACAAACACCAGAACATTACACCCAAATTTTCAGCAGAGGAACATGCATGCACAATTTCTCAGGGTCTCTGGGGGAGAGCCAGTGCAGTATATTGGCTAGAAGAGAGTTGGACTGTGACCTAGGAGATCTGGGTTCAAATCCCAACTCAGCCATGAAGCAACAGTTTTAAATTACTTCCTTCCCACCCCAAGCGCTCAGAAAAAACACCTGTCAAAGCCCTTCTACAATTTCTACTTTCAGTTAGTTGTTTTTATTTATTTCCTGGGGGGGGGGAGTTGCCCCCTGCTCCCTCCCCCCACCATGCGGGGTGTGTGGCACCGAATTTTGACACTCAAATTTGTAATGAGAATGAGATTTGCATCCATGGTTATGGGGGGGAGGTTGCCCCGAATTTTGACATGCTGATGTCCGCCCCCGTGCAGAGCAGCGCTACCTCCCCCTACCGCGTTTCCCCCGACGGGTCCAAACGAGCCTCATTCAGACAACCAACCGCCCAAGGCTCGGGGAAGCCGGCAAAGTTTTAGCCCGAATCTTAGCTCCCCACCCCAATTCCGCCCCGTCGCCTGACCTTCAACGGACAGCTCCCGTGCGCGTGAACGGCCGCATCACTCCCAACATCCCCCCACCCCCGACCCGATCGTCTGAACGGAGCCCCGGACCGAGGCGTGGACGCCACACACACGCGCATCGTCTTCAAGTTACTCACGCGATACCCGTGTACGCCCCGTCGCCTGACCTTCAACGGACAGCTCCCGTGCGCATGAACGGCGGCAGCAGCAGTACCACCCAAGCCCCCAAACGATCGTCTGAACAGAGCCTCGGACCGATGCGCGTTTGTGTGTGTGGCGTCCACGCGTCGGTCCGCGGCTCTGTTCAGACGATCGGGTGGGGGGGGGCTTAAAGTTCCGCACGCGATACCCGTGTGCGGGGTGGGGTTGGGGCTTCCCCCTTTCTTTGGGGTCTTCTCCCAACCCGCGATTCCCCCTCCGGACAGGCGCGAAGCGAGCGGCGGAGGCACCTGCGCTTTTCCCGCCTTCGCCAGTCCCTCACCTGCTATAAGCGGAGCCGGGCGGACTCGTCTCCTCAGGCTCCTCCGCGACGGACGGAGCGAAGCGACTTCTTTCCTTTCCCCAAAAAAGCCCAGCTCCCCTACAGGCCGTTCGCCAGAGGCGCCATGGCGCTTCCTCCCGAGCCCGGTCCGAGCGGCGACAACTCCCGCTCCGGAGCCTCAACTTTGCCCGGCTTGAGGTGAAGCGACTATTGAGGCGGCTGCGATAACCGACGGGGCGCCGGAGGGGACAAACGAGCCAAGCCGGCGACCGGCGCCTCCGGGGGGAAACTCGCGCCTCTCCCCGCTCCTCCCTGGCCTAGGCTGAGCTCAGGTGGCCGGCGGCGGAGGCTGCCCCACAGCCAACTTGAGGCGGAGGCGGCCGAGGAAGTTCCGTCCCGGGCGCGGCAGTGAGAAGCGAGGGGACGACCAATGCCAATGTCGCCGCCGCCGCCGCCGCCGCGCTTCGCTCAGCCTGAGGAACAGGTGTCGCCGCCTGAGGTCGTGAGGCGAAGGCGAAATCTCTCGACCCGCCCCGTCGCGGCGGAGCCTGTTAGCACGCGCGGCCAACTTTGCGCATGCGCGGGGCGGAGGCGGGAGTGGGGGGAGACGCCCTCCTGCCTCAAGTTCCCTCACGTCGATGGCGGGAAACTAAGAAGTCTTTTTATTTATTTATTTATTTATTTATTTATTTATTTATTTATTTATTTATTTATTTATTTATTTATTTATTTTTGTCAAGTTTTTTTGTTTGTTTTTTTGTTTATACTTGTCTTTTCCCCCCCAAAAAATGTATTGGTTTTCACAACATTATAAACAAACAAAAACATAAGACAAACAAACATAAATCACGGCATTATTAAAAATTACACTTATTAACATTGTTAAGTGACTTCCTGACTTCCCCTTGGTTGAATTTCATTGCATATCCTTTTAACGGTTTTCCAAATAGATAGAAATAGATAGATAGATTTTTTATTGTCATTACACTAGTGCAACATTGCACCAGTGCAACGAAATTGGATGCCATCCCTTAAAAACAAAAGCAAAACAACAGCAACAACCAAACAAACCACCTTCCAACCACACCCACACCCACACCCATCAAACTCCCAGGTCTCACTATCGAGTTACAGCATTCAACAAGGCCACAGCTCTTGGATAGAAACTATTTTTCAGTCTATTTGTCCTTGACTTGATGTTTCTATACCTCCTGCCAGAAGGCAGTAGTGCAAACAGACTGTATCCCGGGTGAGATGGATCCTGCAGGATGTTGTTTGCTTTCCTAAGGCAACGGGAACCGTACAGTTCTTCCAAAGGTGGAAGAGGGTGCCCAATAATCCTTTGGGCTGTGGTTATGACCTTCTGGAGCACCTTCCTCTCCCTAGCTGTACAACTGGAGAACCAAGCACAAATACAGTATGTAAGTATGCTCTCTATGGAGCCTCGGTAGAAGGACACCAGCAGTCTCTCACTCAGATTGTTCTTTTTTAAAAGTCTGAGGAAATAAATTCTCTGCTGGGCCTTCTTCACCAGAGCAGTGGTATTTGCGCTCCAAGTCATGCCCTGATCCATAATCACTCCCAAAAACCTGAATTCCGCCACCCTCTCCACCCGTTCCCCGTTGATATACAAGGGCTGAATGTCCGCCTTTTTTTTCCTGTAATCCACCACCAATTCCTTGGTCTTAGCCGTATTAAGAACCAGATTGTTCTCTCCACACCAAACACAGAGCCGCTCCACCTCGTCCCGATAGGCGGACTCATCCCCTCCTGAAATGAGCCCCACCACCGTAGTATCATCAGCAAACTTGATGATTTTGTTGCTGGAATAGATGGCTGAACAGTCATACGTATAGAGAGCATAGAGCAGGGGACTCAACACACAACCCTGTGGTGAGCCGGTGTTAAGGCTAAGGGCTGTGGACACATGTGACCCTACTCTAACCCTCTGAGAACGTTCTGACAAAAAATCCAAAACCCAGAGACAGGTGGAGTTGGGGAGTCCAATCGTCTCTAGCTTGGACACCAGTCTATGGGGGAGGATAGTGTTAAAAGCAGAGCTAAAATCCACAAACAGCAGCCTCACATAATTCCCCGGCTGCTCCAGATGGGACAGAGCAGCATGGAGAGTGGTGGTGATAGTGTCTTCTGTGGATCTATTTGCCCTGTATGCAAACTGGTAGTTGTCAAAAGTTGATGGAAGACAGGAAATAATATGACGACGCACCAGTTTCTCAAAACACTTCATGATGATTGGAGTCAGTGCAACTGGTCTGTAGTCTTACAAAATTTAACTTAAACGTTGACATCCTTAAATCTTCACATTATTATGGAATTAAACATATTAATTCACCCCTTAACATAAATAAAATCCTAAGCCAATTAAGTATCTGCAAGCTGTTTTCAGTTAATTTAACTTAACATATTTAACTAAGTAATCATTAAATTTAATCCACTCTTCCTGATATACTATATACTTGTCAAGTTTTTTTGGTGTGTTTTTTTGTTTATACTTGTCAAGTTTATACATTTCACTCATTTTACAATCATTTTGACATTTCAATGGGAGCTCATCCCACCCCGGGGATTTGAACCACCGACCTTCTGATCGGCAAGCTCAAGAGACTCAGTGGTTTAGACCAAAGACTAACCATGGGCAGTACCACGTCACTCCCAAACTTGGATAAACAGGGGCAAGATCATATCCTAGACAGCAGCACATGTAGACAACAAGGCTCTGGGCACACACAAAAATAGTTCAAATGTTTCTATGCCTCCTTTGAGAGGAAGCTCTTTTAAGGCAGCTTACCATAAAATACCGAAATACCATTCAATAAAAATGCTCATAAAGCGGGAGACCAGCAACTGATGAAATAGGCAGGCCACCCAAAATTGCTAAAATACCGTCCAAACTAACAGCGAAAGCAGACTACTAATAAAACTCCCTTGCAATGGAAATTCAGCAACAAGAGGTGAATTTTCTTGCAAGAACACACAAAGTCAGCCCCACATGGGAAAAAGCACATCTTGGGCAAGCATTGGAAGCAGCACATCCTAGACATACATGAGAATCAATAGCACATAATAAGCAGCAACATGACACAGACAAACATGGGCAACAGGTCTGAATGTTGTTAGCAAGATGTCATAGGCAAAAGAGGGTAAATAGGCATCACAAGAAAACTTGGGTAGATCTTTCAATGAGAAACATGGAGAGAAACATACATCTTGGGCAAACACTACACAAATGAAAACATGGGCTTTCGTACATTGATAGCAGCACATCATGGATCAACAGAGGCTAATAATAATAATAAGGCATCAGAATGTCATAGGCAAAGATAGGCATTAGCACACCACAAGAAAACATGGGCAGAAATGTGCGTCAGGCCAAACAAACAAAGGAAGCACAACAGCATGGCCCTAGACCAGGGGTCTGCAACCCGCGGCTCCGGAGCCGCATGTGGCTCTTTTACACCTTTGCCGCGGCTCCGGGGCGGATACTAGCAAGGGGAGGAGGCGCATTGTGCGCCCCGACACTCCCCACTGTGGCGGGCGCTGTACTGGCTGTGACGTCGCATGGGGGTGGTGCGTGCGTTAGTCACGCACCGTCCCGACGTTACCTTCCCACCCGCTGTCAGATCGCGGCTCTGGAGATATATTTGTTTTAAATGTTGCAATGGTTTTGCGGCTCCCAGGTTTTTTTTTCTTCGGAAATGGGTCCAAGTGGCTCTTTTTGTCTTAAAGGTTGCAGACCCCTGCCCTAGACAGGCAAACAGAGGTAAGAGAACAATCATGAGTGAGTGAATATACTGCCAGGCAGCAGCTTGTTGCTTACAACCAGGCACATGAGCAAACATGCAGTAGCACATCATAGCAATGCCACGTAATGGAAGAGACAGGAAGACCACTTAAACTAATATGAGCAGCTGTAGTACACGAACCAACACCACCAGCAGCAAAAATGATGGACAAGGACAGGCAGAAGCAGGCTCTGAAAATATGAGCACAATGCACATCAAAAGCAACACACTGCAGCAAATTACAAGCAAATGTACATAGAAGCAGCACATATTGTCTTCTTTTGGGAGTCGCCCAGAGTGGCTGAGGAAACCCAGCCAGATGGGCGGGGTATAAATAATAAATTATTATATTATTATTATTTCACAAACACATCCAGATCACCCTGCGTCAGGGAAACGCGCATGTGCATAGCTGAATAAGCTGCACTGAGCGTAATCACCAATTAAAATGGATACCATGAAACTTTAGGATTACACAACAGATTTACACTAAATCAGCAAAAAGAAGACTCATGTTCTTCTGTTTTAAATATAATTTACACCAGAGGTGAGGAACCTCATTACACCTTCCTCAAGTGCTTCTGCCAGTGTCCTTGAACTATGATAATGCCTCCTGCTTACCTGGTGGAGAATGGATGGATGTGAGAATGCAGAAACACCTGAGTTTTGCATGGCAGGAGTGGGCAAAATTAAAAAATCACTTCCATTGCTTCACTCACTTTTACCCCTTGCCCAGACCACTACTGGTATGTGGTCCTCAGAAAGCTGCCCATGAGGGAATGCAGCCCGTGGGATGGTTCCCCACAGATGGGCACACACACACACGCAACATTTTTGAACGGCTATAATTCAGTCATCCTTCATAAGAATTTTCTGTTTGGCCAGATAGCATCCATAAGATTTGGTACAGTAGATTTCATGTGAATGGGATACCATACTGAAATATAGGCTTCTTGTACTTTATAAAGTTATTCTGATCAAAACTAGCTGCCTAACTAGACAGCCATTCCAACAGGCATTGCTCGAGGGAGCCCTTACATAAGTTTACACCAACAGACTCCCGGCCACCAATTTTAGCCAAATTATATCTACAGAAGCTAGAAGAATTGTCAAAAGAGGTCAGGCAGCAGATTAAAGCACTGCTTACAGCTAATACATTCAATATAAAATGTGGGAATGTCTTATACTTTATACTCTACCACCTAATTATTTCTGCATCATTTTGTTCCACTGCTGTTCTTTTCTGCCTCTTATTTCGTTGGCGATACAATGGGACTTGCTCCCAGAAAAGTATGCATAAATAAACTTCTCCTACCTGGGCAGTTATATTCCCACAAGGGCCAACCTTGATGCCAAAATCCAGCATTGCCTGAGCTCTGCGAGTGGAGCTCTCTCCTGATTGAAATGCAGAGTGTTTGAGGACTGGGACATTTGCAGGGAAACCAAAATGCCTGTTTACAAAGCTATCAAATTACCAACCTTACTGTATGCTTCTGAAACATGGAGCACTTCTAAACGCCATCTCCAACTCCTCGAAAGATTCCATCAACGGTGTTTCCGAAAAATTCTACCCTTCACTTGGGAAGACAGGCAAACTAATGCCAGTGTACTGGAAGAAGTAAAGGTCACCAATGTCAAAGCAACAATTCTTCAACATCTACCGTATTTTGCGCCCCATAGGACGCTCCGGCCCATAGGACGCACCTAGTTTTTTGGGGGGGGAATAAAGAAAAAAAATTATTTCCCCCCCAGGTGCGGGGCTGGAAGAACCAGGTCGGGGAACAGTGGGAAGGCACGCTCTGCCTCCCCGCTGTCCCCCGAGCTTGTGGGGCTGGCGATGGGCAGAAGTGCGCTGATCCCGGGACTGCAGGCAGCTCTGCGCCGCCATCGGGAGCGGGGCGGGGCTTCGCCCCCGGCTCCCGGTGGCTGCGCAGAGCTGCGCTGATCCCGGGACTGCAGGCAGCTGTGTGCCGCCATCCGGAGCGGGGCGGGACTTAGCAATTTTTTAAAAAATGTAGTATAAACACCAACAATTGGGAAACACTGGCCTGCGAGCAATCCAATGGGAACAGCCTTTTACCAAAGGCTTTGAAGACGCTCAAACTCAGGATGAAAGGGAGAAACGTGCTAAGAGGAAAGCATGCTTGGCAAACCCTCATCATGATCAACTCCCACCTGGAAGGACGTGTGGATCCAAAATTGGACTCCACAGTTACTTATGGACTCACTGTTAAGACCGTGTTCATGGAAGACAATCTTACTTGGCTACGAGTGATCGTCAAAGAGAAGAAGAACAGAAGAGCATAGGAATGTAGACGGAACACAGTATTTTCCTAATATTCACAAGGAATACACGTGGGCACATTTCATCTCTTTGGAACTGGAAACTTGTTTATCTGCGCAGGAGAACCTCAGCCAATATTCCGACTCACCCACAAGGGCAAGACCACCAGGGGCTGTTTCATGGACTGGCTTCTCTATCTAGAATATTCACATAATTAGAATGCAAACAGCTTTGCAAATGAGGACACTTTTCTTTTTCTTTTTCTGCAAAAAATTAATCAAAAGCCAAATGGTAAAGTCATTACTGTGAAAAATCAGCCAAAGAGAAATAACTGTGTTTTGTTAAGTGCCTGTAGAAATGTATTTGAAAACAGGGCCATCTGCTGTCTGCAATAGTCTTCATCCAACTTTGCCATCCAGCTTTGCTTACATGTCAAGGAACGAATGCAATGCCTTTATTTATATAATGTAATACATGGCAAGCTTTCAAGTGGAATCTTTAACCCAGTGATATCCTACTTACATTTTTGACATTATAAAGTTTCTCTGTAGAACCTATGTTTTCTACCTCCCTAAAACCCGCCTAAGCTACTCCAACCCCTATCCCTAAATATCACTCTGAAAATATACAGGGCTCTGCAAAGCATTAAATAAAAAGATGAATGAAAATGTGTAAATACCAAAAACAAAATATAAATCCTCTTCTCCTCTCGCACACACCCATGGACACACTTTCAGGCTGCTCCTACCACTCCTGACTCCTGGACTGGATACCTCTGGTTTGTGACCTTTAAGCCAGAATTGAAAAAGATGTCACAAAGGGGGGCAGGTCACTGTTACCTTGACAACCCACCTACCTGGACACTGCTCCTGAGTCTTCAAAGTTCTTCAGAACTTTGAGGCACCTGATTGTCTGAAACATCTTGTTGAAACATCTCTGTTCATATTCATATCTCCATTTCAGATTATCTTGATTTCTAAGAGAACCACCATTTTATAGTTCAAATTGGGGGAAATAAATTCAGTAAATGGACCAAAGTACAAAGATTCACAAAATGTTTAGGGGTATGCGTACCCCTGTGCCCTCCCACCCCCCACCCCGAAAAAGCACTGCTTTAACCTATGTAATAGAGAACACCATATCTGAACTTCATTTAAATTTGATCTGAGACATCCTACCAGTGGTTAGTTTCGTGCTTTATAACACATTTCAGGTTTAGTGCTAGTAGCCATCTATCTATCCCACCATCAGGAGCAGCCCAGCACATTTTTCCCCTGGGGGCAAAAACAGAAAATGATGCCCCCTGTTGCTGTCAAAGCCCCACTGCCCAAGTCGCCCACCAAAGCTACCCTCTGCTGCCCACCAAAGTATATTCTACTTATATGGTGTACTACTTTTCTATATTTTTTGACCTGAGCAAAATTAAACAATGCTGAATTTAGAGGTGAGAGATTATCTTAATTTTATTTTACAGTGGTACCTTAGTTCTCAAATGCCTTGGTACTAAAATGCCTTGGTTCCCAAACTCCCAAAACCCAGAAGTAAGTACGACCGGAAGTAAGTACAAACATCCGCTGCGGTCGTGGGCTATTGTTTCCGGCTGTGCCTTGGTTTTCAAACATTTCGGAAGTCAAATGGACTTCTGGAATGGATTACCGTTTTTTCGGTCTATAAGACACACCCAACCATAAGACACATCTAGGTTTTAGAGGAGGAAAACAAGGAAAAAAATATTCTGAATCAAATGTTGTTAAAGAGGAAGGAGGAGGGAGGATCAGGCTGGGGAAGCTGGATCTGCTGGCTGCCTAGCAGTGTTGTCCCTGCTGGGGGGATCGGAGGCGGCAGGTAAGACGAAGTGACACTCTTCAGCGAAGTGGGAGGAGGAAAGGAAGGGAGCCCCTTCCTTTCCTCCTCCCGCTTCGCTGAAGAGGCGCTGTGCTGCTCTGCTCTGCTGAACCCAGCAGAGCAAGAGGGAGAGCTGCACAGCACCTCTTGGTCTGCTGGCTTCCCAGCGAAGCAGGATGAGGGACGGAAGGGGCTCCCTAAGGGCTCCCTTCCATCCCTCATTGTGCATTGCTGTGAAGGCAGCACAGCAAGAGACGCTGCGCAGTGCTCTGCCGGGTTCAGCGATAGCTGCGCAGCCTGCATTCGCCCCATAATACGCACACACATTTCCCCTTACTTTTTAGGAGGGAAAAGGTGCTTCTTATAGAGCAAAAAATACGGTAAGTTTGGTGCTTTTGTTTTTGCTATTTATTTTGTGTTTATGTTTTTGAGACTTTTTCAGTTCACCACTTCTTGAGGGCTTCCCAGCGGCAGATCAAAGTGCTTGCATGGTAATGTATATAATGCTTAATGTTTAATGTTCTCACTCACTTGTGTTTGTATTGCTTCTGAATCTCATAAAAAGAACCACCTTGCATTTGGCAAGACACAGAGGTGTTTCAACAACATGTTTCAGACAGACTATCAGGTGCCTCAAAGTTCTGAAGAACTTTGAAGGCTGAGGAGCAGTGCCCAGGTAGGTGGGTTGTCAAGGTAACAGTGACCTGCCCTCCTTTGTGACATCTTTTTCAATTCTGGCTTAAAGGTCACAAACCAGAGATGTCCAGTCCAGGAGTCAGGCGTGGTAGGAGCAATGTGAGAGTGTGTCCATGGGTGTGTGAGAGAGGATAAGAGGATTTATATTTTGTTTTGGTATTTATGCATTTTCATTCATCTTTTTCTTTAATGCTTCCCATAGCCTTGTATATTTTTACACTGATATTTAGGAGTAGGGGTTGGAGTAGCTTATGTGGGTTTTAGGGAGGTAGAAAACATAGGTTTGGATTGTGTGTGTTAAATTACCTTTCTACAGAGAAACTTCATAATGTCAAAAATGTAAGTAGGATTTCTTCTGCTGCTACTCATAACTTGGCGTGAGGGGACTGGGGTTACCCATGTTGCCTCGTCTCTCTTGAAGGTCACCAGTTGCTCCCCTGTGATGCTGAGTCCAGACTTCATTTAATGCAGAGCTTTCCAAACTGTGTGTTGCGACACCTGCAGTGTGTATAGGTGTGTCATGCAAACGCTCGCTTGCTCCTCCCGGGGCTGGAAATGGGTTAATTTAACCTCCAGTTTGCTAGTGAATCTGAATTACTGTGTCACCAAATGATGTATATCTTAAAAGTGTGTCACCAACATTAAAAGTCTGGAAAGCTCTGATTTTATGATTCACATGAGGCCTGTCTTTACCACCTACTGAGCTACAGAGACCAGTAGAATTACAATGGTACCGTGCTTCTCAAATGCCTTGGTACTCAAACAACATGGAACCCAAACACTGCGAACCCAGAAGTAAGTGTTCCAGTTTACAAACATTTTTCGGCAGCCAAACATGCTCCATTTTGAATGTTACACTTCCGTTTTGAGTGCCACACTGACGATTTGAGTGCTACACTTCGGTTTTGAGTGTTAGACTGAGGTCTGTCAGTTTTTGCTATTTATTTTGTGTTTTTGATTTTGAGGTTATTTTTGTTTTGTTTTTGTGACTGTGTGGAATTCAGTTCAGCTACTGATTGACTGACTGTGTGACTGCAGAAATGGATAAAAGCCCCCCATCCAAACAATCATCAGTGCAGGTAAGAATATATATATATATATATATATATATATATATATATATATATATATATATATATATATATTAACCATCTACAATACTGTCTTATTTATTTTATAGTACAGTACATTGATTATTGCTTTCATTTTATGGATAATGGTCTTGTTAGTAAAATTCATGTTAAATTGCTGTTTTAGGGGTTGTTTTTAAAAGTCTGGAATGGATTAATCCGTTTTGCATTACTTTCTATGGGAAAGAGCACCTTGGTTTTGGAACACTTTGGTTTTGGTACAGGCTTCTGCAAAGGTTTAAATTTGAGAACCAAGGTACCACTGTATTTCATGATATACTTGTTCATGCTTTTGCAACAGATTAAATTTTATTAAATTGTAGCCCCCTAAAACAAGTATTTTATAGCTTTTCTGGCCATTACTGAAATTCTGGATTTGTATCTAATTGCCTACAAATGAAAACAAATTGTATTTTGCTGGTTCGATAAATACATTTCTTTCATGTGTCAAACCTGGAATATTTCCAGCAGAGGGCAGCCTAACATAACTTTGTTTGCCAGATTGGCCCTCCCTCCCCAGTTATAATTTTTAAATGTGTTAATTAAAATTGTGATTGGACTTTCTACAGTGATGACATCCTAAAAAACTAGTACTACAATAATGTGTTATGTCAGTTCAGTGTTGAAACAATGGAAAGAACACCTGATAGTAGCATAGTTTTTTTTGTTTGTGCTGTCATAGGTAGTTGTGTAAATAGATATGACCAACCTCGGAGATTTTTCCTTAACTTATTGGAACCGATTAGCATCTATGGGTCTTATTTATTTAAGTAATGTCGGAGAAAGGGAAATACCATAAGCTTTGGATGTGCAAATTTATAACTCATAACAGAAAGTGCTTTCAGGCAAAACATGATTTCAAGGATCACTGCCTGCAATTTTGCCTGGTTTGATTGTCTTCCATACGTTTTTCTTAGTATTCAGAGTCTTCAGAGGTGACAGAATAGCAAATGAAAACTGCCGTAAGGAAAAGTTTGCAGGCTTAATTGACATAAATGAAAATGTCAGTAAGCCATTGATTTTAAAACAGACTGGAAAGGGTGCGTTTCTGTAGACTGAATATAATGACCATCTCAACACTGTTGGCAAATGCTTCAGAAAATATCAGTGGCATGTTCTGATACTTTGTATCTCATTCATTGTATTTCATTTCTGTTCTTATGTCTTTTGTGGCCCAGCTCAGGATAGAACTATATATAATCAAAAATACAAGGCAGCAAGAGAAAATATCAGTCTCATTTTTTCGTATTGCAAAGAAAGAAAAATACATTATGGTACATTTTTGCAGAATAACCTTACATTGTCAACTTGTGTAAAATGGATCTGCTTAAATGACAGAGAGAGAGAAGAAACGTGTACCTGGCAAAAACGTTTATCGTTCTGACATCCCACAGTCTCTGCAATCTATATTATAACTTAGCTCATGTCTTTCTTCAAATAATTTTACTGCTCTTATTCTCGCCCCTATCAGGAACTGCCAAAGAGAGACAGTGGGAATGAAGGAAATGCACAGTATAAAGATGGCAGAACATGAGGAGAATTCTTCTACACCAGGCATCCCCAACCTTTGGCCCTCCAGATGTTTTGAGACTACATTTCCCATCATCCCTGACCACTGGTCCTGTTAGCTAGGGATCATGGGAGTTGCCACAGGTTGGGAATGCCTGTTCTCTTGGGCATTGTCGGCCAATTGGTGCCAAGGAGGGACAGAACATTCTTTATGTATGCTGCAACAGCAGCAAGAATACTCATAGCAAAGTATTAGAAGACACAAGATCTACCCACCTTGGAAGAATGGCAGATGAAGGTGATTGACTACATGGGACTGGCTGAAATGACTGACAGAATCCGAGACCAGGGGAAAGAGACGGCGGAAGAAGATTGGAAGAAATTTAAAATTTATCTTAAGAAATATTGCAAAATTAATGAATGTTAAAATGTTGTGGTTATATAAAGTAAGGGTTACAGCTGTTAAAGATTAAGTAAAAGACATGAAAAGGGAAATCGGATAAAATTAAGGGTAAGGATTTGCTGAAATAATTTTGGGAATTGGAACGCAGAAAGGGGAGGTATGGGGAAGTCGATGAAGTAAGTTTATGGAAAAAAAGGAGTTGAAATTATACGTGTTTGTTTGTTACTGTATGTATATTTTTGTATCGTATGTATTGTATGTGTTTTTAAAACTTGTGAAAACTTAATAAATATTATAAAAAAAGGGAATGCCTGTTCTACACAATACAGTGGTACCTCGGTTTTCGAATGAAATCCGTTCCGGAAGACCGTTCAAGTTCTGAAACATTTGAAAACCGAGGCGCAAAGGGTGCCCTGCAAATTTAATAGAGAAAATTGAGAAAAATAACATATGCATTCAGCAGAAGCTGTTCGACTACCGAGGTATGTTCAAAAATAGAAGAATTTACTTCCGGGTTTACGGCGTTTGAAAACCGAAACGTTCATTAACGGAGGTGTTAGAAAACTGAGGTACCGCTGTATAAAACCACAATATATATAATCAAAATAAAAACAACAACCCAATAATCCTCCTTCGCTGACTACTTCTTCTGCTTTGTATAGTGTACAATGCCTTCACTGACCACTTCCTGTGCTTCGCAGAGTGTACAATGCTCTCATTGACCACTTCCTTTTCACATTCCTAAAAGTCTTTAGGACATCTGTAATCCCCTTATAAGCAGTCACACGCCCTACAAATATTAACAGTATAATCTCCATAGCTTCCTGGGGAGCTCCAGGCATTTCCTATCATAACTGAGAACGCTGCAGATGCAGAAGCTTTTTCAACTGCCCAGAGCCTTTTATGAAGGCAGATGTCATACTCTTTTCTGATGTAGCTGTATGGTTACGAATTTCTAAGTCACTTTGACCCTTGCAGTGAATACCTATGAACAGTGTTAGAAACAGAGATATGAAAGCTAGGAGCTAAATGGCACCTTAAACCAAGGTTATGGGCACAACAATGCACAAATAACAGTCGTCTAGGTGCCTTAAAAAAAACCAAGAAGAATACAAAGCTGAAAATGACTGAACTGCAACTAAAATACAGTGGTGCCTTGCAAGACGAAATTAATTTGTTCCGTGAGTTTTTTCGTCTAGCGAATTTTTCGTCTTGCGAAGCACGGTGTCGGAAAAGTTTTGGAAAAGCTTCAAAAATCACCAAAAACCTCAAAAAAGGCTACCACACCGCGTTCTATGAGTTGCTCCTCGAAGTCAAGTCGCAACTGTATTAACGGTGTTAAGAAAAAGGAAACAAACTTGCAAGACGTTTTCATCTTGCGAAGCAAGCCCATAGGGAAATTCGTCTTGCGAAGCAGCTCAAAAACCGCAAAACCCTTTCGTCTAGCGAGTTTTTCGTCTTGCGAGGCATTCGTCTTGTGGGGCACCACTGTATTGTGTTCATTTTTCACACGGTGTAGTCCTTCCCCTGCCCACCCTCTAGTATCCTTAAGAGGGTCTCTTCTCCAGTCTTCAGAGAGTAGCTGGAAGTGGGGAGGCAGAGAAAGGTCCTCCTTTCCGTCCACTTTGTAGTTTTGATCTGAAATCTTAGGCTCAGTACTGCGCCCAGAGTTCAGAAACGGCTCGCACTGATGAAATCCCCTGTCGCAAAATGCGCCTAGAACAATGGGAGTTTCGAACACTGCCTATGAACCAACAATAATCTTTTAAAGTGATGACTTCATTGTATTTTCCTTACATTATTCCCTACAATAATGGAAAAAGAGGGACGCTATTAGCCTTTTAATAGTACTTCTGGAAGCTGAGAAAAGGGAGAGTAGATTTGGATGATTGGTTGGTCCCTTACCTTTCCCGCCCCGACCTGGCCACAGTGATCCATGCGACAGTCACCTCCAGGCTTGACTACTGTAATTCACTCTACGCAGGGCTGCCCTTGAAGCTGTCCCAGAAACTCCAGCGGGTGCAGAATGCTGCAGCGAGGCTCCTCACAGGGTCTCTGCCATGGGAGCATATTCACCCAGTGCTTTTCCAGCTGCATTGGCTCCCAGTGGAGTACAGGATCAGATTTAAGGTGCTGCTTTTGACCTTTAAAGCCCTTCACGGCCTAGGACCCTCGTACCTACGGGACCGCCTCTCCCGGTATACCCCACGGAGAGCCTCAAGGTCCATAAATAGCAACACCCTAGAGGTCCTGGGCCCTAAGGAAGTTAGATTAGCCTCAACCAGAGCCAGGGCCTTTTTAACACTGGCTCCGGCCTGGTGGAACGCTCTGCCTCATGAGACCAGGGCCCTGCAGGATCTGATTTCTTTCCGCAGGGCCTGTAAGACAGAGTTGTTTCGCCTGGCCTTTGGCTTGGAGTCAATTTGATTCCCTCCCCCTCTTTCTTTTTTCCTCTCTTCTCCCGTGATGAGGCTGCATTTTAATGTTCTAATGTTGTATTTTAATCTCATGTTTAAGTTGTATTTCAATCAACTTGTTTTTATTATTGGTTGTTAGCCACTCTGAGCCCGGCCTTGGTAGGGTATGAAATAAAATTGATGATGATGATGCCTTGGAACAGTAGGAAAATGCCTGGAAGTCTCATGGCAGTTGAATGGAAAACACAAATATTATAAGCAGCAGAAGAGCAGTTGGGAATCCTGCTGAAAGCAGTAGAAAAGCTAGGGCTGCTGTACATCTGGGTTGTCCCAGACACATCCGGGAACCGGGCTGCAAAATGATGTCCGATTTGCTGAATCGGCAAAATGTTGAGGAGAACCCGGCAAGCAGGGTGCTTAAAAACATTTCCCCAAAGCCCCCCAAACTTCATTTTTGGGGGGAGATGTTTCCCCCTAAAGCTCAACAACTTTGTGCAACTTCAGATTTTTACTTTTTGGGAATATGAAAACCCTAGAAAAGGAAAGAAATGGTAATAGCAGAAATGAATGAAATGATAGAAAATAATGGGATATCAACAAATGAATAACAAAATGTCCAATGTTTTAAAGGTGAAAATAAATGGAAAAAACAAATCAACTGAATTTCTTGCATGCAAGCCCATTGAAAGTGATATAAAAGATCCTTCATTTCTTAGGATCCCCGCATATATTTCTTTTGTTTCTTTTATTCATATTCAACGCTCAACCCAATGGTCATAGAGTGAGTTAAAGTTCAAAGGCAAAAAATACAAGACTACAGAAAATACTGGTAAGAATAAACCACAGTTTAAAATCAAGGAAAACGACTCCTTTTATTTAGATATTCATAAATCATTTCTGCTGATCCAAGGCCCATTGAAAAAGACACATCTATTCCTGTCATTGGAACTTGTCGATCTTTTCTCCCGCGCAGTGAGAGGCGGAGACGCTTGGGCGTCAAACAGCTCTTATGTTGGCAGCGCTTTAAGAAACGCCCACAGACAGATTCTACGAGTGACTAAGGGCAGCCACGCTGAGATGGGCTGTGCAGTCCGAAGGGTTTAACCAGGCAATCCGATGCCCAAACGGGACAGGATTATGCACGAGTAACTCCCAACCACTACACAATGGATCCAAACTACAAGAAAGAAGATTCCACCTAAACATTAGGAAGAACTTCCTGACAGTAAGAGCTGTTTGACAGTGGAATTTGCTGCCAAGGAGTGTGGTGGAGTCTCCTTCTTTGGAGGTCTTTAAGCAGAGGCTTGACAACCATATGTCAGGAGTGCTCTGATGGTGTTTCCTGCTTGGCAGGGGGTTGGACTCGATGGCCCTTGTGGTCTCTTCCAACTCTATGATTCTATGATTCTATGATATCTCTTTTTTTAAAGGGTTTGACTTACCGGTTTCTTTTTGCTGCTTATAATCCCCCAAAGTCTTCTAAGCAACAAATAACAACATATTAAAGTACAATAAAACAATAGTTGCAATCAACAAATAAAATATGAACAGCAGCAGTGCAAAAAAAGACATAAAGTTTTTGAAGCAATACAAAGCCTGAAAAATCTGTTTATCAGAACGAAGGTGGCATGAGTGCAACCTCCTCTTGAATTGCACTTTACCCCAGAATGCAAATTATTCCATTGTCTCCTGAGACAAATGGATGCCAACACACAAAGCATTCAGGGCTGGCCCACCCAGGAGGCAGGGTGAAGCCTCAGGCGACAGAAGCTCCTGGGGGGTCCTCACACTCTTACCTCTGCCGGTGACAGAGGAACACCGATTTCCTGTGAGATCTCACAAAGTCTCACCAAAGTCTCACAAGATCTCAGGGAATGCAAGAGGGCTCAAGAGTTTTTTGAAAGATCTCACAAGATCTCACCCAAAATCAGTATCATTTCTCCCTCTCTCTGGATAATATTTATTATTAGTTTTCAATTACAATATCCAATAAAAACCTCAATATAACAATGTCAATTAAAATACAAATACAAATCATTCCAATACTAAATAACAGTGTGTAATTTAGATGGCCCCCCGCATGCTAGGACTGCTGGTTTGACGATGCATTCCAAAATCTTAGTAATTTCAATTACCTTCCCATCATAATATTAATCCCTTATACAGTGGCACCTTCGTTTGCAACCATTTTGGATGACAACCATTTTGGATTAAAACCACGTCAATCCCAGAAGTGCATGTCCCCCCATTTTTATTACAACCCATTTTTTATTGGATTAC
The DNA here is from genome assembly GCF_965112155.1 of Podarcis liolepis. Taxonomy (NCBI): domain Eukaryota; kingdom Metazoa; phylum Chordata; class Lepidosauria; order Squamata; family Lacertidae; genus Podarcis; species Podarcis liolepis. The sequence continues at coordinate 16,819,984 of NC_139565.1, forward strand.
AACCCATTTTTTTTGGGAGACCCCATTGGCGAAAGCGCGCCTTGGGTTACAACCTGTTTTGGTTTACAACCGGACCTCTGGAATGGATTATGGTTGTAAACCAAGGTACCACTGTACCAGCTGCAATATTTTTGACTTCTATTCATGTTAGCAGATTAATTTATAAACACTACAAGTGAAGATATCATACTGTATCATTATACTTCCTGTGTGGAGATTTATTCTGTTCTTGATATCTCTTCTTGTCCTTGTCAGTCTTTTTCCCCCCTGGATTTTGCTGAAAGTCGTCATGCCTTGAGCAGAGCGAATATCCCGATGTTATTCTAACAATACGATTTTAACATTGTTGTTGTTTAGTCGTGTCCGACTCTTTGTGACCCCATGGACCAGAGCACGCCAGGCCCTCCTGTCTTCCACTGCCTCCCGCAGTTTGGTCAGACTCATGTTTGTAGCTTCAAGAACACTGTCCAACCATCCCATCCTCTGTCATCCCCTTCTCCTTGTGCCCTCCATCTTTCCCAACATGAGGGTCTTTTCCAGGGAGTCTTCTCTTCTCGTGAGGTGGCCAAAGTATTGGAGCCTCAGCTTCAGGATCTGTCCTTCCAGTGAGCACTCAGGGATGATTTCCTTCAGAATGGATAGGTTTGATCTTCATGCAGTCCATGGGACTCTCAAGAGTTTCCTCCAGCACCATAATTCAAAATTATTTTAACATTACGTAGTTGCAAAAATCACCCTTTCTCTGTAGCCTGTTTTAGCTGTGTGTGTCCCTCCCCCCTCCAGCTTTTTCCCCAGTAGCAGAAGAGGCAGGGTGGGCAGCGGTGCCAGCAGAGCAAGGTGTCATAGCGGCAGTGCTGACAGAGGAGGTAGCACAGCAGCAGTGAATTGGGATGAACCACCTCTGCTAGTATTATAGCTTTTGCTTGCTTGTTTGTTTGTTTCCACAAGAGACGTGCTGTGTTTTGCTTTGAAAATGACATTCAGCGAATTAACGGGGATGCTTTCGAGTAATATTAAGCAACATCACTGGGCAAAAAAACAATACCTGCAGTTGCTAAGGTAAAACTGCTTGACATTCTTGTGCGCAGCAAGAGCTACCTGTTGTAAAAGAGCATCCCATCAAAATAAAATTAATCTGGAAGAAGGTGTAAGTCTCGGCGCCAGAGATAACAGACTATCTGTGATATTTAAAAATCATCTGAACATTTCTTCAAGAACAAAAATAGAAAAAAAAACCCTGTTTGCTATGGCTGATGAAGATAAATGTGTTGCTTTATTGAAATGTCAACCCGCACTTACTATATCGCCGGCTTCTCACATTTGAAAAGAGTGGCAGCATTTCTTAAGAGAATTTTGTCAATTTTTTCCCAAGTCAACCTTTAACTGAAAGTCCTCTTTCATATGGCTGAACTAAGGGATTGCTCACATCACTGCTTACTGCCGCTCCCACTGCTGGTTTTAGAAGCCAAACTCACACAACATTAGTCACAATCCATATTGATCTTGTAGTTCATGGACAAATACGTTTCCCTCCATCAAATCAGATTCAATCCAACTAGAAAACGTAAGAGATACCAAAGGAGCAGAGATGATTATTTATGTATGCAACGACAGCAGCATGGATACTACTGACCCAGAGATGGAAAGAAGATAAAGTCCTGACCAGAGACAAATGGCTGATGAAGATGATTGACTTCGCTGAAATGGCTAAATTGGCTGGGGAAATCAGAAACCAGGAAGAGAAGAACTTTAAGAAGGAATGGGGGGAAATTACAATGTATTTAAGAGAACACTATAAACAACTAAAAACTTTGGCAGGATTTGAGTAATGCTTATAATGTATGAAAAACAATGGTAAAACTGGATTATTTTTTAAAAAATAGAATAAGTGAAGCAGTTGAAAAAAGATTGATAATGGTAACCATGGAAGGGCGGAGGGGAGTCGAAGGATCCTAAATGATGATACTGATGTTTAATATTTGAATCTAAATTTGCAGGGTAAACCTAATAAGAAACATTTTCAAAAAACTAGAAAACATAAGCCATACTCAATTCATCCCTTTGAATGGTTTGTACATTTGAGACAGCCAGCATGCATGCGTAGATGTGCCGTTCACTCAGTACGCAGCGGCAGTATTATATTCTGGATTAATTATATTATGGCTGTAGGTATTTTGGTTTCGTCAAGCCCATTTCCTCTGGTACCACCTCTCCCCCAGCACCTGAAATCTCCCCCAACACTCATTGGAAATCTCATTGAGACACTACAAATACCTCCAAAACTATTGGTGTGCTTTTTTTGCTTTTTTCTGGTCAAGATTGGTTGAAGGTTGTGTTCTGTTAGTTTATCTGAAAAAAACAGGAAATATTTAAAAGCACCATAGAAGAAGAAGAAGAGTTTGGATTTGATGTCCCGCCTTTCACTCCCTTTAAGGAGTCTCAAAGCTGCTAACATTCTCCTTTCCCTTCCTCCCCCATAACAAACACTCTGTGAGGTGAGTGGGGCTGAGAGACTTCAGAGAAGTGTGAGTAGCCCAAGGTCACCCAGCAGCTGCATATGGAGGAGCGGAGACGTGAACCCGGTTCCCCAGATTACGAGTCTATCGCTCTTAACCACTACACCACACTGGCTCTACAGTGGCTCTAAAGTCCACAGTGCTCTCTTCTCCAACATCCCACCCACCTAACAAAAACATCTTGTCATGTTCTGGCCCCAAACCTCCTCAGCAAATAGGAAACACATACATTCTTTACACTGTGTTTAGAAAAGAGATCAGAATACAGTGGTGTCCCGCAAGACGAATGCCTCACAAGACAAAAAACTCGCTAGACGAAAGGGTTTTTCGGTTTTGCGTTGCTTCGCTAGACGAATTTCCCTATGGGCTTGCTTCGCAAGACGAAAACGTCTTGCGCTTTTTTTTTAAAGCCGCTTGAAGAGGCGCAGTTGCGACGGACCGTGCTTCGCAAGACGAAAAACATCGCAAGACGACAAGACTCGCGGAACGAATTATTTTCGTCTTGCGAGGCACCACTGTATACAATTTTCGTGCCTCAAAACACCTGGTCTGTTGCCACCACTTAGCAGAGAAACACAACTTTTGTAACATGATGCACAAGCAAAAAAAATGATGTCTTATCGCTACTCTAGCTCTGCTGAACCCAGCTGAGATACTAAAGAGGAATTGGCAAGAATGCTGACCTACTTGTATTAAGGAGTTAGCAATAAATTCTCAAATGTACAGCCCAGAGATTAACTAGAAACAGGTACTCCACTATTTAAACAGTCTGGAGGATTTAATTAATCCAGTTTAAAGATCTGGTACCTTTTTCATTATTTTTAAAGGAAAGTGTGATTTGGGATTGTTCTATTTGAACTGTAAACTTCAACCCACCATGCAATTAATCCTCCTTCTCAGAAGAAGGAAAAAATATTTAAAACAAAGGCACATTAGATATGGTACTACATACTCTTGTAATATTAGAGATCTGGAGTGGTCAGAGATTCGTGTCCAGCTTGGATAAGAAAAATAATGTGTAAATTGCTGCTACATTCCTCTCTGTGTGAGCTTGTAGTGATTCTCTAATTATGTGAAATTATTTATTACCACCAGGCTATTTACACTCAAAGCCAGATGGCTCATTATGGTCACTGAAGATGTTATTTAAATCTTGTGTTAAAAATTTCTTCTGCAAAACAAACTCAAGACAGATGCTTCTGTAGCTGTTGGCTTCTGTATTTACATAAAGCTTCCTTGTCTACATCCTGGCACGTTGGCACAATTGTCTTTTGAGAGATTGGCGCGTATTTGCTTTCCATTTTTATCATCCAGGCTCACATATTGTTTCTGAACAGTTAAGGCACCGCGTAGTGTACCTGTGAAAATATACCTACGGTAGTTCATTCATAAAGGTAAAGGGACCCCTGACCATTAGGTCCAGTTGTGGCCGACTCTGGGGTTGCGGCGCTCATCTTGCTTTACTGGCCGAGGGAGCCAGTGTACAGCTTCCGGGTCATGTGGCCAGCATGACTAAGCCGCTTCTGGCGAACCAGAGCAGTGCACGGAAACGCCGTTTCCCTTCCCGCCGGAGCGATACCTATTTATCTACTTGCACTTTGAGGTGCTTTCAAACTGCTAGGTTGGCAGGAGCAGGGACTGAGCAATGGGAGCTCACCCCGTCACAGGGATTCGAACCACCAACCTTCTGATCTGCAAGTCCTAGGCTCTGTGGTTTAACCCACAGCGCCACCCCGCGTCCCTACAGTGCCACCCGTGTCCCTAGTTCATTCATAGTCTTCTGCAATTGAGCAGGTGAAATAGAACTGTTGCTTTGTGGGGTAGTTCGCAAGGTTTATGACTGATGTTTGACACCAATGCTCCCAATTACTCCTCTTAATATTGCCTCTCTGGTTCAAATAGAGAGATTCTTTGTTCGGAGATTCTGTGTTTTCCCTGGATGCTTCCAGTCTGGCGTTTATTGTGAGATGAGTTCTGCTTACATGTGCAAGTTTTTCAGAGTCCAGACAACGCCATCAAAATTTCAGTCCATATTCCCCGCCCCCCTTAATCCAGATTTACCCTTTACAGTATGTGGGGAAGTTCAATACATTTTTTTTCAAAGCCCCACTGTTGCCAACAACCTGGCTGTGATATACAGTGGTACCTTGGGTTAAGAACTTAATTCGTTCTGGAGGTCTGTTCTTAACCTGAAACTGTTCTTAACCTGAGGTACCACTTTAGCTAATGGAGCCTCCCGCTGCCGCCACGCCACCGCCGCACGATTTTTGTTCTCCTCTTGAAGCAAAGTTCTTAACACGAGGTACTATTTTTGGGTTAGTGGAGTCTGTAACCTGAAGCATATGTAATCTGAAATGTCTGTAACCTGAGGTAAAGTAAAAGGTAAATGGACCCCTGACCATTAGGTTCAGTCGTGACTGACTCTGGGGCTGCAGCGCTTATCTCACTTTATTGGCCAAGGGAGCTTGCGTACAGCTTCCGGGTCATGTGGCCAGCATGATGAAGCTGCTTGTGGCGAACCAGAGCAGTGCACGGAAACGCAATTTACCGTATTTTTCGCCCTATAGGACGCACCGTCCGATAAGGCGCACCTAGTTTTTTGGGGGGGAAATAAAGGGGAAAAAATTATTTCCCCCCCAGGCACGGGGCTGGGGTGGGGGAGGCCCGAGCTTCCCCCGACCCCAGCCCCCAAACAGGCAGCGCTCTGCAAGCCGTGGGAGCCCAGCGCTGGCTCCCGCTGCTTGCGGAGAGGTCCGTGAAACCTGGACGCACTGATCTCAGCGCACACAGGCTTCGGCATGCCCACAACTCTCCACAAGCAGCTGATCTCAGCGCGCGCAGGCTTCGGCATGCAGGCAACTCTCCGCAAGCAGCGGGAGCGCTCCCGCTGCTTGCGGAGAGGTCCGCGAAGCCTGGAGAGCGAGAGGGGTCGGTGCGCACCGACTCCTCTCGCTCTCCAGGCTTCAGCGAAAGCCTGCATTCGCCCCATAGGACGCACACACATTTCCCCTTCATTTTTGGAGGGGAAAAAGTGTGTCCTATAGGGCGAAAAATACGGTACCTTTCCGCCAGAGTGGTACCTATTTATCTACTTGCACTTTGATGTGCTTTTGAACTGCTAGGTTGGCAGGAGCAGGGACCAAGCAATGGGAGCTCACCCCGTCGCCGGGATTTGAACCGCTGACCTTCTGATCAGCAAGTTCTAGGCTTGCCTGTGTCCCTGTACCACTGTACAAATGACCTATTTGCTACATTACGAGTGTTCACATTCCCAACCTAGAGCATGGCAAAGTTGGGGTTTTTTGGCTTCGTTCCCCTCTAGCTGTTCACATCAGCACAGTTTCAGTAGCGGCAGATTCATTTCTGTTTGTGTACACAGCAGGTTTGAGGTGTCTTTACCTTAAACAGACGGTGTGTGGCAGGGGGGCGGGGATAGAATATATATTACCTGTGCAGAGGGGGGCAGCAGGGGCTATTGCCCCATGCACACATCCAGAAGAGTACAACTGTCATTTGGATGTTGTCGTAGTTGTTGGATATTCTCTCTGTGTGCATGAGAATCATTTGTTCCAGAAACAAAGAAAAACAGAGAAGTTTCAAGAAGCAGCAGAAGGCTGAGGTTGTTTTGTCTATGCAAGGACGTTTTCTGTGGGAACTGTTCTTTGGATGTGCACAGTGTGGCAGGAACTACTGGTAACAACGGTTCTGTGTAACTTGTTGTAACTTCTTGTGAGTCTCTTGCTTGCATCTTGTGCTGAGAGAAGCAGAGCGAGAGCCTTGGAGCCTTGTTGGACTCTAAGCATGCCTTGACCAGCATGGTGTGGTGGTTAAGAGTGGTGGACTTGTAATCTGGTGAACCGGGTTCGCGTCTCCGCTCCACCACATGCAGCTGCTGGGTAACCTTGGGCTAGTCATACTTCTCTGAAGTCTCTCAGCCCCACTCACCTCACAAAGTGTTTGTTGTGGGGGAGGAAGGGAAAGGAGATTGTTAGTCGCTTTGAGACTCCTTCGGGTAGTGATAAAGCGGGATATCAAATCTAAACTCTTCTTCTTTTTCTTCTTCTTGACCATGGCCATGGTGAATGTTTGTATATATTTGCTACCAATATGCTTTTATGCCTCTACACTTGACTGAATCTTTATGGCATCCCTGAGTGTTTATTGCCGACTGTGTGAAACTTCAACCCCAAAGATTCTTCCAAGGAAGGAGCTGCGTTGAGATGCAACTCTGCTGAGTATGGATACTGCCACATACACACAGTGAAAGTTACCCAATCCTTCTAAATCATCCATCAGAGACTGAAAGATTGATCCAGCAGTTGTCCCATCCTGCCAGCCACGGCAAAGCTCAGTGGAGAGTCAGCCAATCAGCCAAGTCTCAGAGGAGTACTTGCCTGGAGGCAGAGTCCACATGCAAGGTTCAGTCCAGTCCTAAGGTTAAGAGTATCTCAGTTCACATAGACAATCTGGGGGTCAAGTAAGCCAAGGGTCCAAGGTCACGAGAAGCAAGAAGCAGCAAGGTCTGGCCAGGAACAACAAATGTTGTTTCCAGTGACTGACTCTGAGGCTGGAAACCCTGCTTGAGAAACCTGGAGCCAGCTGGTTCACATCAGGAGCAAGAAGGCTGATCAGCAGCAAGTGGAGTCACTTCACCTTCTGCTCCTTCAGGCTGCTGCCCAGCTGGTGAAGCCGACTCCTGGCCCGTGACAGATGTATGTGCTCAGTCAAGAGGTTAAGCTCACCACAGAAAACAGCCATTTAGCAGAGTTGTCTCTGTTAGGTCAACACCAACATATACAGACTTTTTACAGATGTTGCAAGTAGGCTTCTCTCTCTGAGCCCAGAGAGGGCTCTTTGCATCAAAGTCCTTGCTGTGCTGAAGTCCGCAGCCAAGTCCTTAATTCAGTTGCTTGCAAAGTCCTGCAACTGACAGAGTTCTCTGAGTTCTGAAGTTCGGCTGTTTTCCAACTTCTTCCTCAGACAGTATCTCTTCAAAAAGTCTTCACTCTAATCCACAGTTCCAACATATAGCCTTCCACAATTCCTACAGTGCCCTACCATGACCCACATGGTATGCTGTAACCTGAGCCCTTTTATACACAGAGTTACTTGCCAAATCTGCCCAATAACACAGATACCAAATGCCTGTAGGTGCCTTGTAGGGCATGTGCAATCTTTGCACATTGAAAACTAACCCATTCGCTGTATTCCTTAACAGGGGACTCCCAAGGAAGAGGCAGATCCGACCTCCAAGGAGCATGCCACAGCCATTGCTGTGCATTCCTTGGAGTCTGCTGTCCTTGTGGATTCTGATGTCTCATGCTTGGGTCAAGCCTGATTGTACCAAATACTGCAGTTCCACTAGCACAGCAGACTTCAACTTGCGCAAAGGAGATTTCCCCTCCTCTTACCTGCAGCCGTCGGAGCACCCTCAAAATCTGCTGCAGAGGCAACTTCTCGGAGCATGTGGGGAGAGGTAGGGGAAATTACGTTAGCGGAACTCTGCTCCTACATCATTGGATACAACCCTTGGTCAATTTGTTCCTAGGATTTGAATGCTAGAGCTTGGATCATCTGCCACAACATTCAGTAAACTGATTTTATTGCTTGGATTTATAAGGGCAAATCTTTATAGGCCACATGCTCTACCTCTGACATTTTAGAAAGCATGGGTTTAAAATATATAACTTAACCTCATGCTGAATTCTGCCTTCTTTATAACCATGACTTCTGAAATCTGTTTGCAAGGCAAGGGTGACTATCCTGTTGTGGCCTTCCAAATGCGGACTCAAGCTCCCATCACTTCCAGCCAGCAGGGTGAATAGTCAGGGATGATGCGAGTTGTAGTCCAACAACACCTGAAGATCCACAGATTAACCAATCCCCATTGTGTCAATGAAAATTTGGCAAAATCAAAAACTTCCTTTAAAAATCAACCCTATTCATGTCTACTTGTAAGTGAGCCCCATTGAGTTTGGTAAGGCTTACTCACAGGTAATGTATATAGGTGAGGTATGTAGCAGGCATAGGCAAACTTGGCCCTCCAGTTGTTTTGGGGCTACAACTCCCATCATCCCTGACCACTGGTCCTATCAGCTATGGATGATGGGAGTTGTAGTCCCAAAACATCTGGAGGGCCGTGTTTGCCTATGCCTGGTATATAGGGATGCGGGTGGTGCTGTTGAGCCTCTGAGGCTTGCCAATCAGAAGGTCGGCGGTTCGAATCCCCGCGACAGAGTGAGCTCCCATTACTCTGTCCCAGCTCCTGCTAACCTAGCAGTTCAAAAGCACCCCAGTACAAGTAGATAAATAGGTACCGCTGCGGGGGGAAGGTAAACGGCATTTCTGTGCGCTCTGGCTTCCATCATGGTGTCCCATTGCATCAGAAGCACTTTAGTCCTGCTGACCACATGGCCCAGAAAGTTGCCTGTGGACAAACGACGGCTCCCTTGGCCTGAAAGCAAGATGAGCGCCACAACCCCAGAGTCACCTTTGAATGGACTTAACCGCCCTGAGGTCCTTTACCTTTTTACTTATACAGTGATACCTCTGGTTGCACACGGGATCTGTTCCGGAGCTCCGGTCGGATACCGAGGTGTGCGTATCTGGAGGTGCCACGTCGGCGCATGCTTTTGGGCATGCATGTGGTGTGTAGAGCACATCTGCACATGCACACATGGCAAAACCCGGGAAAACACTTCCGGGTTTGCCGCATGCATATCCCGAAAGATACATAACTGGAGGTGATCGTTAATAGAGGTACCACTGTATAGCCTTGCAACTTTATAGAATAATCTTAAACCCTGGCTGGGAGCAGTGGGGCAGAGCAGAGGAGAGGATCAATCCCAACATCCAAAGACCCGCATGCTTGCACTGGCAATGGTGGAGGTTGGTGTGCATTGTCATTTTTGACTACATGAGCTCCAGGTTGGAATACAGTGGTGCCCCGCGAGACGAATGCCTCGCAAGACGGAAAACCCGCTAGACGAAAGGGTTTTCCGTTTTGGAGGTGCTTCGCAAAACGAATTTCCTATGGGCTTGCTTCGCAAGACGAAAATGTCTTGCGAGTTCCTGCGGGTTTTTCCCCCCCCCCTTTTCCCCAAGCCGCTAAGCCGCTTATCAGCTGATCCTAAACTGCTAAGCCGCTTAACAGCTGATCCGCTAAGCCGCTTATCAGCTAATCCGCTAAGCTGCTTAACAGCTGATCCGCTAAGCCGCTTATCAGCTGATCCGCTAAGCCGCTTAACAGCTGATCTGCTAAGCCGCTAAGCCGCTAATAGCGCTAATCTGCTAAGCCGCTAATGGGCTTGCTTCACAAGACGAAAAAACCGCAAGACGAAGAGACTCGCGGAACGGATTCTTTTCGTCTTGCGAGGCACCACTGTACCTCTATGGGAACTGGCCTGGCCTAGGATCCAGCAGATCACAGGCTGCCCCTGCTCTGTCTCAGTAAAACCCAGTTTCAGGGGCGCCATGCTGGATTCCGCTGTGGGAAATACCAAGCTAACTCTATACAGTCTAACCTATTGCTGTATGCCCAACCTATCTGGAGGTAGTGCAAAGTGTGAGCTGCAACAGGAAGCCATTTCTCAGAGAGGCGGGGCTGCATATATTTGCATGCTCACCAAAAAAGCACAAAATCTGCTGCCTTGGGCTTAAAATACAGTATTAAAAAAGCAGTCATTATGGAGAAAAGTTGTGAAATGGCTCTTCAGAAACTATATGGTATCTGAATAGGGTTTCCTTACAACAGGTGGGGGTGGTGGAGGGGTATATACAACTTCTAGCCATTTTTGAATACCCTTGAGGGAGCATCTCCACCCCCATCATTCAGCCCGGACACTGAGATCCAGCTCTGAGCACCTTCTGGTGGGTCCCTCCCTGTGAGAAGTGAGGTTACAGAGCAGGCAGAGGGCCTTCTCGGTAGTGGTGCCCGCCCTGTGGAATGCCCTCCCATCAGATATCAAGGAAATAAGCAACTATCTGACTTTTAGAAGACACCAGAAGGCAGCCCTGTTTAGAGAAGTTTTTAATGTTTGATGTTTTAACGTGTTTTTAATATTCTGTTGGAAGCAGCCCAGAGGGGCTGAGGAAACAAATAAATAATAATTTGTGATTGTTGTTATTATTATTGACATAATATACTGGCCATAGATCTCTCCCTTCCTTTATTTATAAAGTATTACATTTATATCACACCTTTCCTGGCTTAAGTCTCGCCGGTCCTAGTTTGACGCTCTATATCATACTCTATAGTCCAGGGTGGGATGTTCTACAGCTTTTCTTCATGCTTGTCTTAGCCTTGGGATGTCAATGATTAAAAAAAGAAGAAGAGGAAACTTACTTTTTTTAAAAAAAAAAAAATACTGAAACCTGAAAATCCTAATTAAAAATGAAATAAAATATTGCTCCATCACTCAAACCTTTATATTCCGTCGGCAATAACTTAAGACAAAACACAATTCATGTGAAGCTGATGCAATTTCTTATCTATGTAAGCAAGCTTTAATTAAGCCCACTATTAATAGTCAGTGCACTTTAAAAGTTATACATCTCTGAGAAGAGCATGCAAATGTTGGCACGTATTCCATGGCTCATTAAGACCCATCCTCCCTTAATTAAAATGAAATATTAAGCCGGAAAAAATGTGATTGCCACATCTTTGCATCTTTCGTTGGTCACAGTATGTCAAAGTTTCAATCCCATGCATGTTTAACTGGGAAGAAATCTCGCTGAAGGAAGTGGAGCTTACTTCTGAGTAAACAGACATACAGTCCGGCGGCATGCCAAACTTTCAAATGGAAGAAGTCTCCAAAGGGCAATATTTATCCTTTCTGACAGCCATGCGAAGATAGCGAAATTGCCTTGAGATAACATTTCACATCACCTTGAAGTCCTGTGATGGCCTGGGAATCTGATTCAGAGGCTGAACCGGAGGCTGAACCCCCCCTCCAGGGCCGGCTGAGCTGGGGCAGGGCCTTGAATCTGAAGGGCCCGCACCTGTGCCAGATCCTCAGGAGCAGGCACCAGCTGAATCCGTGGCCATGTTGCATCTAGTTTAAGAAAAGCCACATTAGGTTCTTAAGTTCAGACATTACAATTATTAATATTTGAAACAGTTTATAATATTTATGTAGTCTTATTATCATCGGAAGACCTTCCATCAAGGATGCTTCCCAGCCAAGGAATGCACACAGCAGAGAGTTAACTCTCTATAGTCAAAGATAACGCAGTCGCTTCTGCAGCTCTGAAGACCTACACACCCCAATCTAGGCATCTATTCCCAGGTCTGTGTTCAACATGTTGACATGCGGAGGGCCGTAAGGTCAGTTGGCTAGCCCCAGCTGGGCCGTCTCTTTCCAGCCGTCCTGCTGCGAAGACCCATCGGCCTCCCCTCCAACGTAAATCAGCGACCTGGGCTTCAAAGCAAGGGCACACTATCAGCAGATCAAACTACGCAGATCAAACTACGCACACAGAATAGGCGTGAGGCTTGTAAAAGCATACTACAACTACAGATTTAATAATCATAAATCAGGACAAAGAAACATGTCGTCTATCTCTTTGTCTTCTCAGAGAGACAGAGAAAAGCAAAAGCAATACATACAACAGAAGTTCCCAGCAAGCTGTGCTGGAATGTAAACAGGCATGTGACACGCAACAGTTCCATGTCTGCTCCTTAAGGTGGAATGGACTATTCCCAACACAACATGTGTTCTACGGAGCAGTTGCAGCAACTAGGGAACAGTCTCCGTCCTTGTCAGGATGCTTTCCTGGTTGCCCAGGAAAGTATAAAGAAAGGACCTTTCTTAAGGATTGCTCCGTCAGACCGCACAGGCTGATCTGGTCCTGTTCTCAGGGTGGCCAGCCAGATAGCGTCATAGGATAGTATAGTTGGAAGGGACCACAAGGGTCATCCAGTCCAGCCCCCTGCAATGCAGGAATTTTTCTCCCAACATGGGGCTTGAACCCACAACCATGAGATTAGGAGTCTCATGCTCTACCAACTGAGCTATCCTAGGAACCTCACAAGGAGGACATGAGCGCAATGGCACATTCAGCACTTTCAGTTCCCAGTCTTCAGAGACATACTGCCTCCGACAGTGAAGGCAGAACATAGCCACCACGGCTAGGTCTTACATTACGAGAAGGTACACGCCAAATGTTTAGGGGACACCCTGTAATGCAGGCATGAGCAGTGCCGGATTTACGTACAAGCTAAACAAGCTATAACTTAGGGCCCCACTCTCTTGGGGGACCCCCAAAAATTTAAAGGTAAAAAACCTGGATGCACATTTCCAAAATATAAGATAAAAAACAAATAAAATAAAACCTACATACCACAACAGAGTTTAGTGTTGTGTAGGCTCCTATGATGTAAGTAATATAGGTAAAGAAGAGTTTGGATTTGATACCCCGCCTTTCACTCCCTTTAAGTAGTCTCAAAGCGGCTAACATTCTCCTTTCCCTTCCTCCCCCACAACAAACACTCTGTTAGGTGAGTGGGGATGAGAGACTTCAGAGAAGTGTGACTGGCCCAAGGTCACCCAGCAGCTGCATGTGGAGGAGCGGAGACACGAACCTGGTTCCCCAGATTACGAGACTACCGCTCTTAACCACTACACCACACTGGCTCTCAAAGGGACCCCTGACTATTAGGTCCAGTCGCGGACGACTCTGGGGTTGCGGCACTCATCTCGCTTTACTGGCCGAGGGAGCCGGTGTACAGCTTCCGGGTCATGTGTCCAGCATGACTAAGCCGCTTCTGGCGAACCAGAGCAGCGCACGGAAACGCCGTTTACCTTCCCACCGGAGCGGTACTGTTTTAAATGTGTAGTTGTCAGGCTTCAGAGACTCGGTTTCCTTCCCTCCTTTTGCCGTAGATAAGCAGGACAAAGCGAAAAGAGTTGCTTATTATTTAAAGAGTCTTTAATCACAGCAAAAGAACAAAGCAGCCATTCTCGGAATGACGGTGTTCCCAATTAAGGTGTTCACACAATTCCATGCCTTGCAACCTGATCTCGCAACCATTGTGCTTTTTGTGTAGCCACCTTATCTGCTCTACATGCCCTTGGACTAATAGGCTGGACAGTCTCCAGTGAGAGAGAGTCTGTTAACTTACTCTCTTTTCCTGTTCTTCTTCACTTTGCTGTTCACTCCCCAGTTCTTCCCAGCTTCTGCCTTCTGTGTGATGTCCCTCTGCAAACCACTGTTCCAGATCTATACTGCTCCACTGCTCCTGGGCAGCTTCAGGATCCTGGTCAGAAGCAGGGGGAAGGGGGAGGCTCTCACCATTCCTCACCGGAGCAGTACTCCTCAGCCTGGTCTCTGAGAGTAGTGCATTTAATGTCATCTAGTCTTCCTGCAAAGAGATTGAGATGAACGCTCAGTGAGCAGGTCATCGAGAAGCATCCTTCAACTGTGTGCTTGCATAAGATTAGGTGGGCACTAGGCAAGCTGTTATTAGGGACGCGAGTGGCGCTGTGGGTTAAACCATAGAGCCTAGGACTTGCCAATCAGAAGGTCGGCAGTTCGAATCCCCGCGACGGGGTGAGCTCCCGTTGCTTGGTCCCTGCTCCTGCCAACCTAGCAGTTCGAAAGCAGGTCAAAGTGCAAGTAGATAAATAGGTACCGCTCTGGTGGGAAGGTAAATGGCATTTCCGTGTGCTGCTCTGGTTTGCCAGAAGCGGCTTAGTCATGCTGGCCACATGACCCAGAAGCTGTACGCCGGCTCCCTCGGCTAGTAAAGTGAGATGGGCACCGCAACCCCAGAGTCGGCCACGACTGGACCTAATGGTCAGGGGTCCCTTTACCTTTTAGGCAAGCTGTTTCTTCCTGCCAAACATTGCAAGGAAAGAAGGAATCTTCACCAATCCATGCAGAGCTAGGCAGGCTGTAATAAGCCAGTGTAGATGTGAATGCCACTCTGTAAAGTCAGATGTAATTACTGACGGGAGCGGGCAGGTTTGATGCAGATGAAACTTCATTTGAAGTCGTGCTCTTATACTTTTTGTTTAATTAAATGTGCCCTTTATTTATTTAGTCATTATTTGTCCATAAATGTCTCTCTCCGAAATATAAAAATCACCCAGCCGAGATTGTGCTTTACAGTTGTAATATGAAGTAAGGAATGTCTGCATGTGTCCTAAAGAATTGGTTGCCAAGTCCCTGCTGTATTATTCAGAAGGCTTCGCAATTTGTAGTCACATTCCAGCTGTGCTTCACATTATTCCGAAGAGCCTGGTGTTTGCCAACATTTCCTCTCCAGTCTACGGATTGGCCTGGCGTGTTATGTTCTCTTCTGTGACTGCCGTTTGCTCCATTGCAGCACAGATACACCCAGAACACCACAAAGAAATCTATTGACACCAAGAGCCAAGCACCTGTTACTAGTAATGGAGCAACTACATTGCATGAATAAGGTCCCATTTTCAATCTCCAGTAGCTCTAAGGAGTGGTGGGAAAGATTCTGAAACCCTTGCCTGTCAGTGCAGACAAGATCTATGCTCTTACTCTGCATAAAGGCAGTTTCCTCTGTTTGGTGTGCCAGAAGTCAAGCGCTACATCTCTCCTTTTGACCCAGTCTTTGTATAAGTAGTGAAGAGTCTTAATATCAGAAGTGGTTCCACTTGCCCTCTCATCTAGCCCCTGACTCTTTAGTCAGGACAGTAAATCACGTCTGACACTGGGAACCAGTGGCATAGCGTGGGTTGCCTCTGCCCGGGGCTGCTCAGATAGGGGTGGGAGGGAGGGAAATGGATGGAGCACACATGCAACTGCCTATTGGCATCCACATCACCCAGGAGATCACCAACACAGAGATGAGAAAGAAGAGTTGTTCCATTGTCAGGAGAAGAGGTCACTTCCTGGTTTGCATGGAAAGGCTGTTTTCAACGGAGCCCAGTGACAGAATTGCACAGCTGTATTGAGGCAGCACCAGGTGTCGAAATTTTGTTCTTCCTAACAATTTTGCGCCTGGGGCAACAGCCCTGTGGCCTCCACCACACTATGGCACTTATGGCAACTTCCAGATAACCTGTTTATTGAGTATTCATCCTGATTCGTCTGGGGGGGGGGGGACCCGCTGTAGACTATGAGCCTTCACTCTGATTTGTTTGCAGGGAAGCTAGACAATGTCACATCAAAGCAGACGTCATTCCATGCTTTCCATCATCACTTTTCTCTTCGCAAAAACACCAGTCTTTGGATAGACTGGATGCATTGCACAAGAGCTCCAGATCAGCAATAACTGGACATGCCAGCTATCTTACCTTGAAGAACAAAGACAGTGACAGGAGCAAGTGAGGCGGTTAGGCTGGGATTGAGTTCCAGTCCCACAACATTGACCATGTTCTTCCTGCCTACTCAAGTCATGCCTCCATATCTCCACAGCGTTCTGACTTTGCCTTCGAAGCCGTAAATATGAGAGCAGGCAGATGGAACAAAACAGTCCTATGCGATGACATAAACAGAAGGTATTGATAAGGCTGTGAGGAGGCTGCTGCCACCATATTGCTCTTCACTATGAGAATCCCTGCTGGAGGAAAATCACATACACTTACACTAGAACAAAGTAGCATTTGGCATCCAACCAAATCTCAGTGGTACAGGGAAGACCAGATGGTGTGTACAAAATGAGACAGGGTTTGTTGTTGATTAGTTGCTAGACACAAGTTGTTGAAATGGATACGATACTTGCTTCCCTAGTGGGTTACTAATTATTTTGAGGGGGAGAATATATGAATTCCTAAGGTTGCAGGTCAAATACAGTGGTACCTTGGTTCTCAAACTTAATCCGTTCCGGAAGTCCGTTCCGAAACCAAAGCATTCCGAAACCAAGATACGTTTTCCCATAGAAAGTAATACAAAATGGATGAATCCATTCTAGACTTTTAAAAACAACCCCTAAAACAGCAATTTAACATGAATTTTACTTTCTAACAAGATCATTGATCCATAAAATGAAAGCAGTCATAAATGTACTTGTACTATAAAATAAATAAGACAGTATTGTAGATGATAAAAATTAAAATTTATTTATTTTTTCTTACCTGCACTGATGATAGTCATTGTTTGGATGGCGGGCTTTTATCCATTTCCGCAGTCACACAATCAATCAATCAATCAATCAGTAGCTGAACTGGGTTCCACACAGTCACAAAAACAAATTACAGTGGTGCCTCGCAAGACGAAATTAATTCGTTCCGCAAGTTTTTTCTTCTTGCGAGTTTTTCGTCTTGCGATGCACGGTTTCCCATAGGAATGCATTGAAAATCAATTAATGCGTTCCTATGGAAACCGCCTTCAGACCAGGTCCGGGGACAGTCTGTCCCCCGACCTCTTCTGAAGGCTGGGGGAGGCAAGGGCTTTTCTTCCCACCCCCAGCATTTTAAAAAACCCCGGGACAGCGGAGGACTTCTCCGCTGTCTGGGGCGATCTTAAAATGCTGGCGGGTGGCATTTTAAAATTGCCCGGGACAGCGGAGGACTTCTCCGCTGTCCGGGGCGATGTAAAAGCCCCTGGGAAGGCAGGCAGGGGGGACAAAGACTTTCGCCCCCCGCCCACCTTCAGAAGAGGTCCTGGACCTCTTCTGAAGGCGGGCGGGGGGCGAAGTCTTTGCCCCCCCCCCCGCCTGCCTTCAAAAGCCGTCCGGGACAGCGGAGAAACGCGCTGCCTTTCTCCGCTCTCCCGGGAAGGCAGGCAGAGGGGAACAAAGACTTTCGCCCCCCGTCCGCCTTCAGAAGAGGTCCAGGATCTCTTCTGAAGGCAGGCGGGGGGCGAAAGTCTTTGCTCCCCCCCCCGCCTGCCTTCAAAAGCCGTCCGCGATAGCGGGAAGCGCTTCCCTGCTATCCCGGACTGCTTTTAAAATGCTGGCGGTGGGGAGCAAAGCCTTTCGGCCCCCGCCGGCCTTCCTGGACCTCTTCTGAAGGCCGGGGGGGGGGGAAAGGCTTTGCTCCCCACCACCAGCATTTAAAAGAGGTCCCCGGAGATTTCCCTATGGGCTTTCTTCTTGCGAAGCAAGCCCATAGGGAAATTCGTCTTGCGAAGTGCCTCCGAAACAGAAAACCCTTTCGTCTTGCAGGTTTTCCGTCTTGCGAGGCATTCGTCTTGCGAGGTACCACTGTAACTGAAAAAGCCTCAAAAACAAAAACGCAAAATAAATAGCAAAAACAAAAGCGCCAAGCTTAATCCGTTCCGGAAATCTGTTTGACTTCTGAAATGTTTGAAAACCAAGGCACGGCTTCTGATTGGTGCAGGCGCCCCAGAAACAATATTCAATTGCCTCATCGGACGTTCAGCTTCTGAAAAAAGTTCGAACACTTAGTTCCGGGTTTTCGGTGTTTGGGAACCAAGGCATTTGAGAAGTAAGATAACACTGTAATAGGATGTCCCTTTTTTCATTGAAGAAATGTTGGAGGGTATGTAATAGCAGTAGTAGTAGTAACAATTTTTATATGCCCATCTGACTGGGTTACCCCAGCCACTCTAGGAGGCTCCCAACAAAATATTTAAAACACAGTAAAACACCAGCTATTAAATACTGTGAGGAAACTGCTCCAAGTAGGGTGAGATAATGTTGGGAAGGGAGAGATTTTGCTCTCTGCCACATAAAGAATACCCCCCCCTTGTGTGAATGGAGCAGTCAAGGGAATGAAAACTCCTAGCTGCTGCTCCATCATGTCATATTTGACCCTTGCATTCTCATTTTTCAGCCGAACACAACTGACAGCAGCCCTCTTATATGGAAGCCATAGCCAAGCCACTTAGACAAACAATGTAGAGTACTGCATCACTGTGACAAGATGAGTGCTCTGTTTACTGACTATGTATTGCAAAGCCTTCATAATTTGAAACATCCCAGCTGATGAAATTAGGGTCTTGGGAGCTTGGTTTGTCACCTGGCCAGACAGCGCTGTTCAAACGCCTGCATTAGATCCTATGTTCAAAAAGCCCAGTTTAACAGAGCAGTTACAAATGAGTCCGAGGGAGACAGCAGGTTTCAGACTCGATAGTAGACGTGGTGCTTTGCTCGGTGATTAATTTTGCTGGCTATGGGGGCAGGATCAGGACTTGTTCCTTCAGGGTCTGTCTTGCTGCGTTGCTTCTTGGTGGATATGAGTAGCGAGAGTGGATTCGGAGCCTGTACTCATGCTTCCAGATAAGGAATGCTAAACACAGAGGAAGGCAGAATTCTAGACAGGAAATCTGCAAAGAAAGAGATTGGGGGAGAAGAGTGATTAATCAAGGAAATGCTATACCAGAGAAGCAGATAATCTATAGGGGTTAAAGTAAATTCGTTTCTTTTTATATATAAAAACATTCTGCAAAAATTAATAGCCATTAAGGGCACCAGAATTCTGCTCTATGCTGATGTCAACCCAAAACCATGCAAAGAACTCATGTTTCATGAATCATAGGTCATTTATATTCCTAGCGGTTTTTCATCCATTATCTTAGGCAGAAAATACTGCTTTCACTGCAAGACCAGATATGGTATTTTGGATGCCTCGGGGAGGCAGTTGATAGGAACAAATATTTTAAAATTTGCAGCAAGCAAGTTTCAGAAGACCCTTTTTGGGGGAAATAATGATCAAATTGTGAAAAGGCACATAGTGGGTGCTATCCAACATTAGTCAAAAACTTACAAAATGAATTTGTAATAGGACAAATGTAAGAGTCTACACTTAGGCAGAAAGAACCAGTTGCACAGATATAAGATGGGGGATACCTGAATTGCCAGTAGTACTTGTGAAAAGGATCTAGGGGTCTTAGTAGACCATGAGCTTGACATA
Organism: Podarcis liolepis; assembly: GCF_965112155.1. Taxonomy (NCBI): domain Eukaryota; kingdom Metazoa; phylum Chordata; class Lepidosauria; order Squamata; family Lacertidae; genus Podarcis; species Podarcis liolepis. Next base: position 16,839,293 of record NC_139565.1, read on the forward strand.
TCTCAACAGTCTGATGCTGAACCAAAAAAGCTAATGCTATTCTAGGCTGCATCAACAGACGTCTAGGGTCCAGATCAAGGGAAGTATTAGTACCGCTCTATTCTGCCTTGGTCAGACCACACTGGGAATATTGTGTCCAATTCTGGGCACCACCATTTAAGAAAGATGTTGACAACCTGGAATGTGTGCAGAGGAGGGCAACCAAGATGATCAAGGGTCTTGAAACGATGTCTTATGAGGAGCTCTTGAAGGAACTGGGTATGTTTAGCCTGGAGGAGAGGAGACTGAGAAGAGATATGATAGCCATCTTCAAATATCTAAGGGGCTGTCACATGAAGGATGGGCATGGAGGCTCAGATCTGAACCGATTGATTCAAATTACAAGAAAGGAGATTCCGACTAAACCAGGAAATACTTTCTGACGGCAAGAGCTGTTCAACAGTGGAACAGATGCCTTCTTGAGGTGGTAGACTTTCCTTCCTTGGAGGTTTTTGAGCAGAGGTTGTGTGGTCAATTGTCAGGGATGCTTTAGTTGAGATTCTTGCATAGCAGAGGGTTGGACTCGATGACCCTTGGGGTGGGTCCCTTCCAATTCTACAATTCTATGTAAGGGAGAAAAATGGAAGGTCAGCAAAAGGTTGAGCCTCAAGTGCAACTATGAGAAAGAACTCTAGCAAGGAAAGGGAATACAATTCATGAAATGGGTCTCTAGGTAGAGTGGCAAATTAAGGGAGGCTTGACCTCCTTTATCTAAAGCATCTTAGATTTAAAGAAAGAAAACACATTCTGTAGCAATACAATAAATTCAAGCGAGTAAGCAAACAAGAAAGGAAGAGATGCAAAAGAAAGAGGTTGGAAAATTAGAAGGAACCATGTTAAGCTAAGGAACTTGCCAGAGGGAGATCATAATGATGGCTTGAATATATTCTTAGAAGAAAAATTAAAATCTTCTTGGGCCTTCCTGACCGTTGTGCCACAGAGACTGAGCAGGCAGAAATGAGCGAGGGCAAAAAAAGGCTGAATTTACCTAGAGGCATTTTAATTAAATTCCGCTGTGCTCAAGTCTATGAGGCAATTCTTCCCGCGACATGGAACGGTCACAAGTTTTGTTTGGAAAGGGGAAAGATTCGAATCCTGGATGTTCATTCAAAACATGTTACCGCAAAAAGGGGATATTAAAGGAGCAATTACTTAGGTAAAGGTAAAGGGCTCCCTGGACAGTTAAGTCCCATCAAAGGTGACTATGGGGTTGCGGCACTCATCTCGCTTTCAGGCCAAGGGAGCTGGGCTTTGTCTGCAGACAGCTTTCCAGGTCATGTGGCCAGCAGGACTAAACTGCTTCTGACACAACAGGACACTGTGACAGAAACCAGAGCACATGGAAACACCGTTTACCTTCCCCACCACAGTAGTACTTATTTATCTACTTGCACTGGTGTGCTTTCAAACTGCTAGGTTGGCAGGAGCTGGGACAGAGCAACAGGACCTCACTCTGTCATGGGGATTTGAACTGCCGACCTTCTGATCAGCAAGCCCAAGAGGCGTCCTTGGTAGCAATTACTTACCTGTGAGTAGCATAGGTGCTGCTTTGCAGATGGAGCTAGAGCTCTGTTGGCAGGATAACACTTATTATCGAAGAGACCTGGGAGGTCACCCAGATTTTCCTGAAAAATTCAGGCTAGATGGTTGACAAGCCTGATCCCATCGAGGAGAACTCATCACTTCTACTCCAAACACTCTTGCTGTTATGAAGTGCCTCCTAATCCTTAGCCATTATCTGCTTTCCATCCATATCCACACCTTGGCTTTAGTCCTGCCCTCTGGAGCATCTATGAAAAATTCTGCTGCATCTTCTTTTTGACAGTCAGATATCTAAAAACTGCTGCTCATTAGTGCCACCAGAAGTCCTCTGACATTCTGGTAGAAAGCTTTGTGCTCATAGCTGTCTCACTATCAATTCTTTCCTTTCAAATTCAGAAGGTAGCCATGTTTATCCATCAATCCATGGTAAGGCAACATGTTTTTCAGGCAAGGAAAACGTCACAAAATAGCGTGCAAACTTTCAGATGCTCCAGAATTCTTCACCAGGCTAGATATTAAACAATGCTGGGAGTGGGTTCTGGGTGAGGAGGTTGGCTGTGATTTCGCCACTGAAGAAGTACAACAACTGTACAATATCCTAAATAACATCTTTGAGCAGGGAACCATTTGTATCCCATGAGGAGCAATTAGTACTTTCCTCTCTTGCAGCAGGAAGGAAGCAATCATCGTTTCCATTCCCCCGGCTCCTGTTAGTTATGTTATTTGGATATCATGGATATCACATCAAGATTTATCACGGGAAAAGCTGGAACAATCCAAGCAAAATTTGTTCAAGCAAGACAAAGGAGTTGGCTGAAACAGGAAGAATCTTAGTTCTTTTGGCACTATGCTTCATGGGAAAATATACACTGTCCATTTCAGCTAAAAGTAACAGCAGGTGTATTGCTATAGTCCTTAGGGATACACGGAACATAAACAGCTTAAGAAGCACCTGTTGGGTCAGGCCCATGGCCCATCAAGTCCCAATGAAGTTTTCACAGAATCAGAGAACTGTAGAGTTGAAAGGGACCCTGAGGGCCATCCAGTCTCACCCCTTGCAATACAGAGATATTTTGCCCAATGTGGGGATTGAACCCACAACTCAGATTAAGAGGCTCATGCCCTGTGCTTGTTGCTGGGGGGGGGGTCACTAATTTTTGGGAAAGTGCTGACACCAGACAGTGGTGCAGCTAATGTCAGACTATGAGGTTCTGACAGGGGTCTTCTTGAAACAGCCACAATTAACATTTTTCTTCCCTGACCATCATCAAATTTTTTTAAAAAATTATTTGGTTTTTCAAATTAAAGTTTTACAATCACATACCCAACATACATCATAAAAACAAGACTCCAAAGAATCTCCTGGATTTCCCTCCTCCCCTTTGTGGGTCCTATTGTTACTCATTTCCTCCTGCATCTTTTTATAATAATCCAAATCTTTTACATCTCCATTATATCCAAAATTCACCATTAAACTATAAGTGTTATTCCAATCCTGCTAGTGATTCTAACTGTTTACAATTATTTTTTAAGATAAATTATAAATTTCCCCCATCCCTTATTTAAGTTTTGGTCTTTCTGGTTTCTGATTCTTCCAGTGAGTTTTGCCATTTTGGCATAATCCATCCACTTGATCTGCCATTTTTCTCTGGTAGGGACTTTATCTTCTTTCCATCTCTGGGCCAATAACATCTGTGCAGATGTGGTCACATACATAAATAATATTTTCTGCTCCATTGGGATTTTGGCACCACATGTCTTGTCTACATCTCAAATAAAAAGATAGCGAGATACAGTGGTATCTTGGTTTTCAAACTTAATCAGTTCCTGTCATGGACATGGCTTCCCACAGTCAAGATGAGCAGGATGAGTGAGGGGGCAGTCAGTCAGAAGAGGAAGAAATAGACCTGCCTCTTTCTCAGTGAGCTGAAGGCAGTGGGCTAAAAAAACCCAACCCTTTCAGGAGGAGGAGAGACTGTACTTTATCAGCACAGCAAGAGTGGACTGGACAGTGGCCCATTCTCTGAGGAGCAACTGTTAGTCACCTTATGGGGAGGGAAAACTCTTTGTCAGAGGAGGAGGTCGGAGTTGACCCCAAGAGTCTGAGGGCGTGCAGACAAACAAAGGTTAAGAAAAGGTGTCAATCAAAGAAGAAGGGGGTGGGGATTTTGTGTTTCCTGTTGGTGGTGTACTTTGAGCTCAGATGCCTCAACTTCATTGTGATAATACAGCCGCTAATATTAACTCTGAGGTTAATTACTGTGTATTATAAATCTTCTTGTAAATACAACTACTGAGTGCTGATTACCTAAGCCGGCAGGATGTCAGTTCGGGAAGTCTGTTCCAAAACCAAAGTGTTCCAAAACCAAGGTGCGCTTTCCCATAGAAAGTAATGCAAAATGGATTATTCCATTCCTGACTTTTAAAAATAACCCCTAAAACAGCAATTTAACATGAATTTTACTATCTAATGAGACCATTGATCCATAAAATGAAAGCAATAAACAATGTACTGCAGTCACACAATCAGTCCATCAGTGGCTGAACTGGGTTCCACACAGTCAGTCTCTCTCTCTCTCTCTCTCTCTCTCACACACACACACACACACACAACCGCAAAAGCAAAAAGGCAAAATAGCAAAAACAGACAGACCTCAGCCAAACACTCAAAACGGAAGTGTGGCACTCAAATTGGAAGGGTAACACTCAAAACGGAGCATGTTCGGCTTCCGAAAAATGTTCTTAAACCAGGACACTTACTTCTGGGTTTGCAGTGCTTGTGTTCCACGTTGTTTGAGTACGAAGGCATTTGAGAACCATGGTATCATTGTAATTCTACTGGTCTCTGTAGCTCAGTATGGGGTGAAGACAGGCCTTGTGTGAATCATTAAATCAGAACTTTCCAAACTTTTCATGTTTCATTTCTTTCAAGATATACATTATTTAGTGCCACAGTAATTCAGATTTACTATCAAACTGGAGGTTCAACTAACCTGCTTGGCAGGGGGTTGGACTCGATGGCCCTTGTGGTCTCTTCCACCTCTATGATTCTATGATTCCATTTCCAGCCCCGGAAGGAGCAAGTGAGTGTTTGCACGACACACCTATACAGGTGTCTCAACACACAGTTTGGAAAACTCTGCATTAAATAAAGTCTGGACCCAGCATCACAGGGGAGAAACTGGTGACCTTCAAGAGAGCCGAGGCAATGTGGGTGACCCCAGCCCTCTCACGCCAAGTTTTGAGTTAGCTGCAGAAGAAATCCTACTTACATTTTTAACATTATGAAGTTTCTCTGTAGAAAGGTAATTTAACACACACAACCAAAACCTATGTTTTCTACCTCCCTAAAACCCACTTCAGCTACTCCAACCCCTACCCCTAAATATCAATCTAAAAATATACAAGGCTACGGGAAGCATCAAATAAAAAGATGAATGAAAATGTGTAAATAGCAAAAACAAAATATAAATCCTCTTCTCCTTTCTCACACACGCACGGACACACACACTCTTACACTGCTCCTACCACTCCTGACTCCTGGACTGGACACCTCTGGTTTGTGACTTTTAAGCCAGAATTCAAAAAGATGTCACAAAGGAGGGCAGGTCACTGTTACCTTGACAATCCACCTACCTTGGCATTGCTCCTCAGCCTTCAAAGTTCTTCAGAACTTTGAGGCACCTGATAGTCTGTCCGAAACATCTTGTTGAAACACCTCTATGTCTTGCCAAATGCGAGGTGGTTCTTTGTGTGAGATTCAGAAGCAATACAAACACAAGTGACTGAGAAAATTAAAGATTTTATTCTAAACAGCAAGCATTATATACATTACCAAGCAAGCACTTCGATCTGCCACTGGGAAGCCCTCAAGAAGTGGTGAAGTGACCCCCCAGGTTGTACGACCCCCTGACCATGAGTTTGTACACGCACATCTGAGGTATGCCTCAAAATCATCTAATTTATAGATTATTGATATCTAGCCTGTATGGCTTGCCCAACTGCCTACATGCAGATTATTCATTAGCTAGCCCCCTCTTCCAATACCCCACGTTCCTCCAAACAATGTCTAACATCAAAGAAGGTCAGAAGGTACCCTGCATTATCGCTTCTTCCTTCCACCAGATTATACATTAAAGGTTGCTCTCAGCTATCATAGAGTAGAACAACAGATAGTGGGGAAGTAAACAGAAGCAGGAAGAGAAGACCATGTCAGATCACTTATCTCCTTGAAATACAATTGTCTTCTGGATAAATTGCCCCTACACTTGGTTCATATTCATATCTCCATTTCAGATTATCCTGATTTTTAAGAGAACCACCCCTCCTTTTAAATCTCCTTTTAAATACAGTATGAAATGCATTTCGATAACACAGCATTAGGCAATTTGCTTTACAAGCAGGAGGTCCCAGGTTTAATCCCTATCATCTCTGGGTAGGGACATTTTTTTTCCTTCTAAAAATAAAATAAAATAGGGATACTCTCCTTTTGACTCAAGAAAATCACAATTTTTATAATTCAAAACAGGGGAAATAAATACAGTAAATGGACCAAAGTACAAAGATTCACAAAATGTTTAGGGGTGTGCATACCCCTGTGTTTCCCCAGAAAAAAAGCATTGCTTCTATGATTCTGTTGTTTTGATGGGGTGAAGTTAAGACACTGGAATCAGCAGGAATCGTCCAAACATTATTCAGCTATGAAAAGCTCTTGTTTGGAAATTTGCTGAAATATTTCTGTTAAGGAATTATCATTTTCTTCCATATCAATAACCTTTATTTATTGATGTGGAACATTTTTAAATCCTGCCTGTGAGCATAAAATATCCAAGGCAGCTAATCTTGCCAACACTGAGCCATCAAGATCTTCAGTGCTGTTGAATATTGTATTGGAAGGCAGTCCTGTTGAGGGAAGTTTTTTATGGCAGTTGTTTTTCATTGTGCTTTTAATACAAGGTGTGATCAGAAAGTTTGGAGAATGGTCACAGAAATCGGACAGCAAGAAATATTTGAACATACATACCTTACAGGCCTTCAAAGTAGCCCCCCTCGGATACAATGCACCGTTGACAACGTTTGTAGAACTGTTGGAAACTTCTGGAAAAGTCATCTTCTCGTACTGCTGTCAGTTCCCTCATCACAGTAGCTTGGACGTGTGAAATGTTGGAAAATCTGTGCCCTTTCACTGCAGATTTCAGTTTGGGGGGGGGGAAGAAATGCGGTGGGGCCGGATCACGAGAATATGGAGGGTGGGTGTGATGGCCTGGGAATCAGATTCGGATGCTGAACCTGAGGAATCCCAGCCTGCACAGGAGTCCCCGCCTCCAGAACCAGCTGAGCCGGGGCTGGGGCTTGAACCTGAAGGGTCCTCACCTGTGCTGGATCCTCAGGTGCAGGCATCAGCTGAGTCTGCTCTGGCTCCGGAGGTGATCGAGGACCCATTGCCTGCAGGTGCTCCACTCTCTTTTTTGTGATAAAAAAAAAAACCAATAAATTTTTTATTGGTTTTTCAACATTTATATAAACGCAAACAATGCACAATACAAACAAACAAACAAACACATAAACACACAAGTATAATTTCAATTCTTTTTTTTCTTAAACCCTACTTCACCGACTTCCCCGTACCTCCCCTTTCTGCATCCCTATTCCCAAATTTATTTCAGCAAATCCTCCCCCTTAAATTTATCTAATTTTCCCTTGTTCTTCTCTTTTACTTAATCTTTTACAGCTGTAATCCCCTTTTTTCTATAACCTCAACATTTTAGCACTCATTAATTTTACAATATTTCTTAAGATAATTTTAAAATTTCTTCCAATCTTCTTCCGCCGTCTCTTTCCCTTGGTCTCGGATTCTGCCAGTCATTTCGGCCAGTCCTATATAGTCTATCACCTTCATCTGCCATTCTTCCAGAGTGGGTAGATCCTGTGTCTTCCAATACTTTGCGATGAGAATTCTTGCTGCTGTAGTAGCATACATAAAAAAGGTCCTATCTTCCTTTAACACCAATTGGCCGACAATGCCCAAGAGAAAGGCCTCTGGTTTCTTGGGAAAAGTACATTTAAGTACCTTTTTCATTTCATTATATATCGTCTCCCAGAAAGCCTTAATCTTTGGGCACGTCCACCAAAGGTGGTAAAAAGTACCTTCAGTTTCGTTACATTTCCAGCATTTATTATCGGGCAAGTGATAGATTTTTGCAAGCTTGACTGGGGTCATGTACCACCTGTAAATCATTTTCATAATATTCTCTCTTAAGGCATTACATGCCGTAAATTTTATACCGGTGGTCCACAACTGTTCCCAGTCAGCAAACATAATATTATGACCAATGTCTTGTGCCCACTTAATCATGACTGATTTAACAGTTTCATCTTGTGTATTCCATTTCAGCAACAAATTATACATTCTTGACAAATTCTTAGTATTGGGTTCTAACAGTTCTGTTTCTAATTTTGATTTTTCCACCTGGAAGCCAATTTTCCTGTCCTGTTTACACAACTCCATTATTTGATAATAATGGAGCCAATCTCGTACTTTGGACTTCAATTTCTCATAACTCTGTAATTTCAGTTTTTGACCTTCTTGTTCCAGAATTTCCCAATATTTTGGCCATTTGGCCTCCATGTTGAGCTTTTTCACAGCTTTAGCCTCCATTGGCGACAACCACCTTGGGGTTTTGTTTTCCAACAAATCTTTATATCTAATCCAAACATTATATAATGCTTTCCTCACAATATGATTTTTAAAAACTTTATGAGCTTTCACCTTGTCATACCATATATATGCATGCCATCCGAAAACATTATTAAACCCTTCCAAGTCTAAAATGTCTGTATTCTCAAGAAGTAGCCAATCTTTCAACCAGCAGAAAGCTGCTGATTCATAGTACAGTTTTAAGTCCGGCAGGGCGAATCCCCCTCTTTCCTTTACATCAGTTAAAATCTTAAATTTTATTCTGGGTTTTTTGCCCTGCCAGACAAATTTCGAAATATCTTTCTGCCACCTCTTGAAACAGTCCATCTTATCAATAATTTGCAATGCTTGAAATAGAAATAACATTCTAGGCAATACATTCATCTTAATGACAGCAATTCGACCTAACAAGGAAAGCTTCAAATTTGACCATATTTCTAGATCCTTTTTAACTTCTGCCCAGCATTTCTCATAATTATCTTTAAATAGATTCACGTTCTTAGATGTCATGTTAATCCCCAAGTATTTCACTTTCTTGACCACAGGTAAACCTGTTTCATTCTGGAACCTCTCCCTTTCTATACCTGTTAAGTTTTTCTCCAATACTTTAGTTTTTTGTTTATTCAGTTTAAAACCTGCAACTTGACCAAATTCTTGAATTAATTCAAGTACCCTTTTTGTACTAGTGTCTGACTCTTGTAAAGTAAGTACCAAGTCATCTGCAAAGGCCCTCAGTTTGTACTGTTTAGCTCCGACCTGTACCCCCTTAACCAGCTGGTCCCTTCTGATCATGTTTAGCAGAACCTCCAGGACTGATATAAAAAGTAATGGGGATATTGGGCACCCCTGTCGTGTCCCTTTTTCAATTTTAAATCCTTCTGTAACCACATTATTTACAATTAGCTTTGCCTTTTGTTCAGAATATATTGCACCCATACCATTCTCAAATCCTTGGCCTACCCCCATCCCATGTAGATTCTTCTTCATAAAACTCCAAGAAATGTTGTCAAAAGCTTTCTCCGCATCCACAAATATCAATACTGCTTTAGTATTTATATTCACCTCTAATAATTCCAAAATGTCAATAATATTCCTCACATTATTTGACAAATGTCTTCCTGGGAGAAAGCCTGCTTGGTCCTTATGAATCTCTTCCATCAGTACTTTTTTCAATCTTTTTGCCAAAATGTCTGCAAAAATTTTGTAATCCACATTAAGTAATGATATAGGGCGGTAGTTCTTGAGCTGAGTCTTTTCAGTCTCTGTTTTCGGTATGAGTGTAATATACGCTTCTTTCCACGATTCTGGCGCCTTTTCCCCCTCTAAAATTTCATTACAAACTTCCTTCAGAGGTTGTAACAACCACTCCGCAGGTGCTCCACTCTCAGCCCCATCAGGGGAAGAGGAGGTTGCCTCTGGGTCCGGTAACCCTCCATCCTCTCCTGAGCTGCAGAGGCTCAGGGCAGAGAGGCGGAGGGAACTAAGTTCCTGCAGGAGGAGTGGTCACCTCCAGGCCAGGAGAGGTGAGTCACCTGTGGACCGGGGCCGCCCTATGCCTCGGGGCAGATAAAAGCCAGCCAGCCCAGTCCCAGGTTGTGGGAGCAACATTGTTGGTAGCCTGTTCCTGCCTGCACCCTGTCCTGCTCTTCTGCCAGAGTTCCTGACCTCACCCAACTCCCTGCCTTGGACCCCGCTTCAGCCTTGACGGACAGCCTCCATACCACACCCTTGACCTCAGACTGGACTCGGACTACACCACACGGTAACCCCCTGGGACCAGCACAGTGGGACAACTCAGTAACCTCAGTAACGATTTCACGTGGAATGTGCAATTCTTCCACCACCGTTCAGGCCGACAAATGCCAATCCCACATCAATAACTCATCATCTCTGTCGACATTTGCCACTGTTCTGCTCGTTGATGGTTTGCCAGACTGAGGGTCATCTTCGATGGTTTGCCACCCTTCAGAGAAACGCTCAAACCACTCATACGCTGTCTTTCGAGTTACAGCTTCATCTCCGTACACAACTGTCAGCATTTTGTGGGTTTCTGATGCCGATTTACCCAGTTTGAAACAGAATTTCATATTGACTCTCTGCTCCATTTTTAATCACAACGCACTGCACTATTAACAGCTACAAAATGCTATTGCATGAACGTAGACCTGTCAACAAATGCCAAGACACATGGACATATGTTAGCTAAGATACGGGCGAACGCCTCCCTCGTGTCTCTGCGAATCTGGCAGTTCCCATTATCACATACAGCAGTGATTCACCCTACTTTCCAGTCACACCTTATATTTTGTTGGGAGCTGCGGCCACCCGGTCAGATGAGCACCATATAAATAATAAAATTATTATTATTATTATTACCCAGGAAAGAGGAAACGGCAGGCAGAAATAGGGGTATGTAGCTAATCCACAAATAGGGTAGATTCTTGAATTCCTTGAGCCCTTGAGATTTTGCCATGTGATGCCAATAAAGGTTTGATGATAATGATGATGATTTTGCCCTTTGAACTGGAGTAAATCACTGTCCCCTGTATTATAAAGCAGTTTTCATGCTCTGTGATATAAAGGGTGATTGATTAGCTACTGCACTGTAACTGCTTCCTTTGGTTGCTGTAATGAAGATGTTTCAATCCTTTTAAAATAGCATATTATATTTGATTTTATTGCCATTGCTTCTGACAGCCTGCAATAATCTTTTTTAAAAAATATAAAGACATGTTGCGGGTGCAGCCTGTTCATTGGCACGCCTGTCTTCTGCTGATGTCCGAAATGTGAAGCCAGGAGACTGTCTGTCTCGTATAATTGCATTGCAAGCAAGTGGAAGTCATAAGGTTGGGGTCACTTTTCCTGGTGATGCTTAGCAATGCAAACAGGAGTGCCCTCCACAATTTATTTATATATTGGTACAAATGTATTGATTGAAAAGAGGGTGAAAGTTTGTTTTTTTTCCTCAATTGGAAAACAGTGTGAAGCTACTTTCCAAAATGTATAAGTTGTTGCTAGGATGGCATACTAAAGATGAAGAAGTTAAATCAGTGATGATACAATGGGCATAAGATATTGGGCAATAGTATTCAGTTTTCATCTGGGGAAAAGTTATGGAGGGAGGATTTAAAATTTACTGCATGCTGTGCATTGAATAAAAACTATATGAAAATGATGTATCGTTGGTATTTAACACCTATAAAATTAGCAAAAATGTATAGCACTGCTTCAAATGTATGTTGGAAGTGTAAGGAAAAGGAAGGCACATTCTACTATATGTGGTGGACATGCAAAATAACAAAGGCATTCTGGGAAATGATATATAATGAGTTGAAAAAAAAGAAGTTTAAAATAACGTTATGAAAAAACCAGAAGCTTTTTTACTAGGAAATTTAGATGCAGAAATACCAAAGGGAGGAGAAAAGATTGTTTATGTATGTGACGACAGCAGCGCGGGTACTACCGGCCCAGAGATGGAAAGAAAATAAAGTCCCGACCAGAGACGAATGGTTGATAAAGTTGATGGACTACGCCGAAATGGTGAAAATGACTGGGAAAATCAGAAACCAAGAAGATGGAAACTTTAATAATGTTGACGATTATGATTCTTGTTTGAATACAAATGTATGTTGTAAAATTGATTTTTTTAAATTAAAAAAGGGGGGGAGTATCCCCCCCCCCCAGCTAGAGTGAAGGCAGTTCTCATTTCATCACATAGCCAATTCTGATTAGCTGTGTGTGATGCCTTATTTTCTGGGATTACCTATGTCACAATTTGTAGAAAACAGAGATAGTACTGATATGGTTAAAATGCTTCCACTTCAGTGCAAGAGAGGGCAGGATCAAAATAACTGTTCTTTTAGAAAATGCCGCCCAAACCAAAGCACTACTTTCAAGCCAACTTTTTCTAGACCTGGTTCAGACATGACACTAAACCACAGTTTAGCATTGCGTTTCTCATTCCCCTCTCCTTTGGCATGACCCCAAAGGAGAGAATGGAAGGATCCACTTCTGTTTCCAGAGCTCAAAGGGAAGCCAAGTTTTGCACATGGTTTTGGGCCATGTGCAGAGTTCCAATGGAATCAAGCTTCTCAGTAGCACCTGTGCCCACAACCTCATTTGTGGTTTACACTTGGGGGGAATCTAATATATACGTATATAAAAAGCATAATTTTATCGGTATGCCACCTTTGCGCAGGTCAAACCATGCTCAAGGCATCATATGACATGAAAAGAATACATAACTACAGCATAACATCCGCGACCAGAAAGAAGAGGAATATCAAGAAGACTGGAAGAAATTTAAAGACTATTTGAATAGAGATTGCAACATTGAAAATTAGAAGTTACCTGAAAGTATCAATTAGGCCTAGGATTAAATTAGGATTTAATTATTAAATGAGATTTAGAAAGTTAAGAAACTTGACTATAATTGGAATATTGTTTTTGAATAATGATATTGGAAAACTGCTACATTTAGTTACAAGGAAATTCAGATGGGAGGGACTGGAGTAAGTCAAGTAATATGTTTATGAGGCTGGAAGTTTAATCAATTATTAATTTGTATTGTGTTTGCGTACTTGTTGTTATATCTTTTGTTGTTATTTGCTTTATTTGTTTTATTTTTTTCCTATTCTTTCTTTATTGGTTTTTTAGTATGTGTTATATTTGTAAGAAACCTAATAAACATTATTGGGGGAAAAACACATAACTACAGCATAACAAAAGCAGTCATAAACCATAAATCAGACATTAACAAATACAAAACCAAACTGAACAATTCCCACATAAATCACAACAAAATGTAAAATAAAGATACAGAAAACCAACAGCAACATCTCTCACCCCCCCAAAAAAAACCCCCAATATTCCCACTCAAGAGTCTGTTCAGCAGCCTCAGCTTTTGTAGCTGGAGTCAGTCAAGGCCCCACCTTGCCAGGCCAGGTAGGACAAGGCCCACAAGGAAGGTAACAAGTCTTCCAGGATTTGCAGCCAATATTGAGGCATGTGTCAGAGCAATCATTTGGATGCTACTTTAATTTATGACAGCTTTCAAAACACAGGTGGCCATTTCATGCAGTAGCTTAATGCATGGAGGAGCCAAGTGCATGCAGTGGTTTGTGCAATGTTCTTCACCGGAGGCCTTCTTAAAAAACCAGGACCGTCATATTACAGTCATAGTGTACGCACCAAACCTGCATCTAAGCATGGAAATGTTTCCAAATTTTAATTCAGTTTTTAAAAAATGAATGTGTATTTTAAAACTATGTCTAAAGCCGCCGCCTTCTTCTTCTTCAATCACTCGTAACCGAGTAAGATTGTCTTCCATGAACACGGTCTTAACAGTGAGTCCATAAGTGACTGTGGAGGCCAATTCTGGATCCACACGTCCTTCCACAGTGGGGACATAGGTTTCCGGGTGGGTGTTGATCGTGGTGAGGGTTTGTCAAGTGTGCCTTCCTCTTAGCACGTTTCTTGTCCTGAGTTCGAGTGCCTTCAAAGCCCATGACACCTTTGGTCTAGGCCGTTCTCCAATTGGAGAAGAAGAAGAAGAAGAAGAAGAAGAAGAAGAAGAAGAAGAAGAAGAAGAAGAGTTTGGATTTGATATCCTGCTTTATCACTACCCGAAGGAGTCTCAAAGCGGCTAACAATCTCCTTTCCCTTCCTCCCCCACAACAAACACTCTGTGAGGTGAGTGGGGCTGAGAGACTACAGAGAAGTGTGACTGGCCCAAGGTCACCCAGCAGCTGCATGTGGAGGAGCGGGGAAGCGAACCCGGTTCCCCCGATTACGAGACTACTGCTCTTAACCACTACACCACACTGGCTCTCACAGGCCAGTGTTTCACAATTGTTGGTGTTTATCCCACAATTGTTTTTTAAGATTTGCCTTGAGAGAGTCTTTAAACCTCTTTCGTTGACCACCAGCATTACGCTTTCCATTTTTAAGTTCGGAATAGAGTAGTTGCTTTGGAAGACGATAATCAGGCATCCACACAACATGACCAGTCCAACGAAGTTGATGTTGAAGAATCACTGCTTCGACATTGGTGATCTTTGCTTCTTCCAGTACACTGGCATAAGTTCGCCTACCATGTTACCAAAGTTTCTCCATTTTGGATTCTTTGGTGTGCATCTTTGGACTACCAGAGTTGAGCCTTGTTCTGTTGCCCAAAGCCAATGCGGCAACTTTCAGTCAATGGAAACCCTTTGACTTTTTGCCTTTCCATTCTGACTTGAGAGCCAGTGTGGTGTAGTGGTTAAGAGCGGTAGTCACGTAATCTGGGGAACCGGGTTCGCGTCTCCGCTCCTCCACATGCAGCTGCTGGGTGACCTTGGGCCAGTCACACTTCTTTGAAGTCTCTCAGCCCCACTCACCTCACAGAGTGTTTGTTGTGGGGGAGGAAGGGAAAGGAGATTGTTAGCCGCTTTGAGACTCCTTAAAGGGAGTGAAAGGCGGGATATCAAATCCAAACTCTTCTTCTTCTTCTTCTACTGGGGAATGTAATTCTCGTGAGTTTATTGGTCCCTTTTGTGATGCCACTGGATGACTATGGAATGGGCAATTTGGAAGAAAGCCCTGGGTAGTAAATATATTGGGTGATTTAAGAAGCTAAACTATCATAACAGAAATTATGGTTGTACCACAGGGGATATATTATTTCTGGTTTCCTGGCCAGCTAGTATAAAATACAAAATACATTTCTGTTTTTCTATCGGTTCATAGTTGCTCTGTCAGGCAAGCCTTTGGCTTTTAACAACGCACATGTGATTAGGCAGATAAAGAGATCATGAGGCAGAAAATAGATCTTAACAGCTGATTCCAGATACTCATAAGTGTGTTTAATAACCTATCATTTGATATCCCATGGTTATAGCAGCCATTAGCTTGACACTCTGGGATTATTTAAGAAATTGCCGTTATTAAAAACGGGCAACTGAAAAGTGAGACATATTTATCTCTTAGTTTTACGCACAAGCAATTAATTGGTCTAAATTATACTTGGTTCTAATGCTGGGGCTTATTTATAGTGTAGCTGAGGATTTATTGCTCTGCTCTGCTTCCTGGAACATATCACTGGCCAAGTTTGGGCATTCTGTGTGATTATTATAGCTATTTTGCAAAATGGTGAGGGAGAGAGGAGTGTCCGGAGCTCTAGGAGGTTTTATTTCATTACATTTTAGATTTATAACATGTTTTAACCACATAGGCTAAGAGTGGCTAACAACCTTATAAAGAAAACTAAAGCTATTTTTTGTTTAAATCCCACTAAAATAACGCTTACTTGTCCTCAGCCAGTAAGGTCTATTTCACACAGTTGGATTATTCGTACAATAAATGTGGACCACACATCTTTCACTGAGTTTATATTGCATCCCAGCACACAACTGCAGTATTCCTCTGCTCCTTGAGTAGCCAACATGGTACCCTCCATATGCTTTGGACTACAACTCCCATCATCCTGGCCATTGACCATGCTGGCTGAGACTTCTGGAGAACATCACATTGACTTCCTCTACTCTACTTCCACACTGTTTTTTTGTTTTATTTTATTTTAATTAGATATCGCCCTATACCAGGAGGTCTCAGGGCTGTTCACAGAAAAGATCACAATATATAAAATCAAAATAAGAATAATAACCCAATAACACCCCCCCCCACACACACAAAAAGAGCCACATTTTAAAAGGGTATAGGATGTCAATCAGATCAATCAAAGGATTGGTTAAAAAGGAACATTTTTGCCTGGTGCCTAAAGGTGTATAGTGAAGGCGCCAGGCGAACTTCCCTGGGGAGAGCATTCGACAGACGGGGCGGGGGCAATGCAGAGAAGGCCTCTTCTCATGTTGCCACCCTGTGGACCTCTCAAGGAGGAGGCACACGAAGGAGGGCCTCAGAAGATGATCTCAGGGTCTGGGTAGGTTCATATGGAAAGAGGTGGTCCTTGAGGTATTGTGGTCCTGAGCCATTTAAGGCTTTATAGGTCAAAACCAGCACTTTCAATTGGGCCTGGAAATTAATTGGTAGCCAGTGCTGTCGGACCAGGATCAGTGTAATATGCTCAAACCAACATGGCCACTGAATTCTGCACTAGCTGAAGTTTCCAACTGTCTTCAGAGGCATATAACACATTGCAGCAATCTAACCTTGAAGTTACCAGAGCATAGACAACAGTAGTTAGGCTATTCCTGTCCAAATAGGGGCGTAGCTGGGCCACCAGTCGAAGCTGATGGAAGCTACTCTGGGCCACTGAGGCCACAATTGAATATAGTTCTGCCAATGTCACATGCCCATCTTGCAAAAATCTCCAATGGTCACAGAATGGCCTAGTGGTTGTATAGTTCATGGCACTTGAATGAGGCCTAATGTAGTATATTTGTGGGATACAGGTTTGCAAAGATGGTTACTGATATTTAATCCTGAACCCTGCTAGTCATTGACTGGCTCCACTTTGGTTGGTTTGTCTTTCCAAATCCGCCTCTGGAAATGGTCTGTGGCTTGCTTGTGACCAACAAACTAGACTATGAAACCATGGTTTGAAGGCAGCTTATGAATCTTGGCTTGTGTTAACCGCAATGTCATGTCACATGCCAACACACTATCCTGGCTTAATCTTAGTTTCATAGAATTGTAGAGTTGAAAAGGACCACGTACTGCAGAAATTTTTCACCCAAGGTGGGGCTCGATTCCATGAGCCTGAGATTAAAAGTCTTATGGGCTACTGAAGGAGCTAATCTTATTTTTGTGCCCTGTCTCACCTGGGTATAGAACATGGTATGGTTACTTTCCTTGTGTATAAAACTCTTGCTTGGTTTGTTCCACCAACCATGGTTTAAAACAAAGCTTAGCATTATGTGAAAACACAACCACTATGGCGTCTGCTCTCTTCTCCACTTCTAAATATGTCTCAAAGTGTTTGAGCAGTGGAGTGTTCAACTTTGTTGAAAGTTCTCTGGCTAAGTAACTGGCAGTCAAAGTGTCACATTTAGTGTGCCGACAACACGAACAAGAATTATGCTGCAGTATATTTTTATTTCCTTCTAGCCCGTAATGATGTCTCATTATAATTTTACTTCCATGCATCGTGTTAAATAAGCGAAAATTAATTTGCTCTTAATGCCGTTTTTAATAATGTCACATAACCAGTCCACTATAGCTCCTCAATCACTGGGACAAAGTGCATTGGGCCAAATGTGATCCAGCGAGCAATGTTTTACCATGCAATTTTCCTGATCCAAATAAAATCATTTCTGAAAAATACAGGCTGTTCACATGTCCCAGTTTTTTAGAAAGAAAAGTTGTGATTTTGCTGTTGCTTTTGAACCTTTCTTCATAGAAAGATGAGGGTAGCAACACTCTAATTCTAGTGTTATATACAGTGGTACCTTGGGTTACATACGCTTCAGGTTACATACGCTTCAGGTTACAGACTCCGCTAACCCAGAAATAGTGCTTCAGGTTAAGAACTTTGCTTCAGGATAAGAACAGAAATCTTGCTTCAGCGGCGCAGCAGCAGCAGGAGGCCCCATTAGCTAAAGTGGTGCTTCAGGTTAAGAACAGTTTCAGGTTAAGAACGGACCTCTGGAATGAATTAAGTACTTAGCCCGAGGTACCACTGTATCAGTATATGTTCTAATTGGGATTGATGATATACTTTTAACCTGTTTTGACTCTTATGGGTTTATCTGACTGTACTCTGCTTTTTCCTTTAAAGTGGCATATAAATTAAATAACAACACCAAATCAAGATATGGTGCAAAGGGAAGGAGCAGCGTGTGACTGTACCGATCACGGTAATAAGACTACAACTCCTGAGTGTTAGTTATATAAGGAGACATGGGACACAGGTGGCGCTGTGGTCTAAACCACTGAGTCTCTTGGGCTTGCCGATCGGAAGGTCGGTGGTTCGAATCCGCATGACGGGGTGAGCTCCCGTTGCACTGTCCCAGCTGCTGCTAATCTAGCAGTTGAAAGCACACCGGTGCAAGTAGATAAAAGAGGTACCACGGTGGCGGGAAGGTAAGCGGTGTTTCTGGGCGTTCTGGTTTCCATCACGGTGTTCAGTTGTGCCAGAAGCAGTTTAGTCCTGCTGGCCACATAACCCAGAAAGCTGTCTGTGGACAAACGCCGGCTCCCTCGGCCTGAAAGCGAGATGAGCACCACACCCCATAGTTGAATTTGATTGGACTTCACCATCCAGGGGTCCTGGACTCTGGGGTGCAGTGCTCATCTCACTTTACTGGCCGAGGGAGCTGGCATTTGTCTGCAGTTTTTCCGTGTCATGTGGCCAGAATGACTAAGCCGCTTCTGGCGAAATCAGAGCAGTGCATGGAAACGCCGTTTACCTTCCCGCCAGAGCGGTACTTATTTATCTACTTGCACTTTTGGGTGTGCTTTCGTAAGCATTACTTACTTTTGAGAAAATATGCATAGGATTGTACTGTAAGTGTGCCTACCTGTTGGATTGTATATATGGAGTTGTATCAAACTTAATTATACTGAGTGCTTTTTTCTGGGGGGTACGCAGGGGTACACACTGTCGAAAATCAAGCCTATATCGGGCAATTCTCCCAGGCACCCGGCTTGGTCTCCTGTTGACCTCCCTGGCTGCATTCCCCAGCAAGATCCAGGCTAGGTCACGATAGGCGATTCTTCCCAAACGTGGGAAGAACACACCCCCTCCCTCCTGCTCCCCCGGCAGGGAAAAGGAGATAGACAGAAACGTATTTACATGCTTTTATTTCTGTCTTTGCAGCATTACAGAAAACATGTCTGTACTCTTCAAACTCCAGCAGTCAAGTGACAAAGACTTCCTGTACTTCCTGTACATACGCAAGAGGAAGAGCTCATATTACACTCTGAGCTTATTCCGGTGCATTGCCCTGTGAACTGACTGTCCCTCTGTTTCCCACGGACAGTCCCAACATTCCATCATGTAATGCTTTCAAGCTAGCAGCTTACAGCTGCATTGCATCCATATCGTAACACACACACACCCTAAACATTTTGCGAATATTTGTACTTTTGTCCATTTATTGTATTTATTTTCCCTGATATGATCTATAAAATGGTGATTTTCTTGAGTTGAAATGAGAGTACCCCTAAACATTCTTTTTTGGGGGGTGGAAGCACTATACTCTGGATAAACCCATTGAAGTCAACAGACAATTCGTTATAATGAATTTAAATTCACTTATTTCAATGGGTCTACTCATTAAGTCAGGTAAAACCCATACTCTTTATATGCAGCAACGGTATCATTGATACTGTCTTTCTCCCCCACCCCAATAAAAAAGCAAGAAAAGGAGCCACATTGAGGGGGGAAGTCAGCATTAATCAATAAAGTTACAAATCAATATGTGCACCAAATTATAGTTTATAATCTTCCCAAATAAAACTTAAACTGCACTTTTCTTTTTTAAGTAAAGCTTGCTTTAAAGAAGTCCAGCAATAAAATATTTCATACATTAATTTACTGTTGCTTTTTAAAAAAACCCACAAGGTAATTTGCAAGCTTTTAAGTCACATTACAAAGTTAAATCATCTTGACTCTTTTTCATGTTTGCTGCAGGACGCATTAGTTTAACATTTCAGCCTACAGTACCGGTTGTTTATTAGAATAATTTTGAAGAACTACGAATATTTTATGCCAAGCAATGCAGTAAGATTATCAGAGGTTCAAAGCACAGCACTTTGTGTTCTGCTAATACTGGCTAATACTTACTGGCATGTGTCTCCTTGAAACTGTGTAATGTATTTATATCAGCTGTTGTTTTAGTGAATTTAAAAGAGGCATTACAGGAAGAAAATGTAATGTAAATTCTAAACAGTGCCTCTTGTGCTGCATTAAATTACTATGCTTGTCTGGTAGTAAACTTTTTTTTCTCTCGGAGCGATGTGAAAATGATTTATAATTGCATTTATGTTTCAAATCTTTCGTTGAAGCATCCTTGCTATCTGGTGACTGTCTGCTGATATATAACTTACGGCCCCCAATTAAAATGTGCCATGCGTATAATTGCAGGGGAATATTTTATCATTTCTACAGGGTATTTCTGGTTCTGGTTTCAGAGCTTGACAAAATGCTCAAGTCCATTGCAAGGGCTGGCGGGGGAAGCAAGTGCCAGTTTACCAGTTCACCAAGGTAAGCACAACTTTGCTGAATGAACCAAGCATGATGACCCAAAATGTATTTTGGAAAACCTTGGAGGCAGCGAATCACAAGAGCAGGCGCTGGCAAAAATCACGACGCAGGGAGAACCGCGAAGCCAGCTGATGCCTCCTCAGAGCTCCATCATTATTTCAGACATGATATACAGTGGTACCTCGGGTTAAGTACTTAATTCGTTCTGGAGGTCCGTTCTTAACCTGAAACTGTTCTTAACCTGAAGCACCACTTTAGCTAATGGGGCCTCCTGCTGCCGCTGCGCTGCCGAAGCACGATTTCTGTTCTCATCCAGAAGCAAAGTTCTTAACCTGAGGTACTCTTTCTGGGTTAGCAGAGTGTGTAACCTGAAGCCTATGTAACCTGAAGCATATGTAACCCGAGGTACCACTGTATCAGTATAGCACAATGTTTAGCAGGTGATATATCGCAATGTTGAAAACCAGATATTGCCCAGCCTTACTGTTCCCCCCGACTTAGTTCCATCTTTATTTCAGACATCATGGTATATTGATATATTGTGATATTTAGTCAGTGATATATTGTTGTAAATCAGATATTATCCAGCCCCAATCGTCATCATAGTAATGACCAGATTTGAGGTTTATTATTATTATTATTATTATTATTATTATTATTATTATTATTAAATCATTTATACCCCGCCACTCTGGGCGGCTCCCAACAGAATATTAAAAACACAATAAGACATCAAACATTAAAAACTTCCCTGAAGGGCTGCCTTCAGATGTCTTCTAAAAGTCAGATAGTTGTTTATTTCCTTGACATCTGAGAGGAGGGCATTCCACAGGGCAGGTGCCACTACCGAGAAGACCCTCTGCCTGGTTCCCTCACTTCTTGCAGTGAGGGAACCGCCAGAAGGCCCTCGGCACTTGACCTCAGTGTCCGGGCTGAATGATGGGGGTGGTGACGCTCCTTCAGGTGTACTGGGCTGAGGCCATTTCGGGCTTTAAAGGTCTGCACCAATATTTTGATTTGTGCTCAGAAACGTACTGGGAGCCAATGTAGATATTTCAAGACCGGTGTTATGTGGTCAACCTCCTATGACAGATGATCAAGTCTATGCCTACATCTTACACTTATTTCAGTTCCTCCAGTGCCTACCATTTTTAAGTGGATGACTCCTGCGGTTGGTAGCGTGGAACCCTCACAATTAGACAAATGTTCCTGCCAAGCTGTAAAGAGGATTTGGGGAGGGAAATGGAAGCAAATGTTTGATGCAAGGTGTAATGGGTACCGCAGAACTAACAATAAACCTGATCCTGGAATATTTGGTTTCGCTAATATGATCCAATTAAGCTGAATCAAAGCAGCCTTGGGTTCATTTGCTCAAAGCCATTCCTTCGATGAGGAAACATTAAGTCACAGGTCTCCTTCTCCCTTTCTCTCTCTCTCCTTCTCTCTGCCAGCTGCCCATGCGGTTTTATAATCCAAAAAAGCAATGAGGTAGTGAATAACGGGATTACTTTTAGAGGTTAATAATTGGGTGATGGGAAAGTCTTTTGTGATGCTTTAGCACATGCCGAGTCATAGCAGTTTGAAACGTTAAGGGCAAATTGTCACCAAGAAACTGGAAATAGTATTTTAGATTGGCCTCTTTTGTTAAATGCGTGCTTATGTGAATGTGGGATTGATTTTTTCTCTCTTTTTTTTGCAGGGAATGTGTGGACTCGCGGAGCAAAGTTATCTCCCTAAAGTGCAGGCTTCTTTTAATAGCTTAATTCGTGTTCCCAGCTTGGGTCCACTCAGTCCAGCCTCAGTTATGTTTTTAAGTCAGGAGGGAAGTATGCTGTGAGACTGCAGGGAAGGGATAAAACTCGCCATTTCACATTCTTGGTGCCCAGCAGGTCTGTGTGTCCGTTCTGTGGAAGATTTTGCTTTCCATTTGCGACTGGAGCAACTGAGTGCTCTGCGGAAAGGCATTACCTTTTGAGAAATCTCCTTTGGCATCCCATAAAAAAAGCTGCTTAAAGCTAGGCTGCTGAGAATCTGACCAGTAAGAGTATTATTTTCAGAGAGGTCTCCTACTGGAGCTACATCCCTGTTCCAAAAATGGACTATTGTCGAGTTGGCTTAGTTCTTTCTAAGGGAAGTGCCAGGCTATTTAACTGTCCACGTCCCGCGACTCTGGAGTATGAACTCTTCTAAACGTAACTCTGTTCTGTGTTCATCTCCCTCTCCTCCCATGAGTTTTAATAATAATAATAATAATAATAATAATAATAATAATAATAATAATAATAATTTATACCCCACCCATCTGGCTGAGTTTCCCCAGCCACTCTGGGTGGCTCCCAATCAAGTATTAAAAACAGTACAGTACGTTAAATATTAAAAATTTTCCTGAACAGGGCTGCCTTCAGATGTCTTCTGAATGTCATGTAGTTGTTTATCTCTTTGACATCTGATGGGAGGGCGTTCCACAGGGTGGGCGCCACTACCAAGAAGGCCCTCTGTCTGGTTCCCTGTAGCCTCACTTCTTGCAATGAGGGAACCGCCAGAAGGCCCTCGGCGCTGGATCTCAGTGTCTGAGCAGAATGATGGGGGTGGAGATGTTCCTTCAGATATACAGGACCGAGGCCGTTTAGGACTTTAAAGGTCAGCACCAACACTTTGAATTGTGCTCGGAAACGTACTGGGAGCCAATGCAGATCTCTCAGAACCGGTGTTATGTGGTCCTGGCGGCCACTCCCAGTCACAAGTCTAGCTGCCTCTTTCTGGATTAATTGCAGTTTCCGGGTCACCTTCAAAGGTAGTCCCACGTAGAGCTAGTAGTCCAAGTGGGAGATAAGTAGAACATGCACCACTCTGGCGAGACAGTCCGCGGGCAGGTAGGGTCTCAGCCTGCGTACCAGGTGGAGCTGGTAGACAGCTGCCCTGGACACAGAGTTAACCTGCACTTCCATGGACAGCTGTGAGTCCAAAATGACTCCCAGGCTGCACACCTGGTCCTTCAGGGGCAGTTACCCCATTCAGGACCAGGGAATCCCCCACACCTGCCCGCCTCCTGTCCCCCAAAAACAGTACTTCTGTCTTGTCAGGATTCAACCTCAATCTGTTAGCCGCCATCCATCCTCCAATCGCCTCCAGGCACTCACACAGGACCTTCACCGCCTTCACTGGTTCTGATTTTTAAAGAAGATGTAGAGCTGGGTGTCATCTGCATACTGATGAACACCCAGTCCAAACCCCCTGATGATCTCTCCCAGCGGCTTCATATAGAAAAAGGATTTGGCCTCTGTGAACTTTGTTTCTGAGATCTGAAAAGAAGAGAAAAATTCCACTGCAGAAAGGGTCCACCTGGCAACTTTTTATCGGCGTTTCCAGATGACCTGTTTATTGATATTTCATCCTGATTACGTAAGAATCATAGAATCGTAGAGCTGGAAGGGAGACAAAGGGTCAACTAAGTCCAACCCCCTGCAAAGCAGGCATCTTTTGGTGGGATTCGAACCCGCAACCTGAGATTCAGATGTTTTCAGGGAGGCGTTGGCTGTTTCAGGAACATCCATTTTGACATGCTGGGTGGCCGTGTGTCAAAGCTAGTGTTACCCCATCACTCTCTTTATTGCAAAAAGTCTGATTTGGGGAGGAAATGAGCTTGTTGCGCAACTTGAATTTGCTGCTCTGTGATTGAACCCCAACTGGAAATAGCAAAGGCCCGACTGCCCCATGTTCCTTGTTGAAGAATACAGCAGCAGGCCCATTGTCACTGAAAGAAGCCTATCATGCAAGGCTGAGGCTCAGTGACAGAGCACATGCTGTCAGGATGATGTCAGCGGCTCCCAGCTGGTTGCCCAGGAAAGTAGAAAAACCAGGAAAAGTTTCTTACCGCCCTTTTTTCTTTCAATATTACAGAGAGAGGCTATAGAACCTAGTCTCTTGGTTAATGGCGTTGTCCCGAGTGACTGTCCACCACCATCTCTCCCACTTCCTCATTCGTCATCATCACCATCATCTCCTCTACAGGTGCCGCTAAGTGCCCTCTGCCTTTGAGCTCTTTGCTCTCCTACTTTTAAGGCTTGCCGGGTTCTGGAGATAGAGGGTCTGGAATGCTTTCTAGTGACAACATGTCAGCCAGCTGCGCCTCCAGTTCTGCCAGTGCCAGATTTATGTATAAGCTAAACAAGCTATAGCTTAGGGCATGGGTAGGCAAACTAAGGTCCGCAGGCCAGATCAGGCCCAATTGCCTACTGGATCCAGCCCGCAGACGGTACGGGAATCGCCGTGTGGATCGCTAGCAATTGCGTTCTTTCCCTTTCCCTCCCTCTCCCTCACACAGCGGTTTCGCCTCCTGCCTCCCTCCTCCTGGCTTCTCCATGCCCTGCCTAGAGGAGGAATGAGGCTGGGCTTTGTTGGTGCCAGCAGCAGCAGCAGTGCTTGAGCGGCCGCCATTTTAAGCAGCCCCTCTCAGAAGCCTTTTTGCACACCACTCATCGTCCCTCCAGCACCGCCACTGCCAGCCCCTGCTGCTCGGAAGATACAGGTAAGCAGCCACCGGGGCTCGCGGTGCTCTTGCATCTCCCCCCCCCAAAAAAAAAATATAGTCTGGCCCTCCACAAGGTCTGGCCCCCTGCTGAAAACGTTTGCTGGCCCCTGGCTTAGGGCCCCACTCAATTGGGGGCCCCCAAAAAAATGAAAGGGAAAAAACTGCATGTACATTTCCAAAATAAAAGATAAAAAACAAATAAAATAAAACCTACATACAGCAACAGTGTTGTGTGGGCTCCTATTTGTTATGTGCAAATGGCTTTAGATACCTATTAGGTCCATAAATTACCATATAGCATATATTCAAAACAAAAAACAGCGGCCATTTGTTGTTAACAAAGGACAGCTGGACATACTAAGGGTCCCATTACCTTCAGTAGCTTAGGGCCTCATCAAACCTAAATCCAGTCCTGGGTTCTGCCTGTTCCTCCTCTCCCATTATTTCCTGGCTTTTCCCCTCATCTGCCTCTGAGCTGTGAGCTCCTTCAAACCCCTGTTGTAAATCTATACTGTCTTCCATTTCCTCCTCCCTGGAAGGGTCAGGATGGGGAGGCGCTCTCCACCATTCCTCCTCTGCCCAGCCCCAGACATCACAGTGCCCTCCCACCCTGTGGTTTCGGTCGGTTGGGGAGGCATGTATGGAATGCCCTTTGCAAGTCTGGCACATGGACATGTTCTGCGTACTCCCATGATC
Source organism: Podarcis liolepis (assembly GCF_965112155.1). Classification (NCBI taxonomy): domain Eukaryota; kingdom Metazoa; phylum Chordata; class Lepidosauria; order Squamata; family Lacertidae; genus Podarcis; species Podarcis liolepis. The sequence continues at coordinate 16,864,943 of NC_139565.1, forward strand.
TTTCTTCAGGGCCATAACCCTTCCACACAATCTGGTATTGCAACTTCGTTCTTTGCATCCTGGAGTCTAGAATTTGCTCTCCCTCTACCATGACGGGAAGCGGAGGTTCTTACGGTGCTGATGTCAGGGACCCCATCATTATTTCTTTTTCATATAAAAAAGCCCATGAGAGGTTTCCAGTCCTTAACCAATGTTAGCAATGGCTTTTCTCTGATGAAGCATGTCCATTTCAGCATCTCAGCCAAGTCTGTTGATTTGAACAGCCTTCCTTCCATTGCTGGGTCCTTCCATCTTTGTGCATGTAAAAGTAGTGTCTTGTAACCATAATCGAGGTCCTTTTCCACGATGTCCTGTTCTCTTCTGCTCCGGTAGCAGCAGCAAATAGGCTGATTCCAAGAAATGGAAATGATGCCTGCATCTTCTCACGGCATTGCATTTTACATTCCAGTTTGCATTTTATATCGTAAGCAGCCCTGTCATCCTTTGATTATTTATTTATTTAATAAATAATAATTGTGACACACTGCACGCTGGCTTGCAGATCCTGACCTGGCATGCTAACTCCTTTGCTCTGTGCCACAGAAGCCAGCGGCATCTTAATATGGAGCAGGTTATGACAGTGATGAAGATCTTGCAGGATCAGTTGTCTGAGAATATGTTAGCAAGGGAGCTTCATGTGTCGCACAGTTTCATTTAATTGCTGTCTGTCTCCCCCTCTCTCCTGAAGCATCCCTGCTTCTTGTGTGATGAAGCCAAAGCGGTGCTTGAACTGTGGGAATGTTGAGGATGGTAGGAGAGGATATATTGATTAAATATTATCCTTCCTCACTCACGTTAGTGAGCTAGTAGCAGAGCACATTCCCTTGTACATTGCAGGAAGCTAGTTGATGGATTCATGAGAATCGTTTGAGTTAAGCAATCCAGTCTGGCTTGTCCATATTGGAGTGTTCTGTCAGTGTTTGTAAAAAAAAAAAAAAGGTTCTGACCTCCCTTCGTCGCCTCAGCCTGGTCCTCGGACTCTTGTCAGCATAAAAGAGTCCACGAGAAGAATATCCTTGCAGATTACTTTCTGCTTTTATTCTTAAAAGTCTTTCTGCAAAAGCGACCAACTGTACACACATCAACACTACCAGCTTTCACTAACCAACCAACCAACCAACACCAAACTAACATTTCTCACTCTATATATATATAAGTACAACCCGGTGAAAGGGTGCATGAGTCACTGCAGGCCGCTGACTCATGCTGACCCAGCTTTTTTAAGCATTAAAGAAACAGCGGCCAATTTTTAGCCTTGACATGTTGCTGGTAAATCCCCTTTAGTTCCCTCTTGAAAACAATAATGACATAGCAGTCTTCTTTTAAAAGTGATGATAAGGTTTACTTACATTCAGTTCACAGAATGATCCTGAAGGCAGGCTTTAGTTTGCAGTTACAGTTACAGAGAAAAGTGTGGGTTCATCCTCTTGTGAGGGAGATGCCCATGTGCTGCTGGCTGAGAGCCAGCAGACAGCAAAAGGCATCAAGAAGAGATGGGATCAAGAGAGTGAGAGATGGCTTCGTGACTAGCCCCTTTATAGGGTCTGCCAGGGTCATGCCCATCTACCTGGTCACATGCAAGTGGAGTAAGTTCCAGATCAGGTGTGACAGGAAGTCCTCCTGGCTGGTGCAACATTCCCCTGTGAAATATACTCGGAGTCCTATAGTGATTTCATGCTCTTTATTGCAGCTTGTAAAACAGTGATTGAATTCCCCCCCAAACCTCAGGCTTTTATATACATTATTTACACAATGAGTCCCATCTGATTGGCTGATTTTGCTTCCCTCCTGGAGCCTGATTGGTCTTTTCCTGCAGGCCAATCAGTTGTTGCATTCTATGATCCTACTTGCCTAGGATCCAAGGTTAGTACATAACACCCTGTATGTCCACTCTGGGCAAACAGGAAATGTTGTATTTGACTGCTTCAGTGATGTTACATCCCACATGAACCATATGAACACAAGGTAATGTAACAGAGCCCTATAGTTCTTTGGATGCATGCAATAAAACACATAATTTAAAATGGCAACATTTTGGAGGAAGACTTTGTGTTGACCTTTCCGTGCTCTTTCTCCAACTTCCTTGAAAGGTTTGCGCTGCCGAGTTCCATAATACTAATTCCCAGAAACCGTTGGTGTTCTTGTCCCCCCCACCCCCGCTTTATATCCTTCTGCTCTACATATATTTGAGGTATCTGAATGCTTAGCTGAGTGGATGAAAATCAAGATACAGCAGTGTCAAGGTCAAAGCTGTCCGTCACTCACTGACAGCGAAGATGAGCACCTTGTCAGGTGTAGCATGAACATGATGCAAATCACTCTCACAAAACTGCAATTAGAACGGCAATTGCTGGATTCACTTCCGGCTAGATGCTTTAAGGTTGAGATATCATATAGAGGAGGCTCTTCTCGATGTTAGTGGGCTACAGCACCTGGGGGGGGGGGAATCACATCTGTCAACCAAATGCCCCTTTGGTTTCAGATAGTACATGGGTAGATGAGTCTAAAAAGCCCAGGACACAAATTTTCACGGTCCTCTAGCAGCTACAGTGGCTGATTTACCAGAAGGAACGTATTTAGTGTTAACTCTTGAAGTGTATACACGAATCTGACTGAACCAAGCCTCCTGGTGTATATTATGCTCTAAGAAGCTTAGTTTGGTCAGGAACAATTACATAGTTTCAGAGTTAACACTAAATACATTACTTCTGGTAAATGAGCTACCATATCCTCTAGAGGGCCGTGAAAATTTGTGTCCCGGGCTTTTCAGACTCCTCATACAATCTGAAACCAAAGAGGCACATTGGTTGCCAGACATGAAGTATATTGGCATTATTTTCAGCTCTCCTACCCCACTCTGTGGAGTAAAACGGTACCTTGGTTCTCAAATTTAATCCGTTCCAGAAGTCCATTCCAAAACCAAAGCGTTCCAAAACCAAGGCAAGCTTTCCCATACAAAGTAATGCAAAATTGATTATTCCGTTCCAGACTTTTAAAAACAACCCCTAAAACTGCAATTTAGCATAAATTTTACTATCTAACGAGATCATTGATCCATAAAATGAAAGCAATAATCAATGTAATGCACTATAAAATAAATAAGACAGTATTGTAGATGATAATAATAATAATAAAATTTCTTACGTGCACTGATGATAGTCAATGTTTGGATGGAGGGCTTTTATCCATTTCCACAGTCACACGATCAATCAGTAGCTGAACTGGGTTCCACACAGTCACACACAAAAAACAGAAAGAGCCGCAAAAACAAAAAGACAAAGTAAATAGCAAAAACAGACAGACCTCAGCCTAACACTCAAAATGGAAGTGTGGCACTCAAAACGGAGCATGTTCGGCTTCCAAAAAATGTTTGTAAACTGGAACACTTACTTCCAGGTTTGCAGTGTTTGGGTTCCACGTTGTTTGAGAACCACGGTACCATTGTAATTCTACTGGTCTCTGTAGCTCAGTGGGGAGTGAAGACAGGCCTCATGTGAATCATAAAATCAGAGCTTTCCAAACTTTTCATATTGGTGACACACTTTTAAGATATACATCATTTAGTAACACAGTAATTCAGATTCACTAGCAAACTGGAGGTTAAATTAACCCATTTCCAGCCCCGGGAGGAGCAAGTGAGCGTTTGCATGACACACCTATACACACTGCAGGTGTCGCAACACACAGTTTGGAAAGCTCTGCCTTAAATGAAGTCTGGACTCAGCATCACAGGGGAGCAACTGGTGACCTTCAAGAGAGCCAAGGCAACATGGGTGACCCCAGTCCCCTCACGCCAAGTTTTGAATTGGGACAAGAAGAAATCCTACTTACATTTTTAACATTATGAAGCTTCTCTGTAGAAAGGTAATTTAAAACACACAACAAAAACCTACTCCAATCCCTACCCCTAAATATCAGTCTAAAAATATACAAGCCTATAGGAAGCATTAAATAAAAAGATGAATGAAAATGCATAAATACCAAAACAAAATATAAATCCTCTTCTCCTCTCCCACACACCCATGGACAGACACTCACACTGCTCCTACCACTCCTGACTCCTGGACTGGATACCTCTGGTTTGTGACCTTTAAGTCAGAATTCAAAAAGATGTCACAAAGGAGGGCAGGTCACTGTTACCTTGACAACCCACCTACCTGGGCACTTCTCCTGAGTCTTCAAAGTTCTTCAGAACTTTGAGGCATCTGATTGTCTGAAACATCTTGTTGAAACATCTCTGTGTCTTGCCAAATGCAAGGTGGTTATTTTTATGAGATTCAGAAGCCACTAGGAAGCCCTCAAGAAGTGGCGAAGTGACCCACAGGTAGCCTAAGGTTGCGTTGCTAGATTTTTTGTTTCACTTACTAGAACATGGCAACTGCATCTACCTTGTTGTGGGTGTCTGACTCCTATCAGCACTTATAGGCCCACCCAAAAGCCTCCAGGAAAGGGCCTCATCCAGGCATGTTGGTTCTGAAAGGCATCTGGGGTGACTGTAGCCTGTGCATTGCCAAACTGTGGCAAGACCTTGGAGGGATGGAAGCAGGAGGCCTCCCAAATCTGCTGTGCATGTTGCTGTAATCACAGAAGCCTTTGGGCATGAAACTTACCATTCTAGAATGAAATCTGGCATGTAGTTATGGGATCTGGCTGGTTTTTATCCAAGTCTAGGGGGAAACCCACATGCACCAGTTTTACAAAAGTGGAACCAGTGGAGTTCTCCCATACCTAATTGGTATGCATTCTTCTACTTCTTCTTTTTGGGTGATTACTCATAGCCAAGTAAGATTGTCTTCCATAAACACAGTTTTAACAGTGAGTCTGTAAGTGACTGTGGAGGCCAATTCTGGATCCACATGTACTTCCACAGTGGGGACAGAGGTTTCCAGATGGGAGTTGATCACAGTGAGGGTTTGCCAAGCTTGCCTTCCTCTTAGCACGTTTCTTGTCCTGAGTTCGAATGTCTTCAAAGCCCATGACACCTTTGGTAAAGGCTGTTCTCCAACTGGAGCACTCTCAGGCCAGTGTTCCGTGGTTGTCTGTGTTTATACTACATGTTTTTCGATTTGCCTTGAGAGAGTCTTTGAACCTCTTTTGTTACGCTTTCCATTTTTAAGTTCAGAATAGAGTAACAGCGTAACAGAATAGAGTAGTTGCTTTGGAAGACGATAATCAGGCATCCACACAACATGACCACTCCAACTAAGGTGATGTTGAAGAATCATTGCTTTCACACTGGTGATCTTTGCTTCTTCCAGTACAATGACATTAATTCACCTGTCTTCCCAAGTGATGTGTAAAAATATTGGGGGACACCATTGATTGGATCTTTTGAGGAGGTGGAGATGGCGTTTATAAGTGGTCCCATACTCTCCCATACCTAATTGGTATGCACTCTATTATATGCAGGCAGCTTAAGATTGCCACTTTGAAAGCCAACAGGCACGTCTACAGAGGAGGCAGCTGAAAATTAAATTACTTTTCAATGTGCAGGCTGCCAATTTCAAAACTGCACATTTCTCTGGAACTAAACTGGCACAAGAATTCTTTCTCAAGAGCCAATTGATCTGTAGTGCACCTTCTCATTGAAGGGCCAACATCTGCTTGCTCAACTCATTCAGAAATTATTGCTGGCTGCACAAGATGGTATCCAATGAGTGTTTGTCTACTGAAGGAAAGCATCTTTCATTAGAATGGGTCGGAAGGCAATTCTCAGTGATTCCTCCTTCCCCTATAGTTTCCTGCGTCCTCTGAAAATCTGTCCCACAAGGTCCTCCATTCCTTCTGAGCAGATTTTGGGCACCATGCAAGACTCAAAATGGTCTTGCATCCTATTGCACTGATGGGTGCTTTCCATCCACAGAAGAACCAATGGAACCATAATAAATGCAATGAAAAGCTATTGTTTTACAATACACCAACTCTACACTCTGATTGCAAATGTGTTTTCTTTAGAGGCCATTCCAGTTACTTCAGTGCAGCTAAGTAAGTATGCATCCTTTGTTTTTAAATGCTTCTTATTTGAGTTTTGCTGTCTTTAACAGTTTATTTTGCAGGAAGCGGACATCACTGTTCCAAATCGCTCATCCCGGTTTGGAAAGTACAAGTATGACATTCCTGTCTTTCATCTGCATGGGCAATTTCTAATGAAACATCGTGTGGATATACAAAAACTGGAGTATCGGCTGTTGAACCTAGAGCTGCAAGATGATGGCAGCGGGTGAAGAAAGGATTTGTAGTTCAGCTGTGGGCTGCAGAAGAATGCTTAGATCATTTTGTATCGCCTTCTTCACAAATAAGCGGCATGAATTTCTTGAAATTCAAATTTATATGTTTTACTTGGTTTTGCAGCCTTGATAAAACCCTGCAGAGCAATGCATACGCAGTTCTATTCCCATTTCTGGCTACCAAACAACTTGACTTTTAGATAAAAAAGAATCTTTGTCACCATCACGTTGACCTCCATGTTGTTAAAATGCTGTTCTTTGCAAATGAAGAAATGGCAAGATTATGTCTGCATACTTCTGTGCTTGTAGGGATTTAACAATGCACTTCAACTTCTTTTGCTCAAAGTGGAAAGGAGAGAAGGCATATTTTAGATTAAATGTAACTTAGATGATGAAATACAGTTGCTTGGGACTCTAGAGTATCATTGCAGCTTTTCAGATACCTGACATGTGACACAGCACTAATATCTATGTAATCATTTATATTTATTGTGGAAATCTTAAGCTCTTTGGAGTTCCTGCTAATACCATCTGCATCAGCTCATAAGTGTCTTTGTTGAAAGTCAACCAGCATAATGCGACTTGACCCTGAAATAAAATGGAACATACTGAATATGCTTCTCTATGCCACCTTTCTCTCCACGTTATCAAAAGCGATACAATTTTTCTCGCAAGCCTGCTAGCAAAAGATTAGGGATGCTCACATTCTTCTTTTAAATTGCTACTAAGGGCAGGATATACAGTTTTCTAATGGTGCTGAAACATTGTTTTTGCTTAAGGGCCTTTGGGATTTATTGGATAGGCGAGCCATTTCAAACAATTGAAAAAGAGCTTGAGTTTCTGTTAAATGTGGTTGGCTAACCTGTGGCCCTCTAGACACTGCTGGACTACAAATCCCAACAGTTCCAGCCAACATGCTGGTAAGAGATGATGGAACCATCGTCCAACAATATCTGAAGGTCCAAAGGTTATCCACCCCTGTTAAAGCTGGGGATCTGTAAATGTTACCAAACCTGGAAATGAGTTCCATGGGCATGCATAGAACATGCCTCCCCAACTTGGACTACAAGTCCCATCATCGTCACCACCATTTATTAAATTTCTCCGTCTCCGCCTGACCATTGGCTGTGCTGGCAGAGTTTAATCAGTTGTGAACACATTGCCAGCTTAAAAAGTAGCTAACTTGTTTCTCCCTGTTGTGTTTCAAAGCACATTTGCACAATGATGTTAATGTGCAATTAGAAGTATTTCTAAATTGCCAGACTGCCCAACTCAAATAAAATATTGTGGGGGACCAGGTGAGCCCCACTGCGCAAAATTGATCTTAAGATGTGGCACACACCATTTGTTGTTTTTTGAAATAATTTCTATTTGATTTTACACGTGTAGAGTTACAACAATACAAAGTGCATATCCATATTTAGAGATTTCTCCAAATCTCTAGAATTCCCACCATCCCCTTCATGGGTCCTATTATAAACCTTTTCAACTACCGGTACATATTATTTCATCATCCAAATTTTATGTCTCTCCATTTTCTCCTTAATATCTTCTGCATTACAAGTGTTATTGTAATCCTGCTAATGTTTTCATCTGCTTACAGTGCTCTCTCAAGTAAATTATATCCGCCCCCCCATTCTTTATTGAAGTTTTGGTCTTCTTGGTTCCTGAGCTTTCCGGTCAGTTTTGCCATTTTGGCATAATTCAACAGCTCAGTTTGCTATTCTTATCTGGTGGGGACTTTGTCTTCTTCCCATCTCTGGGCTAGTAACATCCGTGGGGCTGCTGTTGCATACATAAAAAGTCTTTTTTGCTCCTTTTGGATCTCGGTACCTACAATTCCTAATAAAAAAGCTTCTGTGTGGGTTTTTTTAAACAAAAGTTGTTTTAAACATTTTTTTCAATTCATTGTATGTCATTTCCCAGAATGCTTTTGTTACCATACACGTCCACCACATATGGTAGAAGGGTGGCACATGCCATTTGAATGGCAATGGCCATCAGCTTTGGGGTGCCCTGGCCCCCTCAAATATTTTAGGGGAGGTGAAAAGACCTTGGCCCCTAGGAGTTGGCTCCTATGGTCCGTCCACCCCAGTAGTCGCAGAGGCAGTGGCGTAGCGTGGGGGGTGCAGGGGGGGCCGGCCGCACCGGGCGCAACATCTGGGGGTTAGGGTTAGGGGGCGCAAATCCATGCATTGGGGGTGCAAATCCATGGGTTAGGGGGCGCAAATTACTTGCCCCGGGTGCTGACAACCCACGCTACACCACTGCGCAGAGGGAATGTGGAGTGTCTTCAAATGGCTTACATTTTGAAATCGGATCAAGGCTGGGTTTGGCGGGAAACGTATTAAAAAGCAAGAAAGTGTAGGATAGATGGGAATTGTGGCTAACATGCGCACACAGCTTCAAACCCGCAGTGGCGTGTGAATGCAGATGAAAGTATGTACCCAGCCCAAGTTTGCTATTAGTACAGTGGTACCTCAGGTTAAGTACTTAATTCGTTCTGGAGGTCCGTACTTAACCTGAAACTGTTCTTAACCTAAAGCACCACTTTAGCTAATGGGGCCACCTGCTGCCGCTGCGCTGCCAGAGCCCGATTTCTGTACTCATCCTGAAGCAAAGTTCTTAACCTGAAGAACTATTTCTGCGTTAGCGGGGTCTGTAACCTGAAGTGTATGTAACCTGAAGCGTATGTAACCTGAAGCGTATGTAACCCGAGGTACCACTGTATATGTGTTTTCCTCACATCTGAAAACCCCGTTTATCTAGGAACAAAGTAAAGCTAAGCTGCGCTCTTGCATATTGCTTTGAAAAAGACTACGTATTTTTATGGCGGAAGAAGCACACATCCAACTTCTCTGCTAACCTTGTTTCTACATAATTTCCCTTCTGCTGTAAGACTTTATTCTTAGTATGCTTATGCCTCATTAAATATCATTATAAGGAGCTACCATAAAGCAAGGCCCCTGCGTCAGCCCTGAGTGAAAGCCCCTGATGTGATTTGCTTTTACTCTCATGGAGATGTAGACAGAATGAGTTGAGAGGTTATCACAATCAGAGTAAGTGCACTTACTTTGAATAAAGGATTGAGAGATTCTGTACACAGTGATATTCAAGCTGGGCTTCCCAGTCAACTCAATCTGATAGAAGGCTTTTTATAATCTCTCTTCTAAAGAAAACTGCTTGAAGGACACTGTTTTCCCAGCAAACTCAAGAGCATTTTAAAAAGGGATAATTATTCATTAATGCCAAAAATTAAATATTTCAGTCGTCAGTTTAGTTGTTAGCTTTCTGAATAGATCTTTGGTAAATGGAGAGTAATATTCCCTTTATGTGCTTTCTCTGCCCCGCTCTTTAAATCCTTTCCTCCCCCCCTTCATCCAGACTCTTTGATGCTTCTGGTTGCTTTGATTACAATTTGTGTTCTTTCTGCTTCGCACTTTGAACGACTAAAGCATATTGCTTTAAACAACTAGAGCTTATTATGGTTATGAACTCATTCATCTTCATAACTGGTCCAAGCTGTGAGTGAGATTTTTAATGCCCACCGTTCAAGCAGGGAAATGGAGGCTCCGGTCCAAAAACAATTGTGTGGAAAGTAAGTGGCTTTAAAGAGTTGAACTTTGGCGCGGTGGCCCTGATCCAGGCATTTATGCAGCAGCAGATTGTATGCAAGCTATTCTTCTGGCATAGCAAACTAGGCGCTGGCAATTTTGACAAGCACTGATTCCACCCAAAAGTGAGAATTTTGGAGTGATTGGAACAAGCCTTCCCACGCCACCAGCATGTGATTGGAGTTATCATCTGTCCATGGCAGTGGGGGTGAACTTCTGAGTCCTGAGTATGGTTGGGTATTACTCAGTTGAGCACCTTTACCCATGGGACCCAATTGAGGGACACGGGTGGCGCTGTGGGTTAAACCACAGAGCCTATGACTTGCCGATCAGAAGGTCGGCGGTTTGAATCCCCACGACGGGGTGAGCTCCCGTTGCTCGGTCCCTGCTCCTGCCAACCTAGCAGTTCGAAAGCACGCTAGTGCAAGTAGATAAATAGGTACTGCTCCGGCGGGAAGGTAAATGGTGTTTCTGTGCGCTGCTCTGGTTCGCCAGAAGCGGCTTAGTCATGCTGGCCACATGACCCGGAAGCTATACGCTGGCTCCCTTGGCCAATAAAGCGAGATGAGCGCTGCAACCCCAGAGTCGGCCATGACTGGACCTAATGGTCAGGGGTCCCTTTACCCTTTACCCATGGGACCCAATTGAGGAAGTGATCTACAGGTGCACAGATTACCATTCTTGGTGAGAAATGAATGTGTTGAGGCATCCCCTCTCTCTCTGGGAGAGTTCTGCTTCTGGTTGTAAGCTAAGGTACCTGTCTCATATCAGCCATGAGAGGATGAGCAACGTTTGGGTTTAAAAAAGGGTTCTGTTAATCTTCAGTGCTATTTTTCTAGAAAAAGAGGTGCCAGAACTCATCACAAATACCTCCCCTTTTCTCTTATAATGGCAATGGTGCCCAGTTGAGAGGTGCCGAAACTGAGCTCCGGCTGAAAAAGCCCTGGTTATTTTAAACTCTACAAGACAACTACAAAGAAAGTGGTTTGCCCTATAGGTAAAGGTAAGGACCCCTGGATGGTTAAATCCAACCAAAGGCGACTATGGGGTTCCAGTGCTCATCTTGCTTTCAGGCCAAGCGAGCCAGCGTTTGTCCACAGACAGCTTTCCAGGTCATGTGGCCAGCATGACTAAACTGCTTCTGGCGCAATGGGACATCGTGACGGAAACCAGAGCACACGGGAACGCCATTTACCTTCCTGCCACGGTGGTAGCTATTTATCTACTCACACTGGTGTGCTTTCAAACTGCTAGGTTGGCAGGAGCTGGGACAGAGCAACAGGAGCTCACCCCGCCATAAAGATTCGAACTGCCAACCTTCCAGTTGGCAAGCCCAAGAGGCTCAGTGGTTTAGACCACAGCACCACCTGCTCCCACAGGAAGTAAAATAATAATAATAATAATTTATTTATTTATTTATTTATACTCCGCCCATCTGGCTGGGTTTCCCCAGCCACTCTGGGTGGCTTCCAACAAAGTATACAGTGGTCTGTTAAACATTAAAAGCTTCCCTAAACAGGGGTGCCTTCAGATGTCTTCTAAAAGTCTGGTAGTTCTTCTTCTTTTTGACATCTGGTGGGATGCACCAGTAAAAGGTAAAGGTAAAGGGGCCCCTGACCATTAGGTCCAGTCGTGGCCAACTTGGGTTGCGGCGCTCATCTCGCTTTATTGGCCGAGGGAGCCGGCATACAGCTTCCGGGTCATGTGGCCAGCATGGCTAAGCCGCTTCTGGAGAACCAGAGCAGCACATGGAAACACTGTTTACCTTCCCGCCAGAGTGGTACCTATTTATCTACTTGCACTTTGATGTGCTTTCGAACTGCTAGGTTGGCAGGAGATGCACCAGTAGTGCCCACCAAAGAAGAATGGATAAGTAAAGTGATGGGACTCTGCGGAATCCACAGAGCTACCAGCTAAAATAAGAGAAATAAATAAGGTGGGGGGGGTAAGAAAATAAAATAATAATAATAATAATAATAATAATAATAATAATAATAATAATTTATTATTTATACCCCGCCCATCTGGCTGAGTTTCCCTAGCCACTCTGGGCGGCTCCCACTCAGTGTTAAAAACAGTACAGCGTTACATATTAAAAACTTCCCTGAACAGGGCTGCCTTAAGATGTCTTCTGAATGTCAGGTAATAAAATAAGAGAAGAACCTAATGGTGAACGTTTTGTGGAAGAATGGAAAGCTTTCTCGGACTATTTCGAACCGCCGACCTTCCGATCGGCAAGTCCAAGAGGCTCAGTGGTTCAGACCGCAGCGTCACGCGGGGACGGAGGGGTTAATGGGCAGGTGTGCGGCGCCAGCTGCATCCGCATCTACCTGGAGCATCTTTCCGGCGCTCTTACCTGGACGCTTTTCCCGGTTGGCTTCCCCTCTGTGGCCACTAGGGGTCCTCCCCGCCGCCCTTTGTCCTCCTTAAACGCGGCTTCCTCCGCCCGGTTCCCTTTCCCAGGGCGAGGAAGGCAAAGAGGCGGCGGCTGTCAATCAGGAGAGCTGGCCCCGCCCCCGCCTGGACTGCCTCTCTCTTTCCAGCGCAAGCAAATAGGTCCATGAATTGCCGGCGCGGGGGGCGGACTCGGCTGCTCGCCTGCCCGTCCGCGGATCCCGCAAGGGCAGAGACGCGGCTGCCCGGCGCCTCCCATGCCGGGGAAGCTGCGCCTTGAGAAGCGGGACCCCTCCGGAGAAGGAAAGAAAGAAAGAAAGAAAAAAGGGTGAGTGGATCTTTCTTTCTTTCTCTCTCTCTAGCCGGGCTGGACCCGGAGGAGACGTGGAGTCTTCCATAAGGTCCGCGCGTGATTCCCTTCTTCCAGGCAAGAGCTTGCCTAGGGACCCCCACCCCCAGTTTGTAAAAGGGCTGGGCTCTTCCCTATCCCCCACCCCCCAACTTAGTTCATACCAACCAGAGAGAAGAGAGGACGATGGTTTTAAGGAGAGGTTGGCACTCAGCAACGAGTCTCCTTTTGCAAACCTAAAATACAGGAAGCCGGAGAATCGTAGAGTTGGAAGGGACCTCGAGGGTCATCCAGACTGACCCCCTGCAATGTAGGAATTTCAGCCAAAGCATCCATGACAGATGGCCATCCGACCTCTGCTTAGAAACCTCCAAGGAAGGAGAGAATCTGTTTCACTGTTGAACAGCTCAGAAAGTTTTTCCTGATGTTTAGTCTTGTAACTTGAAGCCATTGGAGTCCCATCTTCCAGAGCAGGAGGAGGGGGGGGAGACCCCCCTTTTATCATTTTTGTTACCTTTCCTCCCCCAGTATTTGCCCATCTTCTTGAGAAACTTCGGTTAAGGTAAGATCACAGAGTTGTTGCTCTGCTGAGAACGACAGACTTTTAAAAATAGGTCTTTAAAATTGGGGACAACGGCGTATGGGAAAAAGTTGTCATCCTTTCTTGGCAGTAATTTTCTTAGCAGTATTTGGTTTTTGTTTCCACCACCCAAAGGGCAGAGTATGCCAAGGGAAGCTTCCCTGATGGTGTTTCATACTATAATGTGACAATTACCTTGTGTAAAGACGGAAAAAGCAATTAATGGAGCACACAGAAGGCTATGTATAATACAGATGTGCAATACAGAGCCTATGTTCTAAATAAATGTGCATGCAAGCCATCTCTAATGCAGGGTGCAGTTGCTGTACATGTCAGAATTGTGTGTATGTGTGTTTATTACAAATATAACACATGCCATGGTAACTATTTGGTTGTAAACACAAACTAACAAAAGCTGGCTGGCTTGGACTAAATTTCCACTTGGGCTATCTTTTCTTCCTGTCTTAGAATAGCGAGAGATGGGAATAGTTTTTCTTAGGGCAAACAAATACTCAGTAGCTATCCTACCCTTAATTTCTTTTCCTCCTATATGCTGGATTTGACAACAGGGGGGAATTCCAGCCACCATCCATGATAGTTGCCCAATGCCTCTTTCTGTTTCTCTTGTTTGCAGGCTGTGTTAAGAGATGCTAATTTCTTTGGAGACTGTATATGTAGTATTTTTTGTTTCCCTTCCTTTGTTTCGGCCAGATGAGGAGCTGCAATGTATGTGAGAGGATTGTAAAGCCGAATGCCAAGTCTTGAACTTCCCCTGCGCGGTTGGGGGATGGAAGCAGACTGCCTAGCGATGTGTACTCTGTGTGTGACCTCCTCTGTGTGTGATTGCGTACAAGTCTGAGTCTGCCTGTGTCCGTGAACTTTACGAGCGCTCGGTTCCAAATCATTCAGTGCAGATTCCACACGGCTTGCTGGTTTACAGCCCACAGTCTGCCAGCGAGCCCATCTGTTAAAACACACTCCAGACAGAGCTCAAGAATCCAGGAAAGAGTCGCAAAAAGAACACTGCCTTTCCTGAATCTTAAAACACAGTATGAAATTAGGCATGTTGTTGAACTTGTGTGTAGCTTTGGAAATGGTGGTTTTGAGAACCTGAGCACAACTGAGTTAACATCCTGGCAAATCAAGGGTCTGGAGGGCTTTTGTTGTTGTTGTTGTTTGTTCCTTGCCAAATTGTTTTTAATGATAGGCTTCTGTGAATGGTTTGTTTGTTTGGGCTATTTTGAGGCTGAGAGGCAATGAAGAGTTATCTAATTAATGGAAAATCTTCACATCTTAGTCTGTTCCAAACCATAGCTGGTTAAGGAAATCTTGCATGCCGTTTTCCTTAACTGTTCGTCAATCCAAAGCTGTGCTGTGTCTGTAACAGGAAAAAAACTATTTCATGTGGTGCTAAAAACAGAGACATTCTGCTGACCCTGAGGTTTATTGAGAAGTAAGTCCAATAGATTTCAGTAGCACTTACCGTGAAGTAAATATGCTCACAATGATAACCCAAGAGGAATAAATGCACAGTGATTAAAGTGAGTATTCCACCTCAGTAACTAAATGGTTTACCAACATGTTCTGTGGAAAACTCCGAATCCCTCTAGGTGATGGTAAAGGACATATTGCTTGCATGTTCTAGGCTTTGTGTGTGTGTTGTGTTTGCACTAGCTGAGTGTTTTGTGTGTGCACTAGCTGCAAAGAGATAATCCTGTCTGCCTTCACATACTGGAAGGAGCAGCTTTGTGTATAGGAAACAGTGGCGTAGCGTGGGTTGTCAGCACCCGGGGCAAGGCAAGTAATTTGCGCCCCCTAACCCCCAGATGTTGCGCCCGGTGCGGCCGGCCCCCCCTGCACCCCCACGCTACGCCACTGATAGGAAATATTTGTTTAAAAATATAATTCTATAGACAAAATAGATACCTGTGCTTAACAAATATTGCACAAACTTCGAAAGGTGGGGGAAGAGGATTAAGGCAAAGCACAAATATTGTTTTGTTTTTATTGTAAGAGAGATACCCAAATCTGTACCGGGAGGGGCTAGACTGATGTCCATATGTGGTGCAATAAACGCAGACTCAGTATCAATAAGGTGGAGATTCTTTTGGTAGATGGTTACTCAGTCCAAGAATTGGGAAAACTTCCCTGATTCCAGTTAATTCACAACTTTGCCATTCCTCCAAATTCCTTCAAATATGCTTCTATTACTTGCATATTTTCCGCCCAATTTTCAATTATCAGCAAGGCGCCACCTGCAAATAAGCTCATTTTCTCTTTTCCTTTATTACCTTTCCCTTTTATATTTTCATCATCTCTAATTACGTTGGCTAAAACTTCAATAAGTAATACAAATAAAATTGCAGAAAGGGGGCATCCTTGTCTTGTACCTCAGGTTTAGTGTTATTTGTTCTGTTATGCCATCGTTCACTATGGCGCATGCCTTATTCCTTGAATATCATTGGTTTACAGGAATCAGGGAAACTTCCTGTTCTGGGTAGCATCGAACTCCCCACCCCCAGAGAACAGGTGCAAATAGCTTCAGCTGTGAGGACTGCCTATGTCCAGCTAGCTATGGCCTTTCCTGTATCAGAGTAATCTGACTTCAATGATTCATGCTGTAATAGACTCCTCGTAGGACTACAGCAATCCATGGGGCCACCTTGAAGACAGACCGGAACCTGCCGCTGGTGAATTATGCCACTAAAGGTAAAGGGACCCCTGATCATTAGGTCCAGTCGTGGCCGACTCTGGGGTTGCGGCACTCATCTCGCTTTATTGGCCGAGGGAGCCGGCGTACAGCTTCCAGGTCATGTGGCCAGCATAACTAAGCCGCTTCTGGCAAACCAGAGCAGCGCACGGAAATGCCGTTTACCTTCCCACCAGAGCAGTACCTATTTATCTACTTGCACTTTGATGTGCTTTTGAACTGCTAGGTTGGCAGGAGCAGGGACCGAGCAATGGGAGCTCACCCCGTTGCGGGGATTCAAACCACCAGCCTTTTGATCGGCAAGTCCTAGGCTCTGTGGTTTAACCCACAGTACCAGGTTGCTATTGGGGAGCAGCAAGACGGGATCGTGTGTTACTGATCCAGGCAGATGATTTGTGCTTCCTTGCAAGAGGGGATGGTTCCTGCCTGTTTGAAGGAGGCAGTGGTAAAACCACTCCTCAAGAAACCTTCCCCAGTTTCTGATCTCCCCTTCTAGGGCAAAGTTCTTGAGCAGGTCTTGTGGACCAAATCCAGGCACTCTTGGAGGCAACTGATTTTCTACATCCATTTCAATTGGGGTTTAGGACCAGTTTCAGCACAGAAACTGCTTTGATCACCGTGTCAAGAGAGAGGCAGAGGAAACGTGTCCCTGTTAATTCTCCTCAACTTCTCAGCGGTGTTCAATACCATGGTATCCTTCTGGAGCGGCTGTCCAAGTTATGGGTGGCATCGCTTTTGCAGTGGTTCCAGTCCTACTTGAATGGAGGTTTCCGGGGGGCGATGCTTCAGCCTCATGGAGCCTTCAATGTGAGGTTCCTCAGGGTTCAATTTTATCCCCTATGCTGTTTAACATCTACATGAAACTGCAGAGTGGGGTTATCAGGAGGTTCAGAATACATTGTCAGCAATATGTTGATGGCACACAACTCTACTTCTCCTTTGCATCTGCAGGTGAGGCAGTGGAAGTGCTGGACCATTGTCTTGCCTCAGTTATGGACTGGATGAGAGCCAATAAACAGAAGCTCAATCCAGATAAGATGGAGGCCCTGTTAGTGGGTGGTTCCTAGCATAGCTGTCAACTTACAGATTTGAAAATAAGGGACCAGCAGCCTTGAAAATAAGGGACCAGCAGCCAAAATAAGGGACCTGCAGCCTCACCTGTTCCAGGCACTCCAGTCTTCCTGTCCTCCTGCAGTCTGGTCAAACTCATGCTGGTAGCTCCGAGAACACTGTCCAACCAACTTTGTAACCAGAGGTTCAACTGAATAGAATCTGAATCACATGCACCACAAGGCCTATGCAGCCTCAACTTAAGATGGCTCCCCGGCCTGGCTTTGCACTGCAAAGTTTGCAGCAGCACGTGCAACAACATGGCGTCCAGCATTCAAAAAACCCCTCAGCTTGCATTAACTAGCCACACACAAGGCATGCAAGCTCCACCCCCCAGTCGTTCTTAGACTCCTTATTGGGTGAGCAACACAGCCAAGCAACACAGTTGGAGCCTCCCTCCTCCCTGGCCGGCAGGGAGGGAGGGAGGGAGGGAGGGAGAGGAGCTGCTTCCTTGAAATTTAAGGGACATCATTTAAGGGACATTTAAGGGACATCCAACAATAAGGGACAGCAGCGGGACATGGCGCTGGAATAAGGGACTGTCCCTTCAAATAAGGGACACTTGACAGCTATGGTTCCTAGACCAGGTGGATGGGAGGTTGCCCGCTCTTGATGAGGTTACACTCCCTCTGAAGGAGCAGGTATGCAGCTAGGGATAATTCTGGATCCTTTGCAGTCCCTTGAGGGTCATGGGCACAGATGAGGAGAGGCCCTGCTTGTAGCCCCCTGCTCCTGTCCAGTAGCCCATGGGACCACACCACAAAACAGGGCCTTCTTGGTGCCAGTACTTTGCTTGAGGAACTCTTTCCCTGTGGAGATTTTGTTGTACCCCCATGTAATTGTCAATTTAAAACATATTTGTTCAGGCCTTTGGTCTGCAATTTGAGTGGAGTTTAATAGTCCCATGTACTGTTGTCTGCTGCATCGTCTTGTTGATGTTGTTTTTAATTATTGTGTTATGCTGACCATGAGGACGGAAACCTCTCTGGCAATTTTTCAAAGAACTAAAGCTGATCTATATCTCACAGCATCGCTTGGTTTTCTTCTGAGCCCTAAATGCATATTAGTAGGTGCTGATTTGCACAGACAAATGTACAAAGAGTCATTATGGCAAATTATAATGAACCTAGAGGAATTGCTGGCAAGATCACCTGGCTGTTTTCACTGGAGAAACGGCAGGTGTTAGGTTCAGGAATATCTGACTTGGGCTTACATTTCTCTTCAGTCATGGATGTTTGGTCCTAGGTGGCCTTTGACAATTGTGAATTGCCAAGTACCTTGGCCTTCCCTTCCAACCAAGGGTTCATCCAGCCTCAACTCTGATTGCCAGAAGCTTTCTGGCAATAGTCTTTCCTGGTACAGCATTGACAGTGCACTGAGGGATGAATCTGAACATGTGAGATAAATTATTGGATTTGAGAATGAATGGTGAAATGTCTAATGCTGTCCCTGGTGATGGCACTTTGTACTAAGGAAGACCTTTCTATCACCTATGACAAAAAAAAGCTAAGTCTCTTGTCCTTGAACTTCATGTGGTTTTCCCAGAAGGGAGGAATACCTCAGTATAGGACCAGGCATTTGGCTTCATCTATACTTCTCAGAGCAGTCTGGCTAAGAGAGCTGATGCTAGGAAGGACTGGAATCCATACATTCAGGGTTTGTGTTCCACATCTGTCACCTCTAAATCATACCCCAAATTCATCATCCAACATTAGCTCTTCTGGAGCCTTCAGCCTCCCTCACAAATGGCCTAGCCATGATTAGGCTAAATAACCAATGTGAGAGGGAAAAGGAACAGCAGACCCAAGACATTTTGCTACTTGAGCTAAAAGGCAATGTGGCAACCATCTTTCTGTACACAGAAGCTGACCAGACTGGAAGTTGTATCATGTTTCAACACTGATGACAGGGCAATGTTCTTTGCCATATTGTGGGCACAGGGCAGGCTGTCTGGTGTGTGTATACACACAGTTCTTGGTCACCCCTTCCCTTGTCTCCAGCATTTGCTGCCTGAGGCAGCTGCCTTGCCCTGCCTTACGGTAGGGCCAGCGCTAAAACTATTTTCTATGTGGATGAAGCTCACAGTTATTTCCGTACTACAGCTTTGGAGAACTTCTGATACAGTTTCCAGACCCTACAAGTGTCCCTATTTTCCAGGGACCGTCCTGGTTTTACAGAAGCCATCTGGGTTTCTGATTTGATTCCAAAATGTTCTGCTTTTCCTTAGGACATCCCTATTTCCATCAGAGAAATGTTGGTGGGTATGCTAGGATGTCCCTATTTTCATCGGAGAAATGTTAGGGGGTATGGAGTTATCCAACCCCCCGAGCCATTTGAAGGCAGCCCTGTTTAGGGAAGTTTGTCAATGTTTGATTATGTTTTTACATATGTTGGAAGCCACCCAGAGTGGCTGGGGCAAACCAGTCAGATGGGCAGGGTATAAATCAAGGGTCAGCAACCTTTTTCAGCCATGGGCCAGTCCACTGTCCCTCTGACCATGTGATGGGCCGGAGTATTTTTTTGGGGGAAATGAACGAATTCCTATGCCCCACAAATAACCCAGAGATGCATTTTAAATAAAAGCATACATTCTGCTCATGTAAAAACATGCTGATTTCTGGATCATCCGTGGGCCGGATTGAGAAGGCAATTGGGCCGCATCCAGCTCCTGGGCCTTAGGTTGCCTACCCCTGGTATAAATAGTAAAATGAAAGGAGATATAGCCACAATGCCTAGTAGTCATTAATGGTCTTACCCCCCATGAATTTGCCTAAAACCCCTTTGAAGCTATCAATTTGGCAACCATCACTGCATCTTGCGGTATCAAATGCTATAGATTTTAACTATGTGTTACAATCTAGCATTGTGAGAGAGTGAGGAAAACATCTCTCTGTCCCCTTTCTCCACGCGAAGCACAATTATATTCTCTTCTAACAAGTTTCGTTGCTGAGTCAACTACAAAGGCCCAAATGTTGCAATCTCCCCTCAGCCAGTCAGCATTTTCAGAGGACTATCCGCCATGACCCCAAGGTCTTGATCCCCGTCAGTCACTGAAGGTTCACCCCCTGTTAATGTATATGTGAATTTAGGAGTTTTTGCCCCAGCATGCATCACTTCACATTTGCTTACATTGAACTTTTAATGTTTAATCCTTACAACCAGGGCATTTTTCCAGCTGGATCTCACTGGAACCCAATTCCAGCAACTCTCAGGTGGGCGCCATTGCCATTATAAGAGAACAAGGGAGTTGTTCATTGAGTTCCGGCACCTCTTTTTCTATAAAAAAATAGCCCTGCTTACAACCACCCCTTAAGATAGATCCCTATTATATTTTCTGTACAGTGGTACCTCGCGTTAAGTACTTAATTTGTTCCGGAGGTTTGTACTTAACCTGAAACTGTTCTTAACCTGAAGCACCACTTTAGCTAATGGGGCCTTCTGCTGCTGCCGCGCCGCCAGAGAACAATTTCTGTTCTCATCCTGAAGCAAAGTTCTTAACCTGAATCACTATTTCTGGGTTAGCGGAGTCTGTAACCTGAAGTGTATGTAATCTGAAGCGTATGTAACCTGAGGTACCACTGTATATGAGGAGGAAGGGCAGGCAGAGAGACAGACAGACAGACAGACAGACAGAGAGGTTTACTCAAGGCCACCGAATTTTGACAGAGGCAAGACTAAAACTCGTGGCTTCCTGCTTCCAAGCTCGGCTTCTCAGCCGTTATACTACAGTATCTGAAAGCAGCCCGAGTGAATTAGATTTGAGGGACACGTGTGCTGTTAGACCCCTGCGAGTGAGGAGAATTGGGTCTTTAAAATAGAATTCTGACTGCTTGCTAGTTCTTCATGGGTGCTCTGATGACAGCTGAGGCAGAAGCCATCAGCCTCATCTGTCATCCGACACAGAAATGATGAGCCTGTAATACTGACCTTGAATAATGTTATGCCGAGTGAAGCATGCACAAGAACGGGGACCGGACCGGACTCCCAATTAATTTAGTCCTGGAAGCTGCAGCTTTTCGGCAGTGCTGAAATGAACGGGCTAACTTTCCTAATAAAATCTGAACTGTCTCATTGCCGTTCACCAACACATTCAAACTTGCACCTTGGCAAAAGCTCACCTGTCCTGAAAGAATGGCAACTTCAGCATGAAACAGGGATGCGCAGGTCAGTGTGCGAAAACAATGGCGCAAGGAGCATTGCTCCTGTAAAAAAAAAGGCCTGAGTGTTTACACTGGGTTTGTGTGAATATCTGATCAGATCTGGAGATGAATAATTTTTTTAGGTATAACTTCAGTAGCCAAAATTTCATATGATTTAGGGTTGCCATATTTCGAAGAAGACACATTTGCCTCCTTGGGGCTACCTGTGAAGGTGACCCGGAAACTACAACTAATCCAGAATGCGGCAGCTAGACTGGTGACTGGGAGTGGTTGCTGAGACCATATTACACCGGTCCTGAGAGACCTACATTGGCTCCCAGTATGTTTCCAAGCACAATTTGAAGTGTTGGTGCTGACTTTTAAAGCCCCAAATGGCCTCGGCCCAGTATACCTGAAGGAGCGTCTCCACCCCCATCATTCATCCCGGACACTGAGGTCCAGCTCCAAGGGCCTTCTGGCGGTTCCCTCACTGCAAGAAGTGAGGTTACAGGGAGCCAAGCAAAGCAGAGGGCCTTCTTGGTAGTGGCACCCACCCTGTGGAACGCCCTTCTGTCAGATGTCAAGGAAATAAACAACTATTTGACTTTTAGAAGACATCTGAAGGCAGCCCTGTATCAGGAAGTTTTTAATGTTTGATGTTTTATCATATTTTTAATATTCTGTTGGGAGACGCCCAGAGTGGCTGGGGAAACCCAGTCAGATGGGTGGGGTAATAATAATAATAATAATAATAATAATAATAATAATAATAATAATAATAATAATAATAATAATACTTTTAACTATGGATTGCTATGACGACTCTTGTATTACATACCCATGAAAAAGAGGATGTGTCCTGCAAAAAGAGGACATATGGCAACCTTAATATGACCATGCATGGAATTCAAACAATTTCGAATTCATTTTATGGCTCTCTTATTCTATGACTATAGCACCTTCAGCTGCTCCAGTTGGGTTTGTTTACACCGTAGAGACTGAGTTACGCATGTTGAAAACAAGAGAAAGTATCCCTAGATGATGACAAGCTCTATGTTGTCCTCTGTTGTGATAGCATTACCCTGTATATACAGTGGTACCTCTGGTTAGGAACTTAATTCGTTCTGGAGGTCCGTTCTTAACCTGAAACTGTTCTTAACCTGAAGCACCACTTTAGCTAATGGGGCTTCCTGCTGTCACTGCACCGCTGCCACACGATTTCTGTTCTCATCCTGAAGCAAAGTTCTTAACCCGAGGTACTATTTCTGGGTTAGCGGAGTCTGTAACCCGAAGCGTATGTAACCAGAAGCATCTGTAACTGAGCTACCACTGTAAAGTTAAAAATGGGCAAACAACCTCTTAGGAATCCTTCCAGTATAGACAAGAGGTTTGTTTTCAGGTTAGCTCTAAACCAACCGTTGAGCATCCTTGATGATACCTGAATATGGTCACTGATCAACAATGGAAATGGCAACACAAAATACCCATCACTATCATAATTGGCCCTTGATGAACAAGTGAATGCCCGAACTCCAAAATTCAGGTAGTTTGAGGGAGCTATGCGGGATCTTTTTAGCTAATTTCTTAATGTATGCCAGTTTCCCCCAATCTTACGCCTTCCAGATGTTTCGAACCATTACTCCAATTGGCATAGCCATGTAGATTGAGGAAGGCTCATGTATACAAATTGGCTGTAATCTCTAGTTGTATATGGTGATGTCACCTTACTTTGATATGTAAAAACTATTAATATTTTAATATTAATTTCCGAGTGCCATGTTTGCTTTTAGCAAACTAACAAATACTATCAGTTAATGGAAATCTGTTTGTGAACTTCTTGAGCAAAGCAAAATGGAAAGATTGCTCATTCTGAGTTCTGAATTGCTGTGTCTGAATTATTGAAGTATATGTATCTTTTTTTTTTTTTTTTTGGTAATTTTCATTTATATACATTACGACAATTATTTAACCATAATTTTAACATTTTAAATTCCGAGTCCCTTCCCCCTCTTTCTGTGGTTCCTTAACTCATTCTTTTAGTCATCTATTCTCATATATATCTTATATATATATTTAAAACAGCAGGTTTTTACGATAATCCTGCCAATGTCTTGATCTGTTTACAGTTTGTTTGTCAATACTTAATAAACCATTTCCATTCCTTTCTAAAAAGTTTGTTGCTTTGATTTCTTATTCTTCAGTAAGTTTCACCATTTCTGCACACTCCATTAGTTTCTGTATCCATTCTTTTTTCGTCAGGACCTCTTCATCCCTCCACTTTGGGGCAAATAACATTCTTACAGCTGTAGTCGCATACAGAAATAAATGTCTATACTGTTTGGGTAGTTCTAATCCCATCATTCCCAAGAGAAAAGCTGCTGGTTTTTTTTTTAATGAATGTTTAAAGTGTATGTCTTGAATATCTCCCAGTTTTATGCAACTTATGTATTTAGCTGTTATAAGAAGTGGAGTTTGATTTGGAGGCATATTTAGAAGCCATCTGTTTCACAGCACATGAGTGCCCAAACAATTGTAGGCCAAGGAGAAGTTTAATTCTTGAATTACGGTGAAAGCTTTTTGTAAGCTCATGGATATGTGGAAAGGATATATCTGTGTCTCCAAAACATCCCATGCAATGGCAATGGAAATATAGGTGACCTTTTACATGCCTTAATGGAAATAGAGGACTTTCACAACTAGGGTGCTGAAGTGACAGTTCTATAGTAGTAGTAGTAATAGTAATAGTAATAGTAATAGTAATAGTAATAGTAAATTATTTATACCCCACCCATCTGGCTGGGTTTTCCCAGCCACTCTGGCCAGCTCTGAACAGAATATTAAAAACACGATAAAACATCAGACATTAAAAACTTCCCAATACAGGGCTGCCTTCAGATGTCTTCTAAAAGTCAGATAGTTGTTTATTTCCTTGACATCTGGTGGGAAGGTGTTCCACAGGGCCGGCAGCACTACCGATAAGGCCCTCTGCCTGGTTCCCTGTAACCTCACTTTTTGCAGATCAGAAGGTCAGTGGTTCGAATCCCCATGATGGGGTAAGCTCCCGTTGCTCAGTCCCTGCTCCTGCCAACCTAGCAATTCGAAAGCATGTCCAAGTCCAAGTAGATAAATAGGTACCGCTCTGGTGGGAAGGTAAATGGTGTTTCTGTGTGCTGCTCTGGTTCGCCAGAAGTGGCTTAGTCATGCTGGCCACATGACCCGGAAGCTGTACGCGGCTCCCTTGGCCAATAAAGCAAGATGAGCGCCACAGCCCCAGAGTCGGTCACGACTGGACCTAATGGTCAGGGGTCCCTTTACCTTTACCTTTATTGAGTTGTTGTTTTTATTTTGATTTTATATATTGTGATCTTTTCTGAGAACTGCCCTGATACCTCTGGCATAGGGCAGTATATAAATTCAATCAATCAATGAATCAATCAATCAATCAATCAATCCATATCATAGGAGGTCTCTGTCCATTGCAATGCTAAGTACTGTATTTTAGAAATGTTTGAGAAGTGCTTCTGTGTATATGTGGATGCTGCATATGTCAAAGCAGGTTTTTGGGTTCTTGCCATGTGCTGTAAGTTTCATATTTGGCCGGAAAATAAATGGAATGAAATATTATTTGGTCACCCGTGTAACTAGTAAAGCTCTGCCCAAAATATACTTGTTTCAGGATAGATTCTGTATGACATCCTCCTCCTTGCTTGTTTAGCAATACTGCAGTAACTACTGTCTTCTAGAAAGTCAACATTAATAGGCAGCATCCTGTTTATCTGAAGTAATATTCTTTTACTGGATCTGCCTTTTGACATTTATTAACAGTAAAACAGCTTGCACAAACA
Organism: Podarcis liolepis; assembly: GCF_965112155.1. Classification (NCBI taxonomy): domain Eukaryota; kingdom Metazoa; phylum Chordata; class Lepidosauria; order Squamata; family Lacertidae; genus Podarcis; species Podarcis liolepis. The sequence continues at coordinate 16,889,950 of NC_139565.1, forward strand.
GCTTCCAAATAACTTCTGACAAATAAAAATGAAAATCCCAGATAAATAACACCAGACACCACAACTTGGACAGATAACTATTACGTTATATTCTCCACTGTTAGTTGTAGACCTAATTTGAGCCAAGGTTTGCGTGTTCAGACCCTGAAATCTCCCCCCTAAATAAATGCACACATGACTCAAATTTTTGGTTTGGTTTTTGGCAGAATTTAGGCCACAACTTTATTGATTACAGAAAGTGATTGGTTGCATAGCCTCTGGTTCGACTAGCTCCCTGCCACGCAGGTAGCGCTGACCCAGGATTCCAGCACAGGTCAGCCAAGGGTGAACACCTGGATAAGCTGAAAGCCGGGAACAGGCTGTCTCCGCCACCCAAATGTCCCCCTGGACTCAGGCACGGGCACAACCCCCTCACAGGGTTGACCAAACCATCGAGTCCCTGGATTCCTTTAATGGAATACCCTTCACATAGGGGTGGTGAGAGCGTTCTCCCATCCCTGTCACCTGAATCAGTGCCTATCTGCAACCTTACAAGTTGTGACGATTTGCTACGCGGCAGGCGAAACCCAAATGGCAACAGCCAATCAGCCAAGTGGGGAAAATTCCTGCCGTGCCCCTGTCCCAACGACAGACGACACATGACGGTAAAGCAAGGTCAAGCGCAACAAGCCCTAAAAGTAGGGAGAGGTGGGCGGGTGTTCTGAATGCACACGCCAAAAGAGGAAGCTCTGGGTCACGTGCATGGGCATAAATAGGTCCTTCAAACCGTTTGGACTGCGTCCCATTGGCCAGATTGTACCCAGCTTCAAGGGACCTACCAATTGGGTGTTGTGGCTGACCATTCGTACCCACCCACAACACAGGGTGTCGGTTTGCAGGGTCTCACTGCAATACGTGCCCTCTTTAAGGGAGGACCTGATTTACCAGTAAGAATAACAGTATGTATCATTTGTACAGTGTTCTCAGTGCCTTTCATGTGCCATCTCTGCTTGCAGCAACCCTGTAAATCAGTATTATTCCCCATATTGCAGATAGGAGGACTGAGGCAGAAATGGCATTTCTAAGCCTACTAGTGAGTTCATGGCCGAGATGAAATTTTATTGAAGGACCTCCTGATTGGCAGTCCAATTTCTCGGCCACTCTGCTACACCATCTCTGGTTTTTAATACAAGGTGCAATCCTGGATCATGTGAAATCAGATGACTAGATATGAGCAGGTAGAGTTGTTGACCTTGCTACTGAGTCACTCACATTCATGGCTCTTGTGATCTGGTTCAAAAATAGATTCCATGCCAAGGAATGTGGCTTCCCTTCAGGATTGGGTCTTGTCCTTCTTTCAAAATACTGCTAAGCAAGTGTCTGTAAAACTAAGGGAAAAAAGTAAGCCAGTGGTCTGAGGAAGTCCTAAAGGTGAAGAGCAATCATTCTGGTGAAAAGTCTACATCACAATGGAAGGGCAAAGAGTCCGGCATCTCCTGAGGGGTGAGAGGTGTTGAAGGTTCCATACCCTCCAACACTTCTCCAATGGAAATAGAGACATCCCATTCCATAATGATAATTTTACTATTTATACCCCACACATCTGTCTGGGTTGCCCCAGCCACTTGGGGCGGCTTCCAACATATATACAGTGGTATCTCAGGTTAAGAACTTAATTCGTTCTGGAGGTCCGTTCTTAACCTGAAACTGTTCTTAACCTGAGGTACCACTTTAGCTAATGAGGCCTCCTGCTGCTGCCACTACACAATTTCTGTTCTCATCCTGAAGCAAAGTTCTTAACCCGAGGTACTATTTCTGGGTTAGCGGAATCTGTAACCTGAAGCGTCTGTAACCTGAAGCATCTGTAACCTGAAGCATCTGTAACCCGAGGTACCACTGTAAATACATAATAAAACATGAAACATTAAAAAAAATCCCTTTATAGGATTTCCTTCAGGTGGCTCGGTTGTCTGATAACTCCATACCCTTCAACATTTCTCCAATAAAAAAAAAAATAGGGACGTCCTAAGGAAAAGCAGGACATTATTGGATCAAATCAGAAACCAGGACAGCTTCTCTACATCAGGGACGTCCCTGTAAAATAGGGACACTTGGAGGGTCTGAGGTTCCTGTGAATACATGTAAATGAAATTAGTTACAGCTATTGCCATACTCTGGGAAATTTAAAAAATAACTTTGGAAAGCAAATGTCCCCTTTAAAAGGCAATTATATGCATCTTTGTCTTAAAATCATTGTTCCGCACCAAATATTCAGAGACACAATTTCATACAAATGTTGTCTCTACTGATCCTAGAAGTTTAAAAAAAGAAAAGAACAAACCCGTTTAAGTCTTACCTTGGAAGCACTGCACTTCAGAATTTTAAAGAGAAACTATCGTTTGGAGACCTTGAGCAGTAAACAAATCCTGTTTTTGCCTCGCGACTAGACATTCAGCAGTCATAACCATGACATCTTCATCTCTTGGTCATGTGGGCCTTTCTCCTGTTGTTTTTCTAAGAGGCCCACCCAATAGCACCCCTGAAAGATCATCAGGATCAATGCGTCCTGCGCATATTGGGTTCTGTTTGTTTTATAATGAGATATGAAAGAGAAGCCGCCTCGTTTCCCCTCTCCAGTTTGCCTACCAATAAAGCTACAGCGTTGCCACCAGTGAAATTTCATTTTTCATTGAAGTGTCAGAAAGCATTTAGGTCCTACTTCTGCAGGGAGCCCAATTTCCATAATGCTGCGCTACTGTTTCATTATTCTGATATCAGTTTGTTCATGTGGTTCTATTTTGTTATTTTAATTGTGATGTTTTTGTACCTTCTCGACCACCATTTGGCAAAGTGCAAAATAAATAAGAAATGGCAAACTTTAGACATGCTTTAGGCTTTTCTTGTGGCATTCCCTGACAGAAGTATGGTATGCACAAAATTACTTTGCTTCCCTGTGGGGTATTTCTAGAATATTGATGGAAATTGGAAATTCAGTGCAGAAGTTGGAATGTGATTTATTTATTTTTTTACAAGGCAGGAAGCAAGTGGCAAAGATCACCATTGTTATACAGGATTAGCAATCTGTTATATAAATGTCCTGCGGTAATCTTCACAAACAGCAGGGACCCAGGCTGAGTGAGCCTTAGCCGTTGCCTGTTACTTTACGATTACTTCCTTCCAATTTTTCAACCCAGAGTAAAGAAAGATTATGGAAGTAATAGTGCATAGTGAATCCAGTCTTGGGTGACAGTTCAGCAAAGGAAATGAAACCACAATAAAACAAAATTCAAATTCCGTAGGGGAGTTCCCATATGAGGCCGGGGGGAAGCGTGTTGGCACATAAGTATGTCCGCCTATGTATGTTATTCACCTTATTTGGGTGTTCATTCATATGATTTTAAGAATCGTGTAGAGGGGAGAAAGGGACCATGCTCACTGGCTCACCTGTTTGGTTAATCCGGACTGTGTTAGAATCACTTCTGCCATTGTAGAAGCGCTTTCTCTAGTAGTGATTTCTCCCAATCCACCTCCATCATGGAAATAGCTGCCAACCACTGCCTGTTTGGTCACCCAGCTGTTTCTATAATCAAAACCCTAGAAATTAATAAATGGTAGGGTTTTGATTATTTGGGATGTGAAGGGAGAAATCAGAATTCCTGGGCTAAGCCTATGCAAAATGACCTGGCCAAGCTAGGGCCATTAAGAAACCACTGGGGGCCAAAGAACTGTCCTTCTCCCCTTGTCCCGAAGTGTCAACAAAGACTGGGCTTTGAAAGGTTGCCAGGGCAACTTGGTGCGAGGTTTTAACAGGCTGTTCTTTGAGAAAGAAGCAGGAAGAGAAAAGACTGGGATCCATCTTGGGCAGGCTGGCTGAAGGCTGGCTGGGAGAGATGGCTTGGACACCATGGACTGCTGTGGAGGACAATGAAATGACCGTGCTGTAAGATCTGGACTCCCTCCATGCAGACTGAAGGTGAAGAAGCCATATTTCTTAAAACTATGACAGTCTCCACCGTGTCTCAATTCTCCAAAGGACCACAGGCCCTGGGTGAGTGCCTGGAACCCCCTGAGATCCTGCTGCAGCTCAACAGACAGTTGGAGTGGAACCCAACTTTTGTAACACAGCGCCCAACCACTGCATGTTTGGTCACCCAGATGTTTCTCCCTGTAATCCTGTGATCAAAAATGGAAAGAAGCGGTCATCATGCTTGTGTAGCTGTGCTTGGATTAATTCACATTTTGGTAACAAGGAATGCTGTAACATCTCTTTTATGAAAAATAACAACTTGACAATAACAATGTCCTCTACCAGGGCAAGCAGCCGGTGTCCCAGAGAGGCAAGAAACAAGCACACACCGTCCTTTCCCTAATCTCGTTGCCAGAAATGGATTGTGTTCTTGCTGAAAGGCAAAGCGGCCCTAGTGATATATTAATGATCTGTTATAAACGATGAGACCAACTAAATCCATACTTTAAAATTACAACAGAGCAAGAACAGTTGTCCTGTGATACATGTGCTCTTTCCTAAGCATTTGTTTGTTGGACAGCAATATCTTAAATCTGAACAAGGAAAATGAATAGGCAAATAATTAGACCTATAAACTGATCAACTTTGTTCTACTGTTAGAGAAACGCATATACAATGCTACCTTGGTTCTCAAATGCCTTGGTTCCCAAACGCCAAAAACCCAGAAGTAAGTGTTCTAGTTTTTGAACGTTTTGCGGAAGCCAAATGTCTGGTGCGGCTGTTGGCTATTGTTTCCGGAGTGCCTGCACCAATCAGAAGCTGCACCTTGGTTTTTGAACATTTCGGAAGTCAAACGGACTTCTGGAACAGATTAAGTTTGGCGCTTTTGTTTTTGCTATTTATTTTGCATTTTTGTTTTTGAGGCTTTTTCGGTTAATTGCTTCTTCTGGCTTTGTGGATGATAATTTTTACTATCTACAATACTGTCTTATTTATTTTATAGTATAATACATTGATGATTGCTTTCATTTTATTGGATCAAGGGTCTTGTGAGATAGTAAAATTCATGTTAAATTGCTGTTTTAGGGGTTGTTTTTAAAAGTCTGGAACGGATTAATCCGTTTTGCATTACTTTCTATGGGAAAGCATGCCTTGGTTTTAGAATGCTTTGATTTTGGAACGGATTTCTGGAATGGATAAAGTTTGAGAACCAAGGTTGCAAACAAGCCCTCGTGGCTGACTACCATCAATTCCCACCGCCCCCATTAGGAAAATGAATCCAATAACAGCATATTAAAATGCTTACTTTTTCAAAACAGCCACTAGCACAGGGGTCAGCAAACGTTTTTGGGAGGGGGCCGGTTCACCGACCCCAAGACCTAGTGGCGGGCCGGACTGCTTGCGCAGGCTCGTGTGCACTGGGTGGAGGGGGCTTCTCTCTCTCCCTCTCTCTCCCCCAGCCCCTCCTCTCCCCCTGCCTACCTCCTCCGCCACTCTGCCTGCAGTTGGGAGCTGGCGGCAGTGGCAGCGCTGTTAGGATATAGTTCCATTCCACCTTAAAAGGAGCAGGCATGGCTGGTGTATCACATGCCTGTTTACTTCCAGCTCTCACTGGGAACTTCCGTTTGTATATAGCTTTTGTATTGCTGCTGTTTTTCCTGGACACGGAGGCAAGCAGTCATGTTTTTCCTGTGGTCAGGAGCCAGTGTGGTGTAGTGGTTAAGAGCGGTAGATTCGTAATCTGGGGAACCGGGTTCGCTTCCCCACTCCTCCACATGCAGCTGCTGGGTGACCTTGAGCCAGTCACATTTCTGTGAAGTCTCTCAGCCCCACTCACCTCACAGAGTGTTTGTTGTGGGGGAGGAAGGGAAAGGAGAATGTTAGCCGCTTTGAGACTCCTTTGGGTAGTGATAAAGCGGAATATCAAATCCAAACTCTTCTTCTTCTCTTCTTCCATCTCCCTGGACGTATCCCAACAAAAGCGCCTCTCCTTTTTGGGCCAGTTTTCCCGGACACCAGGCATGGGGCCAGTAGGCGTGCCAAGCTCCAGCCCATAGCGCAGCCATGGGGAGAGGCAGGTGGTGAGGCTTCCTAGCAAAGCCCAGCCCCCTTCCTCCGCAGGGCGGGGAGAAGCCAGGAAGAGAGAAGGAGGAGAACAAATTGCGGCGATTGCAGAACCGTTTGCGGGCCAGATCCAGAGGGCAATTAGGCTGGGTCCGGCCCACGAACCTTAGTTTGCTGACCCCTGCACTAGCACAACTTGTTTGTTTTCTGCTTCCGTAACAGCTAAGTTTGTGCGGAACTCAGTGGAAAGCAATCATGATCTCTAAGCCTCTCTTGGCATTTCCCCAGGTACCGAACAGTTCACAGTAAATCAAGTTCATTGGGGGAGACCTTGTTTATTCAGAAGACTTTTGCAAACGTCTTGCAGCATTCGATACGTTCTCCTACGCTCAGGCGAGCTGAAAAACAAAGCCATTAGAACAGAAACTCGTGTGATTTCTTGGCAGCAGCTGACTGCTGTCAATATACACGGTATGCCAAGACTTGCCATATTAATAATACAAGGGGAGAAGGCAAGAAGGAGAAGAAAAATCTGATTGATTGATAAAATACCAGGTTCAATTGGCTTGTCTATCGAACAGGGAAGGCATGTGTTTCCACTTCCTAACTTCTCCGGGTAGCAAAGCAGCATGAATTCATACAAAATGTATAGCATAAGTTTTTGCATTTTTTTTTCAATTTTTTATTTTAGGTTCTGGAATGGGCACACATAGCTGGAATATTTCTCAAGTAATCTGAGCAATGCTCTTTGGGTAAAGCCACAGCCGGGCATGTTCTGCTTCCTCTCTCTCTCTCTCTCCCCCCCCCCCCCCCCCGTGAACACACTGTATTTTGAAAGCTCTTTTATGATGCACGAAAGCAGCTGTTTTGGAGCTGAAATGGCACCAGGCTTTTTAAAACGCCGTTTTAACTAGGTATGCTACAGACTACTTCCATCTGTGCTAGGCTATTTGGTGGAGCTGAGCCTTGGGAGAGATGGTGTTCGCCCACATTTTGCAATGCAGATAAACCTCAGTAGAAGATTTAGCTCTGCACCTGGCTGTAGTTTAAACAGGACTGCTTTCTTGCAAGCAACACAGCTGTGGTTGGTAGTGCCATTAAAAAGCAAGGTGTGTACCGGGATAGTAAAAAGCAAAATGTGTATTTTAGGAACATACCAGTTACCAGGGTCACATTCCTCATTACATTTTCCGGCGAGGCTTTAAGCGTTGTTGTTGTGTTTTTAAAAAATAAAATAAAAATCCCAGTGATTTTGAAATGGAGAGGGTCTTCATTGGATTTTACGAGGAAAAGGTGAGAACAGATTAATAATAATAATTTATTTAGGTGCTACTGGAAGGAATTTTTTTATTTTAATAATTTATTATTTATACCCTGCCCATCTGGCTGGGCTTCCCCAGCCACTCTGGGCGGCTTCCAACCAAATATTAAAATACAGTAATACATCAAACATTAAAAGCTTCCCTGAACAGGGCTGCCTTCAGATGTCTTCTAAAAGTTTGGTAGTTGTTGTTCCTTTTGACATCTGGTAGGAGGGCATTCCACAGGGCAGGTGCCACTACTGAGAAGGCCCTCTGCCTGGTTCCCAGTAACTTGGCTTCTCGCAGTGAGGGAACCGCTAGAAGGCCCTTAGCGCTGGACCTCAGTGTCCGGGTAGAACGACTGGGGTGGAGATGCTCCTTCAGGTATACTGGACCGAGGTATATGGTAACATAATATTAAGACCAGTGTTCAAACGTAGCCAGGCGCATTTTGCACCTGACTATTGTCCACTTGCGACCAAGTGAAGAGGCCTGGGTGCCAGGATGGCACCTGACGTCTTCAACAGCGTTCGAAACTCCCATTGTTCTGGGCACCATTTTTGCGACAGGGGATTTCATTAACACGAGCCATTTCTGAGCTCTGGGTGCAGTACTATGCCTGAGATTTCAGATTAAAACTGCAGAGTGGAAGGAAAGGAGGAGCTTTTTCTGCCTCCCCCCTTCCAGCCGCTCTCTGAAGACCGTAGAAGAGACCCTCTTAAGAATATTAAGGGGGTGACCCAAACTGTATAGAAATTTATTCATGTGTGCAGCTACAGCGGCAAGAATGCTACTTGCCCAAAAATGGAAAGAAGAGGAAGTCCCAGTAAAGGAAGAATGGATACAAAAACTGATGGAATATGTGGAAAGGAGAAACATTACCTGAAAAATAGGAAATCAAGATACCAAACTTTTTATAAAAGAATGGAAATGGTTTACTGAATATTTACAAACAATCTGTAAACAGATAAGTACATTGGCAGGGTTATTGTAATAACCTCCAGTTTCATAAGAGTATATATTTAGAGAAGATGATCAAATGAGCAAATTAAGTTAATTAGGATATGCAGAAGATATTAAAAATAAATTTAAGGAACCCCAGAGGTCAAGTTTTGAAATGTCAAAATAATTGTAAAATCAGTGAAATGTATAAACCTAGAAAGTATAAATAAAAATTGAAAGAAAGAAAGAAAGAAAGATAAGGCTATCAAGCCGTTTTGTCCCCAAATGGCAACCAGACATTCTGTTTTGGTGACTATAACCTTGGTTTCAGGAGCCATTTGGCACCTCGCTGATATATCTTGGGTTTCTAGCGCCGATTAAGCATCTTTGAAAAGGCAGTACAGTGGTACCTCGGGTTAAGTACTTAATTCGTTCTGGAGGTCCGTTCTTAACCTGAAACTGTTCTTAACCTGAAGCACCACTTTAGCTAATGGGGACCTCCCACTGCCGCTGCGCTGCCGGAGCACGATTTCTGTTCTCATTCTGAAGCAAAGTTCTTAACCTGAAGCACTATTTCTGGGTTAGCGGAGTCTGTAACCTGAAGCGTATGTAACCTGAAGCATATGTTGTAACCCGAGGTACCACTGTAGTAACTTGTGAGTTAGTGACTTTTCTTTTCTGCGCATAGCTAAGAAGCATCGGTTTTTTCACCACGTCTTTCTGTTTCTTCGTTACATTTCAGGTTTGGTCAGTCGCCTTTGGCCCCAGCGAGCCAAGTTGGAGCGTTTCACCACCGCCACCACTGTTAATCTAAAGCTCGCTGCCGAAATGACAACTGGCGTCAAAGGTATGGCCTCCGCCGCAAGTAGCAGAAAGGTGTTTTCCGATGCTCCAGTGAGAACGCTTGAGGGGAAGGGGGTTGTCTTTGTCCGTCCTTCCGTTGGCGCTTTGGGGAGGTGAGACGAGCCCCTTTGCCACTCGGATGACGCAGGTGGTGGCATGCTAGCCTATACATTCCCTTTGCTGCAGGAACATGGAGTGATCAGGCTGAGAGCATGGGGAACTGTGACGCAGGTGTGTTTAGCAGCCCCTTGTGCAGAACATATGGATGTGCCGTTTGCATGAGTGTAGGCCCTCTGGAACCCATCAAAATGAGGATTGTGCTCAGGCTTTCTACCGACCATTCAGATGGCCGAAAAGAAGCTGCGGATGCCTCGTCGCGCCAGTTGAGCTCAGCACGGGGACGGTGCAAGTGGGTGGCGGGGTCCGTGGGCCAGATTTACGAGCCTGGTGGGCCGCATCCGGCCCCCGGGTCGTAGTTTGCCGACCCCTGGTCATTGTTCTTCCCTTAATTCTTCCAGAGGTGGTTGTAATGCTCCTCTTGAAGAAACTTCTCTTGAACTCTCATTATTTCTCTGCCTATCGTCTAGTAGCAAATCTCCGTTTGGGGGCAAGATGCTTGAGCAACTGTACTGAAAAGCTTCAGGTGCAATACTGATTTTCTGGGCCCATTTCATTGTGGCTTCCAACCTGGTTATGGAATGGAAATCCCTTTGATTGTCCCCGATGACTGATCAGATGTGTGATGGGGAGTGCATCCCTGATTATTCTATTGGATCTCATGACTGAAAGTAAATTGGAAACACTGTTTCTCAAAAGATCTGCAAGTTGGTTCCAGAAGGTGATATTGCCAGATTGGAATAGGGTATCATAGTACTTGTTTTATGGTATCCCACAGAGTTCTGTTCTGTCCCCATGTTACTCCAAGCACAATTCAAAATGTTGGTGCTGACCTTTAAAGCCCTAAATGGCCTTGGCCCAGTATACCTGAAGGAGCGTCTCCACCCCCATCATTCTGCCCGGACTCTGAGGTCCAGCTCTGAGGGCCTTCTGGAGGTTCCCTCACTGTGAGAAGTGAGGTTACAGGGAACCAGGCAGAGGGCCTTCTTGGTAGTGGCACCCGCCCTGTGGAACGCCCTCCCATCAGATGTCAAGGAAACAAACAACAATCTGACTTTTAGAAGATAGGCAGGCCTGTTTAGGGAAGTTTTTAATGTTTGATGTTTGATGATGTTTTTAATATTCTGTTGGGAGCCGCCCAGACTGGCTGGGGAAACCCAGCCAGATGGGTGGGGTATAAATGTAATATTATTATTATTATTATTGTTATTATTGTTGTTGTTATATTGCATTATGGGAATGGTCATCTGAAGTTGGGTGCTATCAATAAGTGGAAGACACCCAACTCTGCTTCTTCCTTTCATTGGAACCTGGTGTGACTGTAAATAAATAACAGGTAGATGGAGTCAGTAGTAGGCTGGATGTGGGTTAGTATACAGATTAATACAGACAAGACCGATGTGCTGTTGGTCATTCACTTGTCAGCTGAGGGAAAGGATATTCAACCTGTCCTGAATGGGATTGTGTTCCCTCCTAAGGATCAGGTCTGCAGCTTGGGTGTGATTTTAAATCCCTGATTGCTGATACGTGCACAGGTGGCATTCATAGCTCATATTGCCTTTCATCGGTTCTGGCATGTACGCCAGCTGCACCACTCCTTGGAGAGCTATACTCCGGTCACAGTTATTCCATCTCCGATGACATCCTATGGAATAGGGCATAAATTGGTTAGGGTTCACATGAATGTCCTCACTTCTTAATTCCAGCTTCCTAAACATAAACTAAAATGCATCAATCCTTTGAAACTTGCACTTCTCTGCATTTTGCAATGTAGTTTGCCCAGCAAAGTAGGGACCAAAATGTATGTTTGGGGAAAGTGTGTACACAAATGTGTATATTAGTGAAAGCAATGTGTAGAAAATTAATTATATCACAGGAAAACGGCTTGCAAAAATGTGTATATCGGGCAACAATGTGTACAAAAATGTATGAAAGAGGAGTAAGGTGCATGAAAATGCTTATCAGGTTTTGGATAGATGTTGCTATATAAAAATTGCAAATTGGTGCAGAAATGGGGTGAACTGGATATAAGATTGGAGAAATGAGAAACCAGGATTGCTGGATTGCTCCATCCCTGTGCGTCACTCATGGAGCTGCTTTTAAAAAGCTTTTTGCAACTATAGCTGGCACATTTGGGCTGACCACTGAGAACGTTTTACACCAGTGCCTAAATGATCTGCACTGTCTGCTAGTTTGCTGCTAGGTGGAATCCAAAGTGCTAGTCTTGGAATTCCCATCATCCCTGACCACTGGTCTTGTTAGCTAGGGATGATGGGAGTTGTAGTTCAAAAAATAGCTGGAGACCCAAGGTTGGGAAACACTGGTTTAGAGCTTTAAAGGCTATCTATAGGGACACGGGTGGCGCTGTGGTCTAAACCACTGAGCCTAGGGCTTGCTGATCAGAAGGTCGGCGGTTCAAATCCCCGCGATGGGGTGAGCTCCCATTGCTCAGTCCCAGCTCCTGCCAACCTAGCAGTTTGAAAGCACGCCAAAAAGTGCAATTAGATAAATAGGTACCACTCCAGCGGGAAGGTAAACAGCGTTTTCATGCATTGCTCTGGTTTCACCAGAAGTGGCTTAGTCGTGCTGGCCACATGACCCGGAAAACCTGTCTGTGGACAAACGCCGGCTCCCTTGGCCAGTAAAGCGAGATGAGCGCTGCAACCCCAGAATCGTTCATGACTGGACTTAACGGTCAGGGGTCCTTTACCTTTACTTTTACCTTGAATCTGTCCGTCAATTATAGTTTTTATCAGAAGCTCCTCTTAAGATTATTATAGCAAACATTAGAGCAAGGGATATTTTTGCTATTAAATTCTATAAAATATTAAGGATTCGTTGTATTCAGTCTTGATTTAGAGCAGGCCCAATTAAGGCATGATTGGCCTCCATATTTGGTCAAGCCCTCATCCACTTGCCCTATATCAGGTGTGGGTTGGGTCAAGTAATGGCTAAGACAAAAAAGGGGTTTGCAGGCTGTTTGTGGTCCTTTGTAAGTCTTGAAGATTTGTAGTGCTTGAAGAGAGTGGTGTAGTTAAAGAGGAGTGGAAACCTCTTATAAAATACTTAAAAAGTGATCGTAAACATACTAAAACACAAGTAGGATTTGAATAACGAACAGCCGTGAACTATGTCTTTTATAATAATATGGAGATGATAGGGTGCAAAATGAGTCATAATATGCAGCAATGTTAGAAATTACTCCACTCCACAGAGGAGTGGAGGGGAAGTCAAATGTTAGTTGAAAATTATGGAGGAATTTAAAGATGTATGTGTGTTAAGCTTGTAACCTTTTGAAAATCAGTATTCTCAGAAGCCCCAATGATCAGCTGATTGTCACGGCTTCAAAGCAGTGCACAGGGCTCTAATAATCAGGGTTGCAGGAGACCCTGTGCAAAGTTTTGAACCTCTCAGGGGCAAAAATGGGTCACCTGACCAGTGGCGTAGCATGGGGGGTGCAGGGGGGCCGGCCGCACCGGGCACAACATCTGGGGGTTAGGGGGCGCAAATCCACGGGTTAGGGGGTGCAAATCCACGGGTTAGGGGGCACAAATTACTTGCCTTGCCCCGGGTGCTGACAACCCACGCTACGCCACTGCACCTGACATCATCATGTCAGGTGACTGACAGGCAGGCAGCCCCACCCACCTGGCAGAGGTGGCCAGCAGTCCCCTGCTTTACAGTGTCATTAGTATATTTTAACATTTATATTAATACCAGAGGTGTACATGGCATTTCACAGAAGATCGTAGTTGAAAAGAAGCTTACAATTTAAATGTTGACGAGACAGAATGATGAGACCAAGGCAAGGGCAGCTAGGGAAGAATGCAAGCAATTTTGGAAAGATGGAACACTCTTATTAAATGGTTCCCCTCACACAAATACGTTTAGGATCACAGAGTGTGGCTTTGTATCATAACAGACAGAAGAATATAAAAGAACCACACAAAGAAGGCAGTGCTTTTCAGAACCAGTGGTGGGCAGATATAAAATAAAGATTTAGTGTTTCAGATTTGAGATTTTTAAAAGCTCCGACAATCCTATAGAGCTGAACAAGGAAATCAGTCATCTCAAACACGAGACGGGAAATGTCATGGTAAGCCGAACTGATGCATTTTCCACCAGCCTGACACTCCTCTTTGTACATTGATGCCATCTGAAAGAGTTTCTAAACTATCTGAATTCATACCAGAGAATGAGCGGGAACCCTCTTTCCCCCAATTCGGATAATGCCCTTTTTCATTCGGGAAAAGGTAACTGAAGTATTTGGGCTTGTCTGCTGCTGTGATCTTAGAACCATGCGAGACATCAATGTCTGTGCTGTAATAAAGAAGCAATTGCTGTGGTGTAGCAGGAATGTGAAATAAGCTTGTTGCCGGTGGGGGGGGGGGAGGAGAAGGGCTGAAAACACATGAGCGAGCAGCGTCTCCTTCTGCAGAGGAAAATGAGAAGGATGCCAAAGACCTCGGTTTTAAAGCCAGCTTCCATAAACGTCAAGATTTAGAAGTTCACGTGGCCACCCGTTTGCTGTGATTCTTCCACAGGAAGGGACTTCATCTGCTTCCTAATAACCCACAAGTTATTTTCTGAAAATGGCAAACCATCTTCTTTTAACCACTTTGTTGTGTATATTTATTTGCAAACTATGTACAGTGGTACCTCGGGTTACAGACACTTCAGGTTACAGATGCTTCAGGTTACAGAAAGCGCTAACACAGAAATAGTATCTCAGGTTAAGAACTTTGCTTCAGGATGAGAACAGAAATTGTGCAGCAGCGGCACAGCAGCAGCAGGAGGCCCCATTAGCTAAAGTGGTGCTTTAGGTTAAGAACAGTTTCAGGTTAAGAACGGACCTCCAGAACGAATTAAGTTCCTAACCAGAGGTATCACTGTATTCCACTTTTCCCGTAAATTGTTCTCATATTAAAGCCCAGAGGCTGCCCTGTATACTTGAAGGAATGTCTCCACCCCCATCATTCAGCCTGGACACTGAGGTCCAGCTCCGAGGGCCTTCTGGCAGTTCCCTCCCTGCAAGAAGTGAAGTTACAGGAGACCAGGCAGAGGGTCTTCTTGGTAGTGGCACCCGCCCTGTGGGACACCCTCCCACCAGATGTCAAGGAAAAAACCAACTCTCTGACTTTCAGAAGACATCTGAAGGCAGCCCTGTTTGGGGAAGTTTTTAATGTTTGATCTTTTATCGTGTCTTTAATATTCTGCTGGGAGCCGCCCAGAGTGGCTGGGGCAACCCAGTCAGATGGGCGCCATATAAATAATAACGTTATTATTATAATAGAATTATAATCAGTGGGGACCACTCCCCTCTCAATTTTTCTGGAATTAATAAAATTGTCAAAATTGTCATAGATGGGAGGGGGGATTTAACCATGCTATTTTCATTAATTCAGTGTTAAGATACCAGATTTTTATTCTGGTACTGAACAGAATATGCACATATGTCCTAAGAGCGTATTGACATGAAAACTGTGTTGCCATTTCCGGCACAAAGGACATGATAGACTTCCTTAATAATATGCCAGCTCTTTCCTATGTTGGTGCCATCTTGCACCATGGGCACCCATAGTGTGGGACACATCTGCTTCTACTTCCTTTTCAGCTATTGTTAAGGGTATTTGATCTTCTGGGTGTTATTAGATTGTGTATCTCCTAATACAGTCTTTCAAAGTTACACAGTAGATTGATGCTTTTCTCTCAGACAGATGGAACCATCATCTGCCCACCCCCATCCAATCTCTCAATGAGTTGCCAAAAATCCATTCACATCTTCTAGTTTGTAAAAGTTTGCACTATACACATACTGAGGTCTAGCCCCCTTTCTGTTGGGATTTTATAGCACAGTAATAACCCACCAATAGCTGTTTTGGGGAAACCAAGTTTGGGCAAAATGGAAAGTGGCTCAACGCATATGCAAGATCAGCCCAACATAGGATATTTTCATATGAAAGAGAGAAAAAGAGGGAGAATAAAGGAGCTTTAAAATAATTTAGGCACATACGTGACCTGCTGGATTGGGCCAAAGTCCCATCTAATCTAACTTCCTCTTCTCACAATGGCAACTGAATGCAGAGCCTCCAAGTGTCCCCATTTTCCAGAGACAGACCCAGATGTACAGAAACCATCCTGGTTTCTGATTTGACCCAGGAATGGCCCACTTTTCCTTAGGACATCCCTATTTTCATGGGAGAAATGTTGGAGGATATGGAGTTATGCAGCCCACGAGCCAAGGAGATAAGCAACTGTACACCCTTTAGAATAATTTTTTTTAATAGGTAAGTTTTTTAACGTTTATGTTTTATTATGTTTTTATATATGCTGCAAGTCATCCAGAATGTCTGGGGAAACCCAGTGAGATGGGAGGTGTATAAATAATAACATCATTATTATTATTATTATTATTATTAACCCTATTTTTATCAGATTAATGTTGGAGGGTACACAGCTGTGAATGAGAAGCCTGCCTGTAGATGGCACATAGCATGGACTGACTTTAGAAATATGTGCATCTGAAACTTAAATCTTCTTGATTTTCACACTGGGAAATTAGTCTGGATGTCTTCACCTGAGGGGTTCCTTACAGCCCCATGATTCTTGATTGTGAAACAGACGTTTGATCAGAAGAGGATAAATGAAACCAGGAGGAGTGGTGGAGATTATCTTGACTTGATAGCTCTGGCAAGAGTGGCCAACTACCTGCTTTTGTTAAGGTGATTTGTCTCAATGGATGGTTTCTCCCTGATAGGACAGATCCATTTGGGAATCTAGGCTTATCCTCCCGTCCCAAGGAGCCTTGCCTGAGAGATAAAGAGGGCAACAGTCTAGCAGTCTTGTGTGAAGGGAACACAGAAGCCTGCCACACTGTGAGAACCCAGTGTTGATGCACTTTTGAAACCTTATGTGGGTTAGCAAAAGGTAAAGGACCCCTGGGTGGTTAAGTCCAGTCAAAAGCGATTATGGAGTTGTGGTGCTCATCTCCCTTTCAGGCCGAGGGACCCGGTGTTTGTCTACAGACAGCTTTCTGGGTCATATGGCCAGCATGACTAAACTGCTTCTGGCACAACAGAACACCGTGATGGAAACCAGAGCACACAGAAACGCTGTTTACCTTCCCGCCGGAGCGGTACCTATTTATCTACTTGCACTGGTGTTCTTTCGAACTGTTAGGTTGGCAGGAGCTGGGATAGAGCAATGGGAGCTCACCCCGTAATGCAGATTTGAACTATTGACCTTGTGATCGACAAGCCCAAGAGGCTCAGTGGTTTAGACCAAAGCACCACCTGCATCCCAAATAAACAAGCACACAATCACTGATAGGTCCCCCCACCATTGTGAGGCTCAAAGCAATGAAGATGATGCCTCCCCAGCTGTTGCCATTGGCTGTGGGTTTCTTGTGATGTCACAAAAGCACTTGGCAACTCAGTAGAGATAAAGCCAGACCAAGGGGAAAGCCCCATTCTATTTCCAGCAGGACACACCTGGCAATGGATGTGACATTCAGCACTGCCCAGGTTTCTTCCACTTGGAGGAGGCAAACTGGTGAATGGAAGGAGGCAATCCTGTGGCAGTGGGATGCTAGGGAGTGATAATAAGGCAAGTTTGCTTGCTTGAAGGCTGCTGGCATCTGTGGTTGGAAGCTGGAGGACATCTCATGATGGACCTAACAGTAGCTTCTGGCACAATGGGACACCGTGACAGAAGCCAGAGCACACGGAAACACAGTTTACCTTCCTGCTGCAGCGGTACCTATTTATCTACTTGCACCAGTGTGCTTTCAAACTGCTAGGTTGCCAGGAGCTGGGACAGAGCAATGGGAGCTCAGCCAGTCACAGAGATTCAAACTGCCAACCTTCTGATTGGCAAGCCCAAGAGGCTCAGTGGTTTAGGCCACAGCGCCACCTGTGTCCCTTATGTGAGAGCAGAATCTGTTTGAGTGTTGATACTATGATTCCCCTCCCACCCCCATAATTTGTTTGGTCTGCTTTCATAAATAAAGCATCATCACAGAAACCCCATAGGTCTCCAGTAACTTTGTTCAAAGGAAGCAAACCCCATGGCGTGAGGCGTACCCACTGAAACCTCTTGCCACTCGGAGACTGTGGTGCATGCTATATCATCAGACATGTTTAACTCGACTAAAAGAGCATGCTGGTATTTATTTCAGAGTTGCTGCTCTGTGTGCTGTTTTGGTAAGAGTGGTTTTCACTGAGGAAAATAAAATATCAAGCCTTTATTCCCCATGCAAAAGGAAACTTACTTGCAAATCAGCTATGCTTGATAAAAGACACAGTTTCTATTTAGGTCCTTGGCAATCTCAATTTTTTAAGATGTAGGCAACGCAAGTCCAACAGGATGAACTATCTAAGTTTATCTTTAAGCGTAATGATATTGTAGTGCTTGCTTCTAAGAATGGGGGTGCTGAAAGCACAGCTTAGCATTCATAAGGCACTTTCTCTGTGTTATAATCTTTACCCCTCTCATCTTTGCAACAAAGCTGGGAGGTAAGCTTTAATATTGGAATTAATAATTATGATCGCCACCAAAAACTTACTAGAACGGCTGCTTCCATTCTGTGAACTGTTGATCATAGAATAAATTTTCCCCCAGCATCGCTTTTTAATAATAAATGAGTAATCTGATTTATTTATTTACTGGGTTTTTCTCCCTCGCCGCCACAAAGTTTTAAAATGCCATACAAATGCTTCCTATCAACAGCCTGATAGGCCTTGGTTGGGCTAACTCTGCTGCATGAATCAGTCTTGATCAGCGCACAACATGGATCTTGCCTTTGGGCATTTATTTTCATTTATTTTTAAAATAATGTCTATATACCAGGTTTATCTGCCAATGATCTCAAGGTGGTGTGCATGAGGCAGGTTAAGTGAGCTTCCTGGCGGAGTGGAGATTTGAACCCTACTCTCCCGTGTCCTAGTCTAATGCTCTAAGCATGGGTGCTGAAAGAACGCATGCACTTCCTTTCCCTCTGCCATACATTGGACTACTGCAATGTGCTGTTCTACGTGGGGCTACCTTTGAAGGTGACCTGGAAACTACAACTAATCCAGAATGCAGCAGCTAGACTGGAGACTGGGGGCGGCTGCCAAGACCATATAACATTGGTCCTGAAAGACCTACACTGGCTCCCAGTATGTTTCCAAGCACAATTCATAGTGTTGGTGCTGACATTAAAAGCCCTAAACCAGGCATAGGCAAACTTGGCCCTCCAGATGTTTTGGGACTACAACTCCCATCATCCCTAGCTAACAGGACCAGTGGTCAGGGACGATCATAAATTGTTGTTGTTCTTGTTCTTCTTCTTCTTCTTCATGTTGTTGTTAAGAATGCTATACAGTCATACCTCGGGTTGAATGTGCTTTGGGTTGAGCGCGTTCGAGTTGCGCTCCGCAGCAACCCGGAAGTAATGGAGCACGCTGGCACGCTGGCATGCGCAGACGCTCAAAATGACATCATGCGCATGCACGGAAGCAGCAAAACGCGACACGCGCAGACGTGCCGTCGCGTCTTATGTTCTGTTCGGGATGCGAACAGGGCTCCAGAACGGATCCCGTTTGCATCCCGAGGTACCACTGTATATGCATTCCAACCTCTTGGGACTGTAACGCTCCCACATGCAATGGGCCCTGCACAAGGGAAAGATAAGTAGTGGTGGCTGAACTCTTTTAGAGAAATTGTAATCTGCTGCTAATGATTGAGAAATTCCCAATTATGCAGTTGGTCAGAAACCCCGGTGTTTCTTGGAGAGCAGTTTGAAATCTGCTAATCAATCATGAAAATACGTAAGGATTTCTGTGCTTTGTTATGGATTAGTAGCAAGCTCCAAATCTCGTAGATGAGATGCGTTTGTTCCAGGGCACTCCTGGAGGAGAGCATCTGCCTTCCGAGGCCACTTCCCATGCTTTTGTTTGCGCACTGAACCAACAGCGTGGGAAGCTGCCATGTGGATGGGCCCTGAGATAACCATATGCCATAGAAAACTGTGCAGCACTTTGTTGCATAAACACTGGGTATTTATTGACGAGGCTTGAGTCGGCTTGGCAGCAACTGCAAACACCATCGTGCAAAATGACACCTGGGCTGTCAGGATCCCTGTTCCCCGTTGGTGAGGAGTACCACATTCTTAGAATTATTCATTTGGTTATTATTATTATTATTTTTATATATTGTATTCCACCCATCTAACTGGGTTGCCCCAGCCACTCTGGGTGGCTTTCAACTAGTGCTTTCCCCCCCTTTTTTCTTTTATTGTTGTTAGCCGCTCTGAGCCCAGCTTTGGCTGAGGAGGGCGGGATATAAATAAAATTCTACTATTATTTATTAGTATTATTATTATTAGAAAAAGAGGTGCTGGAACTCACCGTGAAGTACAATAAAAGCCACACATTTTAACAACAACAAAAGAGGTGCCAGAATTTTGTACCCTTGGGTACCCCCTGAAAAAAAAGGCATTGCTTCAAATGCATATAAAAAAATAAGAAAACATTTTGGAGGATTGCATCTGGGGAGAATAAATTTGTTTGGCAATCTTCCCCTTTTTTGTGTGGGTAATAAACTGTGAACAGAAGGAATGAAAGAGTCGGCTTTCTGTGACTTGCAAGGTTCTGCAGTAAGCTAAGAAGCAGGGAGGAACCCCACGCCAGGTATTTGTGTATCGATAAATGCACACACCAAAATTGAAAAGGCCGTTTGAAAAGCTTGCAGAACACATTGCCATTTATCACGAGAGAGTGGGCCCTCTCTTCCGCCTCTAATTCCGTGTTTGCTGGTGCTACTTTGAATCTTTGAAACCATCCCCTCATGCTAGATTAAGCACTTGGATCGGTGCCCAAAATGCCTGGGGTTATTTGGATGCGTCGATGGAAGCATGCAGCGATGATTGAATTTGAATCTGTTATTGGAGCAAGTATTCCTTCATTTGCCAAACAGCAGAAATAACCTAAGCTTATGAACACAGGGTACCCTGCACAGATGGCTGTGGAGCTGTTGCAGTTAAGAGGCTGTTACTAGGCTTCCTCCCCCCCCCCCGCTCCACGCCCCCCACCCCCACCCTTAAGAGAGTTACATGCAATACATGCGTTGCCATCTGAATGCTTCTGAATGCGTATTCTCTCTCTTTTCCTTTCAAAGAAGTTTTCCGGGCATATTTTACCTGACATGAAGCTTACCAGGGCAAGGGCCTTTTTGAAGTTTAGATCCGAAGTCCATCATCTTACTCAAGGCCAGGGCTGATGACCTAGTATTCCCTCCCCCTCCCCCTCCCCCAATTCTTTTAAAGAAACTGTGGTGTGGGGTGAGTTCCTCCCGAAAACAGCAGGGCATCACACATGTTTGGAAGAAGGATGCTACAGGAGGGTTTTGAGCCCAGGAGCTTCTTCCTTTTGCTTAAATGAGAAAGGAATAGATTGGTCTGCGGAGTGCTCTGCCCTTGAGGGTTTTGCTCCCTGCTGCCGCAAACAGAGGCATAGCTCTTTCTGCCTTGCTGTCTCGCTTCATTCTCTCTGGTGCCAGACAAGGGTTTGGAGGGTGGGGGGAAAGGAGTTGTAAGCACATTATGGGGCAGCGTGATTGGTCTCTTGGGAAGATGCCAGATTCTCAGCTCTCCAGCATCTTTTCCCCACCCCTAGTTCATGCAGAGAGCAGCACTGATGTATTTTTTAAAAGAAATCTGGAGACGTCCCAGCAATCTGTCTCCAGCGATGAGGATAAAACTGAATGACCGCGTAATAAAGCAGAGCTCACCTTTATGCTCACCTGGACTATGAGGTTGTTGCTTTTACTTGAAACAAATAACTGAGACTGGAAATGCTGCTTTTCTGGGAGACTGACACTGGAGAATGACCATGTCTCCACAGAGCACCGCTTTGGCAAGGTGAAGTAAGGATAGTGCAAATGTAGCCAAGAAGCTCAAATCATAAAGGTAAAAAAAGGGTAAAGGACCCTCAGATGGTTAAGTCCAGTCAAAGGAGACTATGGGGTTGCGGCGCTCATCTCGCTTTCAGGCCGAGGGAGCTGGCGTTTGTCCACAGACAGCTTTTTGGGTCATGTGGCCACCATGACTAAACTGTTTCTGGTGCAACAGGACACTGTGATGAGTGCCAGAGTGCATAGAAATGCCATTTACCTTCCTGCCACAGCAGTACCTATTTATCTACTTGTACTGGTGTGCTTTCGAACTGCTAAATCAAATATATGACTTGACACTCTTCTTTGGAAATTAAACCAATGTCCAGACTTTAACATTCCAAAACTTTACTTGCAGAAACTTATAGATGAATTAGAACATAATATTTACATGCTTGTCCAAGCATGGGCTTAGAGTCTCTTCTTCTTACTTCCAAACAACACTATTTTCCTCTCTTTCCAGAGCTCAGCACTTTCAGCCTTCTGTATCTCAATTAGGCCATGCCTTGCAGCTCCTATGAGAGATTTCCACTTTCTCCTTCTCCTGCAATTTTGCTCTCTCTCTCTCTCTTTCAAGCAGAGAAGAAGCACTGCGACACTCTACTCAACTTAGCAGTGTCCACAGTGGAGTCTAAAACACAGTCACCTTGCATCACATAAAATCACTGGTTATCTTCCATGTGTCCAATGTTAGCCAATCACATGAGAACTACTAGAATACTCTCTAGAATTCAGTTACCAAACAGTCAAATCTAAACCCATAGTAAAGCATGCAATCATTTACAATTTCAGTGAATTAAATTACCGTATTTTTCGCTCTATAACACGCACCCGACCATAACACGCACATAGTTTTTAGAGGAGGAAAACAAGAAAAAAAATATTATAAATGAAACAGTGGACGTATGATTTTGTGGTTCATTCTGTGGCCACAGACATGTGATCTGACGGTGAGTTTGGGGTAGCCCAATGCAAAAATCCCGAGGATCCATGTGGATCCATTCTTTGTAACCACGTTTTTGCACCACTGCGGCCCCAGGCAACAGTGGGTGCGTGATTTTTTTGGTGCAAGCTGTAGCCATGGACATGCTATGTGATCTGATGGTGAATTTGGGGTGACCCAGTGCAAAAATCCTGAGGATCCATGTGGATCCGTGCTTTGTAACCACGTTTTAAGTGGGGAGAGAAGGAAAAGCACTCAAGGGACAAGGAACACACGTGGGGTGGGTGGAGAAGGATGCTGTTAATAATGCAAAAAAGGGATATAAGAGGAGAAGGCTCCTCTCCTCTCCCGCTTTGCTCCTTTAAAGCAAGCAGGCTCTCTGTCCCTCTCTCCTCCCCATTCAGCGGCTCTTCTCCCACTTTGCTGTTTCAAAGCGAGCCACGGAGGAGGGAAGGAAGGGAAACCATGGATCCTCTATGCAGCTCACAACTGCAGCAGATCCCCCGCCATCTGTAGGCATTCGCTCCATAACACGCACAGTCATTTCCCCTTACTTTCTAGGAGGGAAAAAGTGAGTGTTATGGTGCAAAAAATACAGTACTATATTTAAGAGAGCTGAACACTGAAAATGTGGTGGTATGTATATCACCTTGGCTATGAACTCCTTTGATGGCAATCCACTTGAGGGAGGCCTTACAGCTGTCTAGTTCATTCATTCGTTCATTCATTATTGCATAAGTATCCAATTTTTCTTCATGCAGCTCAAGGTATGGTTCTCCTGCTCCCCATTTTATCCTCACAACAACCATGTGAGGTAGGTTAGCCTGAGAGATAGTGACTGGCCCACAGTCACCCAGCGAGCCTCTTCGCTGAGTGGGGATTTGAACCTGGTTTCCCAAGTCCCTAGTCCAGAATTCTATCCATGACATCACACTGGCTCTCAAACTTTTAAGACTTTTAAGTCTCAGACTTATCACCCTCTTCCATGCAATGCTTGTTCAAACTCGGACAGTGGCGTAGCGTGGGGGGTGCAGGGGGGACCAGCCACACCGGGCGCAACATCTGGGGGTTAGGGTTAGGGGGCGCAAATCCACGGGTTAGGGGGCGCAAATTACTTGCCTTGCCCCGGGTGCTGACAACCCACGCTACGCCACTGAACTCGGATCAAACTATAGTGGAGAGACATCTTGTTCCCAAGTAATGGAAGAGGGGACCAGTGCCATCTTCTTAAATATACACTGATTTTTCTCTGATCCTAAGATTAGGCCCTGCCCCCACCAAATAAAGATTTCCCCTGCCCCCACCAAATATCCCAGATTATTTTTGAAGTTGCTAGGAATGGTGGGTGAAAATTGCAAAGCATTCGTATTTCTCTGAATTGTTTCCCTTCGAAATGAACAAGGGCAGGGGGCGGCAAGGTTTGCCTCGCCTGGGCCGGTTCACTCCAGTGGAGATCCTTCCATGGGCCGGCGATTTCCGGCGTCTGCGTCTGTGCAGACACGATTTCTGGTGCCACAGAAACAAGTCCCCGCACCGTGCTGGTTTAGTGCAGTGCGCAGGGACTCGCTGAGCGCGCGGCTCAGTTCAGGGGCAGCTCGTGGGCTGGTTAAATGACTCCCGTGGGCCACTTGTGGCCCATGGGCTTAGGTTGCCAATCCTTGAACATGGGTGTGCTCCACATCCATTTCTTGGAAATTTGTGTGTGTGCTTGAAGAGTCAATGTAGCTCTTCATATCCTTTCACAATTGTTTGGGTGCATGTGTATATTTTGAAATCTAGTATCTAATTGGAGCACAGAGTATCAAGAGAGAATACAGCCCCAAAGTTGTTGCAGTGGGAGATTCCAGTAGCGCTGGCAATTTTTAGTTGGCTTATGTTACTGTTTTTAAAGACCTCCATGTGTCTCATGGCATGGCAGAGGAGTGCTCTAAAGAAGATTAAAATTTGAATGGAAATGGAAATAAAATTTGACCCAAGTGTGGGCAGGATTGTGGGGAGGGGGAGGCTATGAAGTGCTTTTTTCTGGGGGGACGCATACCCCTACATATTTTGTGAATCTAATGAGAGAAGAAACTGGATTTTTTTAAAAAAAGTTTCTTCTCTAGCACAGTGAATCGTCAGTTCCATTGCTACCCCCGATGGTGGCCTCATTTCCTTTCCCAGTTTTTCCTGAGTCTCAGACAGAAGCGAGCATTTAATGTGTGAAGCAGTGTGGAATGTGGATGTGTGGTGTTTTACTGATGAAAGTTTGGCCTCACTGAGGGGCAGTATTTCAATATGAGTAGGAAAATTACTAACTATTCGTCATCAGAGGAATCAGGAAGATGTTAGTGCACACAGCCTCATGCCAATGTGGAAGTTACTGTGAGCTATCAGCTGTGTAATATGAGGTAATAATGCTTGTTCTTTGTACTTGTGTCCATTTACTGTATTTAATTTTGTCTGTTTGAACTATAAATTGGTGATTTTCTTGAGTCAAAATGAGAGTACCCCTAAACATTTTTTTTTAGAAAGAAAGCACTGAGGATATGTATCACTATTTGGCATAGTCCAACAGGGACTTCTGAAGATCATACAGTGGTACCTTGGATTACAAATGCTTCAGGTTACAAACGCTTTGGGTTACAAACCTGGAAGTAGTTGCTCTGGGTTGCGAACTTTGCCCCAGGATGAGAATGGAAATTGCACGGCGGCAGCGGGAGGCCACATTAGCAAAAGCTCACCTCAGGTTAAGAAAGGTTTCAGGTTAAGAACAGACCTCCAGAACGAATTAAGTTTCAGGTTTCAGGTTAAGAACAGACCTCCAGAACGAATTAAGTTCGTAACTGGAGGTACCACTGTATAACCTTATATAACAACAACAACAACTTACTATTTATACCCCACCCATCTGGCTGAGTTTCCCCAACCACTCTGGGTGGCTCCCAACAGAAAATAATAATAATAGTAATAATAGTAATAATAGTAATAATAATAATAATAATAATAATAATAATAATAATAATAATGTGATACAACATCAAACATTATAAACTTTCCTAAACAGGGCTGCTTTCAGATGTCTTGCTATAGTGATTCTTAAAGCTTTGGGGAAAAGAAAAAAGATTGAATCAGTGTTCAATGAGTTCAGCACCTAGAATGGGGCCCTATTTTGTCTCAGCAACTCTGTGCCTCTTGAAAACCTACTCCAGAAGGCCGGGGACATGGAGAAATGGCATGGGAGGTAGTATGGAGTCGGGGGGAGGAATTGATGGAAATTTCCCAAGCCCCTACTTCTACTTGTGGAAGACTCTAAGTTCTAAGACCCTTGCATTCACAAAAGTGCATGTTATTTGAGTGAAAGACTCCTTGCTTTGGGGATCCAACCAACTGTCACTTGGGCAGAAATTCTGCCTTAAGGAAAGACATCTGAATGTTCCACAGCAAATCTTTGATAAATAAACTACCGTGCACTTGCTTTACCAGAAACTACCGTAATCCTCTGGCAACATCCTTTAGCCTCAGTTTTCCTGCCTAGTAAAATGAGGACCACGACCACCATATTGGTCTGTTATGAGGATAAATTAGAACAGGGAAACGTGCTTTTCTGAGGTTTGGAGGAAAGCTGGGCTACGAAGACAAGCAAATTATTTGAAAAGAGATAAGACAAAGCCGTTTGTTTACAGTGAGATAGTTCTAATGTTCTCCTTGAGAGATGTGCGACAGGATTGTGTTTAATCCATTTGGAAAGTGAACGAGAAATTGCCGTTTTCAGAGTTGCAAATGACAGCAGTACCTGCAGCAACTAATCCTGCTATGTCAAGATGATTACTTCATAAGTACACCCCTTCCTTCACCACAGGCTTCTGCATCGGGAGAAACGTCTCTGTAACCAATTAGTTGTTTTGACCTTTCCTGGGTTCTTGCATTGTCCTCAGTCACAAAAATAGACAGCTGCCTTCAATGACTAGAGGCATGTATTGTTATGGGGGGACGGGGACTCTGTGTCACAAGAGATGAGGGTGACAACATAGGAAAAACTGTTCAATCAATTTAACAGGCTCTGCTCCCTCGGGGAAGGCAAGCTGGAAATGTCCGTGTCGTTTGCTCTGGGCCAGTGCGGCTGTGGGTAACCTCATACTTCGTGTCTGTCTACTAAGGCATGGATGATGCACATGGGAACACTGAAGGCACATCAAGACATGCGTTTCCCCCCAAACGTTGGTTGATGAGCCTTTTCCAGGTGCCATTTCTGGGTTGTTTTTATTATTATTTGTATTCAAAATGGGGGGGAGGGGTAGAATTCCTTTTAAAGTAAAGTGTTGTTGTTGTTTAGTCATTTAGTTGTGTCCAACTCTTTGTGACCCCATGAACCAGAGCACGCCAGGCACTCCTGTCTTCCACTGCCTCCCGCAGTTTGGTCAAACTCATGCTGGTAGCTTCGAGAACACTGTCCAACCATCTCGTCCTCTGTCGTCCCCTTCTCCTTGTGCCCTCAATCATTCCCAACATCAGGGTCTTTTCCAGGGAGTCTTCTCTTCTCATGAGGTGGCCAAAGTATTGGAGTATCAGCTTCAGGATCTGTCCTTCCAGTGAGCACTCAGGGCTGATTTCCTTCAGAATGGATAGGTTTGATCTTCTTGCAGTCCATGGCACTCTCAAAAGTCTCCTCCAGCACCATAATTCAAAAGCACCAATTCTTCGGCAATCAGCTTTCTTTATGGTCCAGCTCTCCCTTCCATACACCACTACTGGGAAACCATAGCTTTTACTATATGGACCTTTTTAAAGTAAAGGATGACACTCCAAATAACAACAACAATTTATTTATACCCTGCCCATCCAGCTGGGTTTCCCCAGCCACTCTGGACGGCTCCCAACAGAATATTAAAAACACGATAAAACATCAAACATTAAAAACTTCCCTAAACAGTAATAAAAATGCAATTAAAAATCATGCAGCACCTACAGTATGGAACTGCAGTGTGTATTTTCCTTCTTCCGTTAGTCACCATGTGTAAGACAGTGAGCTATGAATGCGGGTAGATTGTGGTGTTTTGTGTGTGTTCTTGTCAACCTGATTTGATTTAATATTGGTCATGATGAGAAATTCCTGAAGTAATGGAAGATGTTTTTTTAAAAAAACTTTTTATTGGGAAAGATAAAGCCTGTTTACAGAGGCTTATGAGTAACCTATAAATCAAATATAAGTATTTTAAATATATGTATATACAGACCCCATTCTAGGCAGCTTTGAAAATTAACTGCAAAATTTCCTTTCTTGTGTTTGTGTGTGACATGAAGAATAATTGCTTTAATTCTCCAAACTTGTAATCTATAAACACTGAGTTATGTTAACTGTCTGTGCTGGGCCAGGTGGTGATGTGGAGCTTTAGGAAAAATAGTGTTGGCTCTGAAAATGTTGCAGTACATGGAAGCAGGCAGCATTGATTTCTGTCTCATTTCTAGCCAGAATGCTGGAGTCACTTGGCCAAACCTGCAAAATACTGTTGCTGTTTTTTCAGATAGAGATCTAATAAACAAATCCAATCTTTTATGCTTAATTAAATTTCAATTTTTTTAAAAAAAAACACACACCTCACCAACCTCAATTTTTAGTTCTTTGTATCCAAATAAACCTTCCATCTGCCTGGTTTTATGTGCAGAATTGTTCATGACAATCTATTCGTAACATCAGCAAGGTTCAATAGCAGGATCAAAACTGCTCACATTAACCAAAGTAGTGTAGATAACTATATGGTTTGAAACTGTGCCACAGAAGGCACCCTTAGTGCAGAATCTGGGAGCTATCATGCAAAAAATTGAACACTCATTTTAAAACAATGGCAGATTCCCTGCTGTTATTGCCAAGAAAACCTCTAGATATGAACAGCTTGGTGCTTCTACCAGGGGCCTCAAGAGTATTGTTGAGTATGAAACTTATTACTTCTGGCACAGATCCCACTTACCTGTTAACCCACAAAGGATCCTAAGTTATGCAATAAAAGGGCTAGCAGAAAATATGGACAACTGAACTTAATTTACTGACTCTTTTCATTCAGTGCTGGATCCAATTTGAACCTATGAATGCATCAACGTGGTCCCTGGGTGTTCTCTCTGAGTGGAGATTCGCTCTCATTAGAAAGCTACTCTTCCGACAGGCAGAATGAGATTTATGGAAATGTTATACTTTTCATAGAAATCAATATTATTCCTGTGCTGAGCCTTGGAGAGGTTAGATTCTTGCGGCCATCACAGCTGTGAAATGCAGTGCTCATAAAGTCGGCAAGATGCGCAGGTTCATTAAATGAGTTGCTTGTATGTTTATGTTATCCAGATGGCCTCTAAGAAGAATGGCCACTTCACCCTTGTGCTCTTATAATTCTGGAAGATGCCCAGGGGACACCTGGGGGAGGCAGTCAGGAAGAGACTTGTGAGGGAAATGTCTCCCAAAAAGACAATTTTGGTTTATTTTTCAAAAAATAAAAGTCCACACACATTGAAAATAAATCCACATATTGCATCTGCTCTGTAATCATCCTGCCATTTTTGGGGCAGTGCCCCTTTCCTAGGGATGCTGCCAGTTCCAAACATTCAGATTTCATGCAGCTTTTGTAACCTCTGAAGGGCTAGTTCCATAAATGTTCCCCCGGTGTCTCCTTCCCAAAGCCCCAAAAGCTTCTGTCCAGCTTAGGGAGGGAGGTGTGATGCTCACACGCACAACATCAGACACGCAATGTCCCACATCGCCCTTGGAAGCTGGCGTCTGTTCCCCTGCGAAACATTTCGCCGCACGCCACTGGCTACTGTTGACCTTACATTTTGTGGACCTTTCAGGTAGTAATGTTCTTTTTGGAAGCCGCCTTCCTGGGCTGAAATGTACTTCCAGATATATGTATTAAGACAGCTTCTTTGGCGATCACTCGTAGCCGAGTAAGATTGTCTTCCATAAACACAGTTTTAAAAGTGAGTCCGTAAGGGACTGTGGAGGCCAATTCTGGATCCACATGTCCTTCCACAGTGGGGACATAGGTTTCCAAGCTGGAGTTAATCATGGTGAGGGTTTGCCAAGCATGCCTTCCTCTTAGCACATTTCTCCCTTTTGTCCTGAGTTGGAGCGTCTTCAAAACCCATGACACCTTTGCTAAAGGCTGTTCTCCAACTGGAGTGCAGTGTTTCCATTTATGTGTTCAGACCCAGAAACCTCCCCTCTAAATAAATTCACACTTGACTCAAATTTTGGTTTTGGTTTTTGACAGAATTTAGGCCACAACTTTATTGATTACAGAAAGTGACTGGTTGCATAGGCTCTGGTTCGACTAGCTCCCTGCCATGCAGGTAGCGCTGACCCAGAGCTCTGTCATAGGTCAGCCAAGGGTAAACAGCTGGATAAGCGGAAAGCCGGGAACAGGCTATGTCTGCCACCCAGATGTCCCCCTGGACTCAGGCACGGGCACAACCCCCTCTCAGGGGTTGACCAAACCATTTGAGTCCCTGGATTCCTTTAACGGAATACCCTTCACATAGGGATGGTGAGAGCGTTCCGCAACCTTACAAGGTGTGCCAATTTGCTACACGGCAGGCGAAACCCAAATGGCACCAGCCAATCAGCCAAGTGGGGAAAATTCCTGCCGTGCCCCTGTCCCAACGAAAGACAACACACAACGGCATAGCAAGGTCAAGCGCAAAAGCCCTAAAATTAGGGAGAGGTGGGCGGGTGTTCCAAATGCACACACCGAAAGAGGAAGCTCTGGGTCATGTGCATGGGCATATGTAGGTCCCTCGATCCATTTGGACTGTGCCCCATTGGCCAGATTGCACCCAACATTGAGGGACCTACCAGTTATGTGTTGTGGCTGACCAATCTTACCCACCCACAACACAGGGGATCAGTTTCCAGGTCTCACCGCAACACGTGCCCTCTTTAAAGGAGGACACAATATATCAGTGTTTATACTACCTTTTTTAAGATTTACCTTGAGAGAGTCTTTGAACCTCTTTTGTTGGCGACCAGCATTACACTTTCCATTTTTAAGTTTGGAATACTGTAGAGTAGTTGCTTTGGAAGATGATCATCAGGCATCCACACAACATGACCAGTCCAACGAAGTTGATGTTGAAGAATCATTGCTTCGACACTGGTGATCTTTGCTTCTTCCAGTACACTGGCATTAGTTCGCCTGTCTTCCCAGGTGATATGTAAAATATTTCGGAGACACCGTTGATGGAATCTTTCAAGCAGGTGGAGATGGCGTTTATAAGTGGTCCACATTTCACAAGCATACAGTAAGGTTGGTAGTGCCATAGCTTTGTAACCGAGCATTTTGGTTTCCCATTAAGATATAGGTACAGTGGTGCCTCGCAAGACGAAATTAATTCGTTCCGCAAGTTTTTTCTTCTTGCGAGTTTTTCGTCTTGCGATGCACGGTTTCCCATAGGAATGCATTGAAAATCAATTAATGCGTTCCTAGGGAAACCGACTTCAGACCAGGTCCGGGGACAGTCTGTCCCCCGACCTCTTCTGAAGGCTGGGGGGGGTGGGGTGGACAAGGGCTTTTCTTCCCACCCCCAGCATTTTAAAAAACCCCGGGACAGCGGAGGGCTTCTCCGCTGTCCGGGGCGATCTTAAAATGCTGGCGGGCGGCATTTTAAAATCGCCCCAGACAGCGGAGGACTTCTCCGCTGCCGGGGCGATTTAAAAGCCCCTGGGAAGGCAGGCAGGGGGGGACAAAGACTTTTGCCCCCCGCCAGCCTTCAGAAGAGGTCCTGGACCTCTTCTGAAGGCTGGCGGGGGCGAAAGTCTTTGCTCCCCCCGCCTGCCTTCAAAAGCTGTCCGGCCCAGGCTTCCCGGACCTTTCCGCCAGCAGCAGCAGCGCTGCCGCTGCTGGCGGAGACTTGCCGGCATGCCGAAGCCTGCGCGCAACGCGCCCAGGCTTCGCGGACGTCTCCGCCAGCAGCGGCATCGCTGCCGCTGCTGGCGGAGACTTGCCGGCATGCAGAAGCCTGCGCGCAACGCGCCCAGGCTTCGCGGACGTCTCCGCCAGCAGCGGCATCGCTGCCGCTGCTGGCAGAGACTTGCCGGCATGCCGAAGCCTGCGCGCAACGCGCCCAGGCTTCGCGGACGTCTCCGCCAGCAGCGGCATCGCTGCCGCTGCTGGCGGAGACTTGCCGGCATGCCGAAGCCTGCGCGCAGCGCGCCCAGGCTTCGCGGACCTCTCCTGCCTTCAAAAGCCGTCCGGGATAGCAGGAAGCGCTTCCCTGCTATCCCGGACTGCTTTTAAAATGCTGGCGCTGGGGAGCAAAGCCTTTCGGCCCCCGCCAGCCTTCCAGGACCTCTTCTGAAGGCCGGAGGGGGGGAAAAGGCTTTGCTCCCCACCGCTAGCATTTAAAAGAGGTCCCCGGAGATTTCCCTATGGGCTTTCGTCTTGCGAAGCAAGCCCATAGGGAAATTCGTTTTGCGAAGCGCCTCCAAAACGGAAAACCCTTTCGTCTAGCGGGTTTTCCGTCTTGCGAGGCGTTCGTCTTGCGGGGTACCACTGTATACAAACACACACCGTTTTTGTGTGGAGGGGAGTTATTAATCTCCATAAATTGTAATATGGAAGGGATGTCACACTCTCCAAATGTACTATCAAAGGCGTGAGGGCGCAAACATCTCATATCCCCATGTCCACTGCTCCATCTCCTTCCATTTCCAACGGGTGGAGACGATTGGTGCTGCTATGTGTGGTGGCATGGGGATTAGGATTGGCTTGCACAGCTCTGCCAACAAAGGTCCGTATAGTAAAAGCTATGGTTTTCCCAGTAGTGATGTATGGAAGGGAGAGCTGGACCATAAAGAAGGCTGCTCGCCGAAGGATTGATGCTTTTGAATTATGTTGCTGGAGGAGACTCTTGAGAGTCCCATGGACTGCAAGAAGATCAAACGTATCCATTCTGAAGGAAATCAGCCCTGAGTGCTCACTGGAAGGACAGATCGTGAAGCTGAGGCTCCAAGACTTTGGCCACCTCATGAGAAGAGAAGACTCCCTGGAAAAGATCCTGATGTTGGGAAAGATGGAGGGCACAAGGAGAAGGGGACGACAGAGGACGAGATGGTTGGATAGTGTTCTCGAAGCTACCAGCATGAGTTTGTCCAAACTGCGGGAGGCAGTGGAAGACAGGAGTGCCTGGCGTGCTCTGGTCCATTGGGTCATGAAGAGTCGGACACAACTAAACAACTAAACAACAACAACAAAGCACAGCTCTGCACTTTTTAGATAAGTTTATGCTCTCGTGCATTTGGCTGAGCACTATTGTGCCGGATCTGAACTTCACAAAATACCCTGGAAAATCTAAAAAGGGGGATAATAATAAAATGCCTTTGTCTCATCATAGCCATATGGTCCTTTGTCTTCAATTTATTTTCGTAATCACTTGTAAAGGTGGTTAATGCGGCACGCAGGAACCATTTTTAACTGAAACTGCTGTGCCCAGAAATCTGGGTGTTAAATGTTGGATTTTTTTATTTTGACTCTTGTAAAGTTTTCCTGAGAAAGGATGTGATGTTGACGATGTGCTTTATCAGCCTTTGCTATGGCAACTAATGGCAACAAGATAGGCTCTTCTCCTGGGCAGAGTGTCTTCTAGAAAACAACGGTACTAGTAGTTCTATCAAACAATGTTGTTGTTGTTTAGTCGTTTAGTCGTGTCTGACTCTTCATGACCCCATGGACCAGAGCACGCCAGGCACTCCTGTCTTCCACTGCCTCCCGCAGTTTGGTCAGACTCATGTTTGTAGCTTCGAGAACAGTGTCCAACCATCTCGTCCTCTGTCGTCCCCTTCTCCTTGTGCCCTCAATCTTTCCCAACATCAGGGTCTTTTCTAGGGAGTCTTCTCTTCTCATGAAGTGCCCAAAGTATTGGAGTCTCAGCTTCAGGATCTGTCTTTCCAGTGAGCGCTCAGGGCTGATTTCCTTCAGAATGGATACGTTTGATCTTCTTGCAGTCCATGGTACTCTCAAGAGTCTCCTCCAGCACCATAATTCAAAAGCATCAATTCTTCGGCGATCAGCCTTCTTTATGGTCCAGCTCTCACTTCCATACATCACTACTGGGAAAACCATGGCTTTTACTATATGGACCTTTGTTGGCAAGGTGATGTCTCTGCTCAAACAATGTTAAAAATGTTATTTTGAAGTGACAAGTGATATGTCAGCAGATATGTCAGACAAAGGAGATGGCGTTGGACTTTCGGAGGAAGAGAGGGGAACTAGCCCCGTTGTATATCAGGGGGGATGTGTGGAGAGAGTCTCCTCCTTTAAATTCCTGGGAGTTTACCTTAGTGAAGACCTCACTTGGGAAAACAACATAACTCAGGTGGTTAGGAAGGCCCAACAGAGACTCCATTTTCTCAGGGTCTTGCGAAAGAACAACGTTAAACAACAATTGATGACCTCCTTCTACCGGTCCTCTCATATTGTATCACAGTGTGGTACGTTGGCTTGACAGCCATGGACAGAATGTTGCTTTGACAGCCATGGTGAACGCAGCATATGATATCATGGGCTGTCCCCTGAGCCCTCTAGATGACATTGCAAGGGATTGTTGCCTTAGGAGAGCGAGCAAAATTCTCATGGACGATTCACACCCTGGCCAGCACCTCTTTAAACTTCTACCCTCGGGCAGGAGATATAGAAGTATAATCAGTCGTACCAACAGGCTAAAAAACAGTTTTTATCCATGGGCTATTAGGCTGCTGAATGGAAAATAATATAGTGCAACTGACTTTGGGGTTGGTGTGTTGTGCAACAAGCACACAGAGTGCAATGAGATTGAGGAGGTTTGGGGGGGCTCGGTTAATTTCATTGTACACAGGCTGTACGTTAACAATAAAGGTGGTATTATTATTATTATTATTATTATTATTATTATTATTATTATTATTATTATTTCCCTCTGCCACCTTCCACTTTTCTCTTTCCCAGTAATCATTCTGCATTCTGTAGACCTCATTGGACTGTTTTCTGAGGGGGTTTATATATACTGTTACCAGAATTTATGGAAAGGTGGGGGATGTTGCCCCTCCAGCCGATATCATACACCCCCCACAACTACCAAAATCAACACAATCACTCCTACAAATGTCCCCACAAAACACTTCATCACACAGTTCCCCACCATCACCTCTATTTAAAGGGCCTCCGCTGCCACATTACCAAATGTAACAGTTCACTGATAAATGTATGTATGTACTGGCTCATTGGGGACGCGGCTGGCACTGCGGGTTAAACCACAGAGCCTAGGACTTGCCGATCAAAAGGTTGGCGGTTCGAATCCCTGTGATGGGGTGAGCTCCCGTTGCTCGGTCCCTGTTCCTGCCAACCTAGCAGTTCGAAAGCACATCAAAGTACAAGTAGATAAATAGGTATACCGCTCTGGCGGGAAGGTAAATGGCATTTCCATGCACTGCTCTGGTTCGCCAGAAGCGGCTTAGTCATGCTGACCACATGACCCAGAAGCTGTACGCCGGTTCCCTCAGCCAATAAAGCGAGATGAGCACCGCAACCCCAGAGTTGGTCACGACTGGACCTAATGCTCAGGGGTCCCTTTACCTTTTACTGGCTCATTGGGAAAACTTTAGAAAGTCATATAAAATCGCTCCAGCATCAGAATTGCGCCATTCCAACTTTGTTCTGTTCAGGGAAGGAATGGCTACCAAGGGGGGAGTCTGGAATATGGGCAGCCATAATCCCTCAAGCCCGAGACCACATACTCAGCAGCCTCTTGCCTGGATGAAAATCGCTGGCATCCTGGCCCCTGAGTGCCAGACAGGTAGCAATTCCAGAAACAATGGTAAACCCAACCTCAGTTGATTAGGATCTTGGTCAAGACAAAGGGGTGTGATTAACTTGGCTGGGAGAACAGGAAAATGTACATATGTACTCACCTTTTGTTTTACTTAATGGGTGTGAAGTGGAGGTCAAGGGAGGGATGGGGACAAACCTAATTCTCAGGTTTCTGCCAGGAGACCCTTCCCAGATTGTGACACAGCTGTGATGTATAAATGTGATGCTTCACTAAGGGTGTTGTGGGTAAAAAGGGAAACTTATAAAACTTGGAGCCATCCTTTGTTCTGGGCTTCTTCCTGCTTCTTCCATGTGGTGGGTGGAGGTCCTGTTGCAACAGTTCCTTGAATAAAGATAAGGCCTACAGGCTTATATTCTTGGCTGGTGTCTTTGTTTGGCAATCCAAGTGAGCCCAGGGATTTCCTATCTCTCTCTCTCACACACACACACACACACAAACACACAAACACACACACACTTTTAGGTTTGGAGTTTCTAAGAAAATATTTTTTAAACACTTGTATAAGCCTTTCTTTGTTTTTCTTTCTGTTTTTGCTTAGTTATTTATTAATTTATTAAAATATTTATATACCACTGTACAGTGGTACCTCTGGATATGAACGGAATCCGTTCCGGAGCCCCGTTCACATCCTGAAGCGAACGCAACCCGCATCTGCACATGCACGGGTTGCGATTCACCACTTCTGCGCAAGCTCTTGATGTCATTTTGACCGTCTGCGCATGTGCAAGCGGCGAAACCCGGAAGTAACGCATTCCGTTATTTCCGGGTCGCCGCAAAGCGCAACCCGAAAACGCTCAACCTGAAGCAACTTCAACCCGAGGTATGACTGTATCTTAAGAAATATATCACACTGGTTTGCAGCAATATCAAAACCAAAGTTCCCCTGAGTGTCTTTCTCTTCTTTCTCATTGACTCTGTTTCGGCTACAGTGAGGGCTCTTTTTCCAGTCGGAACTCCCCCAGAACTCAGTTCCAGCACCGCTCAGGTGGGTGCCATTGCCATTCCAAGACTACAAGTGAGGTGTTTATGGTGAGTTCCAGCACCTCTTTTTCTAGAAAAATAACCACCTGAGTTTGCTATTAGAAAGAGTGATCATGCGTGATATAGGGCACTATGATGTCACTTTGTGGAGATGCACAAGATGTAAAAATGAAGAAGTTGAAGGCAGTGGCTCAATTTTTTGCATGTAGCAATGAATTGTGTTGCTTTTCCCATCTGTTATTGTGCCTAAAAACGATTTAAGCATGAAAACATGTTGCAACAATGTGAGCCATCTCTATTCTGCAGCACTTTGGCTTGGTCCTTAATCATAAGCAAACTTCCTGGAACGTTTAAGTTCTATATTTTCCTATTTTGTGTGCTCTCTTTTTTTGACAGGCCATTTAGTTCATTTAGCTGCTCTGCTTCCTTACTGCTTTGTGCTGATTCAGTTGCCCAACTCATTTTGCATCATTTTTGCCTATCATAGTTGTGTTGATCAGTGCAGAAATAAAATGGCTCTGCATCGTAATCTGCATGAATTTACAGGAACTACAGGCCTTGGAGCCATGCAAAGCCATCCTTTATGCATACCGTAAGCTGCAATTTCCAACTGAGCCAGTATGTGTTTCCTGAGATGAAATTTGAGGCAATCTCATCTTAGGATCCAGCATAATGGAGCAAGCTGATAGAGGGCCTTCTCGGTAGTGGCACCCGCCCTGTGAAACGCCCTCCCATCAGATGTCAAGGAAATAAACAACTATCTGACTTTTAGAAGATACCTGAAGGCAGCCCTGTTTAGGGAAGTTTTTAAGGTTTGATCTTTTATCGTGTTTTTAATATTCTGTTGGGAGCTGCCCAGAGTGGCTGGGGAAACCCAGCCAGATGGGTGGGGTATAAATGTGTTAGAATTCCTGCTCCGTGATTGCAGTCATAGGATTTTTGTCTATCACCTGACAGTGTATGTTTTGACTCCACAGAGTGGGAAGTGACGAAGACAGGATGTTTGTGTTACTGTGTTCCGTGAAGTGGGACTATTGTCCTTTGTTCTTCTTTCTCTTTGCTGTCTGGTGCTAGAGAGAGAGGGAGCCATGTTGCTGTGTGTGTTTATATGTAAATAAATTAGATTAGCCAAAATGCTGAGTTGCTGAGGTCTGTCACTCAAGCTGCGAAGACTCTGCGGATCCCTAAGTGTGTCGATGTCTGTTTGCATTGGTCGCTGTGATGTTCAGGCAGAAGAAAGCTTCTGAAAGTCTGCCAGGGTCCTACTCGAGTGTAGGACGAGCTCCTGACAAAATGATGGTGATGGTGATGTCTGGTCCTCAGCCAGAAGCCCCATATGAATGCAGCAAACCTAAAAGAATGTTCAGTTCAAGTATTTGCAACAAATAGCATACCCTCCAACATTTCTCTGATGAAAATAGGGACGTCCAATGAACTAAGAATAAGAATTTTATTATTTATACCCCACTCATCTGGCTGGGTTGTCCCAGCCACTCTGGGCAGTTTCTAATACACATAAAAACATAATAAACCATTAAACATTAAAAAAAAACCTTCCCAATACAGGTCTGCCTTTAGATGCATTCTAAAGGTTGCAAAGTTACTTATATCCTTGGCTCGGGGGTCACATAACTCCATACCCTCCAACATTTATCTGATGAAAATAGGGACGTCCTGAGGAAAAGCGGGACACTCCAGGATCAAATCAGAAACCAGGATGGCTTCTATAAATCCAGGAAAATGTTCTTGGAAAATAGGGACACTTGGAGGGTCTGCAACAGCACTTCAGGCAATCATGAAATGATTGTTGAGTCATACAAATTTGCTCACCATTCTTCTTCTACCACAAACCATTTCGCACTTCTTTGAGCTTTACGCCATCTGCCCACACCTGTAATTCCTGTAGCACCTGGTATGTGTAATAGCTGTACCTGAACTTTTGTTTATAGCGGAGCAGAACTTGCGCTCCATCACAAAGCCTCACATACATCCATTACCAAGAGTACAATAACACCCGCAGCACCTAATTGGTGGGTGACTGGAGAGTGATGTCAGCAGGACGTGTTTTTTCCTTTTCTTGG
This sequence comes from Podarcis liolepis, assembly GCF_965112155.1. Classification (NCBI taxonomy): domain Eukaryota; kingdom Metazoa; phylum Chordata; class Lepidosauria; order Squamata; family Lacertidae; genus Podarcis; species Podarcis liolepis. The sequence goes on from NC_139565.1 coordinate 16,927,927, forward strand.
AGGAGCTAATAAGAATAAAATATCATTGGAAATTAATAGGGCTAGTTTTCCAGTGGTGTAAAAGATCTGGTCTGCTACTAAGATTTTTTACAGCTATAGGTAACTGTGGATGTAACTGCATTGTGCCCCTCTGAAGGCAGCCGTGTATCGGGAAATTTTAATTTTTTTAATTTTTTTGTTAGAGTGTTTATTAATTTTCCATGTATCAGGAAATTTTTAATGTCTGATATTTTACAATTTTTTATATGCCCTGGAAGCCACTCAGAGTGTCTGGGGAAAACCAGCCAGATGAATGGGGTATAAGTATTATTATTATTATTATTATTATTATTATTATTATTATTATTATTATTATGCAGACATCTCCTGAGCAATATGCTTAAAACAATGAATGTTGCCAGTAGTTCAAGGGTCTCTTGTTACTGTCACAGATCTTCCTGGTTTTTGCAGCCCATTTTTGCCTCGGTAGCCGTTCTGCAGCCATTAATCCACCATGAAAGGAAAATGGGACTTCCTAGGACTCCTCTTGGAAATGAAGTAGTGTCACACAAGGAGTCAGAAGAGCACCACTTCCAAATGCTGAACAGTTTTGAGTTGAAACACCCAGTTTTCACAGCTGTACCAGTCTTTACTGTACTTAGCGGATTTTTCTACTCAGGGAAAACCTGTGTAATACTGCGTGACTCGCAGGCAGTGTGGGAAAAGAGGTTGGGACACGTTCCACTCCAGTATTATGATGAGCTGATGTGCAGGTGAAATGAGTATCTGAGATGCTGCAAATGCAAAATGGCTGATGCTAGAAGAACCCTCTGTTACAGTAGTTCAAGAACATCCTATCCTGAATGTTCCAGTTTGGCCAGAACAATGTATTGGACTTTTTACCTCCCTTTAAAATGGAGTCAAGCTCACATGTAAGGCGTGTGTGTTGTCTGTTTGAGCTTAAGTTTTATGTTTTAACAGAGCCATAGCTACAGTGGGTAGTTGCGCTAACCAGGTTTTTTTTGCCTCGGGTGAAATCTCCATTGAGGCTCCCAGCCTCTGTGTGTGTGTGTGTGTGTGTGTGTACACAAATATGCATGAGGGTGTCAAACAGGGTCTTTGACCCGGGCGAAATTTATTTATTTGGCTCTTCAGATTAAAATTTCACAGTCACATATCTCCCATACAACATAAAAACAAGATTCCAAGGAATCTCTTGGACTTTCCTCCTCTTCTTTGTGGGTCCTGCTGTTAATCATTTCCTCCTGCATCTTTTACAATAATCCAAAACTTTAATCTCAATTGTATCTAAAATTCACCATTAAACTACAAGTGATATTCCAATCCTACTAACGATTTTAACAGTTTACAATGGTCTTTAAGATAAGTTATAAATTTTCCCCGTTCCTTATTAAAATGTTGGTCTTCCTGATTTCTGACTCTTCTGGTCATTTTAGCCATTTTGGCACAATCCATCAACTTGATCTGCCATTCTTCTCTGGTAGGGACTTTATCCTCTTTCCACCTCAGGAAATAAAGCCTGGTTTCACCCCTGCTTGAATGGGTGCTTGAAAGAGAAACTTCTTCCATTCAAGGTAGACAGGAGTAGGTGAAAGCAGCGATTAGTTCAATTTCTGTAAAAGGCCGCTCTTCTATGTTGCAGGGTGAAATTTCCTTATGGCGGGAAACTTCACCCAGCATATAACTCCCCGCTGGAAGAATTTGCACTGCCTGCCAGTCTGCTACTGGGCCATGTTCAAGGTGGTTGTGTTAATAAAGATAAAGGTAAATGACCACTGGATGGTTAAGACCAGTCAAAGGTGACTCTGGGGTTGCGGCGCTCATCTCGCTTTCAGGCTGAGGGAGCCGGCGTTTGTCCACAGACAGCTTTCCAGGTCAGGTGGCCAGCATGACTAAACCACTTCTGGCGCAACAGGACACCGTGATGGAAACCAGAGCGCACGGAAATGCAATTTACCTTCCTGCCACAGCTGTACCTATTTATCTACTTCCTCTGGTGTGCTTTCGAACTGTTAGGTTGGCAGGAGCTGGGACAGAGTAACAGGAGCTCACCCAGTCATGCCGATTAGAACCATTGACCTTGTGAGTGACAAGCCCAATAGGCTCAGTGGTTTAGACCACAGCACCACTGCATCTCGAATAAACAAGCACACAATCACTGATAGGTCCCCCTGCCATTGTGAGGCTCAAAGCAATGAAGATGATGCCTCCCCAGCTGTTGCCATTGGCTGTGGGTTTCTTGTGATGTCACAAAAGCACTTGGCAACTCAGTAGAGATAAAGCCAGACCAAGGGGAAAGCCCCATTCTATTTCCAGCAGGACACACCTGGCAATGGATGTGACATTCAGCACGGCCCAGGTTTCTTCCACTTGGAGGAGGCAAACTGGTGAATGGAAGGAGGCAATCCTCTGGCAGTGGGATGCTAGGGAGCGTTAATAAGGCAAGTTTGCTTGCTTGAAGGCTTCTGGTATCTGTGGTTGGAAGCTGGAGGACGTCTCATGATGGACCTAACAGTAGCTTCTGGCACAATGGGACACCGTGACAGAAGCCAGAGCCCACGGAAACTGTTTCCCTTCCCGCTGCAGAGGTACCTATTTATCTACTTGCACTGGTGTGCTTTCGAACTGTTAGGTTGGCAGGAGCTGGGACAGAGCAACGGGAACTCACCCCGTTGTGGGAATTCAAACCACCAACCTTCTGATTGGCAAGCCCAAGAGATTTAGTGGTTTAGACCACAGTGCCACCCATTGCATTAAGATATAAGGCATAGTACAGGTCAGGACCAGCTTACTTGAGGGACACCTTTATCCAGGGCTATTTTTCTAGAAAAAGAGGAGCTGGAGCTCACCATGAGCTCACCCTTGTTCTTTTAGAATGGCAATGGTGCCCACCTGAGAGGTGTCAGAACTGAGGTCCGCTTTGCTCCAGCTGGGGGAAAAAAGTCCTGAATATGTTGACTAACTGCACTTTCCAGAAACTATTTAAGATATTTTTGTTCTGACAGGTTTTCCCAGCTAGATAAACTGGTCTCTGCCACGAGTGTCTATTTTGTATGGTTTTTGTTTTGTTTTCAATGTATCTGCTTGGGTTTCCTTGTATGTTTTTAAATGTTTTAAATCTGTTTTGTGTTTTACATCACATTGAGGCAATTATACAGAAGATGATTAATAAATTAAATAATAATAATAGTGAATTTAGTCTGTGATTATTAAAACATTAAAGTTTATAAATCTTCAGTATCATGGTATTGTTGAATGACTATTTTAATAATGTATGTAAGATATTATCTTGGTAATTTGCACAATGATCCTGCAAGATAAACCAGTAATAATATCCCTAAGGCAGGTACTTTTGTAGAGGTCTGATTTCCCTTCCTGTTTATTTCTCATATTATTTTAGCATTGTCTGCATCACCCAGGCCTTCTGCATGATTAGTTTAAAACACCAGTACAGCATTTTTCATTAGCGTGTTCAGGCCAGCATGCACCTGTAAAATCAACTCCATGCTCCATAAATTATACTAAATTACTATGGCTGTTGTGTCCCAATACATCATGCACCAAAAATTCTGACAATCCTTGCATTTCTATGTGATGCAGTAAATTATAAGATTTTTAATAGCCCAGCTTTTAAAGTTCTTCTTTGCTCTTGGCATGCAATAATTGAAGTGCTTGGGAAATCTCAATGCCAGACACAGCTTATCTCTTATTTTTACATGTAAGCCAATACCCACTACAGTCATAGAATAAAATCAATGTCCTCTTGTAGGTCATGAACTAGGTGCATAACAGGAAGCAGAGCATGGGCATAAATGCACCGTTTTCTCAACAGAGGGATGTAGAAAGTTGAGTCTTCCCAAGTGTCAATAGTGGGAGCTGTGCTTTTTAATTTGTTCATAAACAATCTAGAGCAGGGTTTCCCAAACTTGGGTCTCCAGCTGGTTTTGGACTACAATTCCCATCATCCCTGACCACTGGTTCTGCTAGGTAGGGATGATGGGAGTTGTAGTCCAAAAACAGATGGAAACATTTGGAAACTCTGATCTAGAGTTAAGTATAAGCCAGAGGCCTGCAACCCGCGGCTCCAGAGCCGCATGTGGCTCTTTTACACCTTTGCCGCGGCTCCGGGACAGATACTAGCGAGGGGAGGAGGTGCATTGTGCGCCCCAACACTCCCCACTGTGGCGGGCGCTGTACAGGCTGTGACGTCGCATGGGGGCGGTGCGTGTGTTAGTCACGCACCGTCCCGACGTCACCTTCCCGCCCGCCCACCCGCTACATTGTAAGGGGCATGTACACTGGTCACTGCATTGAAAGGGGGCATGTACGCTGGTCACTGTTTTGAAGGGGAGTGAAGAACACACCCACACAAAAAAAGGTAACTTGTTAATTTAACGTTTATTTCTATGAGGAGGAGTAATTCTGAGGGGTCAAACAAAGAAATAATAAAAAGTGACAAAAAAGTTATTTTTATAATGACGAGTTTTGCGGCTCCCAGGTTTTTTTTCCTTCGGAAACGGGTCCAAGTGGCTCTTTTTGTCTTAAAGGTTGCAGACCCCTGGTATAAGCATATCATCATATGCTGGTCATAATTGTTCAAGATCAACAAAAAGGGATTGCAAACTGCTTCAAAAGGACCTATTCAACCCGACAAAATGGGCCATAAAAAGGCAAACGCAATTCAACGTAAACAAGCATAAAGTGAGGCATGCTGGTGGCCAAAAATCCTAATTTCACATGTACACTCATGGATTCTGAAGTGGCCTCAACTGACCAGGAGTGAGAGTGTGTACAGTTCAGTTCAGGTCACCTTACCTAATAAATGGTTATTGTAGAACTGGGAGAGGTTCAGAACAGGGGAAGCAAAGTGATCAAGGAGCTGGAACAGATTCTGCAGAAAGGATGTATACAATGATGCCTGGCATGGGGAAAGCGGATAGAGGAAAGTTTCTCTGCCTGTTTCGCAACACAAGAGCTCATGGGCATCCAGTGAAGCTACGTGTTGCAAGATTCAGGACAGGCATCGAAATATACCATACCCTCCAGCATTTCTCCAATGAAAACAGGGACATCCTATTCCATAATAATGATGATAATTTTATTATTTATAGTCCACCCATCTGACTGGGCTGCCCCAGATGCCTTGAAGGGCTGTGTGTGTGTGTGTGTGTGTGTGTGTACACACATACACATAATAAAACTATACAGGGCTGCCTTCAGATTTCTTCTAAAGGTTGTCTTGGCTTGGGGGTCGCATAACTCCATACCCCCAACATTTCTCCTAAGAAAACAGGGATGTCCTAAGAAAAAGCAGGACATTCTGGGATCAAATCAGAAACTGGAATGGTTTCTGTAAATCCGGTACTGTCCCTGGAAAATGGAGACACTTGGAGAGTCTGATACAGTGGTACCTTGGTTTTAAAACATAATCCGTTCTGGAAGACATGTTCAAAAACCGAAAACTCAATAGCCAACAGCTACGCCTCCAGATCTTGCTGTTAGAATTCCTGCTCCATGATTGCAGTCATGGGATTGTTGTCTATCACATGACAGTATATGTTTTGACTCCACAGAGTGGGAAGTGATGGAGACAGGATGTTTGTGTTACTGTGTTCCGTGAAGTGGGACTATTGTCCTTTGTTCTTTTTCTCTTTGCTGTCTGATGCTAGAGAGAGAGCCATGTTGCAGTGCTCCATGTGTGTTTATATGTACATAAAGTAGATTAGCCAAAATGCTGAGTTGCTGAGGTCTGTTACGCAAGCTGCGAAGACTCTGCGGATCCCTAAGTGTGCCGATGTCAGTTGGCATCGGTCGCTGTGATGTTCAGGCTGAAGAAAGCTTTTGAAGCTCCCAAACAATTGAACAGGAGGCAGAGAACATGCCAGTCGGGCATGTGTCTCTGCCAGGGACCTACTCAGGTGTAGGACGAGCTCCTGACACTTGCAGTCAGCTGAAGCCGCGTGGCATGTTTGACTTCTGAGGCGTGTTCGCAAGCCGAAGCATTTACTTCTGGCTTTACGGCGTTCGGGAACTGAAATGTTCGTCAACGGAGACGTTCGAAAACCGAGGTACCACTGTATACTTCTTTAGACACAGAACATATTTAAATCTGTGGAATTTGCTCCTGCAAAGTGCAGGGATGGTGACCAACGTGGTTGGGTTTAAAAAAGGGTTAGGGAAATCCATGGAGGATAAGGCTATCAGTGCCTGCTAGGCATGATGGCTATGCTTTTAGGGCTGGAAGCAGTATGCTTCTGGGTACCAGTTGCTGGAAAACACTGGGAGTGAGATTGCTCTTGGGCTCAGGTCCTGCTTATGGGCTTCCCATGGGCTTCTGGTTGGCCACTGTGGGGCCAGGATGTTGGATTAGAAGGGCCACTGGGCTGATCCATCAGGTTCTTCTTATGTTTTTATATTCATAATAAATTAAAGAAGATGTCACTTTGCATTTCCTAGTGCTGAAAGTATTGCTCTGATGTGTGGAGATCTTTCCTATTCTACTTAATTCAAGAGGGTTCTGAAAGCTTCTCTGTGTGAAAGAAACAAGCAGAAGGTTCATGTTGTTTGGGTTATTGCTTCAGAGAAGCTGAGTACAGCTGGCTTAAACTGGCTCTGTTATCTCTTTCTGTCAAGATCATGCTGACTATAATAATAAGGCCAGAAGGAGCCAGGGTTTACTTTCTATCGCTCTTTCCTTCTGGTGTGGTGTTCTGTATATAGTATTCTTAGTGTTAAGGTTTTAGACTTATTATAAGTTATTTTAAGTTTAAGTTAAGTCTGCTGCAACTGGATTTCTTATGGATAGGGCCAATCCTTATTGTATTGGATTTGTGACCATTATGCCCATTTGCCTTCAGTAGCAGTAAAGCTCTGTTGGATGAAATATTAATTGCCTCTGGTCTATTTTTGGGGAATCCTGCAATGTGTTTAGGTTTTTACTCTGGTAACTATATGTCGGAGTTCTGCTCTGGATCAATAAGAGTAGTATTCAATGACAGAAGAAGCCACTTATTACCCACTGGTTAAGTCTTAAAATATTTTAGAATCAATTAGTTCTAAAATATTTCAGAATTGTTACATCGTAAATATGCTACCACAAGAATGTGGAGTCCTGTGTCCTTAATGCCACAGAAACTGAGAGAGTTCTTCCAGTTTTAGTCATTGTAGTAGGGTATTTGGAATATTCCATTCCTAATTTGTCACGGGCTAATATGGGTTAGATCATAACAGCCGCTTAGTTGTCTAGCTGGAAGAAAAGTGACTCCGTATTACTATAAATCTTTTTCTTTGTTGCTTGGGTGGTAGCTTTTTTATTTTCCTGTCATTGAAGAAGGAAAGACAGAGGCGAGCAAGTGGTTATCTGATCTATCTGCTACAAGTAGAGCCGCTGATATAGCAAACATCACTACAAGCACTTCAAAAGAATGGTTAGCACTGCTCAGTCAAAAGCTGGATCCACCATGGGATATGACAGGTGACTGCTTCTTCATCTCCATCTTCTGCTTGTGGCACCGTTATAGAAGAAGAAAGAAATCCCACAAGAGTAGTCTGTGAATTAGAGCAGATCCGCACTTGTTTTCTCGCTGTCTTTTCCCCTACGTGCGGTTCAGATGATGTGACTAATATTACAAACATTGTGTTTTGTGTATGGCTACCCTTCTCAGCAACTGCCTTGCTATTGGAAAGTATTTTCATTCCGTCCCCCTTTTTCCTCTCTCTCGCTAGCGAAATTGATTGTAACGAAGGCTATTTGTTGATTTCCATCTGGTCAATTTTACCACGTCCACTGACCTTTTTCGGACCGTGGGAAGGCAATGCAATTAGGAATTATGAAAGGGAACAGGTCCCCCTCCTCTCTAGCCTTCGTTTGTTGATCTGCCTACTGATGCTGAATCGGCAACGATGACTGTAGAAATCACCTTTTTTGTTTTGTTCTGCCTATTAATCTGTATAATCATCTGTACAAGACAAAATACACCGTTTGGTACACACAAAAGAAAAGAAATGGAAACCAAAGTTAAGGCAGCTGAGATAAATAACCTTAACTATCACAGAAAACATGCTGAGAAATTAACCTAAAAAACCTGGCAGGGCAGCATAAAAAAATTGCCAGGTGTTGTTTCACGTATTTTCAATCCCCCTCCCCACTGACTTCTTATTGTGAAAATATGTGGTGGCGACTTATATCAGACATTAAAAAGGATACAGTGGTACCTTTGTTTTCGAACATCTTGGAAGTCGAATGTTTCAGTTTTCGAATGCCGAAAACCCGGAAATAAATGCTTTGGTTTTCAAATCCTTTTCGGAAGTCGAACATTAAACACGGTTCCCGTATTGAGTTTTTTGCAAGTAAATGCTTCCGGAAGTAAATGCTTCAGTTTTCAAACATTTCAGAACACAAACAGTCCTCCGAAACAGATTACGTTCGAAAATAGTGGTACCACTGTAGCACAAAACAAACAGTTCAGTATAAAAAAAAGGTTTTAACCTTGATTAAAGTATTGTACACAGTCTAAACCAGCATAAACTGATGTTGATACCATGGTGACAATTATGACAGCACCAAGAATTCTGAAAGAATTCTGAAATCTGGGTGACAAAACAAAGAAGCCACTCACCTAACTTCTGAAAAGCAGGAACCCAGATAAAGGTCTTAAAAAATTATATTAACTGTTGAGAAAGTACATATGAGAGAAGGCAGACCATTAAATGTAGTACCAAGCCCCTTGTGATAAGATTACACCTTCAAGATAACCATAATATGTGGCCTGGCTCTCAGCCAATGGTGGTGATATTTTTTATATCGGTATTCACATATTCACAATCAACTAATGAAATGGCCCTTTCGGCACATGGTGGGACATATATTAGGGATTTTTTTATAATAAAAAAAAGAGTTTTGAATAAAGTTTGTCAATATGATAGTCACCGTCACTCGAAACCCTCCTGTTAAGGAAATTATACCTTACTGATATTTTAAAGGTAAAGGTAAAAAGGTAAAGGGACCCCTAACCATTAGGTCCAGTTGTGACCGACTCTGGGGTTGCGGCTCTCATCTCGCTTTATTGGCCGAGGGAGCTGGCGTACAGCTTCCGGGTCATTTGGCCAGCATGACTAAGCCGCTTCTGGTGAACCAAAGCAGCGCATGGAAATGCCATTTACCTTCCCGCCAGAGCAGGGACCGAGCAACGGGAGCTCACCCCTTTGCGGGGATTCGAACCGTGACCTTCTGATCGGCCAGTCCTAAGCTCTGTAGTTTAACCCACAGCGCCACTCGCGCCCCTACTGATATTTTACCATACTGCAATAAAGCATTTTTTAAAACTGGGGGGGGGGGGGGAGAGAGAGAGAGAAAATTGGAAGATCCTTCTCAGGTTTTATGAAAATCAGGACCAAGCCGAAATTGCCTTCCCAATGTCTTACTGCCCCATTTGCAGGTGGTGACATGGTGAAAATTTTGATGATTATGGGTGGGGGAATGAAACTGTTGCTTTCTGTTGCCGGCTGGCTGCTGCTATCTTTTCCCCAATATCCTCCATCACAGTGATATTATGTCGCCACATAGCTGTGTTCTTTGGATTTTTGGGGGCGGTGGGAGGATGAGGAGTCAGCAGCTGTTGGAAGAATAGCAGTGGGATCTCGCTCTCACAAATTTTGTTCTTCTCCCTGAATTTTGCCAGGGGATTTTGAAACACTTTGGATTATAGCTCCCCTTTTGTCCCCCACCCCCTTGTCATAATTCAAGCTAAATTTGGACTCTGTAGCGTCTGAAGTCAGTTGAGGTTGATGTAAAAGGGTCATCGTGACACTCTGAACTTCTGTTAACTGAGGTGATGCAAGACCTCTGTGACATAACGTTTCTTTTCCTCCCTGAACTTAAAATCCGGTCACACATTTGACTTTTACACCTGGAAAGTATGCATATATGAGTAAATAAGTTACTCTTTTTGGTGTCCCTGCTTATTTTGAAGGAGGAGAGTTCAGAGAAGAGACCTTTGCGGAGATGCGCCCTCTTTTAGAGGGTGGGCAGTTCTGTATCTGGAGCATTCGAAACCACTTCCATCCTAGCCATTGCAAAAATGGCGCCTGCTTAGATCATGGTGTTGGATTCGCAAGTCTTGAGCTTGAACAGGGGCAAAGCCAACAGTTATCCTTTAATTGTGGGCCTATGCAAGTCATTTTTCTCTTTTACAACACAAATTTTAGACATCACTCGATAAACGAAATCTGATGAGTTTGAGAAGCTTTGGATAAGCGCTTAAGGACTCCTTTTACCCAATTCCACCCTCCCCTCCCCCCACTTTGGGCCTAACAAATACTTTCCCTGGAACTGTTAGTGTTTGCAGAGCAAATATTTGGTCACCATGTGGCTTGAAGGAAACTAATTTGGTGCAAGGTTCGAGTGGGCTAAACTGCGCATTACACTAAATGTGTGTGTTTGTGTGGTTTGTGGTAACAACTGATAGTTTGGGTTTCTTTTTAGAGGGGGCTGTCTAGATTGGTAGAGAAGTTCAACTCTTTTGTTAGGGCCATAGAGCTCACTAACTCCCTTCTCCCCCCCCCAGCTGCCATAGGCTTCAAATCTATGGGGCCCTGGTCTCTTCAACCCCCCCCCCCCCGGAGAGTATTTAGGGGAGCTCCCCAAAAAAACATTTCCTGCAAATTAGTGCCTTCTTCCCTCCCTTGGGCAGACACCTCCCTGCCCCTCCCCCCCAGCCACACACCACCATCTTTTCCCGACTTGCCTACCAACTTTTGGACCATTTCCAAGCACATCTGAGCCAAGGCAGCTGGAGAGGTCAGTAGGAGAGGTAGGTGGTGGTAGGCATGGGGGCAAGAGGCAGGGTGTGGGAGGTGGGTGTGCAGGCAGAAATTGTTGCAGGCATGGGGGGGCAAGAGGCAAGCAAGGGGGGAGGGGAGGCCTGTGCCCGGTCGCAAGCAGTGTTGGAAGGTGTGCGTCGCAGAAGTGTGAGTAGGGGGAGAAGTGTGTGGTGCGCCCCCCCCCCCATTCAGGGGTACCTTGGTTCTCAAACGTAATCCGTTCCAGAAGTTTGTTCCAAAACCAAAGCGTTCCAAAACTGAGGCGCGCTTTCCCATAGAAAGTAATGCAAAATGGATTAATCCCTTCCAGACTTTTGAAAACAACCCCTAAAACAGCAATTTAACATGAATTTTACTATCTAACAAGACCATTGATCCATAAAATGAAAGCAATCATCAATGTAAAGGTAAATGTAAAGGGGCCCCTGACCATTAGGTCCAGTCGTGACCGACTCTGGGGTTGTGGCGCTCATCTCGCTTTATTGGCCGAGGGAGCCGGCGTTTGTCTGCAGACAGCTTCTGGATCATGTGGCCAGCATGATTAAGCCACTTCTGGCAAACCAGAGCAGCGCACGGAAGTGCCATTTACCTTACCGCCAGAGCGGTACCTATTTATCTACTTATTTATCTACTTGCACTTTGACGTGCTTTCGAACCGCCACTAGGTTGGCACAAGCTGGGACTGAACAACGGGCGCTCACCCCATCGCGGGGATTCAAACTGCCGACCTTCTGATCAGCAAGTCCTAGGCTCTGTGGTTTAACCCACAGTGCCACCCATGTCATCAATGTACTGTACTATAAATAAGACAGTATTGTAGATGATGAATTTTTTTTAAAAAAAATTTCCATACCTGCACTGATGATCGTCATTCTTTGGATGGGGGGCTTTTATCCATTTCCGCAGTTGCACAATCAATCAATCAATCAATCAATCAATCAGTAGCTTAACTGGGTTCCACACAGTCACAAAAACAAATTAACCAAAAAAGCCTCAAAAACAAGAGTGCAAAATAAATAGCAAGAACAAAAGCGCCAAACTTAATCCGTTACGGAAGTCCATTTGACATCCAAAATGTTCTAAAATCAAGGCACAGCTTCTGATTGGTACAGGTGCCCTGGAAACTATAGCCAACAGCCACATTGGACGTTTGGCTTCTGAAAAATGTTTGCAAACCGGAACACTTACTTCCAGGTTCTGACGTTTGAGTACCAAGGCATTTGAGATCCAAGGTACCACTGTATTTTGTTCAAGTTAGCCCCGATGCAATCAGCTATTTGTCGCTGGAAGGAAGTTGCTTTTGGATCCAGTAAGGAAACTCTTGCTTTCCCGCATTCTAAGAACGTTTCCTCTCTATGAATGGGCTTGGATTCCATTAAGAGACTATGAAGGCTCCTACTGGCAGAATAGCGAGGCAATTTTTGCCAATTCCCCTTTCCTTCCATACTGCTCTGGCGAGTCTCTAGAGTAGATTTTTTGGAGAGTTGAGGGGACTGTGAGGGCCTCGCCGCTTCTGCCAGTGGGGACATTCTGTGAACAGGGTTCAGCTCTTAAGCAGTCTGGATCCAAGCCATTGTCTCTGCGGAGAACATGTCAAATAAAGCTATGATAATGCAATACAAGGAAAGGAATGGCCAATTACAGAAGAAGCTGTCAGTGCTGTCTGAGCTGTTCTGCAAGAGAGGCTACCTAATGCTACTGCAGTATATGAAAAGCTTAACCAGTCCTACTGAGGACCTTTGGAATTGCAGATGAGGACCCTGTACTGAGGCCAACGATATTTTCAGGCCAGTTGTATCGCCTCCACCTTCACCCACTTATATTATCCTTTCTGGTTTCAGTTGCTTGATCAGTGCTACTGGCTTCATGACAAATGTTTTCACTCAAGCCAGAGACAAGAGGAATCTCTGCCAAGCCAAGGCTAATGCAGTGTTGGTTTATTCTGTTTTTACAATTTGCCGAGTTTATCTGGCAGTCATTTACTGACATTCAACACATCTGCTCTATCGCTTGATATGCATTTTAATATAAAACCAAGTGATAAACAAAGCTTAGGAACTCAGGTTGCCAAGTTCTCATTTTTAAAAAAGTCAGAATGTTGATCCAAACTTCAAATGTGGAGTCCTGACTTTGTGTCTGTAGAATAAGGCTTAGTAAATGTCTTCGCGGCTTTGCAGTACAGTCGTACCTCTGGTTAAGAACTTAATTTGTTCTGGAGGTCCGTTCTTAACCTGAAACCGTTCTTAACCACTTTAGATAATGGGGCCTCCCGCTGCCACCGCACGATTTCTGTTCTCATCCTGGGGCAAAGTTCTTAACCCGAGGTACTACTTCCGGGTTAGTGGAGTCTGTAACCCAAAATCTTTGTAACCCGAGGTGTTTGTAACCCGAGGTACCACTGTACAGTCATACCTTGGATCCCAAACACCTTGGGAGTTGAACGTCTTGGCTCCCAAAGGCCGCAAACCTGTAAGTGTTCCAGTTTGTGAACATTCTTTGGAACCCAAATGTCCAACGTGGCTTTCACGGCTTCTGATTGGCTGCAGGAGCTTCCTGCAGCCAATCGGAAGCCGTGCCTTGGTTTCCAAATGTTTTGGAAGTCAAACGGACTTCCGGAATGAATTCCGTTCAACTTCCGAGGTACCAGTATACATGATTAAGAGATTTGCTTAATGGCAAGAAGTTGTAGTACATAACGATCAATATCCAATATGGCACGTGGATGATTGTGCAGGGGGAATTTCCTGCTACTTCCTCCCCAGTGGAGACCCTGTTCACTCTCTAAAGCCTCTCCTAAGAATCCAGAGAACCTCAGGTAAAGCCTGAGGAATGAAAGTCATATCCTCCTACATTTTTCCAATGAAAATAAGGATGTCCTATTCCATCATCATCATACTCAGCCCATCTGACTGGGCTCCCCCAGCCACTCTGGGCAGCTTCCAACATTTATAAAAACATAATAAAACATTAAACCTGAAAACACTTCCCTATACAGGGCTGCCTTCACATGTCTTCTAAAGGTTACCTAGTTATCTCCTTGGCTTGGGGGTTGCATAACTCCATACCCTCCAACATTCCTCTGATGAAAATAGGGGCGTCCTAAGGAAAACGGGGACATTCTGGGATCAAATCAGAAACCGGGATGGCTTCTGTAACTCCAGGACTTCTAGAAAATAGGGACACTTGCAGGGGTTGAAAACTTGGGAGGGCTGCATTGAGAGCAGGCCACCAGGTAAAATTGGGTGAGGGCATCTTATGAGAAAGTGCTGCGAGCGCATAGGCAGTAATCCTCAAGATGGCAGCAGGGCAGGGCAGGTGAGAATGATGCAACATGAGCAAGGAGGTCATGGCAGGAAGTTAGCCGGCTGACGTAAGAAATGTACCCTATCCAGTTTTTACCATTCATCCAATGAACTACTCTATACTAATTTTTTTTTTAATAAAGTTGAATCATTGTAGCTATATCATGATGATTACAACTCCCAAAGTGGCTGATAACAATGAATTAAACCCTGCATTGGGTTTGGAAATGAATGGACAACCAAGACAGCAGTATTAAAATGGGGGTTATTATCACAACCAGGAGGCAGGTTCCATTTTTCTCCTCTAATCCCTATACAGTGGTACCTCGGGTTGCAGACGCTTCAGGTTACATACGCTTCAGGTTACAGACTCCACTAACCCAGAAATAGTACCTTGGGTTAAGAACTTTGCTTCAGGATGAGAACAAAAATCGTGCTACGGCGGCAGCGGGAGACCCCATTAGCTAAAGTGGTCTTCAGGTTAAGAACAGTTTCAGCTTAAGAACGGACCTCCGGAACGAATTAAGTTCGTAACTAGAGGTACCATTGTAGTTTTTTGGGTTGGTTTTTTCCAATTTATGCTCCTGAAAATACCACTTGGAGAGACTTGGAAATCAATAGATAGTCTTGAAATAGTATCCCAGCCTTCTCCAGTTTGGTACTGGTCAGATGTTTGTCCCTCCCCATTGGTTGTGCTGGCTGAGGATAATGGGAATTATAGACCAACACACCTAGAGAGCACGAGGTTGGGGGAAAGTGTGATATGCTATTAAATGACTAAAACAGTTCTTCAAACTATCCTGTTTGTTTAAGGAAACTTCTATTGGGTATTCTGCACTGGCAGTAAGGAAATTAACCTTGCTTGTTGGTGGTTTTTCCAGAACATGCTTTGGAAAAAGATTCAAGAACTGAAAGGGGGAAGGAACTGAAATTAAAGAGATTTGTTTATGTAAAAAGTTATATAACCAAGAGTCAAAGCTGTAATTTTTTTTTGCAAAGTTTGCCTCCCTTTATTGAGCACTCATGTTCAAAAAACAAAGTCTATTTTGGGGCTTCGGCCTTGTATCCACTGAAGGTGACAGGACTTACTTCTGAGCAAATTTGTATGGGATGTCATGGCACATGTTCATTTTCTTTTGGCTCAAGTTGCTTCAATATTTTTACAAAAAATACTCAGGCAAAAAAAAATATGTGAGCATACCTAAACTCATTATATGTTGTGAAAAAAACAACTTTGATGATTATCCAAGCAATTATTCTTGGATGTAATTAGCATTCAGGATCAGAACTGAAGACTAAACAGTCATTTTCCTTTAAGACACTAATGTGTTTGTTAATGGTTTCAAACGTTCTTTGCTTCACTGTTGAAATAATGAAGCTGCAGATGATTCTTTTGCTTCAAGATCCACCATTTAAAGTGTTCATAATCCTTAGAGTACCTTAAAACAGTGTTTCCCAACCGGTGTTCCGCGGCACACTAGTGTGCCGCGAGACGTTGCCTGGTGTGCCGCGAGATGTTGCCTGGAGGGAGGCGGGCGAGTCGGGTGGCGAGAGGCGGGGCGGCAGCGGCGAGGAGAGGCTGCCCAGCACGGGGCTCTCGCCGTCTGCCTGGCTGGCTGCCTGCGTGGCGCTGACGTCACGGGGCTGTAACGTGCCCCACATAGGCACACGCGGGGCGGCGAGCGAGCTCCCTCCCACATCCCATCGCCGCTCGCTTCGGCCGGCCTACTGGGCTGTCACAGGCGGAAGGCCTGCGCATGCGCGAGGTTTTCGCGCCTTCGGGATTCCCTTCACGCCTTCCTCCTCCCGGGTCCTTGAGAGCGCGGGAAGCGGCAGCGCGAGACCGGCGTTGAGCCTGGTAGGTATTGCGCTTGCCAAGGCAGTCATTTGGGAAATGAAAACTTGCAAAGCAAGCAACCAGTTCAATCTGAGGTACGTGTATGCTTAATATCCTGTATCTGAAACCTGTTCTGCCCCCTCCCCCACACTTGGTGCCATTTTCATCTACACATGCAGCAGAGTAA
The DNA here is from genome assembly GCF_965112155.1 of Podarcis liolepis. Taxonomy (NCBI): domain Eukaryota; kingdom Metazoa; phylum Chordata; class Lepidosauria; order Squamata; family Lacertidae; genus Podarcis; species Podarcis liolepis. The sequence continues at coordinate 16,944,074 of NC_139565.1, forward strand.
GTTGACCCAGAATAGTACCAATTCAGATGGCAGATGGGAGAATGACAGTGCTGAATGCTTTCCCATGTAGAACAGTCCCTGCAAATAAAAACCTAGCATATTTGGAAGAGGGATGCTAGCCTAACCATTACCTTCTATGCTGTTACTATTTTTTTTAATTTTTTTTACATAAGTAAAAAGTGACCTTTCCCCATCTGGCATGATACAAGCCCATTCTTACAACTCAGAATTTTTTCGACTATTTCAGCTACATATGTAGAATATGCCTTCATTGATTCCTATTAAAGAGAGTTACTTTATATATAGTCAATATAGGCACAGAGTTAATTTTTTAAACATTTTCTAATGGTGGTGTGCCTCGAGATTTTTTTCATGAAACAAGTGTGCCTTTGCCCAAAAAAGGTTGGGAAACACTGCCTTAAAAAACCCCCCACAGAACTGACATATTATGGGAGAATTTTTATGACCATGCCTTTGCTTTCATTTCAAGGAACGCCGAATAAGAATTGCGCCAGATTAGCACAGGAGAATTTGCTACAATTGATGAAGTTTGCTGGTGAATTTAGTTAGTATTTTCAAAGATTAATTCTTGGCCCTCCATCATAATCTTCTTCTTCGGTGATCACTTGTAGCCGAATAAGATTTTCATCCATGAACACAGTCTTAGCGGAGTGTCAAAAGATGACACAATATCATAGAGGCATCAACATAGTTTCTGCTCTTTAAAAAATCAAAACAAAACTCTATATGTTCTGAGTCGTCCTGGGGTCAACAAACGCTGGCTGCTCTGCCTGGGTCACACCGTGGTTTATTAAACTATGGCATCGTGTTAAATTGCTGGACAAGGTTCACACATAACAATGGCTTGACAACAAACCACAGTCTGAAACCATGGTTTGCTGGTGCCTTATGTATCTTGGTTTGTTTTCAATATTGCTTGCTGTCTCACCCTTCCTCAACTGTTCTTTGTTCTCTAGTAACATTTTCCATTGGATTCAGGTGTTGACAAGAAATCTCACTGTTTCTCAAAAGCTCCTGCAGAGATTTGTTGGACTGGAGCGCGGACATGATGTGATTGCCTTTTGATAAAAACCCAGTATTTCTTCTAGTTGGGTATCTGTTGCACGCCATAGAAAACTCTCTTTGGACCTTGAAGTCACATAAACTCCTACACTTTTGCCAGCGAATTCCCAGAATTAGAAGCCTAACCTTGCTCAGAACTGTGGCTGGAGATCCTTCTTGCCTAGTGAACAAGTTCACCACGGCAATTACTCTATAGGAATTGAAGTTGAAAATAAATAAATAGATCCTATGCTGATTCCAGGGAAAATCCCACCACCTTTTACTTTTATCCCAGTTTACAAGAATCCTTTCCGGAGCTGAGCAGAAAGAAAGCAGTCATCTGAATGCTGCTGAGCACTCAAAGCTTGGGGCTGCTTCTTCCAGCTGCTTCTGTCTGTCTTCATCACGCTGTTTGGGATCATCTAGGTGGTGCAAATGTTGAATCAGCTGTTGCTGAAGCTACTGCTCTTTTGCAATCACGTGGCCGGCAGGGACTACAGGAAGCTGCGATTGTTCACTCAGGAAAGTGACACAAGTAAAGCAAGGATCTGATTGATGAATGTGGTTGGTTTTCTTGTGGTCTGCAGGATCAGAAAGACTGCTTTGACTCTCTGAAACGCAGGCTGAATGGACCACGAAACAAAGGGACTTGTGCCTTCTTAGCAGCACACAGGGAGACCAACACTGACTGGAAAGCTAAGTCCTTTTGCGATGCTTTTAAGGACAAGCTCCTGCTCTTTTGCATATTGAAAGTCAATTCAGGTTAATTTGAGAATGGAGGTCTACAAAGGCAAGGCGCTTCATTATCACCATGACATTTCAGTAGCTTCTGGGGCAGTTGCAATGGATTAGGCAAAATACCAGCTCAGCAGTGATCCGTTCGGTGGCCGAGTATACACTTCAGAGGATGGCATTTGGGTCACGCAGCTGCATGTACTTCACATAAGTCACTACCATATATGCTGGCTCAGCGGTTCGATTGCAAAAGCGGGGAGCTTAAAGGAAAGAGAGGAATGCCTGCAACCCATAAGCTAATTTCCGCAGCAATTTTGCTTGCTAATAAAATGTATGGAAAGATGTCTGCATGTCTGCGCGGTGATGAAAAGAAAACCCACGTGGAAAGTTGCACACTTTAGTTGATTAATTTCACCCACTAATCAATTGAAATTAAAATCTTATTAAAATCTCCTCCTACTGCAGTTAATTGTTGGGGGCTGACAGTGCCAGCACAATACATTTTCCTACCTGAAGATTAAGCCTTCTGTTTTTGTTTTTTAAAAAATAAATGTTGCAGGTTAGGTTACTTCCTTGCATGAAAGAGCAAGCATGAGGAGCTTAAAATTAAGTGAAGTCCTACATCTCTTTTAAGACCTACAGCCATATAGGCTATGTAAAATATCTTTTAAAAATACAAATAACACAATAGCTCATGTTGTTTGTATTATTGTTGCATACCCTCCAACATTTCTCCAATGAAAATAAGGACGTCCCATTCCATAATAATAATTTTACTGTTTATACCCCACACATCTTACTGGGTTGCCCCAGACACTTTGAGCAGCTTCCAACATATATAAAAACACAATAAAATGTTAAACATTTTTTAAAAAAACACTTCTCTGTACAGGATTGCCTTCGTATATAAATAAAATTAAAAAAATTAAAAAATTGTCCAGTAGCACCTTAGAGACCAACTAAGTTTGTTCTTGGTATGAGTTTTCGTGTGTGACAATTTTTTTATTTTATTTATATATTTCTACTACGTCAGACCAACACGGCTACCTACCTGAATATAGGATTCCCTTCAGACGGCTTGGAAGTCGGATAACTCCATACCCTCCAACATTTCACCAATGAATATAGGGACAGCCTAAGGAAAATGAGGGACACGGGTGGCGCTGTGGGTTAAACCACAGAGCCTAGGACTTGCCGATCAGAAGGTTGGCGGTTCAAATCCCCGTGATGGGGTGAGCTCCCGTTTTTCGGTCCCTGCTCCTGCCCACCTAGCAGTTCGAAAGCACGTCAAAGTGCAAGTGGATAAATAGGTAGCACTCCAGCGGAAAGGTAAACGGCGTTTCTGTACGCTGCTCTGGTTCGAGCTTCCTGCAGCCAATCAGAAGCCATGATTTGGTTTTCAGACGTTTTGTAAGTCAAATGGACTTCTGGAACGGATTCCATTTGACTTCTAAGGTACGACTGTACAAGCTTCTCCTGGGTTTTCTGCTATATTTTAAACCTAGGCAAAGGTTTGGTAAAAGGTAATTATTCTGTATCCTGACCTTAGGGAAATTACTCAAATTCTAATTGGGTAATTGAATTATGTTTGCCTATGATTCTTCTTGATATGTTAAGCATTATATCACTGGCTGAAGCTTTCAGATACAGTTGCTAAATATCCACGCCACCCCCCATACTTAGGTTCCAGAATCGTGGAGATGATATAATCTCTTCTTGGTTCATTTACTCAGTCCAAATATGTCCAACTTTACTGTGAATGCTTTCCCAGTATAGAGAATGGCTGGAATTGGATGGTACAAGATTAATGTCTTTACACAGCAAATTATTTGCTTGACTTTTAGGCTGAAGACAGATGGTAGTTGCTCCAGAGGGTAGAGGATAGCTTCGAAAAGGAATAATCACTCCTAATGTCTACAGGCCTCCTCCATTTGCCTCTTGTACAATCTGTTCTGCAGATTTTCACTTGGGACTCAACTATACGGCTGCAAATAAAACGTTTTAAGTGTGTTTTTAGTGCAATATACAACATGACGCTACATGGCGATGGTGAGCCTCATGGAAAATTCAATGTATTTTTAAAAACGCTTTTAAAACAAAGCATTTTCAGAACGTTTTTTTATGTGTGTGTAGATTCCACCTTGGTTTTGAAAATCTCCGAAATGCATTTGACTAGAGAGCTGGTGAACCTTGTGTGTATGTTATGGGAAACAAAGTCTCTCTTGCTAATTGGTCAGTTCCCTTAAAATCCATTGTGATTCTCTAGTCTTTCAGGGCAAGTCTGAGCATGTTTACTTTGAAATACATCCCAACGTCTTCATTGGTTATCATAGTCCAGAGGAGGGCCTGACCAGCTGGAATCTTGACTAGGAGCATTCCTGTTAGAGGGCTAGGATTGTTGTTGTTTAGTCATTTAGTCGTGTCCGACTCTTCATGACCCCATGGACCAGAGCACACCAGGCACTCCTGTCTTCCACTGCCTCCCGCAGTTTGGTCAAACTCGTGTTGGTAGCTTCGAGAACACTGTCCAACCATCTCGTCCTCTGTCGTCTCCTTCTCCTTGTGCCCTCCATCTTTCCCAACATCAGGGTCTTTTCCAGGGAGTCTTCTCTACTGGGAAAACCATAGCTTTAACTAAATAGACCTTTGTTGGCAAGGTGATGTCTCTGCTTTTTAAGAGGCTGTCTAGGTTTGTCATTGCTTTTCTCCCAAGAAGCAGGCGTCTTTTAATTTCATGGCTGCTGTCACCATCTGCAGTGATCATGGAGCCCAAGAAAGTAAAATCTCTCACTGCCTCCATTTCTTCCCCTTCTATTTGCCAGAAGGTGATGGAAACCAGTGGCCATGATCTTGGTTTTTTTGATGTTGAGCTTCAAACCATATTTTGCACTCTCCTCTGATACACTGCAACTATCTGCTGTAGACATCATGTGTCAAGTTCAAATCTCCCTAAAATATCTTGCAAACAACCTCTCATGCACCAGCTCGGTTTTGAAAGGAACTCTTCCAAAGAGTGCTTTTTTGATCTTCAGTTCTTGCGAAGCTTATCTCAGTTGTTGATAACACCGTTTAGAAAAAAAATATCCCTGGACAAATACTTGCGATTAGTCACCTAAAATTAAACTTGGGCAAACAGAAGAAACAGTTGAGGTGATTAAGATGCAAAAGGGATGCAAGGCTGCAGTCTGGAAATTGATGCTATGCCAGTATTTTCTGTCCCACCTGGGAGATGTTGCAGTCACTTTTTCTCCCACAGGTTTTGCATATTTCCTAAGGGAAGGTGAGAATCTACTGCTGACTCAGGAGACGCAAGTGGCGCTGTGGTCTAAACCACTGAGCTTCTTGGGCTTGCTGATCAGGAGGTTGGCAGTTCGAATCTCTGCGACAGGGTGAGCTCCCATTGCTCTGTCCCAGCTCCTGCCAACCTAGCAGTTTGAAAGCATACCAGCGCAAGTAGATAAATTGGTACCACTGTGGTGGGAAGGTAAACGCCGTTTCCGTGCGCCCTGGTTTCTATCACGGTGTCCCGTTGCACCAGAAGCGGTTTAGTCATGCTGGCCACATGACCCGAAAAGCTGTCTGCAGACAAACGCTAGCTCCCTCAGCCTGAAAACCGCAACCCCATAGTCACCTTTGACTGGACTTAACTGTCCAGGGGTCCTTTACCTTTACCTTATCAAAACATTTGAAAACCAAAGAGCGGCTTCCAATTGGCTGCAGGAACCTCCTGCAGCCAATCAGAAGCCGCAGAACCCCTGTTGGACCTTCGGGTTCCGAAGAACGTTCGCAAACCGGAATACTCACTTCCAGGTTTGCGGCTTTCGGGTGCCAAAATGTTCGGCTCGCAAGGCATTTGGGATCCAAGGTACGACTGTATATATTAAAAAATCTTAAACAATTAACTTAATGGTTTTACTGAGGGTCCTTTACGTCTTTCAAATATGAAGCACGAAGATATCTCCTCCATCTCAACAGGCAAAAACTGATCCTATGCATGGTGTCTCAGAAGTAAGTCCCGCAAATCTTATCCCCAAACCTCCTCTAAATTGTCTCCTTAAATTACTGTATTCCTCCTAATTAATATTCTCCCCACATGACGATTGCTCCCAGTCAACTTCTCCTAATTTTTATGCACTCAGATCCTGCCCTCTGCTCCCACCCTCATACGCCATAAGATTAAAACTTTCTATTTAGTTTTATTGTGCACTGACCACAGGATTGGGTTCAGATCTGTCTCTCATTTTAGGAAGCAGTCTGATCTATTCTGAACCATCCAATTATACTTTTATTTCTGGTCTGAAGCAGTTTAGCTAAAAACAAAGCTCTGTTTCTCACCATTCAGTATTAGAGGGAATAAAAAGTGGCTGTATTATTATTATTATTATTATTATTATTATTATTATTATCTGCTTCTTTTCTAGAAGTGGATGACATTTGTAGGCATAGCAGCCGCCCCTCAGAGTGGATTAAGACTGCCAAATTACAAGCAAATCCACCCAGAGGGCTGGACATTTGTTTCTTTGTAGAAAAAGGAATTGCCTCAAACTTGTTCGTTGGAGGGGAGAACCGGATGAAATTTGCAGCAAAGGCATCCCTGCCAAATTTCAGAAGAATGGCTGTGATGCTTTTCCTGCAAGAACAGGCTTTGCAGGATGGGATGTGTAAAAAAAAAGGAATCGCTTAATCACCCATAGTGTTTTGTGGCTTGAAAACTGAAGACACAGGAGAGGTGCTCCTGAATAACAAACGCATCAAGTTGCAGACAAACAGATCCAGGGGCTTTTGTGCTTTAAAGTTGATTGCAGGTAAGTAAAATGGATTCATTTTCCTCTGTGTGGTCTTCTTTCTACTTACTTATCCCTTCCCCAAACCATTGTGACTGCAGAGCCATGGTAAATCTTCCCTGCTGGTTAAAAGTGAGATATGTCGAAAGATGCACATTTCCTTTGTATATTGTAAACTTTACATCTAGAAAGCTCCACCCTTCCTCTACCCAAAACAGGCGTTTCCTGTATGCAGTGCTTTTTTCTGGGGGTACGCATACCCCTCAACATTTTGTGAATCTTTGTACTTTCGTCCATTTACTGTATTTATTTCCCCCGATTTGAACTATAAAATGTTGGTTTTATTGAGTCAAAAGGAGAGTACCCCTAAACATTTTTTTAAGAAAAAAAAGCACTGTCCCTACCTGGAGATGATTGAGATTGAACCTGAGATCTCCTGCTTGTAAAACAGATTGCCTAATGCTGTGTTATTGATATGCGTTTCGTATTGTATTTAAAAGGAGATGGGATGGTTCTCTTAGAAATCAGGATAATCTGAAATGGTGATACAAATATAAACAGAGATGTTTCAACAAGATGTATCAGGTGCCTCAAAGTTCTAAAGAACTTTGTTCTAAAGAACTTTGAAGACTGAGGAGCAGTGCCCAGGTAGGTGGGTTGTCAAGGTAACAGTGACCTGCCCTCCTTTGTGACATCTTTTTGAATTCTGGTTTAAAAGTCATAAACCAGAGGTGTCCAGTCCAGGAGTCAGGAGGTATAAAACATAGGTTTTGGTTGTGTGGTTGTACAGAGAAACTTCATAATGTTAAAAATGTAAGGATTTCTTCTGCTGCTACTCAAAACTTGGCGTGAGGGGACCGGGGTCACCCATGTTGCCTTGTCTCTCTTGAAGGTCACCAGTTGCTCCCCTGTGATGCTGAGTCCAGACTTCATTTAAGGCTGAGCTTTCCAAACTGTGTGTTGCGACACCTGCAGTGTGTATAGGTGTGTCATGCAAATGCTCGCTTGCTCCTCATGGGGCTGGAATTAGGTTGGTTGAACCTCCACTGTTTGGCGTTCTTCCTGTGTGTTCCTCCTGCTTCCAAACTGCAGCTCCAAGCTTCAGTTTTTCTGAGATCAGCATTAGTTCAAAAGCAACCCTATGCTCAGCTGGAAGGAATAAAGAGGTAGGTGCTTTATTTACACACACACACTCACTGGGACCCACCAACATCTGCCCAAAGGTCAGAAGGCCTCTCCACTGGTCCCTTGTGATGTGTTTGCTAGTGTAATGCTCTCCCTTCCCTAACCCAGCCCTAAACGCTGGACATGACATCTTCCTATGTTAGCAATAAAAAATATTTGGTTCTGCTGATCACACTGATGCTTAATCAATGTTTGGTAATAATGGATGGTGGGAGCTCTGTTGTGAAGGATGCATTAATTTTCCGGGCCTGCGGTGATCTTTCTCCTTTTGCAGCATCCTTGCCAGTCATGCCATCAAGTAGCTCTCTTAATGGATGTTGCACATCTAACCCTTAACAGCTGGAAGAAAAATGGCTTTGTTAATGGGCAGCGCAAGACGGAGCTTTGCATTCAAAACAGAGCTGCAGAATTAAGTGGTGGAAGGGCATTGGCCCTTGTATAACACCAAGCCCATTGTCTGCAGTTGGGATTTTTTAAGGCGGTTTGTTAATAGGGCAATAAAAACGTAGTAGTTAATAGCCAGGATTTTCATTTTTTTCCTCAAGGCTGTTTGGATATTTCCCCTATGGGAGCACATGTTTAATGTTTAATAAAAGGAATTATGTTTGCAGTTAAACCAATATTCTTAGGGTGATTTTCAGCTAGGTTTTACTCGGACTGGACTTGTTGAAATGAATGGACCAAAGTTAAGTCATGTTCATTAATTCCAGTGGTTTACTCCAAGTAAAACATAGTAGAGCGCCACCCTTAATGCTTTCCTGCCTGAGATCATCACCGACTATTTATTCGTGTGCCACTTTCCCAGAAAATTGTTCTGCAAGTGATTCACGGCATATTAAGTGACTGGAAAGGAATACAATGCAGGAGACGTATGAGATACAATTAGGAATAATTATAATAACAGTTAGCATTAAAAAAAAACACAACACCATACACCCAACCTTCACAACATCAGCTTTTACATAACGTCACCTTTTAGTTCAGCTATGTACATTTCTCTGATGAAAATTGGGATGTTCTATTCTACATCAGGAAACCTCTTCTGCATTTGATCTCACTGAATATATGTATACGTCATAGACACATATACATTAGTCACTGTGGGCCAATGGCAACCTCTCTGCTGTACCTACCACACAAGATTATTGCAAAGAAAAAATGTGTGAGGGAAGGGATCGTGTGCAACATCTTCCACTGATAAATGGAATAAAATATTCCTTTAGTGATAAGCTGTCTTGAGTCCCTGTCAGGAAAAGGCAGGGTATCATCATCACCATCATAACCAAGTGGATTGGTGACCTCTTCCTTCAAAATTATAGAAAGGGCTTCATATGCCCACTTCACCATTTCCTTCATTTGCTGCAGGTATTTTATTTTCAGTATAAACTCCATTTTTGCACCTACGCACAAACCCCACTTTTAATTGTTCTCTGAGACATGGAGGGGAGGAAAAGGGAAAAGTGGGACATTCCGTGATCAAATCAGAAACCAGTATCTCTTCTGTAATTCCAGGGTTGTCCCTGGAAAATAGAGACACTTGGAGGGTATGGACCAGGCTGTCAAGAGAGCTGTGCCCTGTGCCTACACCTACGGGTCAAATGTCTTCTCTTGTCTCCAGCCCATCTATTTCCCATAAGGTTTTACCAGAACGGAATTCAGCCGCACTCCTGTTTGCCAGGTATCAGCAAAGATAAACTTGCATATTACAAGGATACAGGAAATTGTCTTACGCTGAGCCAGACCATTGATCCATCTAAGTCGTCTTCTTCTTCTTCTTCTTCTTCTTCTTCTTCTTCTTCTTCTGCGATCACTCATAGCCAAGTAAGATTGTCTTCCATAAACACAGTTTTAACAATGAGTCCGTAAGTGACTGTGGAGGCCAATTCTGCATCCACACATCCTTCCAGAGTGGGGACATAGATTTCTGGGTGGGAGCTGATCATGGTGAGGGTTTGCCAAACGTGCCTTCCTCTTAGCACTTTTCTCCCTTTCATCTTAAGTTTGAGCGTCTTCAAAGCCTATGACACCTTTGGTCAAGGCTGTTCTCCAATTGGAGCGCTCGCAGGCCAGTGTTTCCCAGTTGTCGATGTTTATCCTATTTTTTTTAGATTTACCTTGAGAGAGTCTTTGAACCTCTTTTGTTGACCACCAGCATTACGCTTCCCATTTTAAAATTTGGAATAGAGTAGTTGTTTTGGAAGACGATAATCAGGCATTAGCACAACATGACCAGTCCAACGAAGTTGATGTTGAAGAATCATTGCTAGCGTCCATCTAAGTATTCTGTACACTGACCAGCCATCCCTCTCCAGGGTTTCAAGCAGAAGATACCTGGAACTGAACCTGGGACTTTTTACATGCATAGCTGATGTTCTAGGACCAACCCTGCCTGTCAACATTTGCCGTAAAGAAATGATTTGAAACCCGAATTATCCTTCTCAGAAATGTCATCCTGTCAAGGCAAGATTCAGGCACAGCTCAGCAGTAGCTCACAAGGTGCCAGCAAAGGCACTCTTTATTCAGAGAAACAAAACAGTGCAGGGCTAAGGAGCACAGACACTTTCTTTATCCAGCTCGTCCCTTTGTCTTTTATGGGAATCCTGTGGTTGGAGTACCTTCACAGTCGTACTCTTGCTACGGGAAATTTTTCCATGTGAGCAGATAAGTTAACTGCATGAAATAGTGGAGTAATATAAGGGGTAATTGGACCCGTCTTTAAAAGACTCTGTTATGAGGCGAATGACTGCAATCGCCTGCCACTAAATTCATTCCATTTGAAATGGCTTATGGGCAGTAAAAAAAATTACGAACACGGTGAGCTTTGGTATCCTATGAGCATTGAAACTGCAGAATGGAATGGAATGATAAGGCTCTGAAAATGCAGCGTAGGTTTTTCTGGAGACTTTGGGATACATTTTTTTTTAAAAAAAATGAAGAATATCAACTGACTAAAATAAGAATTTTAAGCACGTGCATCCAAAATGTTAAGAACCGCTCCATCTCAGGTCAAGTTGTGAGAGCAAACGGCCTAGATTTTTCTACACAAGGTTGTAGGGTACTACATGAAGTCGCTTCTGGTTCATTTGAAGAATTAGGGAGAAAGCAAAACAGAGCACCATTCTCTTGCACAGCCTCTGTTTAAACAAAATGGAAGCTGGGTGAGCGGTGCTTCTGGGGCAGTCTTCCTTCTCCTGAGGACCTCCAGATGGTTTCAGATGCAACTCCCAGCAGCCAGAGGCAGCCTAGTTGGTGGAACCTGTAGTCCAAAACATTGGAAGGCACCAAGCTTGAGAAAACTAGCCTAGAAAGAGAACTAGCCTTTGATGTCCTTAGCATTCCACCAGTCTTCAAATTCTCAGTATGTGACTTAGGAGTAGCAATATTTTTCAAAATAACTTTTGTTTTCTCTCTTAATGTGTGTTTTTGGTAGGCGGAAATAGAAAGTGGAAGGGTAATGATTCACTAGCTTAAAAGGAGCGGAATGTATTTCTGAAAGTGCTTTTATGAAAAGAAATTATACATACCGAGAGCTTTAGCCTAGAAATGGTGTGACAAGCTAGAGAGATAGCAAGCATTCAAGTGAATTGATCTGAAAAATCACCTACTATCCCAAATTATGCAACAAAGCAAAACTTCAGAAGAGGAAGGTTGAATAATACTTAGAACTCTTCGGTTTCTTATATTTCTGAAAGCCCTAGGAGATAGTTTAGGCTCGAAGAGAGGGAGACAAACTCTCCAAATGTTCCTATTTTCCAGGGACAGTCCCAGATTTACAGAAGCCATCCTGGTTTCTGATTTGATCCTGGAATGTCCTGCTTTTCCTTAGGATGTCCCTATTTTCATCAGAGAAAGATTGGAAGGCATGGAATAGGATGTCTCTATTTTCATCAAAGAAATGTTGGAGGGTATGGGGTGAGTGTGGACCAAGATAGCTCAGTGAGCATCGTGGCTGAATGGGGATTTGAACCTGTGTCTCCACAGCCCTAATCCAACACTGTAACCCAGGAGTAGCCAACATGGTACTTTCCATATGTTGGTGAACTACAATTCCCATCATTCCTAGCCATTCCTGCCTAATACAACTTGCACTTCAAGAACATATGGAAGGCATTATATTGACTACCCCTGCTCTAACCATTGCATTGCAGGGGGTTGGACTAGATGCCCCTTAGAGTCTGTTCCATTTCTATGGTTCTTTGAATACTGCCCCCCGCCCCCATATGATGATTTATAGTGGTACCTCGGGTTAAGTACTTAATTCGTTCTGGAGGTCCGTTCTTAACCTGAAGCACCACCTTAGCTAATGGGGCCTCCTGCTACCACCGCATCACCAGAGCACGATTTCTGTTCTCATCCTGAAGCAACGTTCTTAATCCGAGGTAATATTTCTGGGTTAGCGGAGTCTGTAACCTGAAGCGTCTTTAACCTGACGCGTATGTAACCTGACGCGTATGTAACCTGAGGTACCACTGTAGTATCTTTCTTTGGGAATGAGGAAGCTGTTTGGAATCCTTCCTATGGAAACAGATGCCCAGGATTTTCTTCACTACATCACCTATAAAATGTAGCATTTTATCAATACCACAACGGGCTAAACAATACTCCCAGTTGTCAAACGTAATCTGGCACCTGATTATTGTCCCTTTTCTGATGTGTATACACCCCACACAGTTCAGTGGGTGTATGTGTGTTGTACACATATACAGTGGTACCTCAGGTTAAGTACTTAATTCGTTCCGGAGGTCCGTTCTTAACCTGAAACTGTTCTTAACCTGAAGCACCACTTTAGGTAATAGGGCCTCCTGCTGCTGCCGTGCCCCCAGAGCACGATTTCTGTTCTCATCCTGAAGCAAAGTTCTTAACCCGAGGTACTATTTCTGGGTTAGTGGAGTCTGTAACCTGAAGCGTATGTAACCCGAGGTACCACTGTAATCCCAAAAGGAACGAGGCCAGGACATCATACAGTGGTACCTCAGGTTACAAATACCTCGGGTTACAAAACTTCGGGTTACAAACTCCACTAACCCAGAAGTAGTACCTCGGGTTAAGAACTTTACCTCAGGAGGAGAACAGAAATCGCATGTTGGCGGTGCGGCGACAGCGGGAGGCCCCATTAGCGAAAGCATGCCTTAGGTTAAGAATGGTTTCGGGGTAAGAACGGATGTCCGGAATGGATTAAGTTCGTAACCCGAGGTACCACTGTATATTCTTTGTAAATATTTTATTAGTTTAAGAAGGTCTGGTGTGATATCTACTATAAACACTCCATTTCTCCATGTTTAATAGGTCATATTCACTTGAAACATTCAGCCCTGAGGCTAGCGGTTGTGCTCCCGGATTTCTAACATCATTCTTTGGCTTCTATTCGTCTTCTCTTTCCCACCCTCCCAATGCTTTCCTACCCCTCCAAAAAAAATTCCCTTTTAAAACTTGAGTCTGGAAATGTGAAGAATGGGGGGGGGGGGTGAACGGGTTGACTTGTGTGGATGTATAGTCTAGAATCAAGGATGATCCTTTGATGCTTATCTTTGTTGTCATTCCTCAGTCCCAAGAATGTAAGGCTGGGAGATAAACCATGATAAAACAGCAATATCACCAAGGAAATAGAACTGTCATCGCTCAGTGATAAGTGCAGTGCTTTGCATACGAAGGTACCCCCAGGTCTAGTCTCTGTCATTTCCAGAGCTGGGCTGGGAGAGACCCCAACTCAGAGCCACTGAATCACTGCCGTTCAGTATGACAATACTTTTTGTTTCCTCCTTTAACTTTTGTGCATCGTTGGCTACCTTAGAAATACCAAACAATGTGCTGGAAGTGGAAAGACATTTCACTTACTTGGCTGGTTTGAGGAAGGAACTGGAAGTTCCCTTTTATTGTTTTTAAAATATCAAACTACAGCTACAATTAAATGCTGACTTCCTGTGTGTTGGCTTTGGGAGTTTTATTGTATCTGTCTATGCTACAGCAGGTTGAAAGGAAAGATTTGAAAGGAATGGAGGTGTTATTTCCACGTCAACCAGACCAAATTATTTGTAATCTCTCTACCCCAAGCCTTGCCTGTGTGGGAGAACAGAGCAAATAAGAGAAAAGAGATCAGCTTTATTCTCATACTTTAAAAATAGGTAAAGGTAAAGGGACCCCTGACCATTAGGTCCAGTCGTGACTGACTCTGGGGTTGCGGTGTTCATCTCGCTTTATTGGCCGAGGGAGCCGGCGTACAGCTTCTGGATCATGTGGCCAGCATGACTAAGCCGCTTCTGGCCGTTTACCTTCCCGCTGGAGTAGTACCTATTTATCTACTTGCACTTTGACGTGCTTTTGAACTGCTAGGTTGGCAGGAGCAGGGACCGAGCAACGGGAGCTCACCCCGTCACGGGGATTCGAACCGCCAACCTTCTGATCAACAAGCCCTTGGCTATGTGGTTTAACCCACAGCGCCACCCACGTCCCTAACCTGAGGTACCACTGTCTACCACTGTATAAAAATATGTATTGGAAGATATAGTTCCCCCTTACACTGACCGAGTTGTAAGGTATGAGAAACATACTGGCATATGTGGTGTGGATGTCATTATGTACACAAGTTCTGGAAGCAGGTTACATTTGAGATTGGCATTATTGCTGGCAAATAGGCCTCCTTGGACCCTAAACTATGTCTCTTAGCCATTTGGACTCTGGGGTTGCGGTGTTCATCTCGCTTTACTGGCCGAGGGAGCCGGCGTACAGCTTCCGGGTCATGTGGCCAGCATGACTAAGCCGCTTCTGGCGACCCAGAGCAGCGCATGGAAACACCGTTTACCTTCCCGCCGGAGCGGTACCTATTTATCTACTTGCATTTTGACGTGCTTTTGAACTGCTAGGTTGGCAGGAGCAGGGACCGAGCAACGGGAGCTCAGCCCGTCACGGGGATTCGAACCGCCAACCTTCTGATCGGCAAGTCCTAGGCTCTGTGGTTTAACCCACAGCGCCACCCTGTACTTAAATAATAATAATTTGTTAATGTGTAATTTCCCACTTTTTCCAGTTTGTGATCAAAGGCAACCTGCCAGCTAGGTAGGTGGGTTTATAAACTTCTCTTTTTTACGGCTTCCCTGGAACACAAAATGGTGAGGAAATGTCAAGCAACAGAGCATTGCCGCCTTGGGTTTGTTGAGTTACAGGTTGTGCAGGCTTGCTTGATCAGCATTGAACCATCACAATAATATTGAAAGGTTTGGCTGGGGCTGGTGGAAATTGTAGTCCAAAACACCTCGAGAGCAGCAGGTTGTTGAAGGCTTAAACAGAATAGCACAATATTCCTGTTTTGGATGGAAGCGTTTGGTTCGGCAATTGACGGATAATAAACAACCGACCAACAATAAATAGGTAATGTTACTGGAACATGAGTGCTTTTCCAATGCTTTATCATGAAGTAGGTATAATGTCAGAAGACAATCTAACAAACATTTAGGAGGGGAAATAGAGGGACACAGGAAATTGTCTTGGCCCGGATTCAATCATCTGGTCCATTTCAAAGCGAGGACAAGAAGTCCGGTTATCTAATTGCATATCTGATGTTCTCGTGACGCTATCGCTCCTTACAAATAGCTCTCCTTACGTAAATAATTCATGGCAATGAACTTTGTGTTGCAGAGCAGTATGAAAGATTCTGAATGTTCAGACGGCAGGAGCTTGTGTGACTTGTACACACACCCACAAAACCACACACAATCTGTAAAAGATCAGGCATCAAGAGAGAGACTGAGACACTTTAAAGTATATGAGACACAGGTATATGTGGAATAGATTTTAGACAGCCAAGTAGTACGAAATCCCTATTGAAAAGTACCAGGTGGATGA
Source organism: Podarcis liolepis (assembly GCF_965112155.1). Lineage (NCBI taxonomy): Eukaryota > Metazoa > Chordata > Lepidosauria > Squamata > Lacertidae > Podarcis > Podarcis liolepis. Next base: position 16,959,679 of record NC_139565.1, read on the forward strand.
AAGGAGTCTTGTGGCTTTTTCTGTAAGGATATCTCCTTTATTAAGGAACTGCAGAAAGAGAGAGAAGGAAGTCAAGTTTTGAAATGTTAAAATGATTGTAAAATTAAGGAAATGTATAAACCTGAAAAGTTTAAATACAAATTAATAAAATAAAATAAAATGAATACACTTTGAATGAAAAACTGCAGTTGTCGAGGTTAACCGAGAAACACTGAAACACAAGCTAGCTTCTCATGTTGACTGAATTGGCACGGGATAAATACTGCTGTTTTGCAGCCATTCACTAATTCTATGGCCTAGCAGTTGGGTGGTTCCGCCATCATTGCCAGCAGAGGATGCCATGGCAGTCATTTGCTCAGTCGAAACTTTACTGGCTCAGTAGGCACCTTGGCAAATGAACTGAAAAGAAAGGCTGGGTTCCCACTTAGAAATATAACGAGGAGAGAGTACGTCATCTCTTGCACGTGAAACATTAGAGATTTAGCAGGCTAACAGTCCAGTCCTCTAAGAATTTATAGTGCAGCTGCATAGATGTTTGTGCGAGATGACTGACTTGAGGATTGCTGGCCACTGGGGTCCTTTGTAGTAATTGGTAGTTCATTAAAAGGACTGTCTGTGTGCCAATGGTGCTGCACTTTCTGGAAAAAAGGGAAGTTGATAACGGTTCCCATTTAATTTCATATATTGCAGTCGCAGGCTTTATTAGCAGAGAGCGAGGAGTGAAAAGAAATGTGCTGTCTTGACCTCTTCTAACTTGTGAGATACCGTTTTAACATTGTACCTGCTAAGGACAAAATAGTTGGATTTATTTTATTTTATTTCTTTAAGCAAGAAGAATTTGCTTTGAACTGAAAGCCTCCAGTCATGGTGTTTGCAGCTAGTTCATAAAAGTTTCTGAGCAGATGAGCATGTTAATGAAGTCCTGGCTCATTTGTTTTAAAAGAGAAAATGTAACTAGAAAAAGGGACTTTAGATTAGCTCTGAATATGTGAGTGGTAACCTGGTTTTAATCACTGGATGGTCTTGAATAGCAATGACTCATTGGTAGCCTTTCCAAAGGCAAGGCAATGTTTTGTCTAATGTTTGCTGACATTCCCTCCAGGTTAGGATTAGGGCTGTTCCAGAAGTTGTGGGTTACCTGTGGTAGAGCAGGTAAACCACTGAATCTGCTTTGAGATATTGCTTCAACATGCTCACCTGTTATGGAAGGACCTACAGTTCTAAGTGGGGTTAAACCTCTAAGACAAGGTTCTAATCAGTTGTATTTCTTGTACCAGCAAGTTCAGCTGTTGCATCTTTTGCTAAGGTGTTGCTTTATTGATTGATGTCGGACTTGAGATAGCATATCATCAGTATGCAGATGAAACCCAGCTCTACCTCTCTTTTAAATCAGAACCGGTGAAGGCAGTGAAGGTCCTGTGTGAGTGTCTGGAGGCAGTTGGAGGATGGATGGTGGATAACAGATTGGAGTTGAATCCGGACTAGACAGAAATACTGTTTTTGGGGGGCGGGGGGCAGGTGTGGAGGACTCCCTGGTCCTGAATGGGGTAACTGTGCCCCTGCAGGACCAGGTGTGCAGCCTAGGAGTCATTCTAGACTCACAGATGTCCCTGGAGGCACAGGTCAATACTGAGTCTGGGGCAGCTGTCCATCAGCTCCATCTGGTACGCAGCCTGAGACCCTACCTGCCCGCAGACTGTCTCGTCAGAGTGGCGCATGCTCTGGTTATCTCCCGTTTGGACTACTGCAATGTGCTCTACGTGGAGCTACCTTTGAAGGTGACCCGGAAACTACAACTAATCCAGAATGCGGCAGCTAGACTGGTGATTGGGAGTGGCCGCTGAGACCATACAACACCAGTCCTGAAAGACCTACATTGGCTCCCAGTACGTTTCTGAGCACAATTCAAAGTGCTCAAAGGCACTGACCTTTAAAGCTCTAAATGGCGTCTCCACCCCCATCGTTCAGCCAGGACACTGAGGTCCAGCTCCGAGGGCCTTCTAGTGTTTCCCTCACTGCAAGAATTGAGGCTACAGGGAGCCAGGCAGAGGGCCTTTTCAGTAGTGGCACCCGCCCTGTGGAATGCCCTTCCATCAGATGTCAAGGAAATAAACAACTTCCCTGTTTAGGGAAGTTTATAATGTTTGATTGTGTTTTTAATATTCTGTTGGGAGCCGCCCAGAGTGGCTGGGGAAACCCAGCCAGATGGGTGGGGTATAAATAATAAATTATTATGATTTGATTATTACTGACCAGCCTCCTCACTATGGCAGCAAGTTCTTGCTGGGTGACAGTATGGTGTACAGGGAAATGAAATGTAAAATATCTCCTCAGAATATGATGGATTATCCCTTGCCACATTCCAGAGAAACACTGGGCATGTCCCAACATTGACAAAACATAAGACCTAGTGGAGTAAAGTCTGTGGTTTGGTAAAGTCCCTTCCATTTTGAAACTTATTGGCAATCAAAAACTAGTGAAAGAGTCACCATGCAGTTATTTTCCCCATTGGTGGCATCCTGGTCTAATTGTCTTCTGCAATAGTCCTCATGTCACAAAACCCCAGTGCTGGAAAAGAAGCTCATCCATCTCTAGAAACAGTTATTGTTCAACCATCCAGCCATTTCTGCCCACCTCGGTGATTTCAGGCAATGTAGGGCCCGTGTCGTGTGAGAGGAATGGGATGGAGTCAAGTGCTATGTCTTTTTCATCTAGCAGCGACACAAGACATGGATTCAGCAGCCGTGAGCAGACTTAACTGAGTCTTCCCTCTCCTTCCATAAGCTAACCGATCTCTTTTTCTCAACGATTAGTCTTCAGTTTGATGCCAACTAAACATCAAGTTGAATTGCTGTTGTGATGAGATGTTGTCGTGTACTCGCTGGGTGGCCTTAGGCTAGCTGCTAACTCCCCACCCCAGCGGAATTATGGAGATAACGTATATGAACTTCTTCAAACATTTGAAATGTGCTGCATAAATGCCAAGCGGCAGTAGAAGACGGTGCAAAACTGAGCCACAGTTGTCATCTGGCATTTTATTTCCTGCTATAATTGTTTGCTTTTTCAAATTAATAACCTGCATTTAAGCTACCGAATACCAGTTCTGTCGTTTTCAGCTAAAATCCACAAGCCATTTACTTCAGTGCAAAGCTCTTTGTGTCTGTTGAAGAGCCCTTAAACGAACTGCTCTGGCTTCACCGCCACCTCCTGTGCTACAGTTGAAGCAGTGATTGACAGAGGTTTTTTTATGAATGTATACTCTTTCTCTCCTGCCAGTGGTCTCTCACGCACACACAAATGCAAATGCCGACTGAATTTGTCACATTAAAATGTTGGAAAGCGGCGTTGTTTACTCATGCCAGATGCTTGGCAAATCTGAGCAAGCTGAAAGCTGGCAGAGCCTCGCTGTCATAAGTCCATTACAGCGCAGGCGTTTGCTTTTCGAAGGACTGAATAAAGGCATAGGGATGGCACAAGATCAGTCGTCCTTTTCTGCTTATCAACTCATAGTACGTAAGAAAGATCCCAAGTCACTTGTTCAGTCTCCAGCAGGCATCCTCAGACACAGAACCCACTTTTATTTTTTTATTATTCAATTTTACACTATACATTTGAACTCAAACATTAATCATAATTGTCAACATTTAAGATTCCCTGAATCCTTAGACTTCCCTCCCCCCCTCCATGGTTTCCATTATCAAACTTTTTTTACTGCATCGCATATTTTCTCCGTTTTTCTTAAAATAGTTCATTTTTACCTTAGTTTTTAATACAAGTGTTACTCAAATCCTGCCAAAGTTTTTAGTTGTTTACAGTGTTCTCTGAAGTAAATTGCATCCCCCCCATTCCTTATTAAAGTTTCTATCTTCCTGGTTTCTGATTTCCCTGACCAATTTCGCCGTTTCAGCATAGTCCATCATCTTCATCAACCATTCATCTCTGATCTTGACTTTATCTTCTTTCTATCTCTGGGCCAGTAGTATCCGCGCTGCTGTCATCGCATACATGAATAATCGTTTCCGTTCCTTTGGTATCTCTGCATCTAAAATTCCTGTAAAAAAGCTTCGGTTTTTTCCACAAACGTTATTTTAGACATTTTTTCCAACTCAATTCAATTCAAAAGCAGAATGCTTTTGTCATCTTGCACATCCACCACCTATAGCAAAACGTGCCTTCCTTCTTATACTTCCAACATACATTTGAAGCAGTTCTATACATTTTTGCTAATTTTGTGGGTGTTAAATACCAACGATACATCATTTTCACATAGTTCTCCTTCAACGCACAGTATGCTGTAAATCTTCAGTCCTCCCTCCATAACTTTTCCCAAGATGACACAGAACCCACTTTTAACTGAAACACTCTTTTGGATACCCAATTCTTAACTTTTTTCCCATATATTTGCATAGCGGTTGCTCTCCTGTTGTCATCTGTTGTGGATCTGGCCACAGCCCGCTACTGGGTCCCAACCCACCAGTTGAAGACCAGTGGTCTAAAGCAGCGTTGGAGAACCTGTGTGCCTCCAGATGGACTACATCTCCCATCATTCCTGACTATCTGCCAGGCTGATAGAGCTGTTGGGGGTTGGAGTCTACCCACATCTGGAAAGTCACAGGTTCCCAACCCCTGATCTAGGGAGCGTAAAGTAAATATGAAAAGAGTAAAAAAAGACGAAAACTAAAGGTAAAAATAAAGGATGCCTGGACAGTTAAGTCCAGTCAAAGGTGGCTATGGAGTTGTGGTGCTCATCTCACTTTTCAGGCCAAGCGAGCTGGCATTTGTCCACAGACAGGTTTCCAGGTCATGTGGCCAGCAGGACTAAACAGCTTCTGGCGCAACAGGACACCGTGACAGAAACCAAAACGAACGGAAATGCCGTTTACCTTCTCACTGCTGCGGTACCTATTTATCTACTTGCACTGGCATGCTTTCGAAGTGCTAGGTTGGCAGGAGCTGGGATTCAAACCGCCAACGTTCTGATTGGGAAGCCCAAGAGGCTCAGGGGTTTAGACCACAGCGCCACCCGTGTCCCAAATAAACAAGCACACAATCACTGATAGGTCCCCCCACCATTGTGAGGCTCAAAGCAATGAAGATGATGCCTCCCCAGCTGTTGCCATTGGCCGTGGGTTTCTTGTGATGTCACAAAAGCACTTGGCAACTAAGTAGACATAAAGCCATACCAAGGGGAAAGCCCCTTTCTGTTTCTAGCAGGACACACCTGGCAATGGATGTGACATTCAGCACTGCCCAGGTTTCTTCCACTTGGAGGAGGCAAACTGGTGAATGGAAGGGGGCAATCCTCTGGCAGTGGAATGCTAGGGAGCGTTAATAAGGCAAGTTTGCTTGCTTGAAGGCTGCTGGTTTCCATGGTTGGAAGCTGGCAGACGTCTCATGATGGACCTAACAGTAGCTTCTGGCACAATGGGACAACGTGACAGAAGCCAGAGTGCACAGAAATGCTGTTTACCTTCCCACCACAGCGATACCTGTTCATCTACTTGCACTGGCATGCTTTCGAACTCCTAGGTTGGCAGGAGCTTGGACAGAGCAACAGGAGCTCACTCTGTTGCAGGGATTCGAACCACCTACCTTCCGATCAGAAGCCCAAGAGGCTCAGGGGTTTAGACCACAGCACCATCCGCCTCCCTATGAAAAGAGTAAACATACAGGATATGCAACAAGCCCCCAATATTGCAATATTTATTTCCTTTCTTTTGTAATTGATAAAATAATAGAAACTACTTAGCACTGTGCAGCTAAGCACCACAGACAGACCTTGTTCTCCTTAGAATAACCCTGTGAAATAGGTATACCTTCTCCCCGTATTTCTGATGTCACAGAGGGTGGTTTGAAACTGAACTTACATACCCTCCAACATTTCTCTGATGAAAATTAGGACGTTCTATTCTATTATTATTATTATTATTATTATTATTATTCTCCACCCATCTCACTGGACCCCAGCCACTCTGTGCTGCTTCCAACATATATTAAAACATTAAACATTAAAAAAATTCCCTATATATGGCTGCCTTCAGATGTCTTCTGAAGGTTGTATAGTTACTTATCTCCTTGGCTTGGGGTTGCATAACTCCATTACCCCCTCCCCCCAATATTTATCTGGTGAAAATAAGGGTGTCCTAAGGAAAAGCAGGACATGCCGGGATCAAATCAGAAACTGGGGTGGCTTCTGTAAATCTGGGGCTGTCGCTGGAAAACAGGGACACTTGGAGAGTCTGAACTTACCGTAAGTTTCTGATTTGTGGTCTACAGTGGCGTAGCATGGGTTGTCAGCACCCGGGGCAAGGCAAGTAATTTGTGCCCCCTAACCCGTGGATTTGCGCCCCCTAACCCTAACCCCCAGATGTTGCGCCCGGTGCGGCCGGCCCCCCCTGCACCCCCCACGCTACGCCACTGGTGGTCTAGGCTTCTAACCAGTGGACTGTACCTAGTAATGTTAGAGGCATATCAGTGAATATGCAACACGACTGGAGTCCTCATTTCTCCAAAATGAAGCAGATAAGCGTGTGCGCCCGCTTTTTATCTGAAGTCAACGATTCACAATGCAATGCATCGTATCAGCATGTAATCCTGTCTGCTGCACTTGGATTTAAAGGGGAAGGACATAAAATTAAACAAGGTCATAGTGCCTATGGGACGATGTCAGAGTATTTGGAAGATAGTAGCAATTTTTTTAAAAAAAAATAAAATGTGACAAAACTTCCCAATCTCTCTCTCTCCTCTACCTTCACACCAAAACTTCAGCAATTGGACTGTATGTAGAATTACTGAGGCCATCATTCTTTTATTTTAGCAATCTGTCCAAACTACTCTGCAAAACACCCCCAACTTCCTTTCTTCTTTGGATCCATCATCTAATAGGTTTCCGAGAATAGTACATCAAAGTATTACAAAAGCAAAGTACAGTTTAAGACAAAGGCAGTTAGAAAATGTGTTGCCTACCTGCTCAGGCACAAATCGTAATAGCGAGAATTGCCCCCCTTTCAGCTCTACGGAGCACAATGGCTGGTTAGTCCTGACTTGCCATAGGCTCTTTATTGCATAAACATTAGCGTGCTAATAGCCAGTGGTAGCTCATCAGAAATGACAGCCCTGCCTCTGGAGAAGAGAAGCAACAGACACAAGCCTGAGGACCACTGCTGCTGTTTAAGAGGTGCATCAAGGCAAACGCTCTTGCCGCATTTCATTCTCGTTATGTCACTCACTGCCCTGCCATGAATCTTTGCATGCTTTCTATAAGGCTATGTGTGGTCGTTTTAATGGAATCGGATCCCACAAACACACGTGTTAATCCTTTAAATGTGCAGTAGCATCTGTGCATCCATATATAACCTAATAAATTTAATAGTGTCTCCAAAAGTTTGGGGTCCGGGCAAGATGAGCCAAACGAATGAAATTGCCAGGATCAGAAATCATGAAGCAATGAAGTTTTAGCTTTGACGGAAAGAAATGATCAAGGGGTCTCCAAATGCAAGTCTGGGGTAAAGGTGGGGGTCCTGGATCTGCAAAGGGTGAATAAAACTTGTTTCGTTTATACTTTGCCCCTTTAAACTAAAACTAAGGCCTGCAATGAGCTTGAGATGAATGCTAAGCTTACATTGTATAGCTGACATTTCCATTGGCACGTGTGAAACTTCTGGGATACAAAGCTGTCAGTCAAGTCCAACATTCCAAGAGGACTAACTGCCTCTATGTGGCAGGCAGTTTGGTCAGATGGTTGGTTGGTCAGTTGCTGCTAGGAGTGTTAACTGGTAACCTCTCAGATGCAGTCTTCTCATGACTTACTACTAGCTAGTATATAGTTTATCTGTTATGTAACCTAAGCCTGCCTTCAGAAACAACTGTGTAAACCTGAATGAATCTGATAGTAAAGTAAAAAGGTAAAGGGACCCCTGACCGTTAGGTCCAGTCGCAGACGACTCTGGGGTTGCGGCGCTCATCTGGCTTTACTGGCCAAGGGAGCCGGCGTACAGCTTCCGGGTCATGTGGCCAGCATGACTGAGCCACTTCTGGCGAACCAGAGCAGCGCACAGAAACGATAGCAAAGTAGTGTACAGTGGTACCTCGGGTTACATATGCTTCAGGTTACATACACTTCAGGTTACAGACTCCGCTAACCCAGAAATAGTGCTTCAGGTTAAGAACTTTGCTTCAGGATGAGAACAGAAATTGTGCTCCGGTGGCGTGGCGGCAGCAGGAGGCCCCATTAGCTAAAGTGGTGCTTCAGGTTAAGAACAGTTTCAGGTTAAGTACAGACCTCCGGAATGAATTAAGTACTTAACCTGAGGTACCACTGTATGTTAATATGATTCAGGTTCATGTGTGTTTTCTTTAAGAGGGACAGAAAGGGATTATCAACCAGGAAGGTATAATTATTGATAGGACTCAAACGAGTTAGCAACCTGCTTGTCGCTGCATAAACTCAAACAGGGGGTCGTTTAAACTGTGCTAAATTATATAAATGTTCCCACAAAACTTTCTATCATGGTGGTATCCCCCTCCTCTCTAACAATGGGATTTAATCTGGGTTTCTGGTTGTTGTTTGATTGTTGCCCACTGCGGCCCCTCAATGCTTTCCTGCTAGAGGAGAGCTGGGAACTGAGTTTCTGTAGGCTTGTCACCAGTAGGAATCAGCTCCTCAGCCAGGCATGTGGAGAGTGAACAGTCGTGTACACTTGCCCTAGGCCTTGGAGGGATAAATTGGTCAGGGGCCCCTACCAGGGACCGGCTACTTTTTTGTTTGAGTTTATAAGTCAAAGGTAAGGGACCCCTGGACAGTTAAGTCCAGTCAATGGCGACTATGGGGTTGTGGCGCTCATCTTGCTTTCAGGCCGAGACAGCTGACGTTTGTCTGCAGACAGCTTTCCGGGTCATGTGGCCAGCATGACTAAACCGCTTCTGGCACAATGGAACACCGTGATGGAAACCAGAGCGCACGGAAACGCCGTTCACCTTCCCACCACAATGGTACCAATTTATCTACTCGCGATGGTATGATGGTACGATTGATTTGGGGTCTTTAGATTTCATGCTTATCCCAACCTGTTAATTACAGCACAAATCTGACTAAGGTAAAGGTAAAGGTACCCCCTGACCATTAGGTCCAGACACGGACGACTGGGGTTGCGTACTCATCTCGCTTTCAGGCCGAGACAGCCGGCGTTTGTCCGCAGACAGCTTTCCAGGTCATGTGGCCAGCATGACTAAACCGCTTCTGGCATAACAGGACACCATGATGGAAGCGCATGGAAACGCTATTTACCTTCCTGCTGCAGCAGTACCTATTTATCTACTTGCACTGGCGTGCTTTCGAACTGCTAGGTTGTTAGGAGCTGGGCCAGAGCAACGGGAGCTCATCCCGTCACGCACATTTGAACCTCTGACCTTCTGATCGGCAAGCCCAAGAGGCCCAGTGGTTTAGGCCACAGCGCCACCCGCGTCCCTTATGAGATTGAGTTTATAACCTTATTCTTACAATACTCCCGCCCTGGGCTTCAGACAAGCTCTGCACAGGCCTATCAGAAGTTGTACATTTTTACAAAAGTTAACCACCATGAATTTAGCTCCTGGCACCCAGAGCCTCTGCAGTGCTCTTACTACACTTTTAGCTGATACTTTAATAAATTAAATAACTAAATGGGTGGTACTTATTTCTCCTCATACAGCTGCCTCGCTCAATGCTTCAGCAGGTTGAGGTGTTAGGGACTTGCCTCTTGCTTGTAGGTTGTTTATGGGACGCTGGTGGTATCAGCTCAACTTCTGGCATGTTTGGAGGAAGCAATTTGTCTGGACCAAATTCTAAGAAGCCTCAGGCCCTTACCTTGAAATTACCTTGGTCATCAGGGAAGAGGCAGGGGGAGTTCATCCTTGCTGAGCCGCTTTTGATCTTGTTGACCACAGCATCCCCTTGCAGCTGCTCCCTAGGGAATTGGAGACACAGTGGTTCTCCTGAAAGGTCACTTTCAGAAGATAGTATTGAAATATGACTGCTTGGCCCCATTGGAATTGGCCCAAGGTCCCATAGGACTAAGGGATGTGGGTGGCACTGTGGTCTAAACCACAGAGCCTAGGGCTTGCTGATCAGAGCCTAGGGCTTGCTGCCCCCCCCTTCCTACGCCCCTGGTTCCAAGGCGTTCAGCAACCAAGGTACGACTGTATATTTAAAGAAGATGAATAAATGAGTAAATTAAGTTAATTTGGATATGCGGAAGATATTAAAAACAAATTTAAGGAACTACAGAAAGTGGGGGAAGAATGCAAAGTTCTGAAATGTCAAAATGATTGTAAAATTGGTGAAATGTATAAAATTAGTGAAATGCATAAACTTGAAAAGTATGTATGTATGTACAGTACGTATGTATATAAATGAATGAATGAATGAACTGCACAGGTTACCAATTTTCTTCAGAGCTCAGTTCCAGGTGCTTATATCCAAATATAAAGTCCTGGACATCTTGGGAACATCTTGGGAATATTCAAAATTATTCCTCCTCCAGTACTGGCCTGCCTATGGGCTTAAGATCCACCAAGGAACCCCAATTGTGATTCCAACAGAGGACTGGTGGTGTGAGAACTTGCGGCACAACCTCACTGCTGAAGCCTTGTTCCGACTTCATGGCATTTTGTCAACAGGTGAAGACACACCTGTTTGCCCAGGCTTTGGGGACAGAGGGAGGTTTATTGTCAGTTCTGTTATCCTTGGTTATTGATTTAATTTGCCTGCTGCTTCTGTGGGGCACGCTTCTGACAGTTAAAGTATTGACTTAATTTTTTTTGTGAGTATTGGATTTCAGATGAGTTATTTTATTGTTTTAATGTCATATATGAACTTCTGTCCAGGGACCATGAACTCTGGCGGGTGGGTTTATAAAAGCTGTAACTAAAAAATTTTAAAACGATCATTATTTATTATACTGCTTAATGCTGGAGTAGGCTGACAATTAAAAATAGATTACATTACCCATCCGTATGCATCTCATCACTGCTGTGTCTGCAGTTGTATACACATGTGCCTTGAAATAAGTCTTATAACTCAGTAGGGTTTACTTCTGAGTAGACATTTATAGGAATACACTGTAATTCCCTGTTCTGTTTTTGGTTATAGTCTTCAGATGGGAGTTTTTTCACTAAATTTTCTTTTTAGGAAATAAGTTTCAATAGATGGTGTGGGAACACATGCTAAGCAGACTTCCTTCTGGATCATTGTTTCCTTCTGGTTTGGGGAGTTTAAAAAGAAACAATGGACTTTTTTAGGCACCAAAGCTACGCATCATGTTTATATTGCAGCCCGACTATTGTGTCTGAAATCCAACAGTTCCTCGCTTCTCTTTTCTCTGCCCCACCTCTCTTTCCCCAGCTGTGGATATAACGAACCTAGAAGGAGAGAATTACTGGAAAGTATAAACTCTAGAGGAAACAATCTGCTGTACCAGAGTTGCTTTTGACAGACCATTAAACAAATTGACATCACATATGAATAACCCAGAACAATGCCCAGATGGTGTGGGAACTGTAATTAACCAGGAGCAATTCAGCCATCTCAACTGTGTGAATAGAAAACTTGAAGAATTAAAAGTGCATGAGGAGTTGGGGGGGGGGAGATCCTGATAATTGCATATAAGTGGGATTGCTGTCATGAAAAGAGGATCTTTCAGAGTTTCGAACGATGGCAGGGACTCCTCTCAATGTATTAATGGTCAGTTTTATAACCTTCAGTTCATGCCCCTGTGATCTCATTTAACCTAGACAGTTCTCACTGCTTTGACTTATTCGTACAATACACCCATATCTCCTGATGCCATCCTTCTTAAAAAGTGGCAGATTTTTATTTTTTAAGAAGTGCATGAGCAGACATACTGGCTTTAGTATTGTGCAACCTCACATACCCCATTAAATGCTTCTTGAAATTTTGTCACCAATGTAAATCAAGTCTTTCTTTTCCCCCTTCCTCTCCACCCCCCCCCCCCCAGTTTTTAAAGGGTTGCTGGTATATTCTACAGTGGTACCTCGGGTTAAGAACTTAATTCGTTCTGGAGGTCCGTTCTTAACCTGAAACTGTTCTTAACCTGAAGCACCACTTTAGCTAATGGGGCCTCCTGCTGCCGCCGCGCCGCCAGAGCACGATTTCCGTTCTCATCCTGAAGCAAAGTGCTTATCCCAAGGTACTATTTCTGGGTTAGCGGAGTCTGTAACCTGAAGCATCTGTATAACCTTCGGAAGCAAGAGAAGGCCTTCTGCTAGCCATTGGGTTAGAGCAGGGCTTCCCAAACTTGGGTCTCCAACTGTTTTTTGGACTACAACTCCCACCATCCCTAGCTAGCAGGAACCGTGGTCAGGGATGATGGGAATTGTAGTCCCCAAACTGCTGAAGACTCAAGTTTGGGAAACCCTGGGCTACACATTAGGGCCCAACATTCTTACTCCATTTCTCACTGTTTCTAAAGCGCTTCTAGCCCTAATCTTTAAGTGCTTTCATTCCTTCGTTCCTCAGTTAAGCAGAAGATAGTGTGAAAATGAATCATAATCTGCATGCGCATTTCTTATTTAGCAGAGCTCAGTCCAAAAACCTGGGTCTTCTTGGCACAGGATTCGAGTTTGTTACACGGTTGTGATTAAGCTGCCGTGACCTGCTTACCTATTCCACGGTGATCAGGAAATTCAATAGTAGCTGTGTTAATTAAGCAAGAGACAACACTTGATGTGCCAGAGGTGTGCTTGGCATACAATGAAACTTTCAACCTGTGTTCACATCGCCTAATTCTTAAGGCTAGAGCACATGCTTAGTGGAACCATGAAAAAGTATTAAGAAGTATTAAGTTGCAATACAAAGCTGTAGTGAACATAATCAATCCAGCCATTTGTACACTGACATTCATAAACACATCCCCCAGAATGGTTTGCAAGACAATTAAAAATCCAGAGCAGCAGCAATAAAAATATATATGGTGAAATATTAATGACTAGGAAAACAATTTTGAAATTTCTGAAATTGCCAGTGATTTAAAATGCCAGGATAAAATCATCTTAACCTGGGGCCTTGTGAGCCAGTGTGGTGTAGTGGTTAAGAGCGGTAGATTCGTAATCTGGTGAACCGGGTTCGCGTCTTTGCTCTTCCACATGCAGCTGCTGGGTGACCTTGGGCCAGTCACACTTCTCTGAAGTCTCTCAGCCCCACTCACCTCACAGAGTGTTTGTTGTGGGGGAGGAAGGGAAAGGAGATTGTTAGCCGCTTTGAGATTCCTTTGGGTAGTGATAAAGCAGGATATCAAATCCAAACTCTTCTTCTCTTCTTAAAAGAGATTGGAAAAGGTGTAGGTCTTTTTGGGAGTGTTCCAGAACTGGGAAACCACAAATGAAAAAGCCCTTTGTTGCCACTTGCTGCTCCCAGTCACCAGTCTAGTTGCTGCATTCTGGATTAGTTGGAGTTTCCAGGTCACCTTCAAAGGTAGCTCCACGTAGAGCGCATTGCAGTAGTCCAAGCGGGAGATAACCAGAGCATGCACCACTCTGGCAAGACAGTCCATGGTAGGTAGGGTCTCAGCCTGTGTACCAGATGGAGCTGATGGACAGCTGCCCTGGACACAGAATTAACCTGCACCTCCATGGACAGCTGTGAGTTCAAAATGACTCCCAGGCTGCGCACCTGGTCCTACAGGGGCACAGTTACCCCATTCAGGACCAGGGAGTCTCCCACACACACCCCTGTCCTCCCAAAACAGTACTTCTGCCTTGTCAGGATTCAACCTCAATCAGTTAGCTGCCATCCATCCATCCTCCAACTGCCTCCAGACACCCAACACAGGACTTTCACCACCTTCACTGGATCTTCTTTAAAAGAGAGGTAGAGCTGGGTATCAGGCAGAAAAATTCTGCTAGGATTTGAGAAGATAGACAGTGCCAGTATTCCAGTAGCCCAGAGCATGGCCAGATTTAGGTTTGATGAGGCCCTAAGCTACTAAAGGTAATGGGGCCCTTTATATGTCCAGCTGTCCTTTGTCAACAACAAATTGTCGCTGTTTTTTGTGTTGAATATATGCTATATGGAAATTTATGGACCTAATAGGTATCTAAAGCCATTTGCACATAATAAAATATGCATTTTATTAAAGTGATTGTTGAACTGAAATACAATTAAGAAGAAGTATATTAATAGTGAAATATAATTAAGAAGTATATTCATAGTGAAATAATCATTAAGCTCTAACATTAAATGATTTTTTATTCACAACAGACTTAATAATGCAAATACATTGGCATTTGGCAATAACAAAAGTACTTTTAGAAACACAATTTACAAAGACTCATAATTTGGGGGGCCCCCAAGAGAGTGGGGCCCTAAACTATAGCTTGTTTAGCTTATACCTAAATCTGGCACTGGCCCAGAGATATGACTTCGTGTGGCACTTCCAGTTTGTAGGAAACTAGTAAAACCAGCCAAATGCTGAGGTGTAAACCTAATCAATGTTTTAGTTCAACCCAGGGGTCTTTTTTCTGGAGCCCAAGAGCTGCACAGAGCACACTCTGTCACCTTCTCATTTGGCTTTTTGCAGCCATGCTAACATGCAGTGGTCTAGTTTTTCACTTTAGCCAGTAAATGTGAAAGTCAAACTGAGGTCAGGCTTGGAAGAAAAGATGCGCTGTAGTAAATCAATGTGTCATAGGATCGAATTAAGCCTTCCCTATTTTTGAAAATACACTGCAAGTAAAGGATCTTTTTATCTGCGCCTAGATAGGAGGTCACCGTTTCTGCAGAGTACGGATTCTTGCGACTTTCTCCCTCGTTGCGAGAAATAAGGAAAGCCGCCTCCAATTCCTTTCTGAGCCACAGCCACCCAGCCATTATTTTGCTCTGTGGCTCCTCCAGCGATAAGAGAGATTTGCCAAGATTCATGATTCAATGAAGGCTGTTGCTGCTGAAGTTGCGAGATAGCGGTTCATTACAAGATGGAATTGACTTATCGCGAAATACAAAGGACCTAGAGCTGTTTATCCAAACATTACCAGTTCCCATTTTAATGGACAGCCAAGAATAAATAAATAAAAAGCAAACACAACATCTACAAAACGAGAAAGTTAAAACATCGTCTACTGAGCAGGATGTTCGCAGTGCAACACATAGTAATATATCTATTATAATATTTTTTAAAAAAAGAAAATACAGTGGCTTCAGTCCTAAGATAAGTTTACTTAAGGAACGAAAGCATCCTCTGCCACTGGCATATCTGAATAACTTCTCTGGGAAATTGGGGGCTTTTGGGTGGTGTGAGGGGGCTTTCGGGGGTGGGGAGTCACTCAAAATCAGATGGCACATCCAACTATAGCCTTCCAAATTTCCCTGAGGCATCATTTTATTCATGCACACAGTGTGCGGTTTGCTCCTCCATGTTTAAAAAATCTTTTGAAAATAATATATATATATTTAAAAACACCCTGATACTGGAAGATTCCAAATCAGTGACATTTATTCCAAACACCAATTTCCATCGTTGTATTTTACTTTTATCATCTTTTCCATTTTTTGCTACCCATTTATTGCAGTGTATAATCTTCCATGAACTGTGCATGTAGTGAAATGGCGTTGCCAGTGAATGGATTTCATTATTCAGTTTTGCAAAGCAAAAAAAGAAGAAGAAGAAACCATTGGCAGCAAATGGTTTGAAAATGAAATTAAGGCATATTGAGAAGTATCGTGAGTCATGGTTGTGCACTGAAAGTTTTTCTTATAAGTGTGCAATAAATTGAGGAGTAGTTACAATGGATTGCCTTAGCCCCTTTCTCTAAAACTCATCATTAATTCTGGGAGAACAGCTCCTTGCTCCCCCAGTTGCACTGCGTAGGTAATTTATATAGATGTTCATAAAAGACCCTCAAAGCTCTGTGCAGTTACTTTCAGACCAACGCAGCTGAAAATTTCCTATACCCCAGAATCCAAAGCAAGGGTGATACGAGCTCAAAGAAAACCAGATAGATTTGCTTTTTCTGTATTGATTAAATCTGGCATGACTATATGTTGTAAAAGATTACTGCAGAATCCAGTGGGTTGCATCCAGTTGTCTCCCTCCACTGATGGAAGGCTCTTTGATCCGATGGCAAAAGCTTCCAAGAGCAGCAAGTGATTTTCGCTGATTCTCCGTTTGAGCTGGAAAATCAACGGTTTGCTTGTTGTGGACCGCGAGACTTTCAAATGACACTTTTTTGTCCCTGTCAAGAGGGCAGAATCAGATGACCACAGTGCAATCATTTAAAACTGTCCGTGTGGTGTCCGAAATCATGTTGTGAGATAGTGCCCTATATCCTCCAACCAGAATACCCACACGTAGGGGAGGGTGATGTGATGTAGAATCCTGGTTTTGCGAGCATCTGCATTATATAGGGAGCTCACACAAGTAGAAACAGCCCCTCACACTTTAGACCAGTGGTTCCCAACCTTTTTTTGGCCGTGCCCCACCTAAGCATCTCTAAAATCCTGATGCCCCACACCCGTGACATGTTATGTTTTCCATTGATATATTATTTGACATCTAAGTAATTTTTTAGCTTATTATATATCAGTGGCAGTAGTGGTGCTCTCTAATGATTTGCAGAGTAGCATTTCTTCAGCAAAAATCGCCTTTATTAATATATAGTGGTACCTTGGTTCTCAAACTTCATCCGTTCCAAAACCAAAGCGTTCCAAAACCAAAGTGCACTTTCCCATAGAAAGTAATGCAAAGTGGATTAATCCGTTCCAGACTTTTAAAAACAACCCCTAAAACAGCAATTGAACATGAATTTTACTATCTAACAAGACCATTGATCCATAAAATGAAAGCAATAAGCAATGTACTGCAGTCATGCAATCAATCAATCAGTAGCTGAACTGGGTTCCACACAGTCACAATAACAAAACAAAAAAGCCGCAAAACAAAAACGCAAAATAAATAGCGAAAACAGACAGACCTCAGCGTAACAGTCAAAATGGAAGTGTGGCACTCAAATCGGAAGCGTAACACTCAAAATGGTTGCTTTGAGGATGCCATGAGATAGGCATGCACACCCGCTTGAGCTCTCTAGTGGAAAGGAGGGTAAAGATATAATAACGGTAAAATAAATGCAGACATAATCCCAATACTACTGCAGTTCGGATAGCTCAATTGGTAGAGCATGAGATTCTCAATCCCAGGGTTGTGGTAAGAGCCCCATGTTGGGTGAAAGATTCCCAGAATGCAGGTTAGATGACTCTTGTGAGGGATGTGGGTGGCGCGGTGGTCTAAACCACTGAGCCTCTTGGGCTTGCCGATTGGAAAGTTGGTGATTCGAATCTCCATGATGGGGTGAGCTCCTGTTGCTCTGTCCCAGCTCCTGCCAACCTAGCAGTTCAAAAGCACGCCAGTGCAAGTAGATGAACAGGTAATGCTGTGGCAGGAAGGTAAACAGCATTTCCGTGCATTCTAGTTTCCGTCACGGTGTCCCATTGTGCCAGAAGCTACTGTTAGGTCCATCATGGGACGTCCGCCAGCTTCCAACCACAGATACCAGCAGCCTTCAAGCAAGGAAACTTACCTTATTATTGCTCCATAGCATCCCACTGCCAAAGGATTGCCTCCTTCCATTCACCAGTTTGCCTCCTCCAAGTGGAAGAAACCTGGGCATTGCTGAATGTCACATCCATGGCCATGTGTGTCCTGCTGGAAATAGAAAAGGGCTTTCCCCTTGGCCTGCCTTTATATCCACTCAGTTGCCTAGTGCTTTTGTGACATCACAAGAAACTCACAGCCAAGGGCAACAGCTGGGGAGGTATCATCTTTATTGCTTTGAGCCTCACAATGGCAGGGGGACCTATCAGTGATTGTGTGCTTGTTTATTTGGGACACGGGTGGAGCTGTGGTCTAAACCACTGAGCCTCTTGGGCTTCCCAATCAGAACATTGGCGGTTCGAATCCCCACGATGGGGTGAGCTTCTGTTGCTCTGTCCCAGCTCCTACCAGCCTAGCAGTTAGAAAACACGTCAAAGTGCAAGTAGATAAATAGGTACCGCTGCAGCAGGAAGGTAAACGGTGTTTCCATGCGCTTTGGCTTTGTCACAGTGTCCCGTTTTGCCAGAAGCATTTTAGTCCTGCTGGCCACATGACCCAGAAAGCTGTCCACGATCAAATGCCGGCTCTGAAGCAAGATGAGCACTGCACCCAATAGTCCCCTTTGACTGGATTTATAACCGTTCAGGGGTCCTTTACCTTTTTAGATTAGCCTTGTGGTCCCTTCCAACTCTAAAATTCTAAGATACTAATCCTTACTTTCTTTAATTTTTGTATGGCATGGTAAACTTTATTTAGGGGACTACTGCATACACCCTCTCTGATTGCATGGAGCCCGGACAGCCCCGTGGTTTTCCACGGATCTGAGGGCAATGAAACAATCGTTGAGACGGCTAGAGCGCCGGTGGCGGATAACTCATTCCGAATCTGACCAGACACAGGTTAGAGCTCAACGTCAAGCCTACCAAGTGGCGATAGCAACGGTGAAGAAGAATTTCTTCACCGCCTCTATTGCATCTGCAGAAAACAGCAGCAGGAGACTTTTTCAGGTGGTTCACAATTTAGCGGAACCACCTGCAACATTGGGGCCCAGTACGGGCCACATGTTCTCCTGCAATGATTTTGCAAAGTTTTTTGCAGATAAAATCGCTTAGATTCGGGAAGAAGTAGACTCCACCGTGGGAGCAGGGCCGGGGCGGGAGAGTGCTAGAGTTCTGTCTAGTCAAGTTGAGTGGGATCAATTCCAATCTGTTACCTCCGAGGATGTGGACAGGCTGCTTGGACGAGTGAAACCAACCACCTGTCTCCTGGATCCTTGCCCATCCTGGCTAATAAAAGCTAGACGGGAAGGACTGGGTGATGGGCTTTGTGGGGTGGTGAATGCTTCCCTCCGTGAGGGAGCCTTCCCAGACCCGCTGAAAGAGGCGGTTATTAAACCGCTTCTTAAAAAACCATCTTTAGATGCGGCCATGATGGCCAACTATCACCCAGTCTCAAATCTTCCATTCTTGGGCAAGGTGATTGAGCAAGCGGTTGCTGAACAACTCCAGGCACGCCTGGAAGAAGCGGACCATTTGGATCCCTTCCAGTCGGGATTCAGGCCTCATCATGGGACTGAAACTGCCTTGGTCGCACTGGTTGATGATCTCCGGCAGGCTAGGGACAAAGGTGAGAGCTGTTTCCCAGTTCTGCTGGATCTCTCAGCGGCGTTTGATACCATCGACCATAACATCCTTCTGGACCGTCTTGAGGGGCTGGGAGCTGGGGGCACTGCCATACAGTGGTTCCGCTCCTTCCTCCTGGGCCGTGTTCAGAAATTGTGGAGGGGATGAGTGTTCAGACCTCTGGGCTCTCACTTGTGGGGTGCCTCAGGGTTCTGTCCTCTCCCCCATGCTTTTCAACATTTACATGCAGCCACTGGGAGAGATCATCAGGAGGTTTGGGCTGGGTGTTCATCAGTATGCGGATGATACCCAGCTCTACTTCTCTTTTAAATCAGAACCAGTGAAGGCGGTGAAGGTCCTGTGTGAGTGTCTGGAGGCGGTTGGAGGATGGATGGCAGCTAACAGATTGAGGTTGAATCCTGACAAGACAGAAGTACTGTTTTTGGGGGACAGGAGGCGGGCAGGTGTGGAGGATTCCCTGGTCCTGAATGGGGTAACTGTGCCCCTGAAGGACCAGGTGCGCAGCCTGGGAGTCATTTTGGACTCACAGCTGTCCATGGAGACACAGGTCAAATCTGTTTACCAGCTCCATCTGGTACGTAGGCCTATCTGCCTGCAGACTGTCTCGCCAGAGTGGTGCATGCTCTGGTTATCTCCCGCTTGGACTACTGTGGGGCTACCTTTGAAAGTGACTTGGAAACTACAACTAATCCAGAATGCGGCAGCTAGACTGGTGACTGGGGGCGGCCGCCGAGACCATATAACACCGGTCTTGAAAGACCTACATTGGCTCCCGGTACGTTTCCGAGCACAATTCAAAGTGTTGGTGCTGACCTTTAAAGCCCTAAACGGCCTCGGTCCAGTATACCTGAAGGAGCGTCTCCACCCCCATCGTTCTGCCCAGACGCTGAGGTCCAGCGTCGAGGGCCTTCTAGCGGTTCCCTCATTGCGAGAAACAAAGCTACAGGGAACCAGGCAGAGGGCCTTCTCGGTAGTGGTGCCCACCCTGTGGAACGCCCTTCCAGCAGATGTCAAAGCGATAAACAACTACCTGACATTCAGAAGACATCTTAAGGCAGCCCTGTTCAGGGAAGTTTTTAACGTGTGATATTTTACTGTATTTTTGGTTTCTATGGAAGCTGCCCAGAGTGGCTGGGGAGGCCCAGCCAGATGGGTGGGGTATAAATAATAAATAAATTATTATTATTATTATTATTATTATTATTATTATTATTATTATTATTATCCCTATTGTTATGTGTTGAAGTTCTCACCCTGGCCACCAGGGGTATTGTGTATATAGTTTTCACTCAGGTCCACGTCAGTTAATTTAGGCAGGAAACCCTGGGTTGTTGTTGTTACAATGTTGACAGCCAGCTGCCTATAAAAGCAGGCCAGCTGAGCTATTTGCTGTTCAGTTCAGTTCCACCTTACTTATACAGAACTACTTGGAGAAATCTCTGTGTCGTCTGCTATGTCCACCCACTACTTAATACCTATCATGCGAAACTATCCATATTTAAACTCCCATAAGGTTAATTTCAAACTTAACCTGGCTCCCCTCTCTTCTGATTAATGACAGTGATAGTTTTGCTCTTTGTGTGCCTCCAGTCTACAAACTGAGATTTCAGTGTACCTTTGAATATGATTCTGCCTACTGAGCATATTTGCTAGCAGATAGTGTTGGTGCTGCTGTGATGATGTTGCAGCGCCAGCATGACATCATGTTTTGGGAATTTTACGTTAAATATAGCTTAGCAGCCATCCGAACCCTTCCATCCCACCTTGATCACTGAGATCATGTGTTAATGGCATCTTTGGTTGTCTCCCAGTTAACTAAATAAGAAACATTCTCTCCCGCAGCCTAGCATTCCATGTACTGGAGCAACAGGTTCTGGGGTGGAGAACCTGTGCCCCCCCCCAAAAAAAATTCGATATTTTTTCATGTATAAGACTATGTTTTTTTGCTAAATTTTGTTAGTCAAATCAGTTCTCATTCTACTTTACATTTCTCTTGCTTTCCTTTACATCAGATGTTCTCAATGGACGTCAAAATATCCCCTTGTCTCCACATGCAGTGGGTGATTTGCAGAAACGTGAAATTTTGCAAACTTGTATCTCAGTTTCAAAAGAGTCATAAATAGGCTGTAAGCCCTTAGCTTCATATTAAATTGGAAAATAATTAACCGTGGATAATGATTAACTTCCACAATCAACGGCATTTTAATAATTAAATATATTTGAACGTCAGCTAAAATACACATGGCATGTTTACCGCATGCTGGCAGAATTTATAGTTTCTCGCGCAGAATATAAAAACCAAGGATGATTATTTGCTTTCCCAACACACATATTTTTCATTCTAAGGGTGATTCTCCCCTAACTCCCTATTTTAAATAACTGGCTGCCAGGCTGTTAGGACAGCTTCCCTTGGTAACAAGCGAGTTGTATTTTTCTTCCCTTGGTCTTAAAGTCTCAAAGCTGCAGGATACCAAGTTTTTGAGTTGCATTTCTTGGAACTTAATAGGAGACTCCTGGGAATACTGTGAAATAGGAAGTTTAGTGTGGGTTTCTGAGTGCTTGAAAGCGTTTGAAGACTGCGGATGCATTCAGTGCTGTTTTTAATAAAGGTGCTGAAAAGGCACAAATGGGAAATTCACATAAGAGCTCTACTTCAATATTTGTATAACTTCTGCCTCCCACAGCTTACAGTATGAGAGCTTTTTTTGTCTCATGTGAATCAAAAACCACTCAGGGTTTTCTGCAGCGACTCTGAGGGGAATCTCTCCTTGTTGAAATGGGAGGGGGGGGAGATCCACTTTGGTAATTGAATTCATCAACATGGTAGTTCTTGATGCAGAGGAGAAATGAGCTCAATTTATGCACGGTAGTCAAAAGTGCAATGAGGGCTCCAACTTGGCTTTCTGTTGTAAATGCAAATGAGCCCGTGTTGAAATTCATCTCCAGGCTGGCAAGGCTGCCGTTTGACATCTCCATATGTTTGACTATAACTTAATAAGAATCCCTGGGCCTCGCTCGCAGGCATGTGCGGAGTCCTGCCGTTTTCCTTGATTTCAGAGCCACGCATCTCCTGCTACGCAGTCCTTCCATGATGGAAAACGAGCACTTCATTGATGGGACCATTTGAGGAATTTCTTGCAAATACGTTGACAATAATATTGCCTTGTTGGCATTGCCTTGGCATGAGAACTTACACATTGGGTCCCTCACTGCCTTGGAATTTCTCAGCGAGTGATTGTGGCGATCACACAGGGTCCCCGGATGTTTAACGGTCTATTGATCCCTGTGCCACCACTGTGCCCGCTTACCCACTGCCACCAACCCGTTACTGTGGGTAAAACACTGAGTCCAGACAGTTGTTAAAATTGAACCAAATAAACAAGTTTATTTTAGCAGCATTAACAAGTTTATGGTTTCTCAGATACAGTCATACCTCGGGTTGAAGACGCTTCGAGTTGAGCACGTTTGAGTTGCGCTCCTCGGCAACCCCGAAGTAACGGAATGCGTAACTTCCAGGTTTCACCGCTTGCACATGTGCAAACGCTTGAGAATAAAACCCCAAGGTGGCTGTCACCAATGGAAGCGAAGGCTCAGAAAAAGCTCAATATGGAGGCTAAATGGCCGAAATATTGGGAAATTTTGGAACAAGAGGGAGACAGATTAAAACTGCAGAGTTTTGAAAAATTAAAAAATAGAGTGCGAGATTTGCTTCATTATTATCAGATAATGGAGGCATATAATTTGGATTAAAAAATTGGCTTCCAGGTGGAAAAATCAAAATTGGAAACAGAACTGTTAGACTCCAAAACTAAGAATTTGTCAAGAATGTATAATTTGCCGTTGAAATGGAATACTTAGGGTGAAACGGTGAAATCTGTTATGATTAAATGGGCACAAGATGTTGGACATAACATTATGATGGCTGACTGGAACAGTTATGGACCACAGGTATGAAGTTCATGGCATGTAATGCCTTAAGAGAGAATATAATGAAAATGATATACAGGTGGTACATGACACCAGTCAAGCTTGCGAAAATTTATCATTTGCCCAATAATAAATGCTGGAAATGTAAAGAGATGGAAGGTACATTCTTTCACCTTTCGTGGACATGCCCAAAGATTAAGACTTTCTGGGAGATGATCTATAACGAAATGAAAAAGGTATTTAAATATACCTTTCTGAAGAAACCAGAGGCCTTTCTCCTGGGCATGGTCAGCCAATTGGTGCCAAAGAAGGACAGAACTTTCTTTATGTATGCCACAACAGCAGCAAGAATACTTATTGCAAAGTATTGGAAGACACAAGATCTACCCACTCTGGAAGAATGGCAGATGAAGGTGATAGACTATATGGAACTGGCGGAAATGGCTGGCAGAATCCGAGACCAAGGAGAAGAGTCAGTGGAGGAAGATTAGAAGAAATTTAAAGACTATTTACAGAAACATTGTAAAATTAATGAATGTTAGAATGATGTTGGAATGAATCTATGTGACTTTAGCAAAAATGTATCAAAGATTTAAGAAAAATAGACTATTAATTGGTGAAAAGAGGGAAAGTAAACTTATATTAAGATCAAGATAAATTTTCAGGATAAAAATTTTGAAGAGGGGGAAAGGATTTGCTGAAATGGATAATTGACTTAGAATACAAAAAAGGGAGGTGTGAGGAGGTCAGGGAAACAAGCAAATGAAAGATAAGTTATGGGAAGGCTCGATTTGTTTTTGATTTTGTTTTTAATTGTTTCTATTTTTCTGTTTGTTTTTTATTGTGATGTGCTGTTTTGTCATTGTTTAATTTGGTGTTTTTTCTTTTGCCTTTTTGTAAACTTAAAACCTTAATAAATACTATTTAAAAAAAAAAAGAACTTTGCTTCAGGATGAGAACAGAAATTGTCCTCTGGCGGTGCGGCAGCAGCAGGAGGCCCCATATGCTAAAGTGGTGCTTCAGGTTAAGAACAGTTTCAGGTTAAGAACGGACCTCCGGAACAAATTAAGTACTTAACCCGAGGTACCACTATACATTCATATTTTGAACACATACAGAGGGAGTGACATGATAAAATTGCAGTGGTACCTCAGGTTACAAACTTAATTCGTTCTGGAAGTCCGTTCTTCACCTGAAACCATTCTTAACCTGAGGTGCGCTTTCGCTAATGGGGCCTCCTGCTGTCGCCGCGCTACTGGCGCGCGGTTTCCATTCTCTTCCTGGGGCAAAGTTTGCAACCTGAAGTAACTACTTCCGGGTTACTGGAGTTTGTAACCTGAAGCATTTGTAACCCGAAGCATTTGTAACCCAAGATATCACTGTGTATGTAAAATAATATTGACCTGAAGTGGATTAATGGAACAGAATAAGGAAAGAAAAAATAGTTTATTGGACTAATATTATTTAATTTAATGTATTATTTGGGGTGTCTGAGCCTACAGGCTGAAAATGGATTACGGCACTGGGAGAAAACTAGGCACGAATAAAAATACCCACACCTTAATATAAATTCACCAGTCCCAACAGATTTGAATCACAGCCTCGCTCTTTCTTTTTTTAGCTAATGGAAAGCTTTCAGTAAACGCTCAGCCTCGGACAAATTTCTAAGAGAAGTGAATCGCACAACTTTAGGTCAGCCACAAATATCCTGTTTCTGATTCCCATTCTCCAGTGTGAATTGGAAGACTCTGTAGGTTGGTCTAATGGGTCATGTGGGGAAAAGGCAGTTTCTTTCAGTAGGAAACATTAAAGCCCACTAGAAGTGTGAAGGTCAAGCTATTACCTGGCTAGCCAACATGCTTGAAGTACTGATGTAAGTACTCCAAACAAAGATTACCCCGTGTTGAGAATAAAGAAGTGATAGATATGGTTCTAGGAGAAACGTGACCTTCTACCTGCGGGCTCCATCCTTGCCCTACTTGGTTGATAGCATGTAGCAAGAGGGGATTTGACAAACTGCATCGATGAGATGATTAATGCCTCCTTGAAAACAGGAGGATTTTCCCAGCTCTAATTCTAGCCTTCCTGAAACGCAATCTTTGATCTTCCCAGCAAACTGTTAAAAGTACAGGTCTACACCTGGAGGTTACGAGAACAGAAGGCTATGTCTTTAGACTGTCCTAACTTCTTTGCATTCTCCCAAAATTGCTTCCCCAGTCTCTGCACTGCTCTTGCTGTACGTAGCATTGCTTTTCTATATCCATGCCTCACAGGAAAGCCAATTCATTAGCTGCAAGATTTTTAGCGCTCCTTGGAGGGGCGGTTGTGTGTATTGCAGTACCATCACCATTCAGCATCCACACACGAGGAGTCAGTCGGGAGCAGTCTGACTCCCTGCACTTTTCACACCTGTCATTTAAATCAACAGCAGAGATGCAAAAGGGAAAAACTCGCCTGACTCCGTGATGCTCCCTTGAGGAACAAGCGGGTTGTAATGACAGTATTCTCTGCAGCAGCTAGCGTGATTTCTTTCTCTTCCTTCTGCAAAAGAAAATTTTATGGGGTTTTTTTTAAAAAAATTATTAAAATTTTACAACAAGTTTTAGCATAATTCAAATTACATTTTACATTTTCAATTACCCCCCCCCCCAGCTCTCCCAACTTCCGTTTCTGGTTTATAGCATACCGTATTTTTCGCTCTATAAGATGCACCTTTTCCCTCCTAAAAAGTAAGAGGAAATGTGTGCGCGTCTTATGGAGTGAATGCAGGCTGCACAGCTAGCCCAGAAGCCAGAACAGCAAGAGGGATTGCTGTGCAGCGATCCCTCTTGCTGTTCTAGTTTCAGGGATATCCGTGCAAAGCCTCTTCAACAACATTTGATTCAGAATATTTTTTTCCTTGTTTTCCTCCTCTAAAAACTAGGTGCGTCTTATGGTCTGGTGTGTCTTATAGAGCAAAAAGTACGGTACTTATTTCTTCTGCTTATAATTTTATATGCCTTATGTACTAAAATTAAAATTGTACCTTGTCAATCTGTTGTTAACATTTTAACCTCATATTTATATTTTCTGTTTATGTTTGTCCATTGTAAGTGTATTACTTGAATCCTGCAAGTGAGTTCATTTCAATGCATTGTTTCTGTATATACATCATAAAAGGTTCCCAATCTTTTTTGAAGTCATTGTTGTCCTTATCTTTGAGTCTCTCAGTTAGCTTCGTCATTTCAGTGTACTCCATCAACTTTTCTTGCCATTGTTCTTTCGTTGGTAGTTCCTCGCTTTTCCATTAAAATTTTAATTTCCCTTTGCCTACTTTCCCCCCAGACTTCTGCCTTCTACACTGCAAGAAACAAAATGCAGTATGGCAAGCATTCGTTTTAAGATGCAGCAATGGTATGGTGACATTTTGAACTTACCTGTCACCTGAACGGGGCAAACCAGATAAAGGGAACATCCTCCATTTGGTGCCCTTTCCTCTGTTGAGGAAGGTGCAGGATCATGCTTATAACCCACAAGTTGCAGAGCTTATTGGAAAACACATCAAAAGTACTTGGTGAAGTTGGGTGAGCAACTTGTTCAGAAGAAGACTGAAGGCTAGAAATGCAGCTCTGCAGTTATGTGTTTAACCAGACGTACAGACAGAAGAAATGGTTTTTAATAGCAAGGGACTACTGTTTCTCATTTCAACCATCTTGATTGCTAAGACTGGCTTGAAGACGACCTTTTTCAGAGGCTCCCCATTTTGGATATTAGATGAGTGCCAACCCAACATTTTCAGTGGCAGCACCCCATCTTTGGAACATCTCCCCAAAATGTACTTTTAGGGACACCTACATGATCGTTTTGGTTCAGTGTTGTATTTATTCAGTGCCAAAATTCCGCTTCTGTTGTCTAGCTCATAAGGTTACGAAGATAGCCTTGAAACTAGATGAGAAGTGTCAATGAGATCACGGGAGCCAACGAAGGAAGCTTAGCAGGATTTTTAGTGGCCAGGGAGCAATGTTTCACTGTCCTGCATTGCTCTCTGCTCCCTACCCCCCAAAAAATATGAATAGCAGAATCAGAATAAATTATGCAAGATAAGTAAATACATATACATTTGCATGACTTAGGCAGGTTGCAGAATTCCGATTTCTTGGTGCAGAATTTAGATCATTCCTTAAGCATATATATCGGCAAGGGTCTTCTGCCTATCATCACCACCTCAGACCTATGTCTTAACAGCTCTTAACAGCTGTGCCAAACCGTGATGAAATGTGTGAATGACTAGAAAATCCCTGTGGTAGTCTTTTGGATTCTGACTTTTGTGATTTGGCAACCGTTTTCTGGTAGGTCCAGTACTCATTCTCTTGGCTTCCCCTGTTTTTCTGACTCTCTGCTATAATGATACAATATAGGCCTTGTCAGCATCTCTGAATGAACCTTATGGCCCTGAAAATGAACAATATCTGCTCATGGTCAAAAGCTATTTCCATGTGTTTCATATGAAAGCGCATAAAAAGAATACAGCAGCATTTATTCAGCCAGGGGTTTTCTTAGGTAGCAAGATTTATTTTTGCTTTTGTATGCACTGGCATTGCCTTAGTCAATAGGTACTTCTCAGAACAATCATTCTTGATATTTACCTCCAGAGTTCAATATGCGCTGCTTATTACTTACACCATTTTCAAAAGTGTATATCATGCTGCATTTTATGAGGGAAATATTGAAAACAAACTCAACTGTTGGAATTGGATGAATTGCATTATAGGGCTTCTGCCGGGGTTGAATTATTATGATTTTTAATACATGTTCAAAAGGCTGGTATTTATTTTGTGTTGTCGGAGCTTTTCTAAAAATCAGAACTTTGGAAATCAGGGTGGCACTGGTAAAATGCTGGGATTAGACCTGTTTTCAAATGTCAACGTCAGCCATGAACGTCAGCTGCCACGGCCAAGCTGCTCCCTCGCTTTCTGTTTTCCGTATAACAAAAATGATTTCCATCAGATTTTCAAGTGCCTTGAATAACAGAAATCCCATATCCATTGAAATTAATAGTCAGATATTCCTATTTTAAAAATATGTTATCAAGCTGCTAAGAAGAAACATATTCTGCTGGGCTGCCCAAATAGCTCTCTCTCTCTTTTAAGTAGCCGCTAAAGCAAAGAGTTGCGCATATATTAATATTTTGCTCTTAACGGCATCATCTGGTGGTTAAGAAATACCCTTAAACTCCTCAACTGACTGACGGATGCCTTTGTCAAAGCATGGATGGTCATTTTATGCAGAATGATAATCTTCCTGCTGTACATAATGAGGTCAGCGAAGCAGTGAGCAAGGAAATGTATAATTCTGTAGCATGGGTCTATAAGCACAGCCCTGTCTAGGCTATTTAAGTTTAATGAGGCATCTACTGTGCTGCTGCATACTCTCGTTGAACAGTCTCAGCATGCATTTCAAAACTAAAATGTAGCTCATAATCCATGTCCCTACGCACGCTCCTTGGAGAGTCTGTGGCTGCCGTTCTCATAAGGCTGCATTCTTTTGCATTTCTTTGTGTGCTAATGGTCTTGGAATTAGTCATTTGCTCCATTGTCATTGTATATGAGGATCACAACGCTATTCTTTTTCTTCATTGTTCTTTGAGCGTCAGAACTGCAACGAAGTAGCGCATAGGCAACATGCATGCTCCCTAGGGAATGTATTCTCTGCAAAAGTAGCTAAAGCCATCCCCGCAATGATAGGTGTATCGTCAAGCACTCAGCCCTGTTCGTAAATCTTCTTCTTCTTCTGCGATCACTTGTAGCTGAGTAAGATTGTCTTCCATAAGCACGGTTTTAACAATGAGTCTGTAAGTGACTGTGGAGGCCAATTCTGGATCCACACATCCTTCCACAGTGGGGACATTGGTTTCTGGGCAGGAGCTGATCATGGTGTGGATTTGCCAACCGTGCCTTCCTTCTAGCACGTTTCTCCCTTGCGTCCTGAGTTCGAGTGTCTTCAAAGCCCATGACACCTTTGGTAAAGGCTGTTCTCCAACTGGAGCGCTCGAAGGCCAGTGTTTCCCAATTGTTGGTGTTTATACTACTTTTTTTTTTAGATTTGCCTTGAGACAGTCTTTAAACCTCTTTTGTTGACCACCAGCATTATGCTTTCCATTTTTAAGTTCGGAATAGAGTAGTTGCTTTGGAAGACGATCATCAGGCATCCGCACAACATGACCTGTCCAACGAAGTTGATGTTGAGGAATCATTGCTTCGACACTGGTGATCTATGGGAGTGGTATGGCATCTCTGATGTCTCTCTGCCTAGATCCAATTGCTTTCTTGCCTCAGCCAGCTGCTTGGCTAACTCTGGAAAGTGCCACAAAGTGCTTTGTGGCAGTTGATTATCAAACTACAAAAGGAATGGCCAAGGTTTTGATTTTTAAATTATTTTGGTGTTAAGGCAAGGAAAGCGTGTCCTCCCTAAAAGAGGGCACGTGTTGCAGTGAGACCTGGAGACTGACCTCTTGGTTGTGGGTGGGTATATTGCACAGCCACAACACCCGATTGGTAGGTCCCTCATTGCTGGGTTTAATCTGGCCAATGGGGAGCTGTCTAAACTGGCCAAGGGACTTATATATACCTACGCACATGACCCAGAGCTTCCTCTTTCAGCTCGTTCATTGGAACACCCACCCACCTCTCCCTATATTTAGGGAATTTTGCGATTGACCTTGCTATGCCATCATGCATTGTCTGTCGTTGGGACAGGGGCACGGCAGGTATTTTCCCCACTTGACTGATTGGCTGTTGCCATTTTGGGTTTCACCTGCCGCGTAGCAAATCGTCACAACTTGTAAGGTTGCAGATAGGCACTGATTCAGGTGATAGGGATGGGAGAACAGTCTCACCATCCCTATGTGAAGGGTATTCTGTTAAAGGAATCCAGGTTGTTTGGTCAAGCCCCAAGAGGGGGTTGTGCCTGTGCCTGTGCCTGAGTCCAGGGGAGCATCTGGGGAGTGGACAGAGTCTGTTCCCAGGCTTTCCACCTACCTCAGGTGTTCACCCTTGGCTGACCTATGATAGAGCTCTGGGTCAGCGCTACCTGCAAGCATGCAGGGAGCTAGTCAAACCAGAGCCTATGCAACTATTCACTTGATGTAATCAATAAAGTTGTGGCCTAAATTCTGCCAAAAACCAAAACTAAAATTTGAATCAAATGTGCGTTTATTTAGGGGGGAGGTCTCTGGGTCTGAACACACAAATAAAAGAATGGTGTTCAGTACAGTATTTGGATTGTGTCTGCCATGCTCTATCATGGTTGTTTATATATCTACAGTGTGTGTGTGTGTGTGGCCAGATTGGTGGCTTCTGCCTGTGGTATCTCAGCCATTGGAGCAGAGCTGATAATGCAGAATCTTGGAATGTGACAAAATCATCATCTTAGTACTTGCTACAGGAGTCTGAGAAAAGTAGGGTACCAGAAGCTGCTGATTGCTGGAGCGACAGTGCATTTCCCATAATGCCTGCTTCTGCGCTTAGCATTGTGAAGACATGGGGGGGGGGGAGTGGGGAAGAGCCCTGGGAGGTCAGAATTCCCAAAGTGTTTTCCTGCCCTTCTTGTGCTCCACAAAAAACTATAAAAATCATTTACAAGAAAGAAAGAGGGAATAAACCTATCCCTGAGGAATCACACAAGCACTCGCTCTGGGGAGGACGGGAATCAAAGGATAGGGCTCAGAAATGGGAAGGGGGAGAGTATGAAAATGATTGCTGGCACACACACAAGCACTTATAACTCTTTGTATGTGTTGCCCCATAGCCACTCTCAGCTTTCTTTTCCTGTTGCGCAACCGTTTTCGGTGGCTGCTACACTGAGCCTCAACAGTGACAGGACAGTGGAATACCATTAAAAAAGAAGGGGGGGGGAGAAAATCAATAAAATACATTGGATAGGAGTATTCCCCAGATAAGCAGTTAGGTGGCATTTTTTGAATTAATGCCAGGGGCACTAAAACACATTTCTTTCTCTACCTTTAATGTGCTTTAACGCCACCTTCCCCAACCTGTGACTGCAGATGTATTGGACTACAACTTCCATCAGCTCCAGGCAGCACAGTCAACAGCAAGAGATCATAGAATCATAGAATTGTGGAGTTGGAAAGGGACCCTGAAGATTCCCTCTTCCAACCCCCTGCAATACAGCTGTCCCATACGGGGATCAAACCTAAAACCATGGCATTATCAGCACAATGATGGGAGTTGAAGTCCATTGGCAGTGAAAGAGCACCAGGTTGGGGCTGGCTTCTTAATTCTTCTTCTTCTTCTTCTTCTTCTTCTTCTTCTTCTTCTTCTTCTTCTTCTTCTTCTTCTCCTCCTCCTCCTCCTCCTCCTCCTCCTCCTCCTCCTCCTTCTCCTTCTCCTTCTCCTTCTCCTTCTCCTTCTCCCTCTCCTTCTTCAACGTACCACCCTTCATCCAAGGATCACAGGGCAGTTTACAGTACAGTGGTACCGCTAGCCCAGAAATAGTACCTCGGGTTAAGAACTTTGCTTCAGGATGAGAACAGAAATCGTGCAGCCGCGGCGCAGTGGCAGCAGGAGGCCCCATTAGCCAAAGTGGTCTTCAGGTTAAGAACAGTTTCAGTTAAGAACAGACCTCCAGAATGAATTGATTCTTAACCTGAGGTAAAGGTAAAGGGACCCCTGACCATTAGGTCCAGTCATGACCGACTCTGGGGTTGCGGCGCTCATCTCGCTTTATTGGCTGAGGGAGCTGGCGTACAGCATCTGGATCATGTGGCCAGCATGACTAAGCCGCTTCTGGCCGTTTACCTTCCCGCTGGAGTGGTACCTATTTATCTACTTGCACTTTGATGTGCTTTCGAACTGCTAGGTTGGCAGGAGCAGGGACCGAGCAACGGGAGCTCACCCCGTCACGGGGATTCGAACCGCCAACCTTCTGATCAACAAGCCCTTGGCTATGTGGTTTAACCCACAGCGCCACCTGCGTCCCTAACCTGAGGTACCACTGTCTACCACTGTATAAAAATATGTATTGGAAGATATAGTTCCCCCTTACACTGACCGAGTTGTAAGGTATGAGAAACATACTGGCATATGTGGTGTGGATGTCATTATGTACACAAGTTCTGGAAGCAGGTTACATTTGAGATTGACATTATTGCTGGCAAACAGGCCTCCTTGGACCCTAAGCTATGTCTCTTAGCCATTTGGCCTTACTGACCTTAACTTCTCAACAGGGAATTCTATATCCTTTGGTTGCTGCTCATCTAGTGATCTCTCAAGGATGGAAAGATGCGTCTTGTTCTCCTGTGGCTCGATGGTTTAAAGAAGTCTTGTTCATTCCCTTTTCCGGAAAAATGACTCATAAAATACACACTGCCAGGGGTGATGCAGACCCCTCTAACTTTGTTTCTACTTGGGGGCCATTTGTGACTTATATGAGCAATCTTTCTCCTGGTTAGCTCAGTCCTTTCAAATATGAATTTATTTGGCAACGTCCATGAATATTTGGTATGTTTGGTAGAAATATGAACCTTGCATTCCACTGTGGAATATATTTTATGCCACTCATTTTCTTTTAAGTTTTCTATGTTGTTGTTGATGATGATGAAGTTGATGGTTATGTTATCTGGTAATTTTATTCTTCCTGTTTTATTGGCTGTTTTTAAATCAGTAGAGTGAACCTACGGAATTAGCAGCTAGCCGCAGTCAGGCCTTTGAAGCGTCCTTCGCTATTAGGGCCGCTGACTTCTAAGGAAAGGGCTTGTTCTGTGATGTTCGTATTTGAACAATCTGTATGTGGTCTTTTATGTGCATAAACACACACACACAAATACGTAGCATAATAACCAACAATACACTCACATCTTCTATAAGGCCTGGAGGTGTTGTTATACTCTCACACTGGTTGAGGAGAGCAGAGCATGGCACTTCCCAGTAAATTAACCCACATTTTCTAATGTCACATATTTCTGTTGTTTGTGTTTCTGTGAAAAATTGGCCCCTCAATTGTTGGGGGGGGTTTGCCCACTCCTGCCTATCACAAGTTCTGTTTTCCTGTACAATTACTGTCCAGCAAAACATTTTAAATGTCATTACTTGAAATGCTTGGGAGAAAAGAGCGTGGCATACACAAGTATGATTTCTCTTTTTCGCCACCCCCCTCTAACCTTACCTTGCAGCCTGTATTATTGCTGCATGCAGGTTATCATTAAGGGGCCGGAGTCGTGGGGTTGGGGGAAGAAAACCCCTCTGTCATTAAATACTGATTTGGGTGTTGTGCTCCCTATTTGATGGTGTAACGCACTTCGTAATAACAGGTTATTTTCTCCGAGAGATTGCGAATTTATTTGGTACTTTTCTTGTGTTTGTGGGGAAGAGGCTGACGTGTAGCTGAAGCGAGCCCAAGCTAGGTGTCCTTAGCACCTCACAACTGGGGGGGGGGGGGAGTGGAAGGTGGCAGCAAGGGAGAGAGAGAGAGACAAAAGGTTTTCAGCCTTTCCATTTATCACCAAGGCATTAAAGTCTGTGGAGAAAAGTAAAGGGGGAAAAATTGCTTTTCAAGATAATACACACTTCATAGAGATGCAGTTTCTCAACTCCACGTAATTGTGAGGCTGCTCATCCCCTGCAAATAGCAGGAGCAATTTTTAAAAGGGGGGGGAGAAATAGGAGGTGCAGGGGGGCCAGAGAGAGAAATATCTCATTTTCAAAGAGAATCAATAAGACAGTGTTGTACACAGAGGTGCTTGCTGCACTGTTATTAACAATTCCTGCCTTTCTATTCTCCCCCCCCCCTTTCCACCTTTGTGTTAGAATATTTTCTAATGGGAAGCAATGCTCTTTGAGTCCTGCTGAATTTTAATGATGGAGACGTTGGTGGTTTGTTGCATGTGTGTCTTGCCCGGCGTCCGCTCTCAGCAGCCCCTGCCTTCGATAAATTGTTTTCTAATCTTTCTTTCCTAGATGGAAATCCTGTATGAATGTGGAAGCCATTAGCAGAGTAATTGCTGTCTGTTACCATGACAACCAGCCGCTGCAGTCACCTGCCCGAAGTCTTACCAGACTGCACCAGCTCGGCTGCTCCGGTGGTGAAGACGGTGGAGGACTGTAGCAGACTCGCGAATGGGCAACCGCAGTATGTCATGCAAGTTTCGGCCAAGGACGGGCAGCTGCTGTCATCAGTAGTACGGACGCTTGCCACACAGAGGTACGGTCGTACCGAGCCAAGGAAACATCCAATTGCTTGCTAAGCGTGGGGAAGAAAGTGCCGGGAAGGGGAGGGGGTTTGCGATTGCAAGACCCGAACCTTCCTTAGTGCACTTGGGATCTTTCATCTCCGAAGTCACAGGTCCGTTTCAGGGGCAGGCGGATGGGAAGCTGCACGTTCAATTCTTCTGTATTATTATAGCCATGCTTTCCGAATGATGCGCACGGCATTGCTCACTTTAAAGAGAGCAAAAGCTCGACTCCTCTTCGAGTTCGTAATGTGTTGCAACTTTGTCGCGATCCCCGACGATTCAACTCGTTCCGCTTCGCGCAAGGAAGGGGGTGCGGGGACCGCTGGGGGAGGCAGGTGGCAAAGGGATGGAGAGGCCATTAATCCTCCTGAGGCGAAAGAGAAAAGTTCAGGAGTGACATTCTGCTGACTTGAGCATGGTGCTCGCAGCTTCCCAGTGAGGGCTGTCGTTTCACGTTTGCATGTGTGTGAGAGAGATTGGGAGGAAAACTCGTATCTAGCCTCTCGCGTTCTGTGTGGAGTATTGTGGACTTTCATCTTTTATACTTCTAGACCACGTTTTGTATAGCTGGGCAGCTGGGCAAACTTGATATTCAACACGATGCCCGCTGCCTAGGTACAAAATTTGCTGTTCTCTTTCATGTCCATGGACTGGAGTGGGTCTTGGGGGTGGTATTGTATGAGATTTTTTTCACCGCTGGCAGGCTGCAGTTTGATATGGTGTAAGTAAGCAGTGGTCATGTTATATATTTTTTAAAGTCCATTCAGAAGAATGTCTAATGGCTTGGTATGTCTATTGGTAGGCAATTGGTCAATGCATGTAGAATATACTATTTACGAAAATAGTTATATTTTGTGGGGGGGGCATGTTGTTCAACCAGTGCTGATTTCAAAAATATCCCCTGTCATGCCCTTAACCATAGCTTTTCTTTTCAGAAGGGTAGACTGGAAGCTCCTAGAGTGAGCTGATATCTTTCTAGAAAGTTTTGTGTATGAAGAGCTGTGCTTCAATTACATTTTTAAATTCATAGATTTGCCTTCCAATAAACCAGGCAGAGGGCCTCCTCGGTAGTGGCACCCACCCTGTAGAATGCCCTCCCACCAGATACCAAGGAAATAAGCAACTATCTGACTTTTAAAAGATATCTGACGGCAGCCCTGTTTAGGGAAGTTTTTAATGTTTGATGTCTTATCGTGTTTTTAATATTCTGTTGGGAGCCACCATGAGTGGCTGGGAAAACCCAGCCAGATTGACAGGGTATAAGTAATATATTATTATTATTATTATTATTATTATTATTATTATTATTATATACGTTTTTATAGCAGTGTAGACAAAGGATGTGGGTTAAACCGATCAGAATGTCGGCGGTTCGAATCCCCGTGATGGGGTGAGCTCCCATTGCTCGGTCCCTGCTCCTACCCACCTAGCAGTTCAAAAGTACGTCAAAGTGCAACTAGATAAATAGTAACTGCTCTGGCAGGAAGGTAAACGGTGTTTCCGTGCGCTGCTCTGGTTCGCCAGAAGCGGCTTAGTCATGCTGGCCACATGACCCAGAAGCTGTACGCCGGCTCCCTCAGCTTATAAAGCAAGATGAGCGCCGCAACCCCAGAGTCAGCCACAACTGGACCTAATGGTCTGGGGTCCCTTTACCTTTACCTTTATAGCAGTGTAAGTGTGCTTTTTTTAAAAAAAAAAAAAAAGCGCAATTAGTTAGTTAGTTAGTTAGTTAGTTAGTTAGTTAGTTAGTTATCCATCCATCCATCCATCCATCCATCCATCCAATTTGTATCCTGCCTTTTCTCCAATGAGGTCAAAGCAGGATACATGACATTTGTTTAATCCTTGCAATAACTACCCTGCAGGGTTAGTGAGAGGTGATGCTGTGCACAAAGGCTACCCTGAAAGATGCATGACTGAGAGGGAATTTGAGCCTCCAAACCTACTACACCAGCCTTCCCCAACTTTGGTCCACCCAGCTGTTTTGCACTACAGTCACAATAATAGCTGACCATTGGCCATGCTGGTTTGAGGCCGATGAGAATGGTGGTCTAAAATGCCACACTGTTAGGAGAAGCTACACTACGGTATACTGCCTCGGAATGGAAATACTTAAAATAAGCAGAAGAGGATCATATTGCTAAGCTATTTTTAATTGATGTAACTCTGAATTAGGAATAAGACAGCTGAGCAAACGGTAATGTTTAAGAAAGAGAACAATGTCTGAAAATATGCACAGGCACTCTCCTTTTCTTGGCTTGGCAAAAGTTGGACCAGGCTTGGTTCTGATGGAGGAGTCTCCTTTCTTGTAACTGGAAGCCATGAGTTTGAGTTCTGCCTTCCAGAACACCAGAAAACAAGCTTTCTCCCTCCTCCATGTGACAGCCCTTGAGATATTTGAAGATGGCTATCATATCTCCTCTCAGTCTCCTCTTTTCCAGGCTAAACATGCCCAGCTCCTTCAACCTTTCCTGTTGCGTTAAGGAGATTGCTTCCTTGGTTGTGATGGAAAGGAGAGACAAAGTTGTGTGTCGTCAGCATGGCTCCAAAACTCTGGTGAGCTCTTCCAGAGGTTTCATGTTTACGTATGTTAAATAGCATGGGACAAGATGGAGACCTGAGGGACCCCATATTTAAAGCACCACAAGATTGAATGGGAGACACACACCCCAGCCCCACCTTCTGAACTTTCCCCTCTAAGAAGGACAATATCCACTGTAAAACAGTGCCCTCAAGTCCCATCCGAGACAGACAGTCCAAAAGGATGCCATGGATGATGGTCTCCAAAGCCACTGAGAGGTCCAGTTCACCATGCAGATTGCCGACCAAGATAACCAAAGCAGTCTTCGTTTTACAGCCAGGCCTAAAACCAGATTGAAATGGATCTAGGTAATCTGTTTCATTCAGGAAGCCTGATGCTGAGATGCCACCACGTGCTCCTAACACCTTGCTGAGGAAAGGAAGATTGGAGACTGGTCTAGAATCAACCACAGGCCTAACCAGTGTTATTTTTCTAGAAAAAGAGGTGTCAGAACTCACCGTGAACACCTCCCTCGTTCTCTTAGAAAAGCAATGGCGCCCACCTGAGAGGTGCTGGAGCTGAGTTCCTGTGAGTTCCCCCTAAAAGAAGCCCTGGGTCTAACTCAGTTTAAAGCTGCTTGATAGGCAGGGTTGGCCTGAGACGTTTTGCTGCCTGAGGCAAAAGACAATATGGTGCCCTTTCCGCATTGCATGTACAAAAGCTGACGGGGCTAAATCTTCCTTCAGCATTGGCAAAGGTGTGATGTCGTTCACAGGAATTAAGCTTAGCAGGGGCAAATATATACCTGTGTCCTTCAACAGAGGGGAACCTCTGGGGGGCGGAGCTCAGGCCAGGTGATGGCCGCTGCTTCCCCATCATCATCATCATTTATTATTTATACCCTGCCCATCTGGGCAGCTCCCAACAGAAGAAGAAGAAGATAGCAATAGAACATCAAACATTAAAAACTTCCCTAAAGAGAGCTGCCTTCAGATGTCTTCTAAAAGTCAGATAGCTGGTTATTTCCTTGACATCTGAAGGGAAGGTGTTTCACAGGGTGGGCACCACTACTGAGAAGGCCCTCTGCCTGCTTCCCTGTAACCTCACTTCTTGCAGTGAGGGAACTGCCAGAAGGCCCTCGGAGCTGGACCTCAGTGTCCAGGCTGAACAATGGGGGTGGAGATGCTTCTTCAGGTATATAGGGCTACCTGAGGTTGATTCCTGCATTGCGGGGAGTTAAGCTTGATGACTCTCGTGGTCCCTTCCAACTCTACAATTCTAGAATTCCACCTCCCTTAGCTTAAGGAAAGTTCCAGCCACATTGAATCATTTGTCTCTTCTAAGATAATCCACTTTCCTTTTATAGTTTAACGATCCTTTCCTCAATCCTTATTCGTGAAAGAGTCTGGGGAGCCTAAGGAACATGAAAAACAGGCAAGCACATACAGAGATATAAAGAATCAAAGTGGTGGCAGGTGAGCTGGTGGTCTTCCACAAGTGGAGAGCTTGCAGTCGCTTTGCTTCTCAGCAGTCCTTGCTGCTGCCGCACCACATCAAGCCAAGGTTTGAGCGTGTTGTCTAAGCCCAGGCTGATGGTTTAGCTCTCTCTACGGCAGGGGTCAGCAACCATTTTCAGCCATGGACCAGTCCACCATCCCTGAGACCATGTGGTGGGCCGGACTATATTTTGAAAAAAATAAAAATGAACGAATTCCTATGCCCCACAAATAACCCAGAGATGCATTTTAAATAAAAGGACACATTATACTCAGTTTAAAAACATGCTGATTCCCTGACCATCTGCAGGCTGGATTTAGAAGGTGATTGGGCCACATCCGGCCTCTGGGCCTTAGGTTGCCTACCCCTGCTCTATGGGCTAACCGTGAGCTGTAACCATGGTTTATGACTCTTGGTTTATGACTCATGATTACCATGGGGGATTGAAACTGTGAGCCCAAGTTTGGATGTCACAATAAGCCAAAACTTGGCTTAGCTTGGTAAAGGTAAAGGACCCCTGGATGGTTAAGTCCAGTCAAAAGCTACTGTGTGGTTGCGGCACTCATCTTGCGTTCAGTCCAAGGGAACCAGCGTTTGTCCACAGACAGCTTTCTGGGTCATGTGGCCAGAAGAACTAAACTGCTTCTGGAGCAACAGGACTCCGTGATGGAAACCAGAGCGCACTGAAACACCGTTTAGCTTCCCACTGCAGTGGTACCTATTTATCTGTTTGTACTGGCCTGCTTTCGAACTGTTAAGTTGGCTAGAGCTGGGACAGAGCAACAGGAGCTCACCCCATCGTGGGGATTCGAACCACCAACCTTCTGATTGGCAAGGACCAACAGAGAGCAAAATGACTGTGACTGGAACTTAGCATGTTTGTGCTGAGCTAAATGTGCCAGGCCATTGCGAGCCTCTGAGATTCACCAATGAAAACTCTTCCTTAGAAGGGCAGGATGCCTCTCCTCAACAAAGCAAGCCTCTCCTACTCCTTAAAGGTGAAGGGACCCCTGACCATTAGGTCCAGTCGTGGCCGACTCTGGGGTTGCGGCGTTCATCTCACTTTATTGGCCGAGGGAGCCGGCGTACAGCTTCCGGATCGTGTCCTGGTCTGGCGAACCAGAGCAGCACATGGAAATGCTGTTTACCTTCCGCCGGAGTGGTACCTATTTATCTACTTGCACTTTGACGTGCTTTCAAACCACTAGGTTGGCAGGAGCCGGGACCGAGCAATGGGAGCTCACCCCGTCGTGGGGATTCAAACTGCCGACCTTCTGATTCACAAGTCCTAGGCTCTGTGGTTTAACCCACAGCACCACCCTCCTCCCCCTCCTACTCCTTGCTTACCACCAAACAAGAACAAGAGACAGTGCACCTCATCTTGGCAAAGCCAAATCCAGCCAGCATAAAAGGAAACTGGAAGTACAGATTGAACCTTTCAATGAACTTGGAAGAAGCAGAGACAGGAACTGGTTCTACCTGGAAGAGGAGAGGTGATAGCTATGACATAAGGAAGAGAAGACAGAAGAAAGGAAGTTAGGGATCAATACCTGATAGGGATCATATGTTAGCCAGCAAAATTCTACCAGGAAATAGAATTGCTATCTCCACAGAAAGTAGACTTGCTAAAGACGACAAGAGAGCTTGTGTTTCCATCTAGATCTAATAGCCGCAGAGGCTGTATCTGGAGCGTGCATCATAAAAACCTTGTACTTGACAAATGACGCATAGGTAATGTCAGAGAGTGAATGTTTAATCCCGTCTTTAAGGGGCACCACCTAAGGTTTCCCTTGGAAGAGAAGATACAGTTTTGGTCATGTTTGTTGCAATTTTAAGTTTAACCTTCTTGACCATACGCCAAGTGCAATAAGCAGAATGAATACAGGAATGGAGAACATATTGAAAACGCTTAGCCTGTTCAGCCTGGCCGAAAGGAGTTGTAGAGTGCATATAACTGCACACTACGAATACACTAGAGAGACTGAGAAAGACCATGGGTATAAAAACTAATGGCTATACGTGGTCCATTAAAAATTAAAACTTGGGAGCAGAATATGGTTTCCAAGGAAAAGAGGCGAAAAATTCTTAAACAGACTGCAAAATAGTCATCTGAGCAAAGAACCTCGCTGATCTCAAAGAACATTAACAAAGGATTTTCTTTTTTTAAATATTCATGTTTTGTGTAATGGCTTCCTAGTAATGGCTAGGAAGTGGTCTTTTACCAACCAAGACTTTAGTATACCCTGCCATTTTTTACAGCATGCAACAGTTTGCACAGTAACGCTCTGCTACTGCTATAGAGGGGAGAGCAGGCTGTGCATATATTGTTCAGTCGGTGGGTGGTAAACACAAAGGTCCCAATGCCTTTAGTGCATTTATAGCCTAACTGTGCTGGTGAGAAAACAGCCTAGGTTGGTGTGTCCCAGTGAACATAATTTGGGAAAGTCACTGGCCTGGTTCAAATGTAACAGTATCCACAAACTCCCTTCTCTCTTAAGCATTAAAGCAGCACTTCAGGAGTGTGTTGAACTACAGCTTAAAGTCCAAAACAAAAGAAATTACAGCTTGAGCCCGGGCTAAAAACAAACTATATAATATAAATATATTATATTTATATTATATAAAAGGATGTCACATAGAGGAGGGAGAAAGGTTGTTTTCTGCTGCTCCAGAGAAGCGGACACGGAGCAATGGATCCAAACTACAAGAAATAAGATTCCACCTAAACATTAGGAAGAACTTCCTGACAGTAAGAGCTGTTCGACAGTGGAATTTGCTGCCAAGGAGTGTGGTGGAGTCTCCTACTTTGGAGGTCTTTAAGCAGAGGCTTGACAACCATATGTCAGGAGTGCTCTGATGGTGTTTCCTGCTTGGCAGGGGGTTGGACTCGATGGCCCTTGTGGTCTCTTCCAACTCTGATTCTGTGATTCTATGATTCTATGAAACCATAAAAAGCTAAAGGTAAAGGGACCCCTGACTGTTAAGTCCAGTCGTGGACAACTCTGGAGTTGCAGCGCTTATCTCGCTTTACTGGTCAAGGGAGCCAGCGTACAGCTTTCGGGTCATGTGGCCAGCATGACTAAGCCGCTTCTGGCAAACCAGAGCAGCGCAAGGAAACGCCATTTACTTTCCCGCCGGAGCGGTATCTATTTAGCATCCATGACAGATTCTATTGGGAGCCACTGGAGAGTAGCTGGGGAAACCCAGCCAGATGGGTGGGGTAAAAAAAATAAGTTGTTGTTGTTGTTGTTGTTGTTGTTACCCGGCTGAATTGCAATGTACATTGCAGCACAGAAACAAAACAGTGGGAGAAACGATACAGTGGTACCTCTGGTTACGTACTTAATTCGTTCCTGAGGTCCGTTCTTAACCTGAAACTGTTCTTAACCTGAAGCACCACTTTAGCTAATGAGGCCTCCACTGCTGCCGCGCGATTTCTGTTCTCATCCTGAAGCATAGTTCTTACCCTGAGGTACTATTTCTGGGTTAGCAGAGTGTGTAACCTAAAGCGTATGTAACCCAAGGTACCACTGTACTATGGAACCAAAGATGTTACACCTCTCTAGATAGTTTGTGTCTCGGAATTTGCTCTGCAGCTGGTTGGTCTCCATATCTGCAGGTGAGAAAAAATGCCACCCCAGGTCAGGTTAGCTAGTAGAGATGGAGGAGATACCGTACTTTTCCATCTATTAGACGCCCCTGTGTATAAGACCCCCCACTATTTTGGGGGACTCAATTTTAAGAAAATGAGGGGAGATGGCCCAACATTGTTGAGCCTCCCCCCCATGCAGCTGCGGGCAGGAAACACTCCCTAGATCATTTCCTGTGGGCAGGTAGCGAGTGTTTCCCTCGGGCAGCAGCTTCGAGGAAAGTTGCGCTCCAGCCAGCCAGCCGGTTAGCTGAATGCGGGAAACGATCCAGGGAGTGCTTCCCATGCACAGCGGCAGCGGGGGAAGCTGCGCACCACTAACCAGTGCCCCCAGATCGTTCCCTGCGCACAACATCTCCCCACCCCATGCCACTATCCGTGTATTAGATCAGTGTTCCCCAACCTTGGGCCTCCAGCTGTTTTTGGACTACAATTCCCATCATCCTTGACCACTGGTCTTGCTAGCAAGGGATGATGGGAGTTGTAGTCCAAAAACAGCTGGAGACCCAAGGTTGGAGAACACTGTATTAGATGACCCCCAGTTTTTTGACATGATTTTTGTGTCAAAAAACCTCATCCAATACACGGGGGAATACAGTACACCTCCTAAATTGGGGTGGGATGTGACTGCGTCCTCTCGATGAGTGAAGCTACCTTGTATACTATTGTCTGGTGTGGTTACTGTGGAAAGGCTTGTAATTGTGTGGCGATGAGTTGGCGTGGCAATGGGGTTGGGCCAGATAATCATCCCATTTCCTCCCCTCCGTGACTCCGATACTAACCCACGACCCCTCTTCCTTGTCTTCCAGCCCTTTCAATGACCGACCAATGTGTAGGATTTGCCACGAAGGCAGCAGTCAAGAAGACTTGCTCTCTCCCTGTGAATGTACGGGAACCCTGGGAACTATACATCGCAGCTGCCTGGAGCACTGGCTGTCGTCTTCGAATACCACTTACTGTGAACTCTGCCACTTCAGGTTTGCAGTAGAGCGCAAACCAAGGCCGCTGGTCGAGGTCAGTAAACGGGGCATGTCCTCCCAAGCTTTGCTTTAATGATGTCTGTTTTTACACCAGGATCACAACAGATTTGCAGCTTCGATGAAGCAAAAGAAAAGCTATACATTTGGGGTGTTTTTAGAAGCGGGGGGCGGGGAATGAAGGGCAGGAAGAGGGCAACCGTAATTAAAACCTTCATTTTTCCTCAAAGAACATGGGTGAGAACAATAGGACAAATGGTTTGGCTCCTTTGTAGGACTCTGCATACTTTGGGGGAGAATATTTACAGCATATATTTTGTTCTTTGCTTTAACAGAGACCTCTTGGGGGGGGACATAGATCTACAGAACACTATTTTAAAAAAAACACATTACTGCAGATTGTAAAATGTAGATCAAGGATTAATGTTTTTAAAAGTCACCCCATGGACGGATTTTTTGTATTGCCACTTTATAGATTTAACACTGGTTTGTTTATTGGCCAAACATTAGTCACATCAGCCAATTTTTCTTCTTCTGGTTACTTACGGTCTGAGACTTGCAGGTTGTGGATACAATTATTTTAAATAAATTGGACTGCACATAAAATTTCAATCTGCTCTCTGGGCCGCAGCCGCAGTCTCTTCCTTTCTTTTGAAATATGATATTATTACAGGTCACTTCTTTCCTTTAGGAATTTGAAAACGGAGCCGTGATGATGAGAATTCAGAGTCAGCTATACAATGAATTATAGAAAGTTGGTTGAGAAAATGACAACATAAAAATAACTTATATCAATCACAGTGGGGGCAGCATAATTCTGATCACACAAAGCTGCA
The DNA here is from genome assembly GCF_965112155.1 of Podarcis liolepis. NCBI lineage: Eukaryota > Metazoa > Chordata > Lepidosauria > Squamata > Lacertidae > Podarcis > Podarcis liolepis. The sequence goes on from NC_139565.1 coordinate 17,003,535, forward strand.
TGGGTGCTTGTCTACAACAGTGGAGCCTTGCTTCATAGGGAGCTGTTTGGCCCATCTAGCTCTGGCGGTTCCCTCACTTGCAAGAAGTGAGGTTACAGGGAACCAGGGCCTTCTCAGTAGTGGCGCCTGCCCTGTGGAACGCCCTCCCATCAGATGTCAAGGAAATAAACAACTATCTGACTTTTAGAAGGCATCTGAAGGCAGCCTCGTTTAGGGAAGTTTTCAGTTTTTTATCATGTTTTTAATATTCTGTTGGGAGCTGCCCAGAGTGGCTGGGGAAACCCAACCAGATGGGTGGGGTATCAACAATTATTATTATTATTATTATTATTATTATTATTATTATTATTATTATCTTGTCTGCACTGATAGGCAGATGTCTTTCTCTGCCCATCCTGTGGATGACAGGGGTTTAAGTTGGGATCTTCTACGTGCAAAACTCTGCCATTAACCGACTACCCTTTCCATTTGAAATGTAAATGCTGACCACAACAAATTGGTAATACAACAAAAGAAGTCGCTACGGACGTGCAGCACAGCTTAGCAGCCCCTGACAGTCCAGAATGTGCTTCCCTTCAGATTTTGTAAGGCAAGGGTAAATGGCAGTTGAAGGAGAGTATTCTTTCCGTCAGGGAGCAGGAAATCAAGCTGCCTTCTTCTGTTCAGTCTCCAACTGATGGCTTGAGCCACACTGTCATCTTTTTGTCACGGTATTCTTCCTGGCAAGGCGGAGGCCTAGTAATCCAGTAGCCCTTTAACCCCTTGCCAAAGGGTCCTTCCATTCAAGGACTGCAGTCTGAAGGTAACTGGCAATTTGATCCAACTCTTCTTTCTGGCAGTTACGAGCTTCATGGTTAGTTCGATCTGACAAAGTCTTGTGGTACCCTAAAGTCATTGTGGCGTGAGCTTTAGATTTCAGTTAAGCAGCTAAGTTTGGATAACAAGACAGTGGCATCTTGAACAGGCGTCTTATACAGCAGAAGCCCAAAATCAACATTTTTGATTATCAGTAAATGCAACTTTTGCAGGGAGGGGGAGGAGTGTGAGACTGTAAGTCTACTAAGATAAAAAAATGGTCGCAAGATAGCATTGAGTAAATAAATAGATTTTAGGGCCCAATTTATTGCAATTTCACCTTTGGGATTGAAAATGTTCTTTGCACAAATGGAATGTGACATTTCTTGAGAATTAATAGTGACTGGGGAAGTTGAAATTGAACGTTAACCCTTCCAGAGCTGGAGAAGCTTTGCTTTTTAACATCCTATGGAGAAATGAACATTCCCTCTGACCAACGGAAAAAAGCAGACGAAATCAAGAAGCAACAAATATGTTTGTGTTTGTTTGTTCAATGGAGGGGAAAACAAAGGAACAGTAGTAACAAAATTCATAATACTAGTAACTACTGTATTTTATCGTTGTGGACTTTTCAATTATCCTTCCCAGTAAACATTTGACTGGTATTGCAAGGCTTGCAATAACAAAGCTCTAATTCATGGGTAGGCAAACTAAGGCCCGGGGGCTGGATCCAGCCCAATCGCCTTCTAAATGCAGCCCGCAGACGGTCTGGGAATCAGCGTGTTTTTACATGAGTAGAATGTGTCCTTTTATTTAAAATGCATCTCTGGGTTATTTGTGGGGCATAGGAATTCATTCATTTGATTTTTTTCAAAATATAGTCTGCCCCCCCCCACAAGGTCTGAGGGACAGTAGACCAGCCCCCTGCTGAAAAAGTTTGCTGACCACTGTTCTGATTTAAATAAAAAATATGTTCTAGATGTAAGAGATTGTTACTTTGTGGAAAGCCAGTGAACTAAGGCTTCATTAGATACTGGAAGTATATAAAATATCAAAGTACAGTTAACAGGAACATATGCAAACAGTAAAGCCGCTGAACTGATATACAGTATGAGATTTCCTCCCCAAATGGGCATTTTTTCTATTATCCCCTGAAGAAGTTGGTAGAGCATGAGACTCTTAATCTCAGGGTTGCGGGTTCAAGCCAAACCTTCTTGCATTGCTAGGGTTGCACTAGATGAGACTCGTGGTTCCGTCCAATTGTACAATCTATGATTCCACGGCTTAAGAGCTGGCATATTGGTGAAATAGTTATATTTACTGAAATATAATGTAAGATCTGCAAATCAAGAGCCAATTCATAAGTGAGGGCAGGTGATTTTATTCCTTATAAATATAGGGGAGCTCCCTTCCGTCCCTCCACCCGCTTTGCTGGGAAGGCAGCACTACAAGAGGCGCTGCGCAGCTCTCCATCTTGCTGTGCTGGCTTCAGCGATAGCTGCGCAGCCTGCATTCGCTCCCTAAGACGCACACACATTTCCCCATAATTTTAAGGAGGAAAAAAGCACATCTTATGGAGCAAATAATACAGTACAGTGGTGCCTCGCAAGACGAAAAGAATCCGTTCTGTGATTCTCTTCGTCTAGCGGTTTTTTCGTCTTGCGAAGCAAGCCCATTGACGGATTAGCGGATTAGCGCTATTAGCGGCTTTTAGTGGCTTATCGGCTGATCGGATCAGCTGATAAGCAGCTTAGCGGCTTAGAAAAAAGGGGGGAAGAGGAAAAAACCCGCAGGAACTCGCAAGACATTTTCATCTTGCGAAGCAAGCCCATAGGAGATTCGTTTTGCGAAGCACCTCCAAAATGGAAAACTCTTTCGTCTAGCGAGTTTTCCGTCTTGCGAGGCATTCGTCTTGTGGGGCACCACTGTACTTGGTAAGAACTGTTTTTTGGTTTATCTCCTTCTTGGCTGCCACCATGGGAGGGATCAGATTCCCTGAAGCCTGACATTGCCCTACTAAATGACCCTTGGTGGGTGTGGGGGCTGAGCATGCACGCTGTAACCTGGCAGCAAAGTGTTGATCCTAGCCCAGCCTATGGACACTTCAGACCAGGGGTCAGCAAAGTTTTTGTGGCTTGGGATGGTTCACGGTCCCGCAGACACTGCGGTGGGCCAGAGTGTTTGCCAATGGGAAGCCGGCCAGCGTTGCAGAAGGCGGTCCCTGCTCTGCTCTGCTCTGCGCTGGTTTAGACCCTCACCCCAAGCCTGTAGCTTCACTGTTTTTACCAATATTCCTTCCAAAGTAAACTCCCCTCCTCTCACTAGTGTAAAAACTGAGGAGTCAGCATGGCTGCCCAAAAGTATCCCGCCATCACTCTTCATGGATGGTAGCTCTGCACTGCTGAGTTCTATTATACTTTATACGACTGATGAAATTAGAGAGTAGACACGTTTCCGTTGGGTACACCTTTCAATGAGCTGTTGGACAAGACGACTTCTGTGACACGCTTAATCCTCCAGTCTCTTGTAGCTTTTTTTGTTTTGCTTTGCAGAGAACGTGGATTTGTGCCAGAATCAGCCTTGACTTGACATTAGCCTTATGCCTCATTCATTGCGCAAAGCAGGTGGGCTTAAAGGCTTCAGTTTACAGCAGGGGTCAGCAGGGGGCCGGTCCACTGTCCCTCAGACCTTATGGGGGCCGGACTATATTTTTTTGGGGGGGGGGGTAAACAAATTCCTATGCCCCACAAATAACCCAGAGATGCATTTTAAATAAAAGGACACATTCTACTCATGTAAAAACACACTGATTCCTGGACTGTCCGTGGGCAGGATTTAGAAGGCGATTGGGCCGGATCCAGCCCCCAGGTCTTAGTTTGCCTACCCCTGGTTCACAGCTTCCTTTCCATTTTTATCTTACCACAACGTACTTGTGCTCCATTTTTTCAGAGTAAACCTAGAGCATAGCTTTTTAAACAAAGGCCAGTCATTATAGGTCCTCTCTTATTATTTCACAGTCTAGCCTAAGATCTTTTTCCGTGTGGAACAATAATCCTAGAGTGGAGTTTACGAGGTCAGCTGCATACTTTATAATTGTGAGGAAATGGAACCAGGAAAATGAAAATTCAGATGCCAGGCTTTGCATGATGTTTTGATCTTCCTTTTGATAAGAGGCATCTTTTTCTTTTCTTTTTTGGCCCTAGTGGGAGAGATTAGATTTTTCTCATTTCTTTTTCCTGTTAAAAGACCACAGTGCTATAGATAAGAATTGTATGAGCAATATAAAAGAGGCTTGTTTCCTGCAGGCGGCAGAAGTTTTAACCAAATAGCAGAGATTCTGTTCTCACAAGATCAGGCATAAAAATGTAACGGAAGTGATATAGTGAATAGGCATTCTGAAGGCGGACCAGTTTATATTTTACTGCAACAACGAAAACAAAAAACCACATTTGCAATGTGCATTGCTGACGGTGCATGCCTTATCTACTGCTGTAAAAACTTGGTCTTCCAAAGGAAGTTGCAGTTCACTGGCCAAAATATAGCACAGCACTCCCCACTTTTTAATAATACTTTATTCTGATGTATCAGACCCATGTAGAATTTTAACTCTCTTCTTTCCTCCCAGCTGGACCCAAGAAAGCAACCACTAAACTATGGTCTAGCATCATGCGCATGAGACTGGGATGGGCCTCAGATGCACACATTCTCTCTCCTTCTCGTTGGACTTTTATGCATGGCAATTCCCTGCTTCCATTCCTGGTTTGAGGCATATCATGGTTTGCTTTTTCTCCCAACCAGCAAAGTGTGGTTTGTGCTACTGTCAGGGACAGGATAGGAGGAGAAATGGTGTAGACTGCCTGTGCCTCCTCAACCTTCCAGAGAAGAGGAAGACAGTATAGATTTACAACAGTGGTTTGCGGGAGGTCAATGCTCAGAGGTAGATGAGGGGCGAAGTTGGGAAATAATGGGAGAGGAGGAGGTGGCAGAGCCAGAGGGGCAGCTGGCTAACACGTTATTACTAGAAAGCATTCCAGATCCCTCTTCTCCCAGAACCCGGCAAGCACTGGAAGTAGGAGAGCAAACGGCCTTAAGTGGCCACCATAAGGTGTGTGATGCTATTGACCAGGCATAGGCCAACTCGGCTCTCCAGATGTTTTGGGACTACAACTCCCATCATCCCTGACCACTGGTCCTGTTAGCTAGGGATGATGGGAGTTGTAGTCCCAAAACATCTGGAGGGCTGAGTTTGCCTATGCCTGCTGTTGGCGATTGAGGAGAGAAGGGGGTGGAGATTACTCGGAGAAATGCCATTACTCCAAGAGGCTGCATTTCTAAGCCTCTCTCTGTGAATATTGAATAAAAGACATTGGTAAGAGCCTTTCTTGACTATCTATTCCTGGCAGCCTACCATGGAGGGGATAGGATTCCCTGACGCCTGATAGCTACCCTGCAAAGCAGATTTTTAAAACAGACTCAAACCTTCATTTGATGTTACATTTGGCCACGCTAGTAATAAAAGTGAGTTCATGTCCTTCCTTATGTGGAATTCCTGCACCAGGTCTCAGTTTCCATTCCTGGCATCTCCAAGTAGAAAAGACACCCATCTGAAATTCCAATGCCAGCTTTTAAGCTTTCAAACACACTAATAGATAAGAGTTACCCTATATTTTCTGCACAAGAGGATCACAGTGTCATTAAGCTGATAGTGTTAGTCCAGGGATGGGAACCTGTAGTGGGACCCCCGGGTATAGGGCGGTATATAAAATCTAATAATAGTAATAATAGTAATAGTAATAATAATAATAATAATAATAATAATAATAATAATAATAATAGTTGTCAGGGATTATGGGAGTTGAAGGTCCACAGGTCCTCATCCCTCTTAGACCAAGCACAGATTTGTAAGTTGGTTTGTTATGTAGCAGTTCTTTCTGTGCCCAGAATTCCACATCAGACTTAGTATTTTTGTCTTTAATTCAAACTGTCCTTTCATGTTACATTTAGCTAAGTTTGCACATGTGGAATGACTCCCATATTAACTGCCGATCCAGTCATGAATGAAGGAACGAATAGGTGTTGCAGGCAAATTTGCTTTGTCTTAATTATATGTGGGGAAACGAGTGATTTTCCTGACTTGGAGGACCTCCATCATGACAAAATTTGATAATTCACTGATCCGATAAATGCCATTTCTTCTCTTTTGTGTTTTTCTGCTTAAACATAATATGAAAGAGTAAGACACACTGCATGAAGACGTGACAGAAACATGTCTTATCATAGAGTCCTATATGAAATGGACAGCCCATTTCTGCATTGCTGCTTCTTGTGGAAAGCACAGTAGAACTTCTAGAAGATTAAATTCAGTGACATGGATCACAAGACTAGAAAAGTTTTATTTTTGAGTATACCCACAGACTTTAGTACATAGTAAAGAGTGAATGGTTTCTGGATTATACTCTGGGTGTCAGTAATATAAGGAATTTGGGCATGAATTTCCAGGTCGATATTTTTATTTCCAGTGCTCAGGTACACATAAATTTAAAAATAGAGTCGTGGGTTACTTTATAAGTTACTACTGTGTTCTTGTAACAAAGAATTGTGTTACCTCTTACCAGATCATAAAGGACTATATACAGGCAGCCCCCCATTTATGTGAGGGCAGGAGTGACAACTTGTGCCCCCCCCACATTGGAGGGGGAAGCATCATGTGACACACCATGTGATGTCATGTGACATGTCCCGTCCAGTGGGACATGCCGCAGGGCATGCGCTGGGGGACAGTACACACAGAGAGCCAGTGTGGTGTAGTGGTTAAGAGCGGTAGACTCGTAATTTGGTGAACCGGGTTCGCTTCCCTGCTCCTCCACATGCAGCTGCTGGGTGACCTTGGGCTAGTCACACTTCTCTGAAGTCTCTCAGCCCCACTCACCTCACAGAGTGTTTGTTGTGGGGGAGGAAGGGAAAGGAGATTGTTAGCTGCTTTGAGACTCCTTCAGGTAGTGATAAAGTGGGATATCAAATCCAAACTCCTCCTCCTCTTCTTCTTCTTCTTCCCCCTCACTTGTTCCCTCCCGGGTGGGGAGTGAGGCACCCGGAGGGCGGTGGTGGGGGATGTCGGCCCCCTGAATATTGGGGGCTGGGCCCCCTGGTTCAAAATATTTAGGGGGGCTGTAGCCCTCAGCGCCCCCTATACCCGGTGTCAGTGTGCGAGGATTATGTTCTGAGGCACCGCACGCATCAGTAAAACCACGTATAATGGAAACCTGTTGAAAAAGCCTGCAAACACCGTGCCCCCATTCTGCCCTTTTAGTGGCATTTCAGTGACATCTTTATGACATTTCTGGGTTGGCGTGTTACACGTAAACACAGTCCCTCAGATATTGAACATGTACTTTAAAAGAAAATGCAGGGGATGCTATAATCTAGTAAAATAAAAGTTAACATGCAATATAAAAATACATGCAAGCCATCCTTTGATGCTCCTACTCAACTTTGCGTCTTGAGCCCTGCAATAAACATCATTGATTAGGACTTGTTACTTTCTTCTCTCTCTCTTTTTACCAGTCACTGGGCAGCTGGGAAGCTGTTGCTGGGGGATGGGCAGTCAGCTTCAAGCATGAAAGGATTAAGATGAGCTTGCTTGGTAATTGAAAGCTTTCTGAAGCCTTGTACTGAAATATGAAGCTCATCTGACTGTTTTTCCATGTAAAGCTTTGAACCGACTTCCGTTCCGTCCTCCCTTTTGTACATCCCAGCCCTCCGCTGTTCAGCGAAGCAGGAGTTTGGTATCCTGTTACCGCAGCAGAAGGCCAGATGCTCTCCGACACAGTTCACAAAGAGATCACTGTCAAGGCTAGAAGGGAAAAGGGGTTTTCGGCATGTAATCAGCGAGACGAAATGGCCCACTGGCTTTAAGGGCTAATGGAGGCAAGAGCTGGCATTCCACCCTGCTGAAGCCAAACAGGGGACAACTTCATTACACTCTCCTGAGGTGGTTAAAGGCAGGGCTGAAAGATTTATCTTTTTCTTTTAAAAGCTCATTTCAAAGAGTAAGAAACGAGAGCAGTGAGAGACATTAGGACAGAATAAAAATGATGATGTCCAGCTAGAATAAACAGCTTGGAAAAGCTGAAAGGGCTCCACTCTGTGTGTAAATAGTAAAGGTAAAGGTACCCCTGACCATTAGGTCCAGTCAGGGATGACTTGGATTGCACGCTCATCTCGCTCTATAGGTCAAGGGAGCTGGCGTTTGTCCGCAGACAGCTTCCGGGTCATGTGGCCAGCATAACTAAACCGCTTCTGGCGCACCACAGCAGCACACGGAAACGCCATTTACCTTCCTATGTTTGGGGTCTGGTAATAATGATCCCCATGGGACACGGGTGGTGCTGTGGGTTAAACCACAGAGCCTAGGACTTGCCGATCAGAAGGTCGGCGGTTCGAATCCCCACGACGGGGTGAGCTGCCGTTGCTCAGTCCCTGCTCTTGCCAACCTAGCAGTTCCAAAGCACGTCAAAGTGCAAGTAGATAAATAGGTACCACTCCGGCGGGAAGGTAAACAGCGTTTCCGTGCACTGCTCTGGTTCGCCAGAAGCGGCTTAGTCATGCTGGCCACATGACCCAGAAGCTGTACACCGGATCCCTCGGCCAATAAAGCGAGATGAGCGCCGCAACCCCAGAGTCGGCCACGACTGGACCTAATGGTCAGGGGTCCCTTTACCTTTAATAATGATCCCAGTAGCAACAGGAGATCTACATGAGGCCTTGTAGCTATATCCTATATACCTCAGCTGAGTGGTAACTTAAAAATGGTTGCTAGCACCCCAAAAACATTTTTTTTTTTTGGTGTGATATACGTAGCTCAGGAGCCACTGTGGCATAAAAACTCCTAATCTGGCTACCTCCCACACCATCTACTCCTGCACCAATCTTGGGTTTCTAGCTTGCTCATGCACACACTCTGTTATGTGTTCTCATTATGAACTTCCATTGAGCGTTGTTGCCGCATACTCTTTTAGAAAAAGCCTGACAGCTTTCAAAGTCCAGATTAAGAAGTGTATATTTATCCAATTACTGTAATTTGACATTTTTAAATCTCCCAAATCCTACTCTTTGTCTTGCATATTTCCTGGCAGCTGGTAGAAAACAATGACTTTAGTGTCTTCTTGCCTGTGATGAAGTAAACCAATTTACGATAAAGCCTGCGTATTGATTCTAGGATGTGGATTTCTCTTAACATGAGCTGAAAACATGCTGTGACCTTTTAAAATGGCTTCTGTTGCCGATGGTGGTCATCCCATGTCCTTTATAACCTTCCCCCTTATATCTGATAGGCTGAGCATTTGATGTTGCAGTCTGCTGGAAAACTCTGTACTGATCTCGTACGTTTACAGCCAAATCTACAAAGTTATCCAGCTTGTGTGTTTAGCCTGAGCCTACTTTGTCCCTTAAACATTGCTGATTTTCACCGGTGAAGATTTAGATTTTGTATACGTTTCCTTGGAAATAAATTCCACTAAGTGCATGGAATCTGCTCCCCAAATTATTCTGGATAGGATTGACATGCTATGCACACTTACTTGGGGAGTGCCTTTGATTGAACATGGTGGTTTAACGTCTCAGCATTTTAGGATCGAGGTGTGTACATCTGTAATCCTACGCAAATATAGCTAGGCCAAAGTCTTATTAAAGTCAGTGACACTTATTTCTGAATCAACATGGTTAGGATAGGACTGATAAACCCAAATATTCAAGCTCTAGCTGTGGATCCATTCCTATTTAAATAGCTGATGAATTTAAAATTCCCCAAGGATTTAAATGACTGAGTGTTGGAAATTGCACTTAGATCTTCAGGCTAGCTAGAATATGTGCAGAGTCTTATGAGATGTGTTCACTATATGCTAATTGCTCATCCAGAGAAGGTCAAGAGTTCCCATTTAATCCACCTAAGGCAAATGATTGCTTGACATTTGCTTCTGTTCTGAAAAGTGCCTGTACAAAAATGGCACACTTTCCTTTAAGAAGTGCTCAGTGTTCATTCTCGTTAGCTGTGTAAAATCAAAACTCTTTAATCTTAGGGTTGTGGGTTTGTGCCCCACACTGGGCAAGAGATTCCTGCAGGAGGGTGGACTAGATCGGGGTTCCCCAACCTTGGCCCTCCAGCTGCTTTTGGACTACAACTCCCATCATCTCTAGCTAGCAAGATTAGCGGTCAGGGATGATGGGAATTATAGTCCAAAAACAGCTGGAGACCCAAGGTTGGGTATAATGGGTTGGGAGTTACTCGTGCGTAATCCTGCTCCGTTTGAGCATTAGATTGCCTGGTTAAACCCTCCGGACTGCACAGCCCATCTCAGCATGGCTGCCCTTAGTCACTCGTAGAATCTGTCTGTGGGCGTTTCTTAAAGCGTTGCCAACATAAGAGTTGTTTGACGCCCAATCGTCTCCGCCTCTCACTGCACGGGAGTCTCCTGCGCAGGGTGGGCGTGGGCAGCGGGGTGCTTGGGCTCTCCTCGCTAACTTCCAGTGAAGAGTCCTGGAGCCCCTGCACCTCCCTGTCCCGTTGCTCTCCTGGATCCCTGGTGTTACACTCATTCTCTTCCCCTTCTTCCCGGCTGAGTCTCCCTCTAGCGCTTGGACCTTCCCCTGCAGAATCAGAGACCCTCTCCTTCTCCCGTGCCTCTGATGGCAGTTCCCTGACATTGGGAAACCCTGGACTAGATGATCCTCATGTTCCCTTCCAGCTCTACAATTTTATGGTTCTATGAACTATTTATTTCTTTTGTACAAAACAAGAGAGGCTCAAGACTATATACTGATATATGTGAGTATAAATTAAGATCTGGTAGTATACAGTGGGGGGGGGAGCATTTGATCCCTTGCTAAATTTGCCTGTTTGCCCTCTGATGAAGAAATGACCAGTCCATAATTTTAATGGTAGGCTTATTGTAGCTGTGAGAGACAGAATAACAACAGGAAAACCCCCCAGAAACCCAGAAGACAAAAGTCAGAGATTGCTGTGCATCATAATGAGTGAAATAAGTATTTGATCCCTTTGCAAAAGATGTCTTAGTACTTGGTGGCAAAACCCTTGTTGGCAATTACAGAGGTCAGACGTTTCTTGTAGGTGGCCGCCAGGTTTGCACACATCTCAGGAGGTATTTTGTCCCACTCCTCTTTGCAGATCCTCTCCAAGTCACTGCCATTTCAGAATCAGGATGATTAGAAAGATGTACGAAGCCATTCATTTTTCCGATCCTGATGTTTTTGTCATTGTCATATGTCATGAAAACAGGTGACATCCCAGACAGTTGGATAGCTGGATTGATGGGTAAAGGTAAAAGGTGAAGGACCCCTGGACGGTTAAGTCCAGTCAAAGGTGACTATGGGGTTGCAGTGCTCCTCTCGCTTTCAGGCCGAGGGAGCTGGCGTTTGTCCACAGGCAGCTTTCCAGGTCATGTGGCCAGCAGGACTAAACCGCTTCTGGCGCAACGGAACACCGTGATGGAAACCAGAGCACTTGGAAACACTGTTTACCTTCCCACTACAGCGGTACCCATTTATCTACTTGCACTGGTGTTCTTTCAAACTGCTAGGTGGGCAGCAGCTGGGACAGAGCAACGGGAGCTCACTCCGTCGCGTAGATTCAAACTGCTGACCTTCCAATCGGCAAGTCCAAGAGGCTCAGTGGTTTAGATCACAGCGCCACCCACATCCCTAGGATTGATGAGTAAACATTACTGCCAGTTTATTAAGGGGATGGGAGAATTATCCTAATCCTTGTCTACCTCAAGTGTTTCAGACTGTGGCAGGCTCGTGCAACTTTCAGATGAATCTTCCCATTTAAACTGCGTACTTACAGAAATGACAAACTTAGACAGCATCTTAAAAAGCAGAGACATCACCTTGCCAACAAAGGTCCGTATAGTTAAAGCTATGGTTTTCCCAGTAGTGATGTATGGAAGTGAGAGCTGGACCATAAAGAAGGCTGATTGACGAAGAATTGATGCTTTTGAATTATGGTGCTGGAGGAGACTCTTGAGAGTCCCATGGACTGCAAGAAGATCAAACCTCTCCATTCTGAAGGAAATCAGCCCTGAGTGCTCACTGGAAGGACAGATCCTGAAGCTGAGGCTCCAATACTTTGGCCACCTCATGAGAAGAGAAGACTCCCTGGAAAAGACCCTGATGTTGGGAAAGATGGAGGGCACAAGGAGAAGGGGACGACAGAGGACGAGATGGTTGGACAGTGTTCTGGAAGCTAGCAGCATGAGTTTGACCAAACTGCGGGAGGCAGTGGAAGACAGGAGTGCCTGGCGTGCTCTGGTCCATGGGGTCACGAAGAGTCGGACATGACTAAACAACTAAACAACAACAACAGCTTACAGAAATGCATTTCTGCAGAGCTTTGTGGAGAAAGAAAAAACAACCCCATAGTATGTGATATTTTAGGGTCACCGGAGCATGGATAATAATTCTGCTGTTTGCCTCTGTTGTTAATAGCCATCCACTTAACAGATCTCTCCCCACTGACATTTTCTATAGCTTTAATTTGATTCTGTGCATGGTCACCTCTGCATTTCACCCCAGACAGGAGTCTTTCACAGCTTGCTAGCACCTACCATATGTCTGCATCAAAAAGCCCATTCAGCACTTTATCGAGATCATTGTGCAGCCTTTGCCTCCATGAATGGATCTGCTGGCTTGACTTTTTCCTCTGTAGAGTAAGTTGACAGTGCACTTTTCTGAAACACAGCCTGGAAACTACATTTAGAACAGAAACATGTCTAGGAGAAATTAGTGCATGCTATATTAGGATGTATGCATATGCCACTTTCAGTAACTGCTGATGCTTAATATCATACATCTTAATTTATACCAGAGGGTAAAATAACATGTAATGTATTCAGTTGTGTTCTGTGTATAGTGAAGTTTTTCCAGTAATATATTTGTGTGGGGGTGGTGTGCTTCTATTTATTTATTTTAGTCATATCCAGTCTTGCAATAGTGCTAGTCTTGGGCACCTGAATGTAGCCAGATGCCATTGTGATACTAATGTGAGGTCCAAATTTAGATGCTACCTTAATCCCACACTTTGGCTTCCGGTCTCATTTTCTTGTTTCAGGAAAAAAGAATTTGAAGGGCAGGGAATCCCTTTTCGCCATCCCTGTGTTCATGCATACAGTGGTACCTTAGTTGTCGAACTTAATCCATTTTGAGAGTCCATTCGACTCCCGGAACCATTCATAAACCAAGGTGCGGCTTCCAATTGGCTGCAGGAGCTTCTGGCAATCAATTGGAAGCCACGGAAGCCGTGTCGGATGTTCGGCTTCCAAAAAAATGTTTGCAAACCAGAACACTTACGGTACTTCCAGGTTTGCGGGGTTTGGGAGCTGATTTGTTCGTGAACCAAGCTGTTCAACAACCAAGGTGCCACTGTAGAAGGATAGCTTGACCAAATGCAGTTTAAAAAGTAAAGGGACCCCTGACCATTAGGTCCAGTCGCAGACGACTCTGGGGTTGCGGTGCTCATCTCGCTTTATTGGCCGAGGGAGCCAGCGTACAGCTTCTGGGTCATGTGGCCAGCATGACTAAGCTGCTTCTGGCGCGCGAACCAGAGCAGCGCACGGAAACGCCGTTTACCTTCCTGCCAGAGCAGTGCCTATTTATCTACTTGCACTTTGACGTGCTTTCGAACTGCTAGGTTGGCAGGAGCAGGGACCGAGCAACGGGAGCTCACCCCGTCGCAGGGATTTGAACCGCCAACCTTCTGAACGGCTAGTCCCAGCGCCACCTGCACCCCAAATGCAGTTTAAGGAATCTGATTTGAGTAAAGTAGAATTGGAAACTAGGGGTCAAAGAAAACAAACTCAATTCAGTGAGGTTGTGCATAGGGAAGTTCCCAGTAGATTGAGCTCAGGTTCTGCACCTGCAGTTCCCACCACAATCAATGAAAAGTCCAGGTGCTCATTCTCTAACGCTGCAGGTCACCTTTTAAGCAAACAACTTTCCCTCCAACTCTTTGGCAGTCGGCTTTGAAAGAAGCACTTTCAAGTTCCTCTTGGTTGTCTTACAGTTTCTCATTACAAGGATTCATGGAAATTGAACAAGGTGTGGGTTGCAATCAATCATGTCTAGAAGCAGCCCAATTGTAATCGGGGATTGCAACAGCACCTTCATCCAGCTGCTATCCTCAGCGGTATTTTCTAAGGAAATGAGATAAATCCTAACAACAGAACCCTTCAACCTTGCATAAAATGCCCAAGAACTGCGCAAGAGTTCTGTCTGAATGTAATTTAACACGCCGCTTTGTGTGTGTTTTTTCTAAAATGTCATCTTCCCAACTGCCTTGCCAGAATGTTTGACTAACCTTGAGGTGACAGCAATAAGTGATATGCAAGGAAATTTGAACATTTAGTCCCCACCTTCAAGCAAAATTTGGCATTTGCAAAGACCTTCTGTTCCAGAATTTTCTTTTAAAATGCCATTGAATTAATCCTCCAAAAGTATACCCCATGGTTAATACATGCTAATCATTCCTTCATAACTGCAGCCTCTGGTGATAAACATGTACAGTCATACCTTGGTTCAAAAATGCCTTGTGACTTGAACGTTTTGGCTCCCAAACACCACAAACCCGGAAGTATGTGTTCCAGTTTGTGAATTTTTTGGGAAACCGAACGTCTGACGTGGCTTCCGTAGCTTCCAATTGTATGCAGGAAGCTCCTGCAGCCAATTGGAAACTGTGCCTTGGTTTTTGAACGTTTTCAGAAGTCAAACAGACTTCCAGAATGGATTCTGTTCGAGAACCAAGGTACGACTGTATGTACAAATGAGCTGTAGCACATCTTGCAGCCCTGAGAGTATTCACACCTCCTGTTGTCACTACAGAATACATTGTTTCAGTGCAGTCGTTGCACACATTCAGCTGTATGGTCTGTAGAGCAGGAATAGAGAACTTTTTAAGCCTGGTGGGACTGGTTTTTCTCTCACTCACCCTTCATGGGCTATGTTAGACAGGTGGGTGGACCTGTCCATCTCCTGATGTCACAATGATGTCAGGAAGCCTTTTTTTGCCCACAGGGATCTTCAGAAGCCACTTTGAAGATCTGAAGTCCAGTTAGAAGCACCTTGAGAGGACCTTCTGAAGACACGGTTGGATCACAAGAAGCCCATCCCATATCTTTGAAAGGGGCTTTCCTGGTGTCATCAATGTCATAAATGATGTCAGGTTTTGAGCAGGTGGCTGGGACATGGACAAAATGGCCTCATGGGTCAACTGAAGATGCCTGACAAGCCTAGCTAGACCTGTGCATTGGGGTTTCCCCATTCCTCCTTTACAGTAACAATCAATAGGCAAGCTGGTGTGAAGGCATGTTGAGATACTTACTCCTGTTTACAGGATCTGACTGGGTCAAGAGTGGTAAAGAGCTGGAACAAGATCGCAGAAGGGAATTTTGGATATCTGCCCGGCACTAATGGCGGAAGGCTAGATCTCCCTTTGTCTTGGATTTGACGCACTGAGAATTGCCTTTCTGTGCAGAAAGCGAAAATGGATGAGCGTCGATGAGAACTTTGGATTACAACAGGAAAATGAAGAAGGAGAAAATTAATATATTTCACACAGAACTACAAAGGCCTAACCTGCTTGCTAAATGAATTCAGAGGCTGTTAAAAATAAATGAAGGATCAACATTGGAAATGTTTTAGTGGGACTGTTTGGACAAATTAAGGAATGCAGTACAATACTGGATCATCACTCCCCAAACTTCAGAGCGTGGGAAGTCACCAAAAGATATATAATTTGGCATGAATATTTGGCTTTTTTGATTGTATTATAATTTGGAATGTTTTGATGTGGTTTTTACTGGATTGTTAAAATGGAAAAGTTAAAAAATATTATTTTTTTTTAAAAAGAGAGGTAAAGAGCGAACACACCAGGTCCAAGAACAACGTTTCACACATGTGAAATGAGTTTTATATTTATGAGAAGTAACAGAGGCACTGTATGTAAAGAGAGAATAATGGTCAGCTGTGATAATGGACTAACTTCAAGTGAAGGATCAAGTGGATATTAAAGAAGAGATGAAGTGGAAGCGGGAAACCTGATTTTTTAAAAAAGAAATTGTATTAAAGTAATTTGGTCTGATCTGTAATAATTTGGAAAACCAATAAAAAATATTCTAAAAAAGAGAGGTAAAGAGCGTGCCTGAAAATGCAACGGGCCTAGTGGTGAATTCAGACTCAAGGAGTTGAGATCTCAAGATGTTGCCTCCGGTGAGGCTTCCTGTGTCAGCATTTCCTTCAACTGGCCAGCGGTGAATGTAAAAAACCTTTATTCCCAATCGCGTATATGCAGTTTATCTTCGGCATTTGCATCCTATCTTGTAGAAAAAAAATATATATCCACACGTAGCGCACGGCAGGCACGAAAGAGATTCTGCTGTGTGTGAAAAATCATCTCTGTGGTTCTGAAGCATGGAGGCTGCATTCAGACCAGGAGAGCTTGGCAGATATTTGTGTCTCTGGCAGGGAATATGGCTACTGGTTGACAGATTGAGCTTTTCATGGAAGAGCTTCATTATTTATCTGGGCCGAAGTATCACTTTGTTTCCACAGTGGCAGTTGTTGTACCTCTCATCCTTCACGAGTAGAGCCATTTTCTTTCCAGACTGTGTCCTGCCGGTTAACTTTTTGCCATTGCATTCGAAAAGGTGCTGTATCAATTTCTCCTGTGTCGTTGCCATCCTACTAATCCATTTTATGCTGATATTAAATCTAAGCAGTTCAAAGAGGTGCTATGGTGGTTGTTCCGGAAATGCAAGCTTTTCAGCTTGCCAGATGGAACGATGCCCCCTCCCTCTGTTCACTGTTCTGGGGGGGGGCGGTTTCCCGGTTCCCCCCTAAAGTATGGTTACCAGATTTTTTTTAATGAATCCGGGGACACTTTTTTATTTTTATTTTGAAGTTGAGTAGCAACAGGGGGTCAGTAGTGGGGATGGTGAGGCAAAAGACCCTGGGCCCAAGCACACATGCATATTTTATAAAGGTGCAAAGCCCTTCTTTCGCACCCTGTGAAACATTAATCTGCAGAGTTTTTTAAAAACCGGGCAACGGCGCACCACCCGCAACTCCCGAGCCTCCCCCGATCAGTCAAAACAAAGAGGGAAGGGGATAGGAGATCTGTACTGCCGGATGTCCCTGGTTCCCCTTCAGCAGTGGCGGCGGCGGCAGTCAGCAGCCCAGAGCCAGCCTGGTAGCACAGTTGGCTCTGGCTGGCTTCAGGAGCTGCTTACTGCTTGCTGCATTGTCGCCCACCATTTTTCCTTGCCAGAAGTCCCCATATGATGTGTTACGCACAAGACACATCATATGGGGACTTCCAGAGAGGAAAAATGGTGGGCCCAACAGCAGCGAGCAGCTCCTGAAGCCAGCCAGAGCCAACTGTGCTACCAGGCTGACTCCGGGCTGCTGAGGCTGTTGCTGCCATGTTTCCCGGGGACAGATTTGCAAATCCGGGGACTGTCCCCGGGAACCAGGGACACCTGGGAACCCTACCCTAAAGTCTATTTTATAGCAATGGGGGAAGGCCCATTGCTCTAAAGGAAGTTCTTGTGCAGGCTTCCAGTGATGGGACTAGTCAGTAGAATCCCACCTATACCTTCTTCAAAAATCTACTTTAGGGTATTCTTCCACGTACTTCTCATCCCCTGCTTTTGGTAAATGCCATCCGACATGTAGTGGGATGGATGCAATACACAGATGTAATAATTCAAATTCATAATGTATTAATAATAAAAATCCTGGAAATTTTAAGAAATAGATACAGGAGAAGTCAGAAGAACTGTTGCTCGATAGCAGAGGGCAAAGTGTTATGAAGTGTATGATTGATTTGGGGTCTTTAGATTTCATGCTTATCCCAACCTGCAGTGGTGTAGCGTGGGGGGTGCAGGGGGGCCCGGCCGCACCGGGCGCAACATCTGAGGGTTAGGGTTAGGGGGCGCAAATCCACCAGTTAGGGGGCGCAAATCCATGGGTTAGGGGGGGCAGATCCACGGGTTAGGGGGGGCAAATTACTTGCCTTGCCCCGGGTGCTGACAACCCACGCTACGCCACTGCCAACCTGTTGCAAAGTTACAGCACAAATCTGACTAAGGTAAAGGTGAAGGTACCGCTGACCATTAGGTACAGTCACAGACGACTCTGCGGTTACGCACTCATCTCACTCTATAGGCCGAGGGAGCTGGCGTTTGTCCGCAGACAGCTTCCGGATCATGTGGCCAGCATGACTAAGCCGCTTCTGGCGAACCAGAGCAGCACATGGAAACGCCATTTACCTTCCCACCGGAGCGGTACTTATTTATTTACTTGTACTGTGACATGCTTTCAAACTGCTAGGTGGGCAGGAGCAGGGACCAAGCAACGGGAGCTAACCCCGTCACGGGGATTCGAACTGCCGACCTTCTGATCGGCAAGTCCTAGGCTCTGTGTTTTAGGCCACAGTGCCACCTGCATCCCTACAAATCTGACTAGTTCAGTTTAAACTGCATTTAAGGGAGGGGGTGTTTGACTTGTATGAGTTGCATTCCTTGTTCACTGGTATGTTAAGTGTTACGTTGAGGCGGAAAAGGCCAACTAGATGTTTAGCAAATGTAAGTGGAATTACAGGAATATGAAATTTCTTTATCTCTACCTGTTTTGTTAGAGCTTCAGGATAGACGTGATGCCTAAAGGAAATGATTATGTATATCCTAGATTGTGAAGAATTTTCTGTATGGATTTTTATTTTATTTATTTTATTTTGGAAAAGTTTTACATCATAGTCTTTGCTGGTGCCAGCTCAATGGGCACAGAAAAACATCTCGCAATCTCAACCCCAAGAGACTTCCCTAAGAAATGTTCAGATTATTTTTTAAAGTGCTGCACCTTCCTAGCCTAAAACAGAAATATTGAAAAACAAAATAGAATGTTTGTGAAATGGCATTTCTAGCCTTCTGGAAGGGAATGGCCTTGTTAGCATCGTCAGAAATCACTGTTGCGATCTCTTATAGGATTAAAATAAGAAGACATGCAATTTAGACAGGTCACAGAACTCATTATTCTCACAAAGGAAATACAACCTTGAGGAAAGACGTCTGAATTGTGTGTGTGTTAAATAGATTACAGACTCACAGGCACATTGCAACAGGTTCAGAGGAAGGAAACAAAGATTGCCAGCAATGTGGAGAATAAGTCCTATGAGAAAAGATTGGAAGAACTGGGTATGTTTAGCCTAGAGAAGAGGAAACTGAGGTGGTGGTAGCAGTGGGAAACATAAGGGCATCTCCAAATAGCTGAATGCCACAAAAAGGGGAGGACGACTTGTTTACTGCTGCCCTAAAAGAGAGGGCAAGGTGTTAAGGGTTTAAGTACAGGATGGTAGAATCAGCTGAACATCAGAAGAAATTCCTGTTACATTGAAGAGCAATTCAACAGCCAATTTCTGGGAATGTTCTAGGTCTCCTTTCCTGCATCTAGGCCTGGTTTCCTGGTTCTGTTATTACAATTGTGCAGCTATTGTGCTTTAAAGCATTAAAGCCAAAGAATCTAAGACTCCTGGAATCTACATGTGCCACAACTTTATTTTTTCACTGAAGAATGAAGCAAATAAAGCCACAAATAAGTCTCACACACTTTCATTTTTCAGCTTGTATGAATGTTAGAATTCCTCCTCCATGATTGCAGTCATGGGATTGTTGTCTATCACATGACGGTATATGTTTTGACTCCACAGAGGGGGAAGTGATGGAGACAGGATGTTTGTGTTACTGTGTTCCGTGAAGTGGGACTATTGTCCTTTGTTCTTTCTCTCTTTGCTGTCTGATGCTAGAGAGAGAGGGAGCCATGTTGCAGTGCTCCGTGTGTGTTTATATGTAAATAAAGTAGATTAGCCGAAATGCTGAGTTGCTGAGGTCTGTTACGCATGATGCGCAAACTCTGTGGATCCCTAAGTGTGCCAGTGTCAGTTGGCATCGGTCGCTGTGATGTTCGGCCTGAAGAAAGCTTTTGAAGCTCCCGAATGATTGACCAGGAGGGAGGGAACATGCCAGTCGGGCATGTGTCTCTGCCAGGGTCCTACTCGAGTGTAGGCTGAACTCCTGACAGTCCATACTGAATATTTTACCATTTGAAGCCATTCACGTGCTTCCCTCATGTTTGGTCTGGAGGGTCCCCCAACTTTCTGGAATGGGTTTAAGGAGAGTTGCACAGGGAATTGCCATGAATCCGCCCCTATTTTGCTGGTGGAACCTTACTGTCTCCTGAGTGACACTGTGGGCAACAGCCCAGTGATAAGAGAAAAGGTTGCTTCTAGGTGACCTGTTTGTTGAGCATTCATAGAACCATAGAACTCTAGAGCTGGAAGGGTCCCCGAGGGTCATCTAGTCCAACCCCCTGCAATGCAGAAATCTCAACTAGATCATACAGGGCAGGTAAAGGGTAAAGGGACCCCGGACCATTAGGTCCAGTCATGACCGACTCTGGGGTTGCAGCGCTCATCTCACTTTATTGGCTGAGGGAGCCGGCGTACAGCTTCTGGGTCTTGTGGCCAGCATGACTAAGCTGCTTCTGGCGAACCAGAGCAGCACATGGAAACACCGTTTACCTTCCCGCCGGAGTGGTACCTATTTATCTACTTGCACTGCATGCTTTTGAACTGCTAGGTTGGCAGGAGCAGGGACCAAGCAACGGGAGCTCACCCCGTCGCAGGGATTCGAACCACCAACCTTCTGATCAGCAAGCCCTAGGCTCTGTGGTTTAACCCACAGCGCCACCCACATCCCTTTACAGGGCAGGTAGCCACCCAAAAACCTCCAAGGAAGAAGAGCTCACCATTTCCAAGGGAGTCCATTCCACAGTTGAGCTCTTACCATCAGAAAGTATTGTTCTGTTTTTATATGTGCTGGAAGTCACCCAGAGAGGCTCCCAGATGGGTGGGTAATAATAATAATAATAATTTATTTGTATCCCACCCTCCCTGGCCGAGGCTGGGCTCAGAGCGGCTAACATCATAAAAACAACACAATAAGCATAAAAACAGACATCAATTAATTAAAATACATCTTAAAATTAATTCAGACAAGTTAAAATCTGGGCAGGTGGCAATTATCAGTGTTGAATTGAGAGTGGTTAATAATTGCCAAGACCAACAGTTTCCACTGATTATGCAAGGACCTGTGAGCGGGTTGGAGGCCTCCTTCGGGCTTGTTTTATACAAAGGAAAGTGAGTCAAACTGTATCCTGCGCAAAGGCCTAGCAGAACAGCTCCATCTTGCAGGCCCTGCAGAAAGATGTCAAATCCCACTGGGCCCTGGTCTCTTGTGGGAGAGCATGCCACCAGGCCGGGGCCATGGCCAAAAAGGCCCTGGCTCTGGTCGAGGCCAGTCTAATTTCTAATAATAATAATAATAAAAGGTCTTCCTGATGTTTAGTCAGAATCATTTTGTTAGTTTTGCCTCAGTTCTCATTCACCCTGATTTGTTTGCAGAAGGTGCGTTGGGAGGTTAGACAATGTCCACTGTTTACTGAGCATTGCTATTCCACACTTGTCTATTTCCCCAGAAGTTGTTCTTGTTGTTACGGAAGGGAGTTTATTGCACAAGGACATTAAATCGGCTTCAATTGCATGGGATGTGACTGAATCCCACCTACAAAATAACCACAGCCTGAAAATGACTTGAAATTGTCTTGGATCTGCTAAAAGATGCATTTATTTGGGTGGTTTTAATGAATATTTTTTAACAGTTATTTACACTTGAGAATTTTGCATTCTTCTCATTTTTTAAAAAATTTTGCTGCTATCTAGGTTTCAAAAGTAATTGAACTGTCTGATAAAAAACAATTAGAGCAAGTCAAAGGCTACAGATATGAGACCTGCTATTTCTTTGCTACAGTTACCTTTCTGGTTTATTCCCCAGTTCATGATTTGTAGCATACAATGTAACTTGGGATGGTGGGGATATTATTAAACCTGCTTTAGAGGGGGAAATGTAGCCATTAGAGCTATGTTTTTGTAAGCTTCTTGCTACAATTGTAGGAACTGAGACATTTGTTTTCTCTGCTCCTGTTTTCCAAATCTTCCTTCCTATTTTGTGCGGACTTGGTGACATTTCGGCTCTTCCCATCTTCTTTTCCTCTGCCCTTTTCCCTCCTCCTCTCAACGGCTGAGATTTATTACTGGCTTCATATTACTTTTAGTATCTCAGTAACACAGGAGAAGTTTCTTAGGTTAGAAAACTCAATTGCAGCCTTACCCTCTCTTAGTTCATTGTGAAAAGTGCTTTGAGATACGGCGCTGCAAATTAGGACTTTCGAAAGGACAAGAGTCAACTTAGTCAAATCCTTAGCTCTAAGGCAGGAGGAGACCCCGGCCACAACTCCAAATATCAAACAGAATAGTCACTTCAGAACATGATTTGTTGCTAGAAAAATCTCTAGACTCAGCAGGAAAAAATACAAGTCATGAGCCATATAGTTGTGTGGGTTTTTTTGGTTTTTTTTTAAAGGTAAAGGGACCCCTGACCATTAGGTCTAGTCGTAGCCGACTCTGGGGTTGTGGCACTCATCTCACTTTATTGGCCAAGGGAGCCAGCGTACAGCTTCCGGGTCATGTGGCCAGCATGACTAAGCCACTTCTGGCAAACCAGAGCAGCGCACAGAAATGCCGTTTACCTTCCCGCCAGAGCAGTACCTATTTATCTACTTGCGCTTTGACGTGCTTTCAAACTGCTAGGTTGGCAGGAGCAGGGACGGGAGCTCACCCCGTCGCAGGGATTCGAACCGCCGACCTTCTGATCGGCAAGATATGAGTGTGTAATACTTTTGTACCTCTAGTATAATGATCAGTGAAAA
The DNA here is from genome assembly GCF_965112155.1 of Podarcis liolepis. NCBI lineage: Eukaryota > Metazoa > Chordata > Lepidosauria > Squamata > Lacertidae > Podarcis > Podarcis liolepis. The sequence goes on from NC_139565.1 coordinate 17,026,218, forward strand.
ACAGTGTGGTCAAAACTCTTCTCTTAAGTAGTAGTAATAGCTCCACTGGGTGACCTTGAGCTTGTCACTTTCTCTCACCCTAACCGACCTCACAAGGTGGCTGCAATGATAAAACAGAAGGGAGGATATCTGTGTACGTTGCCTTGAAAGGCAAGATGCACGTATAATTAACTGAATAGCAGCAATCGTGCGATCTATAAGCAGGGATAGTGATCTCTACAGTTATTTCTCTAGGGGCTGGGATCTAAGTGAATTAGGATACTATAGACGTTTTAAGAGTTTAGGATTTTAAGTGCATTGGCTCTGCTAGTTTGAGAAAAGAGAGACACAGCAGTTACTGGTAAGCAGCACAACTTATTTATTCATTAGCTTTCTTGGCTGCCCTTTACCATAACGTCCCAGGGTGGGGTACATATTTTTTTAATACAATTATGAAACAAACAAAACAGTTACAACCATAAAACAGGAAAAGTGCAAAAAGTCTGTGTGTGTGTAAACAGTTAAAATAGTTCCAATATATGTGCAGGCTAGGATAAATATTGCCACCTAAAAGCCTTGTTGAAAGGTGAAGCTCCAAAAAGACAACATGGATAGTACCTGTCTAATGTAACAGAAGGAAGTTCCAAAAAATACCGTATTTTTTGCCCTATAGGACGCACTTTTTCCCCTCCAAAAATGAAGGGGAAATGTCTGTGCGTCCTATGGGGTGGGTGCAGGTGTTCGCTGAAGCCTGGAGAGCGAGAGGGGTCGGTATGCACGGACCCCTCTCGCTCTCCAGGCTTCAGGAAGCTATCCGCAAGCCTTGGGAGCTCCGCGGGCCCCGGGCTTCGTGCAGATATCGGACAGCCCCACAAGCTCGGGGGACAGAGGGGAGGCAGAGCGCCGCCATCCCGCTATTCCCCGACCTGGTTTGCAGAGTTGCCTGCATCCCGAAGAGAGATGCCTGCATCCCAAAGTGGCTGGGGGGGGGATAAATTTCCCCCCCTTGATTTCCCCCCCAAAAAACTAGGTTCGCCCTATGGGCCGGTGCACCCTATGGGGCGAAAAATACTGTAGGTGTCACCACACTGAAGGCCAGATTCCTACATTGCATGCATCTCCTGGTAAGATGTTATCCGCAGGAGGCAATTTTGATGATTGGTTGGATATATAAGGGGGGAAACGATCTTTTAGGTTTCCTGGTCCCACACTGTAATACATGCATTGCATTGTAATCTGAAACTGTTTAGCATTGCATTTCAGCTATTCCCTCCTTAAAAAAAATAAGTAAGTAACAGGTTTCATGGTACCTCTAACGGCAGTGGTTTTCTCTCTCCCAGACCCTGCCTAGAGGTTTGCCAAATTGTAAAAAAGTGATCTTTTCAGCCTGTTCCTATGCCCATGCCCATCCATTCACAAATATATAAATACAATACAAGGCTTATAGGCAGGTTATTGATGCTGTTTCAACAAGAGAGCCATTACTAGTCTTCATTAAATTAGTTTTACCTTCAGTTTCCAAAACACACCTGTAAAAGCCAGCATTCCCCAGATAAGCTGTGAAATGTCCAGATTTGGGAAAGGGTGAGAATAAGTGCTTTTCTGTCCTATATACTTGGTCTGTATGATCAGTTTTTTCTAAGAGCCTTTTCAGCAGTTACCTCATATCTTTGAAGCTCCCTCCCTCAAGGGGTTTGTTTGGCTCCCTCCCTATCTTCTTTTAGATAAGCATTAAATACTTTTTTTTCTCTCTTTGAGAGAAAGAGGGCGGCGCGGATTTTTAAACTGATACTGCTTTTAAAATGCTTTTAAATTACAGTACATTTGACTTAGTTTTCTGGTCTGAGTTATTTCATGCTGCTGTTTTGACATTTTATATACTCGTTTTATATTTTCTATCTTTTTCCATTTGATTGTAAGCCACCTTGGACCAGGGTGTGTGGGGTGTGGACTTTGTTTTGCAACGTGGCACAGAAATTCTTAAATAATTTTTATAGCATTGAGTGAATTATCAGCTTTTTGCAAGTATTGCATCCTATAAATGAAAAAAAGTCAATGTAAACAGCAAATAAACCCAACTTGCCCTATTTCAGATGAAGTACCTTCACTTTACCTCTTTTTAATAGTGGTTTTTAATAGCATTTTCTTTTTCTTTTTTTGTTTGTTGTTTGTTTTGACAAAGTAATAATCATAAATAAATAAGAATAAACATGTGCACCCCACCACTGAAACCATTCCATTGTAACTATCCAACCTCCCAAAATTTCAACACCTCTTGTGATGGTTTGACACCTTTCCATTTTAACAGTACAAATTCTACAAACATCCTCCACATCTCCTCAAAATCATTTCTCCAGCATATTCCCCGTCTTTCTGTAATGGCACATGTTAATTTTTTGTTAATAGCTATATCCCACACCTCTTCATACCATTCTTCCATTTTATATTCTGCTTGCCCCTTCCAATTCCCAGCTACAACAATTCATGCAGCTGTCAATAAATTTGTGAGCAAGTCCTCCATAGCCTGTGAACCTTACCTCTCTCTCTCTCTCTTTCTTTCTTTCTTTCTTTCTTTCTTTCTTTCTTTCTTTCTTTCTTTCTTTCTTTGCAGTCATCTGGCTTGTGTTTTGGGTTGTTTGAACCATCCGTTTTACAAACAGAGCAGAGAACTAAATAAAAAGACAGTGGAATGTTGTGAGTTGTGTTAAGGGAAGGGAGCCAAGTTATCCGGATGAAAGCATTGATTTTGTTGAGACTTATTCTGTGCTAATTCTTTCTACAGTGGCTAAGAAATCCCGGCCCCCAGCACGAGAAACGAACTTTGTTTGGGGACATGGTGTGCTTCTTGTTTATTACTCCGTTGGCTACCATCTCTGGCTGGCTGTGTCTTCGGGGAGCAGTGGACCACCTGCACTTTAGTAGTAGGCTAGAAGCTGTTGGCCTCATTGCACTCACTGTCGCACTCTTCACAATTTACCTCTTTTGGACACTAGTAAGTACTCTTTCTTTGTTGTTTTGTTGTTAACTTTCATTTAGATTGGAGAGCCATGGTTTTTTTCATGTCGCCATGATGTAGCAGTGTTCAAAGATCACCCCGCACAACTCTTGTCTTATCAAAAGAGGATCCAGCTTTGTAACTTTGATTTTGACTGCGGAGATGTAGAGTTATTATAAATTTATTTATTTGATTTCTCAACTTAAAAATTTACAGAAATATATCAAAAATAAATCATAAAAACAAGATTCCAAGGAATATCCTAGACTACCATCCTCCCCAATGTGGGTCCTATTATTAATCCGTTCCTCCCACATATTTTATGATAATCCAAACCTTTTACTTCTTCCATTATGCCGAGAATCAACCTTAAACTATGATTGCTATTCCAATCCTACTAACGATTTTAACTGTTTAGAGTGGTCTTATAAGTTATAAATTTCCCCCATTCCTTGTTAAAATTTTGGTCCTCCTGATTTCTGACTCTTCCGGTCATTTTAGCCATTTCAGCGTAGTCCATTAACTTCATCTGCCATTCTTCTCTGGTAGGGACTTTATCTTCTTTCCATCTCTGGGCCAGTAACATCCATGCAGCCGTGGTCGCATACATCAATAGTCTTTTCTGCTCCTTTGGGATTTTGGCACCTGAGAGATGTAAAGTTAGCCTCTAAACATAGGAACTTTGGACAGACTCTAATTAGAGAAGGGAGAAGTTGAATGGACTTGGAAAAATGGGCTGAAGAGGCAGGGCACTTCAGTTTCCGATGTGTACACGCAAAGGAGAGGTGGATGCTTCCCTCCTACAAAACAATACCTTTCCATATCAGCTAAATGCAAAATAAAATCTGGAGTATAGGGATCCCACCCAGCATACATTCCTTTCCTCAGTTAGTAGGTGTTGGAAGAAAAACGCTTGAGACAAGTGTGCTTTCTTATTCTAATGCAAATTCTGCAAGACAGCTGAACTTGCCTCAGGACAAGAAGCTCACAAGACCTTTCTCAGTCTCCCTAAATAGGTCTTCTGTTGACACTGGGCAAGAGCAACCTGGAATGCACTGAACGAACTACAGTGGGAAAGAACTGAACCGTTCTCATTCCTTTGATATGGAGTGCCGAAAAGTCAACCTTTTCCAAGGCTCAGTGATGTTCAGAAATAACAAGTCTGCTTAACACTGTAGGTTAGACAATGATAATGTTGTTACAGTGTTGAAAGGGTGGTTTTGCGGGGGGTTTTACTGCACTAATTTGAGTTCTAGCACTTTTAAAAATACAATCTGGTTTCCTCGTCTAGACATCTGTGACTTGGTGTCATTGACTGAACTTGCTCCTCTAATCTGTGGGAAAGGTTGGCAGCTCGATCACAAGTTCGTTGGAGACAGAATACATGAATACGTCAAGTTGGCCTTATCTGTTTCCAGGGGACTGCCAGTCTGATGCACAGGCATGGAGAAATTGCACTGAATTCTCTTGCCTGGAAGATGTCTTATTGTGGTACACGGATTTGGGGAAAGGAGCAGCTCATAAAGCAGGGATGGGGATGGAAAAACCTCTGGACTCCAGCTCCCCCTCATCCCTAACCATTAGGCATGTTGGTTGCAGCAGATGAGAGTCTGAGGTCAGCACCCCACAGGCATTTTGACATGGAAGTAGAAGTGCTTTTGAAGTTGCACTTGCAATACTTGCACTTTTGTGTGTGTGTTACTATGAGATAGCAAGTTTAAACTGTGTGTACATCACATCTGAAATACCCTGATATGAAAGGCAAAAACTGACATCCCTGAAATTGCTTCTCCTTACCTGAAATTTTGCAGTACCTGATCTGCTCCTCCATGCACCCTGCCTGTTGTAATAATCAAAGTTGTAGTAATGGAAACAAGTGAGTTCCATCTATGTTCAGGTTTTCAGCAATGTGCAATAACTAACCTGTTGACACACTAAATCGAGGGTGGGATCCTTTTTTGGGTGCATTCCCTCATGCGGGGACTGGATCTCTTTGGTGGGCAGAGTGAGAGGCAGGTGGACCAACAGTCGCGACTCTTATCTGAGCACAAAAGCCTACATTTTGAGCCACGCCAATGTCAGAAGTTTCTGTACAGATGCATATCTCCCCGGCCTCTGTTCAGGGAAGCAAGTGGGCATCATCATAGTTCAAGGACACATTCCAGCCAGGCAGAATCTCTCAAGGAGGCTGTGGCATGAAGAGTCCCAAAGAATGAACAGAGGGCCCCATTCGGGCCCTAGGCCTGAGATTTCCCATCCCTGCATTAAATAGGTATTTTGAGTTTTGTGAACGAAAAATATTGTGGCATCTTAAAGTAGCCTTGGGAATTCCACGCAGTAAGAGTGGGTTAGTGGACGGAGACACAGATATCTCCAAAACCAAAGTGCTGCACCAACAAGTACAAAATAACCCCTCTGCAGCACCACAAATCCAACTCAATGGTGTAACATTGGAAAATGTCGATCACATCTCCTACCTGGGCAGTTATCTTTCCACAAGGGCCGACATTGATGCCGAAAATCCAGCATCGCCTGAGCTCTATGAGTGGGGCTTTCTCCCAATTGAAGTGCAGAGTGTTTGAGAACCGGGACATTCGCAGGGAAACCAAAATGCTTGTTTACAAAGCTGTTATACTACCAACCTTACTGTATGCTTGTGAAACATGGACCGCTTATAAACGCCATCTCCAACTCCTCGAAAGATTCCATCAACCGTGTCTCCGAAAAATTTTACACTTCACTTGGGAAGACAGGCATACTAATGCCAGTGTACTGGAAGAAGCAAAGATCACCAGTGTCAAAGCAATGATTATTCAACATCAACTTCGTTGGACTGGTCATGCTGTGCAGATGCCTGATGATTGTCTTCCAAAGCAACTACTCTATTCTGAACTTAAAAATGGAAAGCGTAATGCTGGTGGTCAACAAAAGAGGTTTAAAGGCTGTCTCAAGGCAAATCTTTAAAAAAAATGTAGTATAAACACCAACAATTGGGAAACACTTGCCTGCAAGCACTCCAATTGGAGAACAGCCTTTACCAAAGATGTCATGGGCTTTGAAGACACTTCAACTCAGGACGCGAGGGAGAAACGTGCTAAGAGGAAGGCATGCTTGGCAAATCCACACTGTGATCAACACTGTGGAAGGACGTGTGGTTCCAGCATTGGCCTCCACAGTCACTTATGGACTCATTGTTAAAACTGTGTTTACAGAAGACAATCTTACTCGGCTACAAGTGATTGCCAAAGAAGAAGGAAGAAGAGGAATCTCCATACCTCCCCCAGAAGCCCACCTGGTTTCTGTGCTAGCCATCCAGGGAGTAAAGTTCTTCCATGACCAGCATGGAAATGGCAAACAGGATGTAGAGTGATGTGTCTCTCATCTGTCATCCTACCCAGTGCAAGTTGAATAGTCAGCATTTTTACAATGGCTATGAAGGATGAGAATGTAGGTTACAAGTCTCTTAGTTGGCTAGTATTGGGGGGGGGGGGATAGGCTAGTGATTTTTATGGGCATATCTACAGGTCTAGCAGATTTAGTGTGCCATAAGCTTTCAAAGATGCCTGGCGTGTTATCCTCAGTTGTCAGAGAGAGAGAGAAATTACAGAGAGAGAGAGACCTACAAGGAAAATAGTAACCAGCAGGACCAAAAGGTCATGCCGTGAGAGATACAGTCTGACATTCTGTGACTGTGCCTCTTGCGTTTTGTGATCTTTTGGACCCACCGTTCACATTCCTCCCCCTCCCCCCCCCCCCGCAAAATGAGAATGACACTTCATATATCTGCTTAAGTGAGCTTTAGTCTACAAAAGCTTATGTGACAATAAATCTGTTTTGCCTTTAAGGTGCCAGAAGACTCTGGCAGCTTTTACATTGGGCTCTTACTGGGGAACAGCCACAGTGAGTTCCACTCACCTTTTACAGAGCATCCATTCAATGTCATTAACACAACACCACTTCTTGTCTCTACTCCCCCCCCCCCCAATATCTCAGAAAATCCAACTTTTAAAACTTATCGCCATCTTTGCGTCTTTGAATGCTGCCTTTCCATAGTAAACCATCTTCAAGGTGGCTCCTGGCATCAAAACATGGTGTGTAATTCACTAACAGAAGATGTAAGAAATGTAGCCCTGTAAACAATAAACTAATGAAAGTATCTCACATTGAAAAATTAGACAATCAGCTGATAGAGGTGAAGTTACAGGGAATCGGGCAGAGGGCCTTCTTGGTAGTGGCACCCACCCCTCAGATGTCAAGGAGATAAGTAACTAGACAACCTGAAGCCAGCCCTGTATAGGGAAGTTTTTAAATGTTTTATTAGGTTTTTGTATATGTTGGAAGCTGCATATAGTGGCTGGAGCAGCCCAGTCAGATGAGGAGGGATTTACTTTTATTATTATTATTATTATGGACGCGGATGGCGCTGTGATCTAAACCACCGAGCCTCTTGGGCTTGTTGACTGTAAGGTCAGCGGTTTGAATCCCCGCGACGGGGTGAGCTCCTCTTGCTCTGTCCCAGTTCCTGCCAACCTAGCAGTTTGAAAGCAGGCCACTGCAAGTAGATAAATAGGTACCACTGCGGTGGGAAGGTAAATGATATTTCTGTGTGCTCTGGTTTCTCTCACGGTGTCCCATGGTGCCAGAAGTGGTTCAGTCATTCTGGCCACATGTCCCGGAAAGCTGTCTGCAGACAGATGCCGGCTCACTCGGCCTGAAAGCGAGATTAGCGCTGCAACCCCATAGTCACTTTTGACTGAACTTAACCATCCAGGGGTCCTTTACCTTACATCACCACCACCACCACCATCATCCTTATTATTATTATTATTATTATTATTATTATTATTATTATTATTATTATTAGGTTGTGCTGTAAGACTCTTACCAGGTGTAATTCTGACCTTATTTTCTTTTGCCTCCATCTGCCTCCCCAATTTCATAGTCTGCAATTTCACACTAACATTTTTCTGTTGCCGCCACCCCACTGTTTGTTATCTGTTCCAGCCTTTGAAAGTCACCGGCTTTCTGATTACAGTGCAAGCAGTCTCCTCCAGTCAGTAAACCAAATGATTTGAAACCTGATTTGCTTCGGTCCCCTCCAAATATGTAACTTTCTAAAGAAATGCCATGTGCGTAGCTCTTTGACTGCCCCCAGTTAGGAAACCACTGGAGTGAACATATATATATATATATATATATATATATATATGCAGGTTTTGGTGTCCTCGGGTGTCTTCCCGTGTAAAAGTTGGGGTGTCTAGGCGACGTTTCGACGAGGTCTCACTCGTCATCTTCAGGCTGGTGCTTTCGGCTTCTTGTTACTGGAACAGAGCGGGATCTCAGTGTTTGAGTTCCTATAAATACTGTAGAGGGGTGTGGTGTATTGCCTCAAAAGTTCTGGGCAGAGGGGAAGTTCCCAGGCTAGTGTTCTTTTCTTCTTTTGTTCCTTAATTACTTGAGGGATATCTTGAGTGATTTCTTGAGTGATATTCTGAGTACCACTTAGGTGGGTCATTAGGTGTGGATTAGTTGCTAAAGCCTTCGTGTCTTGACCTCTTGAATTTGTGAAGAGTTTTTCTGGGAAGATGGCTGTACTGCACTTAGTTGTGCTTTGGCTTGGCTTCGTGTATAGGGGCGAGCTGTGGTTTTGTGCCCTGTGCCAGCCAGATCTGTGTAGGGATTGCAGGGGGGTGCAGCATCCGGAGGTGCCACTATGGTTTGGTTACTGGATGGTGTCTGTAATTTATCTGTGGAGAGGGTCTGGGTTTGGGTCTGGTGTGGTTGATTGGTGGTGGCGTTCTGTGTGCCTCTGGATCTGGTGTCGGTTTTTGTGGGGAGGGCTAATTTCCAGATGTCTGGCAGGCGGGACGTGTCGTCACGCTTGTTCATGTTGTGAGGGTGTTTCTCTATCTCGATGGCTTCCATGATTATTCTCTTGTGGTGATGTTCCATGTTAAAGAGCAATTTGGAATCTGCAAAATTAATTTCGTGTCCTGTTTCTTTCATGTGTTGGAAAAGAGAGGAAGATTTTTCTTCTTTTTTGACGGCATTCTTGTGTTCTGCGATACGTGCATTTATTCGTCTGTTTGTTTGTCCAATGTACGTGGCTGGGCAGACTTTGCAGGGTATTTCATAGACCCCTTGGTTTTCCAACTGGATTTTATCTTTGGGGTTTCTGAGGATATTGGCTATTTTTTGGTTGGTGCAAAAGGCTGTTTTGATATTGTGTTTATGGAGGATTTTGCTAATTTTATCTGTAGTGCCCTTGATATAAGGAAGGAGGGCCATGCCATTGTTTTCTTCCGTGTCTTGGTTTTTGGGGGGTGTTTCTTTTTGGATTAGCTTCTTAACCCTGTTTTGCTGGTATCCATTGGCGATTAACACATTTGAGAGATTCTGTAACTCAGTTGTCAAGTGGTCTTTGTCAGCCAGGCGTTTGGTTCTGGAGATGAGGGTCTTGGCTACGGAGTTTATTTGTGCAGGGTGGTGGTGTGATTGAGCATGTAAGTAGCGGTTGGTGTGTGTTTTTTTCCGGTAGATAGTGTGTCCTAGGGAGCCATCAGGTTTTTTGTAGATTAGGACGTCAAGGAAGGGAAGCTGGTTGTTGGCTTCTATTTCCATAGTGAATTGTATTTTGGGGTGTAGGCTGTTGAGATGTGTGAGGAAGCTATCTAGTTTTTCTTTCCCGTGTGGCCAAATTACAAAGGTGTCGTCAACATATCTGAGCCAAAGTTTGGGTTTGTGTTCTGACTTGTCTAAAGCATTGGTTTCAAAGTGTTCCATGTACAGATTTGCGATGACCGGTGAGAGGGGTGATCCCATAGGTGCTCCTTCTATCTGTTTGTATCTTTGTCCATTGTGGATGAAGTACGTGTTGGTTAGGCAGTGGTTGGTCAGGTCCAGGATGTATTCGGGGGGATTGTATTTGTTTTGAATGGCTGTCAAGGCTTCATTAATGGGCACTTGTGTGAAGAGAGATACAACATCGAAGCTCACAAGTAGGTCATCGGGCTGTAGGTTTTGCTTCTTTATTGTTTCTATGAACTGGAAGGAGTTTGTAACGTGTGAAGAGATGGATTCTGCATAGGGCTGAAGTTGCTTAGCGAGAAATTTAGCGAGATTTTGTAGAGGTGAGCCTATGGAGCTGACTATTGGTCTGAGTGGTGTTCCTTCTTTGTGTATCTTGGGGAGGCCGTAGAGTTTGGGGCATCTGGATGATTTTTCTCTGGGGATGATTCTTAGCTGGATTTCTTCACTGATAGGAGAGGCTTTTATTTTGGATTTGGTGGTTTTTTCCAGATAGGTGGTGGGATCTGTTTTTATAGGTTGGTAGGTAGGGTCTTGGAGTAGATTTGATAGTTTTGCTTGGTAGTCCGATGTGTTCATCACAACAGTGGCATTACCTTTGTCTGCTGGGAGAATGATTATGTTGTTGTCTTTCCTCAGGTTGGTGAGTGCTTTCTGTTCTTCTTTGTGTAAATTGCTTCTGGGTGGTTTGCTGGAGCAGAGGATGTTGGTGACTTCAAGTCTGATTTTATTGGCTTCATCTGGGTTGATTTTGGTTAGGCTAGCTTCGACTCCGCATATGATGTTTTCCGTGGGGATGCGTCTCGGGGTAACTGCAAAGTTGAAACCTTTGGAGAGTACTTTGGTTTCAGTTGAGGTGAGGATCCTGTCTGATATGTTATGTACTGTTTGTTTCATGGGTTGTTGTGGAGGGTGGCTGGGCTTCTGGCGTCTCTCTAGTTTGTGGAGTTTGTTGGTGTGTGTGTCTGTCTTATGTGAGGTCTCAGTTTCAGCTCTCCAGACGGCTAGTTGTTTGCATTTGTCCCAGAGTGCAGGGTGGATTTTGTTACAGAGTTTGAGGTGAAGAGTGAGCAGATCTTTGTTGGTTTGGTTTAGTAGGTATCTTTTCTTATGTAGTTCGTTTCTGATTAGGGATAGTTCAGTTCGTTTCAGGATCCTTTCGGTAGCTGGGGTTTTAGAGTGGAATTTAAGTTGGAAGCATGTGGGAATTAAGTTGTTGTCTCGGCAGTTGCGTAGGAACAAGAGATCACATAAGATGGTGGCTCTTCGGATTTCTAGTTTCTCGTAGGTTCTTGTCAGCTGGAAGGTTTCCTCCCCGTAGAGGTGAGATATTTGTTTTCGTAGATTTTCACGGGTACAGGAATGCAGGTTTTGGTGTCCTCGGGTGTCTTCCCGTGTAAAAGTTGGGGTGTCTAGGCGACGTTTCGACGAGGTCTCACTCGTCATCTTCAGGCTGGTGTTCTAGCCTGGGAACTTCCCCTCTGCCCAGAACTTTTGAGGCAATACACCACACCCCTCTACAGTATTTATAGGAACTCAAACACTGAGATCCCGCTCTGTTCCAGTAACAAGAAGCCGAAAGCACCAGCCTGAAGATGACGAGTGAGACCTCGTCGAAACGTCGCCTAGACACCCCAACTTTTACACGGGAAGACACCCGAGGACACCAAAACCTGCATTCCTGTACCCGTGAAAATCTACGAAAACAAATATCTCACCTCTACGGGGAGGAAACCTTCCAGCTGACAAGAACCTACGAGAAACTAGAAATCCGAAGAGCCACCATCTTATGTGATCTCTTGTTCCTACGCAACTGCCGAGACAACAACTTAATTCCCACATGCTTCCAACTTAAATTCCACTCTAAAACCCCAGCTACCGAAAGGATCCTGAAACGAACTGAACTATCCCTAATCAGAAACGAACTACATAAGAAAAGATACCTACTAAACCAAACCAACAAAGATCTGCTCACTCTTCACCTCAAACTCTGTAACAAAATCCACCCTGCACTCTGGGACAAATGCAAACAACTAGCCGTCTGGAGAGCTGAAACTGAGACCTCACATAAGACAGACACACACACCAACAAACTCCACAAACTAGAGAGACGCCAGAAGCCCAGCCACCCTCCACAACAACCCATGAAACAAACAGTACATAACATATCAGACAGGATCCTCACCTCAACTGAAACCAAAGTACTCTCCAAAGGTTTCAACTTTGCAGTTACCCCGAGACGCATCCCCACGGAAAACATCATATGCGGAGTCGAAGCTAGCCTAACCAAAATCAACCCAGATGAAGCCAATAAAATCAGACTTGAAGTCACCAACATCCTCTGCTCCAGCAAACCACCCAGAAGCAATTTACACAAAGAAGAACAGAAAGCACTCACCAACCTGAGGAAAGACAACAACATAATCATTCTCCCAGCAGACAAAGGTAATGCCACTGTTGTGATGAACACATCGGACTACCAAGCAAAACTATCAAATCTACTCCAAGACCCTACCTACCAACCTATAAAAACAGATCCCACCACCTATCTGGAAAAAACCACCAAATCCAAAATAAAAGCCTCTCCTATCAGTGAAGAAATCCAGCTAAGAATCATCCCCAGAGAAAAATCATCCAGATGCCCCAAACTCTACGGCCTCCCCAAGATACACAAAGAAGGAACACCACTCAGACCAATAGTCAGCTCCATAGGCTCACCTCTACAAAATCTCGCTAAATTTCTCGCTAAGCAACTTCAGCCCTATGCAGAATCCATCTCTTCACACGTTACAAACTCCTTCCAGTTCATAGAAACAATAAAGAAGCAAAACCTACAGCCCGATGACCTACTTGTGAGCTTCGATGTTGTATCTCTCTTCACACAAGTGCCCATTAATGAAGCCTTGACAGCCATTCAAAACAAATACAATCCCCCCGAATACATCCTGGACCTGACCAACCACTGCCTAACCAACACGTACTTCATCCACAATGGACAAAGATACAAACAGATAGAAGGAGCACCTATGGGATCACCCCTCTCACCGGTCATCGCAAATCTGTACATGGAACACTTTGAAACCAATGCTTTAGACAAGTCAGAACACAAACCCAAACTTTGGCTCAGATATGTTGACGACACCTTTGTAATTTGGCCACACGGGAAAGAAAAACTAGATAGCTTCCTCACACATCTCAACAGCCTACACCCCAAAATACAATTCACTATGGAAATAGAAGCCAACAACCAGCTTCCCTTCCTTGACGTCCTAATCTACAAAAAACCTGATGGCTCCCTAGGACACACTATCTACCGGAAAAAAACACACACCAACCGCTACTTACATGCTCAATCACACCACCACCCTGCACAAATAAACTCCGTAGCCAAGACCCTCATCTCCAGAACCAAACGCCTGGCTGACAAAGACCACTTGACAACTGAGTTACAGAATCTCTCAAATGTGTTAATCGCCAATGGATACCAGCAAAACAGGGTTAAGAAGCTAATCCAAAAAGAAACACCCCCCAAAAACCAAGACACGGAAGAAAACAATGGCATGGCCCTCCTTCCTTATATCAAGGGCACTACAGATAAAATTAGCAAAATCCTCCATAAACACAATATCAAAACAGCCTTTTGCACCAACCAAAAAATAGCCAATATCCTCAGAAACCCCAAAGATAAAATCCAGTTGGAAAACCAAGGGGTCTATGAAATACCCTGCAAAGTCTGCCCAGCCACGTACATTGGACAAACAAACAGACGAATAAATGCACGTATCGCAGAACACAAGAATGCCGTCAAAAAAGAAGAAAAATCTTCCTCTCTTTTCCAACACATGAAAGAAACAGGACACGAAATTAATTTTGCAGATTCCAAATTGCTCTTTAACATGGAACATCACCACAAGAGAATAATCATGGAAGCCATCGAGATAGAGAAACACCCTCACAACATGAACAAGCGTGACGACACGTCCCGCCTGCCAGACATCTGGAAATTAGCCCTCCCCACAAAAACCGACACCAGATCCAGAGGCACACAGAACGCCACCACCAATCAACCACACCAGACCCAAACCCAGACCCTCTCCACAGATAAATTACAGACACCATCCAGTAACCAAACCATAGTGGCACCTCCGGATGCTGCACCCCCCTGCAATCCCTACACAGATCTGGCTGGCACAGGGCACAAAACCACAGCTCGCCCCTATACACGAAGCCAAGCCAAAGCACAACTAAGTGCAGTACAGCCATCTTCCCAGAAAAACTCTTCACAAATTCAAGAGGTCAAGACACGAAGGCTTTAGCAACTAATCCACACCTAATGACCCACCTAAGTGGTACTCAGAATATCACTCAAGAAATCACTCAAGATATCCCTCAAGTAATTAAGGAACAAAAGAAGAAAAGAACACTAGCCTGGGAACTTCCCCTCTGCCCAGAACTTTTGAGGCAATACACCACACCCCTCTACAGTATTTATAGGAACTCAAACACTGAGATCCCGCTCTGTTCCAGTAACAAGAAGCCGAAAGCACCAGCCTGAAGATGACGAGTGAGACCTCGTCGAAACGTCGCCTAGACACCCCAACTTTTACACGGGAAGACACCCGAGGACACCAAAACCTGCATTCCTGTACCCGTGAAAATCTACGAAAACATATATATATATATATATATATATATATATATATATATGCTTTCGTAGATTTTCACGGGTACAGGAATGCAGGTTTTGGTGTCTTCGGGTGTCTTCCCGTGTAAGAGTTGGGGTGTCTAGGCATATATATATATATATATATATAGTTTCACTTGCTCTGTACTTTTCCTGCTCTGCTTTTCAAGTCCTTTCCTGTCTGATTTTCAAAAACTGCATCTTTGGCATTTACCTTAAGACCAAGTAAATGAAATAAATGTTCCAAAGTAGCCAAAAGAAATTGGTGCCTGTCAGCTGCGCAACCTCTGCATAAGTTAAACCGTTTAATTTTAGACGGGCTGTTATTTCTTTGTGTTGTCTAGCATTCATAATGCTCAACATAAATCAATGGGTGGCTGGTGCCCTGTTCCCTCTGCCAGTTTGTGACGCTGCAGAAATCTTTATAGCCTTCAGTTTGACCTGGTCCACCCTCCCTTAAGGAAATCTCAACACCTAAACACGACAGCAGCTTGCGACACAACAGCCTTATCTCTGCAACCAGCAAAGGTTTTCAGGGAAGGAAGCTGTGATATTAGCTATTGTCACTTCAGTACCCATATAGCTGTGAGACAATGGCAGCTTTCCTGGAAACAACTATTTTCACTTTCTGCCAAGCTGAGGGAGGAATAGGACCTCTAAATACAAAGGGAAAGGGTTATAAACGAAATATTATGCAGCTAAATTGACACCATCTGCACACAAGCAGGTGGTAGTTTCTGGCTTGGAGGAATCCTAAAGTTTGCAGAAATTAACCTCTCCCTTAAAAGGGGGGGTCATTCTGAGTGGGGAAAACAGCTCATTGAGAACTGAATGTGCTCAATAACCACGGAGTGCTTTTATTTGGGGGGGGGGCACATAGAAAATGGAGGGAGAAGTGGAATGGATAGTCCTGGAGGAGGGTGTGGTCTGACTGCCTGGAACAATGAACAAGAACACTCTTCGCTGCAACATTTTAATGCCGATCGTACTTGCGATGCCCTAAAATAGCAGGCTCTTAAGAGGGATGGAAAATTCTGCAATCACCATTTCTGTAATTGCCTTATATCAAGTGGTGCTAAGAGCTGCCGTTCACCTCGGGGACTCTGAATGGGGTGGATTAAGGATCCCAGACAAAATATGAAAGGTTTTTGTGGAGACGCAGAATCTCTTAAAATAAAACAGTGCCATCTGCCAGCGCTGGCCTGCCTGAGATGATGGGCATGATGGTGCCACTTATCTCGCCATTTCCATGTACAGGATCCTATCAGGCTGGCAACTGAATCTTGCTTCATCACAGCTGCTGTGACAGCACCCCACAACCTCCTCGCTTGAGGGCAGTAGGCTAGCTTAGGGGGCCTAGGATGGGCCCCATGGCATAGAAGGCTCCGTCCCCCAATATCTGCACCTGCATCACTTTGCCTAATACCCACAGGGGATGGGTTCCGCCCAACTTAAGGGTGGCCCAGTGCACATAATTGACGTCATGTGGCAGGAGGAGGTCTGATGGGGCCGGCCACTGGTGGGGCCCGGTGGGGCCTGTCATAGCCGGGGGGGAGGGCTGGCGAGGCCTGTCGTAGGCCAAGGAATATTGATGGGGCCCATCTCTCTGCTTAAAATTTAGAGGGTCCTCAGGAAGAAGAAGTTCCCACCAGAGAGGGATGGCAGACCAAACTGATGGACTACGCGGAGATGGCGGAAATGACTGGGAAAATCAGAAACCAGGAAGAACAGAATCTCAATAAAGAATGGGGGGAATTTATAACTTTCCTTGGAGACCACTGTACACAGCGGAGCTCTTTAGCAGGATTTGAATAACACTTGTAATGTAACTAGGGATATATGGGATATTTAAAAATTGGAGTGACTTAAAATATGCAGCGGAAAAGGACTATCGACGGAACCCATGGAGGAGTGGGCGGGGAATCCAGAGATTTGGTTGAATCGTTGTTTATTTTTTCATAATTCATGATTTTGAATGTGAATTTTAATTTGTAAAACTAAATTATACACACACACACACACACACACACACACACACAGTGGTACCTCGGGTTACATACGCTTCAGGTTACATACGCTTCAGGTTACAGACTCCACTAACCCAGAAATAGTGCTTCAGGTTAAGAACTTTGCTTCAGGATGAGAACAGAAATTGTGCTCCGGCGGCGTGGCAGCAGCAGGAGGCCCCATTAGTTAAAGTGGTGCTTCAGGTTAAGAACAGTTTCAGGTTAAGTACAGACCTTCGGAACGAATTAAGTACTTAACCCAAGGTACCATTGTATACACACACACACACACAATTGGGGGATCCTCGGCCCTCCGGACCCCATAGATCGTGCCCCCGCTAATAGCAGAGCCAACCCTACAGCCAAGCTCCTGCAGCCAATCGGAAGCCACAGAAGCCCTATCAGACGTTCAGGTTCCAAAAATAGTTCACAAACCGGAACACTCACTTCCTCGTTTTTGATGTTCAGGAGCCAAAATGTTTGGGAACTAAGCTGTTTGAACTACACACACACACACACACACACAACACAACACAACACAACACAACACAACACATATAGACACTGAAAAAACAGGCAAGTAACAAAGGAGGGAAAGTAATACCTCTTTTTAATACAGATCTTTTTCATATTTCTCTAGTATATTATATTCCTTTAATAAGCATTCACATGGTGGTCAGCCTTTCATAACGGATTCTCTTCTCTCCAGAAAATAGCTGTTCAAAGAAAAGGGCTGTGGAACTATTACTCTGTGCACATTAAGAGCATACAGAGCATATTAACACTTTTATCACTGATGGTTTCTATTTTCCAGTAATGTTCCTCTGCTTCTTTGCTGCACTCCATGGACTGTAAATGTCATCTTAAGTTGACATTTTAACTATAGGGTGCAGGCCGCTCTTTCTCTGGGCCCTGAAAGCTTCCTATTTTTTATTATGTCTCCCAAATTGCTGCTAGTGACTTGGAGTGATGTAGGAGGAGTTCTTTCCTGAAACACAGTATTTAACTTGCACCCTGAATATGCTTAATCGCTGCTCAGGTGAATATGCATTTTAACTGCGAATGCTAACAACTATTTATCAGTGCAACTCCTCAGAATAATTTGCATCTTAAAATAACTCATGAGATTAATATTTTTAAAGTATTTTTCAGCCAGGAACAAAATATCTATAAGCTGCACATATTTTTTGCATTGTTTCCCATGTTTATATATCGTGGTCATAAGCCTGATACGAATACTAGATAGATGAGTGTACTTCTAATAAATTATCAATTGCATGGTAACCTATAGCTTGTCTTTGCAGCCAAGTGGGAGATCTGATTCCATTCCTATTCTATTAAGTCCAACAGGAGGGGGCTTTATTAATGAGGCAATGTGCTCTCCAGCTCAGGCGAGGAAGAGATTTCAGATTTTCGTTGTGTATCAGCAGGGGCTCAATTTAATAGGGAACATACATAACTGTTGGAACACAAAGCTGGCAATATAATAAGAGGACGCAGTGTGTATACAGAGGACTTGTACACTGTAGTGCTAAACATATATAATGGGAACAAGTTCCATAGGAAACTATGCGACACGTGGCCCGAGCATGTGGGCTATGCGCTGGAGGGAGCTGCAAACTCACACACTTCCCCCACTGAATGGCTGCATAGCTCAGTGGTAGAGCATCTTCCCTGCATGCAGAAAAGGCCCAGATTCAATGCTTAACATTTCCTGGTAGGGCTGGGCAGTGGCGTAGCATGGCTTACCAGTGCCCGGGGCTGCACAGAAGCAGGGTGGGAAGGAAATGCATGGAGTACACATGCACATGCAACTGCCTAAGGTGTCCACATCACCCAGGAGATCACAGGTGCAGGGTTAAGAAAAGAAGAATCATGTTGTCTGGAGAGGTCATTCCTGGTTCTCATTGAGAAGTTGTTTTCGGTGGAACCCAGAGACGGAAGCATGAGGCTGTTTTGAGGCGGCACCAGGGGTTGAAATTTTGTGCCTGGGGCAACCGCCCCTGTGGCCCCCTTCTCCACGCCACACCACTGGAGCTGGGACTTTCCCTTGGCTGAAATCCTGGAGAACCATTACTAGTGCGCAGACCATTATGAGCTAGATGGACCTGTTGCCCGACTCCGTGTATGACAACTTCCTGCGTTCCACTGCGCATGGAAGTTTTAGTGCATAGTAGGGCAACCGGCATGATTCATCCATGAAAAGTGGGGCACAGATGTTGTTAGGCCCAAGCGTAAAGGCTGTGGTTGACAAAGGTTCTGTACATAATGGGAGATGGTACGAGCCTCAGCCTTACTCTCACCTGACTCTCTGTCCAGTCTAGAGGCCGCCCTACAGGCAAACCAACCCTCGCATTCAAGTACAGTCATACCTTGGTTGCCGAATGGAATCCGTTCCGGGAGTTGGTTCGACTTCCTAAAACATTTGACAACCAAGGTGCAGCTTCCGATTGGCTGCAGGAGCTTCCTGCACTCAATCAGAAGCCGCATTGGACGTTCAGCTTCCAAAAATTGTTCGCAAACTGGAACACTCACTTCCGGGTTTGCGGCGTTCGGGAGCCAAAACATTCAAGTCACAAGGCGTTCAAGATCCAAAGTACAACTGTATGTGTCTTGTTCTGTAAGGCACTATTGAGCAGAGTATGGAATGACTTGCCTTGATCTGGTATAGGGGTCTTCACTATTGAGATGGGAGGCAATTCTGATCTGCTTGCCAGCTGAACCCCTAATGGGTCAACATAGTTGCCCCAAAGTCATAGAATCATAGTTGAAAGGGATCCCGTGGATCATCTAGCCCAAGGGTAGGCAAACTAAGGCCCGGGGGCCGGATCCAACCCAATCACCTTCTAAATCTGGCCCGTGGACGGTCCAGGAATCAGCGTGTTTTTTACATGAGTAGAATGTGTCCTTTTATTTAAAATGCATCTCTGGGTTATTTGTGGGGCCTGCCTGGTGTTTTTACATGAGTAGAATGTGTGCTTTTATTTAAAATGCGTTTCTGGGGTATTTGTAGGGCATAGGAATTCTTTCATTTCCCCCCCAAAAAGTATAGTCTGGCCCGCCACAAGGTCGGAGGGACAGTGGACCGGCCCCCTGCTGAAAAAGTTTGCTGACCCCTGATATTTTAGTCTAGCCCCCTGCAATGCGGGAATATATGCCCATACAGGGCTCAAACCTATGACTTTGACGTTATCAGCACCACAATCTCACCGACTGATCTCACCGGCAAGGCTCGGTACAACTAACCTCCTGGGATGCTATATAGATGTTTTCAAGCCCTATCTCAATTTCTGTCCGGCTGCATGCCGCGTTTTGATATTTCAGTGTGCTTCATTAGGTCCTGTTGCTTAAAAGTATTGACACTAGATCATTGTTCTTAGATTCACTCACAATGGCCCAGCAGGTGACCCCAAACTACACAGTGATCGTTATAGGCGAATCTAATTGTTCCTTTGCTCGGACAAACACTCATAACATTCGACTGTAATATTCCCTGAGCACTTTGGTTTCAAATGTTGTATGGGGCTTATTTTTAGCCCATTAAAAACTCTTCGGCAGGAAAGACACGAGTGCAGCTCCGATAATCCACGCTGCCTAATCGCACACACGGCCAAATAATCACAGAAAGTAGCTAGCCAAACTTTAAATTTGGTAGCGACCTCAGGCTGCTAGCTTCCAAAATGTGCTGGCTTTTCTGTTTCCAATAGTCCATTTGCTGCCTTGCAGTGCTTTTGGCTGCCACAACTGAGTACTGGCCAGAGAGAAGCGTTCTGTGTGCCAGTTGGATCACAGGAGGATAGCTGAATCCATGGGTGCTTGATTAAACTTTGCCACCCAGTGGCACCCATTTAATTTTGGCTTTGAGATACCCACAGATAAGTTGAGGCCAAATGAATTGCTCAGGACATTTCTGAGTTTCGTAATGGCAATGCCTAGAGGAATGGTTACCATAGCAGACCCTCCAAGTGTCCCTATTTTCCAGGGATGTCCCTAATTTAGAGAAGCCATCCCGGTTTGCAGTTTGATCCTGGAATGTCCTGCTTTTTCTTAGGATGTCCCTATTTTCATCGGAGAAATGTTGGAGGGTATGGTAGAGAAAACCAATAGTTGTTAATAGCTGTATTTCAGGTGTTATTTATGGTATTTGGGTACCATGCCATTAAAAGGTGTGTTTTTTAAAGTTACATTGTCCCTAACACAGACCTTCCAAGGGTCCCTTTTTTCCAGGGACAGACCCAGACTTTTAGAAGCCACCCTGGTTTCTGATTTGATCCCGGAATGTCCCACTTTTTCATTGGAGAAATGTTGGAGGGTGTGGAGTCATGTGACGCCTGAGCCTAGGAGATAAGTAACTAGACAACCTTTAGAAGTAGTAGTAGTAATTTTTTGTTTATACCTTGCCCATCTGGCTGGACATCCCCAGCCACTCCCCAGCGGCTCCCAACAGAATATTAAAAATATGGTAAAACATCAAACATTAAAAACTTCCCTTAACAGAGTTGTCTGTTGGAAGCCACCCAGAGTGGCTGGGGCATCCCAATTAGATGGGCAGGGTTTAAATAATAAAATCACCATCGCCATCATTGTTATGGAATAGGTTGTCCCTACACTGGTACCCCAGTATTGATGTATGGAAGTGAGAGCAGGACCATAAAGAAGGCTGGTCGCTGAAGAATTGATGCTTTTGAATTATGGTGCTGGAGGAGACTCTTGAGAGTCCCATGGACTGCAAGAAGATCAAACCTATCCATTCTGAAGGAAATCAGCCCTGAGTGCTCACTGGAAGGACAGATCCTGAAGCTGAGGCTCCAATGCTTTGGCCACCTCATGAGAAGAGAAGACTCCCTGGAAAAGACCGTGATGTTGGAAAAGATGGCGGGCACAAGGAGAAGGGGAAGACAGAGGACGAGATAGTGGGACAGTGTTCTTGAAGCTACCAGCATGAGTTTGACCAAACTGCGGGAGGCAGTGGAAGACAGGAGTGCCCGGCGTGCTCTGGTCCATGGGGTCACGAAGAATCGGACACGACTAAACAACTAAACAACAACAGTGGTACCTCTGGATATGAACCACCCCCTTTGTGAATGCTTCAGGCTATGCACGCGGCAAACACGGAAGTAAAGTAAAGGTTTCCGCCGACAGCTCCTGCACAGGAGCGGGCTACTGCCACCCAAGCCTGTGCAGAACAGTGCACCTCTGGATGTGAATGTTTCAGGGTAAGAATGGACCCCCAGAACGAATTAAGTTCGTATCCAGAGCTACTACTGTATTTTGAGCGGATAAATGTTGGAGGGTATGCCAACACCAAGTGATGCATATAATAATAATAATAATAATAAATTTTATTTATATCCCGCCCTCCCCAGCCGAAGCTGGGCTCAGGGCGGCTAACAACAATCAAATAACCATATAATTGAATAATCACACATTCTAAAATATTTCATTATAAAAATTAATTAAAATCAAATTGATGGCAACCAAAGTGCAGTGCAGGTTGCCAGAGGAGGGAGTCAGGCTGCGCCCTGACCAAAGGCCTGGTGGAACAACTCTGTCTTGCAGGCCCTGCGGAAAGATGTCAGGTCCCGCAGGGCCCTAGTCTCTTGTGACAGAGCATTCCACCAGATTGGAGCCACAGCCGAGAAGGCCCTGGCTCTAGTTATGGCCAGCCTAACCTCTCTGAGGCCTGGGACCTTGAGGATGTTTTTATTTACAGACCGTAGGTTTCTCTGTGGGGCATACCAGGAGAGGCGGTCCCGTAGGTACGAGGGTCCTAGGCCGTATAGGGCTTTAAAGGTTAAAACCAGCACCTTAAACTTGATCCTATACTCCACCGGGAGCCAGTGCAGGTGGTATAGCACCGGGTGAATGTGATCTCGCAGCGAGGACCCCGTAAGGAGTCTCGCTGCGGCATTCTGTACCCGCTGGAGTTTCTGGGTCAGTCTCAAGGGCAGCCCCACGTAGAGCGAGTTACAATAATCCAGTCTGGAGGTGACCGTCGCATGGATCACAGTGGCTAGGTCAGGGCGAGAGAGATAAGGGGCCAGCTGCTTCAAAAGCTGCCCTCTGGGTGATCAATGCACTACTGCAGCCCATTGAACTTAAGAGTTTAGTGGAAGTAACTATTTTAGGAACAGAGACCCATACATTTGCAGAGAAGCTCTTTTCCGTCATCCTTAAATAAGATCCTGTCTCCCACAGAGACTGCTGTTTCTCCATTTGAATGAATCTCATCTTTGTTTCCACGATCAACACACAAACCTCGTCTCTGTTCTGCACAGGAAAGCTTTTGAATCCAAGATTCTGGGGTGTGTGGTTTTTTTAAGCATTGAAGGGGCAAATCCTTCCTTGGCTCATTGAGCCTCGCCTCAGCAAGATTGCACAGAATTACATCTCCCTAGAATGGCTGATAGTTCGCCAGAAATACTGCACAGTGTTTCAGAAAACTCAAAGGGGAATTTAGAAATGGTTAGGCTTCACATTTTGGGTTTGTGAACTATTTCTCTAAGACTTGAGCAAGTTGCAGCTGCTGCCCAGAGAGCTTGCTGGCGAAACGGCGAGGCTGAGCTGTCCTGGCCGCTGCTGAAATTTCAGTAGCTGACATCACTTGGAGAGTGCCTGAAGGCAAGAACCCGTTGTAAACAAGCTGTCAGGCTTAACTAGGATATCCTGTGAAAATGTCTTAAACAAACGAGCAGCCACTTGGAGCCTGGCTCAACAAAGCAGCTATTCCTGGAGAAGCCTTGCTTGAGCTTGCATGGCGATCTAAAGAGAAAATCCTGCTTTTTCAAGAGGCACCACTAGGTTTTTCCAGCCAGAATTTTACATCCTAAATTGTACCCAGGTGGTCACCGCCCTACAAAATGATATCAGTATGATGGAGAACATGGAAGCCCAATGGCCACTGTGAACTAGGCAGCTGCAAGCACTGAATATTTTTTTAAACCCAACCCTAATCACTTTAATTTTTATATTATTTTTTTGGCTTAAAATGGGGAATCATTTTCAACCGAGTGCTGCATTGCCTATTAGCGCACCACCTGGGGGTTTCATGACAGTGGTGACCAATGACAGTGGTGACCACTGACCACTGGCAGCAGTGGGCACAAGTGACACCACTTAGCCATATTCAAGCATTCATTTCTCTTAGATTCCTTCCCCACACATCTGGCAAGATCTGCCCACTCCAGCCTGTCAGTCTCCTTTTTAACAGTTGACCATCATTTTTACGAAGTGGGAAGTCTTCTACTTCTGGAGGGTCCCCCTGTTATTTAGAAGCCTTACATCATATCAGGGGATGTTGCTTTTTTCCTCCCCTTGGCATCTAATAATAGCAATTTTGAGGCTGTTAGCAAATTAAAATTTGTTTCTCATCAGAGGGGATTTTTTTTTCTAGTGGCAATCCACGATATGGATTGAATGTACTTCCGTTTCTTAATACGCATTTATTGGTTGTGTTATGTGGAACTGGGAGTGGAAAGCTAATGTACTAAGTCCTACTGCAATGCGCTCTACATGGGGCTACCTTTGAAGCTGACCCGGAAACAACAATTAATCCAGAATGCGGCAGCTAGACTGGCTACTGGGAGTGGCCGCCGAGACCATATTAGACGAGTCCTGAAAGACCTACATTGGCTCCCAGTATGTTTCCAAGCACAATTCAAAGTGTTGGTGCTGACCTTTAAAACCCTAAATGGCCTCGGCCCAGTATACCTGAAGGAGCATCTCCACCCCCATCATTCTGCCCGGATGCTGAGGTCCAGCTCCAAGGGCCTTCTGGCAGTTCCCTCACTGCAAGAAGCGAGGTTACAAGGAACCAGGCAGAGGGCCTTCTCAATAGTGGCGCCCACCCTGTAGAACGCCCCCCCCATCAGATGTCAAGGAAATAAACAACTATGTGACTTTTAGAAGACATCCAAAGGCAGCCCTGTTTAGGGACGTTTTTAATGTTTGATGTTTTATCACTTTATTAATAATAATAATAATAATAATATTCTGTTGGGAGCTGCCCAGAGTGGCTGGGATATAAATTTGTTGTTGTTGTTGTTAAATTAAATAATTTAAAATACATGGACATGGAACAAGAACAAGTTGGGCTATACATCCTGGCGGAATTTTGGCTGACCTGGGATTGGAACAGACTTAGAGCAGGGGTGGGGAATATTTGTAGGACTGCAACTCTGACCATCTCTGACTATTGGCCATGTTGGTTGCAGCTGATGAGAGCTAGAGCCCAGTATCACCTGGAGAGCCAAATCTCCCGTCCCTGACATAGAGCATAGAACCAACCTTTGATTGGTGGTGCCATCACTGGGGGCTGCCCAATAGGCATTGACCCATGGCAGAGCCGATTGGGTGGTAGGTCCCCATTTGTGAAGGCCCGCCTTAGTGAAGTGCATCTGTCTCCCTTACTGACTTCCAGGCATTTGATGGTTGAAAGGTACTGGGTGAAATTATCATCCTATCAGTGCAAGCATTTTAGCTTGCCAGATGCAAAGAACTCCCCCCTCTTCCCCCAAGCCATTGGGGGGGGGGAATACAGGGAGGGAAGCCCTGTTGTGCAAGCAGAAGTCTTTGCCCAGGGCTTCAGCTCACAGGATTTGCTGAGTGAATCTCGCCCATCGTTCCTGGCACCACTGAAATTACGGGTTGAGAAAATGTATTTAACCGTTTTTTAGAATGCTATTAACAGTGTTTTCAGTATTGATTGTGTTTGTGGCCCTGGGCTCCTTTGGGGGGAGGAGGAGGGGCAGGAAATAAGTTAATGAAATAACCATACCTCCCTACTGTGAGCTTATACATTGCACAGCTGGGTAGCTCTTTATAATCTTGCAAGAGCCTCAGAACTGCTTCTCGATGGCTGGACCTCAACCTTCTTCTGTAACGTTTAATAGGTCTGGTCCTGTTATGAGTGCGCACCTGGACTCACAGGGACGTTCATATACACAACTGCCGAGAGGTTTGGGATCTTACCTGGTGTTATGGCATACACTTGTTATGGACGTGTGTTAACATTATGCCCACAGGATGCTCTCACAAAGAAATAAAGGACGTTTGGTTTATTAGATGAAATGGGAGTGACAGAATCTATAAAGATGCTGCTTTAGACAGCAAACTTACATTCTAAGCAGGTAGCAAATTATGATACATACACACCTTGATTAAAGAGTAGAAGATTCTCTAACTGTTCTGAAAGGCTTACAAAAACGTGGGCATAAACTTGAATTGAAGAGGGGGTGGGGGCAGTTTACCTACCCTTTAAGTAAAGGAGAAATATGCTGAGTCCTGAGGAGCACTGGGGTAAGTGCTGTCCTGTTGCAGCTAGCCAACTAACCTTGTGGAGCTGTGGTCTAAACCACTGAGCTCCCGTTGCTGTGTCCCAGCTCCTGCCAACCTAGATGTTCGAAAGCACACCAGTGCAAGTAGATAAATAGGTACTGCTGTGGTGGGAAGGTAAACGGTGTTTCCGTGTGCTCTGGTTTTTGTCACAGTGTTCTGTTGCACCAGAAGCGGTTTAGTCATGCTGGCCACATGACCCGGAAAGCTGTCTGTGGACAAATGTCGGCTCCCTCAGCCTGAAAGCAAGATGAGCACCGCAACCCCATAGTCACCTTTGAGTGGACTTAACCATCCAGGGGTCCTTTACCTTTTCACCTTTACCTGTATATAATGCTTTTTTGTATAACTTTTTGCCAAGGTATGCCAGTGGAGAGGGGAGAGGCTGTAAAATGTGTCTGACAATTTGCACAATCCCTTCCAGACTTTCCTGCCTAGTTCTTACCTTGCCCATCTTTGGCCATCGTGTTCCTGATTGCTTAACAAAAGAGCAAAAGACTTCAATAGTATCTGCACCTGCGCATCTCTGTCGGTGATCTGCCTTTACATCACCTTACCATTGTGGGGATGGATCTCACTGAGGAGTTGAGTATCATGTACAGTCTTACCTTGGTTTTCAAACAGCTCAGTTCTCAGACGTTTTGGCTCCCAAACGCCGCAAACCCAGAAGTGAGTGTTCCAGTTTGTGAACTATTTTTGGAAGCCAAACTCCCAACGGTGCTTCCGATTGGCTGCAGGAGCTTCCTGCAGCCAATCAGAAGCCACACTTTGGTTTCCAAACATTTTGGAAGTCGAACGGACTTCCGGAATATATTCCGTTCGACTTCCAAGGTATGACTGTACTTGAAAACTAAATTTGCATGTGTTTGTCTTCTGGTCATTTATGGGTCAACTCAGGATGTGCCCAAATGCCTTTCAGCAGGGGGCTGGAATCTGGCTTGTTCCAGGATCACCAAAGCTCATCATGGAGGGTCTCATGTTATATTTGAGTTAATCTTATACTTATGCCACGATCTATAAACCGTATCATAAATTCTGATTAACGCTGGACCTTGAAATGCTATAGCTGAGTGAAGATACACTATATGAAATGCATTATTTTTTTTTGCTCTCCGTGTTTCGCTCTTCTCATCTCAAATATGCCCTTTCCCCTTGTTCTTCCTGCAGGTATCCTTTAGGTACCACTGTAGATTATATAATGAATGGCGTCGGACCAATCAAAGAGTTATCCTCCTCATCCCAAAGTCTGTCAGCATCCCTTCAAACCAGCAGTCATTGCTGGGCCTGCATTCGGTCAAAAGGAACTCAAAAGAGACAATCGTTTAATTGTGATAATCATGAGCTGGGGCCATGAACTACATGCGGGGGTCTAATTCCATCCAAACCTGATAGTGGTTATTATGAAAAGACAAGACTCTTTACTCCGAAGAGAGGACACGACTGTTGGAATTGAAATCATGGATGCTGCAATCATATGATATTTGCTGAGCTGCCAAACCTGCTTAAACTTTAGCAGATACTGTATGAAATTCCTCAATCCCATGTTGATATAGCTGCATCGCTAGGGATGCAACCCTTTTTTATTGTTGTTTAAAGATTATTAAACTATGATGGCAAACAATGCAAAACACGTCTGTGGCGGTATTTCTTTAAGTGGTTCGACAGGTTTCCTGCCGCATTCCTCCTCTCCCACCTACATTAAACAAGAAGAATAGGAGGATGTTGTGCTGCAATTGAACTTTAATAAGTGAAATGCCATTTGAAAAGAGAGAGAAGTGTTGGTTTGACACACACAGCACATTGGTCTCATAAGAGACTTAAGATTTTCTGCTCAAGCCTCACAAAGACTGGCCAAATGTGCAAAAGAAAGTCTATTTCCTGATCACCCTTTATTTGGTTAACATACATGGGAACAGGAGCTTCCCAATTACCGTATTTTTCTCTCTATAACACTCACATTTTTTCTCCTAAAAAGTAAGGGGAAATGTCTGTGTGTGTTATTGAGTGAATGTGTGGTCCCTGGAGCAGACTGGCCCGAGTGCAGGGGCAAAAATCAGATCCCGCGTCACGGAGGAGGGAAAGCTGTAGAGGAGGCTGCTGCTTTCCTGCATTCTGCCTCAGGGTCACCCCAAATTCACCATCAGATCACATAGCATGTCTATGGCTACAGCCTGCACCAAAAAAATCACGCACCCACTGTTGCCTGGGGCCACAATGGTGCAAAAACGTGGTTACAAAGCACAGATCCACATGGATTCTCAGGATTTTTGCATTGGGCTACCCCAAACTCACCGTCAAATCACATGTCTGTGGCCACAGCATGAAGCACAAAAATGATACATCCACTGTTTCGTTCGGATTTTTTTTTTCTTGTTTTCCTCCTCTAAAAACTATGTGCGTGTTATGGTCAGGTGCGTGTTAAAGAGCGAAAAATACGGTATTTTCAATGGCATATTTTCAAATTCTGCTCCTGGGTGCCTTTCCCCCGCTAATGAGGAAGAAGGTAGCCGCTGCTCAGGTATGGGGCTATAACTCCCACCATCTCTGACCATTGACCATGTTAGCTGCAGCTGATGAAAGCTGGGTGTCCAGTATCTGCCCTCCCCCGCTTTAAATGCTTAAAACCTGCAAATTAGGTAGCGATTAGCATAATCTGCCAAATGTTGGATGATCTGCTCCATGTGCTCCATGCAAGGTTAAAATATTTTGATTGGTTTCTTTAAAATTGTCATCTTAAGAGCAGAGAAAAACAAGGAAGAAAACACTTATTTTGGCCATGCTAAAGATAATGGACGGGACGCGGGTGGCGCTGTGGTCTAAACCACTGAGCCTCTCAGGCTTGCCAGTCGGGTCAAATCCCCATGATGGGGTGAGCTCCCATTGCTCAGTCCCAGGTTCTGCCAACCTAGCAGTTCAAAAACATGCCAGTGCAAGTAGATAAATAGGTACCGCTCCGGCGGGAAGGTAAACGGCGTTTCCGTGCGCTGCTCAGGTTTCGGTGTTCCGTTGCACCAGAAGCAGCTTAGTCATGCTGGCCACATGACCCAGAAAAACTGTCTGCGGAGTGGACAAACGCCAGCTCCCTCGGCCTGTAAAGTGAGATGAGTGCTGCAACCCCATAGTCATTTTTGACTGGACTTAACTGTCAGGGGCCCTTTACCTTTAAAGATAATGGACTGGTTACTAACAGCAGAGTCTTGTACACGTTTAGTCAGAAATAAGTCCTGTTGAGTTGAGACTTCTTTCCAGGAAAGTAGGAATAGGATTATAGCTAACCATGAATGCTGAGTTTGCAGAGGAGAATCGGCAATGTATAGTACAGGTTTTGTTAGCCTCGCGCCCTGCAGAAGCTTGAGCTACAGTTCCCACACCACCCAGCAATGTTAGCTGGGGCTGACAGTTGTACAGTGGTACCTCGGGTTAAGAACTTAATTCGTTCTGGAGGTCCGTTCTTAACCTGAAACTCTTCTTAACCTGAGGTACCACTTTAGCTAATGGGCCTCCCGCTGCCGCTGGGCGATTTCTGTTCTCATCCTGAAGCAAAGTTCTTAACCTGAAGCACTATTTCTGGGTTAGCGGAGTCTGTAACCTGAAGCGTCTGTAACCCGAGGTACCACTGTAGTCTAAAACATCCGATTTCGTATCTGACCAGAGGAAATCTCCTTGAGGGATATACAGGAGATTCTGCATGTTTTTCCTATCTATCCCCTCCTTCTGGGATTCATAGCAGAACATCCTGGGGCATTACTCTTGAAGGCCAGAGTAATGTTGTAGCTTCATACCTCACGTACCAAACATATCAGTGCCATAAATACTGGTGTAAATCTTGAGTGAGCCACGTTACATCAGAACAGAGTTTTGCCCTAGTTCTCCAGATTTATTTTGTAAAAGGAGCTTCTGCATACATAACGGACTGCCTCATTAGACGTGTTCTAGGAAGACTGGGCCTGAGTTGCATAACAATCAAGTAAAGCTACAATTCTCTGCTGGATTTTCCGCTTGACAGGTAAATTTAGATGAGAGTATGTAAGACTACTTCTTCGTACCAGTGAGACTTCAGGTCTATTTGTGAACAAATGTTTACAGCAAGCTTTGTAATTGTGGCCAATTCCAATTTGGAATTCTTTTTTTAAATTCCTGGGTGGTGGTACGCCTTGCTTACGACTGCCCCTTCCTAAGGAGGGGGGGAAATTGTTTTATTCATCCCCTTACCCTTTTTAGAGTTAAGCTATCAATGGACTTGCTTGTACCAACAATTACTGCTGGCAAGGCGGTGACATGTAGCTTCTGTGCAATTTATTATCTTTTTCTAAGTCATGGCAAATATATAGGGGGTAAGCCGGCATTTGGCTTATATTTCCTGTTACAATGGTCGAATGGGAGAGGATATGTAAAAAAATATGGCTTATATTTCAGATGGAATAAGCAACTGTTATTTGGCCAAAAAAAAACAACAAAAAAAACCCCCCACATAATTAAACGAAGAAGTTTGACCACCTTTTTGAACAGATGAATGTACAGTGGTGCCTCACAAGACGAAAAGAATCCGTTCTGTGATTCTCTTCATCTAGCGGTTTTTTCGTCTTGCGAAGCAAGCCCATTGACGGATTAGTGGATTAGCGCTACTAGCGGCTTATCTGCTGATCGGATCAGCTGATAAGCGGTTTAGCGGCTTAGAAAAAGGGGGGGAGGGGAAAAAACCAGCAGGAACACACAAGACATTGTCGTCTTGCGAAGCAAGCCCATAGGAGATTCATTTTGCGAAGCGCCTCCAAAACGGAAAACTCTTTCGTCTAGCGAGTTTTCCGTCTTGCGAGGCATTCGTCTTGCGGGGCACCACTGTATCCTTATATAATTTTGAATACATTCAAAACAGGAGCAT
The DNA here is from genome assembly GCF_965112155.1 of Podarcis liolepis. Lineage (NCBI taxonomy): Eukaryota > Metazoa > Chordata > Lepidosauria > Squamata > Lacertidae > Podarcis > Podarcis liolepis. The sequence continues at coordinate 17,056,904 of NC_139565.1, forward strand.
GGGTGCCCTTTAGATACTGCAGAATTCTTCGAAATGACAATCCAGTAAAAGCTACGATATTAGGACTTCAGTATTTCATTTTATTTCAGCAGTGCACCACAGCCTGAGGTCCTTCACTCAAAACCCTAATTAAAATGGCCCCCCACTGCCCAATCTATACCTGCTTGGCATGTGAGCAACGAGTGCCAAAGCTCCCGAGGCTTATTCAAAGGATTAGCTCTGCAGCTTCATCATAGCACCTATGTGACTTAAGACTCCAGAGCCAAAGATTTATGCCTGCTCAGGCTTTTGGCACTGGAAGGCCTACTTACGCCTTATGCAGGGGTTTCTTACCCCTTGCCAGAACACTGGTAGGAGGTGCCCAAGGGGGGCTTTCACGACAGGGAAGCACACAGATTGGCCCGCTGATTAGATTGTATACCTGAAGGAGCATCTTCACCTCGCTGTTCAGCCTGGACAATGAGGTCCAGCTCCGAGGGCCTCCTGGCGGTTCCCTCAGTGGAAGTGAAGTTACAGGGAACCAGGCAGAGGGCCTTCTCAGTAGTGGCACCCGCTCTGTGGAACGCCCTGCCATCAGATGTCAAGGCGTAACTATACAACCTTTAGAAGACATCTGAAGGCAGCCTTGTATTGGGAAGTTTTTAATGTCTGAAAGTCGCCCATACTACTACTACTACTACTAATAATAATAATAATAATAATAAATATGCAGCAACAAACCTAAGTTCATTAAGCCGTGGTAGGCTCTCATATTCAGAGAATGAGTTGTGTTCAGGATCACCATGTATCCTAGTTTTCAAAGGACAGTCTCTATTTTGAAGCATCCAAGTGTTATTGAGGAACTATAAGGGAGAACTGAAGATGCCCATGAAACATTTAACACATGCACAACAGTCTGAGCAGGGACGAAAACCACCTGGTGCCAGTCTTCCCCACTATGGCATAATGTAGTGTGTTTCTTACGGTGGATTGGCACCTATAAATTAGCGTGCACAAATTTTATGCAAAGTTATATCTTTAATCATCTCCTTTTGAGAATGTGTGAAGTGGTCCTCTGGGTGTGTTTGGCCTAGTGAACCATAAATAGTGCAATCAACAAACCAGAAAGGGGTAAAATGCCTACTCCCAGTTTGTCAGGGCACAACCTACACAGGGAAGGCTCTTCTTAGGACAGGAACATAAACTTCAAATGCGAGTGTTGACCTGTCAATCAACTTGTACCTGGGTAGAGAAGGCTCTCAGGGTTCTACAATTTGAGAAACAACTTTCTATTGTTTAGTTAACGCAACTGAGAATCATGCAATTAAATACTTTAATGGGGGGGGAATCATTTGCAAGGCATTTTTCAGGTTTTGCTGTTTCCTCATCTACCCAACTCAGGCACAAAAATACAAGATGGGGCAGCAAAGAGAAGCATAAGGAAAGGATTTCCATCACTCCTTAGCAGCTGCCTGAGGCTCCCTAGGGACGGCAGCCTTGCAATGTGAGAATTCCAGTATCAGCATTTTAGACATGTGATAAATCCATTTTTAACTTTCAGAATCCGAAAGGCTGATCTTAGTAGATACCAAAATCTTCAGACTTTACAGTTTAATTGTAAGAGTACATTCAATAGGGAAAGCAAAGAGAAATATTTCTGTGTGGTTTTTATCCTAAAATAAAGCTGATCTAAGAAATAGGTTTTACATTACATTGCCTAGCTCAGCAGAAGGCAGAAAGAAGTGCTTCCCAAGCAGCAACTGTGTCACCAAGTGACAAAAAAAGTTACTCTAGGGTACCTTGCCATCTAACCAAGAGAAAATATTTAGCATTGGTAGCAAAGTTCTGATGCAAAATTGGATGAGGGAGTTTGTGATACTGTTGTAACATTTCGATCAATGTGCAATCAGAAATTTAGTTTAATGGAAGTTCTAATACATACATTTGACAAGCAAGACAGTGACAGTTATTTCAAAGTATAGCTGCTTTTGACTGTACCCTGAGTGCTTTCAACTGAGAACACAGAGAGGTTCAACATGAAAGCTTTTTCACTACTCCAGTCTGGTAAATAACCAGTTTTATGGTCCAGGAAAGCTAAGGGGATGATCAGCATTATGTTAAGAGATGAACCCAGGGAGGAAGCAGAACCAAGGTCTCAACTTGGGATATTGGTTTATGCATGAAGTTGCATTCTGTGAAGGATCATTATTCAAGCTGTAACAAACAGTAATCCAGTAACAGGTAGGTAGCCGTGTTGGTCTGCCGTAGTCGAAACAAAATAAAATAAAATTCCTTCCAGTAGCACCTTAGAAACCAACTAAGTTTGTTATTGGTATGAGCTTTCATGTGCATGCACACTTCTTCAGATACACTGAAACAGAAGTCACCAGACCCTTATAAGAGGGTGGGGAGGGGTATTACTCAGAAGGGTGGTGGGAGTGGGTGATTGGTTGATAGATGTGGTAAACCTGTCACAACTTGCAGGAAAAAAGCAAGGGGTGAGATGGCTAAAAATAGCTTTATCATGTATAATGAGATAAGAATCCAATGTCTCTATTCAGACCAGGTCTCTCCATGGTTTTAAGTTTGGTTGTTGTTGTTTAGTCGTGTCCGACTCTTTGTGACCCCATGGACCAGAGCACGCCAGGCACTTCTGTCTTCCACTGTCTCCCGCAGTTTGGTCAGACTCATGTTTGTAGCTTCGAGAACACTGTCCAACCATCTCGTCCTCTGTCGTCCCCTTCTCCTTGTGCCCTCAATCTTTCCCAACATCAGGGTCTTTTCCAGGGAGTCTTCTCTTCTCATGAGGTGGCCAAAGTATTGGAGCCTCAGCTTCACGATCTGTCCTTCCAGTGAGCACTCAGGGCTAATTTCCTTAAGAATGGATGCGTTTGATCTTCTTGCAGTCCATGGGACTCACAAGAGTCTCCTCCAGCACCATAATTCAAAAGCATCAATTCTTCAGCGATCAGCCTTCTTTATGGTCCAGCTCTCACTTCCATACATCACTAGTGGGAAAACCATGGCTTTAACTATACGGACCTTTGTTGGCAAGGTGATGTCTCTGCCTTTTATGATGCTGTCTAGGTTTGCCATCGCCTTTCTCCCAAGGAGCAGGCGTCTTTTAATTTCGTGACTGCTGTCACCATCTGCAGTGATCATGGAGCCCAAGAAAGTAAAATCTCTCACTGCCTCCATTTCTTCCCCTTCTATTTGCCAGGAGGTGATGAGCCCAGTGGCCATTATCTTCGTTTTTTTGATGTTGAGCTTCAGACCATATTTTGCGCTCTCCTCTTTCACCCTCATTAAAAGGTTCTTTAATTCCTCCTCACTTTCTGCCATCAAGGTTGTGTCATCTGCATATCCGAGGTTGTTGATATTTCTTCTGGCAATCTTAATTCCGGCTTGGGATTCATCCAGCCCAGCCTTTCGCATGATGAATTCTGCATATAAGTTAAATAAGCAGGGAGACAATATACAGCCTTGCTGTACTCCTTTCCCAATTTTGAACCAATCAGTTGTTCCATATCCAGTTCTAACTGTAGCTTCTTGTCCCACATAGAGATTTCTCAGGAAACAGATGAGGTGATCAGGCACTCCCATTTCTTTAAGAACTTGCCATAGTTTGCTGTGGTCGACACAAAGGCTGTGGTAAGAAGTTGCAATTCAGCAACTTCTCTTTCCAGTCTATTTCTGAAATTCTTCTGTAATATGACAGCTACTTTGAGATCTTGTATATAAATGTCCTGGGAGATTGAAGTGTTCTCCTACTGGTTTCTCTGTCTTGTGATTCCTGATGTCAGATTTATCCTTTGGCGTAGGGTTTGGCCAGTTTGTCCAATATAAATGTAGGGGAGGTGTGGTGATTATAGGGGAGATTATAAGTGATTAACTTCATTACAGAACGGCCAAAGAAAAACAAGTCTAGAAATCTCATAGATTCAAAAAACACAAAATAGCAAGGTGATCAAAGAATGAAATGGTTGGGGAGCGTATAAGTGTGTAATATAGTCACAACGGGATCAATTTTTGTTTTTGGGGTGTAAGGCAGGCAGAACAGTGTCTCAGCTAAGACAACTTATTAGTAGAGCTATCTATGAAGGGTTCTGCATCACGGCTTTCTTCTTGGGAGATGTTTTGTAGCTCCCACCTCTCTATCATCCGACTACCGCCTATGCCTGGCTGTAACCTTGTACAAAAAGCAGACAGATACAGAACTCTCCATTGCGATGCATTCAGGCAGTAAAATAAACTGGGAACGGGAATGTTATAAAATACAGGCATTATTGTAAAATCTTAGCAGATACCACAATGCAGCGAACCTGCTGATACGAAGACTACACCTTATGTTGCAATGACAAGTCTAATTAAAAATTTAGCATGAAAAAAATGGGGTTAGGTTTAAGGACTCGCCAAATCCAAAGAAACTCGGAGTATCGTTAAGACAGCCCTGATATTTAATTGAGAGGGAAAGAGAAAATGCAAAACAACAACTATCTCTAGTACCTCATTAGAAAGAAAACAATTGTTTTGGGTCTATAGTCCAGGCAAATCTTAGCTACTCCGAGTAAAAAAAAAAGCAGAGAAAGATAATTTTAAAAAGCAATAAGGCTTCCCTTGGCGAACCAATTCTCTGTGCAAACAGCCTCCAGAGCAAAAGCCATGAAGCTAGATATTGTAAACATATCACAATGAGCCATTACCAAGCTTGGGCAAAACATTTGCTACAATTCACATATATAGGGAAAGATAACATTGGAGCCTTCTCTAAATATTAGCCGCCGCCACGTATCTGAAATTACTACTAAAACAAAAATAAAACTTCAATTTCAATAAATGTTTGTAAACCAGGATGGTGGTGGTTGCAAACAGCTTTTCACAGTAGCAGATTCATTAATTTCCAACAGAAAGTTATATAACATAGAGAGGGATTTCAAGGAAGAGGATCAGCGGTATTTAATACAGGTAAATAGCTTGTGCTATCTGACAGATTCTCAGTAGAAAGCTTTGCTTTTAAAAAGTTTATTTTCTATCCTGTAGTTTTTGTTACCATGTTAAATTCCAAAGCAACTTTGTGCCAGTTTTTGAAAGGCTTGCTTTTATGCAGAGATTAAAAATTATACAGGTTATGATAAATTTATTCCTTGCAGCTGTAAAGGGAAATTTGTCCAGAACAAATGGAATTAAAAAGCCAATGAAGAAGTTTGTTGCCTGTTTCTTCCCAAGCTTCTTCTCCCAGCTACTGAAACAAGATGCCAAGATTTGGCCAAAAAACCCCAAACTAGATAGAATTCAAACTATCGTACAAAAAGCAAAAAATCTTTTTTTTTTACAGCTAACGGGAACCAGCAGCTATCAACCTAATGAACACTTCCTAGTTCTGTATACTATTTCAAAACAAGCTTGATTTGGCGTGAAAGTCCCTTTCCACTGAAGCCCCTTCCCCATCCTCCGTCATGCAGAGATTCACAGATTGTCTCAAGATGCTTTGCCAAAGCAGTTAGGTCTGTACACCTTGACACTTAGCAAAAGTGCAAATCCTACTTCAGCCTTTGGTATAGAAGTTATTGACAAGCAGGGCTTCGGATTTCTCCCAAGAAAATGCCTTGACCAGAACTAATCAAATTAGAACAGCTGAAGTTCACTTTTCTGGCTTGTCACCCAACAGGAAATTTCAAAAATAAGATGAGGCAGAGCTTGCCGACAATAGAATATGTAACACTTTCTCCTCCAAAGGAAGAACATGTCTCATCACTGTATCTTTAGCTGACATTCAAATACAATCATGCATTTAATCATTTCCTAACTGCACATCAAAGACACCCATCAGGATAGCTGGTAAGAGGGACTATGGCTCGGTCAGTAAAACCTGAGACTCTTAAATCTGAGGGTCATGGGTTTCAGTCCCAAGCTGAGCGAAGAATTCCTGCACTGCAGGGAGCTGGAGAAGAGGGTTCTTGTGGTCCCTTCCAACACTATGATTCTGAGTCTATGTCAGCTTCCCCAGCCTAGTACCCTTCAGATGTTTTGGATTCAAACTCCCATCATCCCAAATCAGCATGGATCTGCTGGCTGGAGCTGCAAGCTCAAAGCTTATGGAGGAAACAAAACTGGGAAAGGTCAATCTTGGTTGATATGTATTTTTCCCCAACTACATGTTCAACTCATCCAGTATCCTTAGTTATAACAGGAGAGGGAATGACTGTATGTTAGATGAACTTGTACATAAATATAGGGTGGGGGAGAGAAAATATGGCCTAGCGACTGCCTCTCTCTTTTAATCCTATTAATGTGCATACTGTCAAGTGACCTCTTGACTTATCGTACTCTTTCTTCTACCATGGAAAAAGAAGGTATACTACTTTTGCCAAGATTCTCTCACAAACACAAGACACAGAATTAGGCAATTTATCCTATAAAGATCCTTTACATAACATTACACCATCTGATATTTTATGACACAGCAAAAAATGATAATTATCAAATTAGATGCTAATCAATAAGTAACTGTCCCTTTGCTGGTGTCTTAACAGTACTGAAGAGAGCAAAAGATCTAACATGTAAGCAACTTTACTTCAGCTCCTCAGCACACAAAGTCTATTATCTAGAATGATTTTCAAGGTATCCTTAAGCAAATCCCATTTTATTTTAATTTCCCATGACTCTATTACACTATTTTGATAAACGAGAAGCACAAACATGTCTACAAACCTGAATTTCATGGTTTCTTCTCAGAGCTATTTAGCTAGAGCACTATCAAGGTGTAAACTGATGCAATTCCAGGATTCCAAATGGTTGTTCTCATCAGCCAAAACAAATCCTATTTCTGTTACAAGACTAAACTTTAAATGGGGCATTAATTTTGGTTAACATTTACCAACTTTCTTACACACTTCCCTGCCAAACATTACTTATAAAAAATGAAAAGGTGCAGGATGACCACTTTTAGATCCTTTCATCAACATTATCTCTTTAAAGCCCTAAACGGCCTCGGCCCAGTATACCTGAAGGAGCGTCTCCACCCCCATCGTTCTGCCCGGACGCTGAGGTCCAGCGCCGAGGGCCTTCTGGCGGTTCCCTCATTGCGAGAAGCAAAGCTACAGGGAACCAGGCAGAGGGCCTTTTCGGTAGTGGCGCCCGCCCTGTGGAACGCCCTCCCATCAGATGTCAAAACGATAAACAACTACCTGACATTCAGAAGACATCTTAAGGCAGCCCTGTTCAGGGAAGTTTTTAATGTATGATATTTTAGTGTTTTTTTGGTTTCTGTGGAAGCCGCCCAGAGTGGCTGGGGAACAAATAATAAATTATTATTATTATATTATTTATTTTACACGCCCTATGAGACACTTGTAGCCTATTTCAAACACATTATCAACCTGAGTTCAACACAGACCACTTTCCTCCATCCTCAGCTTGAACCAAGCACCACTCAGTTTATCCTCTTTGGGGGGATAAACAGTCCAAATCTTCACTTCACACATTAAAAGGCATTGTGGGGAAGGATAACAGAAGTGAAAGGGAAGTGTTCTAGGGTGTTGTTTCATTTCAACAACATTCATATCCTTAGATATGAATCTAAGGTATGTTGTAAGATATGATAGCCAATAATGCATATGAATGTAGCATCTCTCTTAGACATTAAGTAGATATTAAGACATTTTTAATCTCCAGTACTTCAGCACAGCTCAAATGTTTACTTCTTGAGTTTGATACGGTGCTGTAATGAACCTTGCAAAAGTAGAAGTCAATTTTATCAGTGAATTGCCCTTTTCCTATCTTCAATGAACACTCCAATAGCAAGACTCCCATCTTGTGGCGGAATGGATCGTTGTAGAACATGAATCGCCAGAGAAAGCTTTTGGCTTTCATGGCATTTAGAATAGGTCATGTCTATTTCTGATTTCCGTATCCTTTCTCAAAATACGTATCGTTGAACATTCCTCTTCATGGCTGGAAGCCAATTTAGCTTGATTTTGTACCCTGGCAAAGGAACATTTCTGCTTGCAAAACATTTAAAACAATGCACCTACAAGCCAGAATATTTGTTTTTTTTCACTTTCATTAACTGATAACAGTAACAAAAAAAGGCACATTCCACTTTCCCAATTATAACCAGCTATATCAAGGCTTCTCTGTAGCCAACCTAAGTAGCTCTAATCAATCCAGCTAATAACCAAGGGTTAACACCCACTCAATAAGGAAAAGGCAATCTGTAATAAGACCAATGAACAAAGAATCTATGAACAATAGAGATGATTCTGAGATACTGCTGACACAGCTGTAAGCACTGAATCTCTAGTTTGGTTGAGACATGGTAGATGCAGACAATGTAAGGTTGCCTAAAGGACTGGAACTCCTCCTTTACCTACTTCACATATCAAACTTTTCTATTAGTGTTTTGTTAGCATGAAAGAATAATTTCTTCTAAATATCAAATGCGGGTGGCCCTTTTGCAGGGGTGAGGAATCCCTGGTCTACAGGTCAATTCTTGCTTGCCTTTAGAAAACAGCCTAAGGGGAGAAAGACATTGAGGTTCTCATGTCTTGGAAGAGCAGGGAGGAGAAAGGGATCTCTCGGACCTTGAATTAAATTGGACGGTTTGCAAAGCAGAGGGATGGTCTCCCAAATATGCTCCAGGCTGGGTGCAAGGAACCTCCTTGCCTTGGAGAAAAGTGTGGGGAAATGCCCCTCAGAAGCATCCAGTCTGCAAGACGCTTGACCAAAGCAGGAAGACTGCTCCCCATCTTGTTATAGGCTGGGTTCAACATCAGGTGGTGAAACTCCAAACACACAAACACCCCCAGGAAAATCTAAGCAGTATTTTGTTGTGGTTACTGAAAGCTGATTGGTGTTTTAAAGGTGTAAGTGACAAGCATATTGTAAAATGTTGAAGGCAAGTACAATTGGGATTGAGGACTGGAGTGATCATTCTGTGATATTATAGCAGTGGACAAAGCTGTATTGTACCTTTTGAATAAATGTTTACTAAAAATAAAGACAAGTACATAGCTAAAACGAATTGGTCTAAGCAGAAAAGGTACACCGGTCATTAAAGACAGTTTCTTTCACCTACAAATATGATGGTTCCACATATCATTTCTAAAGGAAAAGAGCCCCCCCCCCCCCGCCAAAAAAAATACAAGTCCCTTCTTAAGGTAACTTTTATTTGTTAATTTGACATGAAAAGGTATGCAGGTTACACTAGAATTTAAAAAACACACCTAACACATTATCATAAGCCTGATTTGTGGTAAAGTTTCTAAGTGAAGCAAAACTAGCAAAAGAATTTTATTGAATCCTTCATCCTTCTATTTACGATGCAATTCTTGGATAATGTTCTTTACAAATGTTCCAAGTAAAACTTGTATAACCTGATAGCTAAAATACAAAAGTTTTCAGTACAAAAGGTTTTGTTGAGTGCCCCTTTACTTCCCCTTCCAAAAAAAAAAAATCTAATAATGTAAAAGGACAAAGAGTAGATGGCTAATCTAACTAACAAACCCCCCACACAGTAGTTTATTATTCTTAAATGAAGATATTAGAAAAGGACCAGCATAAAAATGAGGACTGTTTTTGAAAAACAGTACATTATTCAGTGTCAATATTTCACATTTCAAAAAGCTATATATATGGGTTTCACTTACAAAAAGCTCCATCTCTGTGACAAATGAAATTAAGGCCAGACACAGCTTTAAAATTCACAAAAGGAAATACAAAAATATTGTGCTTCCAAACAGGTTCTCCTCTGCAGGAAGGGATTAACATAACTGAGGATATACAGATGACGAGTTTACATGATTGCACAGCTTTTGTTGGCTGTTCGTGGGTCTCCCTGTTTTAAAGAGGGAAAAGACAGCTTTAATTAAGGTTAAAGTAGGGACATTTTAGGTATCTTTCAATAATTGTAGTTTGATGAACTGTTTTTTTTAACAGTCTGCCTTCTTCACTGAGCTTTTTGTCATGGGAACTGCTTGTGGACAAATTCATGGGCACGTTTTATCAAGCAGGAAACACTTTGAGCCAGGGGTGGAGAACATGTACTTTCTTCAGATATTGTTTACTCCCATCAGTCCCTGCCAGCATGAGCAATGTTCAGGGATGGAAACCTTTGAAGGGCTTGAGCAGGAGCTCATATGAAAAGGATAACTACCAGAACATTCTAAATTCATGGCTGATGAGCAAGGAGATCTTGCTCAGAGAGGAACCAAAACCACTGCTTTCCACCATATAGTGCCTTATTGGAAAGCCAAGTTTCAAAATGTAAACAGAATATTGCCTGCCACAGCTCTAGGCCATGATTTTGATCTAGTACAATACAAGCCATGCATGTTTAAAGCTGTGATGAGCAATGCAATTTAGTTTCAGCCCTTTTAGCCAGAGTTGGCCCACATGTTCTCCAGCACATCAGTGTCTCTGCAGCCATGAGATTCTCAAATTACCAATGAGAGCCTATGTTAGGGATAGGGAACCCATGGTCCTCCTGTTGCTGTTGGACTACAACTCCCATCATCCCTGACTATTAAGTCATCCTGGCTGGGGCTGATGGAAGTTAACCCAATAACATCTGGAGGGCTAGGTTCCCCCGCCTTTGGGCTCTGCTTGGGACTCACATAATGCTTACCTCTATAGTAGCCACTAAAATTGCTACATCTTAAGACCTTTAGATACACAGGAGGTTACTATGGACATAACTTTGCTTCACTGTGGCAATATGAAAGAGTTGCAGAATTCTTCCAAATACCAATATTTTGATTTTTTAAAAACAATAACCTGGATTGTTCTCCTGCCAAGGTCACTACAGAAATAGGTTTATTTTCCATATCACTATTTAAGTTACAGGAAGCGGGTGGCGCTGTGGTCTAAACCACTGAGCCTCTTGGGATTGCCAATCGGAAGGTCGGCGGTTCAAATCCGCATGACAGCGGTGAGCTCCTGTTGCTCTGTCCCAGCTCCTGCCAAAATAGCAGTTCGAAAGCATACCAGTGCGAGTAAGTTATAAGATACCTGCTGGTGGAATAGATCCTCTTGTTCTACAGCTTCAGCTGGTTCTTCATCTACTTCCTCCACCTCTTCAACTTCAAGTAAAGTTGTCTTGAAGACGGTGCTTCTCTGAGCAACTTCCTGTAACAGATGCAGCTGTTCAGTTATTCAATGCTTGCAACATTAAGGTAATGTTAAGCTATCTGGCATTTTTTAGTGACCATTTGCTGGATGTTAGTATGACTGTTGTCAATCTAGAATCTGACACAGACTGTACTAGTGGCATGTACCAGTACACTATATATCCAAGCAAAAAGTACAGCTCTGTTCCACTTTGGGGGCTATTCTCATTATACAAATTAGTTTGTGATGAGCATAGGTTAGCAAGGTTTCCAACATTACCTCTCCCTGAGAGTTTTTCAGCACAACTTTCACATCTTTGCCAGTGCCCCAAGAGTTTTGGTTCTTCCAGATGAGGTCAGAAGGAGGACTGGCCGTTACTCCGGCATTAGCAGCCCAGATCTGGGAAAGGGAAAGATACATCAATCAGGATTAAAATAAGTCTTCCAAAAAAGAATTGTGCAAGCTGTATCTATAGCAATAGTTCTGGAAGCAAATAAATGGCAGAAGACCTAGACAAAAACATTCAGCTTAAAGGGATTGAACGATAATAACTGCATTTGTAATGAGTTAAATTTTCTTAGCTGAACTTTATAAAAAGCGATTTATAGAGCACCATACAAGTTGCACCCCATTTGCAATATCTGCAGATATTGTAGATATCTGCAGGGTGCCCTTCCAAAACAGACCCAGGACCCACAGCTTTCTGGAGAGTTCTGTAATTGCCATGGGTGCAGGTTAGATGGCTCACACCAGCTTTCCAAACTTTTCCAGTTGGCGACACACTTTTCGCGCATGCATGCTCTATTCTGCCTCTCATGTTTAGAGGTGCCTAAGCGCAAAGTAGCATCACTCGCTAAGCAGGAGTTACTGTTTCCCTCAGAATACTGACACAGGAAAACTGGTGTTGGGGAGGAGTGACAAACCCACCCATCTCCACCTTTTACATTTTGCTTCTAACCAGGCTCAGCACCAGAAAGCCTGGCAGTAGAAGAAACAGCCTAAGTCTGAGAGAAAAATATCGAGACTGGCACAGGGAAAAGGTTAAAAGCTCATTCTGTTCCAACCAGATAAATATTCCACCACCATTTTCCTATTATTCCACCAAAGGGTTTTCAAGAGATGAATTTACTAGGATCACTGTGTGTAAACAATTTTTGCAACTCTTTAGGAAGCCACTGAAAGTCCTTAATAGAAAATGAAATACATACACCTAGATTGGAGCAGCAGCAGCAATTACCAAAGAACCCACGTTAGACCCAAAGCACGTTTCCAACACGCTAATCCCAAGTTACATTTTGATATCTCAAAAAGTAGGTTTCACTTACTGTAACAGTCTGGCCTGCCTTCAGCACATATCTTGAGGTATATTTGTAAGTGACAGAAGAGTCTCCTATTTTCCTTATCATCTCCCAACCTCCCATTGGTTGGTCCTAAACAAAAGCAGGTGATGTTTTCATGTCAAGCCATTATGTACTCATTTCTGAACATTAAGACTGCAGTCTTATAAACCAGGTTGTTTTTATCCCCACCCGACCCCTTATGAACAACATTTGACATAGACAGGCTGCCCACCTGTCAATCACCTGACATCACCTTTTCTGACTGCAGGGGTCTTCAGAAATCCCTCTGTGATCTTGCACAGCACATTGAAAAGGGCTTTGCCAACTGCTAGTGCCTGCAGGCATCCCTTTCAGTTAGTAAGGTTTTTAGCTGCCCCCCCCCAACCCATCATATGTGTCAAATGTAGGACAGGTGCACATGCCTTGGGACAAAATGCTCTGGTGGGCATGATTAAGACCACAGGCCAGAGGTACCCCATTTCGACTATATATGGTTACCTGGGAGGAAGTCCTGCTGAATTCAGTGGGGCGTACTTCTGAATATCAATGTATAGAATGTCACTACAGTGCACTTGCAAGTTATATGCATTTAACATGTGCGCATTAATTTTTTATTTTTTTAAAAAAAATGATATTTATTGGGAATTTAAAGTTACATAAAAAAAGAAAAAGAAAAAGCAAGAAAAAAGAGATTAAACAATACAAATCAATAAAAGGAGAATAAAAAGTACAAAACATACAATACACTAAAATCAAAAACAAGAGCAAAAGAATAAATTTAAAAACAAATCCAATATTCCCATATCCTTATCTTCATTAACTTGTTTCATCGACCTCCTCACACCTCCCTTTTTTGTATTCTAATTATTAATTATCTCAGCAAATCCTTTCCATCTTTCCCTGTATTCTGTCCTTTAGTTGTCTTAATTTATTTTAGCCTTATCTTACCATAAAAAAACTTTAGAACTTAAAAACTTATTTATACATAACTCCTTATAACATTTCTACTAAAGCCTAATAGTTTCATTCCAAGATTTTCCTAACAGTCATTAATTTTGCAATATTTCTCTAAATGAATTTTTAAGCTTTCTGCCAATCTTCATCCACCATCTCTTCTTCCTGGTCTAGGGTTCTGTCAGTCCTTTCTGTCTGTTCTATCTAGTCCATCAACCTGGTGATCTTATGTCCAAGGCTCTTAACTCTTTTCCATGTCCCTTCTGCAGATCTTCTTCATAATTGTACCTGCACTTTACTTTGTCTTCTGCTGGTCTTGTACGCATTCAGCTTGGCAAAAATATTAATTAAAAATGGGGTGGAAAGAAGGGGGGCATCTGGAGGGGGGAGGCCTTTGGCAATCCCGCCTGCCATGGCACCCAGTTTGTTTTAACTAGATATGATTTTGGCTTTAGGCACTATCCCTGGAACGTTTAAGTAGCTGGCTTACCATATAAGTCATTATATACACTTGAACATTAAGCCATTCAAAACACAGGGAGGATGGTGAAATAGATATGCCCTCTAACCCTTTCTATCAACTTGATCGCTATGCAACCCTTATTGTTTCACCTGGGACACATCTTGTAAGACCATTTAAGAGTTTTACACTCTTGATCCACTCTCAACTTTTGCAGGACAAGTCATCAGTCACAGGAGAACATTTGTTTGTTGCTGCTGCTTCTTTCTCCGGTCATCCAGGGAAATGTCATCTACATTTTAACCACCTCATCTGATTATTCAGGTTTCCATACCTGCTCAGAAGTGTTTTTCAAGCGGATAAACTTGCCGTCTACATCTATTTCCTCAATGCAGATATTTCCAGTAGCGGAAGCTGAATGAGAGATGCTAACGCTACTACTGGCCTCAGATTCCTCAACATCAACCCTCTTCCTCTTTCCCCTGGTTGTGCGCACACTGCGGCTGGATGATGCCCGAGAGACTGTCACACGAGAAGATGGGCTGGGAGTAAGTTTCAATCTGTGGAAGAAGAGAAAAAAGGAAACCCATCAACACACACGTTTCAAGTGTGCTTTCATCTCTCTCCTTCTCAGGCAGCATGGATTAGTAACATGTTTTGTAAACTCTGATAATTACTTTTGAGTATATTAATTACCTGCAAGGTTGGATTTCAAGCAAGTATGTGCATTTTGGATTATTCCCCCACCATTTAGAGTGGGTGGGAAGAACCAGGGCTGGGACTAAGGGTTTTCAAGGACAGGGTTGGCCTGGGAATGAGGGATTAAGTTTCCTTTAAAAATTATTATTATACTATTTCAGTTGGGAGTGCCCAGGGTGAAGAGCAACATTTAAATCAACCATTAAAACTTCAAGAGAAAATATTTGCCTTGCAAAACACCAAGCATAAGAGGAATAGTTTGGCTGGATATACCTATAAACCATAATTTAAATGCCTTCTATTTCATAAGACATTATACCTGGAGAGATACTAGTGTTCACATTCAGCAACTGGGGAAAAGTTTTACACTTGACTGAGAAGCTCTTTCCATCATTCATCTCTAGTTGTCAAAACATTTTGCTCTTCACATATAGCCAATATCCCTTCCCCTTCTTAAACATGGACTGCATGTGCCTGGAATAATTGGGCAGGTAGTTGGAGTACATAATCTTTAGGATAACTTCCATTCTCCTGTAAAATGACAACTATTTCTTACCTTTCTTCTTCACCTTCCAAGAGCTTTCTGTATGCACTGATCTCCATGTCAAGCGCCAATTTTACATCAAGGAGTTGTTCATAATCACTCAACTGCTGTTGCATTTGGTCTCTTATCTCTGCCATCTCTCTCTCTTTATCAGACAGTGCCCTGCGAAAGTTATCTCTTTCTTTAGCCAGGATATCCTCCAGTTCTTGCATCCTTTCTAGCCATTCTCTAGACTAAAAAAGAAAATAAAAAATGCACAGACACCAACTTCAGGAATTTTAATTTCTAAAAGCCAATATTCAAAGACATAGAATGAATATGAAGAGCTATGCAAGTGTTACATTCCTGTTTTTAATACAAATTGCCTGTTGTGCAAGGTATTGTGTCTATTGCTTCATATTTAAAAGTGACAAAGCTGATGTCTATGGTTGTGAATCTGTTTTCAAAAAAAGCACAAACAGAACACACACACGTACAGACACTTCCTATGTTGGGCAAGAATAAATCTAGCAAGTCACTGAACAATTGCAGAACTGGCTCATTACTGGAACACAGACAAGCTGCAGCACTTCTTATATTTTCTCATTTGCTAGCATATTACGCATATTGGGCATGGCTTAAGAAAGAGAATGGCATTAAGATGCAGCTGGTGATAATCAGTGATGTTGTGCACACTGAACAGAAAATTGAAAGTGAACCAAAATAATCTCAATTTTGCAACCCATATAGTTCTGTAAATTAAGCAAGCTTACATAAATGCCTGGATTGGCTATGAAGGACCATTTTGATTTTACTGGTTAAAAGAAGGGGCTAAGGAGGACCCTGAAGCCCTACCCCAGACCCTGCAAATAATGTTTGGGCCCCTCTAATCTTCTGAGGAATCACTACATATCACTACTGTATGTCAGTTTCACTCTCCTATCCTGACATGGTGAGAGAAGTCAACCAGGCTCTGCTGACTGAGATTGAGCCAAAGGCTTCTTCCTGGGACCAGAGCTATGGGGTGCTGGCGCAGGGATGAAAGTCTGTCATTTGTTTTAACTCTGTATTTACTGGATACAAGATGAGATCCCAAACCATCCTTGACCTCCCCTCACTGACTTCAAACCTTGAGAGGGGCTGTAGCACCAACTGACAGGCAAAAACAAACAAATCCACCCCTCCCCAGTGCCAAGTTGGAGAGGAACAATATAAGAGTTTCTGTTTGCCCCTGAAGTGCTATGTTTCAAAGATGCAGCATAAGGTCAGGGAGAAGTCCCCACTCCTTTGGGCATGTCCTAGTGACAAGCTTTAGTTGGCCAACAAAGTCACTCAAAATTTGGATATTCCCTACAAACGTTCCAGCATATCTTCATAAGCATAAGGGCCAAAAACACTGTTCATTATTTAAAAATTAGAAATGAAAGCTGAGAATCTCAGGAAACTGAATTCTATGCTCCAGCAGAATGATAGCACAAACACACAATGAATTCCTCTTGTCTAAAAAGAAGCACTTGTTCATTTTCGGTAATCAATACAATGGAGTCAGACTGAAGGATAGTAACAGTTTCATAAATCAAGAGGGGAACAAAAGGTGGAATTGACCCAAAAATGGACAACAAATTGGCCCAGTCTATTTCAAACGCAGGATTTTTTAAAAAAGAATAAAAAGATTAAAGTACAACACACACAACAGTAGCCCGGAAAACCACTGAACTACTTGTAATGTAATGTATAAAATATCTGAGAAGTACTTACCCGCTACTAAGGTGATAAAGACAGGACTGTGGAATCCCTTACCTCTTTCTGCAAATTAGCCAGTTGGGAAGAGAGGCTGTCAATGCGCATGCGACTTTCCATGAGTTCTTCTCTGACAGTGTTGGCTGCAGAGCTAGACATTTCAGAAGAGAGTCTGGCGTTCTCAAGCTGCAGGAAAACAAGCAGAACACACTCCACATTTGGTCTGCCAACAAATAGAGAAGCAAGTGCTTGTACTTTAAAATATCTGCAACAACGTTAAGTAAGGCACACATTGCGTGTAATACAGGAAACCTGTCATGCAGGCTTTTCTGAAAATCTGACAGCTAAGGACATATGTAATATTTCTCCGGGACAACTCCTCCAACCACAAAAAATATTCAGATTCTTTTATCCTTATTTTCCCCTTAGGCCACGTGCCATTTCCTCAACTCTTTTATCAACTAAATATGGAAGCATTTAATAAGCCAAGGAACTAAGATAGCAAATAATGTTCAAAGAAATGCAAGGATTTACTAGAAAAACCATCAAAGCGACCTTCTGAACTTATAAAATGGCTCCTCAATAACTTTCAACAGTGATCCAAAACTGTTCAGTCATATAGCTACAAGTGCACTTAATTTAGTTGAAGGTAATGGTGTTGTTGCTTAATGCTTTTAAAAGAAAACAATCCACATCAGCTATACTACAGTTGCAAGTTTTCCAATGAAGTACAGCTTCACAAGACAGCACAAAGATTAACAGACAGTATCTTAAGAATGCCTTCTGGGGCTAGCTAAATTTTAAGGCTGCATATGAAGGAAAGAAACACAGTTGCAGGAAATTCATTTGACTGCCGAATGACTCCGTCTTGGAAAAGCAACTACAGTCATACCTCATGTTACGTTTGCTTCAGGTTGAGCATTTTCAGGTTGCATCCTGTGGCGACCCAGAAGTACCAGAAAGGGTTACTTCCGGGTTTCGCTGCTCGTGCATTCACAGACGCTCAAAATGCCATCACTTGCATGCGCAGAAGCAGTGAATCGTGACCCACGCAGACGCAGGTTGCGTTCTGCTTATGTTGCGAACGGGCATCCGGAACGGATCATATTTGCAACCAGAGGTACCACTGTATTCACCATGTTAAGACCTTCAGGGTCTCCATAGAAGTAAATCTACAAATGTGTGCAGGAGTCTTTAGGTGCATAGCAAAGGCCCTTTCAGCTCAACTGCAACTAAGTAGGATGCACAAGACAAGGAAATGTGATAGCCTGGAATGTTGGCCAGATATGGAAGACTAGCAGTAACTTTGGCTGCACTGATTGGATAGCCTTAAATTGTGCGGGCCCACACTACCTTTTCTTAAGCAAGTGGTTTATGAACAGCTCATTCTGTACTAGATCAGTCAGGTATGGCACAGGGAAGCCTGCAGCCCCAGGTTGACTAAAAGAAAAAGCCCTGCTCTTCAAACATTCCAATTGTCTACAGTAACTCATCTTTAACATTAGTAAAGCTTTTCTGAAATGTTAACATGCACCCTTCTTGACTTGAATATATATTCCACTTTGCTTCTTTGCCCAGATTTAAAAAAAATGTGTTGAGTTTTATTCACTACAGCTACACTAGTTCAAAATAAGTTTTGTTTTTAAAAGGAGCATTCACGTTAAAGGAAATTTCTATTTTGAATGTTAGTGTTTAACCCATTACTACCTATCAATCTCTAGAAGAAATGAAATTTAAGCTCACATCCAGAAACAGTTTCTATTTCAATTATTCAGACAAAGTTTTTGTAACGCAACTATCAGGATTTTATTATATGCAAGAGTAAAAATTAATACTTTGGCATGGTATGTCTCTTCAAGCTCATCCTTATACATTTTCACTTGCACATCATGCTGCTCTCTCATTTCTTGAAGCGCCTGAGCAAGTTTGTGCTCATAATCTATCCGACGCCCGGAGTCCACCTCAACAAGACGGGTCTCATGCTTTCTTCTTGTCTCATTGATTTCCTAAGGAGGAATAACATTACTTTTCAATAACACAATTTCACTAAGCAACGAAAAGCAAGGATGGCATATTAAATAAAGTATGACCCCATTGGCTTTCCAGCTAGATTGCAATTGCTTTGTGTACTGATAAGAAGGAAAGTCTCGCTTAAATAGGTTTCTTGGGGCTCAGCTTTTAAGAGAAATACTCCAAATATTTTTTTTGGGATATGCCACTTTTACGAGGATGCCCCCCCTCCAAATCTTCTTACTAAATGTGCTGCAATATATTACTGTTATGAGCTTGGGGATTAGAATGGGTATCCTCTTGGGATAGCTTCCAGTCTTAGGGTTCTTTATTTGTAAGACTGGATCTAAGAATATTGCTAAAAAGGTCAAACCAGTTCTTCTGTTAAGTAAACAGTCCTGGCCATGTCTCTTCAGCACCCCCTTTTGCCATGTAAGCTAGGACAATGGGCTGGCACAGGAAATAGCTGGAGACGCTTCAGGTATAGAAAAAGGAGGGTATATCTCCTCCTTCACTGACTGGAAGCAACACTGAGACAGACAGGGATACAAGCACAAGAAACCCACAGTCTTGGAGAGTCTGAAGTAAAGATGGAGAAATGTATTTGGTTTGCTTTTATAAACAACTGACCTTATACTCACTTCCCATACTTATACATGGATCAAAACACAATAATCCTTCTACTCAAATTTTTTACCAAAATGCATAAAACATGTATTTTAGGATAAATCACCTTTAGAAATACATACATTGAGACATAGCACACATCTAAATTTAAGTTCAAATCAAAACACCAATTTGTGTTGTTGTTTTTAAAATTGAAGTTTAGTGCTCACAGATCAGAAATAGACTGATCCATCTATCACTACTTGGAGGCAGACACAGAGACCTGATTTGAAGCCAGGGTGCACACTGGCTTGTCACTGCATAACATTACCTTAGACCCTGAACTATATTACCTCTTCATAAATATTTTTTCGGAACTCCAGGTCTTCAATCAAACTTTGACAGCGATTTTCAAGATCCACTTTCAGTAAAGTTTCATCCACGAGCTGCTTCTTAGCAGCAGCTAAAGCAGCTTCAAGCTTAAAAGAAATAATTAGAAATTAGCAAAAACACAATTCCAGCATAAAATAATTATCACAAGTAAAAACTAAGTGCCATCTGGCAAAGTTTTCATAAAGCTGGCCAATTATAGAATAAAGCACATTTGATGCACTGAAATTAAGTTCACTCTTCATTAAGTACTGCTCATTTACTGATCCACAATGTCTCACATACTGTTGTCTGGTTTATCATCATGGGAACAAGCAACGGCAAGTCTTGGAGCTTACACACTGCACCCCTTTGCCTGGCATAAAGAGCTGGGAGGTTTTTGCTTCAGTTCAAAACTAACATTAGGTAAGTGAACCCAGACAAGCCACAGTTAGTCTTAGCCAGTGTGAAAAATGCATATATAAACTAGGCACCAAATAGCTCCCCTTAAACCAAGGTTACACTCACCAAAATGGAATGTCTAGTTGCCATTTTGGGGCAAGACAGCTCTATAGTCTTATTGTTCAAATGGACTGACTGTTATTATCAGTTAAACATATGGCTAGTTCAGATGACGACTCTGGGCTAGGTCAAGAGCATTGAAAACTTAAAGAAGAAAAGTCACTTGATTCAGCAGCAGTCCACATATGTACTGGCCTATTCCAATCTCTTTTTCTTAATGGTGACTGTCCCTGCTCAGGGTGCACAGAAAAAGTAATTTGGTTCCAGAAATTCATTCTGATTGTGCAGATAACATATATCTAATTCAATTCTACAAGATGGGGTCTTAATGTGTGAAAGCAGCTCATTCAATGTTCCCCAGATGGTGGATATGCCAGGTGCTATGCTGGCGCCCAGGAACCTTCATGTGGTCGCAAGTGGTCAAAAGCCAGCTGCAAAATGCGCCTGGCACCTGGCTAATGTCAAATACTGGTCTTAGCAATGATAGGCCAAAACAAGTAAATTTCAACCCATAGTTTAGGAAAACTGATCTGCTTCAAATAACCATAGTTAGGATTAACTAATTTACAGTCTGAACACAATGCTAAACTGTAGTTGATTTAAATCAAAGGTTAAAGGTTTTGATTGCCTCCTGGCTGCACCAAAACAGCTGAGGTGCGAGTGCATAAGATCTAGGCTACTGTACATTACAGTAACCATTATCATTACATCCAAACTAGGCTATTATGAGAAACTAAGTTGCTTCCTATGGTGTCACAAGTGCAATAGACTTCAGGTTGCACAACAGACTTCACCTTCCTTTCCCACCCCCCATTTAGCCTCCTGTTCACACCAAAATCTGCTCTGGTGTGCAGATCCCACCCTGTAATTTCTCAACACACTCACCAGTTTTGTTTTAATTAAAATAGTGAGCATTATTAACTACTCAACGAGCTGTAGCCACATTTGTAAGATGCTGTTGCTGCTTATTCCAAGCTGGCCTGAAGCACACTGTGTAGTAACTTATATATTTACCTGAGCAATCTGATCTTTTAAATCTTCAAGGTCCACCTCCAGGCTTTTCTTGTCACCAAGTGCTGTGGCAAGTGCAGCTTCTTTAGCATTCAGAGCAGCTTCAAACTCTCGAAGCTTAAGCATTGCTCCATTTAGATCAGATTCTTTTTTTGCATAGCTAAAAACAACAATAATTAAAAAACAGGAAAACGAAGTTCAATAAGGTGCCTCAGATATTTTCTTCAATGCAAGATGAAACTTTAAAAGAGCTGTATGACTATCGTTCGATTCCACTGGTTTGTGGGGAATGGAAAATCTGCTAAAAGACTGAAACTCTAGTGAGATGTAATTTACTTCATCCTTACAGTTCTTAATATATAAGCCATGTGAAGATAAAAGCCTCATTCTGTGTAATCCTTTCTAGTGAAGAACTAGTACAGTGGTACCTTGGGTTACAGACGCTTCAGGTTACAGACTTCGCTAACCCAGAAATAGTATCTCGGGTTAAGAACTTTGCTTCAGGATGAGAAAATAAATTGTGCAGCGACGGTGCGGCAGCAGCGGGAGGCCCCAATAGCTAAAGTGGTGCTTCAGGTTAAGAACGGACCTCCAGAACGAATTAAATTCTTAACCCGAGGTACCACTGTAACACTAAACTAATATTTCATGATAGTACATAGCTAGATTTTCATAAGCGATTAAGATTTTGCTGGCTGTATATAAACCAATCAAAAACACTTAGCTATTTTTGCAACGCAAGCACTCTATGCCAAAACAGTGAAGAATAAGATTGCAAAGATGCTAAGATTAAGTATAGCCTCTATTTTATAGACAAAAACCAAAGTGCAATATTAACTTGCTGAATGACTGTAGAACCTGAAGTTCAAGTTATTCAGCACACTCAACTGCTTTTAGCACCATCATAAAATTGTTATTGTGCAGCTGGGACACTAGCACTGTAAAAAGTAAAAGCCCAAAACATATCTACAAAAAACTTTGAATTTGGTACAATCCAAATTATGTGCCAGGGAAAGCAGTTCTGTGAGCAGAATAAAATACATAAGCAGAACAAATTTGTACAATCTACTCTCCTTTTCCTAGTCATGGGGAAAAGGCAAGCAGCTACTCAAGTTACTAAAACTCCACTCATAGCCACTGGAATAAATTTAATGGGTCTACGCTGAGTAAAACTTGGTGGGATATGACCTATAATTTTCTCTCTCCTTGCTGCACATCTATAGAGCTCTTAGGTAGAAAACTTAGATGAAGAGTGATTTGATGTCCTTCAGGCCCCAGAACGGAAGCTACCCCAACAGTACATAAGTTGGTGGGCAGGCCTGCAGCGGAAACCAAAAAACCCACAATTCTTCCCAATGCAAACACTGAGGTGGGCCTTCATAAGTTTCATAGGAAGCCAGCTTATGAAATCCTCGTCTTAATGAGAACATACTAGAGACTTTCTATATGTAACAAGTACTTTACCAAACATTTGCTTATTTGCTTAAGTGTTGTACAACTGTGGCTTTTATGTATTTGTTTATTTATAAACTACTTCACAGCTAAAGCTATCAAAGCTGTGTAATGTTATAATGCAGTTCCTTATTGTGGGGTGCCATACCCCATAACTGGAATATCCATTGTTCTCCATACTGTCACCAAGATGAGTCTGGGCTAGAGAGAAGAAACAGAAATTCCATTCTCAGCAAGGAAGGTGGTTTCCAAATCCAATAGCTCAGGGAACAGATTAGTCTGACCCGGAAGAGATAACAAGAGGTGGAACATACTAAGAACACACACATTTATTCGTTTTTACCAGGAGCCTGGTTTACTTCTTGGGCAAAACTGAGTTTCTTTTCTTTTACTTACTATTACCTTTATGGGTTTCCAGAATACTGAGCAAGATGGTCTGGCTTAGTAAAGGGCAGTTTCTGAGTCTCCTAGGTAAAAATGCAAGTAGTCTCAAACCCTTTGCCACAACACTATTCACAAAACATGAGTTTCAGGGCCACTACAGCCATTTCACCACAGCTAGGGCTTGCAATTCAATGGGCTAGACTGAATGTAAAGGAAGCAGGCAGCTGCTGGCCAAACAATCCAGTAGGGGTGCTAGGTTCACACATGCCACCGAGCCACTGTTCGGTACTAGGAAACCTCCAGTCTGGAGCCTAATTAGGGTTAGGTCTGCCAGGCCTCCCCATTGGGACCATGACATGATTTGGCTTGAACTATGTCCACCTGTTATCACCTGGCATCAGGCGCAGCACAGGTAATCCTGTGTGGCAAATTAATCACCACGCATCAGGAGTGCATTCGAAGGGCACTCTTGAGTCTTCCTTTGCTGCTAGTGGTATACTTCACTGCTTTTTTAAATTTGGCACCCAATTCAAAAAACAGTAAATTACTGTAATGTAGATGGTGATTTGTTCTCTCTTTCCTGGGAACCTAAGTTTGTTCCCCACCCCTACCCCATATATGCTTTTAAAAAGTGATAAGGCAGTAAAAAAATACAGTGAAAAGTAACTTAGTTTTAAGATTTCTAGCACAGCCTTTAAAAACATATAGTACCTAATTATTACAGGCTGTAATATTCAGCATCAATGACCTTAAGAGAATAATATTGACTAGCTTTTTCTCTCTGCATTATTATTGTCCTTAGTTATCAATGGCTATTTACACCATCAGCTCAAGATGATGTACAATAAAACCAGCAAAAACACAGTTAAACACACAAAAACAGCAGATGTATTTAAATCAAAACAATACAAAATAGACACTCATGGCAGAGACCCAGTCACCCAGCTGGTAAATTCTCTGTTTCTAGAAAGCTCAGATAGTGTGCACCTATCTTATCTTGAAAAGAATGCCACTCTACATCCATGCCCTATTTGGGGGCGGGGGGGGGGGTATGCCAAGGAGTATCTGAGACATATTAAATTCATGTAAGTTCAAAAACTCTTGATTTAAGAGTACTGTGTTACACCAAACACGTGGGGCCAGCACATGACAAATTGGACAGTTTTCAGTAAATACTTGAAGTGACCCAGCTGCCTTACTTTGCCGTAACCATATGGCACATTTGGCAAATCACTGAAAAGCTTACAATTACAGTAGTTGTATGCTGAATCAGAGTAAATGACAGACAAGAGCTTCATCTACCTATAGTCTGATTTCATAAGCACAAGGAATCAAACACTGAAAATAATCATTGTGCCAACAGTACAACGGCCATGTGCAAAAAGGATGATTTGGATAATAGTCTGAATTGCAACTGAGGGAGAAACATTCATTTAAATCAGATTATACTAACTCTCCTATTGAGGTCCATACTTTAACATAGCAATATGGACTTGGGACAGCTGTTTCAACTATGTTTACCCTCTGAACAGTTGCCCTGTGCACCAGCTGAACTATACTTAACACTTGCTGAATCAATCAAGTCATTGTCTTAAGAACAGGCCCATAGGGATGTAGATTTTCAATGCAATTTCATAAATATGCCTTTTTAACAAAAGGACGCAGGAAAGTAAGAATGAAAAAAAACGTTATTTCCTTAAAAGAAATCTTCTGTTCCTGGAACTGGATGATAGTAACAGGGGGAAAAATTGTACAAGATTCTGTTCCTCTTAGCTGCTGGCAATCTTACTATGTAAGCTAAATGATTGACAGCTAATAGATACTGTACAACCTTTCACGTCTGCAGCTGTGTGCTTAAGAGTTTCTCTTGTGGCAATCCTCAACCTAGCAGTTGCAAAATATAGTCTATACACTTATTCACCACAGAACTTTCAAACACTACGGTATTGATTAATGTGAAATTGGCACTACATGCAGTATATTCTTTTTAAATTGTGTTCTAATTTGTTTAACTGTTTTAAAACTTACTTTTCATCACATTTAAATAATATGAGGAAAATTAAGACACAAAGTCTGAAGATTACAGAAGCCCCTGTTACTGATATGAAGTCTAGTTTTCCACAATAATATTTAGATGGCAAAAGTACCATGCTTTACAATTTACTCTTAGGCAAGATTGCACAATCTTGCAAGCAATTTGAAACTGATGTATTTGGTTTCAGGTAATGCCACCCAATACAGATTTTACAAGCATCTGATTTGAGATTTACTAATAAGCATTAAGTATTATACCACAGAACTTCACATATCCATTTCACTTTTCCAACCCTGTCAAACTTATTTTGACCATATTCAAAATCATGCAGTAGCAGCACAAGGAATGAAGCAAAGTTGAGGTACAATTAACAAGCAGCTAGGTTTGTTTCCTACAGTAGAATGCACAAGGGTAATAGGCAATACACTTACCAAGGACACAAATCCATCCTATTTACTGCTATATGTATGCAGGCAACTCCCATTTACATGTGATCTATTTGTATGTGACTGCACACATGCGTGGTGCCGGGTATTCGGAAATAGGGAGCACACTCCTGGCTTGCAAGGAAACTCACCCCAGAGGATCTCATCGTGAAGTGGAGGGGCAGCGGGGCTTTGTTGAACTGTTCAGCCTCACTGCCTAACAACTGACGTGCAGGCTGGGTTCGAAATTAGTAGGGTGCCAGGCACATTTCACGCCTAAAGATTCTCCATTTGCGAGCACCTCAAAAAAGTCTGGGTGCCATTTTTTGCACCTGGCTTACACTAAAGGATTACTGAACTATATGTGCTTTGAAGCCTTGAAGTATACAATAAGGATAGACAATATGCTAAGGAGTTTAACAATAAAGAGTAGTGTGTTTTGAAAACTGAAGCATGATATCAATATTTTTAGTATAAACACCAAATTAAACACAAATTAACAATTTCTGCTAAAAATGTGATATTAACAATGTGTCACTTATGTGAATTGCATATTAGTTCATGCTTATCAAAATAATAAATAGAAAGTGTGGCTGACCCCCCTCCCCCAAAATGGCCAATAGACATTCTGTTTTGGCATCCACAACCCAGGTCCCAGGAACCATTTGGCTTTCTATCCCAGTTTCTAACACTGTGTGCCAGGTAGCGCAGCAGCAGCCGCTTCCCAGTGCATCAGCTGAGCAAGCCCTGCTGCCCCTCCAGCTCACGCTGAGATCTTCTTTGGGTTCTGGGGACACGTCTGATGCTAGGAAGTGAGGCTGAGCAGCTCAATAAAGCCCCACTGCCCCTCCAGCTTGCGAGGAGATCCTTCCCAGAGTCCGAAGATGTCCTCTTTGGGATCTCAGGTGGGTTTTCTCATGAGCCACTATAGTTCTCCAGGGTGCTCACCTGTGTACAGTAATATCTCTTACAAGGGTTTTTCTCACTGGGTTGTTACTCATTTTAACAGCAGAAGTTAAGTAGTTCACCCAGAACTGAGTGCTTATACAAGATTGTTCTTAACATTAATGGAGAAAGCAGCTCTCTATAATATTGGTTTTTCCCTTCTTAACTTCCAGAAAGCCAACCTGCTACTTAAAGTTGAATACAACCTTAAGAGATGTGTCAAAACACACCACCCAAGATTAGGAATCACAGATTTCTGCATTTTATCTGGCTATTAATATAAGCTACTATAAGAAGTAACAAAGGAACCAGTGATTATATTAAACTTAAGTATTATACTTACGTGTAAGTGCACATTTCACAAGCTCAAACAGGAGTTACCACAGATGTACTTTAATCCAAGCCCTACTTCTAAATCACACAAAATTTGCTTCTAACTCAAAACCTTTGCAAAAAAAGAGAAGAAGTTTCAACTCGTTTTTGAGGTAGGAATACAATAACTCAACCACCATCCAATTACCGTATTTTTCGCTCTATAACACGCACCCGACCATAACACGCACGTAGTTTTTATAGGAGGAAAATCCGTAGGCATGCCATCCGTAGGCATTTCCTCCATAACACGCACAGACATTTCCCCTTACTTTCTAGGAGGAAAAAAGTGAGTGTTATGGTGCAAAAAATACGGTAATTAGAACATGACATCTAAATAACCCCACATGGGCTTGGAACTAGATAAACTGCTTTGCTTTTGCCAATCATGTGCAAATCAGGCCTTAAGATGAGAAGCAGGGCCTGAGGATTTAAAACAAATAGATGAGAATCAAATTACTGGCACTTTAAAATATCCCTCCCACCCCCGGTTTCCAACCTTGTTTTCATTAATATGGAAAATCCTGTTTATTAAAGGTTTAAGGGGGTAGTCTGCACAGAAATTCCTGTCCCTTCAAAAGATGTACATTTACTTTGATCTCAAAGTATCCCATTCACCATAATTATTCTAGCAATTTGCAAATCCAGCTTTTCAGTGGTAAGCTGGAGTTCCCAGAGAAATAGAATCCATATCAAGAGTTACACTATTCAGTCACTAGGCAGAAAACCACATCATATTTCTACTATAAGATGCTTCAGAGCTAATTATGACAAGCGAACACATGCACAGCACTAGTTTATTTTCCCGGTTTTTTAAAAACGAATAAATGTAATTTAGAAAGCGTACAACTTCAACAGAAGCAACAAGAAAAGGGGCAACAGTTAAGCACAATACTTCTCAACTTCATTCTGCTACAGATTTAACAAAGCTACTCAATTTGGAATTGACTGACAAATGATGAAGTGCCTAGAGACACACAGTCAGGTCATGTATCCACAGCAGTGACCAGAGAAGAAATGACTGCTAGAGGGGCACAGAGAGAAGAGATGTCATGACGCATCTGTAGCAGTGAAACCAGACGCCTTCATCTGCCCCAGCTGCAATAAAACATGTCTCTCCTGTATTGATCTCTATCTCAAGACAGAAGGAATGAATGAGTTCATCCTCCTGAAATCATGTTTGGACCCATGCACTGCTTTTTCAAGTAACAGATTTTAGGGCAAAATGCAGCAGAGGCATCTGCTAACTTAAGGAAAGAGGAGGCATTTTTGCTGATTCCCTCTTTATCCCTCCTCTTCATGCCACTTACCACAGGAGGGTCCCCCAAAACCATCTAGAACATTATTGGAGAGAATGCAGTGGGCTGAGAAGTAATAAATAATCTCTTTAATTAGCAGACTCTTCTGCTGGATTAAAAGCCATTTCACATGCATAATTCCCACACTTAATTTCACCCTTACAATTTAGACCAGCTATACAAAACCCTAGAAGTTACTGCTACATAGAAACCTAATTATGAAAAGAGCAAGGCAACAGAAACTCAGTAAAGATGGCCTCAAGATTTAAGAACCACCACCAAGCCACAAGCAATGGTCTTCACAAAAGCAGAACACCGTAACTCCAACCAGCTATTGTGGATTCTCCTATTCTACTGCCAACATATGAAAACATAATTTTATCTCAAGCACTCTAGTCAATTTGAAACTGCCCAGCACAAAATTAACGAGTGTGTGTTTGTGTGTGTACAGATAGATGGTTCTACAAATTTATCCTTCATGACTCCATTACCACCACATATGGATTGATGGATGTGCAACGTATCTCCTAACACAAAAAGATACATACCTGGCTCTACAAGAATGATAGCATCACCTTCTTTTCCTCACTGCAAGACAAAGTCCCTAAGCTGCAGCAGCTAGACACATTATTCTTCCTCCCAAATATTTATATATACTAATACACCTCACAAAACCAGAAGGCTGTTATCTGAGACTATTACTAATGTTTAGAAGTAGCTTTTCCCAGGCTTTAAAACTTGCCCACCACAAATTATACCACAGCAAATGTTGCTGAGGAGGCACAATTAGTAAAACAGAGCTCTGAATATGGTGGCAACAAAGCTTTGAACTCTAATTTATAGCATTAAAAAACCAGTTAGCAGTTCAAACGTGCAAGTTGAATCAAGAAAAGCATGCAAGCAGACGCAAAGAAGGACGCCATAAGCATAACAGCAAAATGAACATAACTTTCTTCTTGAAGAAGTTTTTAGATCAGGGATCAGTCAGCAGGTAAGATGCAACCACTGCAGCAATTTTATCCAATTTAAATATGTGGACAGGGATGATCCAATAGACATTTCATACATAGTACTTTCAAAAAGCTTTTACTATCGGGTCCCTTACCAAAGTGATCTTAACACATGGGATAAGAGGACAGACCCTCTTATAGAGCAGTAACTGGTTAAAGAACAAGAAGCAGAGTGTAGGCTTAAATGGACAGGATGTAAGAAGTGGGTCCCTCAAGAATCTGTATTGGAACCAGTACAGTCATACCTTCAGGTTGCGTTTTTTTGGGTTATGGGCCGCTCTTTTTGGGTTATGGTACCCGAACGGGTTACTTCTGGGTTTCGGCGGTCGTGCATGCGCAGAAGCACCGAATCGCAGCCCACATGTGCACAGACGCGGGTTGCGAACGTGCATCCCACACGGATCACATTTGCAACCTGAGCGTCCACTGTACTCTCTCTCTCTCTCTCTCTATATATATATATATTAAACATGCAGTTGGGGTGAGCAGTGAATTGACCAGGTTTTCTGATGACACCAAATTATTCAGAGCATTAAAAACAGAAAGAGACCGCAAGGAGTTCCAATCATCATCTGAGGCACTTCTTTGCTCCCTCCACAAGACACCTGGGGAGTAGCAACATGAGAAAGGGCCTTTTCTGCAGTGGCTCCCTGTTTGTGGGATGATCTCCACAGGGAGGCTCCCCTGGCACCAGAGTTCAAAATTAGAAGGGTGCCAGGAGCATTTTGCACCTAAAGATTCTCCATTTGTGAGCACCTCAAAAAAGTCTGGGTGCCATTTCCCCCCCTGGCTGACACTCAAGGATTACTGAAATGTATGGAGCCTTGAGCTGTACGTTAAGGATAGACAATATGTTAAGGAGTTTCACAATAAAGAGTACAATAGTACCTCGGGTTAAGTACTTCATTCGTTCCGGAGGTCCGTTCTTAACCTGAAACTGTTCTTAACCCGAAGCACCACTTTAGCTAATGGGGCCTCCTGCTGTTCTTATCCTGAAACAAAGTTCTTAACCTGAAGCACTATTTCTGGGTTAGCGGAGTCTGTAACCTGAAGTGTATGTAACCTGAAACGTATGTAACCCGAGGTACCACTGTAGTGTGTTTTGAAAACTGAAGCATGGTACCAATATTTTTATTGTAAACACCAAATTAAACCCGTATTAACAATTTCTGCTAAAAATGTGGTATTAACAATGTGTCACTTATGTGAATTGCATATTAGTTCATGCTTATCAAAATAATAAATAAAAATTGTTGCCGACCCCCCCCCCCCGCAACTAGACATTCTGTTTTGGTGCCCACAAGCCAGATCCCAGAAGCCATTTGGCTCCTAGCTTTTCTATCCCAGTTTCTAACATTGCCTGGTGCCTTCATTACATATTGTTAGGCACCAGGCAAAAACATTCTACTTCTCCTAGGCCACTTGAGAGGCACATTTGCAGCACATTCTTTTCCTCAAAGAATTCTGGAACTGTAGTTTACTGCCCCCTCAGAGTTGTAATTCCAGGAGTACTGCCATAAGAATACAGAAGTTGGCCAACTTTGATGATGAAGTGAGCAAAAGATGATTACTTGGCATAGTTTTTCACTGTGAAATATACTACAAAAACTGCAACACCTGAACCATTTTTTCAAGGTATTCAAAATTGTCCTAAATAAATTTTAAAAAGCTTTTAGAACATATAATTAAATACATCTTACACAATTTCACTT
Organism: Podarcis liolepis; assembly: GCF_965112155.1. Lineage (NCBI taxonomy): Eukaryota > Metazoa > Chordata > Lepidosauria > Squamata > Lacertidae > Podarcis > Podarcis liolepis. The sequence goes on from NC_139565.1 coordinate 17,087,856, forward strand.
AAACGATTGCAACAGTACACTGCCAACAAACAAAGAAATGCAGAGCTTGGGAGGGGGATCAGAGAAGAGAACTGGAAAAATGGCAGGCAACAGGACTTCTAGCGCCTTTCCGCTCCCCCTCCACTACACCCATTCTGTTTCAGAATAAGATTGGGGGGCAGAGGTCTACAGGGAGAAAAGTCTCATTGTGTTCTCACCCCAAGTGTATGGCCACACACCACATTTGAAAATGGTTAAAATAAACTAGGGAATAGCACAAGTGGAAGCTTCCTAAGAAACAAATTTTGGGTGCCATTAACAAAAAATAAAAAGGCAAAGCAACAGCAACAGCAAACTGACAGGACAAAACTGTTAAAGGAAAGTTTTAATAGCACCCCTGAAGGCATTCCTTTGCAGAGCTCTGGAGGTGTATGAATCAAGCTTATCAGTGCAAGCAAGCACCTGCTCATTCCAAAGAAGTGAGGCCAGCCAGCAAAAGGAACATACCCAATACTAGAAAGCATACAAAATGGAAAAGGTTCCATGGAGTTATGAACCAAATTATTCACTGAGCACTGGAGAAAAGGAGCTATCTGCCCTCTCCCAAAGTTACACACATTTCTTTAGGCAGGCAGCTCTGCAAAGCTCAAAAATGTAAACATGAACATAAACAGGAGTGATTTAAATTCTCACATGTATTGTTAATGCTTGACCAGGAATGCTCTTATCAAAATAGGAAAAAATTCATATTAAGCGCTTCTCTTTCAAGAACTGCATTTAAAATAAGTACCTATCTTGTTGCAATATATCTCGCCGGTTTTTCCCCCCCTAAAATCAACAAAAGTAAACACAGAAAAACTTCCCCTTCTATTTTAGCTCTAAAGTGGACTACCACTTTAGATAAGCTATTTAAAAAGTTAGCCAAATTGTGTAAGTTGACAACTTTGTACATAAGTATCACATGTTAATAACCCATGTATTTAGATCAAATCTGAACATATGAAATGATGATGAAAACATGGCCCACCCCAGTGTCATACACCTCATACTGTCAGTTAGGCCGGAAACTGCTCTTAAGAAGAAACCTCCCAGCCCTCTTTTTCATTCATTCAAATATTACCACACTAGCTATAGCACATGGCAGCAGCTAGAGGAGTCAGACTAATATGCTCACTACTCGAGAAATGAATGGGAGGAAAGGGGAGGAGACAATAACACGCTCTCAAACCATGCCTGATTCTCATCTCTCAATGGAGTAAAATGTGGATTTTGAATCTGTTGTTAGCTCAAGCTTTGCCTTGTTTTAAAGTGAAGATTACAAAACATGCTCTTACTTTACTGCTCACCTTTACATAGAGAACATGCATGGACAGAAATACAAATAAATTAACAGAAGGAACCAGAAAGGAGGAACCGAACATCATGCGCACCTCTATAAAACAGGATGAAAAGTGTTGCCGAGGGAAACACATGAATAAAGAGTTCTCTCACACCAAAATCTCTACGTAGATAGCATGATTCTAACTTCTGACATGGTATCTCCCCAAACATGAAAGTGAGGGGAAGTTATCAAACCCTCTTATGAAACGAGCTTCATGGAGGAGTTCCACGCTGACCTATATTAACTGCTTTGGGGGCACGCAAATCTAAGGTGGCCACCCCAAGCAGGAGTAGGGAAGGCATGAGGAAGTATGGTGTGGAGATTCCAAGGGACAGGGTGGGGTTGGAGGCAGGAAATGGAAGAGGGTCTATGACGTCAACATGCAAGCAGCGGAGTAAGACCCAGACCCTGGTCTCTCCAGCAGGCAGTCCGCTTCAGTCATGTGCTGCAATGTGAGAAGGGAGCTTCTTGGGGACCAAGAGAGGCCACATGCTCCTGGCCTGATGACCTCCAGCCAGTGTTAGAAAGTGGGATATGAAAGCTAGGAGCTAAACGGCACCTTAAAACGAGGTTACAGGCGCAACAACGGAATGTCTGGGCACATGCTTTCTATAACAAGAATACAGTGCTGAAAATGAATGAACGGCAGCTAAAATGTTATGTTCATTTTTCACCTGGTTTAGCCCACCCCCGTAATATCTTCTCCGGTCTTTGGAAGTGGGGAGGCAGGGAAAGCTCCTCTTTTCCTTCCACTCTGCAGTTTTAATCGGAAATCTAAGGCGCAGTGCTATGCCCAGAGCTCAGAAACAGCACGCAAAACGCGCCCAGAACAATGGGAGTTTGGAACACCGAGCGCCAAATGGAGTGAAATATTGGGGGGGGGAGCCCCGCCTCACACAATCACATGTTGTGCACGCGCAACATTTGAATGCCCATCAGCTTTGGGCGGGGGGGGGAAACCCTCTCACATATTTTATTTGGGGGGGGGGGGCTAGCCCTAGGAATTGGCTTCTATGAACTCTTATTGAAGCCAAGATAGGACGAGAGATCGAGGGGGCCTCCGTCTCCTCCTCGGCCACTTACTTGCCCAGGAGCTGGTCGTGCTCGTTGCGGATCTTGCCCAGCTCGATCTGTAGCTTGGCTCTTTCCCGGGCCGTGTCGTCCAAGGCTCTCCGGGCATCGGCGAGCTCGGCTTCGTAGAGGGACTTGAGGCCGGTGAGCTCCCGGCCACGCACCTCCTCTCGCTCGGTGACCTGGAGGTGGAGCGCGCTGTTCTCGATCTCCAGGCTGCGCACCTTGTCGATGTAGACGGCCAGGCGGTCGTTCAGCTCGCGCAGCTCTTCCTTCTCTTGCAGGCGGCTGATGCGCGTGGGGCTCAGGGGGGTGCTCGCCGCGCTGCCCCGAGAGCGCTGCCCCGACGGCGTCGAGGCCATGGCCGCCACCGCCGCCGCCATGGCGCGCAAAAAACGCGCGGGGAAAGAGGGGGAGGGAGGGAAAGAAGCCCAAAGGGAAAAAAGAGGGGAAAAGAGCCCGAAAGGGGTTCAAAAGCGGAGAGCTTGGCAATGCAAGGGTTAAAAAAAAAAGCACAGCAATCCTAAAAGCAAATTGCCAAAAGAGCAGCGAGGCAGGGAGAGGGAAAAGTTAAGCGCGAAAGGAAACGAACCGAGGATGCAAATGAATGAATAAAAATAATAACCCGCGAGGGTGAGGAAGCGAGCGAGCGGGAGAAAAGGGAGGAGGGGGGGAGGAGGAGCGAAAAGAAACGAAGGCGGCTCTGCAGGTGCTTCGCTGAGGCGAAATGGATGTTCCAAGCAAATAAAGAAAGGGAGCGAGGAGAAGCGGCTCCTGCTCAGCTGGGACCCGGCGCCGCTGCAAGGAGCGGAGCCACCCGCCCGGCCAGCCTCGCGTATCCCGCCTCCGGCCGCTCCTCCCCGGGCAGAACACACAAAACAGGCGGGCTCTGCTCCGAACCAATATGGCCGTCGCGCGCTCGAGCGCCGGCCCTCCCTCTCTTCCCTTCCTCCTCCTCCTCCTCCTCCTCCGCTCGCCTATGCCCCCACCGCACGTGACCCGCGCTCAACCAATAGGGCGCCGAGCGGGGCTCTTCGCCGAGGTCTAGACGCTAAATTCAAAACCCTCAACTGCCGGCGAGGCAGCGGCGCGCGCGCGCGCTCTCTCTCTCACACGAACACGCCCACCCACGGCTGAAACCCCCAAGTGCGCGTGCGCGGTTAGGCCGCCGACGTTCCTTTCTTCTCTCCCTCGCTCTCCGCCATCTCTTGTGGAGGAGGAGGAGGAGGCGGAGGAAGGGAGCGGGCGGACGGGCTGCTTGTTTATCGGGCCCTGGAGCGCTTGGAAGGAGCCGCTGTGTTGTTTTTCTTTCCCCTCGCGCACGCATTTGTCCTTCCTGGCTATCTGTGAGGGCTGGCGGCGTGAAACTTCCCCTAAGCCGCTGTTAAGCGGGCAGCCCAGCATCCTCTTCCGTTCGGTCTGTTTGAACGCGCGGACCGTTGGCTTTCGGCGGGAAAACCCTGAGGGGAACCGAGGGGGCTGCGTTGGCCAGCTCAGGGTGGCGTCCAAGATGCGGGGATGGGAAGGCCAAGGTTGTGAAACAGGCGGGCTCAGCCCTGCCGTTGAGACAGGTGAGCGCTTCAGGCGCCCCGTCGAAAGAGTCTCGTCCCGTTTTGATGGATACAATAATGGAATACTGAATGGTTTAGTTTCTGTAAAATATGCTGGGATTTATGATATCCAAAATGAATTGTGGAAAGAGAAGAAGGGAAGTCAATGGTTTTAAGGATGTTTAAATGAGTATTTTAAATGGCAAAACTGGAAATTTGTGTTTGTGTACGTACATGTGTGTGTGTACACACACATTTTATATATATATATATATATATATATATATATATATATATATTTGCTTTCGTAGATTTTCACGGGTATAGGAATGCAGGTTTTGGTGTCTTCGGGTGTCTTCCCGTGTAAGAGTTGGGGTGTCTAGGCGACGTTTCGACGAGGTCTCACTCGTCATCTTCAGGCTGGTGCTTTCGGCTTCTTGTTACTGGAACAGAGCGGGATCTCAGTGTTTGAGTTCATATAAATACTGTAGAGGGGTGTGGTGTATTGCCTCAAAAGTTCTGGGCAGAGGGGAAGTTCCCAGGCTAGTGTTCTTTTCTTCTTTTGTTCCTTAATTACTTGAGGGATATCTTGAGTGATTTCTTGAGTGATATTCTGAGTACCACTTAGGTACTCTTTTCCAACACATGAAAGAAACAGGACACGAAATTAATTTTGCAGATTCCAAATTGCTCTTTAACATGGAACATCACCACAAGAGAATAATCATGGAAGCCATCGAGATAGAGAAACACCCTCACAACATGAACAAGCGTGACGACACGTCCCGCCTGCCAGACATCTGGAAATTAGCCCTCCCCACAAAAACCGACACCAGATCCAGAGGCACACAGAACGCCACCACCAATCAACCACACCAGACCCAAACCCAGACCCTCTCCACAGATAAATTACAGACACCATCCAGTAACCAAACCATAGTGGCACCTCCGGATGCTGCACCCCCCTGCAATCCCTACACAGATCTGGCTGGCACAGGGCACAAAACCACAGCTCGCCCCTATACACGAAGCCAAGCCAGAGCACAACTAAGTGCAGTACAGCCATCTTCCCAGAAAAACTCTTCACAAATTCAAGAGGTCAAGACACGAAGGCTTTAGCAACTAATCCACACCTAATGACCCACCTAAGTGGTACTCAGAATATCACTCAAGAAATCACTCAAGATATCCCTCAAGTAATTAAGGAACAAAAGAAGAAAAGAACACTAGCCTGGGAACTTCCCCTCTGCCCAGAACTTTTGAGGCAATACACCACACCCCTCTACAGTATTTATATGAACTCAAACACTGAGATCCCGCTCTGTTCCAGTAACAAGAAGCCGAAAGCACCAGCCTGAAGATGACGAGTGAGACCTCGTCGAAACGTCGCCTAGACACCCCAACTCTTACACGGGAAGACACCCGAAGACACCAAAACCTGCATATATATATATATATATACACACACACACAAAAGGTCTTGTCCTTTTCTGCCAAGGATATTCTTCCGCAGACACCCGAGAAGTGGAATGAAGAAACATTCCTGGCAACAAGGGCATTGGCAGGATTATTGTAATAACCAGCAGTTTCATAAGAGTAAATAGTTAAAGTCAATGAATAAAAGAAGTTAATTTAGAATGGGCAGGAAATGATAAAATAAATTAAGGAATGGCACAAAGAGGAAGAAGGAAGTCAGGTTTCAAAATGTTAAAATGACAGTAAAACTATTGAAATAACTGAAAATCATAAATATAAAAAATAATGATAAAGTAACTTGGCCGCACACCTCTCCATTGACAGGGATGCCTTTTGCTGCTCTCTGTCTTGTTAGTTCTTACGTTTGTACACTTCCCTTCAGCTGAACCTCACTAGGCAGTTCACAACATAAAGAAAATGAAAACATATTTGACTGTCGCAGTGCTAACTGGCCTTTCAATCCATGCTCCAAGGTTTGAGGAGGAAAAGGGGAGTCTTCTAAAAAAAGGCCTGCCTTTTCTCCACAAATAAATTCAGATTACATGTATTCAGATTTAGGAAATTCTGTGAAGGAAGTTCCTCCCCGCCTGTCCTACCTTGCCAGGAAAGTGGGAGCAAGTGGCTGTTTCGTTACAGCCTGCCAGGTCCTCCGCCCCTTGTAAATATGTACTCCCATTTCTGCAAAGCTATAACTTTTCCCTTGCTTCAGCGAAAAGAGGCCTCCTTTCTGCAGCAGGTGGAGTTTTCTTGGCATTTCGCTTGGAGGCAATGGACACAAGACGAACTAAGATTTATAAGACAACGCTGAGCAGATCTCAACGTTGTATCTCCTATAAGGAAAACAAAAACTCATTGGCAGGTTCTCTTCCGATAAAAAAATATGCAATTCTGAGGAGGGGCTGGTAAGCCACTGCTAACGTTATTTGTCAACGGCTGTCCTGTACACATGACATGCAGTGGACGCTCGGGTTGCAAATGTGATCCAGGCGGGATGCACATTTGCAACTCACAGTGTTCAGAGCCCCCAGTGGCGCATCTGCACACACGGGGGTTGCGATTTGGCGCTTCTGCTCATGCACAAAGCGCAATTTAGCACTTCTGCGCATGCATGACTGCCGAAACCCAGAAGTAACCCATTCCGGTACTTCCGGGTTTTGGCAGGTCCGTAACCCAAAAAAACGCAACCTGAAGCGTCTGTAACCCAAGGTATGACTGTATAGGAAAGCTGGACTCTGATCTCTTGTGCACCTTTCCTTGGAGACTAAAAACCAAGAGAGAGAAAAATATATTATCGTGTGATAATATGTGTGGCAGCCTCTGAAGACGGTTGGGAAGCTTCAGCAAATGCAGAATTCAGAGGCCCAGTTGCTCACCGAAGCAAGACAGTTTAAGCCATCCTGGTTTGACTGCACTGGTAGCCAATTAGTTTCTGGGTCCAATTCAAAGTGCTGGCTTTTACCTATAAAGCCTTAAATGGCTCAGGACTGCAATACCTCAAGGATCGCCTCTCATATGAATCAACCTGGACTCAGCAATCACCATCTGGGCCCTTTTTTGTGTGCTCCAGGAGAGGGTCAGAGGGTTGCAACATGGGAACGGGCCTTTTCTGCAGTGGCTCCCCATTTGTGGTATGCTCTCTCCACGGTGGCTCGTCTGCCGCCTTCATTATCTTTAGGTGCCAGGCAAAAACATTCCCCGTCTCCCAGGCCTTTGACTAATTACAGTATTTACTTAAATCTAATGCACACCTTTTTTTTTGCCAAATCACATTGCAAAAATTTAAGTTGTACATTAGATTCGATGGCACATTTACAGTGGTGCCTCGCAAGACGAAAAGAATCCGTTCTGTGATTCTCTTCGTCTAGTGGTTTTTTCGTCTTGCGAAGCAAGCCCATTGAAGGATTAGCAGATTAGCGCTATTAGAGGCTTTTAGCGTCTTATCTGCTGATCGGATCAGCTGATAAGCGGCTTAGAAAAGGGGGGGACCAGCAGGAACTCGCAAGACATTGTCGTCTTGCGAAGCAAGCCCATAGGAGATTTGTTTTGCGAAGCACCTCCAAAACGGAAAACTCTTTCGTCTAGTGAGTTTTCCGTCTTGCGAGGCATTCGTCTTGCGGGGCACCACTGTACATTTGCCAGCAAATACTTTTTTGGTTTTGAAAATTGAGGTGTGCATTAGATTTGATGGTGCATTGGACTTGAATAAATACGCTAGATAATGTGGGGGTAATTAGGGAGGCAGGAGAGGTTATATTATTTAATAATATCATTCCAAACTTGCGCTAGCAAGTTCCATATTCTAGCAGAGTTCCAAACATCGCCCTTTTTAGATTATGCAGCGATCAGCTTGTTGCTGACTCATCTGAGTCTTACTATTAAAGATTCCTTCCTGGTAAAATCCCTTGCCTTTCCCTCTTAAAAAGAATACAGTGGTGCCTCACAAGACGAAAATAATCCGCTCTGCGAGTCTCTTCGTCTAGCGGTTTTTTCGTGTTGTGAAGCAACCCTATTAGCAGCTTAGCGGCTATTAAAGGCTTAGCGGCTAAAAGGCTATTAGCGGCTTAGAAAAAGGGGGGGGGACCGAAAAAAATCGCAAGACTCGCAAGATGTTTTCGTCTTGCGAAGCGCATCGAAAAATGGAAAACCCTTTCGTCTAGCGGGTTTTTCGTCTTGCGAGGCATTCGTCTTGCGGGGTACCACTGTAAACACAATAATCTGATTAACGTTAATATAAAAATAGGGACACAGGTGGCACTGTGGGTTAAACCACAGAGCCTAGGACTTGCTGATCAGAAGGTCGGCGGTTCGAATCCCCATGACAGGGTGAGCTCCCATTGCTCAGTCCCTGCTCCTGCCAACCTAGCAGTTCGAAAGCACGTCAAAGTGCAAGTAGATAAATAGGTACCGCTGCGGCAGGAAGGTAAACAGCGTCTCCGTGCGCTGCTTTGGTTCACCAGAAGCGGCTTAGTCATGCTGGCCACATGACCTGGAAGCTGTACACCAGCTACCTCAGCCAATAAAGCGAGATGATTGCCGCAGCCCCAGAGTCGGTCACGACTGGACCTAATAGTCAGGGGTCCATTTACCTTTACCTAAAAATAGTTTACTCACAGATTCATTCAGGTTCACAGACATATCCCTGAAGGTAGGTTTTGGTTACTTAACAACTACAACTATTCCATAAAGAAGTTAGTCCCAAGTGACTGCAGCTAAGCAGTCACTTATCCAATTATACAGCAACATCCAAAATGGAGAACACACACACTAATCAGAATGTGGAGGCCGTGCGCTCCTCCATGCTAGTACAACAGACCACACCCTCTTAAAGTCACATGTCTACTGTAGGAATGTTGTACTTGACTGCAGTTTTACATCCCACAAATCTATGGCTTTTTAAACTGGAGGGGGATGTTTTTGTTTGTTGCTATGGTATGTATTTTTATGTTTTTATATTGCAAACAGCCTTGCAATTTTTAGGTGAAGTGTGTTATAGAAATTTAATAAATAATAATAAATATCTTAACTGGGTTTGAACTGGCACTCTAGCAATCCATGGGGTCAGAGGGTAGAGCAGCAGTGGGGAACCTGGGGCTCTTTAGATGTTGGCCCCAGCCACCATAGTCATTGGTCAAGGGTGATGGGAGCTGCAGTCTTAACTTCATCTCTGGAGGGCCAGAGATTCCCATCCCCTGGGGTAAAGTATAACCCCAGTACTGTATGTATAAAAGACTACATACACAAAAAGGTAACTGAAACAAATCACTTGTTTTATTGATGCATAATGCATTCAGAAACTAATGTTACAAATTTGATGAACTTTGAAGGGAAATGTAACAACGTAGAGGAAATGGCAGGCAGCTTATTTAGACAATGATATGGATTAAGAATTACATAATTGCACTCGCAAAGTAATGCAGGGTAAACTGAATAGGCATATAAGGCCATGTCTACATTATGGTCTTAAAATACAGCCAAGTTCTTTTTTCAATTCATACTGAAACTAGTTTGGGTTAAAATTAATCAAAACAATATTTCATGAGACAGAAGAGCTATGGATAATATTCTATGTACTATGCTTTTCCTTATAACTGAAAATTGTGAAGCTCTTTTGAAGTTCCTATTTTAGCATACAGAGTTTTCAAAAAGTATTTCTAAGTTTCCTGACATTTTGAGATAAAGTACTTCTAAAAGTCAGAATGTTGTTTATTTCCTTGACATCTGATGGGAGGGCGTTGCACGGAGCAGACGCCTCCACCGAGCAGGCCCTCTGCTTGGTTACGTGTAACCTCACTTCCCACAGCGAGGGAACCACCAGAAGGCCCTTGGAGCTGGACCTCAGTGTCCGGGCTGAACGATGGGGGTGGAGATGCTCCTTCAGGTATACTGGGCCGAGGCCATTTAGGGTTTTAAAGTTCAGCACCAACACTTTGAATTGTGCTCGGAAACGTACTGGGAGCCAATGTAAGTCTCCCTACATTGGAAGAGGTGGTAATCCTTTGTTCCTTATTCACACTGCTCACAATAAATCTAGCTTTCCATTTTTGACTCACCACACACTGATTTGGTAGACTTCCTCTTTCATCTGTTAGTCATCAGTGCAAACCAACTTCCCCTCACAAGCACTAATCCTGATCTCAAACTATCTAAATCTCAGTATTAGAACCTCAGGAGAACTGTGGCAACCCACATTCTGCACCTAGCAATGTTTATTTGGAAGTAGTCCCACTGAGTTCAAAAGTGCTTTTTCAAAGAAACATGGACAGAAATATATAGTCTTTAACATTTGCTAGAAATCTAAAGTACATGTGGAGTGGTAAAATCTGCAGATAAAATGAAGCCAGGAAGCATTGGTTATAGAGAAAAATCAGGAAATTATACAAGATTAACTGTATCTTCTCATGTTCTGAAGTAATAGAAATGGAATGTAATTCATAAGTAAATGTCTCTGGAGGCAAATGACTGTACAACTAGGCACTGTGAGTGCAGGAGCAAAGGATAGCAATTTAGCAAGGCTAAAAAGCACAGCAGGTCCAAAAGCAAGAGTCATGGTCCCTTAAAGCAGCGTTTCCCAACCGCTGTTCCGCGGCACAGTAGTGTGCCGTGGAACTTTGCCTTGTGTTCCGCGTGGAGGCGGCCAAGTCGGGCGGTGAGAGGCGGGGCGGCGGCAGCGAGCACATGCGGGGCTGCGAGCGAGCGAGCTCCCACCATCGCCGCTCGCTACCGGGCCTGCGCATCCGCTCGCTAGTGAGCGGGGAATCCCATCCGCCCCCACGTGAGGGGGAATCCCATCCCAGCCCCCGCGAGAGCAGGGGAATCCCATCCGGCCACGCCTCCTGGCCAGCCAATCGGCTGGCTGGTGGGGGCGTGGCTTACCCTTTTTAGGGCCGGAGCAGAGAGGGCTCGCCCTCTCTTCTCCGGCTAGCCCCATCGCCGCTCGCTATTGCCGCTACGAGGTGCCGCTACTGGGCCTGCGCCTGCTCGGCAAGCACACGTGGGGCGGCGAGCGAGCGAGCTCCCACGTCCGACGGCACCAGGCAGGGGCCCTTGGCCGTGCCGGTGCCCACCGTGCCCGCCTCCGCCCAGGAGGGCGGCAAGCAGCCACCGCCACCCCCGCCGCTGCCCGGCAACCGCGCCGCCACCCCCGGCTCCCCGCGGCGGGTGATCGTGCAGGCTTCGACGGGCGAGCTGCTCCGCTGCCTGGGGGACTTCGTGTGCCGCCGCTGCTACCACATCCCATCGCCGCTCAGCCTGCGCGTGCGCGATCGCTGCGCGCTGACGTCATGGGGCGGGGCTTTAATGGTGGTGTGCCGCGAGATTTTTTTTTTGTAAACAGGTGTGCCGTTGCCCAAAAAAGTTTGGGAAACACTGCCTTAAAGAGAGATAATATACAAGTGTTTATATGCTAATGCTAGAAGCCTCTGAGCCAAGATGGGTGAAACAGAGTGCTTAGTCTTAGAGGACTTCATTGATATAATAGGCATAATGCAAAACTGGTGGAACAGAGAAAACCAGTGGGACATTGTTATATCTGGATACAAATGCTATAGGAATGTCAGAGAAGAATGTACTGGAGCTGGTATCATTCTGTATGTTAAAGAGGTCATTGACCAAGTCCAACATGCTAGAAATCCCAAAAGGGACAGACTCCTCCACAGAAACATTGTGGGTGATGAACAAGGCCCTAAGAATAATATAGTACACGAGGTGTGCTATCGTCCCACTGAGGAAAATGCTCGAGGAAATATTAGGATGAAGAATAAAATCAAGGAAGCATCCATAAGAAGAAATGTTGATTATGTTAGTAATGGGCTATTAGAACTAGTCTCGCATAGATTGGCTACATATGTGTTCCAGTCACAACAAAAAGGAAAAATTTCTAGATACCCTAATATGACTCTGCCCTAGAACTGTTGCTCATGGAACTGATCGGAGGGGTGGTGACCCTAGAATCTGGCACGAGGTATAAGAAGTGATGTTAAGCCAGTTGGAAGCAGTAGCCATAGTGCTATTAAATGAAATATACATGTACATGGCCAATTGCCAAGAAAAGCCAGCATGGTCAAATCTGAATCAAAATAATAATAATAAATTTTATTTATATCCCGCCCTCCCTAGCTGAAGCCGGGCTCAGGGCAGCTAACAACAATAAAACAGTACAAAAGTACAGCATAAACAACACTCTAAAATCATTCATTATAAAATTAATTAATTCAAGCCACTGGCAACTATTGGGCCAGAGCTCTGCGAAGATTGCCGAGGGAGGGAGTCAGGCTGTGCCCTGGCCAAGGCCTGGTGGAACAGCTCTGTCTTGCAGGCCCTGCGGAGAGATGTCAAGTCCTGCAGGGCCCTAGTCTCTTGTGACAGAGTGTTCCACCAGGTTGGAGCCGCAGCCCTGGTCTAGTTGAGGCCAGCCTAACCTCTCTGTGGCCTGGGACCTTCAAGATGTTTTTATTTGAAGACCGTAATTTTCTCTGTGGGGCATACCAGGAGAGGCGGTCCCGTAGGTACGAGGGTCCTAGGTCGTATAGGGCTTTAAAGGTTAAAACCAGCACCTTAAACCTGATCCTGTACTCCACCGGGAGCCGGTGCAGCTGGTATAGCACCGGGTGAATGTGATCTCGCAGCGAATACCTCGTAAGGAGTCTCGCTGCAGCATTCTGCACCTGCTGGAGTTTCTGGGTCAGTCTCAAGGGCAGCCCCACGTAGAGCGAGTTACAAAAATCCAGTCTGGAGGTGACCGTCGCATGGATCACAGTGGCTAGGTCAGGGCAAGAGAGGAAACTACCCCCCCCCCGCCACACACACACAAGCAGATGAATGTTAAAAAAGAATTTGAAAGACAAAGGCTTTTAACAGTGAGTCCGTAAGTGGCTGTGGAGGCCAGTTCTGGATCCACACATCCTTCCACAGTGGGGACATAGGTTTCCAAGCAGGAGTTGATCATGGTGAGAGTTTACCAAGCGTGCCTTCCTCTTGGCACATTTCTCGCTTTCGTCCTGCGTTTCAGCGTCTTCAAAGTCCACAACACCTTTGGTCAAGGCTGTTCTCCAACTGGAGCGCTCGCAGGCCAGTGTTTCCCAGTTTCCAGTGTTTATACTACATTTTTAAAGATTTGCCTTGAGAGAGTCTTTAAACCTCTTTTGTTGCCCACCCGCATTACACTTTCCATTTTTAAGTTCTGAATTTACAAATTTACATTGGAACAACTCTGAAAGCATACTCACCATGCTCTGGTCAGCTATCCCTGTCGCTTTCCAGAGTTGAGCTTCAGGAAACTAATTCAACTCATTGTCAGCAGAAGCTGGCCTCCGGTGCGCATTATGCTGATTGGTTGGTTCTGTGATGTCACAATAGGACATCCCTTTCTCCCTCATCCTTCAATCCAGGAGAGGTTTGAGAAAACTAAAAATGCACTGTGCTTTTTTTAAAGAAAGAAAGAAAGAAAGAAAGAGAAGGAAGGAAGGACAAGGCACCAATGGATGCTAAATTGAATAAAGAAGCAAGTATGTAGTCCTTTGAAAAGGTAAAGAAATAAAGTCTACCTGAACCATGTCTGAACATTGGAGTTTCTGGAAAAATATGGAGGAGGAATCCAGGCACACCTCAGGGGAGACTAAAACTGTAGCAACTGCTGCTATGTACAGTATACATTCATACCACACCCTATTGGTCCTTTATAAAAACATTAAAGAGCAGTGTCCTCTCTCTTTTTTACACAGTTCAGGCCTTTAATGATAGAGGTTTTTCCTCTCCGCTTTCCCCAGTCTGTTGTAAGCAGAAGGGATGCCTTAAGAACAAGAGCTACAGAACAAGCTGCCTTGCTGCACCTGCCACAATATAAAGTTGCCATAGAGTTAGGATTACAGCATTAAATAGCTCTGTGTAGCAGCTGGTGCTGAAGTGAAAGAGTCTGTGTGCACACATAACCTCAGAGCCAAAATAATAAAATTGTGTGCGGTGCTGAGGAAGTTGAGGTCCTGTCCAGATGTTTAATGCTGGCTTCAATTCCCTTTCTTAGGCTGCCGCCTGGGCTCAATAGAGCTTACTTCTGGGTATATATATATATAACAAATATTTATTTCCTGGGGGAAAAAACAACGGCATTTTTCCTTGAGTAGAATATAAGTGGATATCCAAAAACATGCCATTAAGCCATCTTACAAGGCAAAAAGCCCAAGGTAACCATGGTAGGGTTGCCATATTTCAAAAAGTAAAATTCCTGACACCCGCAAAGTTGTCGGGGTTTTTTTAAGAGAATCACCAAAATTGTTGTAATTTTAAGCTGCTTTTTGCATACATGTGAGTTTTTTCCAACATTTTGCAGATTCCCCCCGACGCCATTTTTACACCCGAAAACCAGGCCCTGTCAGGAATTTTCCTCATGTATGGCAAGGCTAGAAGAAGGAGGAGTTTCCCAGGGCAACGGGGTTGTGATGTCATAAAAGTCCTTTTACACAGGGTTTGTTTTTTGCAAGGTTTTCTGGGAACAAGGAGGAGGAAGCAAGGAGAACACTGTGCGGCGATGAGAAATGTTATAAAGAAATATGAAATGTGGGTGGTTCTGTGGCTATCTCAGAGCACTGGGTGTGCTTATCAGTGATGTGGATGCCCCGTGTTTGCACATGTGATGTGAGCACGCCCTGTGGCGTGTGCACACAGCCACTGCAGAACTTGGGGGGGCTGCCCCCCACCCCCCTTGACGCACCTGCTGATTATCATCAGGTCATGGCAAAACTAGCTGGATTCAATTAGCTGACTGCAATGCATCTATTGGGAAATGGAGTGAAATCAATCATTGGGTTTGTTTCCATAGATGAGTGTCAGGTATGGAGGTACAGCTTCAGTTTGGCCCTTTCAGTGGTCTTAGCTAAAGGTAAAGGACCCCTGACAAGTCCAGTCGCAAACAACTCTGGGGTTGTGGGCCTCATCTCACTTTACTGGCCAAGGGAGCTGACGTTTGTCTGCAGACAGTTTTTCCGGGTCATGTGGCCAGCATGACTAAACCACTTCTGGTGCAATGGGACACTGTGACAGAAACTAGAGCACACAGAAACACCGTTTACCTTCCCACCACAGCGGTACCTATTTATCTACTTGCACTGGCGTGCTTTCAAACTGCTATGTTGGCAGAAGCTTGGACAGAGCAATGGGAGCTCACTCCGTCACAGGGATTCAAACCGCCAACGTTCTGATTGGGAAGCCCAAGAGGCTCAGTGGTTTAGACCACAGCACCACCCATGTCCCAAA
The DNA here is from genome assembly GCF_965112155.1 of Podarcis liolepis. NCBI lineage: Eukaryota > Metazoa > Chordata > Lepidosauria > Squamata > Lacertidae > Podarcis > Podarcis liolepis. The sequence continues at coordinate 17,103,060 of NC_139565.1, forward strand.
TAAACAAGCACACAATCACTGATAGGTCCCTCCGCCATTGTGAGGCTCAAAGCAATGATGATGATGCCTCCCCAGCTGTTGCCATTTCTTGGGTTTCTGGTGATGTCACAAAAGCACTTGGCAACTGAGTGGATATAAAGACCTTAGGCTCAGTGGTTTAGAGCACAGCATCACCCGCGTCCCAGGACTCAGCTACACAGCTGCAAATAAAACGTTTTAAGTGTGTTGTAGAGGGCATTATACAAATGAGACACTTTACGGCGATGGTGAGCTATAGCAAATTCAATATATTTTTTCAAAACTTTTTTTTAAGAAACATTTTCACAACGTTTTTAATACGCGTCTAGATTCCACCCCAGTCTCTCTCACTGTCTTGCCTACTGCACATATGTACAATTGCAGACACAAATAGGCGTAGGAGGTTTTATAAGCATTTTAAGATCATATATGAACAAATAAATCTTCATAACTGTATATATAAACCACAAGTCTGAAACCCCACAGAAAAAGTCCTGAACAAATTGACCTCAAATATTTCTCTGCAAGGTCAAAGTGGGAAACCTCCCCATTGTCTCTTTCCTCACAAATCCTGTCCTCACAAATCCTGTCTTAAGGGCACATTCAAGATATGATCAGGGTGTGAGCCTGTGACCTAGAGTCAGGAATTAGTTATCATAACAAAAAAGTGGCCAGGATACCATTTAATCCAATCAGCTAACCTGCCAGACAGGAAGAAACAACACACCCAGATTTCTGCTCCTTCTCTGATGTGTTAATGGAGTGATCTGGGCTACACCCCTTCTGTGATGTATTCTGTGATTTATTTATGATGCTTTTGGGAGTGGTCTTGTTCTGCAGGGCTGGCAATTTCAAATGTCTATATAAGGGCTTAAAATAAAAAATTCCTTCCAGTAGCACCTTAAAGACCAACTAAGTTAGTTCTTGGTATGAGCTTTCGTGTGCATGCACACTTCTTCAGATACCAGTGTGTGCATGCACACGAAAGCTCATACCAAGAACTAACTTAGTTGGTCTTTAAGGTGCTACTGGAAGGAATTTTTTATTTTGACTATGGCAGACCAACACGGCTACCTATCTACTATATAAGGGCTTGTGCGCCTGTGCTTGAGGTCTCTTCCCCCCCCTCCGTGTATGGGGGGGGAGCACCCTGTTGCAACACCTTTAAGAAAGATCAGGCTTATTAGCTGCCTTGCTTCTCAATATTCTATGGTTGGCCTCTGTTATTTTTCCCTATAGACAGAGAACCTAAAAAGAGGACTCTATATGGGCTCTTGGGTACCCCATAAGTAGAAAAGAGCAGGTTTTTTTCTTATAACAGAGGTAACTTGGTAAGGAAGAAAAAGTTTAAGAACTTTTAAAGTCATGTAAACAACACTTCCAAGCTTTAGCAAGTGGAATGACCAGTTCTCCATCTTTATTGTATAACCAGTTTTCAGCCGGAATGAGGAAAATAAAGCAATAGCCAAGGAAAATAAAGCAATAGCCAAGATTATATCTTGTTCATTTTGAACACGATCACTTTACATAACTTTTGATTTCTGCAGTGTATGCATTTTATTCTTTATGCATATGCTGCTTTTTTAACCTTTCCTATGACGCGGGTGGCGCTGTGGGTTAAACCACAGAGCCTAGGACTTGCTGATCAGAAGGTCAGCGGTTCGAATCCCCGCGACGGGGTGAGCTCCCGTTGCTCGGTCCCTGCTCCTGCCAACCTAGCAGTTCGAAAGCACATCAAAGTGCAAGTAGATAAATAGGTACCGCTCTGGCGGGAAGGTAAACAGCGTTTCCGTGCGCTGCTCTGGTTCGCCAGAAGCGGCTTAGTCATGCTGGCCACATGACCTGGAAGTTGTACGCCGGCTCCCTTGGCCAATAAAGCGAGTTGATCGGCGCAACCCCAAAGTCGGCCATGATTGGACCAAATGGTCAAGGGTCCCTTTACCTTTACCTATGCATACAGTGAAACCTTGACTTATGTATGGCTCTACTTACGTACGATTCCAGTTACAACCTTCAGTAGGTGCTTCGACTTATGAACTTTCCTCTAGATACAAACAGAGGCCTTGCCAGCAGCCCGGAGCTCACCTGGCCGGCTGCAGAGCTGCGCTGGGGCCTCTGCTGCCAGGGAGAGGGCCCCCATCCTACCTCCAAAACTATGGAAGAGGTTCCGCCTGCAAGAGGCACAGAGGGCACACTGCAGCCCCAAACCCCACCGAGAAACTAACCTGAGGAATTCCAAAGAAGAACCTGGCCTGGCAAGAAAAAAAGTGACCCTGGCCAAAGTGAACCAGCACTTTACTGCCCCACCCACAGCTTGTAGTCAAGTAAGCCCATCCACTCTCAGTGCACGTAAGGAAAATAAAATGTTAATTTTTTCATCTACAATACTGTCTTATTTATTTTATAGTACATTGATTATTGCCTTCATTTTATGGATCTATGGACTCGTTAGACAGTAAAATCCGTGTTAAATTGCTGTTTTAGGGGGTGTTTTTCATCATCTAGAACAGATTGATTCACTTTTCCATTACTTTCTATGGAAAAGTGTGCCTCTACTTATGTATGTTTCTAGTTATGACCGGACTTCTGGAAGGGATTATGGTTGTAAGTAGAGGTTCCACTGGTAGAACCTCTACTTACGACTGCCTCTACTTGGGCCCGATCCAAGTTGCGACTGCGGCAAACCCGGAAGAAAATACTGGGTTTACCGCGATTCAGATGGACGGACCTCCGGAACTGATTACGTCCGTAAGTAGAGGTTCCACTGTAATAGGCCAGAAGGAGCCTGGGTTTTGCTTTCTCTTTCTATCTCTTTTCCTTCTGGTGTGGTGTTCTGTACATAGTATGCTTAGTGTTATGTACTGAAGTTCTCACCCTGGGCCAGCAGAGGGATACTGTAGATAGTTTTCACTCAGGTCCACATATGTAAATAAGGGGTTGAAAGTGATGTTCAGTGATTGGATAGTTACAGAAAGTTGTTACAGTTGCGTTGTAGTGGAGCTCTATATAAGCAGGCTGGCCGAACCCTTCAGTTCAGGTCTGTTCTGGCCTGTGAATAAATAAGAGCTGTTTGAAGAATCGCTGTGTCGTCTGATATGTTCACCCACAACTTAACACTTAGCGTTAAGGTTTAGACTTATTATAAGTTATTGTAAGCTTAAGTTAGGTCTGCTGCAACTGGATTTCTTATGGACGGTGCCAATCCTGAATGTATTGGATTTGTGACCATTATGCCCATTTGCCTTCAGTAGCAGTGAAGATCTGCTGGATGAAATATTAATTGCCTCTGGTCTATTTTTTTGGGAATCATGCAATGTGTTTAAGTTGTTACTCTGCTAACTACACATTGGAATCTGCTCTGGATCAATATTGAGTAGAATTTCATGACGGGCCTGGCACAGAAGCCCTTCACATCCCCAGAGGGAGAAGTGACTTTGCCACAGCCAGGAATGCCTTCCAGCCAGCCGGTATCGCAAGCTTCGAATTTGCCCTGTCAGATGCGACACTGCTGAAGCGTCAGCCCTCCATATGGATCCCAAAAATAGATATACACCCAATGCCTGATCAAAAGCCTACCTACACCTGTAATCAATAAAAGTTGCGGCCAATTTAAAATCCCATAACGCTGTTCTATTCGGTTTGAATCCCCACGACGGGGTGAGCTCCGGTTGCTCAGTCCCAGCTCCCGCCAACTTAGCAGTTTGAAAGCACACCAGTGCAAGTAGATAAATAGGTACCGCTCTGGCAGGAAGGTAAACGGCGTTTCTGCACACTGCTCTGGTTTTGGTGTTCCGTTGCGCCAGAACGTTGCGCCACATGACCCAGAAAAACTGTCTGCAGACAAATGCCAGCTCCCTCGGCCAGTAAAGTGAGATGAACGCCGCAACCCCAGAGTCGTCCGCCACTGGACTAAACTGTCAGGGGTCCTTTTTCTTTTTCTTTTTAAACTCTAAATCTGCCCCTAGACATATAAATTAATAAATGCAAATCCATATCCTCTTCTGTCCCCCCTTTCAGAGATGCGTTTTCTTCTTTTCCGGCAATACAGTGGTACCTCGAGTTACATATGCTTCAGGTTACATACACTTCAGGTTACACACTCCACTAAGCCAGAAATAGTGCTTCAGGTTCATAACTTTGCTTCAGGATAAGAACAGAAATTGTGCTCTGGCGGCGCGGCGGCAGCGAGAGGCCCCTTTAGCTAAAGTGGTGCTTCAGGTTAAGAACAGTTTCAGGTTAAGTACAGACCTCCGGAATGAATTAAGTACTTAACCCGAGGTACCACTGTATGTAAGCGGCTGCTCTACCTGCTTAGCTTCAGCAAGGTGAAGACTCTACCCTGACAACCATAAATCCGCCACCTAAACATGTTTCAGAATATCAATTATATTTAAGTGCTGAGTTTTGCACACCATCGGTGCTGGAGGCACAGTTGCGGAAACTTACATTATGATTTCACCTCTTAAATGTCCCTGTTGTGCTGTAGAATCAAGATCAGCAGAAGTAGCAATCATGGTGATGTGCGAATCAGGCATATATTTAAAATTAATTCTACTTGAAACGGACACTGTAACAAACACTCCAAACCCTGCTCTCCCTCAAAATATGTCTTGTCTGCCATGGACCTTTCTTCCAGCCACAAAGGAAAGGAAGATCAGGGATGACCCTATTATCAGACAGAAAGAGGCAAACACCTGAGACAGCAGAGACAGGGGAGTCAGCCCTGAGGGAGACTCTTTTTACTCGTAAGGCCCAAGCAAGTGAGCAAGCATCTTCGTTTGTGTGTGTGTTTGTGTGTGTTTCAACTGCAAACTCATAAATAATATAATGGAGCCTGCACCATAAAATCATTAAAACAGCATCAAATCATAAAACCCTTAAAACACAATAAATAGGGATTGTAGGACAAGATCTGCGAAGAAAAGTAAAGAACTTGTTTATGTATGCCACAACAGTAGCAGAGTCTTGTTAACAAAAGGATGTAAGAATGAGGAAATCCCAACAAAAGAACTGTGACAAGAAAAATTGATGAGCTATGTGGAATTTGGGCCAAATTGACATATAAACTATGTGAAAAGGACAACTTCAAGGAAGAATGGGAGCTTTTTCAAACTATCTAAAAAGACAACAAAATGAACTGGACATTCACAAATTTATTAGCTGAACATATGATAGACAAAGTAAGGATATGTACAATTTTATAACTTGCAGAAAACAATATATGTAAAGAAATCAGGGAGGGGAGCTGAGGGAAGTCCGTGGGGGGGGGGAGAGGGAGGGTTGAGGGGGGAAGGGGGGAAATGATGTAATTGGTTAAGAGGATTGATAAATTGTTATGTGGAAATTGGTTAATAAAAATATAACACAATAATATAACAAAATCAAAAGCAAAGGTTTAGTTTGAGTAGAAAGAAGCTAAACAAATGTAATCAGTGTTGGGTAATCAGGATGACTCCTCCAGATAACCACAGTGATCTGCCTAAGGGACAAGGTAATCCAGGTCATTTAGGATTTTATACGCTTGAACTTTGCTCAGGAATGTACCACCAGCAGGTGCATTCTGCACTAGCTACAATTTATCAATGAAAGACAAGCGCAGCGTAGAGCACATTGCCAGCAGTTCAGACTGCAGGTTAGCAACTTGCTGCCTCACTGCCTCTGTCCAGGAACAGCTGTACCAGATGAAGCTGCAAGGACTCTTCAACAGTACTAAGGACACCTGTGCCTCCGTTGACAGTGATGGATCTAAGAGATTTCCCAAGCTACATACTTGCTCCTTCACAAGACAGTGCAACCCTGCCAAGAACAACCAACAGGGAACAACTCACTCACACAGGGCTTACATCATACCAGAATTCAGCCTCAGTTTAGTGTCTCAGGGCTGTCTTAAGCATATCCGGCACTGTGGTGCAAAGATCCCTCCAGCGCCCCACCTCCCCACCCCATTTCCCAGAGTTGTCGACCTTTTCCCAAGCCTCTGCGGGAATCGCTCACCTCCTGCGGAGGCTTGGGAGGCAAGCTGCACGCCTGCCAGCCATATGGTTGATGGGGGGCAGCTGGCAGGCATGCAGGAGGGAAAGGGGAGGCCGCCAGCAAAGCCGCACAGCTCCCCCACTTGCTGGGGAGCCCCTGAGAGGCCGGCACCCTGGTGCAACACACCAGTAAGCCCAATGGGAAAGACGGCTCTGTATTAACCATCATGTAACCCATCACTGGGACATTGGTGGCGCTGTGGGTTAAACCACAGAGCCTAGGACTTGCCGATCAGAAGGTTGGCGGTTCGAATCCCCACGACGGGGTGAGTTCCCATTGCTCGGTCCCTGCTCCTGCCAACCTAGCAGGTCGAAAGCACGTCAAAGTGCAAGTAGATAAATAGGTACCGCTCCAGTGGGAAGGTAAATGGCTGAAGGTCACATCCATTGCCATGGGTGTCCTGCTGGAAACAGAAAAGGGCTTTCCCCTCGGCCTGCCTTTATATCCACTCAGTTGCCAAGTGCTTTTGTGACATCACAAGAAACCCACAGCCAATGGCAACAGCTGCTGAGGCATCATCTTCATTGCTTTGAGCCTCACAATGGCAGGGGGACCTATCTGTGATTGTGTGCTTGTTTATTCAGGACACGGGTGGAGCTGTGGTCTAACTAAACCACTGAGTCTCTTGGGCTTGCCGATCGGAAGGTTGGCGGTTCGAATCTGTGTGACGGGGTGAGCTCCCGTTGCTCTGTCCCAGCTTCTGTCAACATAGCAGTTTGAAAGCACATCAAAATGCAAGTAGATAAATAGGTACTGCTCCGGTGGGAAGGTAAACAGCATTTCCATGCGCTGCTCTGGTTCGCCAGAAGCGGCTTAGTCATGTTGGCCACATGACCTGGAAGCTGTACGCCGGCTCCCTCGGCCTATAGAGCGAGATGAGCACCGCAACCCAGAGTTGGCCACAACTGGACCTAATGGTCAGGGGTCCCTTTACCTTTACCTTTTAGCCCATCACTAACACCAGACATTGGTCCAGGACTTGCCTCACTTCATTTGTAGTCTATCAAGATCTAAATGGCCACAGGTTAATAGGCCACCCCTGAGTCTAGAACTACATGCACGACCTGGAATGAACCCACGGAAAGCTCTGGGGTCACACGATGCCCTGTCCTCTTCCAGGAGGACTTTGTCCGGGTTAGTTTCCCTTTCGCCATTTCTTGCAAACCGGGGAGATTGGTTGATCACAAACTCCAGTTAGTAAAACGAGCCAGATTGAAATAAAGTTGGCTCGATCAGAGTAGGATTTGCAGTGAACCAAGATATCTGGTTCTACATTTCAAAGGATGTGGGTTTCCCCACTGTGATTTTCATATTATAATTGCTCTTGTGGTTAAACTGTTTCAGGACCTACTTTTTGCTAGAAAATGTTAAGACAGCAACTGTTTAACTGCTGCTTTTCAAGACCTTTGATAAAAAACTAAATTTGTTGTGGTTTCACCTTGGCTTAATGACTTTGTTTTCATTTCTGTACCTTGTGGACTTTACTCACCTCTTTATCTAGCTTAGTGAACTGGCTCAGTCCGTAAGGAAGTTGATAGGAAATGACAAAGTTATAGTGGGTTAAGGGCTGTTTTAGTGGAGGCAACCAGGGAAAACACAGTTAACTGGTTTTCTCCCTCCCTCTCGTGGTGCCGGCTGCGCCCCATGATGTGACAATGGCTTACGTTGTTTTTTGTCCTATACTTCTCTCTCCTCTATGATGCATGCATCTCAAAAAAAGCCGAGCAAATGTTTTCATACTTGTTCTCTTTGCATACATATTGATACACTGCCAGTTCAAATAAGTGCAGGAAGTGCAAATCATTAATCCATTGCTGTATGAAAGGTTACGATCTCTTCTTCTAGTGTGCCGACATCATGTGTTTGGCTGACTCTAATGCATACATAACCCATAATTCATGGTCCAGTGCTAAATTTCAAATAGCAGGAATGTAATTAATTAAAGGGTGCATATCACTGTGGTATTGTAAGGCTTCCAAGATTAAATTAATAACTAAACTTAGTGGGACTTACTTACAAGTAAAATGCAAATAACTTTGCTGAAAAGCTGTGATCGTCTGCAAATTCTCTTGGGAGTACAGTGGTACCTCGGGTTAAGTACTTAATTTGTTCCGGAGGTCCGTTCTTAACCTGAAACAGTTCTTAACCTGAAGTACCTCTTTAGGTAATGGGGCCTCCCGCTGACGCTGCGCTGCCAGAGGACGATTTCTGTTCTCGTCCTGAAAAAAAGTTCTTAACCCGAGGTACTATTTCTGGGTTAGCGGAAATAAAAAAATTCCTTCCAGTAGCACCTTAAAGACCAACTAAGTTAGTTCTTGGTATGAGCTTGTGTGTGCATGCACACTTCTTCAGATACCCATTAGCGGAGTCTGTAACCTGAAGCGTCTGTAACCCGAGGTACCACTGTAATTCCTTGGTCTGTAATCCTACACACTTAACTAAAGAGTGTGTCTGAATGCAGTGGGAGTTCACATCCAGTGCCGGATTTACATATAAGCTAAATAAGCTCTAACTTAGGGCCCCACTCTCTTGGGGGCCCCCAAAAAAATTAAAGGAAAAAAACCTGGATGTACATTTCCAAAATATAAGATAAAACACAAATAAAATAAAACCTACATACAGCAACAGTGTTTTGTGTTGTGTAGGCTCCTATGATGCAAGTAATGGGCCCCGCTTGCTCCCTAAAATATCCCTGGTTTGCTCATTTCTATATATAGGGTGTCTACATTCTGCATGGGACGCGGGTGGTGCTGTAGGTTAAACCACAGAACCTAGGAGTTGCCAATCAGAAGGTTGGCAGTTCGAATCCCCATGACGGGGTGAGCTCCCGTTGCTCGGTCCCTGCTCCTGCCCACCTAGCAGTTCGAAAGCACCTCAAAGTGCAATTAGATAAATAGGTACCACTTCAGCGGGAAGGTAAACGGCGTTTCCGTGCACCGCTCTGGTTCGCCAGAAGCGGCTTAGTCATGCTGGCCACATAACCCGGAAGCTGTACGCCAGCTCCCTCAGCCAATAAAGCGAGATAAGCGCCGCAACCCCAGAGTCGGCCACGACTGGACCTAATGGTCAGCCTTTACATTCTGCATGGACTGGTTGCATGGTAACATGCAGCATGCAGCTGCAGCCTGCAGTGCAGCACAGTTGAACATATAAAGGGCCCCATTACCTTCAGTAGCTTCGGGCCACATCAAACCTAAATCCAGCCCTTATACATCTTATGCTATGTACCCACCATACATAGATTCTGTAGGAGGAAATAATGTGCTTTAAATGTATGGTAGGTATGCAGTATCAGCAAATATGATTAGGATTGCATTGCACATCCCATTTACATCCAAGTGAAGACTAATAGAATTGACCCGAGATACGCAGAGATACCATTGACCCCCCAGCTGGGGAGGCTTGCTAACCTTTCGGATAAGTCTAAACTTATTTTCTCCTCTTAGGCAAGGACCACAAGATGACCTGGATGGTTGCCAGATTCTGCGCGCAGATTTGCAGGCACAGACCACCCCCTGAAACAAATTAGTTCACTAGGAAAACAGTCGAAGTCAGCCTCTATGGTGGCAGGGCCAATTTGTATGGTAGCCCAAATTTTAGGTCTTTATGAGTATATGCGTTTATCTTAGATTTTAATCTTTAAGATGGTGTTGTACAATGTTTAAAATGTATATTTTATTCTTGTGAAAGCTGTCCCAGCTGTGCTTTTCGAGCTGGTCTTTGACCGTAATAAAATTACGAAAATGAAATAATAGAATTAACCGGTAAGACAATATTGTGACATAAAGTTCTGCGGATTAAAACCGACTTTGTCCAACAGATTAAGTAATCTAGAAAGTTGATGGGTAAGATTTAAGAAGATCGTTAAGATGAACAAATATTTTATGCTGTGAGACTTAAAAGGCAAAGAAATAACAGTAGGTGCATCAATGTTTGCTGTTATTGTTGCAATGCACAAATAAATTCAAGATCCAACCATATGCATTGTGGAATTCTGTACTGTGGATAAAATATTCAGTAATGCAAATTGGTATAGGTTTAGAATCATGGGTTGCAACAGTACATTTAGAATTTGATTGATAAATGAGGCTGATCATGGAGTTTCTGCTGATGCTATTTACCATATCTATGGAACGCTAAACACTTTTTTTAATAGTATATTTGCAGATGGCGGTTTTTCTTCTGCTGCATTTTTGGCCGTGTGTTGGAGTCTCACAAGACTATAATCTTTTAATTAAAAATGGATATGTTAATCCCTAGTATATTCTTAATTTAATATTATAGGCCATTCCTTCCAGGCTTCACATTAGTGCTACGTTTCAGCATCCAGTGAAACAGTTTTTCTAAAACCTATTTGCTTTTTAATTAAGAAGTACATAAAGTTAATGCAGCCATTTAATAGCTAGTGCAGAAGCAATCAGCCACTTCTAACAAAGCAAATGCACCTGCTATTAATAACCTTCTGCATGTTTGGTTCCACTGCAGCTGGTAATATTCATTTTAAAAGTTAAGGGCACTTTCTGGTTGGATAGTTTCCTGGAGCAGAAATTCAGTACGGGGTTGTTTTTCCTTCTTTTGTGATACTAAAAAATATTAGCAAACAGGCCGATATGAATGTTAGTCTCAACTAGTTTTAATTCTTTGCTCAAACTATCAATGGTTTATCCCTGTTTTTCAGACTTTTGGAGAATGATTAATTGTTGTTGTTTTTAACTTGGCTTCATTGTTGACACTAGGCAATGGAAACGGTTATGTTTTCTTGCCTTTTATGGGAATATATCATTGCCCGTTACAGCGACGTTTTTGCAAATGAAGAAAAGCTTTGAGCACTTTGAAAAAAATTTACTTTTTGAGGGGAGGCACATCACTTTATATAGCATAGTGCATGCTAACTTTTAGGGATGCGGGTGGCGCTGTGGCCTAAACCACTGAGCTTCTTGGGCTTGCCGATCAGAAGGTCAGTGGCTCAAATCCCCACGATGGGGTGAGCTCCCGTTGCTCTGTACCAGCTCCTGCCAACCTAGCAGTTTGAAAGCACACCAGTGCAAGTAGATAAATAGGTACTGCTGTGGCAGGAAGCTAAACAGCATTTCTGTGAATTCTGGCTTCTGTCATGGTGTTCCCTTGCACCAGAAGCGGTTTAGTCATGCTGGCCACAAGACCCGGAAAGCTGTCTGTGGACAAACGCCAGCTCCCTCGGCCTGAAAGCGAGATGAGCGCTGCAACCCCAGAGTCGCCTTTGACTGGACTTAACCGTCCAGGGGTCCTTTACCTTTTTCAATCTCTCACTGCTAGCGGTGACATATTGAATGCTGGCGCAATTCTGGCTGAAGTTAAATCTGAGAATAACCAACATGTCTGGAGGATCCTTGTGCTGTTCTGAGCAATGTTGCTGATTCCTGACAGAGCAGAATAACCAATCGTGAAACATGCTCTTGGCAATCTAGATCCAGGTGATTCAAACTAAGGAGACAGAACTAAGAGCTTTAAGAAAGCAGTATAAGGCTCTCGCTCGCCTCTGTGGTGGTTGTGTCAAGGTTACTACAGGAGTGCTCTGCCCTGCAAGGCCTCCACACAGGCTGAAGTTCCTTTGGCCTTGGACTGCTACACCTGATGGTGGCGTCCTGCTCCATGCAGAATAAAAAACATAATAAAACAAAATAAGGTATTTGACTCATTGTGTGGGGAAGCAAAACCGATACAGTGGTACCTCGGGTTACAGACGCTTCAGGTTACAGACGCTTCAGGTTACAGACTCTGCAAACCCAGAAATAGTACCTCGGGTTAAGAACTTTGCTTCAGGATGAGAAAAGAAATTGTGTGGCTGCAGCGGGAGGCCCCATGAGCTGAAGTGGTACCTCAGGTTCAGAACAGTTTCAGGTTAAGAACGGAACTCCAGAACGAATTAAGTTCTGGAGCACACGATAAAATAAATTTACTTAGTGAAAGAGACATGTCTAGAGAGGCTTGCTTAAACAATTTTTTTAAAAGGGCGCTGTAAACAGTATAGAGAAAGCACCTGCCTGATATCAATGGACAGGAATTCCACCGTGTACAGTCTGCCAGGTGGAAGGATCAATTTCTTGCAAGTGCAGAACAAGCATTATGTGGTACTTGTAAAAGTGCCCGTGTCGCAGATTGAAGCAGCTGAGTAGGCATATATAAGGTAAGGGGATCCTTAACTTAGGTTACCATAAGATCTAGGCCATTGTCATTACCGTATTTTTTGCCCTATAGGACGCACTTTTTCCCCTCCAAAAATGAAGGGGAAATGTGTGTGCGTCCTATGGGGTGAATGCAGGTTTTCGCTGAAGCCTGGAGAGCGAGAGGCATCAGTGCGCACCGACCCCTCTCGCTCTCCAGGCTTCAGGAAGCTATCCGCAAGCCTTGCAAGCCTGGGGGAGGACGCCCCGTGCTTTGGGAAGGTGTCCGCAAGCCTCCCGTGCCTGGTGGAAGGTCCTGCCGGGCTCGTGAGGCTTGGGGCGGCAGCCTGCATCCCAAAGCACAGGGTGCTCTCCGGAGGACGCCCCGTGCTTTGGGCGAGTGTCCGCAAGCCTCCCGCGCCTGGCGGAAGGTCCTGCCGGGCGCGCGAGGCTTGGGGCGGCAGCCTGCATCCCGAAGCACGGGGAGCCCTATGGAGGACGCCCCGTGCTTTGGGAAGGTGTCCGCAAGCCTCCCGCGCCCGGTGGGAGGTCCTGCCGGGCGCGCGAGGCTTGCAGGCAGCAGCGTGTTCTAGGGGCTGGGGTTGGGGGAAGCTTGGGCTTCCCCCGCGCCAGCCCCACGCCTGGGGGGGGGGGGAATAATTTTTTTTCTTTATTTCCCCCCCCCAAAAAAACACACAGGTGCGTCTTATGGGGCGGTGTGTCCTATGGGGTGAAAAATACGGTATTTAACAAACAAAATATCACACTGAACTAAATAATGCAACTTTATTCCATACCAATAAAGATGACCGATTCAAGGTAAATTCAGCAGAAGGACTGCAGCTCAGGTGTAGACAGTGACACGGCCAGAAAGTTTTCTGTTTCCTAAGTTCTCGACTAATAATGAATTGCAACCAATTACACATACAATATCAAACCTGACAACATTTCTCCAATGAAAATAGGAATGGCCTATTTCAATAATAATAATAATTTTATTACTTATGCACCACTCATCTGACTAGGCTGCCCCAGCCACTCTAGGAGGTTTCCAACATATATGAAAACATAATAAAACATTTAAAAACTTCCCTAAAGATTGTCTAGTTACTTATCTCCTTGGCTCAGGGTTCACATAACTCCATACCCTCCGTACCCTCCAACATTTCTTCAATGAAAATAAGGACATCCTATGGAAAAGCGGGACATTCCAGGATCAAAACAGAAACCAGGACGGCTTCTGTAACTCCAGGACTGTCCCTGGAAAATACAGTGGTGCCTCGCAAGACGAAATTAATTCGGTCCGTGAATTTTTTCGTCTAGCGAATTTTTCGTCTTGCGAAGCACGGTTTCCCATAGGAATGCATTGAAAATCAATTAATGTGTTCCTATGGTCAAAAAAAGTCCAAACAAAGCCAAATTTGGTACAACAAGAGTTTATTAAGTGCTCTTTAAAGTCACACATACTGTAAAGAGCATTTCAAAATTCAAACCAAGAATTTTTTTAAAAAAACAGCAGAGTGGCCCAATGGTCACAGGAAATCATAAAAATGCAGGGAAAAAACCACAAGCTTCCAGATTCTTGCAAACCCCTCCCCAACTGTTCCCCCAGCCACCCAGCACACAGAAATTCAAATCCAGATTTTTTTAAAAAAACAGCAGAGTGGCCCAATGGTCACAGAAAATCATAAAAATGCAGAAAAAAACCACAAGATTCCAGATCCTTGCAAACGCCTCCCCAACTGTTCCCCCAGCCACCCAGCACACAGAAATTCAAATCCAGATTTTTTTTAAAAAAACAGGAGAGTGGCCCAATGGTCACAGAAAATCATAAAAATGCAGGAAAAAAAACCACAAGCTTCCAGATTCTTGCAAACCCCTTCCCAACACCAAGTCCTTGAATTCCAAACACCCCAACCCAAAATCCAAAAACCCCCAAAAAAGTTTTAAAAGCTTAACTTACCAAATGGCTGCAAAAGAAGTTTTGGAAAAGCTTCAAAAATCACCAAAGTCTTTAAAAACCTCAAAAAAGGCTACTATGTACACTGCGTTCTATGAGTTGCTCCTCGAAGTCAAGTTGCAACTGTATTAACGGTGTTAAGAAAAAGGAAACAAACTTGCAAGACGTTTTCGTCTTGCGAAGCAAGCCCATAGGGAAATTCATCTTGCGAAGCAGCTCAAAAACGGAAAACCCTTTCGTCTAGCGAGTTTTTCGTCTTGTGAGGCATTCGTCTTGCGGGGCACCACTGTAGGTTCCCCTGGAGGGTCTGCAATATTAGACAAGCTTGGCAGTTTCAAGGATCTTCACATTTAGTGTTTTTTGCTCAGCCAGCAAGGCCAATGGTCAGGGGATTATGGGAGTTGTAGTCCAGCAACATCAGGAGGGCAGCATGTTGCCTACACTTTCTCTAGGAAGGCATCCAAATATTTTGCAGTACAAACTGTCAATCTCCCTATGCAAATTACCCAAATTTGCATGGAAAACCTTTTCAGTTTTTTCCACTTAACATCCGGGATTTGGGTTTAATTGTACATTTTGTGTTACTATTGATTTAACTTGTGCCATGTACAGCTCTGGAATAAACAACAGAAATGTCAGTACAGAAGTGCCTTAAATAGACAAATAAATGATTGGACGACCCATGTAAGACGCGATTCCTCTGTTATCAGGTGTCAAAATTAATATATGTAATGCTTTGATGAAGAGAACAAATGGTGAATGTAATGTATTTCCAATCTTAAAAGGAAAAGAGTTTATTGCATGTCCCAAATGTTGATGTTCCAAACTTTCCTTTTTTGACACTCTGAATTTTCCATTTTTAGTTCTTGCTTCATAAAAGATTGATAGTTAAGAATTTCCATTTTTTTGAGGCGTATGTCTAATGAAGCAATTTGAAACTGCTTAGTTATGCTTTTAGAGTCATTTTTGAAAGATTAACTCCTCTGCATTTGATTAGATGGCCGTTGAGAATTAACTTTAAAAATGCAAAATAGCATCCCTCCTCCCATTGCTCTTGTAAATAAGTCAAACCATTTAAAACAAAATGGAAATTGTCTCTCTCCGATCCTGCAGCAAGGAGGAAATTTATACTAATCTTTTGCACTATTAAGCTGCAGCATTAAACACACTTACTTGGGAATGAAATTCACAAGTGGGATCTGTAGCAAAATGTGAACCAGGAAGTGACTATCCAGACAAATAGTTTGTTTTTCTAGATTTATATCAAAAAAATCTGTCTCCTTCTCTTTTCCCGGTCATTCCATTTCCTTCCCCCTCCCATCCATTAGCCAGTTTTGCCCCTTCCAGATCATATTTACACAGCACTATGATACCGCTTTAAACAATTGTGGCTTCCCCCAAAGAATTTGGGAAGCTGCAGTTTGTTAAAAAAGCTGACAATTATTATTTTTAAAATGAAATTTTATTTGATTTTCCAAAATATAAACATACAACAAAAACAATACCCAATCTAATTATCGAAATGACTCTGAATCTCCTGAAATCCCCCCATCCCTTCCCTGGGTCCTATTGATTCTATTTTCAACTGCGTATCAATACTTCTCCAATTTTTCATCTTCCTAGGTTATCTATATGTTCTGTTGCATTACAAGTGTCTTTAAAATCCTGCCAATGTTTTGACCTGTTTACAATGATTTCATATATACATTATAAACATTTCCCATTCTTTTTTAAATTTCTTTTCTTCTTGATTCCTGAGCTTCCCAGTTAGTTTTGCCATTTTGGCATAGTCCATCACCTTGATTTGCCATAGGAAGCTGACAACTGATGGGAGACCCCTATTCCCTTTCCAGAGCTACAATTCTCGGTGTGTTTAACGACCAATCCTTCGCAGTGAACTCTGGAAATTGTAGGCGGTTAGGGACCCCCTAACAGGGACACAGGTGGTGCTGTAGGTTAAACCACAGAGCCTAGGATTTGCCGATCAGAAGGTCAGCAGTTCGAATCCCTGCGATGGGGTGAGCTCCTGTTGCTCGGTCCCTGCTCCTGCCAACCTAGCAGTTCGAAAGCACGTCAAAGTGCAAGTAGATAAATAGGTACCGCTTCAGTGGGAAGGTAAACGGCATTTCCGTGCACTGCTCTGGTTCACCAGAAGCGACTTAGTCATGCTGGCCACATGACCTGGAAGCTGTACACCGGCTCCCTTGGTCAATAAAGCGAGATGAGCACTGCAACCCCAGAGTCGGTCACGACTGGACCTAATGGTCAAGGGTCCCTTTACCTTTAGGGACCCCCTAACTGCTCTCAGCACCCTTAGCAAACAATGACTCCTAGAATTCTTTGGGGGAAACCATGACGGTTTAAAACTGGTGTTTTAAATGTATAGTGTTGTCGTGACCTCAGTCTCCAACATCGCATGCTAGTTGAGCTCTTATGGGGTTGATTTGACCCCCACCCCACGGCGAGTGGGGTGGCATCTACAAGCCTCAGGGTTATCTCAGGTTTCCTGATACCTCTCTCATCTGCATGAATGATGCCTTTTCGGCTATGAGCACAGGTGAATTTGGATTGGCATTAGAAGAAAACAAAATAATGATGGTTGAACTCAGTGGATCTTATTAGTAAGAACACATACATAGGATTGCACTATCATCAGCTGTTATGTACTAAGCTTGGATCCTAGAACAATAGACAGGTAGGCTCCTAGAAGGCAGCAGCCTGATTGGTCTGCAGGAGCCAACCAATCCGGATCCAGGAGGAAGTGAATCAGCAACCTGATTGGCCTGCAGGAGCAGCCCAATCAGGCTCCAGGAGGGGAGTTGAATCAGCCAATTACGCGGGACCCATTGTGTAAATAATGTACAGTAAATATAGCCAGAGGTTTTGGGGTGGGGGAGTCACTCACTGTTTACCATGAGCTGAAATAAAGAGCATGAAATCAACACTCAACTTTGAGTACATTTCATCAATAGTAATAGACCCTCTCTCTACCTTTTGCCTTTTATAAAGTGACAAGAATGGGGGAAAGTGCACAATGAAGTTATTTGGTGTCGTGTTATTTGCACTAGCGCATATTCAAGGCTGGTTGTGAGTTAGTACAATTACCTGGATTGTTATTGGAAGTCTCTCCAAACCCTTTCGACACCTATGATTGTAGTCCTATAATATTGTTGAGTTTTGCATGCAAGACCCTTCTAACCCCTGGATCCAGAAAGTGTTAAAATGTAAGCCAGGCTAGCTTCCTATGTTGAAGAGATTGCCTGGGTGATGGGCCATTAGGAGAACAAAGAAAAGGGGGTTCCGTGTGTTTTGGCAAATGGGTGGGGCCAACGTTGCAGCTATGGGAAAAATAAGACCCTCTTCGGGTGTTAATGCTGTGAACCCCTTCCTCAAAGGCTCAGGTTGTATATATGTGTGTAAATAAACCATATATCATAAAGACACTTTAGTGTCTGCTGTGCCTCATCCCCAACAGGAAACACAAATCCTGGGTACCCCTGGAATCTCACACCACTGAGAGATTGGAGTGGTGTTAAACAATATGGCTCCCAGTCTCTTTCTGAGTGCAATCCAAATTGTTGGTGCTGAGCTTTAAAGCTTTAAACAGCCTTGGCCCAGTATGCCTAAAGGAGTGTCTCCACCCCCATCATTCAGCCTGGACACTGAGGTCCAGCTCTGAGGGCCTTCTGGCAGTCCCCTCCCTGCGAGAAGTGAAGTTATAGGGAACCAGGCAGAGGGCCTATTTGGTTTGTCATGCCCACCCTGTGGAACGCCCTCCCATCAGATGTCAAAGAGATAAAGAGCGACACAACTTTTAGAAGACGTCTGAAGGCAGCCCTATATTGGGAAGTTTTTAATGTTTGATATTATATTATGTTTTTATATATGTTGGAAGCTGCCCAGAGTGGCTGGGGCAACCCAGCCAGATGGGCGGGATATAAATAACAAAATAATACTATCATTGTTGAGTAGGAAATCCCTATTTTCATCTAAGAAATGTTGGAGGGTATATTATTATGTGTGTTCCAAGTTCTATTTTCCATTGCACAGATTTTCTGAAAGCAAAGGCATACTTTGCCACAGCCTAAAGGAACCACTAAAACCCATATCAATATGGGACACTCCCCCCCCCCCGTATGCCCCTCCAAAATCTCCTTCAACTGTCTACTTACAGAGCTTTGATCTTGCTCGTATGCAGAGCAAATCTGCAGATGTTTCTGCTAGGTTTTCCTGACACTAGGTCAACTAATGAAATACAGCTTTAATATTTCTGCTTCCTCCCCTGCCAGAGTTATATTTCTATTTTCATTGAATTATTAAAGGATTACACTCAGGCTTTGCTGGTGCCAAAAGAATGCTTGGAATCCTAAAAATTAGCTTTTTGTGGCTAAGCAGATAAGAATATAATTTAATGTGGCATCTCATGAAGGGTTAGATTCCATCGTGGTATGTTTGGCAGCTGTATTTTCGGAGAAATTGACCTGCCTGCAACTGATGAAAGACTTTGGTCTTTGTAATGTTTATTAACACAAAGGTATTTGCTGTGTTGGAGTACATACTGGGAGTATTATGCATGTCTTGAACAAGTTAATACAAGTCTTCACAACTACCTTGATGTTGAATTGATTCTCTGTTGAGTTTGCTTTGCAAGGATGTCATCTGCTTAGATATGGAATGACAGCTTCATTGTGTTCTTGTATTCCTGTGCCAAAAGAAGAGATTTATGAGCTTGCATAAGATAAGAGAATGCCTTGCTAAGTAGGGTTTTATTCCTCAACAAATGCAGTTAATAGAAGGTTTGTTGGGCTTTTCCAGTGTTTGTGGTACACCATTCAAGGAAAGCTGAGCAATGAAGAGTCTAGACACACCTCTGCGGGGAAGACGTTCCTCAGTTTATCACTTTGTTACACCCACTGTTGGAGTATGAAAATGATGGCTGCCAAAATTCAAATTGGCTGCAATGCTATAAAAAAATATTTAAACTATTCCTGGCGCAGGCCACAAAACGTAGTTGTAGGAGGAACTCAAGCACAGTGGATAAGGAAATTGGGTACAAAAGGTCACAGGTTCACTCTCTAGCCCTCTAGGTACGGTTGTCTGAAACTCTGTGCAACCAGGGATGGAGAAAGAACCTATGGCCTTTGCTAGTCTCTTAACGCCCATCAGCCTCAGCCAGCATAGCCAGGAATTGTGGGAGTCAAGACTGAAGGGCCTCAGCTGTAAAAATCCTGAGCTAGATGGACAAATGTTCTGACTTTAGGAGGCAGCCCCCACGACAGCGGGAGATCATTGGCGAAGGAAAAACAAGGGTGGTTGAGGGTAATTATCATTGCAAATTCCCCCCAGGGATAGGGGGAATGGGCTTCACTCACAGTTCATCTCAGGAACCTGACTCTTGCTCCAGCAAGGAATGTGGGGGGCAGGGAGGCGCTGGGTGCAAAAGAACTTCACCTGGTGAAAACCCTCCAATGGCGCCATTAAGAAGCAGAGATTCACCTGTTTATGCTGCTTACCCTCCCCGTCTAACAGCTGACATACGGGGTAGCACAGCAGCAGTAGCAGCTGCTTTCCCATGTGTCCTCCAGCCTCCTGCCAGCCCCAGAGCTTCAATTCTGGTTGTGGATATTTTTTGACACAGTGTTTTTGGTATGGATTGAGGAGAGAGCAGCAGAGAGGGCACTTTACGCGATTTCACTTATGGTGGCCCAGAATGTGACCCCTGCGTATGGGGGGAGTCACCTGTACAGTGGTACCTCGGATTACAGACGC
Source organism: Podarcis liolepis (assembly GCF_965112155.1). Lineage (NCBI taxonomy): Eukaryota > Metazoa > Chordata > Lepidosauria > Squamata > Lacertidae > Podarcis > Podarcis liolepis. The sequence continues at coordinate 17,122,983 of NC_139565.1, forward strand.
TTCAGGTTACAGACTCCGCTAACCCAGAAATAGTACCTCAGGTTAAGAACTTTGCTTCAGGTTAAGAACAGTTTCAGGTTAAGAACAGACCTCCAGAACGAATTAAGTTCTTAACCCGAGGTACCACTGTACTGTTAATGTAGTCTTAGATGCCATGGGCCTGTAACCCCAAAGCTACATGCCAGCATAATTAAGATGGCTTGCTAGTTCTCTGGTCTCTGGAATCAACAGACTGTCTATAGCAGGATGAATCCACCCATTTCTAGGAAGTGTGAGCAAGCTGTGCTTCCTGTGGTTGTGCATCTGGCCTAGTGAATGAGGGGACAACTCATTTACTTCATCAGGAGGAGCTGCATGAGCTGTTCCTGCATTGGGAGCCCACACATGTCCCCACAGTGAAGAAGTGAATGCTCATTCTTCCTCCATTACCCAATAATTGCAAAGAGAAACACAGTTCCTCTTTGGGCGTTTTATTTGATCATTCTTCCTTGGAGAACATATGCTTCTATTTCCTTTATAAGTGGATTTTTCTTTCTTCCCGAGTGAAACTGGCACAGTTAACTGCGCAAATGTTCTCCGCATGGAAAGAAATAAAGAGATTTCATAAAACATGAGAACAATAGCGACACATATCTAAAAGTGTGCCATTCGTATGAAGCACTTTGTTTTGATGTTTTTGCTTATTATAAATGCATTTCTCAATAAAAATTTAAATGTCTATCTAGAAGAGACATAGAAGGAAGATGGCTAGCATGCTGTGCTGTGTCCACAATGCACACTGAATGTGTTTCTAATAGGTAAGCAATGAAAATAAAAGAAAACCTCAAAAGAAAGAAGGCATCGTATTACATTCCACCCTATATTTGTTCCATGCTGTGCTCTTTCCTGTTCTGCTGTAGTTCATCTTCTGCCCAAAACTGCATTATTAGTCTTGTTATCTGTTGTGGTGAAATTATATACCGTATTTTTCGCCCCATAGGATGCACTTTTCCCCCTCCAAAAATGAAGGGGAAATGTGTGTGCGTCCTATGGGGCGAATGCAGGCTTTCGCTGAAGCCTGGAGAGCGAGAGGCATCGGTGCGCACCGACCCCTCTCGCTCTCCAGGCTTCAGGAAGCTATCCGCAAGCCTTGCAAGCCCGGTGGGAGTTCCCGTGGGCTCACAAGGCTTGCGGACAGCAGCCTGCAGCCCCCGCGAGTGTCCGCAAGCCTTGCGCGCCCGGCAGGAGGTCCCGCCGGGTGCGCGAGGCTTGGGGCGGCAGCCTGTCGCCCGAAGCACGGGGAGCCCTCCGGAGGGTGCCCCGTGCTTCGGGCAGGTGAGCGCAAGGCTTGGGGTGGCAACCAGGGCGGGGGGGGGGAATAAATTTTTTTATTCATTTCCCCCCCAAAAAACGAGGTGCGTCCTATGGGCCGGTGTGCCCTATAGGACGAAAAATACGGTAACTTACGGGGGGAGCGGGTGGTGCTGTGGTCTAAAGAACTGAGCCTCTTGGGTTTGCTCATCAGAAGGTCAGTGGTTCAAATCCCCACGACAGGGTGAGCTCCCGTCGCTCTGTCCCAGCTCCTGCCAAGCTAGCAGTTCGAAAGCAAGCCAGTGCAAGTAGATAAACAGGTACCACTGTGGCGGGAAGGTAAACAGTGTTTCTGTGCACTCTGGTTTCCGTCACAGTGTTCCATTGCGTCAGCCAGAAGCGGTTTAGTCATGCCGGCCACATGTCCTGCAAAGCTGGCTGTGGAGAAGTGCTGTCTCCCTCAGCCTGAAAGCAAGATGAGTGCCACAATCCCATAGTCGCCTTTGACTGGACTTAACCACCCAGGGGTCCTTTACCTTTACCTTTTTATATAACTTACATAATTAATTTGTGAATTATGCTGTCATTCTTTTATTCCACCCCTGGCATGTGTTCTCCTTTAGCTGTCATGGAGCGGGTGGTCTGAAGAAGAATGAGAGGAGCTCAGTAAGCTGGGCAACCCTTTGGAGGGGTCTGTGGGTTGTAGAAAGTGTCAGTTGGACCCATGAAATTGTCCAAGCCTAGGGACATGTCTGATAGCCCGGGGGGTGATGGGTGTGATGGCCTGGGACTCGGGCTCAGAACCAGAGGAATCTCAGTCTGCACCAGATCCTTTGCCTCAGGCGTCATCTGAACCAAGTCTGGGGCCTGATCCTGAAGAGTCCCAGTCTGCACAGGTTCCCCTGCAACAAACACCAACTAAGCCGAGTCAGGGGCCTGAGCCTGCCCTGGCTCCAGTTGCGGGGATTACCTCGTTGCCTTCAGCTGGGCCATCACTTACAGCTGCTCCACTACCGGTTTGGTCAGGGGAGGCTGAGGCGGCCTCTGGGTCTAGTAACCCACCGACGTCTCCCAAGCTGCAGAGACTAAGGTCTGAGAGAAGGAGAGACCTGAGTATTCGCAGGAGGAGTGCTCGCCTTCGGGCGAAACGGAGGTGAGTCGCTGGGGGATCAGGACCGGCCATTACCCTGACAAAGATAAAAGGCTGTTGGACCCTGCCCCAGGTTGCAGGAGCAACATTGCTGTATGCCAGACCCTGTCTGAGATCCTGTACCTGTCCTTGCCTTGTGCCCTGCCTTGATCCTGTCAGACTGACTCCTAGCAGAACCTATGGATTCTGGACCACACCTGGACCGTGGTTCTTGGGTTACCCCCGGGCCCAGCAGAATGAGCCAGGGTGGCACCAAATGGGCTAGCAGAAGAGTGTTCTGCTCTAGTGACACCAGACACTCCATCTCCTATTGTGGAACTAGTGGTTCTCCCTGTCAGTGATGAGTCTTCTTCAAAGAACAGGACTGCCGAGACTCAGTCAGATACTGAACCAGCATAGACATCATCTCCATCTCCTCGGACATGGAGACACCAGTGATGGTGCAAACAGGCCTTGCAAGCTCAGCCAACCCAGAGAAGTGCCAGTTTGCCTGCCCAATCTCACTATGGCTATTTCCCATGCTAAGTGCTGTGCCCAACCCATCCTTCCAAAGGAAAGTGTGGCAGGTGTGAGTCACTTGTTGGATCAGTGCATTCGCTTGCACTTAGCCTTGTATCTAATCCCCTTGCATACCTGTTGAACCATGTAAATGTTCCTTGTTGATGTACCAATCTAGTTTCTGGCAGAAGCCCAGCTGGGGGTTCATGTTCTTCATCAGCAGCGAGGCTTCATCATCAGCTCCATTCATTTCAATGCAAATGAAACTCAAAGCGCAGGAAGGGGATGTCATCAATGAAAGCAGAATAGAGCAGAATGGAAAGGGGCGGATCACATTTGGCCTCGCACAGGATGATGCTGAAATTTGAAAGACCAAAGTTCATCCTTGATTAAAGCAACAACAACAGGGTTGATTTTCATCCTGGGCATGGGCAAATAAGCGAACGTGGGCAATTGCCATTTCCATTTTTGTCGGAACTCTCCAACAGCCTTATGCGTAAAGGTAAAGGTGAAGGGACCCCTGACCATTAGGTCTAGTCGTGACTGACTCTGGGGTTGCGGCGCTCATCTCGCTTTATTGGCCGAGGGAGCCGGCGTACAGCTTCCGGGTCATGTGGCCAGCATGACTAAGCCGCTTCTGGCAAACCAGAGCAGTGCACGGAAACGCCGTTTACCTTCCTGCCGGAGCGGTACCTATTTATCTACTCGCACTTTGACGTGCTTTCGAACTGCTAGGTTGGCAGGAGCAGGGACCGAGCAACGGGAGCTCACCCTGTCGCGGGGATTCGAACCACCAACGTTCTGATCAGCAAGTCCTAGGCTCTGTGGTTTAACCCACAGCGCCAGTCGCATCCCATAGGGTTGCCATATTTCAAGAGGCGGATGTGAGGGCAATCTGGCTGCAACATCTGTCACCCCATTGATCGCCAGGGTTGATTCGGCTGATCTGGCTGGCTAGGCGGTTGTCCCCTTCCTCCCTCACCGCTCCATGTGCGTCCCTCCCGAAGCCGCATGCTCGGTGGAAGAGGATGACCATCCCAGAGAGAAGGAGTGTACAGTGGACGCTCTGGTTGTGAACGTGATCTGTGTGGGATGCACATTCGCAACCCGCAGCGTTCGCAACCCACATCTGCGCACGCGCGGGTTGCGATTTAGCGTTTCTGCGCATGCGTGACCGCCAAAACCCAGAAGTAACCCATGCTGGTACTTCCAGATTTCGGCGGTCCGTAACCTGGAAAAACGCAACCTGAAGCGTCTGTAACCCGAGGTATGACTGTACCGTTCTTTAGTCAAGGGTATACGATAGCTGCGCTCGCCTGCTAGAACCTCCAAACAAGCTCAAGGCCATATTTCAAGAGGTAAAAATCCGGACACACAAAAAATGTTTTAGGGCAATTGCCTGACAGCCCCTCTGCCACTGCTAAGCTCACAATATAGAAGCAATGTGGGAACAGAGGGACAGTCTGTTCACAGTGCTGAGCACCGGATTTAGCTCAGAGTGTAATGTGAGCTGTACAGGAAGTACAGGAGGTGGAGTTTTTCTCTCTGCTGTTGGAGTTTGAAGAGAGCAGACGTGTTTCTCTGTAACGCTGCAAAGACAGAAATAAAGGCATGTAAATACATTTCTGTCTATCTCTTTCCCCTGCCTGGGGGCAGGGAAGAGTGGTGTGTTCTTCTCACGTTTGAGGAGGATCGCCGATCGTGACCTAGCCTGGATCCTGCTCGGGAATGCAGACAGGGAGGTCAACAGGAGATCAAGCCGGGTGCCTGGAGAGTGGCCAGTTTCTCCTGATTGAGGCAAGATTTCCTGACAGTCTAAGCCACCCACGCCAAAGCCAGAGCCCAAGCCAAAACCTGGATTGCCCAAGTCAGAGCCAGAGCCAGAGCCTGAACCAGAGCCGCCAGAGCAGATACAGCTACAGCTACAGCTACAGCTATAGCTACAGATACAGATACAGGTACCCAGTGCTTTTTTTCTTTAAAAAAATGTTTAGGAGTACTCTCATTTTCCTACTCATATTGAAATACTGCCCCTCAATGAGGCCAAACTTAGATTCTCAAAATGTTTAGGGGTATGCGTACCCCTGCGTACCCCCAGAAAAAAAGCACTGCATATACATATAGAAAAAAACCCAAAATCCCAGATATTTGCTTTAAAATGTAAAATTCCCCCTGGTTGGGCATGTAGGACCCCCCAAAAGAAGACACGTCTTTGTGATGTAATATGATAATGTTTGCCGATGTAACATAAGAACTTTAATAAATAAATAAAATTATGGAATTCCTGGATGTATGGCAACCTTACTTATGCATGAGTAATCTTCCAAACTATTTAGCACAAATCAAATAATTTTGCAGCCCACATGATTGCTATTTCTGGCAAGAAACAAACAGTTTTCGTAAATTTTCAAGATTAACGTGCAAGGTCAAATTATGCAGAAAGTGAGAAAAATATCCCATTAATGACAATATTAAAGACTGATAAAAAAATTTTAATATTTGTGTGCTCTCCAGGTAGTACCCAGTATTTATCGCCTTCCGCGTAGATGCCACACATTCGCCAAACTTTGCATAAGAAGTTACAGATCAAAAAAGTGTATGTGACTCTGCTCAAATAATCTCATCAGCAGAGAAAGGAAACATTTAATTCATGCCACAAGCAGCCAATTTCTTACTGAACAATGATAGCATGTCTCAACAGGGACCGCAGAGATGCATTCATACTGCATTTGTTTCTAACCTCTTGGATAACTGACAAGAGATTGTGGGACTGACACATCTGATGAATGAAAAGATCAATAGAATCACTTGTTTAACCACTAGGCTACGTCTTGCTAGTATTTTTGGGTGCTGACTCATTACGAAACCACCTACACTTAACAAAAGCTGGCTGACAAGTCGCCCCTCCTGCAGAACTCCAGCCTTTCCAAGAACAACATCTGTCACGCTTTTACACAGAGGCAATTTGTCTTGCCCAAACATGATAGGGTTTCCACTTAACTCTCTTCCTGACCTTGGTCACATGTGTAAAAACAAAGTGCTGCTTCTCATTCTCAGGTTCCCTGCTAGTGTGAATTCCCCCTTGGTTTGTTTTTCAAAGACATAATTTGCATTAAAGATTTTCTTCGTTTGCAAAAAGCACATGCATTGTCTCTTTCTTCAGGTTGTGTTTTCTACAGATCAGTTACATTTGTCGTGAGACATCGGTGTTATATTCAGAATAGGGATGGGAAGAAAGGGGGGGCTGGAAAGAGGGGCTGGGGTGGTAAAGCTTATGTTCTTTTACTTAGTGCATGCATGGAAATTTTGTGTCAGTGGCACTTGGGCAGATTCTCTTTCTATTTGCTTGTTATGTCCCCTTGGCAGTGAGCCGTCCCGGATTTATGTACAGTGGTACCTCGGGTTACATACGCTTCAGGTTACAGACTCTGCTAACCCAGAAATAGTGCTTCAGGTTAAGAACTTTGCTTCAGGATGAGAACAGAAATCGTGCTCCAGCAGTGTGGCAGCAGCGGGAGGCCCCATTAGCTAAAGTGGTACTTCAGGTTAAGAACAGTTTCAGGTTAAGTACGGACCTCCGGAACGAATTAAGTACTTAACCCGAGATACCACTGTATAAAGTGATGTGCTTCCCCTCAAAGTGCTCAAAGCCTTTCTTCATTTGCAAAGTACAGACCTCCAGAACAAATTAATTACTTAACCCGAGCTACCACTGTATAAGCTAAACAAGCTATCGCTTAGGGCCCCAATCAATTGGGGCCACCCCCAAAAATTATGAGTCTTTATAAATTGCATTTCTAAAGGAACTCTTGTTATTGCCAAATGCCAATGAGTTTACATTATTAAGTTTGTATGAATAAAATATCATTTAAAGTTATATCTTAATAATTATTTCACTATTAATATACTTCTTCTTAATTGCATTTCATTGTTAATATACTTGGGACGCGGGTGGCACTGTGGTCTAAACCCCTGAGCCTAGGGCTTGCCGATCGGAAGGTCGGCAGTTCAAATCCCTGTGACGGGGTGAGCTCCCGTTGCTCTGTACCTGCTCCTGCCAACCTAGCAGTTCGAAAGCACACCAGTGCAAGTAGATAAATAGGTACCGCTGTGGCAGGAAGGTAAACAGCATTTCTGTGCACTCTGGCTTCTGTCACAGTGTCCCATTGTGCCAAAAGCTACTGTTAGGTCCATCATGAGACGTCCGCAAACTTCCAACCATGGATACCAGCAGCCTTCAAGCAAGCAAACTTGCCTTATTATTGCTCCATAGCATCCCGCTGTCAGAGGATTGCCTCCTTCCATTCACCAGTTTGCCTCCTCCAAATGGAAGAAACATGGGCAGTGCTGAATGTCACATCCATTGCCAGGTGTGTCCTGCTGGAAACAGAAAGGGGCTTTCTCCTTGGTCTGCCTTTATATCTACTGAGTTGTCATGTGCTTTTGTAACATCACAAGAAACCCACAGCCAATGGCAACAGCTGGGGAGGCATCAACTTTATTGCTTTGAGCCTCACAGTGGCAGGTGGACCTATCAGTGATAGTGTGCTTGTTTATTCGGGACATGGGTGGAGCTGTGGTCTAAACCACTGAGCCTCTTAGGCTTACCGATCAGAAGGTCGGCGGTTCAAATCCCTGTGATGGGGTGAGCACCCATTGCTCTGTCCCAGCTCCTGCCAACCTAGCAGTTTGAAAGCACGTCAAAATGCAAGTAGATAAATATGTACCACTCCGGTGGGAAGGTAAACAGTGTTTCCGTGCGCTGCTCTTGTTCGCCAAAAGCGGCCTAGTCATGCTGGCCACATGACCCAGAAAAACTGTCTGCGGACAAACGCCGGCTCCCTCAGCCTATAGAGCGAGATGAGTGTGCAACCCCAGAGTCATCCGCGACTGGACCTAACGGTCAGGGGTACCTTTACCTTTATCTTATTAATATACTTCTTAATTGTATACCAGTTCAACAATTACTTTGATAAAATGCATATTTTGTTATGTGCAAATGGTTTTAGATACCTATTAGGTCCTTAAATTACCATATAGCATACAACAGATCTAAAAACATAATAAAACATCAATCCTAAAAAAACTTCCCTAAACAGGGCTGCCTACAGGTGTCTTCTAAAAGTCAGATAGTTGTTTATTTCCTTGACATCTTAGTGCGTTCCACAGGGAGGGTGCATACACTCCCATTACTCAAAACATTTTGGACTCGTTAGCTGGACTGGTCATGTTGTGCGGATGCCTGATTATCATCTTCCTAAGCAACTACTCTATCCCAAACGTAAAAATGGAAAGCATAATGCTGGTGGTCAACAAAAGAGGTTTAAAGACTGTGTCAAGGCAAATCCTTAAAAATGTAGTATAAACACCGACAACTGGGAAACACTAGCCTGTGAGTGCTCCAACTGGAGAACAGCCTTTACCAAAGGTGTCATGGGCTTTGAAGACGCTTGAACTCAGGACGCAAGGGAGAAATGCGCTAAGAGGAAGGCACTCTTGGCAAATCCACACCGTGAACAATTCCCGCCTGGAAACCAATGTCCCCACTGTGGAAGGATGTGTGGATCCAGAACTGGCCTCCACAGTCACTTACGAACTCACTTTTAAAACCGTGTTTATGGAAGACAATCTTATTTGGCTGTGAGGGATTGCCAAAGAAGAAGACTGAATCGTATTCACTCTGCTTTGGAGTGAATTGGATAACGTTGCGTTTTTGGTGAAACTGTGACCCTGCAGGTTAGGGCACTGAAGGTTCATTTTGTAAGGCGCCGTGAAACATGGGATTTTCACTTCCAATCAATGCCGGGGTCCTTTTGCTGGTTTTAAGCAGAGTTTTGGATTGAATCGGACGACGTCGCATTTTCTGCAAAATTGTGAACTTGCGGGTAAGGGCCCCGAAGGTTTTTCATGGGGTGCAGTGAAACCTTCAAACGAAAGATAACAGTGGATCTAAACAGACTGTCTAAGTACACAAATTAAAAACCAGCTAAACAAGATGGGAAGAAAGAAGTCGCAACCCCGTACTATCAAACAGGTGGGGTGGGGGGAAGACAAAGAAATCAAGGTTTTATTGATTACAGTTCTGGCAGCAGGGGCTTTCAACAACTTGGGTGCCAAAGGAAATAAGGTTTTAAATCACAAACCAGATCGGTTTTCTGTGTCCTGTGTGCTTCTCCATATGTTTTGCAAAGTCATCCTTGGGAAATGTCGTTTTGATAGAGTGGTTTAGGGATTAATTTCGGGGCTTTGTTGCCCAATAATTGAACCAACAAGACTTCCAGATATGACAAAGTAAACCTTCTTCCCAGATATTTACAAAAGTGAGTCGCTAAGGATTTTAAATGGTAAAAATGGAAAAGAACTCAGAATTAAACTGAATTGCAAGGACCTGAATTTACTAGGGAGAAATTCATAGTGAAAAAGCAGTTTAACAGAAAAGCAAGGACAGAAAGATAAACTCCTGCAAGGTTGGGAAGTAACAAACCATAAACAATATTGAACCAAAGGAACACCTGCGTTGAAAAATACGGTAGCTAAATTGCACGGAGCAAACGTACAAAAGTGTCTCTGGCGCCATCTGGTGGCCAAAAGGGAAACGGGAAAGTGAAATAGAAACAGTGGGAAAAGAGAAAGAAAATAGAAAGGGAGAATAATGTACTGAAATGAATATATAGACAAAGGATTTGCTGTGACAATTAATAACTAGGATACAAAAAAGGGAGGAGTGAGGAAGTCAAAGAAAGAAGGTAATGACAGTTAAGGATTTGAGAATATTGGATTTGTTTTTAAATGTTTGTGGCTTATTTTTGTCTTTTGATTGTGTTGTGTTATTTTTTTATTTTGATTTTTATCAATTTGTATTGTTTGATTGTGGTTTGTTTTTATTTTGTTTTCTTTATTTCCTTTTCTTTTTTGTTTTTTTCTGTAATTCTAAAACTCTTAATAAATATCATTTAAAAAATAAATAATGAAATGAATAAAAAGACATTGGGGGAAGGAACGGAAAGTGAAAAGAAAGAGAGAGCAAGTGAATATAATAAGATTGAGGTTGAGAAAGGAGAAATGGCGACAAAAGGAAAGCAGGCACCCTGGCCAAGGAGAGAGAGGATCTGAGCAAGAAGGGGAAGCCAATATAATGGAATTCTTAATGGAAATTAGGAAATATTTACAAAGCCATTCTATGAAAGTTGATGAGTTCTGGTGAGTTCCGGCTGAAAAAAAGACCCGCGTGTACAGGACACATGCAGAGATTAAATGATCAGGCACAAACAGGGGTCTAGACACGTCGAAAAAGCGTCTCAGGAGAGAACATAGTTAGAGTCATGCTGAAAAGTCAAGGAGAGGCCAATGGCGAATCATAATGGTTTTGCAGGCTGGAGAATGAACTAATTTAGACTGCAATCCTATGCCCACTTAACTGCATGCCCTTTCAGTATCATTTGGATATCAGAATTACTGCGCTTAGTTAAATGCTTACGGCATGTCACATACCATAAATGAATCTCCTTGGTTTAACAAATAGGATTCAATGTCCTTGTTTTCAAAAGCTTAATGTGGTAACAGAAATGCGCAGTCGTTATCTGCTGGCCGTTTTGCTTCATTTTCCCGCCAGTAATAGTTGTTTGAGTGTTCATTATTTGTAGCTGTGGTTTCAGGCAAGCGCTGGCTTCTTAAATCAGGGTTCTTGATCTTTCCATTACATCTGAATTGAAAAGAGATAGCGTCTCTCTAATAGAATTGCCATTCAAAAATTGGGACCATCGCTGTAAACAATGCTATCACTAACTCCTTTTTTTTTTTTACGTATTGCCATTAATTTCAGATCTCATTCAGATTGATTCTTACAGGAAAATATTTTAATAGATTTTGACATTGTCCTCAAAGCAGGCAAACCTGACAAGCAAAGCGATTGGCTGCCCTCTGCTGGAAATACGTACGTTTTGACTAAGGAACGACTGTGCTTATTTCAGCATCAAAATATACCGTATTTTTTGCACCATAACACTCACTTTTTTCCTCCTAGAAAGTAAGGGGAAATGTCTGTGCGTGTTATGGAGCGAATGCCTGCGGGTGGCGGGGGGGATCTGCTGCAGTCGTGAGCAGAGGATCCATGGTTCCCCTTCCTTCCCTCCTCCATGGTTACAAAGCATGGATCCACATGGATCCTCAGGATTTTTGCATTGGGCTACTCCAAACTCAGTGTCAGATCACATGTCTGTGGCCACAGCATGAACCACAAAAATCATATATCCACTTTTTCGTTTAGAATATTTTTTTCTTGTTTTCCTCCTCTAAAAACTACATGCGTGTTATGGTCTGGTGCGTGTTATAGAGCGAAAAATACGGTAACTTTATTTCAGTTGTATATAACTAAATATATATGAAGTGTTTCAGTAGCAGCCTAAAAGACTAGAAAATACCGGTTGAAATGGTTCATTTAATGCAAGCCAATCAATTCCAAAAGCGTTAAGAGGCATGTTTTGAAAATTCTGCAAAACCTTAATCCACACATTGCATAAAGTTCAATTAGTTGCGGTTTAACATCAAGATCTTTCCCTGGCTCCTGATTCGCACTGATTATTTTTTGCTCTGGTAAATAAAATAGCGAATGACATCTGTGAAATAGTTTTTTTAATTACTTCTAATATGTATAACGCTATCCAATCACAATTTTAAAATTTGTGCCATTATCCATGGCATTTGATGCTGTAAGAATCATAAGAATTCACAACCACATGATTATTTATTTTTACTATCAGTAATATTTTTTTAAAAAGACTCGTATCACTTGAGATGGTGTTTTCTCCTTTATGCCAGAATTCATTTTTTTCAAGCTCACATTGGATTTGCTTAAGTTCAGAAAAGTCTGTGTTTTGCAGAACTCAATGAAATGGACCTAATAGTTTTGCCATGTTGTTGTTGTTTAGTCGTTTAGTCGTTTAGTCGTGTCCGACTCTTCGTGACCCCATGGATTAGAGCACGCCAGGCACTCCTATCTTCCACTGCCTCCCGCAGTTTGGTCAAACTCATGCTCGTAGCTTCCAGAACACTATCCAACCATCTCGTCCTCTGTCATCCCTTTCTCTTTGTGCCCTCAATCTTTCCCAACAAGCTTTTCCAGGGAGTCTTCTCTTCTCATGAGGTGGCCAAAGTATTGGAGCCTCAGCTTCAGGATCTGTCCTTCCAGTGAGCACTCAGGGCTGATTTCCTTAAGAATGGAGAGGTTTGATCTTCTTGCAGTCCATGGGACTCTCAAGAGTCTCCTCCAGCAATAGTCTCTTCATTTAAATAAATGGTGTGAAATGATGTCGTGAGCCACTTTGCGCAATCATGGAAAGGCGAGCTCTATACACATTTATCTGGGAATCGGTCCCATTGAGCTCAGTAAGGCTTGCTTCTGAGTAGACACGCGTACGGTTGCCCTTGTCAGTCAAGGGCTTGCCTGCAGGAGTGCCATGCTTGATCTCTCAACATATTCACTTTTCTGTAATAAAGGTCTGTTCTCCAAACATCTACCGCCACCCAAGTATAAATTGAAATACACACCCTATTTCAAGAACAGCTCTCATATCCATTCTAGAAAGGGGGAAAGTATATACAACAAATTGCTGCACATCCATCGCTCAGTGGTAGATCACCCCCCCCCCCATTTTTATGTATTTTTATTTTGTACTTTTCAAGTTTGTACATTTCACTAGTTTTACAATCATTTTGACATTTCAAAACTTGACTTCCTTCCCCCTCTTTCTGCGGTTCCTTAAATTTGTTTTTAATATCTTCCTGCATATCCAGATTAACTTAGTTTGATCATTTATTCATCTTCTTTAAATATATACTCTTATGAAACTGCAGGTTGTTACAATAATCCTGTCAATGTTTTTATCTGTTTATAATTTATCTGTTCAATATTCAATAAACCATTTCCATTCTTTTATTTAAAAAATTGTTATGTTGATTTCTTATTCTTCCGGTAAGTTTCACCCTCTCTGCATATTCCATAAGTTTTTTTTTAACCATTCTTCCTTTGCTGCCGCTTCTGCTTCTTTCCATTTTGGGGCAAGAAACATTCTTACTACTGTATTAGCATGCATTAATAAGTTTCTATACATTTTAGGTAGTTCTGTCCCTATAATTCCCAAAAGAAAAGCTTCTGGTAAAATGACAAAGGTTATTTTACAAAGGTGTTTTTTTTATACAAAGTTTATTTTAAACATCCTTTTCATTTCGGTATATATCATTTCCCAGTAAGCTTTAACCTTACTACAAGACCACTACATATGATAAAAAGAATCTTCTTTCTCTTTACATTTCCAACACTTATTTGATTTATATTTTTGCCAATTTACTCAGTGCTAGGTACCATCGATATAACATTTTCATATGATTTCCTCTTAGACCATAACATGCTGTAAATTTTATACCCATATTCCACAATCCTTCCCATGCTTCCACGTCTATATTATGATCAATATCTATTTCCCAGTATATCATTGAGGGTTTTACTTGCTCATCCTTTGTCTCCCATTCCAATAATATTTTATACATTGGAAGAGCATCCTCTTGGCTTGCAGACTGTTCCAAATTTAATCTCCCGCATTTCCAGGTAGGACTGGGAATGTTCCAGGTCAGTAACATTGGAGTACCACTTCCAATTGGTGTGTTAGTATTATCATCAATAACAAAAGTGTGTAAACTGACCTTTATCTGAAGATCACAGGGCAGTTCACAACAGGGGCATAGCTTGGGGGGCTGCGGTCCTGGGCACACAATTTTGAGGGGGCACAAACCAGGCATCCCCATGCAGCGATCTCCGTCCTGCCCTACCTGCCGTCAGGGGTCTCTGGGCCCTGGAGCCTGGCGTGGCCTTGCCACTGCATCCCCTTGCTGAACGGCCGCCTGGCCAGCACTCGCTCACTCCTCGCTCAGATGGTGAGTGGCTGCATGAGGAGGGAGAAGGGCAAGGGGCGATCCCAGCATGGCCCAGTCTGCTTTGGCGGGATTCACCCGTCAAGGGCTGCGTTGGCCAACTCAGCTTTCCCCTGTGCGGGCAGGCAGGCAGGCAACACAGCATGCCCCGGGCACCAGCAAATGACGCTATGCCACTGGTTCACAGCATAAAAGGTGTAGACGACAGTGAATGTCCATCAGCCAGAACGAATTAGCTGCCTCGGGTGGTGGATGCTGACAGGAGGGCAGTGAAGTGATGGAGGAGAGGTGGCAAGCTCTGTGCGCCACTTCGGCTGCCCGTCCCCCTTAAAGTTAGCCTGCTGAACTTGGTTGTGATGGTGGGTCCCGTCCCCCCCGTCATCAGTGTGGCTTCTATACATGTCATGGAAGGCCACCATCTTGTCATTTGAGCAGCAAAATGACTTCGGCCAAACCAGGGGTCTGCAACCTTTAAGACAAAAAGAGCCACTTGGACCCGTTTCCGAAGGGGGAAAACACTGGGAGCCGCAAAACCATTGCGACATTCAAAGCATGCGTGCCGCTGCCCTCCAATCTGACAGCAGGCGGGAAGGTGACGTTGGGACGGTGCGTGACTAACGCACGCACCGCCCCCATGCGACGTCACAGCCAGTACAGCACCCGCCACAGTGGGGAGTGTCGGGGCGCACAATGCGCCTCCTCCCCTCGCTAGTATCTGCCCCGGAGCCGCGGCAAAGGTGTAAAAGAGCCACATGCAGCTCCGGAGCCACGGGTTGCAGATCCCTGGGCCAAACCAAGCAACCTTCCAGAGCATGACAGGTATACAGACTTTGACCAAGAGGCTGATCCAGAAAGCCAGGGTAGCCCTGGGATGAGCAAACAGGAACATACATCAGTGGCAGAAACAGCACCAAGAACATGAGTAGGCAAACTAAGACCTAGGGGACGGATCCGGCCCAATCACCTCTAAATCCGGCACGCGGACAGTCCGGGAATCAGCGTGTTTTTCATGAGTAGAATGTGTCCTTTTATTTAAAATGTATCTCTGGGTTATTTGTGGAGCATAGGAATTCATTCGTTTTTCTTCCAAAATATAGTCCGGCCCCCCACAAGGTCTGAGGAACAGTGGACCAGCCCCCTGCTGAAAAAGTTTGCTGACTCCTGACCAAGAAGAAAGAAGATGAAACTCAGCAAAGAGGACTCGTTGGCAACATTAGATACAAGCCTTTCCCTTGCAGAAGTTGAAGCATTAGCATTACACCTGCTCAACTACCAAAGCTAATTAGCCCCCTCCGCCCTTATTTCAAAGCTATTTTTAATGTTTGTATCAGAAAAGCACCCGGCCAATTTGGTTGCCAATAAATATCTCCACAGACTTTTCTGAGATCACAGTCTTTCCAACGAGTGGCTCCTGTCCAGGTTTGTTAATTGTCTTACTTTAAATGTTGTGAGGGTCTTATGGGGGGTTTGGGGGGGGTATTGGGGTTGTTGTTCTTATTTTGATTGTGCATTTTGTGTTTTATATTTATTTTATTCCATGAACTGCCCTGAGACCTCCAGGTATAGGGCAGTATATAACTTCAATAAAACAACAACAACCATGACCCTCTTTCGGAACTTAACTTTATCCATCTGACAGATTCAACTGAGGAAAATTCAGTTGTAAGCAGAAACATCTCGATTTCTATTTCTCTCGACTCCAGATCTCTAAGGTAGAATTCCTCACAAAAATACATCCTTGAAACCTGAACATTGGTATTCAGAAACCACTTTTGGTTTCTCGTGCTTTCCTCGCAGAAGTACATAAAGCATGGTTGTTGCAAAATAATCAGGATGAAGGGAAAGAAGGAGCCAGTGCTCCTTCATAGAACCAAGCTCTCAGTCCTGGAGATGGATCAAGATAACATTTAACCTTTCCATCCCCATACATTCATCTGTTCCGCTCGGCTTTGCTGAAAACTGGAGTTTGACTGCCTCATAAATCTAGGAGATGCAAGGTCACAGTCATTTTGCAATCCCACCACACGAAGAAAAGAGGTTGAAATGTTATTTGGACCTTAACGCTATTTTGCTGGAAACAGAAACTCCATTGATGGGAAGAAGAATGCTTCACAAAACATACTTTGGGCAGTCAATATCTACTGAATTCAGACCAGAAAGTTTATGCTGTGAGGCTCAGGTCTTGTTGTTTGCAAGATTTAAAAGATGAGATCGAGTGTAGGAGAAAAAGCAGCAACAACAACCTCCAGCTGGAAATATGAGGCGCCGCAGAAAGATCAATAACTCGTTAAAAGTGACAGTTTGAGCGCGAAGGAAGCTCAGTCTGTCTTTGAAGGCTTCGGTTCAATTTAACAAATGAGTTCCGCGGAGCACCATAGATGCTCATGTGTGATACATCTCGGGCCATTTCTATAGGCAAGGTAATCCCGAGTGCTTCAGTGGGAAAAATAGGTGTGTTGATGGTCAGTTCAGGAGCCGCAAGAACTCGAGAACTTGTAACAGAATCACAGAATCATAGATATGGAAGGGAATTATGTGGAACAGTGGCATGCGTCATTGGACTGAGGGGACTAGGCTAGTTCCCTAAATGTTCCTCTGGCGTCTCCTTCCCAAATCCCAGGAAGCTTCTGCCCAGCTTAGGAAGGGAGGCGTGAGGCCTTGATGGGTCCAAGAAGAGGCGTCGCAAGATCAGGTGGTACCTGGTGCAAAAAAATTCTTGCCAACCCCCTCCCCACACACATTCAAATTATTAAAAGAAGGAAATATAAGATACAGTCGCAAGTGTCATTTTCTGGTTTATTTACTGACAGTGGCGTAGCGTGGGGGGTGCAGGGGGGGCCGGCCGCACCGGGCGCAACATCTGGGGGTTAGGGGGCGCAAATCCACGGGTTAGGGGGCGCAAATCCACGGGTTAGGGGGCGCAAATTACTTGCCTTGCCCCGGGTGCTGACAACCCACGCTACGCCACTGTTTACTGAACATTGGGAGTATAAGCAACTTTGGCTTAGCGGCCCAGGAGGTCGTCCATGGCGCCCGCGCTGCCCAGAGCCCAACCGCTGTTGGTGGCCGCCTCAGCCTCTGTAGGATGGCCTTGGCCTTTGCAGGCCACTGCTTCCTCGGCAGGTCGCTGCAGCGGCCCAAAAAACCCAACTGCTGTTGGCAGGGGGCCTTGGCAGCATCGGGAAGTCGGTCTTGAGAGCACCAGTCCTTTCCTTGCCTTTGCCCTGCCCTCAGCCTGCAGCTGATTGGCCAGCTGGGTTGGGGGCGGGGCGAAGGTCCCAAGGCAAGGGGAGTGGCATCCAGGACCCAGGAAGTCCCCCCACCTCTCGGAGAGGAGCTTCAATAAGTTTATTTCTTAAATACTTATTCTTTCCAGTTTGTCACCCCCCTCAGCGGTGACACCTGGGGCGGCACACCCCTACCGCAGCCCCGTTCCGATGCCACTGGGTCGAAGATCCATCCTGCCATCTTCCCAAAGCCCGTCCAGGGCTTCAGCATCCCTTAAGGGCCCTGGCACCTCCTTTGCAAAGCCCGGGAAACTCCTGGTTGGCTTAGGGAGGGAGGCACAAGGTCAGGATATCACAACGTCACACGTGTGACATGGGTCCCCCCTCCCCATCCCTCTCACAAGCTGGTGCCTCTGGCCCTCAACTGCTCCCCTACAAAAAAGTTCACCGCACACCCCTGATGTGGAAAGCAATTAACAAGGAACAAGAACAGATAACAAGTGGCGAAGGCCAGGCTTGCTGCACCTCAACAAGGATGCTGTTCCACAGAACGAGGGCAGCTATTCAGAAAGCACTGCAATGAGCTATTCTGGATCATGGTGCTTACATGTGAGCAGCAATGCGTGAAAGGGGTATCTGTAGTCCTGGTGGTCTTCCGGTTGCTATATTTCAAGAATATGGTGGCACTGTGGTCTAAACCACTGAGCATCTTGGGCTTACCAATCAGAAGGTCGGCGGTTCGAATCCCCGCAATGGGGTGAGTTCCCATTGCTCTGTCCCAGCTTCTGCCAACCTGGCAGTTCAAAAGCATGCCAGTGCAAGTAGATAAATAGGTACCTCTGTGGTGGGAAGGTAAACAGTGTTTCCATGCACTCTGGTTTCCGTCACGGTGTCCTGTTGCTCCAGAAGTGGTTTAGTCCTGCTGCCACATGACCCAGAAAGCTGTCTGTGGACAAACACTGGCTCCCTCGGCCTGAAAGTGAGATGAGCACCGCAACCCCAGAGTCGCTTTTGACTGGATTTAACCGTCCAGGGGTCCTTTACCTTTACCTTATTTCAAGAAGTAAAAAATCTGGACATTGTTCAAAAAGTTGTTGAGCTGTTTCGGGGTGGACATCAGGGTGGCGATCGGGCTTCCGAAATTGCCATCTAGGAGGCAACAAGGAACTGACTGCTGCACAGTGCTTCTGCTGGGGAACAGATAAAATCCAGGACATTTACTATTGATTTAACCCCGGGGAACCAATTTAGCCCCCACCTCCCAGACATTACTGGAATTTTCCGGTACATATGGTGACCCTACTTCAGATGAAAAGTGGAACTCGAAATTCTAACTATTCTTTTACATTTCTCTTTGGTACCTGAAAGGAGGGGGGGGGGGAATTATATTTTATATTGCTGCACCTCAGACGTTTCTTATCTGATTTTCCTGAAATTTGTCTCCTTCCGCTGCAATAGTGGTGATGCTGGGCTGTTTCTAAGCGGTTGTTTCTGGTTTGCGTTGATTCATGAATTATAATTTTTATTACATTGCTGTGAACTCAAAGAGAGTGCCATCTCTTTGTAGTGGTTAAGAGCGGTAGACTCGTAATCTGGTGAAACGGGTTCGCTTCCCCACTCCTCCACATGCAGCTGCTGGGTGACCTTGGGCCAGTCACACTTCTCTGAAGTCTCTCAGCCCCACTCACCTCACAGAGTGTTTGTTGTGGGGGAGGAAGGGAAAAGGAGAATGTTAGCCGCTTTGAGACTCCTGAAGGGGAGTGAAAGGCGGGATATCAAATCCAAACTATTCTTCTTGGAAAAAGGACGGTGATGTATACCGTCTTGGATTTTTAAAACCCTATTTGGAAGTGCTGACAGAGGAGCGAAAAGTCACAAAGGTTTAATAACTATTTTGGCTGCAATCTCCCTTTCTTGCTATAAATATTGCTTTACGTGATGTAGAGACTATCTACCGTGTAACTTTGAAGGAGAGAAAAAACCCAGTAATATATGTGTTCTACTTCTATTCAAGAGGGTGGGGGGAGACTTTTTTTACACCTGCTGTTTAGAATGATTATACCTGCTTTTAAAAAAAATATAATCTCTGTAGATGGACAATACTAAGCACATATAAAGTGTAGTTAAGTGTTTTGTTTTGTTTTTTAAAAAAACCTCTGCTTGTCTGTTTCCACGGCAACTTCAGAACCGTAAGTCCTTAATTGTTTAAAAATTGCTTCTCCCTGCAGTGTGCTTATTAGCGAGAAATCCTCCCCAGACCCCCAAATCTGGAATTAATTTAAATAAACGCTCAGAATTATGTATTTGTATCAGTGCTGCAGAGTTTTAAAAGTATCTCGGTGCATTGGTATATTTTACATTTAATTATTACACTTCACAGCCAAGTCCGGCACTTAATGGTCTTTGTAAATAGTATGGGCAATCTAAAAACATCTCATCAAATGCTTCTCCCTTCTGCCCCTAGCCCAACATTTCATCTGGCGTAGCTGCTTAAATCATGAACGGAAAGTGTTTTGAGCATTTGGGGCAAGTGTTGTGGAAATAATAATCAGCAGCTCTACAGCATTTGAGAGCATTCAAAGCAATTCCCGCACATTATTATCCATCACCACCATCATTTTATTTGCATGCCGCCTTTCCATAGTTAAAACATTGCTCAAGGCGGCTTGCGACATGACAAGATTTACATAATTACCAACGTAACAAAAGTCATAAGCAATATAGAAAACAAACCAAAAAGTACACTACCAAATGGAAAACAATTTCCACATAAATCATAAAATCCAAAACTAAGGATACAGCATTAATATCAGTTGCAATTTAAAATGACATACAGTGGTGCCTCGCAAGACGAAAAGAATCCGTTCTGCGAGTCTCTTCGTCTTGCGGTTTTTTCGTGTTGCGAAGCAAGCCCATTAGCGGCTTAGCGGATTAGCGCTATTAGCGGCTTAGCAGGCTTAGTGGATCAGCTGATAAGCGGCTTAGCAGCTTAGCGGATCAGCTGTTAAGCGGCTTAGTGGCTTAGGATCAGCTGATAAGTGGCTTAGCGGCTTGGGAAAAAGGGGGGGGAACCCGCAGAAACTCGCAAGACATTTTCGTCTTGCGAAGCAAGCCCATAGGAAATTCGTTTTGCGAAGCACCTCCAAAACGGAAAAACCTTTCGTCTAGCGGGTTTTCCGTCTTGCGAGGCATTCGTCTTGCGGGGCACCACTGTAGATAAAAAATAAAAGCAATTTTAAGAAAGCCCAGATGGAAGGAGGCCGGCAAGGCCCTTCAGGCCCTCAGCAGCAGGTGAGTCTCAGAATTCCCTGCAACAATCCTGTTATTTCCCACTTTGGACTGCGCCAGCCTGTGGATTTGCAGAGGTGGACCAGGCTATGTGCCTCCTGCTGACGACAGAGTCTGCAGAAGAGTACCTGGTTTTTTTGGGGTGCACCCTACTGGGCTCCAGGCACCTGTCTCCTCTCTTACCTACCCCCTTCTATTTTGGGGAAGTTTGCACATATTTATACCTCTGTAGGGATGCGGGTGGCGCTGTGGGTTAAACCACAGAGCCTAGGACTTGCCGATCAGAAGGTCAGCGGTTCAAATCCGTACAACGGGGTGAGCTCCCGTTGCTCGGTCCCTGCTCCTGCCAACCTAGCAGTTCGAAAACACATCAAAGTGCATGTAGATAAATAGGTACCACTCTAGCGGGAAGGCAAACGGCATTTCTGTGCGCTGCTCTGGTTCGCCAGAAGCGGCTTAGTCATGCTGGCCACATGACCCGGAAGCTGTACGCCGGCTCCCTCGGCCAATAAAGAGAGATGAGCACCGCAACCCCAGAATCGGCCACGACTGCACCTAATGGTCAGGGGTCCCTTTACTTTTACTTTTACACCTCCATAGGGACGTGGGTGGCGCTGTGGGTTAAACCACAGAGCCTAGGGCAGGGGTCTGCAACCTTTAAGACAAAAAGAGCCACTTGGACCAGTTTCCGAAGGGAAAAAAAACTGGGAGCCGCAAAACCACTGCGACATTTAAAACAAATATATCTCCGGAGCCGTGATCTGACAGCGGGCGGGAAGGTGACGTCGGGATGGTGTGTGACTAATGCATGCACCGCCCCCATGCGACGTCACAGCCAGTACAGCGCCCGCCACAGTGGGGAGTGTCGGGGCGCACAATGCGCCTCCTCCCCTCGCTAGTATCCACCCCGGAGCCGTGGCAAAGGTGTAAAAGAGCCACATGCGGCTCCGGAGCCGCGGGTTGTAGACCCCTGGCCTAGGGCTTGCCGATCAGCAGGTCGGCGGTTTGAATCTCAGCAACAGGGTGAGCTCCTGTTGTTCGGTCTCTGCTCCTGCCCACCCAGCAGTTTGAAAGCACGTCAAAGTGCAAGTAGATAAATAGGTCCGGCAGGAAGGTAAACGCCGTTTCCCTGCACTGCTCTGGTTTGCCAGAAGCGGCTTAGTCATGCTGGCCACATGACCCAGAAGCTGTCTGCAGACAAACGTTGGCTCACTCAGCCTATAGAGCGAGATGAGCGTGCAACCCCAGAGTCATCCGCAACTGGACCTAACGGTCAGAGGTACCTTTACCTTATACCTCCGTAGGTTTCTTTGCATCTAACCAGCATGCTTTTTAAAAATGCAAATAGCATTAGCCGGTGTGCATGTGACAGGAATCATTGGGACTGCAGTGAAAATTTAACACTTTCCTCTTCTCTTGTGGTCCCTTGGAAAATCTCCCCTTTGAAGAGCCAGTGTGGTGTAGTGGTTAAGAGCGGTAGTCATGTAATCTGGGGAACCGGGTTCGTGTCTCCACTCCTCCACATGCAGCTGCTGGGTGACCTTGGGCCAGTCACACTTCTTTGAAGTCTCTCAGCCCCACTCACCTCACAGAGTGTTTGTTGTGGGGGAGGAAGGGAAAGGAGATTGTTAGCCGCTTTGAGACTCCTGAAGGGGAGTGAAAGGCGGGATATCAAATCCAAACTCTTCTTCTTCTTCTACTTGCATTGGGAGAAAAATATCCATTGGCGTCAAACCCTTCAGAGGAGGGTTTTTCTTCATTATTGCCGTGAGGAAGGAAAGAGGTAAACTTTCTTTCCATACCTTCCGCCATCAGACAATTACCATCTAGTGCCATCTTTTTTAAACAGAACAAAACTGCCAAGGCCCAATTATTAAAAATGAAAAATTAAAGGAGATTGAGCAGGCATGGTTCACAATGGATTGTTTAAAATGGGGGTAGTGTGTTCGCAGCTTTTTCCATTTCTGAAAGTCTGCTCCCTTTCAACTCTACCCGACTCAATAAAAGAACATTAGATTTGACACAGAGACTTGGATGCTCCTCATAAAACATCCCTGTATAATGACCCAATTATTTAATAAGGAAAAACCCTAGCCTAAATCTCTGGAAGTGGTTGCCAATCAAATTTCAAATTCACCCAAGCAGGAAGAAGGAAGAAAAAGTCACATCATTCGTTTAACGGAACACCTTACAAACTTTTTTTAAAAAATAAATATGTGGGTCTGGCTGGTTGTCTTTCGTGGGCTGTAGCGAGATTTGTGTTTGTGCTTGAGTGGGTGTGGATTTTTGGATCAGGTTAGTCTTCTTCTATTTGTCCCCATGTCATTTTCAGTTTATTGGTTCTAGTAAGGCTGTTTCTCATACTATTTGATACCATTGGTCCATGTTCACTCCTGACAGGTCTCTCCAGTGTCTGACTCTGCTGCTTCCGGCTGCTGAGAGTAGGGGGGTTATGAGCTCTTTATGAGTGGGCATTATCTTGGAAGGTGTTCAATAGGGCCAGTTCTGGGGTGAGTTCTACTACTTGCTTAGTTATTTTGAATATTTCTTGTATTACTGATGTCCAGAGTTGTATTCTGTTTTTTTTTTATATATAAATTTTTATTGGTTTTACAAAATTTTTAAAACAATACAAACATATAAAAAGACATACAAACACGTATAGTTTCATGACCTTTTTTTTCATAAACCTTGTTTCTCGGACTCCCCCATACCTCCCCTTTCTGCATCCCAATGTCCAAAATTTTCCAGCAACTTCTAAATAGTTCTGTCAAACATATGTCTTCTTAATCTTTCCTTCAGTCTAATCTTATATCGCTGTAACCCTTTCTTTCTCAAAACCTCGACATTCTAACATTCATCAAGTTTATAATAGTCCTTAAGATAGATTTTAAATTTCTGATGTCCAGAGTTGTATTCTGGGACATTCCCACCACATGTGGACGTATGTGCCTGTGGAGGTGCATCCTCTTCAGTATTTTGGTGATGTTCCTGGGTGTATCAGCGCTAGTTTCTTTGGTGTTAGGTACCATCTGTAAATCAGTTTAAGAGTGAGTTCTTTTCTTTTCTCTGATATGGATTTAAAGGGAGGTTTAGACCACATTCTAGTCCATTGGGTGAGGTTAATCTCATAGCCTATGTCATCCTCCCATTGTTTTTGGATTATGCCGAGGGGGGTTGTGGGATTTTGGAGCAGTATTTTGTATATTGTGGATACCACCCCCTTGCCATGTCCCTTTGTTGTTAGGAGGAGATTTTCGAAGGTTGTCAAGGGCCTAGTTGGTGCTGATTTTACTACTGGATTGTTTAAGAGCATCTTACAGACTTGAGCAAAAGTTAACACAATTAGAAAAAGGGTGAACAAATTGTGCGCTGTTTTCATGCAGCATTGTTTAATTTGTGGCCGATGCAGCTGTCACTGGAGAAAAGCACCTCAGAGTCTAATCCTGAAGCCATAAGCCACCATGGACTTATGGTATCTAGAAAGATGGGAATAAATGGGAATGTCTTCAACGGTCAGTTGACAGGGAACTTTTTGAAGAAGCTGCTTTCGGTCTTCTCCATGACAATGCCTTTCACGCTTCTCCAGAAACAGACTGTCTTCAAGGGGACCGGTATATAGCTCAACAAGTTTAGCATGCTAAGGAAAAGAATTCAAGCAATTGTCAATAAATAACAACATCACCGCCGATAATAAAATACCAAGAATTAAGCAACTATGAACTTAGGAAGTCCTTCGGGATTTGTACTTCTCTGGTTTTGCCATTTGGTTCTTCAGTGTGTAAAAGCGGTATGAAAATCACCAACAGAGATGCCTCATATAAGGGAAATCGCTTTGCAAAATGGTGTGAAATGAGCTTTATCTGCGCTAGAGTATATGAGAAAGCATGGCGTGAACTCCTTATTCTGTGCAGCCAACAGGACACAGAATCAGAAGAAGCCTAATTTGGGGAGAAGATCCCCACAGGGCAATTGCTTTCTTCAAAGAACTGCAATGTCACCAAAAGACCAACTCCAAACAACCTTTATTTATATCTTAACATTGCCTCTGTGCTTTGGTCTTTGACATCTGAGATGTATGTTTTCAGCACGCATCCTATTCCTGTGATTGTCATTTGCTTGAAAATGTTTTTAATACTGTAATTTAGATTGTAACATGCCCTGGAACCTTAGGACGAAGGGTGGGTAAGAAATAATAATAGTGATAATGGTGATAATGGTGATAATGATGATGATGATAATAATAATAATAATAATAATAATAATAGAAAAGCTACAATGGTGGATATGAGTGAACAATATATACATCATTCAACTTCCTGTATCAGGACATTATTATTATTATTATTATTATTATTATTATTATTATTATTAATAGAAAAGTTACAATGGAGGATATGATTGAATGATATATGCATCATTTAACTTCCTGTATTGGGACGTTTTTAATGTTTGACATTTTATTATGTTTTTATATGTGTTGGAAGCCGCCCAGAGTGGATGGGGCAAGCCCGCCAGATGGGCAGGGTATTAAAAAATAAAATTGCTGTATTACATTGGAATGATATCTATGTTAATGATAAGAAATGCTCTCAAATTGCAGTGACTTCAACAGGTACTTTGTCGATGCTTAGTATCTTTCAAAAATTAGAGTCCTTCTTAAAATGAGAGTCTCCAAGGAAAAAATCTATTTCCCTTACCTTTAAAGCCATATCCCGATACTTCATATCTTGTTTCCAGGGCATCACGTAGAGCTTTGGGATCATTCCATGTCTGTACGAAAAGCTTGGCAAATGGCAATGAATCAGCCTGGAACATGACAAGAGTTGGTTTTACGCACACACACACACACACACACACACACACCATGTGGATGTTGCTGTTTTTAAAACTTATTTAAATACAGAGGGGGGAGACAAACAACACAGAGGAGAACAATTCCCTTCCTTCCCACCCCTATCTGAACTTATATGACAAAAAGAACCAGCACGTGGTTTAGTCATGGAGGTCCAGTTGTTAAGAGTGTTGGACCAGAGAGGAAGGGATGCAAGTTCAAGTCCCCACTTGGCCATAACCTTGGGCCGGCCACATTCCCTACCACAGAGGTGGCGAAACTATGGGGTCTTTGGAGGAAAGGTGGTGCCTATAAACAGAAAACAAACAAATCAAGTCACATGCTTACCCCTTTCCTTGGCGATGGTCTGGAATCAAATTGCAGAGTTAGGAAAGAATTTAACCAAAATATTATTCCTGGCCTGAAACTCTGTCAAGTTTTGCCAGTTCCTGCACGAATCTTCTGGAATTAATCCATTTACTAGCCATGGATGTCTGCCCTTCGCATGATGTCAGGTGTAGAACAGCTGGGCATGGCTTGCCCCAAATAGCTTGGCAACCCAAATTTGTTCCATGAGATGATGGTTATCCCCCTTTATGATATGCACCAACATGGAACTAAAGGAATATCTGCCCCATATGTTGAAAGCACTGTGATACTGTTTCAAACTGTCATGGCTTCCCCCAAAGAATTCTGGGAGTTGTGGCTTGTGAAGGGTGCCGGCGGGTGTTAAGAGATACCCCATTTCCCCTCACAGAGCTTCAATTCTCAAGAGTGGTTGAGCAATCAAGCCCTCTTCCCAAGGAACTATAGTTCTGTGGGAGGAATAGGCAGTCGCCTAAAAACTGTCGGCGCCCTTAACAAACTACAGCTCCCAGGATTCTTGGGGGGGGGATGGCATGGATGTTTAAAGCTGCACCATAAAGCTTTGAATGATGAGTAGATATAAATAGGATTGCACAATCAACCGGTTTGGCAGGCCTGCTTTATTGTTAGTGTACTGGAAGAAGCAAAGATGGCCAGTGTCGAAGCAATAATTCTTCAACATCAACTTCGTTGGACTGGTCATGTTGTTTGGATACCTGATTACCGTCTTCCAAAGCAACTACAGTGGTACCTCTGGATGCGAACGGGATCTGTTCCAGAGCCCCGTTCACATCATGAGCAGAACGCAACCTGAGTCTGTGCATGCGTGGGTTGCAATTCGCCTCGTCTGTGCATGTGCGTGACATCATTCTGAGCACCTGCACATGCATGAGCGGCAAAACCCGGAAGTAACCCATTCCATTACTTCCGGGTGACCGCAGGATGCAACCTGAAAAGATTTAACCTGAAGCGTCATACCTCATGTTATGTCCGCTTCATGTTATGTTCTTTCAGGTTACATCCCGCGGCGACCTGGAAGTACTGGAAAGATGCGCCGCTGCGGGTTGCGTTCTTTTCATGTTGCGAACGGGACTCCAAAATAGATCCTGTTCGCAACCAGAGGTACCACTGCACTCTATTCTGAACTTAAAAATGGAAAGCGTAATGCCGGTGGTCAACAAAAGAGGTTTTAAGACAAGGCAAATCGGAAAAATATATAGTATAAACACAGACAATTGGGAAACACTGGCCTGCGAGCGCTCCAGTTGGAGAACAGCCTTTACCAAAGGTTCCATGGACTTTGAAGACGCTCGAACTCAGGACAAGAAACATGCTAAGAGGACGGCACGCTTGGCAAACCCTCACCACGATCAACTCCCACCTGGAAACCTACATCCCCACTGTGAAAGGACGTGTAGATCCAGAACTGGCCTCCACAGTCACTTACGGATTCACTGTTAAGACCGTGTTCATGGAAGACAATCTTACTCAGCTACGAGTGATCGCCAAAGAAGATTGTTAATCTTTAACATCACAACTTTCCTTTCCAAAATGGTTTAATGTGCTTGCTAGCCCATGGGGGGGGGGAGGTGATCAGGACCCTCAGGGAACAGAAAGGCCCGCCCACCCACCCACCCACTCCTGAATGCTCCTGCTGGAGATGAAGTCTCTGTCTTACCCTTTCAGGTCAGTATTGACTGCCTTTGAAACCAAATTGGGATTAGAGTCCTGTCCAGGCACAGCATTTGGGTTACTCATGCTGCCGCCGTTGTCACTGCTGCTTCTCTGGGCTGAGATCTGTGCAAACAGCCGGTCCCTGTGTGTGCCTAGGTGAAGATTATGATGCATCAGCCATTGTCAGGCTGATGACACTAGAGCAACAACAAGGGAAAATGTTATTTAAGAAATATCGGGAAGGGATCAGGTCCACTTGAAAACGGTGTGATTAGATAGATGTAGAAGAATATCATGATACAACTTCATGAAAGTGGACGAAGTTAGAAGGAAAGGCATTAATTAGGTTCCCTGGAGAGTCGCAAATACTTAATCAAAACAGCTTGAATTAAACTATTCCTGGGAGTGTGAAGCTTTTGCCATGCCAAGTACTGGTGGTGAATAAAAACCCCATGCAATACCACCTAGGTAGGTAAAGGGACCCCTGACCATTAGGTCCAGTCGTGGCCGACTCTGGGGTTGCGGCACTCATCTTGCTTTATTGGCCGAGGGCGCTGGCGTACAGCTTCCGGGTCACGTGGCCAGCATGACTAAGCCGCTTCTGGCGAACCAGAGCAGCGCACGGAAACGCCGTTTACCTTCCCGCTGGGGCGGTACCTATTTATCTACTTGCACTTAAGAGTGCTTTCGAGCTGCTAGGTTGGCAGGAGCAGGGACCGAGCAACGGGAGTTCACCCCGTCGCGGGGATTCGAACCGCTGACCTTCTGATCGGCAAGTCCTAGGCTCTGTGGTCTAACCCACAGCGCCAGCCGTGTCCGCGATACCACCTAAACAGCACCAAATCCAAGTGGAAGCTGCAAAGGAAGTTCCTCTGCCTTTGGCGCAGTTTGAATTTGGTGCCTTACACTGTCAGCCACGTCCCGGCAGTGATTCAAGAATTCGGCAGTGACTCAAGAATTCCTGCTTGCTGTTTCGCGACCCCACTTCTCCAAAGTGTGCCTTCCATAAGCTGGGAAAGGGGCCTAGGTAAAACTATGATGGCAAAGGAATGATCTTAAGGTTTATGTTTCTCACCTCCAACACCATACGATAGCTTGTTTGGCTGGTTCCCCACCCCTGCTGGAGTCAGGTCCTCAACCAAGCAATTACTCACCAGAGGCCGGCGAAGTATGTGGGATGTGATCCATGAGAGGCAGTCAAGTACAACATTCCTTGTAATGCTAGAGCAGTGTTTCCCAACCGGTGTTCCGCGGCACACGAGTGTGCCGTGAGACGTTGCCTCGTGTGCCGCGAGATGCCTGGAGGGAGGCGGGCGAGTCGGGCGGCGAGAGGCGGGGCGGCGGCGGCGAGGAGAGGCCGCGCCTCCTGCTGCTGCCTGGCGCTCCTCCTCGCAGCCGGCAGCGCTGCCTGGGCGCCTCCGCGCGACTCTGCCTCGCTGGGTTTGGTCTCCCAGCAGAGACGGGTCACACGCGCCCCTCCCTCCCTCCCTCAGCCTGCGCGGAGGGAGAGCCAGAGAGAGGCATCGCTCCTGCGCTCCGAGGTGGATTGAGCGCAGCTGAGAGGAGCTGCCGAGGGAAAAAACTTTCACTTTTGTGCGTCCCTCCCGGCGTGACGCTGCGCGCTGATGTCACGGGGCGGGGCTTTAATGGTGGTGTGCCGCGAGATTTTTTTTCAGTAAACAGGTGTGCCGTTGCCCAAAAACGTTTGGGAAACACTGTGCTAGAGAACACATGTGGGGGAATGTTTGGTCCACCCAGTTGAAACTTCCTGTTCCTCCTGGCTGGAGCATCCTTCCTTTTGCATGTGATAGAAGGTGGGTGTGACCTTACCTGTCCAGGTAATAAAAGGATGAGTTGCACAGCACCCCCTTTTTTCACCTTCTTTGTTTGACCAGCTTTTAACTAGGACTGCTCTGGTAGCTCTCAGCTAGCAGCAGCACTGGTATTATTCCCCCATGGGGTAGATCCACATGTACACATTTGTAACGAAGTCTGCTTTCAGGAATCCAGCTGTGAACTGATGTGAGTAAACTTCTTTTATCATCTTTGAATAAGATTGTGGAATCTTTATTTTTTTTAAGAGGGATTCAAGGGAACTTACCAGGAATGCACAATTCAATCTGAGACAGATTGAACTGTATAATAGTGAGAGGCTCACACGAGCCTGCAACCAGTTATCTGCTGTGCGTGAGAAGGGGATTGTAAACTCTGCTAAGTAAAGGAACTTGCTAGCACAAGTTAGGAAGGGTATTAACAAAGAACATATCCTCTCCTGTCACCCTGAACATTCCCACAAAGTTAACTCTTCCTTCAAGCAAACCACAGCTTAGGCCTAGCACCCTCAGCAACTCTTTCAAGGAGTGTCTTTGAACAGCCACCCTCTGCTCAGCCTGTTTCATTTATCTCTGTGTTCCAGGAGACCAGTGGAGAGGGGAGCTGGTCACAGCAGAAGGGGGAGACTCCCTGGATTCTTCAGCAGCCTGCCTCCACTCTGCCTCTTGGTCTCCCTCTGCTCCAGCCTTAGAGTCTGAACTGCTCTCTGCACAGCCTCTTCCTGCTCACTAAACCCCATTGCCTCTTCTGCTGCTGACACCTCTTCCCAGTCTGCTCCCTCTGACAGCTCACCGTCATCCCACCACCAATTCCCTGGCTCTGACCCTCTTCTTCCCTAGGGGCTTCCCCAGCTGGTGCCTTCTCTGCATCCAGTCTGTGACACTGGACTAGATAGATCTTTGGTCTGATCCAGCAGTGCTCATTGTGGGTACTCACCCACTCCTTTTCTACAATGCATTTGAATCATCGGATGCAAACCCATTCAAATGCATGGCCTGATGCTGGTGAAGGAATCTGGGTAGCTGAGTTATGAAGAGAAAAACCTGGGTGATATCAGCTTGTTCCCCTCCTGGTCCCTATACCATTTCCTGCAGGGACTGGGTGCAATGGTGATTGCATGAGTGACCCAAGGACACTTGCTTTTTCTTTACTAAATATGCATGAGGAATTGTCCCCATTGTGCTCCCTACCGGGATCAGATCACGGCCAAGAGCTGCTCTTTGCTTAAGAAAAAAACACACAATGGCCAACCATGTGAGTCAAGTCACATCTAGCTTGCCCTTAGAAGTCTGGCAAAGAAGACAGTACAGGCTCCTTAAGTATGTTTATATCCATAGCCTTAACCAATTGTATCTTCTATAGTAGTGGCTAAAAATCTGTTATTTTTATCCTGCTCACTGTATAAAATGCCATAAGAGACATTCACGCCTGAAGGGCTCATGCTCCAGAAACTAAGTAGATAAAATGGGTGTGCTAAACTCGAGAAAACGACAAGACAATATTGATCCGTTCCACAGACAGCGGCCTCCGGCCATCACCTATTTTATCAACTTTTCTTCCCCCTTTTGATCCCCGCAGCAATAGCTTAAAGAAGGATTAAAAGAATTCCAGGGCAATGTGGTTCCCTTTTAAGTGCAATGGGAGTTTGTATTGTTAGTTTCCCTGAGTACACCTGTCATGTCAAAAGGACTGCAAGGCAATAAAGGGAGACTACAGGAGTATGGGAAAATAAAATTTTGCCAAAGGCAGTTAAGTGATCAAATACTTTTTGACACAACGGGGGATTGAAACATGTGTGCTCAGTGCCATCTTCTCCTGCAATAACATTTCTTACAGTGATTCATTGTGCAGGTCTGAGCTGAGTAGTCAGATACTCATAAAAACCGCATTGCAAGTGAAGCGTCCATACATTGAGAATAAGCACACAATGCTGATTATTCTTGACTCAATAACCCCAACGCTGTGCTGTTTCACTTTCTATATTGTTTTTTAAGCCTCTTTCAAGCTCAGGGGTGGGGTGGGGCGGGGTTAGAAATCAAACATTCGGTACACACCAAGTTTTATTTAAAAATCAAACTATCTTTTAATTCCTACAACTGAACATAAAACCATACGTGAGAAACTCTGCTTTTGTCCTCTCAGTCTCTTTACAAATGGGATATTTGCATGCCTATCATTATGGTTCAGGCAAATGTGTTGCTAGATTTTAACTGTTAAATCCCATGACCTTAAAGGAAATGATCTTCAACTGTGATGGAAAAATCAGGGATTTATATGCTCGGTCTCATTTAAATGTTAAAATATTAAATAAAGCAAAAATAAAGTGCTCTTGGCAACTGCAGATGGCAAAACAGTTTTACTCCAATTAAGTGGTCTTAATTAAGAAACAGGCTGTGGGGTGGTTCTTTTAGACTTCCTACACCCAGCATAAGGTTGCTAAGGATGCAGTCTATTAACAGCCTTGGCAAAGAACCCTACTTTACCAACACTGTAATGGTGTTTAGAGCAGCATTTCAGATAGTTTTCTAGCTAACAGCCTGCTTTCATGTGTATATTCCCAGAACAGCAGAGGATTGTAGTCCCTAGGATGTTAAGGACTAGAGTTGCAAAATACCAATTAATAAATAAATGGAAAATTACCAAGACCACTGCAAAAGGATGTCCAACTTGAAGTATATGCAATAGTTATCTTTTAAGTACAGTACAACCATCTTATAGGTGAAGTTTGAATTCTCTACAATACGGTTTGAGAGAGCAATCCTTTATTAGCTGGCAATAACATGTCATTGTTTCCACATCCGGAACAGCAGTTTTAACTTAACATTTTGGAATGAAAACACAAAAATAAATACCCCATACGCGTGTGAGGTCATCTCGGATACCAGATACTAAGAAAAGAACATTTCTATCCCAAGAAATTTAGTTACTGTGGATATCTTTAGCCTTGTTGATCTTTAATGATCTATTGATAATTGGTATACTTGTTATTTGAGCAGCAACTCACAAAACAATTAAGTCAGTGTAGTCAAGATTTAAGGCAATTTAGTGCCATGAATTTTCAGCGTAGGTGATATGCAGCAGACTGTTAGACCCTCTGAAGGCTATCAGCGGACCACAGCCTAAGCCTCAACAACCCTTTCGTGAAATTGTTGGGCATTAACACAAAAATACAGAGGAGAATGAGCCAAGAAGTCAGCCTGGATAAGTTCAGATGGGCTTTTTTTCACCCGACAAGCTGTACTATGCACAACTGCCATGTACAACACAACACTTGCATGTAGCTAAACTATGCAACTCAGATTCCCACCCCCCATAGATAATGAAGCAAACAAAAATATGCATTTAGAAAGAGTACTGTAGTCCTAAATGGTAACCAAGAATCTTGAGTCTGGCCTACTGGGGGCTGCAATTCTGTAACCAGTTACATTGTGTTCAAGGCCCAACAGATTTCAGTGGTACTTAAGTACATGTAATTTGACACAATATCACACCATTAGCACAAAACTCATCAGCATAACTAAAAGTGTGGTGCAGTAAATCCATGTGTCTTACTGAACAATATTCAAAAATGGGATAAGAGTTCTGCAAATTTTTGCATCTACCGCTTCAGATAGGGAAAAAAAAATCCCAGATACTTTGTCATTTAAAACAAAACATAAATCTGAAGTTTCCTTACAATCTTCTAGAGAAAACAGTCTCGTGGATAGTAATGTACATTCAGACAAAGGACACCTAATACCTCTGCACTGCATTCCTTCCTATTATTAATGCTGCATCTAAAGAGACATTTTCAGTAATTTGCAAGCATTTGGAATACCGTATTAGAAAAATGTTCCCAAACTCTGCAACCATGAACACCATGCTTATTATAAATGCTTCCATGGCAGATTAAATGTCCAAGTGTGGTATGTCACTTTGTTGCATATTACCTTCAGTTAAATAATACAGAAAACATTTCTATGCAGTTAGCAGGCGCCAGACATGAGCTTTACTCTGGAATGAGAATATTCAGTTTTGCTCTTACCTAGAAACTATCCCACAGGTGAGGGAACATAGCATAACTAGGTGCTGAGCTATATAACAAAGGAGATAGCGGATCAAAGTATTTTCATGATCTAAATCAAACTGAAAACTCAAGTATGGACACTAAGTTAGAAAACAAAGGCCCTCTTCAGTATACAACCATCGCCACTAATGAAAACAAGACGTAGTCTTAATATAAAAACTGCAATTTAATATATCTCACAAAAAGCATGGTCTCTCAAGTACCCGATGCATTAAAAGAGGTCCACGTCGTGCGTGTGATCAATTTCAATAGCATCTTCAGGATCCAGTTTCATTTCTCCATGTCCTTCCTGCAAGTCATCCAGTGAAGCCAATGCCTCGTTTGTATCACTAGCAAAAGTCTCTCTCGAGGCATCATCATATTCTTGAAGGTTGAGCCCTTTAATAGCTTTCTTCATCTTTTTCCCCAGGACTTGAATTCTCCTCTTCTTTGCTGCTTTCTTGTTCTCATACTCCTTCTGGTTTTCAATATAGAAGATTTCCTTCAAAGAGAATGTTAACACTCCATGAAGTGCTGAGGAATAATAGGCAATGTCACCTTTCAGAAACCACCACTTTCCTTCGCTAACCTTTAAACTAGAGATGAAAGCTAACTGTATGACAAAAAGAACAAAAATCTCTTTTGAAGAATGCCATATCCTTTCAAATGCCGCTACAGAATATTTGAAAATTAAGACTTCAGCTCCCTGAAGTGAGAGAGGCGCTCTATTTTAAACAGCTGCAAGTCTGCCTGCCCAGAATACAGAAAGGGCTGTTTCTGAAGCCCATCATCGCTACAGTCATTTGTTACATATTTTGCAGTTAGAAGGAAGATTTTAATTTTATGATTTCACTGATTTACTAATAGACTAGGGGGAAAAACAGGGAAATATGATGACTTTTTGGATTATGAAAAATGTTAGGGGGTATTTTTTTACTGTCATGTTCTTTGAAGAGCAAACCTTCAGAAATACAGTTGTAAGCTACAAATGCTAAGACTGCTAAAAAGGCCTGAGGCCACCTTGTCTGTGAGTCCTTTAAGACCCGTTCCCTACCCCTGCAGATTTTTTTGTACCTAGCCTGGGAAGGTGGGGCCCAGACTGACTCCAGCTACAAAAGCTGAGGCTGCTGAACAAACTCCTGGGCTGGGGGGTTGTTTGGGGGGGGGGAGTTGTTCGATGGGAGGGAATGGTTGTTACTCTTCTTGTATCTAAATAATGATGATAATAATGAAGATGATAATAATAATAATAGTAACAACAACAACAACAACAATATTATTATTATTCCGCCCATCTGAGTGGGTTGCCCCAACCACTCTGGGCGGCTTCCAACACATATAAAAACATAATATAACATCAAACATTAAACACTTCCCCATACAGGGCTGCCTTCAGGTCTCTTCTAAATGTCAAATAGTTGTTTATTTCCTTGACATCTTGATGGGAGGGCATTCCACAGGGCGGGCGCCACTACTGAGAAGGCCCTCTGCCTGGTTCCCTGAAACCTCACCTCTCGCAACAAGGGAACCAGCAGAAGACCCTTAAAGCTGGACCTCAGTATTCGGGATGAATGATGGGGTTGGAGGCTGTTTAGGGCTTTAAAGGTCTGCACCAACACTTTGAACTGTGCTCAGAAAACATACTCTTAGTAAAAATATTAAAAATGGGATCTTTAAAGAACAGCTGGCTTAACGAGATGTCCATTTTCTACTTTAGAAGATGTATAAATTGAAATCAGAAGTCAGCAAGAAGAGATATACTTTAAACATTCTCATTTAACATTTGCTTTTCAAAGTAATCTAAAAATGTGCTTTTTTAAATGGTTTACATATATTATGTTATTTACCTTGATTTGTTCTCCAGTTACACTAGGTGTGTTTTTCAGCAAGTTTAAATAAACTCCTCCCGGTGTTCTTCTTCTAGTGCCATTCTGCATAATGGAAAAATAACCTTTTTAAAGCTTTCTATAGACATAACAGCTGCAATCCTATACACTGTTCAACTCAATAGGACTCGCTGCTGTAAATATGCTGTTCCTCAGAAACTCAAAATATTTTTAAGAAGTCGTGCACAGAACCCTTGGAGCAAAGATTATGTAAAATATATATATATATATTTGTTAAAAGATTAAGTATGTAGGCTGAAAAAGCAATTATTTCCTACCACTATGAAAAGGCCTCCATTTTGTTCCACTTCAGCTGTTTCCATCAGTAGTTCAATAGATTTTTTCTTCCCAATGATTTTCACAACCCGTATGATCAGATCCTTCTTTGGCTCACAAAGCCTAAAAAGAGAAGGGAAATTCTAAGAAAACTGGAAACCCTTGCATTTTGTAACCTGCTTGAATGACAAAACATAATTATGAACAAATGTACCCCTGTTACAAGTTTAGCACTATCTGACACTCGCCTAGCATTGCTGTAGTGAAGGCTCGCTGTGCTGAGTTTTGGGAAGAAGGGTGGAATATATCTGAATTGGTAATATTTTTTAAAACTGAATTGTCAGCCTGTACTTTCTACTTTTAGTTGCCCTTGACCTTACTGCTTACCATCACTTACTCCCCCAATTTTACACACACTCCCCCCTAAGGATAACCTTCCAGGCAGGTGGGAGTGCAACCCAAAATTATCTTTAGTCCTTTGAATATGGTTTAAGAATGTTTTCAGTTATTGGGAATTACAGACAGACACCTATTTTAACTGAGTATTACCAGCTATCAAATTATGAGGGTAAAGAATGGTCCAATGATAATTATATGGTCTAGTGGAACTTTTTACCTTGAAACTTTAATTTTATAAAGTCTCATTCTCTGGAGCCTAAAAGCATAAGATACACACTGGCTAATTTGCTCCAAATTCCACATGGGGCAGCTGTGCCCTCTGCAACAACTGCAAACCAGGCAAACAGAAAGACTGCATCATCCACAGAACCCGTTGGCCTCATAAGTATCTTCTAAAAAGGGGGGGACGGGACACAGGGAACCTTCCTGTTCTCTTCCTGACAAAGTACAAAACCGCAAAATTTTACAACTGTATCAGTCCAAGGCCACAGTGGGAAACCAGAAGCACACAGCGGATAAACCAGAATTAAGAAGATAATGCAATTAAAACATTTACACATGCACAGACCCAATAATCACGACAAACTGTAATTCTGTTTGTTCATATTACTTTTGGTTCCTATTGATATAACTTCATGCTTTTCTCCAGTTAACCACCGCCTTGGTAATTTCACAAACCCCATGCAATTGTCTAGGACACAGATTCGGTCTAAAGAGGAGAAAACGAGATAGTACCAAAATGGGTCCAACGTGCATTCCTAACTTCTCACAGTGATTTTTTAGTTGTGTCTAAGTAAATCAAGATATATTTCAAGCATATTCTATGGCTGTGCAGCGGAGGGTGCCACACAATTCATGTGAACAGTACATATTTTCAGGGTGAGTCTAAACAGCTGAATTTTATCAGAGTCCTGAGGTTTCTGTATAGTGCAGTGGGGTTGTACCAAGCACCATATTTTTTGCTCTATAGGACGCACCAGACTACGCACCTATTTTGGAGGAGGAAAACAAGAAAATAAATATTCTGAATCTCAGAAGTCAGAACAGCAAGAGGGATCGCTGCGCAGTGAAAGCAGCAATCCCTCTTGCTGTTCTGGCTTCTGGGATAGCTGCGCAGCCTGCATTCGCTCCATAAGACACACACACATTTCCCTTTACCTTTTAGAAGGGAAAAAGTGAGTCTTAAAGAGCAAAAAATATGGTAATTCTTGGAC
The DNA here is from genome assembly GCF_965112155.1 of Podarcis liolepis. Taxonomy (NCBI): domain Eukaryota; kingdom Metazoa; phylum Chordata; class Lepidosauria; order Squamata; family Lacertidae; genus Podarcis; species Podarcis liolepis. The sequence goes on from NC_139565.1 coordinate 17,159,889, forward strand.
GGCTATATAAATCTGTAATATTTTGACTGAATATCTGGGCGACTAGGGGACTTCATGCAAATAAACATTATGAACTGGGGTTATGCTTTGGGGAAGAGCTGTAGAATCTGCTTAGTATGCAGAGGCTCCCAGGTTCAACTTTACACACAAGATCAAATAATTCAGTCAGTTTTAAGTAGAAGCCAAAGCATTTGTCTGCCCAGTCACCATGAATTGAAACAGAAACCTCAGAACTCTGATTTCATGCAATGACTAAAAACACTGGCAGGTGGGAGCAGCCAGACTAGCTCAGTTCACAGAAACTGCTTACAAGGGTACCTGCATATTTTGCTAAAGACTTGGTTTCTTTTTAACCGGAATCTCAAGGATCTGGTATCCCTGAGCCAATGAAAGCACGGCACTGGCGGGTTGGTCACCCTGTAATAGCTTTTCTTTAGTACCGTTATTTAAAAAAAATAAAAATAAACACCCAATGTCCCTCAAGTTTTGTTATTGTGTAAGGTGACATTTATTGAAAATCTGACGAAGGTGTATTAAAAGATCAAAACCTTACCGGTAGGCAATTTCATCTGCCACTTTTTCCTCAGGATCATCCTCAGTAATTTCATACCTCCCTTTGTAATTCATTTCTTGTCTTTCACCCAATCTGTCCTTAACAGGCCGTTTCCGTTTCAAGACGCCTTGTCCAATTTCCTCCTCCTCCTCCTCCTTTGGCAATGTCTTTTTGTCATCCTGCATATATTCATCTAACTCTTTGTCTAATGCTTCACCCACTTCTGGCTCAGATTCTTTCATCAGCTTTTTCGCCAACAAGTAATTGTAAGTCTCTGATGCCCGGCTTCTATCAATGCTTCCCTCCATCCCTAGAATCCCAAGTTCTGAGGCCACCGCATCTTGGTTCTGCTCCTGAAGCACTGCCCCCCAGATGTTGTTGATCTTTTTACCCCCTACAGTAATCTGTTTCTGAGGGATCGGGCCAAAATTGAAAGGCTCTGGTTTAGGGGGAGGAAGATTCGAACATTTCTGTCGCTTCCGCTTCCACAGACAGCTGTCTTCATCTGAATCTGAGAAGCTCTCGTCACTGGAGTCCAAACTTTTGGTTGTACGGTAAGGGACACTTGGTGCGCAGGGGGGAATGCCAGTTGGAAAGGATCTGGCTGAGTTGATATCATGCTGTTTCTGAAATGGAAAAAGGAAAGCAAGACAGATGTTTGCTGTCGTTGTTTAAAAAAAGGAACATTTTATTGTGCACTAATTTGCCACCCTATAGGAGATTTTTTTGGGGTGCAAAACTTCCCAAGGCAAACTAGAGTGTAATCAGCCTCCTCTCTCATCATTTTACTTTTGACACTTGCACGCTGCTATGTTTCTCTGGGAAGCTTACAACAAATTAAGTAAAGTAAGTTCAAAACAAAACCAAAAGCTACATAAATGCAAACACAAAACTCACCGCACCCCCAAAATCAAAACAAAGATTTAAAACTCTATTATCCACAAGAAGACAGGCACTAGAGCAGGAAAGGCTTGAGGTCCTCAAACAGGATACACAGTCTTTCAGGAGAGTAAAAAATGGGGGGAGAACACCCATCTGTCCAGGTCCCCACTGACATAGGATCTGAGCCCATCTCTCTCCTCTCAGTCTGACCATAGGCAAATCGGAAGCAGGGAGGTGCCAAGATCCAATTTAGAGCCTCTGGCACTCAGCTTATTCTCATTTTCTCCAAGCTCCTCATGTGTATCAGCATGCCAAATAAGAATGAATCGCTAGAAAATTGTGATCAAGACTCAAGGCAAAGCTCAGTTCCCATTCTCTCTCACACACACAACCTCTTTAACTTTTAAGCGACAGTACTCCAATTTGAACTGAACAGGTATTGAATTTCAAAGTGACTTACAGTATTGAATAGAGAATCAGCTTTCACCCCCTCCTATCCAACTGGTCAGTTAAAACGTTATAAACTTCTGAGTACCATTCTAAGTGCGCAAGAACAGCCCTGCTAGATCAGGCCAGTGGTCCATCTAATCCAGCCTCCTGTTCTCATAGATAGATGCTCTTGAGAAACTGGCAATCAGGATCTGAGCACAAGAGCAGTCTACCAGGCTGCAGTTTACTGGTGTTCAGGCGCAATACTACCTCCAACAGTAGAGAGAGAACGCAGCCATCCTGTTTAGCGGCCATTGCTAGTCTTCCTCCATGCATTCTGTCTCAGCTTCTTTTTAAAACTATCTAAGCTGATAGCACTGGAACCCTGTGGGAGCGATTTCCATAGCTCAAATATGCCCTGAAGAATTACTTTATTTCACCTGATTCTTCTTGCATTCAGCTACATTGAATGACCATGAGTCATACCTTGGGTTGAATGTGCTTCAGGTTGAGCGCTTTCGGGTTGCGCTCCGCAGCAACCCCTAAATAACAGAGCACATTACTTCCGGGTTTCGCCACTCGCACATGCGCAGACGCTCAAAATGATGTCACGTGCATGCGCGGAAGCGGCAAAACGTGACCCGCGCAGTCGCATCTTACGTTCCATTCAGGATGCGAACGGGGCTACGGAACGGATTCCATTCGCATCCCAAGGTACCACTATACTATGAAAGAGAGAAATGTTTCTCTATCCACTGTCTCAATCCAGCAACATCTGAGGACCCAAGGCTCACGCACACTGGGTTAGAACATTTTTGCTGCTCTTGCACACTTCTAGGCACTTTTATTTGGAAGGAATCCACCTTTGAATCACTGGAACTTTCATTCAAAGAAATATGTTCATTGACTGCCCTGTAATTGGCTTTGGCAAGTTAGGCCTTAATCTAACCTTTTTCATGACATAGCTTTAAGGTTAAAATACCACACTGATTTGTGGCCTTCTCTTCGAAGCTCAAATAAATTCGCCCACTACCAAGCTTCCAAGTACCTAAGGAGGCTGAAAACCACATTGGATTGGTTTAAATCATCAAGGGGGAAATGGGCCAATTGAAAAAACTGATTTAAAATGGGAAATAAATGCATTTCCAGGGAAAGTGTGCATATCAAGTGGTTGCTGCATGATTAGAACAAATTGGCTGGAAAGTATTTAGACTCTTACAAAACCCAGAAGCATACAGTAATGTGAACCTTACCCTCTGCATGCACTGCAGAATCTTATCTGCTTAACAAGAAACAAATTTCTGTTTAACTCTCTGACTACACATGCAAGGACACAAAGTATAATCACTTTCTTGAATGTTAAGCTTTCGATTCCACAAACTATTATTTGCAACTAGGATCAAATTAGTAAGACAACAAGTCTTGCTTCCATCCACAGCAGAAGTTGGCTACCCCAAGCCTGCTTGTGGCCAGATATAAGGCATGACCCTAGCCATAGAGTATGGTGCAGAAAGCATTATTCCTATGCTGTAGGCACACTTGTAAGGAATGCGGGTGGCGCCGTGGGTTAATCCACAGAGCCTTGGGCTTGCCGATCAGAAGGTTGGCGATTCGAATCCCCGCAATGGGGTGAGCTCCCGTTGCTCGGTCCCAGCTCCTGCCAACCTAGCAGTTCGAAAGCACATCAAAGTGCAAGTAGATAAATAAGTACCGCTCCGGCGGGAAGGTAAACGACGTTTCCGTTCGCTGCTCTGGTTCGCCAGAAGCGGCTTAGTCATGCTGGCCACATGACCCGGAAGCTGTATGCCGGCGCCCTCGGCCAATAAAGCAAGATGAGCGCCGCAACCCCAGAGTCGGTCACGACTGGACCTAACGGTCCCTTTACCTTTACCTTAAGGCACACTTGTCACCCAATCACATAGCATGGGTATGCACAGCTGCTTTCTTGGCAACTCTTATTTCTCTTTGTGACAGCTTGCACAAAAGCACAGGAATGAGGCTCCTGACCCCTCTTACTGGCTTTGCCCCTGCCCTGTGCTGATATGTGGGTCCCAACTATTTTCCTCTTGGTGAAATGCTGCTCTCAACTTCTGCTTTTATTTTATCAAATTTCAAATGCTTAATAATTTTACTTTTATCTAAAAAACACACCTGTTTTGATGTACCCTATTGAAAATTCACAGCCCAGATTCCTGAATGACAATACAGTCTTACATAAAGAATGTACGTCTTGTCTCTTTCTGACACCTGGAGGAGCTTCAGAAACTTAGCTATTGCCATGTATCATCTGGAAGGTTTACATATAAACACAGCATATAAATATTTCACCTATTAGATATACTATGAGATTTATACATATATTGCACATTTGCTGTTTATTTGGTTCACTTCAGCAACAGAAGGCTGCTTTCAGACTATCTTGGTCACATAATGAAATATTTAACTGTGTTGTGTTTGAAGGATATCTGATAGTGTGACCAGCACATTTCAGCAGAGCCTAAATTCTTGAGTTCTACTGCTACTCAAGGCCTCAGTGTCACAGTCAGATTTTAGGGGAAATGTTGAAAGCTCAAACAAGAGAAGCACCCCATTTTTGTTATCACAGAGCATTACCCAGTGTTGTTTTACAAAAACCTAGCATAGATACATGCTTAGAGACTAAAAAGCCAAATATAAAAAGCAAGCAAAGTGAGCACATTGCAGTTTTAAATGATTAGGGGGGGGAAACCTGTGGCCCTCCAGATGTTGTTAGACTACAACTCCCATCAACCTGATCATTCACAGTAATAACTGTGGCTGATGGGAGTTGCAGTCCAACAATATTCCTGCGTGTAAACATGCTAGCTTTCTAACGAGGAGGGCAGAATGAAAGACTAGGAGAGGTAGAATAATACACTACTGACCCCACTTTAGCCACCAGCCCAAAAACTATCAGTGTTATGATCAGCTTACAGCAAGTTGCCCTTGCAAAGTGTAAACATGCATGTGGCTATTTGAAAGGCCCACACTGACCTGACTTTCTAAGTGGAAGAATTTTCAGTTTAGCTACTGTAGTCAAGGTCTGCTTTGTATTAACAGTCCTCAGCAAGTCTGGCACCACATTTCCACTGGGCTAGCTCTGCTTACAGCAGAACTGGGTCAAAATTTTGACGGGAGAAAGGAAAATTGCTAACATTCACAAAAGGTTCAAGTAATAGGTCTTTCAAGTGCAGCCAATTGAGCTTTGTTGGGCTTGGGCACAGCCCTCTAGGTGCAGGCAGTAGTCAGCTACATCATCTGGCGCAGGAATGTATGGCCTTTGTGGTGGAATCTGAAAACACCCATACCCTGACACCCCAGCTTGTGTGTAGAGGTTCAATTCAACAAAGCCCAGCAGCAGCTGGTTTCCACAAATGGGTGTGGGGAAAAATGGCCATGGGTCCAAAAATTTCACAGCAATACACTGTCTGAATTTGAGTGCATAGATGTTATCAGTCCTCCTCCAGCCTCCGCACATCCCCAGGTACTAGGACCACTTCCCACAGCCAGAAATGTAGAAATACTATGCTCAGATTTATAAGCACCATCTCCCACATGTGGCATAAAGTATACATCCATAAGTAAACACGCCTATTTCTACAATCCTTCCACCCCTTTCTGAGGCTGAAAGCATGTAAAAACTGAATACATGCCTACGGAATATCAAATGTATCTCACTGATTTCTACTGGATGTATAATATTTCTATGCCGAGATTTGAAACAGTGTGGAACTTCACAAAAAATAGCACTACCTTGTTAGTTTTGATAATTTTATGTAAAATATGTAAGAGTTCTACCACATTTTTTACTTAGCCATACCAGAGGTGATGGTAATATAATGATGAGTATCATTTGCTCTACAGAAACTAGCTGACAAGTCCAGAAGCTTGGAAAATGAATGACCAATTTGGCGTATGCTGAAAGCTTTGGTTGAATACCTTTCAGGAAAGTGAGTCTCCTCTACTTCATTACACCATTATTCTCTTTCCTATCTAATGATAGACAAAAGCAGCACAGCCCTAAACATACAAGCCAAACTTTGATACAGAGGTAGTTTGAACGCACTGTTTGAAATCTCTTTTAGGACATCTCTACTAGCACAAGGAGAATTTGGTGGCAATCTTGTTAAGAACAGTTAATGCAGACAAACACTAATTATAATAGTTTGTTTTAAGTTAGAAAGCCAAACATTGTTTTAAGTTAGAAAGCCAAACATTGTTTTAAGTTAGAAAACCAAACATTGTTTTACGTTAGAAAGCCAGGTCAATGTGGCCCTCGAAACAGCCACACACAGAGTTGTTCCTTTCAAGTACAAACTGCCATAAGCAAATCAAGAAGGCTTGGTCTGGGGGGAAAATTAAGACCATGTCTGCTTCCATATATCGTTAGAGAGCCATCACTGTCTAGTGCCAAGTGTCCCCAAAACAGACGTCCATACATGTGTCCACAGAGGCCTAGTCTGGCAACCACAGGTTCCCCTGCTTCTGCTGAAGCCTGAAAGAAACATTATATTGTTGCCAACAGAATAGGATGTAGAGTGTGCTTGGTTGCAGGAGATTTGTGTGGCGGCAGCCCATGGCAGTTCCCCTGATTTACAAATGTTCACGCAGGCCCCCAAAGTTTGGAGACTTCTGGTCTAGTAGAGACAACTAGATCTGGATCAAGCAGATATGAGCCCAAGGTGGTTCTGTCCGGCTTGGCGAGGGAGGCGTGAGGCTCAGATGACTCCAAGATCCGTCCTGCCACCTTCCCAATGCCCAGGGAGTAGGAAGGAATGAGATAGGTTTTAGGTTATGTTATGCCTTTAACAGGTCATGCTATATTCTGGATTATGTTATGTTTTATAGATTATGTCTAAATAGGATGAGAGTGTCGGAGATACGTGCAAATGTATATGTGAACCCGGTCTTTGGGTGGGTGTTTGATTTTCGTTGTTGTGTATACTGTGTATATACGGACAATGACAATAAATTTATCTATCTATCTATCCATCCGGCTTTTGGAAGGAGCCAGGAGGGCTCCAGCATCCCATCCGAGCCCTGGCACCTCCTTCCCAAAGCCTGGGAAACTCCTGACCGGCTTAGGGAGGGAGGTGCGAGGCTCACACACACAACATCAGGCTATCACATGCATGACGTTGCCCCACCCCCCTCACAACCTGGCACCTCTGGCCCGCAACTGCTCCTCCATGGAAAATTTCACCGCACGCGTTGCTGCACCCTCGGCTTAAGGCAGGCACCCCCAACCTTCAGCCCTCCAGATGTATTGGACTACAATTCCCATCATCCTTGACCACTGCTCCTATTAGCCAAGGATCATAGGTGCCACTTAAGGTGCTGTTTGGCACCCCCAGGTTCCCCATCTCCTGTTTCTAGGCGTCGCTTGTGCATGGGAGAACGGGCCGGACCCCAGGATCTCCCCAGCGGGCACCTCCAGACGGCGGTGACTTCAGGCGCCAACCTGCCAGCCGCCGGGGCAAAACGCGCCTGGTGAATTTCGAACGCCACCGACGGGGCGACGTTTGCGGGAAGCAGCATTTCTTGTCCTTGGCGGCCGCCGCGGAGGCAAAAGCGAAACGCAGCGGGGAAGGCCGCAAGCCGGGGCCGTCCCCTCACTCGCTTCGCCGCGGCTTTTCCCTCAGGAAAGAGAGCGCGGAGCTGCTCTGGGCCTCAGCCGCCCAGGCGGACCCAAGCCTACGGGGAAAGAAGCGGTTGCCGCCGGGCAGCGGCCTCACCTGCGAGGGGCTCCTGGCGGAGGCGGGCATTTCGCAGTCGGAGTCCGAGATCTCCCCGTCCTCCTCCATCCCGCGAGCCTCCAGCGCCATCTTTCCCGGCTCCTCAGCCAGCGCGGGAGGAGCGCGCGGGAAAAGGCCCGGCCTCAGCCGAGCCAGGACTACAGCGCCCACAATGCTTTGCGCCGGGAGGAGCGGTGAACGGCGGGACCAGCCTTCCGAGTTGCATGCCGGGACTTGTAGTCTGGGACTTGCCGCTTTCGTCGCTGTGGGAAAGACTACGCAGCCTGAGGGGGGGGGAGTGGCGGGGGAGGGGGAAGAAACGGAGACTACGCGCGTACTTTCGTAAAGCAAGGAAATGTTTAATAAAAATAATATCATTAAAAACAAAAACCAGGCACACGCGAACCACAGGTCCCGAAGTGTAACGGACTCAGCGTGACCCGCTCCATATTTCCTTCACAAAGATGTAAGGGCTAAATGTAGCTCTATGCATCCATCTAGGAACAAAGACACTGGAACAAGAGAAATGCCTCGAGAGAGAGATGTTTATAAAAGAATGTGTCCAGTTGGATCTAACTATACAGCATACCCTCCAACATTTCTCCGATGAAAATAGGAACGTCCTATTCTATTATTATTATTATTGTTGCTGCTGTTAGTGTTATGTACTGAAGTTCTCACCCTGGGCCAGCCAGGGGATACTGTAGATAGTTTTCACTCAGGTCCACGTCAGTTATTTTAGGCGGGAAACCCTGGGTTGTTATTGCTACAATGTTGACAGCCGGCTGCCTATAAAAGCAGGCTGGCTGAGCTGTTTGCTGTTCAGTTCTGTCCAGATTACAAATAAAGAGCTGCTCTGGAGAAATCGCTGTGTCGTCTGCTATGTTCGCCCACAACCTAACAGTTTTTTACTATTATAACAATAACTGTGGCTGGGTTGCACCAGCCACTCTGGGAAGTTTCCAACACATATAAAAACATAATAAACATTTTAAAAACTTCCTTATCAAAGGCTGCCTTCAGTTGTCTTCTAAAGGTTGTGTGGTTACTTATCTCCTTGGCTCAGGGGTCACATAACTTAACACCCTCTAATATTTCTTCTATTATTATTATACATGTGACTGTGTTGCCCCCAGCCACTCTGGGCAGCTTCTAACATATATAAAAACATAATAAAACAAACCTTTAATAGCTTCCCTATCCAAGGCTGCCTTCAGATATCTTCTAAAGGTCATATAGTTACTTATTTCCTTGGCTCAGGGGTCACAAAATTCCATAGCCTCCATCATTTCTCCGATGAAAATAGGGATGTCCTATTCAATAATAATAATCATCATCATCATCATCATCATCATCATCTGCACATCTGGCTGGATTGCCCCAGCCACCCTGGGCAGCCTCCAACATATATAAAAACATAATAAAACATTAAACTTCCCTATACAGGGCTGCCTTCAGATATCTTCTAAAGGTTGTCTAGTTACTTGTCTCCTTGGCTTGGGGGTTGTTGTTGCATAACTCCATAGCTTCCCACATTTCTCCCATAAAAATAGGGCTGTCCTATTCTGTTGTTGTTGTTGTTGTTGTTGTTGTTGTTGTTACACTCTGCACATCTGACTGGATTGCCCCAGCCACTGGGCAGCTTCCAACATATATAAAACATAAGAAAACATCCAGCATTTCCCCGATGAAAATAGAGACGTCCTATTCTATTATTATTATTCTCCGCACATCTGAATGGGTTGCCCCAGCCACTGGTCAGCTTCCAACATATATAAAAACATAATAAAACATTAAACCGTTAAAAACTTCCCCATCCAAGGCTGCCTTCAGATGTCTTCCAAAGGTTGACTAGTTACTCATTTCCTTGGCTCAGGAGTCACAAAATTCCATAGCCTCCAACATTTTCCCGATACAGATAGGGTCATCCTATTCTATTCTTCTTCTTCTTCTTCTTCTTCTTCTTATGAGGCATCTGATCAAGGCCTGTATTTTAAAATGAGCTTAAAGATATATTTGCAAATGTTTGTATGTTTCATGCCAGGCAGAAACCAGCTGGCTAAGTACTTTGGCAGTTGTTTATCTTCCTGCTCTCCTGAACAAGGCCCCCCCTGATTTATAGCAGTAGCAGGAGACAAGTTTTTCAAAGTTGTAAAAGGAAATTACAGGCTGGGAGCAAATGTTACACTGACCCTACATATTACAGAATACAATCAAGCTGCAAAAACACTAATTAAGAGTTGGTAAATAGTAAGATTTATTGTTTAACAGAAAATAATACCATGTGCCTCCCATCAGACTCTAGCCATATTTTCCTAAGGTTTAAGGTATACTGAGAGAGTTAAAGGGCAATAAATTTTGGGAAGAGCTAATGGGAAAAGCAGCTGGCTGGGAAAGGGGGGTGTAAACTGAAGAGGCTTCTTTTGAAGCTGTTTTTACTGAGTTCCTTTTTTGCTTTGCAAAGGCCTTTTCTTCTAAAAAGCTATCTATGTTATGTATGAGATTTGTTGGCTTAATGTAATTATGCAAAGGATTTAGAAAGTAAGAAATGTTAGATTCTTATGTTAGTTTCTTATTTCATTGATGGTGTGTGAGAATGTGAACCCAAGATCTCTGTTTAGATACAATTTAATACCATGAGCCATTTGTTTTGGAATGCAGGGGCAACAGGGGCAAAAGGTGATCTGGTAATTAAGGTGCCTTGTCGAGGCAAATGTAAGATATATGGCTACTTGTCTGCCATTTATGGATAGAAGGAAATATAGCTCTTTGTCTCCCATAAAAGGTAATAGGAAATGGGTGTATCTTTTATGATTGGTTCTAGCAAACAGCCAGTAGGAATTTCAACCAGGCTGATTGGACAGAGGCAGCCATAGGAGGAGCAAGGGGGCTGGGCTGAGGAAATATAAGTGCTGGCCATCAGGGCTGGAGGGGGGCAGAGCTTTGGTAACCATATACCACTGTGCCTATCATTTATTTGTCTGACAAATTATTATTTTAATTTCTCTATTGCTGTGTTGAATATTTCATTCCAGCTAAGCGTTAACCACGAGCAGGGTGCTACAATTATTTTCCACACATCTGACTGGGTTGCCCCAGCCACACTGGGCAGCTTCCAACATATATAAAAACATGGTGAAATTTTAAACATTAAACTTCTCTATCCTAAGCTGCCTTCAGATGTCTTCCAAAGGTTGTCCAGTTACTCATCTCCTTGGCTTGGCGGTCACGTAACTCCATAGCCTGCGACATTTCCCCAATGAAAACAGGGACATCCTAAGCATGGGTGTCCCCTAAATCAATACAAATCAATACAAATCTGAGGTTCTGACCCTCCCCAACAAAAGCCAGCCACCCCCAACAAAAATCCTTGCTCCGCCCATGGTCCTAAGGAAATGTGGGACATCCCAGGATCCAATCAGAAACTGGGGTGGTTTCTCTAAATCCTGGGCTGTCTCTGGAAAATAGGGGCACTTGGAGGGTCTGTGATCTGCAGCTTTTACCAGAGGCCCAAAGGGTAGGGGTGGCAGGGGGCAGTTGCCCTCCCAATCAAGTAAATAAATTTAAAAATACTTAACTAAAAGTAAAACTACAAAAATAAAACTTAAAGTTAACTCTTTTGGGGGAGGTGTTATTGGGTTGTTGTTTTTATTTTAATTATATATATTGTTGTTTTTATGTTAATCTTTTCTGTGAACAGCCCTGAGACCTCCGGGCAGAATATAAATTCAAATTAATAATAACAACAACAACAACAATAATCAGAATATTTGAAACTGAAATGTGCTACGCTTACTGAGTGTGCCCAGAAAAAACTGCATTGGGAAAAAAGGAGGAATTTGAGAAGGAAGTGCTGACAAGGTTTTCAGCAGATCCAAGGAAACTTGCTTTAGATAAAAAGGTTCTTTGCGATTTTGCAAAATATACCCATTAACAGCATGAAAGGTACTCCCCGGTGTTAATCTTTTTTATTTAACTTCCTGGTTTTCAAACGGCTGAAGGTTTTGACAGATTTTTCTGAGTGCTTGGGGGAGACCTCGGATTTCTCCGTTAACAGGGTCAAAAGAAAGCAATTTAAAACAACTGTTGTTTTAAACGTATCGCCTAAAACAGTGGATTTGGAGAGAGAAGGCTTGTCTAATATTTCAGTTTTGCATCGAGGCTTCTTCTCTTTTCCCAATTGGAAAAATGTAAGGACTTGATACAGTTTTGCCATGTGACTATCACAGCTCAAGGCCTAGACAGAAGAAAGGTTGTGCACAGTGGCGTAGCGTGGGGGGTGCAGGGGGGGCCGGTCGCACCAGGCGCAACATCTGGGGGTTAGGGTTAGGGGGCGCAAATCCACGGGTTAGGGGGCACAAATTACTTGCCTTGCCCCGGGTGCTGACAACCCACACTACGCCACTGGTTGTGCATGCTTATGGAAATCATCCAGGTACTTTGTAGTTTCTCATTTATCTCTGTCTTTTCCCTCATGTTATAGCTGGAAGCTTAATTGAGCAGGATTTCTTGCCCCACAGTGACATGGTGTAGAAAAATTACTGATCAGTTCTATTTGTTGAATGATTTGCCTATGCAGTGATTTAAATCCCGGTCCATAAACAGCCTTAAAAATATACATGTCTATGAGCTTCAGAACATGGGTAGACCACATTTCCCAAATGAATGTGCAACCATTTCTGTGATTTTCCCCCCTATTCCACCTGCGTTACAAGCCAGGATCAGGACCAAGGTTTAGTAGCACTGAGCAAAGGGGAAAGCGGCCTCTTTCTAGCTGAAAAACCAGATATCTCTCAGGGCACCTCTCAGACTTTATTGTCTCTTTGCCAGATGTCAGAGTCAGAACTTGTGAACAAAATCTCTCTGAAGTAGGGTCACCCGAGTTCATAATCTCTGTGAGGCTTCTTGTCAATTTCAAAGGCTTGTGCCTGGGCTGCCCGCCTTTCTAGGGGCTCATTGTGACAATGAATGGTATACCATGGCAGTTATAGCCACAAAAAACCTTTTAATTAAGTGAAATCGGAAGCTGCTCTTTAAGTATATGTTCTTGCTTGATCTACTTCTGGGGCAGCTGAAGTTCCGACTGCATCAGAAACTGCACAACTTACAGCCAGCTGGAGCCTACTTGATGTTAGGAACTAAATTAACCTTTTAGGAATAAGACTTGGTCTAAGGGTCACTAGAACGAAGTTCAAGAGATACAGCGCAGAATGAATATCTGAATGTAATGGATTTAAAATCTTTGAATTATTTAAACTTGTTTTCTTTGGAGATCAAAGGTAAAAATCCCCCCAAAAGAGGACATGATGGGGGGGGGCAGGCTTTTGTTAGCGGGGTGCAGAACCTCAGTTAACGGAGTATTTTTAATGCTTTTCAATAATTTTTGAGGATTGGCTATGCCCATGGGTTGGCCAGCCACCTGTCAGAGATGCTTTAGTTAAGAGTCATACATTGCTGGGGGTTGGACTAGATGACCCTCGGGTCCCAACTCTACGCCTCTATGCACAGAAAACATTACATGTCGGTCTGTGCCAAGAAGTAGCAGCAACTAAACCACACAGAGCAAGGCTGCAGACATGCGCTCAGTAAGGGGGCACAGACCCCTGCAACTGACTTAGCCCGGAGTCCCCATGGGCCATACTGTATTTCGGATGCCGTATTTCAAACAGTGAATATCCAGACAGATAAACTATTTATTTATTTTTTGCAGAGCTGTTGAACTCTTTTGCAAAATAAAAATAGAAAAAAGAGTTTTGACATATATCTGGATTTTGCTGGACATTTAAGCGATTTCCACCCAGATGCTGTTTGCGATGGCTCAATACTGCCTATGCCCGGGAATTTCCGGATGTATCTATGTCAACCCTAAGTAATGCAACCAGGGAACAGAACTGGATAAATTGCATGAAAATGACAGTTGTGGATTGGAAATAGGCAAATGATTCCATCTCATGAGTTTTTTTGGGCAAAAAAGCCAGGGTTTCCATATTTCGTAAACTTCCTGAATCAAATCTGTTTGAGGGTTTTTTCCCCCGGAAGTCCACAAAATTATTGAGCGTTTTTAAAATGGAAACCCACCAAAATGGTTGAGCTTTCTTTTTGGGAACAATCCCAAGTGGTTGGGCTTTTTCGGAGGGAGAAACTTCCCTCCAAAATAGTGATCTTCCAATTAGGGAACTGTTTCTGCTGCTTTCCCCATCGGGTTGCCATACGTCCTGATTTCCCGGCCCAAATCCCCCCCTTGATCTTCAGAAAACAGGGATTTTCCTGACTCGTGGCCAGCCTATCTTCGGAGTTCTTTCCCGGGGAAACCGGCTTGCCGCGCGCCCGGATTCCCCCGGACCCCTGCTACTAGAGACAGCGGTGCCGTGTCCGGGACATCCCGGACGCGTGGCAGCGCCCGGCGAGAGGGGCGTCGCCTTCCCTAGCGTCACCTGCGGGGACGAGGAAAGCTCCTGTTGCTCACCTCGCCGCCGATTGGACGCGCCTCCGCCTGGTCCGTGGGCGGGGTGCCCTGCCGGCCAATCGCCGCCGTCGGAATGTGTTTTGGGGGGCGTGGCGGATCCTCTCCCCCTCCGCAGCCTCCTGGCCGGCGCGCAGATGGCTCTGGGCGGCGCGATGCTGCGGACGACGCTCCGCCTCTGCGCTCTGTCGCGACGCGTCCGCTCGGCCTCCGTCGCTTCCAGCGCCTCCATGTCGACCCTGCTGATCAGCCAAGGCCGCTACTCGTGGCTCCAGGAGCTGGGGCTTCGCGAGGAGAACGAGGGCGTCTACAATGGCTCCTGGGGAGGCCGAGGAGAGGTAGGCAGCCGCGGGAGGGAGCAAGCCTGAAAGTCACCGCAGCCAAATTTGGAGCGAGCCACGGATTTGCAGTTCTCCATGTGCTCCCAGACATCTGACTTTAGCAGGGTTTCCCGAAACAGCTTTATTCCTATTATTTCTTTAATTTATATACATTGCAACCAACGCCTGATTTATGTATAAGCTAAACAAGCTATAGCTTAGGGCCCCACTCTCTTGGGAGCCCCCCCAAAAATTTAAAGGAAAAAAATATTAATATACTTCTTCTTAGTTGTATTTCGGTTCAACAATTACTTTGATAAAATACATATTTTGTTATGTGCAAGTGGCTTTAGATAACTATCAGGTCCATAAACTACCATATAACATGTATTCAACACAAAAAGCAGCAACAATTTGTTGTTGACAAAGGACAGCTGGACATATAAAGGGCTCCATTACCTTCAGTAGCTTGGGGTCTCTTCAAACCGAAATCCGACCCTGATTGCAACAGTGATTTAGCCATCATTGTAACATTATCATGCTAAAATAATTGTAAAATTATTGGAATGTATAAAATTGAAAACCACAAATTTAAAAAATCCTCTCTTCTCATATCTAATATATTTTCAAAACTGCCAACGTCTTGATCTGTTTGCAGCTTGTTATTATATAAAATAATTTTCATTTATATACATTGCAACAATTATTTAGCTATAATTGTAACATTTTTACTTTTGACTCCCTTCCCCCTCTTTCTGCAGTCCGTTGCGTTTAATTTCATCCTTTCCTGCATGCTCCGAATTGTCTTATTCTTTTAATCCTCTCTTCTCATATCTATCTTATATATGTTTTCAAAACTGCAGGTTTTTACGATAATCCTGCCAATGTCTTGATCTGTTTGCAGCTTCTCTCTCTATACTACAATTCCCATCATCCCTAACCTCTGGTCCTACTAGCTTGGCATGATGGGAGTTGTAGTCATCAAAAAGCAGCCGACTTTGGGAAACCCCGCTTTAGACGAAAGCTGAAAAGACAGTGAAGATTAGCTGGAAGCGAAATACAGTGATTTGTTGTGGTTAATTAACATGGGAGCGTTGGTAGCAAGTTAGCCCACGCTGGGGCATGTCTAACATGCCCCTGCGGTGCACTTTTTATTTGAAAAAGTCATCATCCCGAGACAGCACAATGGTGCCACAATTGCATTTCCCGATAAATTGCAATTTGTGAAGTTCTGCGATGGCCAAGTCTGGCTACAACCAGGTTGCTTTTGGAAGTCGAAATGTCCTCAGGTTTATGATGTGGGATTTGTGCACATTCATATTCTGTGGAAAAGGAGCCTGCCTTTTAATGTGTAACCTTTCGGTGGTTTTGAAACACACTTGATTTTGTCTATCTTTTAACAAAAATGTTGCCCTTTACCAGTTGCCACAGTTCGTTTCCTGGCCAGAATCGGCAGGAGAAAGGGACACGTTAATCATTCATATTGTTGGGCTGAGAAAATGTTTGTCCTTTGGCTATGCTCCTACCTTTGGACCTTCTCTTTCTGGAGATGTTTGGGCACCCTATTTGGAGGGCTCCCAAAGACATCTAGCCTGGCCACTGTAGGTGGATGCTGGTCGAGAGGGAGGGATTCCAAACCCATTAGGCCTTCCTTAGCTATTTATCATGCATATGTATAGCCCGCTCTTTAATAATATCAAGAGAGTATAATATCCAGAATATCAAACCATAGGAATACGGAAACATGCTACTTAGGGCTCTTGCCTGGTCTCTTGGGCAGAGTAGGAACTGCTTCTGGATCACCAAGCAAGAAAAAAATCTATAATTGGCTGCTAACTCTTGTGTATATCTGCATAATAATAATAATAATAATTTATATCCCACCCATCTGACTGGGCAGCTCCCAACAGAATATTAAAAATACAATAAAATATCAAACATTAAAAACTTCCCTAAACAGGGCTGCTTTCAGATGTCTTCTAAAAGTTGTGTAATTCTTGAAATCCGAAGAGTTCCACAGGGTGGGTGCCACTACTGAGAAGGCCCTCTGCCTGGTTCCTTGTAACCTCACTTCTTGGAGTTAGGGAACCACCAGAAGGTGCTCAGAGCTGGACCTCAGTGTCTGGGCTGAATGATGGGGATGGAGACGCTCCATGTATATTGGGCCGAGGCGAGGCTGCTATATGCGATGGGCAGAACAGCCCTGTGCATAGTCTTAATAATCTACTTAGAAGTGAAACCCATTCAATTTGGCCTTAAATGCACTCGGGAGAATAAATATAATTGCCTCAATCTAGGGACGGGCAGCAGAAGGCTGCATGTTTTGTGCGATGGTACCATCTCTCCCCAGAGCAAGGCCGCTTCATAGGAATCCAAACTCAGGATCTGTGTATCATCTTATGGGTTTTCCCCACAACGGTACTGCTCAATGTGCCCATAGCTTGCTTTGGTGTGCAGATTGTGGTTCTCATTCCGCTGCAGATCAGGGTGAGTGTATTCAGATTGAGATAATAGGACCATCCATACTATGTCCTTTCCCGATGTAGAAGCGACTCTTGAACCTTAATCCTTAAAGCTAGAGAAGAAGCTATGTTCTTGGTGATTAAAGGGGATTGGCATATCTTTCTCTCTTTAGATCGTGACGACATATTGCCCTGCAAACAATCAGCCAATTGCCAGAGTTCGTCAGGTATGGGTCTTTTTCTTTCTTTGATCAGTCTATAGATAAATGCTACACTGGAAATTTTTGCAGTACTCTTCACATAGCCAAAGGCTAGGTTTGGAATGTCAGTAGAGCTAATTGGGGAGGGGCTGTGGAAAAGTAGCTGAGAGCAGTGGAAGATGGAAATTTTATGGTTGTACGCTCCCTTCCTTTGCTGGATTTAAATCACATGTGTTGAAATGGTGCTTGCGCCACAGAAATGGGTTCGTGGTATATTTCCTCTTTTATTCTACCACTTCAGGCAAACTATTTCCAAAGGTTCTGAAGCTTTTTTTGTTCAAATAGCACCTCCTTCTTCCATAAAACTAGAATTTGCTGGCTGGGTACATTCTTTTTCCATTGCTGTTTTCTACAAGAGTCAAAAAATTACAAATGTTGTGACTCTTGTTTATTTAAAAAATATATCATTACAGGCCAGTATTGAAGACTATGAAGAAACACTAAAGAAAGCTAAGGAAGCCTGGAAAGTATGGGCAGAGGTACGTTTGAATTCCTTAATATTTTTCTGAAATACAGGCAGCCTCCCGTTTACACAGGGGTTGTGTTCAGAAGCACCTCGCAGGTCGGCGAAATCATGTGTAATTGAATCTCATTGAAAAAGCCTGCAAACACCGACCCCCGTTCTGCCCCTTTAGTGACGACGACAACAACAACAACTATTTATTATTTATACCCCACCCACCTGGCTGGGTTTCCCCAGCCACTCTGGGCAGCTCCCAACAGAATATTAAAAACACGATAAAATATCAGACATGAAAAATGTCCCTAAACAGGGCTGCCTTCAGATGTCTTCTAAAAGTCAGGTAGTTGTTTATTTCCTTGACATCTGATGGGAGGGCATTCCACAGGGCGGGTGCCACTACCAAGAAGGCCCTTTGCCTGGTTTCCTGATGTTTCCAAGTCACTTCTGGGTTCGGCACTATTCGCTTACACACAGTCGTGCATGCATTGAATGCGCATAAACGGGGTACATTCTTTGATGAGCCACAGACTCATTAAACTCATTTTTATTAAGCAACGCTGTTAGATTCTGATGTGTTTGCCTTAATTTGTGTGAGTCCTCTTTCTGATGCTTTATGCCTTACGCTGCCACTGTAAGCAGTTGCTATTAGAGTTGTGCTTTACAAGTGGCAGTTTGTTTGGTAGATCTGTGACTTCATTAGTACTAGAAAAGTAAACGGCAACACCAAGATTTCAAAGATGTGGGTCATAGAAAGGGAAGCCACAACTTTTGAAGAACTAAAGACACACTTTGGCACACTTGCATTTTTGAAAAACATCTGCATCTCTTGACAGATTTATTTGAATTGTCTTATGAATTCTCTCTCTCTCTCTCTCTCTCTCTCTCTCTCTCTCACACACACACACACACACACACACAATGGGAAGTATCCAGAAGCATCTGTAGCTTTCGAAATACCAAATAAATTTTTCTTCTGATTTCCCTGGATTCAGACAAGTTGTGTCACTCAAGAAATCACCCACGATTTTTTTTTTCAACTGATAGGATTAGTTACCTTGATACTTTCAGTGGTGTTAATAGAGATTGCCTCATCTGGATACACATTATTTAAACGTACGGTTTTGGACAAAGTCCACAGTGTTTCGTAAGACTGGGCTTAAACCCGTTTTTCTCTTCTTTGTCTAGGTTCCTGCACCCAAACGCGGAGAAATTGTGAGACAGATTGGTGATGCCCTGAGAAAGAAAATCAATGTTTTGGGAAATCTGGTACGGTTTGCTGCTGCGACAGTAATCGCTCTGGCTGAAAGTTTTGGGACCATGTCTAAAATACAGCCACGTCTGTAAAATAAGAAATGATACAGTTTCATTTGTGTGAATACCGTGGGGTTGCAAACCCCGACAATCGGCAACTGATCATAAGTGCTTGCAAAGTGCAGAGCTCTGCTTTGCCCTCACAATTCGATTCCAAACTGCCTGGGCCAAAATGGACCACCCGGCGCCATTTTGACAGCAGGTGATTGACTGCCCGCCTGTCAGACTTGACACATGGGAACTGAGGGGATGGGGATCCAGCTCATTGGTCAGTGCAGTTCCTTGCCTCTGATTCATATAGGGCTTAGTAGAATATTTCCTATTCAGTGATTGAACAGGACCAACATATTTCCTTAATACCGTCAGGTTTCTTTGGAGATGGGGAAGATCTCTGCTGAGAGTGTTGGCGAAGTCCAAGAATATGTGGATGTCTGCGACTATGCAGTTGGCTTATCCCGGATGATTGGTGGACCTGTATTGCCTTCGGAAAGTAAGCATGTATCTTTCCTTTTTTTCTTTCTGAATACATAGGTAAAGGGACCCCTGACCATTAGGTCCAGTTGTGGCCGACTCTAGGGTTGCGGCGCTCATCTCGCTTTATTGGCCAAGGGAGCCGGCATACAGCTTCTGGGTCATGTGGCCAGCAGGACTAAGCCGCTTCTGGCGAACCAGAGCAGCGCACGGAAACGCCGTTTACCTTCCCGCCGGAGCGGTACCTGTTGATCTACTTGCACTTTGACGTGCTTTCGAACTGCTAGGTTGGCAGGAGCGGGGACTGAGCAACGGGAGCTCACCCCATTGCGGGGATTCGAACTGCCAACCTTCTGATCGGCAAGTCCTAGGCTCTGTGGTTTAACCCACAGCGCCACCTACGTCCCTCTCTGAATACATACTGGATGCTATTAAGTAACCCAGGGCAGGAAAATCTCAGCACTGTCAACTTTGCAGCTGCATTTCACGGCTGTTATCTTGAGCATGTTGGCACAGTGAAGAAAATTTGTATTTTCTTGTATTTTCCTCCAAGGAGCAGGCTGAGCGATGCCTTCATGGGTTCCAGCGGAATAAGTTATCATCCCTATGGATCACCTTGTATAACTCCTCAAAATGCACAAATAAATGGGATGCAAGCGCAAGATTCTCCTTGCCAAACCTTGCTTCCCACTCAGAATACAAAACTAGGAAGAAATAAGCTCTTCTGGCAGGATTGCAGCCTTGAGATAACAACAGATATAACTTTCATTGCATGGCTAACAGTTGGGTGTGGACTTTTCAATTACTCGGCTAGGAGCGCTCCAATTTTCAGTGAGCAGAGGTGGGAGGTTTAACCCTTTCCTTGCGTTGAGAGAATAAAGGATCACACCTCCACTTTCCCCATGTACTGTGGTCCTAGTGAAAATCCTTGCAGCTGGCATTATGATTTTTTTCAAGCAGCACAGGTAAATAGGTTGAAATGGATGTATTGAATAGTATATGTGAAATATGCGGCATTTATGTGTAACACTGGAAACCATGGAAGGGAAGTCCACGGGTGAAGAAATTTATGGGTTTTTTTGTTTTTGTGAAAAATCAATAAATAATATTTACAAAAAATATCATTTTTTTCAAGCAATACAGTTAAAGTACTTTTATATGAAGTACTTTTAAAGTACTTGCAAAAAGAGATCTTATTTCAGATTATATAAAAGATGCCTGTAAGCACTTTTGGGCTCAAAAAGTAATGAAATCGTCCAGTAACTGGTGACCTCTTAACTTACAACAGGTGTTGCACCTTTTGAGTATATTTCATGGCTGTTGGAAATCTGTACACCATGCTTGAAAAGACCACTAAATTGGGAGCAACCATTGAATTAGGCTCCTTTCGTGCTGGTTTGCGCTCAGTGCCGAAACATGGTTTAATGCACTCAAACCATGGTTTCTCAGGCTGGCTTTTTAAGCTAAGCAGAGTCTGTGTTGAACCAGCGCCTCTGTTTTGAACACAGCAATAAGCTCAAGATTATTTTAAAAGCGGAACTTTACCGAGTCAGTCGTCCTCTGAAGTATGCCGGAGGAGAAAGGGAGGGAGGGAGCCTGACTCTTTACTCAAGGTGGTTTCGGGCTTGTAGATCTCATCCTATGCAAACAGTTATTTTTTGTGCTTTGATGCGAAGGGCTCTGCCATCCGATTATTTACTAAAAGAAGCTCGGTGCCTAAAAAAACTATCACAATAAGCTTTACGACACAGTGTGCTTGTGGGGATGGAATTTGGCTAATTCTTGTGTACACTGAGTTCCTTGGATAACGAGATGGATAAATAGAATAAATGAAATCCTATGCTCATCAAATGTCCTCTCCTTGGCTTTTTATTTGCAGGGCCTGGGCATGCCTTAATAGAACAATGGAATCCTTTGGGATTAGTAGGAATCATCACAGCTTTCAACTTTCCTGTAGCAGTTTATGGCTGGAACAACGCAATTGCAATGGTCTGTGGCAACGTCTGCCTCTGGTAAGTCGATCTGTCCTCCTTTATGGTGATGGTTTTAACTGCTGGCCTCTAATCTAACAAGGGGCGCTGCGCCGTTTGAGTATATTTCATGGTTGTTGGAAAGCTGTGCACCGCAGATGCAGAAACTGGGCGTTGATGGATTCCAACTCCCATGAGCTCAGTCAGCACGGCCAATGGTTGAGGATGATGGGAGTTGTAGTCTAGCAACTGGCCACCTCATGAGAAGAGAAGACTCCCTGGAAAAGACCCTGATGTTGGGAAAGATGGAGGGCACAAGGAGAAGGGGACGACAGAAGACAAGATGGTTGGACAGTGTTCTGGAAGCTACCAGCATGAGTTTGACCAAACTGCGGGAGGCAGTGGAAGACAGGAGTGCCTGGCGTGCTCTGGTCCATGGGGTCACAAAGAGTCGGACACGACTAAACAACAACAACAAAAAACGTCTGAATGGCCACAAGTTCCCCGACCCTTCCGGATGCTAAGTATTTATTCCCTACACAGCAGTTCTCTGGAATGTACTTAAAGCAGCGACTGTTTCCATTTCTTTATTGAATCTCTGTTCAGCAGCTAAGATGGTTGCCTAGAACTACTGAGTCATATTTTTACAGTGGAAAGATTCTGATGCTTATTTGGTTAGGTACCCTGGCCATTGGACACTTGGGACCAAGTGAAGATGTTGGACATCTCCACCCTCTGCCTGGGGATCATTAGATCTGGACTGTTTTTACACACTAGCAACACATCCTGTAGAATTCTATCTGTTATATTTTATTTGCACAATCGGAATGAATTTCAGGAACCAAAATGCTTTTTCTGTGCAGCCTGGGCAGGAGCAGTGAATGAGATTATAGTTAATTGTTCTAGCTTATTTTAACTTATCCCACCTCACTGCTGTGCTCGCAGTTGGGAAGAATTTTCTTGTATTATGAATAGTCCGTGTCACTGCTAAGAAAGAGGTCGGAACAGGCCAATATATAGTTGGACTGTCCCTGGATCAAGTGACTTTTCCCCTTTAAGTTCTTGAAGTTCTTATACTAGCTGAAGGTTGTCATCTGAACCAGCCAGATGCTTAACTGAGAATCAATCACAGTCAGTCCATCGTTTGAAAAACAAGACTTTAGAGTCATCTTGCCCTGAAATGGCAACAATACATTCCATTTTGGCAACTGTAACCTTGGTTTAAGGAGACATTTGGCATGTAGCTTATACATCTTGAGTTTCTAACTCTGTACCCAAGTTCTAAGTAACCAAACATTGGTGGCCTGTTACTTCAAAGTTGCATGTTGTTTGGAGTTCTCTCATTTTAGCACCTGTTAAAATGAAAAGATGAGAACCTGGTAATCTACTGATTTAGGTAATTTTAGGTGTTCTAACGTAGCAGTTTCTTAAAATATCATGCAATGTTCATTTTAAAATAAGCAGTTGGGAAGAATAATCTTTCCTGGTTTGTTTCCCTCCAAAGGAAAGGTGCTCCCACAACGTCGCTCGTTAGTGTCGCCGTTACAAAGTGAGTTTTCACTTACCTCTATTGCTAGAACCTCTGTGCTTCCTTTCTGTCTCTTGTTCGTTCTTCTGCATTCTTTTAAGAAGCTGGCCGAGTGCCGCCTTCGCTGCAACTTGCATTCTAGGCTTCTCTGGTAACGTCTGAAATGAGAGGTCTAGGTCAACCTCCCTACTTTGGTTGCATTAGGGAGGGATGCGGATAATAATAATAATAATAATAATAATAATAATAATAAATTTATTATTTATACCCCACCCATCTGGCTGGGTTTCCCCAGCCACCCTGGGTGGCTTCCAACAGAATATTAAAAACGTGATAAAACATCAAGCATTAAAAACTTCCGTAAACAGGGCTGCCTTCAGATGTCTTCTAAAAGTCAGAGAGTTGTTTATTTCCTTGACATCTGACGGGAGGGCGTTCCACAGGGCAGGCGCCATTACCAAGAAGACCCTCTGCCTGGTTCCCTGTAACTTCACTTCTTGCAGTGAGGGAACCGCCAGAAGGCCCTCACTGCTGGACCTCAGCGTCTGGGCAGAATGATGGGGGTGGAGACGCTCCTTCAGGTCTACTGGGCCAAGGCCATTTAGGGCTTTAAAGGTCGGCACCAACACTTTGAATTGTGCTCAGAAATTTACTGGGAGCCAATGCATGTCTCTCAGGACTGGTGTTATATGGTCCCGGCGGGCACTGCAAGGTCATGTATGAGCTGCCTCTTCTCCACATAGTTCCACATCTCATTTTGGGGGGTTTCTACAAACTCTCCAGAACAGATTTAGGGGGTACATGTAGGTGAAGGAGGGGAAAGTCCTGTTGACCAAGCCGAAGTTCTGTGCATGCTTCCAGCTAGCTCTCGGTTGAATACGACCTTTTCGTCTGTGCGTTTGGCAAGGTGATGAAAAGTCAAGTCTCACTATGTCCTGCAAGTGTAATCCTTTTGCCAATGAACCATCAGGACATCTAATCAATCTTCTTTCTTTGTTTCCTAGAATAGTTGCCCAGGTTCTGGAGGACAACAAATTGCCTGGTGCTATCTGCTCTCTGGTCTGTGGTGGGGCAGATATTGGGTAGGTGCAACATTTGGTATTTTTATGCACAATTTGGGAAGATAGTCTGGTGGATCTTAATTAATCTCTTAACGGTCCTTTTAATCTACAGCTGCAAATATTTCCTACTCTATTGACTCATTGCATCAGAACAACAACGAGCCTTCGCTTAAACTGTGATCTCCTTACTAAAGGAAAACCCATCCCCTCAGTGACCTAGATTTGACACGACAATGCCATCCCCATCATATCTGCTTGGAAGTAAATTCCGCTGGGTATGGCGGGGCTCACTCCAGATAAAAGGATCGCATTGTGCACTCACTACCACAAATATGATGGCTAGAAATGTCAAATTCACTAGGAGGTTGAATTTACAGTAAGAAACCACACTTGTCCCTGATCAGTCATTCTAAAAGCCATTCTGAACCTTCCTCAAGGTTCAATTTTGCACACTTAAAAGAAATAGCTGTCTTGTGGCACCTTTGGTGTGTTCTCCCTCCAAATACAAAAACTTTCAAATATACGTGCTCCATAATCTTTGAGTGGCAGAGCGGAACGCTAAAGCGGTGGTTTCCAAATTTTTCCCATTGGGCCACTTGAAAATCGCTGGTGGTCTTGGTGACCACTCAATGATCTTTCTTGGTGGACCACTTTTTGATCTTTCTGCAATTGCGATAACTTTGGGCTAGATCCGGCATGAATTTTAATTGCATTTTACGGCTGATATTTCTTTCGATTTGTTGTTATTGCCGTTTGCATTCCATAGACGTCTGATTGTGATGTGATCAAATACAGTGTAGGAAACAAAAGAAGCAATGGATTTGGAAAAATGAATGCACACTGGGACGGCAGAAGGAAGCTTGTTCATTCTGTTAAAAATACAGACTTTCCGTTAGACAAATAGCGAAGTTGATGGCTGAGGAGTGTCACAAGAATTATAAATTTGATTGGCACAAATGTAACGTGTTTTGAGAGTGAAGGGCAGGGCTCCCCCTTCCTCCCACCCTAACATACTTTCTCATTCTACCTGTTTTGCCACTGACTAAGAATCTTCCTCTGTCCTTTGTAGCAAAGCGATGGCAAAGGATGAAAGAGTGGATCTCTTGTCCTTCACTGGCAGCACCAATGTGGGCAAGCAGGTCGCGATGGTGGTTCAGGAGAGATTTGGTAAGTGGCGTATCGTGATCCAGTATCTCTCCTGAATTCAAGGAGTCTTACAATTTTCCATGTTGGCAACTGCTCCGTGTTCTTCAGGTGAAGGGCAGTACACAAATTCAAATAATAATAATAATAATAATAATAATAATAATAAATTAATTAATGCAAGTGGAAAGAGTGCTGGCTTTGGTCCAGCAGAACTCTTCCTATGTTCTTACAAGAAGCATCATGCACAAGTCCTTTGCATGCACATAGAGGAATTCTGAATTGTGGCCTGCCTCAAGGTTTTTTTTCAGCTTACAGAAAAAGCTGCTTTTTAAAAAAACAACAACAACTTTGACTCCCTTCTTCTTTTGTGATCCTCTTTATTTATTTAGTCCATAAATTTTACACACTGCTTGGTTGTTGTTTTTTATATAAAAAAAATACTCGCTCAAAGATGCAAAGTCAATATGACAACTGGGCGTGAGGAGGGCATATTCCTAGCTAGGAATTGTGGGTAATGTTCACATGGCTTACTGCTTTTTTTTATTTCCAACAGGACGGTCTCTGTTGGAGCTTGGTGGAAACAACGCTATTATAGGTAATTAATATTTTCATTAAACGTTAAAGCCGATCTCTGGCTGAGTGAATGCGCATGGCCAATGGCTTTGCTGCAGATACTTAGGATTTTCCTGGAAATTTGAGTCCACGTGCTTTCATGATGAGCTGCTGGTGTGTGCATTTAAGAGGGTGCTCAATATCTGTTTTGAAGTGGCACTTAATAGCCTTTCCTTTCAAGCTCACTCCACCAAATGAAGGTCTTTTGCTTCATTTGTTACTTGCCACGTTCCTGCCCAAAATTCCGCAGTCCTCTTTGGCCTCCTAATGCCAGCGAATAAGATTCCAGAGAAAAAACTGGGGTGCCCTTGTTTTTCTTGAGCATAAAGTCGGGGGCCGGATGGCAGCTCCAATTGCTTTGCTGCGTTTGCTACAGTTCCAGATCAACGGTGGGAGCAGAATGGTTGCAGAGCAGTTATATGTGGATTGGAGTTGCAGTTCAGCAACATTGAGAGGGCCAGAAGTTCCCTATAGAAGACGTTTCTGCTTTATCTTTTTTTGTGCAGTGTGTGTTTTGCACTATCCAGTTATACTCCACTGTGTACCTGTCTCACCAGATCCGCGGGGAACTGGGCAATTCTCCTCGATTCAAAACAAAAGGGGGTTTTCAGCTGTTACTCAGAGTAAAAAAATTAGAGTTGAAATCAGTGGGTTGAACTTAGTTATGTTTGGTGATTTTTAACTACTACCTACAATTTTTTTTGGGGGGGGGATGCGGGTGGCGCTGTGGGTTAAACTACAGAGCCTAGGACTTGCCGATCAGAAGGTCGGCGGTTCAAATCCCCGCGACGGGGTGAGCTCCCGTTGCTTGGTCCCTGCTCCTGCCAACCTAGCAGTTCAAAAGCATGTCAAAGTGCAAGTAGATAAATAGGTACCACTCTGGCAGGAAGGTAAGCGGTGTTTCCGTGTGCTGCTCTGGTTCGCCAGAAGCGGCTTTGTCATGCTGGCCACATGACCCGGAAGCTGTACGCCAGCTCCCTCGGCCAATAAACTGAGATGAGTCCAACCCCAGAGTTGGCCACGACTGGACCTAATGGTCAGGAGTCCCTTTACCTTTACTTTTACAAGTTTTTTTATGTGTGTGGCTGCTGGCAATTCTGTACTCTGAGGCCTTTCAGGTGTTTTGCTACTGCCTATAAAGGCCATTGAATGCCTTCAGAATCAAAACCTGCTTCTCTCTTCCCTAATTCTATTTTCTTTTTTGAAATCATTTTTATTTGGTTTTACAAATACAAAGTTATAAAAATCCAAATATATATTCACATACAGAGATTCCTCCGAATCTTGGGACTCCCCGCCCCCTTTATGGGGTCCCATTTTGAACATTTACAACTGCATATTCTTTACAACTGCATATTCTTCCATACTTCTTCCATAACTTTTATATCAATCCATCTTGTCCATGGTATTCGTTACAAAACAAGGGAAATCAAAATCCTGCCAATGTTTCCATCTGCTTACAGTGGTCTCCTAAACAACTTATAAAAAATTTCCCATTCTTTTACAAAGCTTTTGTCCTCTTGGGTTCTGAGTTTTCCAGGCACCTTTGACATCTCTCTTCCCTCATGCTTTTTGACTGACTGCTCAGACCGTCGGTGAGAGTCTCCTCCGTCTCCCCAGTTGCATCTGAATTCTCCCCTTTCTGTATCTTCTCAATGCCTTGCAGTCTTCGACGATGCCGACCTTCAGCTGGTCATTCCGTCGGCCCTCTTTGCGGCTGTGGGGACAGCAGGCCAGAGATGCACAACTGCCAGAAGGCTGGTAAGAAGCGCTGGGATTTCCGTGTCTTCTCCAAACGCCTGTTTGGATGGTAGTCGGACGCCTGCAGTGGTGTTAGGAACAGTGGTGGTTTGTGCCCAGGGCCAGATTTAGGTTTGATGAGGCCCTAAGCTACTGAAGGTAATGGGGCCTTTTATATGTCTAGCTGTCCTTTGTCAACAACAAATTGCTGCTGTTTTTTGTGTTGAATATATGCTATATGGTAATTTATGGACCTAATAGGTATCTAAAGTCATTTGCACTTAACAAAATACAGTGGTACCCCTGGTTACGAACTTAATTTCTTCCAGAGATCTGTTTATAACCTGAAACCATTCTTAACCTGAGGTACCACTTTAGCTAATGGGGCCTCCCACTGCTGGCGCACAATTTCTGTTCTCATCCTGAGGTAAAGTTCTTTGTCGGATTCTCAGGCCGCAATCAGAGGTAACTGGCCACTCCCTAGGCACTCGGCTTGAGATCCTTGTTGACCTCCCCATCTGCGTCTCCCGGCAGGATACAGGCAAAGTCACATTCGGCGATCCCACTCAGCGTGAGAGGGACACACCATCTCCTCCCTCCTCCCTGCTTCCCTCAGGGAGGGGAAAGAGCAGACAGAAATCTATTTACATGTCTTTATTTCTGTCATTCCAGCAGTACAGAGAAACACGTCTGCACTCTCCAGTCTCCAACAGTAGAGCGAGAAAACTCCACCCCTGTACTTCCAGTACAGGTCAGATGACACTCTGAGCTAACATCCGGTGCTCAGTACAGTGAATAGACTGCCCCTTTGTTCCAATAGTACAGTTCCAAATATCAACATCCTGTTTTGCATTCCAGCAACTTGCAGCTCGCTCTCGCATTGATGCTTTTTCCTGACATCCTTAACCCGAGGTACTACTTCTGGGTTAGCGGAGTCTGTAACCCGAGGTGTTTGTAACCCAAGGTGTTTGTAACCCGATATACCACTATATGTATTTTAATATTAGATAACAGGTACAACAGCTTGACCTACATTCAACTGTGCTGCGCTGCAGTCTGCAGCTGCATGCTACATGTTGCCATACAGCCAGTCTATGCAGAATGTAGGCACCCTATATATAGAAATGAACAAACCCGTGATAGTTTAGGGAGCAGGCTAGCAGGTGGGGCCCATTACTTCCATCATAGGAGACTACACAACACAAAACACTGTTGCTGTATGTAGGTTTTATTTTATTTGTTTTTTTATCTTATATTTTGGAAATGTACATCCAGGTTTTTTTTCCTTTAATTTTTTTGGGGGCCCCCAAGAGAGTGGGACCCTAAGTTACAGCTTGTTTATACATAAATCTGGCACTGCTTGTGCCCGTTGTGGCTGGTAGGATGGCAGGCCAACAGCTCGGTGGAGCCAGAGCCCAACAGTAGACAGAGCCTGGTAGTTATCGCTTTGACTCCCTCTTGGCCGTCCTCCTTCCTGGAATTGTGCAAAGGGCGACACTGCCACTAAGGAAAAAGAAGCGAGTAAAGTCTGGCTGACGACGGACTGAGCTTGGTTTGTCCTAATGCAGGCAAAGGCAAACTTGGCCCTCCAGATGTTTTGGGACTACAACTCCCATCATCCCTAGCTAACAGGACCAGTGGTCAGGGATGATGGGAGTTGTAGTCCCAGAGGATCTGGAGGGCCGAGTTTGCCTTTGCCTATCCTAAGGGACCAGCCTCCACCGATTTAGGAGGGGCTCTTGTGTTTGTGCGTGTCTGTTGCTCCCCTTCTCCTGCCTGAGCAACACAATATCTGTCCAGTTCCAGGAAGGAGTTGTCGTCTGAGCACATCAGCCGTTTTAAGCACTGCTCATTCTATAATGGTCTGACTGCCCGTAGAAACTTTTCAATGAATCATTACATAACTATTAGGTATATTCCTGTTGCATTATTATGTAATTTATGTGAAAATACTCCACATCATAATGATGGAATGCTCTGTTGTTGTTCGTTCGTGTATGCCTTCCATCATCATTAAAACAACAACAACAACAACAACTTATTTATTTATACAGTGGTACCTCGGGTTACATACACTTCAGGTTACAGACTCCACTAACCCAGAAATAGTACCTCAGGTTAAGAACTTTGCTTCAGGATGAGAAAATAAATCGTGCTCTGGCGGCGTGGCGGCAGCAGGAGGTCCCATTAGCTAAAGTGGTGCTTTCAGGTTAAGAACAGTTTCAGGATAAGAACGGACCTCCAGAAAGAATTAAGTTCTTAACCTGAAGTACCACTGTACTCTGCCCACCTGGCTGGGTTTCCCCCGCCACTCTGGGCAGCTCCCAACGGAATATTAAAAACATGATAAAACATCAAACATTTAAAACTTCCCTAAACAGGACTGCCTTTAGATGTCTTCTAAAAGTCACATAGCTGTTTATTTCCTTGACATCTAATGGGAGGGCATTCCACAGGGTGGGTGCCACTACCGAGAAGGCCCTTTAGCAAAGAATGGAACCAGAAGAACTCTGGTTAATTCTGAAGCGATTATCTTTCTTTAAATTTGTCTCCAGCACAGTTTGTATTGGTGCGGTTCTGTAAAAATGATACATATTTTTTTCAATATTTCAAGCATTGGATAGTTTTTGTTTGCCAAATGAGTCATGCTTAGCCAACAGATCACAGGCTTCATAGCAGCCTGGGGGAAATCCCAAATGCTCTTTTAATTTTTTTTTTTTATTCCAAAACCATTAGTTCTAAACTCAAAAGGGGATTTTTGTAGAACAAGATTTTCCCTCCCCCCCCCGACCTGTCTTCCAAATATTCTATGGAGGGTCCTTAAGCTTTTCAAGGTGTATTTTGGGATGTTGGAGCTGCAGGAGGAGAAAGGAAAGACCCGTTCTATTAATGGCTGTCTGCTTGTGCGTGATGTTTGATGTCTCCCGTTATTACTGCTCGCTTTTGAAATAAGGTTATTTAAATTCTGATCAGATCTCCCTAGTTCACAATGAATAGGAAAATACAGTTCCGAATTGCAGGCTTATGCAAATGAATAAAACCCAATAGGTGAAGCAGAAATGTTGGCACATCTCATTTAAGTCAGCAGTTACTTAAAACCTCATGGGTATTAGAGAGATTTAGGAGAAGTACCTAGCTTTCTCTTGATTGTGCACAGCGAAATAATTCCACATTTTTTCCTTAAAGACCAAAATGTGCCCTGGATTCTAAGTCTTTGATTAAATGTTTTAACTCAAAGTGCTATTATTTGGCTTTAGGCAGACCAAAGATCTTCAAATTCTGTTTTATGGTTTGCCAGACCAATTGCCGCGTAAAGAAGAGCCCTTTGTATGCAAAAGTAACTGGATTCTAGAGCCTTTCGCTACTGCTGTTTGAATATGTTGGGCTTTGTTAATTTCCGCTTTAAACGTCTTAGGAATTTTACCCTGAGATGGTGGAAGAATTTGCCAGCTTTCAAAAACGCCATCTGGTTGAGAAATAGAATGCGCATTTTTCAGTATGTATCTGGGGAGAAAGAGGAACTTGCCATAATTTAGCTTGATATTGAGGACAGAATAAAAATGGAAGTACTTCACAGTCGTATCTTGGTTTTTGAACAGCTTAGTTCTCTAATGTTTTGACTCCCGAACACCACAACCCCAGAAGTGAGTGTTCCGGTTTGCGAACTATTTTTGGAAGCCGAACGTCTGACGGGGCTTCCAATTGGCTGCAGGAAATTCCTGCAGCCAATCAGAAGCTGCACTTTAGTTTTTGAACATTTTGGAAGTCACACTTTGGTTTTCGAACGTTTTGGAGGTCGTAGTTCCAAGGTACGACTGTATTGGCATTTTCGCCATTCAGAACAAACCTTTAGCAGCCCCGCTGCTCTCTGCAGGACCTTGGAAGTTAGCACCTCTGTTGCCAATCTTAAACCTATTTTTTTCTTCTGTTTTCTTAGTTTTTGCATGAAAGCATCCATGATGAAGTGGTGGAGAAACTTGTAAAGGCGTACGCACAAGTCCGTATTGGAGATCCTTGGGACGGTAAGAGCTCCTCTTTGCTCTGGGAAGCATTGCATGGTGGTTCTTGGTTGGCATTGGAGTTTGGGAGAACTGAACAGTTGCCCACTTCCCAAGCTGCCATTTTGGGGGGCGGGACGCTTCTTCATAGCTCTGCCTCTGCCTTATGGGATTACCTGTGAGGTGTTTGAGAAGAAACTCTGTGCGCACATGTGGGGGGGGGGGGTTGAACCACCCAAAGGCCTTGCCCAAACTGCTGCTTCTCTTGCTTAGGAAAAGAAAATTGCTTCAAGCGGCTCCAACTTGGGCCAAGCGTAGCTAATCCGAACTTCTCTCTATATATATGTATATAATGCTTAAAGATGAAAGTCTATGAGTCATGGTGAAGGGGAGAGCATGTATACAACTTCAACAGGGCTTTGTTTGTTTTGTTGCTATTTTGTTAATGTTGTTAATACTATTTTATAGATATGAATAGTGCCGTACTTTGTGAATCCTATAATATAATATAATATAATATAATAGGTTGGTGTAACTCAGGGGACAGCAAACTTTTTCAGCAGAGGGCCCGTCCACTGTCCCTCAGACCTTGTGGGGGGCTGGACTATATTTTGAAGGAAAAAAATGAACAAATTCCTATACCTCACAAATAACCCAGAGATGCATTTTAAATAAAAGCACACATTCTATTCATGTAAAAACACCAGGCAGGCCCCGCAAATAACTCAGAGATGCATTTTAAATAAAAGGACACATTCTACTGATGTAAAAAACACACTGATTCCCCGGACCGTCTGTGTGGCAGATTTAGAAGGCAATTGGCCTGGATCCACCCCCCGGGCCTTAGTTTGCCTACCCATGGTGTAACTGATGTTTAGCTTATTTTTTAGTTGCTTTGTTAAGAGTGTTACATAGATGGTAATTATTTTATTTGGGATTTGGGATTGTCTTCCTGATGATTTGGTAAATATTCTTTACAATTTGTGCTGTATTTGTGATGTTGTATTATGTTATTTTTATCTTTTGTTTGTAAGCCGCTTTGGGATTCATTGGAATAAAAAGGGGCATAGAAATAGGAAAAAAAAGAAAGAAAAAGATCTGATCCTATTCACAGTGCAATAGTCCTAGGCATTATCTGGATTTCAACATTGTGATATATCAGCAGCTTGAATCCCTTGATATGCTGATATATCACAATGTCTGGAACGTATCTTGGCTGCTTCTTCCTCCTTAGGGTTGCCGTATCTTGAAGAGCAAAAAAGAGGGCAGCAGAAACCGCTGCCAGCCTGAGCCCCCCACAAAAAAACCCCCAGACATTTCCTTTAAAATGTAGAAATCTGGTAATATAAAAAATTAGAAGTCACTTGAAAGCACCAAATAGGCCTATGATTAAGTTAGGATTTAATTGTGAGTAAGTTGGATTTAGAACAGTAAGAAAAGAGAATAAGATAGTTAATTGCTGGAAATAATTTTAGTTTAAGAATGATATTGGAGAGCTGTTACATGCAGATACATGCCTCGCAAGACGAAATTAATTCGTTCCGCAAGTTTTTTCTTCTTGCGAGTTTTTCGTCTTGCGATGCACGGTTTCCCATAGGAATGCATTGAAAATCAATTAATGCGTTCCTATGGAAACCGCTTGCCAGGCTGGCGGTGCGGAGAAGGGCTTTTCTCCCCACCGCAAGCCTTCAGGACAGGTACGGGAACAGAGGGGAAGGCGCGCAGCGCTTCCCCTCTGTTCCCGGGGCTTGCGTGGGAGGAGGGTTTTTCCTCCCCACCGCCAACATTCAGAACAGCATGCTGAATGTTGGCGGTGGGAAGGAAAACCCTCCTCCTACCCCAAGTCTTCAGGAAAGCCATCCGATGCCGGGCGGCGGGAGGAGGCTCCCCCCCCCGCATCGGAGCTTCGTTCCGATGCCCGGCGGCGGGAGAAGGCTTCCCCCCCGCCCGGCATCGGAGCTTCGTTCCGATGCCCGGCGGCGGGAGAAGGCTCCCCCCCCGCCCGGCATCGGAGCTTCGTTCCGATGCCCGGCGGCGGGAGAAGGCTTCCCCCCCCCCGCCCGGCATCGGAGCTTCGTTCCGATGCCCGGCAGCGGGAGAAGGCTTCCCCCCCCCCCCCGCCCGGCATCGGAGCTTCATTCCGATGCCCGGCGGCGGGAGAAGGCTCCCCCCCCCGGCATCGGAGCTTCGTTCCGATGCTGGGCGGCGGGATAAGGCTTCCCCCCCCCGGCCCGGCATCGGAGCTTCGTTCCGATGCCCGGCGGCGGGAGAAGGCTTCCCCCCCCCGGCCCGGCATCAGAGCTTCGTTCCGATGCCCGGCGGCGGGAGAAGGCTTCCCCCCCCCCCCGCCCGGCATCGGAGCTTCGTTCCGATACCAGGCGGCGGGAGGAGGTCCGAGGACAGTGGGGAAGACGCGCTGCGCTTCCCCGCTGTCCCGGAGATTTCCCTATGGGCTTTCGTCTTGCGAAGAAAGCCCATAGGGAAATTCGTTTTGCGAAGCGCCTCCAAAACGGAAAACCCTTTCGTCTAGCGGGTTTTCCGTCTTGCGAGGCGTTCGTCTTGCGGGGTACCACTGTACAATGAAATTCAGATAGGAGGGATCTGAGGAAGTCAATGAACAATGTAAGAGAAATTGGGTTTTAAAGGTATGTGTTTAAGATTTCTTCTTTTTTGTTTTGTTTTTTAGTACTGTATTGTGTTTTCTTTTGTGTGTTTTCTCTTTTCTATGTTATATTTGTTATAATTGTGGAAAATTCAATAAATTTTTTGGGAAAAATAATAATGTAGAAATCTGCCCAGATGACCATGTTGGCCCCCCAAAAGAGGACATGTCCAGGTTTCCCCAGACATATGGCAACCCCGTTCCTCGCCACCTAAGCTTCCTGCCCCCCAGCCAAGTGAGCCCCGATACTGCTGTTGCTCTCGCGAGCTGGAGGGACTTCTTTAAACGGTTCGGTGGAGGCAAGGAAACCTTTTTGTGCCCCAGCTGAACAAATCACTTTGTTGTTTTGTTCACGCGAAACAGCAGGGCTTCTGTAAACAGCTCAGCCGAGGCATGGAAGCCTTTTTCCAAGCAAGCTTCATCATAGCTAGAGGAAAGTTCCTGGTCTGCGTCTGTTCTGTGGTTTGCTGCTCCCTTTGCTGAGCCGGCAAAGCGACAGACAAAAGCATTTTCTGGTTTCGAGTGGTTGATCGTTGGGGCAAAACTTTGAACCAGTTATCATGATGTGGATTGAAATCTGGTTCTCAACGATCTATTGCCAGATTGGCCAGGTCTATAGTGCGGTTCTCTTTTTATATACATATAAAACATATACGAGGGACGTGGGTGGCACTGTGGGTTAAACCACAGAGACTAGGACTTGCTGATCAGAAGGTCAGTGGTTCAAATCCCTGCAACGGGGTGAACAGCATTTCTGTGCGCTGTTGTGGTTTGCCAGAAGCGGCTTAGTCATGCTGGCCACATGACCTGGAAGCTGTACGCCGGCTCCCTCGGCCAATAAAGCGAGATGAGCGCCACAACCCCAGAGTCGGTCACGACTGGACCTAATGGTCAGGGGTCCCTTTACCTTTATACAGTGGAACCTCGGTTTTCTAATGTCTCAGTTGACAAATGATTTGGAACTTGAACGCTGTAAACCCGGAAGAAAATGCTTCCGTTTTCAAACATGCCTCCGAAGTTGAATCCTCGAGGCAGCTTCCGTATTGAGTTTTTGGTTTTCATGTTTCGGAACTCGAATGGTCTTCCAGAACGGACTACGTCCAAAAACTGAGGTTCCACTATGTACACATACATTTTATACATTTTTTCCTGTTTTATCATATAATTAGTGCATAGTATGTTACAGTCAAACACCTGGTATTAGGAAAGGGGGGGGGGATAACATAAGCATAAGACATATGTCTGTAAATAATAGTATCATAACTATATATCTCTAATTAATAATAGTAGCGTAACTTGTTCCTCCAATTTAATTCACTCTTATAAGCCTTAATTTTAACTCCCCTTCCACTCTTTTTCTGGTTTCCTATCTGTTGTCTTTTTGACTTCATTTTCTTACTTTACTAAACTATGTTCATTACCATTGTCACGTCTACAGCTGTGTATTTCTTTCCCCCGGTCTGTTACACTTATTTTCTTGTTATAATATTTCCCCCATATATTCTTTATATTATGTCCAGCCCTCTTTTGAATTCTTAATTGTCTTTATTTCGAGAGAAGAATGGCACCTTAGAATATTGGAATATATAGAACTTGGTGGCGTGACAAATAGATGAAGAAATATAGTGCAGTTCTCAAGACGACACAGCGGTAGGCATTGTGGTAAATGTGAGCTGTGGGCCCTGCTCAGATATACACTTTTCTTTTTTGCAGCAAACACCCTCTATGGCCCTCTGCACACGGAGCAAGCGGTGAAGTTGTATGTTGATGCCGTGGCCCAGGCCAAACAGCAAGGCGGCTCTGTGGTCTATGGTGGGAAGGTGATTAATCTCATAAATACTTGAAAATCTCTCTATAGTTTCCCTGCGATTACAAAAAAAGTTAAAGCTGTCATCTTGAACTTGTTTCTCCCAACAATGGTGCACTTTTTTTTTGTTGGAGGATAAAAGCTGCTTGCAGGATGGGTCATTGATTAGTTTTATTTCTGATCAGGGTTTTCTGGATGACGGATAATTTTAAAACAAAGCCCTACCATAAAGCCTAAAAGGTGAAATTCCTTGGTAATATCCATGGGCTTTTCAAAGTTGATGGGGAATCTTCTGTCTTTGTGAGGTTACGAGTTCTGCTGAAAGCAAGCCGTTTTAGTGAAATGAGACATTTTAGTGAAATTTCCGTCCTGTTCGGTTCTGCAGGTGTTGGAAAGGTTTGGCTGCGTTACGACTGTTCCTTTGTGTCTGTGATGGTGCGTAAAACACAAGAAGGGTTCAAGCGCAAACGGAACAGTTGATGTAAGCCTGATGGTTGGTCGGCTGGCTTCAACGTTGACGTGAATAGCTCCATTGGTTAGAGCGTGATGCTGGTGACGCCAAGGTTGCAGGATCAATCCCCGTTAGGGACAGCTGCATAGTTAGACTAGAACAGGGATGTCCAACTAACCAAAGAGACTGATCTACTCCCAGAAAAAAAACTCGCAGTGGTCTACCCATGGGGGGGGGAGTTCAGAATTGTTGAGCTTTTTTGAGGGGGGGCAGTTGTTGACCTTATTTTAGGGGGGCTTTCCAGAGTTGTTAAGCTTTTTCGAGGGGGGGGGCTTACCTAAGTTGTTGAGTTTTTTTTATATAATAATAATTTTTTATTTATACCACGCCCATCTGGTTTCCCCAGCCACTCTGGGCGGCTCCCAATCGAGTGTTAAAAACAATACAGCATTAAATATTAAAAACTGAAGGCCCTCTGCCTGGTTCCCTGTAACCTCACTTCTCACAATGAGGGAACCGCCAGAAGGCCCTTGGTGCTGGATCTCAGTGTCCGGGCAGAACGATGGGGGTGGAGACGCTCCTTTGAAAGTAAGCGTACAGAATTGCAATAAATCGCTCACCAACATCTCAGCCGCTAACAGATGAATGCAGCGCTGCAGCAGACAACAAAGGAATTTCCACTAAACGCGACGCAGGGGAAGACCGAGGGGGGTGGTCAGAGACAAGATTCTGAACAACACGAGCGATGAGGATACAGTGATTGACCTGTCGATCGCGGTTGACCGGTTGGACACCCCTGGAGTAGAAGATCCTCAGGATTCCTTCCAACTCTTTGATTCTTTTCACCAGCCAGCTGTGGAAGACTTTGTCCAGCCTGCAAAGAAGCAAAGCGTGGTCAGAGTCAAATATTCTGCTAGAGCAGATCTGGCCAATGCCATGCCCTCCAGACGGGCTCCCATCAGCCCCGGCCAACATGTCCAGTGGTCAGGGATGATGGGAATTGTAGTCCAGCAACACCAGGAGGGCCAACAGTTAGTCATCCATGGGTTAAAGGAAGCAAGTTTTCTTCTAGACTGAAATCTCTTATGCCACTCAGAATCTGACTTAAAGCAGGGCATCTCTTGATGGGCCCGAATGTGTATGCCTTGTTTGGCAGAATGTATTTAAAAACGGAAAGCTCTTCCACAGGTCTATCTGCCCCACTGCTTTCCCCCTGGAAAATCTGCTTTTCAGCGCTGAATTCGAACAAGCGTCAATCTATCCGCAGATGGACGGTTGTTTAAGTTCAGCGGTAAATGGCTGATTTTCCTGGGCAAAGCGGCCGGAGAAATGAAAGTGTGGATGAGCCCAAAATCTCCTTCTTGAGACCAAGAATAAACTAAAAAGATGACTCTTCTGGCCAGTCAGTTCACAAAAACATGTTTGTGGCATGATCACCGACTTTCGAACACTTCTAGAGCTGCAATTTTTTAGCTTTTCCTGACCCTGCATTCTGTGCCATGGACACACCAACCAGAGAGAGTTTTATGAAGTGATCATTTTATTTTCTGACAGTTACCTCCTTGCAATTGGAGAAGCAATCGCATTGGAGCATCGGGCATTTTATGTATGACCTGTCTTGCCCGAAACCAACTGCTTCCATTTTCGTTTTCACCTTTTCCATTCCAGGTTATAGATCGTCCCGGAAACTATGTTGAGCCGACCATTGTGACCGGCCTTCCATATAACGCGCCGATCGTGCAGACGGAGACGTTTGTCCCTATTTTGTACGTGATAAAATTTAAGGTAAGCAAACAGGTCTGGTTTGGGTGTTAAAGACCCCCTTTTTTTACACATTCAAAGGTGGTAGCATCATGAAGAAGGGAGGAGAAATTATTGGCTCATAAAAATGGTGCTGAATTGCACGTGTCAGCCTCCAAGTATTGGAAATTATTTATACCCTGCCCATCTGGCTGGGTTTCCACTCTGGGCGGCTCCCAACAGAATATTTAAAAAGCGATAAAACATCAACCTTTAAAAACTTCCCTAAACAGGGCTTCCTTCAGATGTCTTTTAAAAGTCAGTTTGTTTCTTTGACATCTGATGGGAGGGCGTTCCACAGGGCGGGTGCCACCACCAAGAAGGCCCTCTGCCTGCTTCCCTGTAACCTCACTTCTCGACTCATTTAACAATGTGCACTTTCATTTCCAGACGGAAGAAGAAGCCTTTGCATGGAACAATGAAGTAAAACAAGGTCTCTCCAGCAGCATCTTTACCAAAGATTTGGGCAGGATATTCCGCTGGCTCGGGTATGGCTCTTCCCTTTTCTGTGGACAAAGGTGGGGGATATTCTATTGGAGGGCGGGGTATTTACATCTTCTTCAAACATTGCCTAGATGAGATTTCCAACTCCAGCTTCGTTGTTGGAGATTGCTCCTTCTGGAGAATTGAGACTGACGTCTGCTTTGGTAATCGATTTTCCTTTCTTTCCAGGCCAAAGGGATCAGACTGTGGCATTGTAAATGTCAATATTCCAACCAGTGGGGCTGAAATTGGAGGTGCCTTTGGTATGTCCCCCCATCCCTTCTCCAAAAAAATTGTTGAATGCTATTGGACCTACAGAAAGTTCCTAAATTTCCATGCAGATCCATAGATGGGGGTGGTTATAGTTTACAGATGACCTACACAATTGTGTCTGCTTTTGGATCCCTCCAGTCTCCCAGCTTTAGTCCAGGGTATTCGTTGTGTATTTTGATGTACAGATGGATCCTGTCTGCCCCATCCCACCTTACGGTCAGGCTGTAATAAATTGGGCACCATCTAGAACAATGATGACCAAACTTGGCCCTCCAGCTGTTTTGGGACTACAACTCACATCATCCCTAGCCAACAGGACCAGTGGTCAGGGATGATGGGAATTGTAGTCCCAAATCAGCTGGAGGTCCAAGTTTGGCCATCACTGATCTAGAAGGAAGGGCTTCAGAGTTAGACATACATCAAACGCAAATGTTCCTATTTATTCAGCGCAAGTCAAAAAGATGCCTTATTCCAAGTTTTGGAGTAATTCTTTGTTGGAGTATTTGGAGTACAGTGGTACCTTGGTACTCGAACAGCTTGGCTCCCTAACAAATCGGCTTCTGAATGCAGCAAAAGTGAGTGTTCTGGTTTGTGAACGTTTTTTGGAAGCCAAACATCTGACGCGGCTTCCACTTGGGTGCAGGAAGCTCGTACAGCCAATCGGAAGCCGCGCCTTGGTTTTCGAACTGTTTCGGGAGTCGAACAGACTCCTGGAATGGATTAGGTTCGAGACCCAAGGTACCGCTGTACAATGGAACCTCTGTTTTTGAGTGTCTCAGAAGCCGAACGATTCAGAAGCCGAATGCCGAAAACCTGGAAGTGAATTCTTCCGTTTTCAGGCGCGCCTCAGAATTCAAATGGCTTCTGAGGCGCATTTCTCCATTTTTCTCAGTGGAATTTGCCGACCGCCTATTGTGCCTCAGTTGTTGAACGTTTCAGAAGTTGAACGGTCTTCCGGAACAGATTATGTTCAACAACCGAGGTACCACTATATCTGTAGAAAAAATATGTAGCCTAGGCACTCCTGCTCTTCAATGCAATTTCTGTACAGTGGTACCTCAGGTTACATATGCTTCAGGTTACAGACTCCGCTAACCCAGAAATGGTACCTCGGGTTAAGAACTTTGCTTCAGGATGAGAACAGAAATCGTGCTCCGGCGGCGCAGCAGCAGCAGGAGGCCCCATTAGCTAAAGTGGTGCTTCAGGTTAAGAACGGACCTCCAGAACGAATTAAGTACTTAACCCGAGGTACCACTGTATAAGGTTTTTGTTCTCTAGTTGGAAGAATGTACTGAATATTTCTGGCTTCACGATGGAATCCCTGCTATCATGAGAGCTGTGAATTTGAGACGACTTGGGCATTTTCAGGAGGATAGAGGATGCTGAGATTGTTTAGCCTTCAGTGAGGAGAGGAAAGAGGCCGAATGTTTCTATAGCCTGTCTAGATATGAGCTTCTTTGAGAAGTGCAAAGCGACATTCCTTGGTTTTCAACCTGCAACATCTCTTACCACCCCCTTCTCCCTAGGCGGTAATAAACACACTGGAGGCGGAAGGGAATCTGGCAGCGATTCGTGGAAACAATATATGAGACGATCCACTTGGTAAGAGCTCAAGGGTTATGGCCATGTAAATATTATCCGAGTTGCCCTTCCGGGGAAAGCCAAATAAGCAAAGCAAACCACAATTTAGCCTTAATCGTAAGTCTAAAGGGGGAAAGAACGCAAAAACATAATTTAATTAACCGAGTAAAGATCCAAAATCAAATGTCAGCGTTCACCACTGCCCTCCTCCCTGCAGCTGTTATTTTAAAAGTAACAAACATGGCATGCTAAACACATGTGCGCATCCTCTAACTTGACCCTAATTTACTGAGAATTGGATTATAATTTTGTGTCGTTTCATTTCTTTTCCTTAATGTTATATGCTTGGTTGAAAATAAAAAGTACAAAATCACAAGTGCACAGAGTGAGGTAAGACACGCAAAAAAGGAGCAAGAAATAGTCCCCACAGAAAACCAGACAGAAAAAAGATTCTGTGTAAAACAAAAAAAAAGGGGGGGGGATTCTTATTGTAGTTAACCAGGTTTAATTTAATAGTGTTATTTCAATTAAGAAACCCCTACGCCTATATGCCAGTGTGGTTTGCTGTGTGACTTGTTCCATTAGTGTGATAGCACAGCACTAGAGGGAGCTGTTATGTATAGCTTAATGTATATGCATAACTGAATTAATTATATATGCATTATTCACGTCAGGAGTAAGTCCAGCTTGTTTATTTCCACCTTATGTGTGTCCACGTGTCTTTGTTATCCTGGCAACTTCAGAGTAGAGGTGTGCACTTTTCTGGCAGAAACTCTGCCAATGCTTTCCTCCCAAAACTGTGACATTAGTTTGTAGTTGCTTCAGGCTGATCCACATTCGCCTTATCTCGGTGAGAGCATTTTTAGATCTACTAGGCTGCTGTGGGGAACAGGATTGTGCACTTAACAACAACAACAACAACAACAATGCCGTACCTTGGTTTTTGAACAGCCTAGTTCTCGAACATTTTGGCTCCCGAATGATCGAAACCCAGAAGTGACTGTTCTGGTTTGCAAATGTTCTTTTGGAATCCGAACGTCAGATGGGCTTCTGCAGCTTCCGATTGGCTGCAGGAGCTTCCTATAGCCAATCAGAAGCCATGCTTTGGTTTTCAAATGCTTTGTTGTTGTTGTTGTTAACAGCAGAGCAGCAACTTGCATCCCATTCAGTGATGCTAATTCAGGGATGGGGAACTTGTGGCTTTCCAAATGTTGGGCCTCCCGATTCCCATCAGTCCCAGCCAGCATGACCAGTGGTCAGGGTTGATGGGAATTGTAGTCCAACAAGATCTGGAGAGTTGCAGTTTCTCCATCACTGTGCCAAACAGATCCAGAGTGGTGTGCGAGATAATCCTGAAGCCATATGATATGCTGACTGAAAATGCAAATACAGTAAATGGTTTCTAAAAGCAACAGTGGAACACAGAATTGCAAAAGATGTTCTATGTTAAAAATGGCAGCAGAAAAACTCATGTTATACATTATTATTATTATTAGTAGTAGTAGTAGTAGTAGTAGTAGTAGTAGTAGTTTCATTTCTTAATCACTTTATGTGAAGCATCCTGAAGTGATTTTCAATATAAAAATGTCTTTAAAAGCAGTTAAAACAATTGATTATGCAAAAATAATTTTAAAGAGCAGCTATAAACATTAAAAG
This sequence comes from Podarcis liolepis, assembly GCF_965112155.1. Classification (NCBI taxonomy): domain Eukaryota; kingdom Metazoa; phylum Chordata; class Lepidosauria; order Squamata; family Lacertidae; genus Podarcis; species Podarcis liolepis. Next base: position 17,202,024 of record NC_139565.1, read on the forward strand.
CCCAATGTCTTCAATTTCTTTTTTCTTTTTTTTACATAATTTTTATTAAATTTTCTGTTTTACAATTTAGAATATTCATTTAAACAACCTTAAAATATTGATGGCTTCTCTTCTTCTCTTTCCATGGTTCCTTTTTTGTAGCATAAATCCCTGCATATTTTACATAAACTAAACCGTTCAGTATTCCATTACTACATCCATCAAAACTTATCTACACTGTTGAATTTATCTTAATGCTGCCAGCATTTTCACATGTACACAATTTCCCCCCATATATTCAATAAACATTTTCCAATCTTCTTTAAACGTATGTTCTTCTTGTTCTCTTATTCTATATGTTAGATCTGCAAGCTGTGCATATTCCATCAGTTTAAGTTGCCATTCTTCTTTGGTTGGGTCCTCGCTTGTTTTCCATTTTGGAGCTAACAAAACGCGGGCTGCAGTAGCGGCCTACATAAATAACCTTCAATTTTGATCGAATTGTTTGATCCAGTAGGGTTCTTGGCTTTTCTTTTGCTCCTATAACCTGCATATTTTACTTAATGGCTGGGGCAACCCAGTCGAATGGGTGTGGTACAAATAAATTATTATTATTATTATTATTATTATTATTATTATTATTATTATTATTATTTAATTTTCAGTGACCAAATCTACTTTATCTGTTTATCTTTCAGCACCATCAATTACAGCAAGGATTTGCCTTTGGCTCAAGGAATCAAGTTCCAATAGCATCCTTGCAAATGTGCTACCCTGGCTGAACTTTGCGTTGAAGAATCAAGTCCCCGTTGATTTGAAATGTTGGACGTGGAACTCCCTGTAATCATGTGGTGTTGAGGATACTTGACTGCTCCAGTGTCCCCGGAGACATACTGAGGGTCCCTCGTGGCCCCTGGGCCCAAATCCCTTTGCCGCGATAGCCGTATTAAAAATGACTGCATTTTACGGAACCCAAGTACTCAAAAGGGTCTGGAGAGGAGGAAGGCTGAAAAAAGCTGTCTTTGTGCTACAGTGTGAGGAGGACGGGAACATTCTCCTACGTTCGATCTCTCGGTGCATCACAACACAAATATACAGGCACACCTCGTTTCATTGCGCTTCAGTTCATGGCCCTTTGCATATATTTTTCCTGGCCACTTCCAGGGTAAGGAAGCCCCACACCCCACATGCTGCCCCACTTTTGGCCGCAGAAGTGGAGTTGAAGCTGTTTCCCTCGCCCTCCTGCCCCCGCAGCCAGGTGAGCCAGCTTAATAGACTATAGTACGGTGCAAACATCACTTTTATACGCACTGGGAAACCCCTCAAAATTGTGTGACTTGCTTCATATTGCAAATTTGGCTTGCCGCAATATCTCCGAGGTATGCCTGTATATCATGCACTCCGTAATCGTCTGCCTTCAAACCGCCTTGCCATTGCTCCTACTGCTCAGCTCCCAATCTTACACAGACGACTGGAAACAGATTTTGGGGGGTGATTTTTGCGCCCAGCTCCTCCCCCACCAGGCCAATTTTGTCGACCCCCAGGTATGTCCCCGAGAGTCCCTTTCTAGAAATCCCAGTTAGGCAGAATATTTGCACACATTCTAATCATGTATCCTGGATTCTGGCGCTGTACTTAAGTCCCAGAGAAGCACCTGTATCTCTTTGAATCTTAGATCATGACCTACAAAATTCTACAACGCCGCCTGTGCCTGTTGCATTGGTCACGCACAACGAAACTGTGCCAAAGTGTATTGGAAAGGATTCCTATGTAGCTGGTTGCAATGCAAAAATAAAACTTCTACAATTCTTGCTATCCTGACCGACCTGCTTATTTATTTACTTGGGATCTCCAGTGTGCTGAAAAGTAATAATAATAATAAAAACTCTCTGGGATTAGGCAGAATTTTTGTGCTCACAGTGTGCTGCTTGTGGTGAGATGAAATTCATTCCTTTTTCTTAAAAAAACAACTGTGAAACAATGGCTATTGAAGGCCTATGATATTTCTATGCAGTGCTATTTTTTCTAGAAAAAGAGGTGCCGGAACTCACCATGAACAGAGAGGGACCAGAATTGAGTGAAAGCGAGACTATGTAAAAGTGTCGTCTTTGGCAATCACTCGTAGCCAAGTAAGATTGTCTTCCATTAACACGGTCTTAACAGTGAGTCCGTAGGTGACTGTGGAGGCCAGTTCTGGATCCACACCTCCTTCCACAGTGGGGACATAGGTTTCCAGGTGGGAGTTGATCACAGTCCGGGTTTGCCAAGTGTCCCTTCCTCTTAGCATGTTTCTCCCTTTCGTCCTGAGTTTGAATGTCTTCAAAGCTCATGACACCTTTGGTCAAGGCTGTTCTCCAATTGGAGCACTCGCAGGCCAGTGTTTCCCAGATGTTGGTGTAAATACTACATTTTGTGCAAAGCATAAGACCAGCAAGCTTTTTCAGCAGGGGGCTGGTCCACTCTCCCTCAGACCTTGTGGGGGGCCAGACTATATTTTGAAAAATAAAATGAATGAATTCCTATGCCCCACAAATAACCCAGAGATGCATTTTAAATAAAAGCACACATTCTACTCATGTAAAAACACACTGATTCCCAGACCATCTGCGGGCCGGATTGAGAAGGCGATTGGGCTGGATCCGGCCCCCAGGCCTTAGTTTGCCTGCCTGTGCATAAGACTAATGGCTGTTCACAGCAGTAGTAACTTCTTCCCAGTTTTTAATACCCCAGAGGGAAATAAATCCTCGGGTAACATACAGCTAAAGATACATTTGTAGGTGGAAATTATTATTGAACATGCGGTTGGGAGCAGGGCAGAGGAAGGAGATGCTTGGCCCCCCCCCCACATGTTTAATCGGGTTTCCAAAAAAAAATTTAAAAAAATCAGATCGGCTGGTGAGAGGGGCAAGGATGTGTTGGGTCCAGTCCTGCTGCTTCCTCAACAGATTCCCAGCACAGACCCTGCAGAAGCTGCCTGTTTCTTTCCCTGCTGCCTAACCACCCTGGGTCTCTCCAGGAGGGCTTCCTCAATCCAATCTGGGCCAAGCCTGGACTGAACCCAGTTTGGTTGGGGATGTGGGCTTCAATCAGATTGGACACACAGCTCTAGGAAGTGGCAGTGTTGCATACCCTCCAAGTGTTCCTCTTTTTCAGGGATGGTCCTGGATTCTCAGAAGCTGTTCCAGTTTCTTATTTGACCCCAAAATGTCTTGCTTTTCCTTGTTTAGTCGTTTAGTCATGTCCGACTCTTCGTTACCCCATGGACCAGAGCACGCCAGGCACTCCTGTCTTCTACTACCTCCTGCAGTTTGGTCAGACTCATGCTGATAGCTTCGAGAACACTGTCCAACCATCTCATCCTCTGTCGTCCCCTTCTCCTTGTGCCCTCAATCTTTCCCAACATCAGGGTCTTTTCCAGGGAGTCTTCTCTTCTCATGAGGTGGCCAAAGTATTGGAGCTTCAGCTTCACGATCTTTCCTTCCAGTGAGCACTCAGGGCTATTTCCTTAAGAATGGATAGGTTTGATCTTCTTGCAGTCTATGGGACTCTCAAGAGTCTCCTCCAGACCATAATTCAAAAGCATCAATTCTTCGGCGACCAGCCGCCTTTATGGTCCAGCTCTCACTTCCATACATCACTACTGGGAAAACCATGGCTTTAACTATGCGGACCTTTGTTGGCAAGATGATGTCTCTGCTTTTTAAGATGCTGTCTAGGTTTGCCATCACCTTTCTCCCAAGAGCAGACGTCTTTTAATTTTGTGGCTGCTGTCACCATCTGCAGTGATCATGGAGCCCAAGAAAGTAAAATCTCTCACTGCCTCCATTTCTTCTCCTTCTATTTGCCAGGAGGTGATGAGCCCAGTGGCCATGATCTTCATTTTTTTGATGTTGAGCTTCAGACCATATTTTGCGCTCTCCTCTTTCACCCTCATTAAGAGGTTCTTTAATTCCTCCTCACTTTCTGCCATCAAGGTTGTGTCATCTGCATATCTGAGGTTGTTGATGTTTCTTCCGGCAATCTTAATTCCAGCTTGGCAATCATCCAGCCCAGCCTTTCGCATGATGAAAGTAAAATCTCTCACTGCCTCCATTTCTTCCCCTTCTATTTGCCAGGAGGTGATGGAACCAGTGGCCATGATCTTAGTTTTTTGCCCCTATTTTCATCGGAGAAAGGTTGGAGGGTATGGAGCTATGCAACCCTACGGACTTTTTAAATGCTTAATTGCATTTTTATATATATGTTGGAAGCCGCCCAGAGTGACTGGAGCAACCGAGTCAGATGGACGAGTTATAAATAATAAAACTATGATGATGGTGGTGGTGGTGGAATAGGACGTCCCTATTTTCATCAGAGAAATGTTTGAGGGCATGGTCTTGTTTGCAGAAAGTTTGGTTACCAGGCCTTTGGGAGGGGAGGTTATTTCTGCATGCAGAGGAAGGAAGTGTATTGCGTCTAAAAAGCATTGCTGAAGAAATGCTCCAAGCTCAACATGCATCCGAAATTGCAGTTTGCTTGTCTTTGGCCTTCTGGTTCTCACTATTGCAGCTTTATCTAAGCTTGAATGAATGCCTAGCAACTAGGTGAAGTCCCAGGACCTCTTTGTCCCCATCAGTTTTTACAGTTCTTCTGGGCAATTCTGAACATCCTACAGTATCTGTAATTCTGATTAGGGATAGCCAATCCTTCTGACGGAAGGATGGTACAGTGGTACCTTGAGTTAAGTACTTAATTCGTTCCGGAGGTCTGTTCTTAACCTGAAGCACCACTTTAGCTAATGGGGCCTCCTGCTGCTGCTGTGCCGCCAGAGCACAATTTCTGTTCTCTTTCTGAAGCAAAGATCTTAACCTGAAGCACTATTTCTGGGTTAGCGGAGTCTGTAACCTGAAGCGTATGTAACCTGAAGCGTATGTAACCTGAAGCGTATGTAACCCGCGGTACCACTGTATTTTTGCAGCTACATGTAAGCAAATTAGGCAGATGTTGGGAGGGGGGGGGAAATGTTTTGATTCTCAAAATTCATTGGGATGGCTTTTTAGCACAACTCCCATCATCCATTTGACGGTTTGCCATCCTGGCTGGGACCAATGGGAGTCGTCATCCGAAAAATCTGGAGGGCACTAGGATAGGGAAGGCAAATTCTACCTCTTGGCTTTACAGTGTCCTCAGGGAAGAACAGCACTTTGGTTTGCTAGATAGCTTTTGCAACCATTCCAGTGGGAAGAGGCCTTTCAGAAGCAGCCTTCAGCAAATATTCTTGGCGTGGAGTCCAACGTTGCAGATAAGCTTTTTTAGAAGAGCAGTATTTATGAGGTGCTAATGAAACAAAGACAAGTTTAGAGATACTGTAAACAAGTTGATGATCCTTAATTTCTGGTTTAATTATCAGAGGCTATTGAGTAGATTATAAACTGCAGTTGCTGCTAGTTGATCATTGTTCCCCGAGGAGCATTGTTTGAGTAGTTGTAAAATATGTCCTAGAGCTGCGACCGTATTAGGCGTTGCAAGGAGCTGCTTGCCACTTCGTGCAGCTGCTGTTTGCGTCTTCTGCTGTTGCTCAATTGCCATTGAGCACATAACAGCAGTGAATCCAGAGTGTTGAATTACACGGACGATCAATAATTCACCGGCCAGCACTGTATTTGCTTTCTGACAGGATGACCTTGAAGGAAATATTCTCTTCCCCTGGCATCTTTTAGAGGTTGGTCAATGAAACAGACACTCCACTGTATGCAACACAGTGCAAGAGGTGGTTTTGCACCCAGGAAAACTCTGGCAAGAGACTGCTTACCGGCTCGGTTACCTGCTAACACAGGCTTCCTCAACCTTGGCCCTCCAGATGTTTTTGGCCGACAACTCCAATGATCCCTAGCTAGCAGGACCAGTGGTCAGGGATGATGGGAATTGTAGTCTCAAAACATCTGTGCTAACATTTTGTACATGCTATTTATAGCACTGGGGAACAATTTTTTTTTTCATTTTCTGTTGCCTGTGATTTTTCAACTGTTCTTATATGTTCTTTCAATGCTGATTTCAAATCTGAAATATGTAAATATGACATATCGGCAAAAGTCAGAAATTGAAAGATAACTATAGCATGTACACGAAAATCGATTTCAGATTTGAAATCAGCTTTGAAAGTAAATATAAGAACAGTTGAAAAATCTCATGCAAAAGAAAATGGGGAAAAAAATGTTCCCCAGTATACTGTGTGTCCCAAGGGAATACATTTTTTTGCATACCTCCAACTGTACATGGATATACATGTCATTTTAAATGCTATACATGTCATGTTCAGTGCTATATGTCACTTACGTTTATACTCATATTGTACTACTTTGGCTATGTGTTTAATAAAATATTAAATTCTTGCATTGTGTAAAACAAAGATTATGGTGAAAAGCGAAAAACATGAATCTATCCAAATAGTGTTCATGCACCATGTCATGTTATCAATGTGGTCTAGGGATGGGACAAATCTGTCTTCTCTCCTAATTTTTCCAACTTTAACATTCAGTTTACCGCATTTTCACATCCGTTTCTGAGTTTTAAAAAAATCCAAACACCACAAAATTTGTCAATAATTTAGTGTGCATTTCTCCTAATATACACATTTTGCAAGCATTTATTGCTAATAATGTTTTCCTCCCCTCTATTATTTCCATTGAGATACACATTCACACACACACACTTTCCCCTAACACAGAAACCTCTTTAGTTCCCATTTTTGGTTGGAGAACTGCTTTGCAAAATTCAGAAAAGCGCACATTTCGGAGGAAAACTCCATTTTGCTTTGCACGTTTCAGAAAGTGTGAATTTAATTCCCATTAAAATGCAAACCACACTGACTCTCTCCCCCATCCCTAGTGTAGTCAGTAGGAGGCTGCTCCTCCAACACTGTTACAGACCAACAAGTCCTGTTTTCTTTCCCCATGAAATTATAATTGTGCTAAGGATAGTTCCTCTCATTTCCCCAGAATATATATATATATATATATATATATATATATATATATATATATATATTTGCTTTCGTAGATTTTCACGGGTACAGGAATGCAGGTTTTGGTGTCTTCGGGTGTCTTCCCGTGTAAGAGTTGGGGTGTCTAGGCGACGTTTCGACGAGGTCTCACTCGTCATCTTCAGGCTGGTGCTTTCGGCTTCTTGTTACTGGAACAGAGCTCTGTTCCAGTAACAAGAAGCCGAAAGCACCAGCCTGAAGATGACGAGTGAGACCTCGTCGAAACGTCGCCTAGACACCCCAACTCTTACACGGGAAGACACCCGAAGACACCAAAATATATATATATATATATATATATATATATATATATATAATATTATATTCCAGGTTGGCTGCAAATTATTCCCCCTCCCCCAATATTGCTGCCATATCCTTATTTGTGAACACTGAACGAAGCTATTGTTTTCGTTTCCCTCTGATTCAGAGAGCCCAGGACTAATTATTATTATTCTTTTTTACAATCCTTTCTGCAGGTAGCAGCCATGTGCTTCAATTCTAACCAAATCATTGGGCTGAATACATTTGTGGCTTGGAAGTCAATTTACATTGTCTCGATGCTGCAGCTGGTATGAAATTGCTGATCTAGAATGCACCGGCAAATTTAATTCTATTTAATTTGGGCTTAGTTGGTGCCATGGGTATCTTTCATACCGTGGATGTTAAGTTAGCATTGCTAGAAAGGCAGCATTATAGCCAAGAATGGTTACTGAGGTTATGAATAGGCCACTTATCTGACCCTGTATCTTATATTTGTGGGTTTGGCAAGTGTCACTGCTTACATTTCCGGAGTGAGCATGTGCATTTGAAAGAAAGGAAGAATATAACTTGCTAAATAACTGTCTTTACTCCATTAAAATACATGCTGCAACAACATATCCTCCAGCGAAAATAGGGACATCCTATTCCATACCCTGGGACGCAGGTGGCGCTGTGGTCTAAACCACTGAGCCTCTTGGCCTTGCTGATCAGAAGGCTGGGGGTTCAAATCCCCCAACGGGGTGAGCTCCCATTGCTCAGTCCCAGCTCCTGCCAACCTAGCAGTTCAAAAGCACGTCCAAAAAGTGCAAGTAGAAAAATAGGTACCACTCCGGCGGGAAGGTAAATGGTGTTTCTGTGCGCTGCCGGCTCCCTTGGCCTGTAAAGCGAGATGAGCGCCACAACCCCAGAGTCGTCCATGACTGGACTTAACTGTCAGGGGTCCTTTACCTTTATGCTTTATTCCATACCCTTCAACATTTTTCCAAAGAAAAGAGAGACGTCCTCTCCAACATTTTTCCGATGAAAATAGGGATGTCCCAAGGAAAAGTGGGACATTCTGGGATCAAATCAGAAACTGCGATGGTTTTTGTAAAATCAGGACCATCCCTGGAAAATAGGGACACTTGGAGGGTCTGCAATAAATTAGTTACTCCTTAAGGTGCTACGAGAATATTCCTCCTCCTTTTGGGTACAGCTGAGTGATTGGGTGAAATTATGGAAGGAAGGTTTAAAATTTACTGCATGCAATGCCCTAAAAGAAAATGTGATGAAAATGATGTATAGATGGTATATTACACCTGTCAAGTTAGCGAAAATGTATAAAGTCAGTTATAAATGTTGGAAATGTAAAGAAAAAGAGGGAACATTTTATCACATGTGGTGGGAATGTAAAAAGGTGAAATGCTTCTGGGAGATGATATATAATGAGTTGAAAAAAATGTTGAAATATACATTTATAAAGAAACCAGAAGCATTTTTATTGGGCATTGCGGGGAGTGATATAAATAGAAAGGAATGTAAGCTCTTTTTATATGCAATAAGAGCAGCAAGAATATTATTGGCCCAAAAATGGAAGCAAGAAGAGTTACTGGAGGATGAAGTTAATGGACTATGCAGAATTAGATAAACTAACAGGAAGGATTCGAAACCGGCGAGACCAAAAATTCATGGAAGACTGGAGTAAATTTACGGACTATTTGAAAAGTATTTGTGAAGAACAGAAAACGTTTGTAGGGTTGCAAGAAGTTTTGTGAGGAGTATTATTAGAAGCATTGTAAAAATGGACAAGGGGGAGGATGATTTGTTAAGAGATGTAAAGGCAATATAAAGTTAAGAAATGCATAAGACGTGGTTAAAACGGTGGATCATCAGAGGTGCTGATGGAAGTCTAAAAAGATTGTATAAGTGATAAGTTTTGTGGTACATTTTATAATTTATATGTAAATTGTATATTATAAAAAAGAGAATATCCCTCCTTCACCTTCAAAATAGTCTAACACAACTGTCACTCTAGAATAAAACAGGCAGTAGCTGTAACAATATTGTGCTGTTCCCCATTCATTCCTTTGCACTAGGTGTTAGCGGATAACTCCTGGGTCATTCCACTAACGTTTGAATGAGGATAGAAATTTTTTTGGGAGGTTAATATCCATAGATTAGATGAAAAATCAAGTTTAGAGGATGAGGATTCACCAGTCCTGCGATGTGCTAATAGTTTCTTCTGTTATTCTTTTGTAGCCTTTAGGTGTCACTGTTGGTCAGTGGGAAACATATACTTGATCGTAGGAGGAGGAATGTTAGTTTTCTCGGTTTTCTCTTTTTCTTCTCATGAGGTCACAATGGATCAGCCTCTGCATTCATTAAGGCAGATGTGTGAAATGCAAGCCTCTACTTTTATGAGCTCTTGTACGTTCCAGCACAGCTGGGGACATTGGTTTGTGTGTTTTTTTAGTTGATAATTACATCTACTTCAGTCAGCTTAAGTCTCAGTTGATTAATATCATTCTGCACATACCCGCAGCTCCAACAAGTAAGATGAAAATAGCTTTTTTAGGTTTAACTGCAATCTAGCAGCCGTTTTCCGCCATGAACCGTACACCATATTGTTTTGGCAAATATACACAGGTGTGTTTGCTTACTCCCATGTAACAGGCAATCTGCCAGATTGTGCTGGTGCTAATGTTATTGCTGTTTGTTCAGCAAAAGTCACCAGGCCTGTCTCTGTTCTGTTTCTGAGTTCTTTTAGAACACCAATTAATCCGACACCTTTCTTTTTTCTTCTTTTTAAAAGCCAGACACGTTTGCTTGACTGAGGTTAGAAAAACGAACAAATACATTGAGGTAGGTGAGAAGGCAAGCTGTGCCCCGAGGGCTTTGCTTCCTTGCAATCCTTTCCCTAGTTTCCTGCTTAGAAACTAATGACTGGGTTGGTGAACTGGGCAAGCATGTATTGTGCCTGCCTTTGCTATTGAAGAATTGATACGTTTCTGCAACGTGGTGCTTTTCTGTACTGCTGGGACAAATGATCAAACCACTCCAACAGTCTCTGTGGAGCTACTGGCAGCGAGTAGGAATATTGGAGAATTCCGGTGGAAATGGGAGCGGACTTTGTGTACTAAGTCCAGAACGGAAACCAACCCAGTGAATACAATTGGCATTTGTTGTTTTCAGCCTGCAAACAGTGTGTAATTGATGACTCTCCACTACCCCATTTGCATGGCATGGTTTAAACCACTGAGCCTCTTGGGCTTGCTGATTGGAAGGTCGCCGGTTCGAATCCATGCAATGGAGTGAGCTCCTATTGCTCTGTCCCAGCTCCTGTCAGCCTAGCAGTTCAAAAGCATATCAGCACGAGTTGATAAAATAGGTACCGCTGGGTTGGGAAGGTAAACGGCATTTCCGTCCACTCTGGTTTCCGTCACGGTGTTCCAGAAGTGGTTTAGTTACGCTGGACACATGACCCGGAAAGCTGTCTGTGGACAAACGCTGGCTCCCTCGGCCTGAAAGTGAGAAGAGCGCTGCCACTCCATAGTTGCCTTTGACTGGACTTAACCAGTCCAGGGGTCCTTCACCTTTGCCTACCTTTGCATCAAAATAAATGTAGAATAATGTAACATCTATGTAAAATTCCCCCACCGTGGGCAGCGAGACAAATGGCATAGTTTTTGTTAGAAGCCGAACTGCAGCACAAGAGAGACAGTGCTGCATGCAATGAACATTGGTGAGAATAGAAATTGGTGCCTTCTTACATCCCTGGCCTCCTGCCAACCTAGCAGTTTGAAAGCACGTCAAAGTGCAAGTAGATAAACAGGTACCGCTCCAGCGGGAAGGTAAACGGCGTTTCCGTGGGCTGCTCTGGTTCCCCAGAAGCGGCTTAGTCATGCTGGCCACATGACCCGGAAGCTGTACACCGGCTCCCTCGGCCAATAAAGCGAGGTGAGCGCCACAACCCCAGAGTCAGCCATGACTAGACCTAATGGTCAGGGGTCCCTTTACCTTTTACATCCCTGGCAGGGAACATCTCATGGTTGGGGAGCAGGGGGAAGTTCTGTTGTTCAATGTGTGTCTGCAGGTTAGGTCCAAGTGCGAGGTGGAGCTAGTGGGTTATATAAGGGGTGCAGGGGTCATGTTTTTGTTTGCCCTCTTGCCCTGGGCAAGATAACTCACTCGAATCAGTTCGATCATGTTTCCTTCTCTGCTGAGGTCTGTAATTTAAATGTCACTCTGGTCCACCCATGTATTGTGCTCTGCCTCTTTTTATTACCTGTTCTGGTTGCAGATGAATCTTAAAACATTGCGGCATAAACCAAAAACTGCCACTCCTTATGAATCGGCTCTCCGAGGAAGAGAAGCAAGAGATGTCTCCTTTACCACTGTAACTAGCTCCAAAACCCACGGCATAGTAGAGCTCTGCGATATGGAAAAAGCAGTAAGGACAGACCTCTCCACACCCTAGTTTTCGGCTTGCAGTGTGCATTCTGCATTCAAATTTCCTGAAATGGTGGACCAAAAGCAAACTGAAGGATTACTCAAGGATTTACTGACTGTATTTGTACAGGAGTGGCAGCTAGCGAGAATTCTGTATATGAACGAGCCAAATGCCCTCCTTAGCCTTGCTGAGGCAAATCGAAGCTCTTGATTAAAAGCTCGCATCTTTATAGCAAGAAATGGCATCAAATATATAGAGAGAGAAAGTATAAGGTATAAATATTAAGTGGTTTATCTGTTGTCAGCACAATCCTATGCCTTTATAGCAAGAGATGGCATCAAATAGAGATAGAGAAAGTATAAGGTACAAATATTAAATGGTTTATCCGTTGTCAGCACAATCCTATGTCTGATAGCAGAAATCCCACAGAATTCCTGCCTGCCCCTTGGTTGCACAGATTCAAAGTCCTAGACTTTAATAAATATAATAACCATGTTTATGGCACTCAGCTGATAAATGTAGGGGAACATAAGTAGCCAGAAAGAGGAAATGTGAAACATTATCGAAGGACTAAGGCATTATCTTAATTTCCCTAAATAATTACTGTCGTACCTTGGTTGACGAACGCCTTGCGACTCGAACGTTTTGGCTCCCAAACGCCGCAAACCTGCAAGTGAGTGTTCCAGTTTGCGAACATTCTTTGTAACCCGAACATCCCACACAGCTTCTGCGGCTTCTGATTGGCTGCAGGAGCTTCCTGCAGCCAATTGAAAGCCACGCTTTGGTTTCTGAATGTTTTGGAAGTCGAACGGACTTCTGGAATGGATTCTATTCAGCTTCTGAGGTATGACTGTACTAGGTAAATCCCCTCAAATAGAGCCTTCCCAGGATGATGTTACTTCTGTGTCAAGACATATTTAAATATCTGCTCGTTTTATGACACTTTTGCCTCGGTGATGGCATAATATATTTTTATGACATATTATCTGAAGACAGCAGTGTTTGAAGGCAACGTTCAAAGTTTCCAAGTAGACTGATTTCAGCCGGTCTGAAGCAGTACATCTGTTTTTATGCCTTTCGTAATATGTAGCTAGGTAAGTGCATAAGGACAAGTCCTGCTGAATCAGGCGAATGGCTCGTCTTGTCCAGCATCCTGATCTCACAGTGGCCAAGCAGATGCCTCTTTTGATAAACCCATAAGCAGGATCTGATCCCCCACACATTTCCTTTTCCCGTGGCTTCCAGAAACTAGCATTCAGAAGCATCAAAGGGACGGACACCAAAAGTGTGCTTGTCTCCCTTTCTTTTTTTGCTGACTTTTGACCATGGAAGGGTCAAGTTGCCAAGGGTTTTATTGTGTTATTATGCATTCTAGCTGTTGTTGTTGTTTAGTCGTTTAATTGTGTCTGACTTTTCGTGACCCCATGGACCAGAGCACGCCAGGCACTCCTGTCTTCCACTGCTTCCCACAGTTTGGTCAAACTCATGTTAGTAGCTTCGAGAACACCATCCAACCATCTCGTCCTCTGTCGTCCCCTTCTCCTTGTGCCCTCCATCTTTCCCAACATCAGGGTCTTTTCCAGGGAGTCTTCTCTTCTCATGAGGTTCCCAAAGTATTAGAGCCTCAGCTTCACGATCTGTCCTTCCAGTGAGCACTCAGGGCTGATTTTCTTAAAAATGGATAGGTTGCAGTCCATGGGACTCTCAAGAGTCTCCTCCAGCACCAGAATTCAAAAGCATCAATTCTTCAGCGATCACCCTTTTTTAGTGATGATTGGAAGTGAGAGCTTGACCATGCATTCGAGTATCACCGAGTAACAAACACAAACAATTGACCAGAGTGCAAACTGTTCCCTTCACTATATTTTCTAAGCAGTTGGTCCTTACCTTTCCCACCCCGACCTGGCCACAGTGATCCATGCGACGGTCACCTCCAGGCTTGATTACTGTAACTCGCTCTACGTGGGGCTGCCCTTGAAACTGTCCCAGAAACTCCAGCGGGTGCAGAATGCTGCAGCGAGGCTCCTCAACGGGGTCCTTGCCATGGGAGCATATTCACCCAGTACTCTACCAGCTGCAATGGCACCCAGTGGAGTATAGGGTCAGGTTTAAGGTGCTGGTTTTGACCTTTAAAGCCCTTTGTGGCTTAGGGCCCTCGTATTTACAGGGCCGCCTCTCCTGGTATGCCCTGCAGAGGACCTTAAGGTCCATGAATAATCATAGTTTAGAGGTCCCAGGCCCTAAGGAAGTCAGATTATCCTCCACCAGGGCCAGGGCCTTCTCAGTGATGGCTCCGACCTGGTGGAATGCTCTGTCCTATGAGACCAGGGCCCTGCAGGATTTAACTTCCTTCCGCAGGGCCTGAAAGACAGAGCTATTCTGCCTGGCTTTCAATTTGAACTTAGCCTGATCTTTTATTCCCCTTCCTTCCCTCCCCCTCCCCTTTTTATGAAGATTACCCGCTCTGGGATCCCACAGCTAATTCTCCCCTGGTCTCCTTACTGGCTCAAATAGGACTAACTTAGCCAGCTAGCCCTGGTGATCATCTAATGTTTACTGGATGGATTTCCCCCCTAAATTGATTTTTGAATTCTGAACGTATTGTTATTCACATCTTATACTGTATTTTATGCTGTTTTTTGTTGCATTAATTGTTTTAAATTTGTTGTTAGCCACCCTGAGCCTGTTTTTCTGAACCGGGAAGGGTGTGGTACAAATAAAAAAATATTATTTATTATTATTATTATTATCCATTGTGCCACATTGGTATTCAGTTTCTTTATTTTGACGAACAGATGAATCTTGGAAAAATTAAGTTGTGAAATAATTCACCTCCCTTATAGCATACCAATCTGTCTTTCATACTATTACAACATTGTGGCCTGAGACATTATGCTGGCGAGGCAAGGGTTATGTCTAATTCTACACATTTATTTCAGGCTAACGTTCGGCATAGGTTGCAGCCTCCGGTTCTTTCGCTTTTATATTGGAAAGACCCATTTTCTACATATCTGTGACTACCACAAAGGAGAGAGTTAATTTTTAATTTTTCACTTGGCAGCACATTCAAATTATTGCCTTCCAATCTCCTGCTAAGCACTGGCAAGATGCCTTCTCAATGGAAAATTACCTCATCAAATCCTATTATTTAAGAGTACAGGAACTGGCAATTGCCTTAACATTCTTGACCTGCATCTGTTCTATCTATCTTGTCAAAGCTCAACACAGTTGTTTAGGGAGAGTGGATTTAGTCCCCTGCTGAAATAAACTTGCTTAAGCGAGGTAGCATTTTGCTCCTTGCTTATCCTACTTTTCTATTAAAAAACAATCAAGCCTGGTAATATAAATAATAAACCCATGCAACTAGCTTAAGGGGGGAAAAGGAGTTATAAACAGAACAGACTAGCAGACAAATGTTTTATAACGATAGCAGTAGTACCCTAAAAACACTGATCGGAAAATAAAAATTGTTGGTGCCCACGAAAAAGCAAAGACAGTATGAAGTGTGGGGTGGACCCTTCTGGGGAGAGCATCATGCTAAATGGTTAGGGACGAATCCTGTGGTCCCTGGAAGGATGGCTGAAGGAACCAAGGATGCAGCAGCAAAGCTAATAATAATAATAATAATAATAATAAATGTATTTATACCCCGCCCATCCGGCTGGGTTTCCCCAGCCACTCTGGGCGGCTTCCAACAATAGATTAAAAATACATTAAAACATCAGTCATTAAAAACTTCCCTAAATGGAAAGAGAGCTGTCCGCTGTCAGGATTGTCCATCTATTTCATTTATTTTTATTTTATTTATTAGATTTATATCCAGTTCCTCTCAGAAGTAATAAGAAATAGAAGCCCACATGCTCCGGATAAAACATAGTGACCACCTTTGAAAGCTTTCCCTGTATTTCTCTTTCCTTTTGCTTTTGAAAATGCTTTTGTGGGTCTTTGGACACCGATATAAAGAATGCATGCATATACATCAAAAAATCTCAGGGTAGCCCACAAGATAAAAATACAACAAGAAAGCACAAGTAAGGAGTTAAAACAGAAACGGCAAAACAATAACCTTCAGATTAAACATCAGGAAAAACCTTTCTGACAGTCAGAGCTGTTTGACAGTGGAACGGTCTCCCTCGTGAGGTTGGGGACTCTCCTCCCTCAGAGGTTTTTAAGCAGAGTTTGGATGACCATCTGTCATGGGTGCTTTAGCTGAGATTCCTGCATTGCAGGGGGTCAGTCTGGATGACCGTTGGGTCCCTTCCAACTCAATGACTCCCCTCCCACAAACACCTTTTTAAAACTGAGAAACGGGCCAATTTTATTACAAAGCTTTTTCTTCAAAGAAATGAAAATAAAAAGTTATTTTTTAAAAAAAACCACACCACAATATAATTATTATTAATAATAATACTTTATTATTTATACTCCAGCCATTCTAGGCGGCTCCCAATAGAATATTAAAAACATGATAAAATATCAAACATTAAAAACTTTCCTAAACCTAGACAGCATCTTAAAAAGCAGAGACATCACCTTGCCAACAAAGGTCTGTATAGTTAAAGCTATGGTTTCCCCAGTCGTGATGTATGGAAGTGAGAGCTAGACCATAAAGAAGGCTGATTGCCAAAGAACTGATGCTTTTGAATTATGGTGCTGGAGGAGACTCTTGAGAGTCCCATGAACTGCAAGAAGATCAAACCTCTCCATTCTGAAGGAAATCAGCCCTGAGTGCTCACTGGAAGGACAGATCCTGAAGCTGAGGCTCTAATACTTTGGCCACCTCATGAGAAGAGAAGACTCCCTGGAAAAGACCCTGATGTTGGGAAAGATTGAGGGCACAAGGAGAAGGGGATGACAGAGGACAAGATGGTTGGACAGTGTTGGCGAAGCTACCAGCATGAGTTTGACCAAACTGCGGGAGGCAGTGGAAGATAGGAGTGCCTGGCGTGCTCTGGTCCATGGCGTCATAAAGAGTCGGACATGACTAAATGACTAAACAACAACAACAACAACAAACATAGATAGATAACTAGATACAGTGGTACCTCGGGTTACAGATGCTTCAGGTTACAGACTCCACTAACCCAGAAATAGTACCTCGGGTTAAGAACTTTCTTCAGGATGGGAACAGAAATTGCCCAGCAGCAGCAGCGGGAGGCCCCATTAGCTAAAGTGGTACCTCAGGTTAAGAACAGTTTCAGGTTAAGAATGGACCTCCAGAATGAATTAAGTTCTTAACCCGAGGTACCACTGTAGAGCTTTCCTGCCCCTTCCCCAAAAGACACAAATAAAGTGTAACAGAACCTATTAATAAATCACATTATAAAGAGAACAAAATGCAGCAAACCACAAGGGAGCTGGGCATGTTTAGCCTGGAGAAGAGGAGGTTAAGGGGTGATATGATAGCCATGTTCAAATATATAAAAGGATGTCACATAGAGGAGGGAGAAAGGTTGTTTTCTGCTGCTCCAGAGAAGCGGACACGGAGCAATGGATCCAAACTACAAGAAAGAAGATTCCACCTAAACATTAGGAAGAACTTCCTGACAGTAAGAGCTGTTCGACAGTGGAATTTGCTGCCAAGGAGTGTGGTGGAGTCTCCTACTTTGGAGGTCTTTAAGCAGAGGCTTGACAACCATATGTCAGGAGTGCTCTGATGGTGTTTCCTGCTTGGCAGGGGGTTGGACTCGATGGCCCTTGTGGTCTCTTCCAACTCTATGATTCTATGAAGATTGCAATGTTTGGTATTAAATTTAAAACGTACGGAAGTCAAGGTGGGGTGGAAGGAAGCAGTGGTGATGGCCAGTCACGGGGGTGGGTACAATTCTTGTTTGTGTAAAAAGTAGTTTATTTTTTGTCTATGTGTTTCTATGTTACTTTTTTTACTTTTTGTATTTATAATAAGTAATAATAATAATAATAATAATAATAATAATAATAAAGACACAAATACAAGGATCAGATCACATCGAAAATATGAGATTACGCTTCTGACCATTTCCCCCTCAGTTGCCTGCCTGTAGTGATGTACCTGAAAGATCATCTCGCACCAATCAATCATTGTGCTCTTCAGGTACCATTTATCAGGTCTACTCTGTACAATATAGGAATCAGGACAGCCTTTCAGCAGAGCTCTTTCCCAGTCTGCATCTCTATTGCAATTGCTTTTAGTTGCTGCCCAGCTATCGAAGGTCAGCATCAGAGACATTTCTGAAGCATCTTGTGACCTGTAATATCACTCCAAGTCATGGCTGATGCAACTCACTTCCATCTAGGTCATGGGTAGGCAAACTAAGGCCCAGGGGCCGGATCCGGCCCAATCGCCTTCTAAATCCGGCCCGTGGATGGTTCGGGAATCAGCGTGTTTTTACATGAGTAGAATGTGTCCTTTTATTTAAAATGCATCTCTGGGTTATTTGTGGGGCATAGGAATTCATTCATTTTATTTTTCAAAATATAGTCCGGCCCCCCACAAGGTCTGAGGAACAGTGGACCGGCCCCCTGCTGAAAAAGTTTGCTGACCCCCGATCTAGGTCCTACCTAATCAGTCCATGTTTACCTCGAGCTGAGCAACTGATGTCAACACCTGTTACCTCCTAGTGCCAGTACGTAAGCAGTAAAAATATGTGATACCAATTAATTATTTCTGTGGGTGCGGCAACAGGGTATAATTTTAAAGCTTGACAGCCAAACCCAATATTGGAATCTGAGTTTCGATATGAGCGTTGTCATATTACAAATGCCAGAAGAGAGACTGGGGTCAAAATACTTGATGGCAACCAAGTTTTGAAACACCTCAGTTTCCAAGTTGTGCTGCCCAGTTTGTGGAACTGAGTGCCACATGCAGATCTGGAGAGCACCAACAATGGGGTACTTTTGCAAATAGCCATAGATATTTCAGTTTACCCCAGCATTTTCAGACTGTTGATACTGATTTTTGTTGTTCTGGCTGCTGCTGCTGTTGGGATGATGTGACTTGTTTGGATGTTTTAACTAGTTATTTATTGATTTTCATGGTTTTGTGCATACTGTGAACTGCTTTGAGATTTTTAAGCAAATAATGACAATAAAGAAATAGAGATCTACATAAAAGCAACAACAAATGCCAGAAAAGGCAGATCTTACTGGTCGTGAACAGTAAGAAAAAGCAGAGCAGAATGCCATCATAGGTACAGTGGTACCTCACGTTACATATGCTTCAGGTTACATACACTTCAGGTTACACACTCCACTAACCCAGAAAGTGTTCCAGGTTAAGAACTTTGCTTCAGGATAAGAACAGAAATCGGGCTCTGGTGGCACGGAAGCAGGAGGCCCCATTAGCTAAAGTGGTGCTTCAGGTTAAGAACAGTTTCCGGTTAAGAACGGACCTCCGGAACGAATTAAGTACAGTTTCAGGTTAAGAACAGACCTCCGGAACAAATTAAGTACTTAACCCGAGGTATCACTGTAGTTAATAGAGAATATGGCGGCGCAAATTAAGCAATGTTTTCATTTTGGAAGGGTTCAAGGAGAGTAACAAACCCCGCACAACTACCACCAGTCACATGTATTTAGTGCGGTGGCTGCAAGTAATCTACTTCCAGCTACAAAGGTGGTCCACAGTAAACCTTATCAATAAAACCTCATTCTTATGAGACTGCCCTCCAAGATATGGGCCAGAAAAATAATGATATCCTGGTTTATGAAATGTATTGTGAGGTGGGCTTCAGAAGGCCTGCTCTGCTTGCAGAAGAGAACATGGGTAGGGTTCTGTTGTCTTCCTTGGTTTCCAACGCAGTGGGTTGCTGCTGCTTACCAAGACAGAGAAGGGCCAGGCATTGGGAGCTCAGTAAAATCCATCATGGCAGGAGCATCAGGCTGGCATCGCTGCCATACACCACAGATCCTTCCCTGTGCCCTGCTTCTTCTCTCCGGTAAGCAGCAGGGACCTGCTATCTTGGGAAACAGAGGAGTGCCATCTGCACTTCCTCACTGGTCACAACATTTGGTCTAAAGGCCAAACTACCTAGGATCCTATAATTGTAGAGTTGGAAAGGACCCCCAGGGTCATCTCTGTAGTGGCACCCACCCTGTGGAATGCCCTTCTGTCAGATGTCAAGGAGATAAATATATACAACTTTCAGAAGACATCTGAATGCAGCCCTGTATAAGGAAGTTTTTCTTTTTAATGTTTATAATGTCATGGTTTTTTAAAATGATCTTTATTAATTTAAATTACACACATATACAAAGAATTTACAATCTCATACTACAAAAAGAAAATTAAAGAAAAAACAATTAAGAAAAAAGAAAATACAGAAAAAAGCAGATTTACGTGCATAAAAAAACTGAATCATCCTAATTAATACTTAAATAAACACTTAAATAAGACTTATGACAAAGTGAGTCTTCCAGTCATTCTCATTGTACTGTTTATACTGCCGTTGCTTTTTTCACAGTTTTATATTCTTTAATATTGTTCCCGTCTACTCCACAAACGGTATTTGTTGTGTTTACAAGTATCACTCAAGTTCTGCTAATATGGTGTGGTTGGTACAATATGATCCTATATAATCCTTAATTATTCTCCATTTTCCAAATATTTTCTGGTTCAATACTCCTCTAACTCTTCCCATCAGTTTTGCAAGTTGTAAATATTCTAACATGTCTTACGTTTTTATAGATGATAGAAGCCACTCAAGGTCACTGGGGCAACCCTGTCAGATGGGCAGGGTACAAATAAAAAAATTATCATTATTTAGTCCAACCCCCTGCAATACAGGAATCTCCGCTAAAGCATCCATGACAGGTGACCATCCAACCTCTGCTTAAAAACATCTGAGGAAGGTGAGTCCATCACCTCCCAAGAGAGACCGTTCCACTGTTGAACAGCTCTTTCTGTTGGACTTCCTGAGGTTTAGTTGGAATTTATTTTCTTGTAACTTGAAGCCATTGGTTGGAGTCCTACCCTCCAGAGTAGGAGAAAACAAGCTTGCTCCCTCCATCATGTGACAGCCCTTAAGATATCTGAAGGCTATCCTATCTCCTCTCAGTCTCCTCTTCTCGAGGCTCAACATACCCAGCTCCTTCAACCGTTCCTCATAAGGCTTAGTTTCCAGACCCTTGGTCATCTTGGCTGCCGTCCTCTACACACATTCCAGCTTGTCAACATCCTTCTTAAATTGCGGTACCCAGAACTGGACACAGTATTCCAGGTGTAGGATTCTCTGAGTGGAATTGTCAATGCACTTTATACAAGGAAATTGAGAGATATAGAGTTGTGTTTAAATAGGGTGGTAGCTTTTTTTAAACCAAAGAAGTCTACACGCTATTATCTAGAAGCGTCTTTTGTCTGCTTCTGCTAGGGCTCATGCAGTTTGTTTAAAGTGCAACACACCTGCAAGCTTAAATACATAACGATTAAGTCAGTGTCCAGATCTTGCCATTGCACAATATCCTTACCTAACATGTTTGCTCCCATTTGGACTTACCTTTGCTGGAATGTTGCCATGTAGGACAAAGGCCACTTTCTACACCCAGTCTTGGTTTGCTCAACAGCAGCAAAATGACATCTTGGAAATCCACAATGTGACTTGCATGTCACTTGCATCAGTATGGTAAAACCCAGTCAGGTGCAAGGCATCTTGGGTTTCAATGATGGGAAGGCAATAGCATGAAAAGAAACATGGCTCCCAGGCAAATTCTGCTCCACCTGCAGCCTTTGTGTGACTCAACCTATTTTTAAAAAATTAAGACTTAAAAGTATGTGCCAAGAAGAGCCAAATTCTACAGCTCTGCATAGCTGTTCCCCCCCATTAAGTTGATTTACATATTTTTTGCATTCTGTCTTTGATGGCCATGGAAGGGGAAACTAGCGAGACTATCGAGTCAGCAGGCATCGGAAATCCTGTTTAAACGTTGTAGTCCAAAACTCTTGTTATTTTACCAGGTGATACCAGCACACTCTCAAGCCTGTCCTGGGATCTTTAGAAGTCTGAATTTTTCTCCCAATGCCACATTTCACACCTTTGCTGCAATTACACAGAATCCCAGTGTGCTCACAGATGCTTGTGAGCAGAAATCCTAGAATCCTAGAGTTGGAAGGAACCACGAGAGTCATTTAGTCCAACCCTCTGCAATGCAGTAATCTTTTGCCCAAAGTGGGGTTCAAACCCACAATCCTGAGATTAAAAGTCTCATGCTCTACTGACTGAGCTATCCCAGTAGTCCAGTAACAGTATTTGCAGTATTTGTCTTCGGAAACAATTTCTCTAAAACTCTGGTTACATAAAATTGCCTGGCATCTACAGATGACTTTATTTGCATGTAGAATATTACCCAAGGCCTCTATTGCACTTCATATCTCCGTATGACCCAATGCTACAAAATCAAAGAATGGAATAGGGTGGGGTTGTCCAACTCCCTGCTCCATACAGGAAATCCAGAGCTCAAGCATAGTCAGAGGATGTTTCTTCATCTTCTACTCAACACTTTGCAGTGAGGGAGATCTCATCACCTCCCTAGGAAACTGGACCCATTGATGAACTGCTCTTATCGTGAAGAAGTTTCTCCTAAGCTTCAGCAGAAATCCATCCTCCTGTAACTTAAGCCTCTTAGATCTACTGTAGTCCTGTCCTTGGGGGCAGCAGACAGCAAGTCTTTGCCCTCTTCCATATGACAGTCCTTTAGGTATTTGGAGAGTGCTGCTAACATATTCCCACTCTCCTCTTCAAGCTAAGCCTTCTCTGTGCCTCCAATGTTTTCCATAGTGCTGACCACCCTCGGAGCCCGCCTCTGAACCCCTACTTGTCAATATCCTTCTTAAAGTACAGCAGCCTGAACTGGACACAGTACTTCAAATGGCATGAGCAGAATTAAGTAGAACTGTTACACCCCTTCCCTGGAAACTATGGTTCTCTTAAAGCAGGTTTTGATCTCATTGGCCTTTTTTTTGGGGGGGGGGCAGCCATTATCACCCTTCTATCTCATGTTCAGATTGTGATCAGCTAACCACGTGCAGAATTAGCTTCCAGGTTAGAAACACTTGAATACATACTCGCACACACTGCAGTTTTAGAAAGTTTATTTTAAAAATGAATAAGTTACATTTCACAGAAATGATAAGGTAGTCTCTCTACTATGTAAAGAAAACACTGTATTTTATAGATCCGAGTTATTTTAAATAATATTAATATGAAGCAACTCATCTGGCTAAAACTAATGAATTACCAGGTTTTTCACTGATAAGGCACTATGAAGACAGTAGTATGCGGCAGAATATGGGCTATGGATATTCTAGTGGCAAAAAGTGTTGCTATTTGTCCTTCAGTTTCTCAAAAATTTGTTTCCTATGTAAAAGAAGCTTCCATTTTTCTGTCCTATTCTTAGGGTACTTGAAAATTTCTGTAGAATTTCAGTCAATAAAGGGTTTTGAGCTAATTTTAAGGATGGTGCATGTGGAATTTTTTTTCATTCCCAGGGAACATTTTTTCAGCACTCTGCAGCCTCCCTGGCTGCCTGCACTTATTGATGAAAAAGTCCCATGTAAGGACTTACCTCATGTCTTACCCTGGGCTTTAATTGAAGTGCAGGCACCCAGGAAGGCTGCAGAAGTGCAAACTAGTGTTGAGATGGTTTGCGGACTGAAAGACACTTGCAAACACCTCAAAAGTAAGGTAAGCACATCCAAAGCCTGTACCCTTCTCCCAAAAGTATTGCATCAAAATTTCTTTCATCCATTTGGAAATGTCCTAATGCAATTCCTTTTCATATTGATGGGAAATGGTTGGAATAAATGCAGGAGAAATTGCCAACACAGCACTAAAAATAATGGTTCCATCGTAGATCAAAATACCATGGAGTTACCATTAATAATAATAATAATAATAATAATAATAATAGAATTTATACACCATCACATAATCTTTGAGAATTTGTAATCACTAGCTAGCCATTCTTCCAACAGAGTGAATGAAAGCAACACAATTGAATGACAGATTGCAATCCTCAAACCTAGTAACACATGTACCTAGAGTCAATATGATTTAATTTTTTTTAAGAAAACCCTTCCTTTGGAGTACTTCAAGTGCATTTTCAAAAATAAATACGGTAATTAGGTGTCAGATATCCTGATACAGAAATTAAGTACATGAAAGCAATTATTAATTTAGGTATCTGCAGACCAGTTAAATGGGCTAAACTCTGCTGGTATATTTCTGCTCCAGTAAAATTTATGGGTTAGGCCCAGACCAAGTTTAACACACCCATCCATCATCTGGACCAACCCTATGCAACTAGGGTTGTCAGCTTTTCAATTAGCCTTGCTAATGAGCCTTCAAGAACATTCTGACTTGTGGGGTGGCCCATTAGCAATGGATGCTCTTCCAGAAAAACTTTACTCATTGCTACATTTCTTTGACAGCAGAATGGCATGCAGAATAGGGCCATTTGGCAAGTCTGCACGGAATGTGTCACCTCCTACTAGTGAAGAACATGAGCAAAGTGGGAACGGTGTTTTGCTCAGCACCTCGCAGAATGAAGCCCATTGGGTCCTGCTGCTTAACACGTCTGTCACGTGCCCAATTTCTGTTTCGGCAAAAAAAGAAAAGTGAAACAAGCTGGGCAATACATGCATGTGAAAGACACATAACTTTCCAGACATGATTGTACAGCAAATGTTACATCCGCACCAAGCATTACTCTTAGTCACACAATATTAAGTCTGAAAGTCACACAAAGAAAGTAGAATTACTGTGGATTTAAGTAATATAACAAAGCACCAAGATCAGTCTTCCCAGTTATTCACAACGTTATAGGTAATAGAAAGGCATCATCCTCTGAATAGAGACACTTTATTGCACAGATTCAAACTTCCACGGTCAAGTGGAGAGTGAAGTTTTTGGAGTCAGTTGAAGGACATAACACCCTGGCCAGCAGAGTCTGATGTCACATTTAGAGTTGCTTATCAGGAAGGAAACGAAGTACGAATGAAGGTAGCTGGCAATTCATTCGCCATCTTCAAGTAGCTTTTGTAAATTGCTTTGGATCTTTAATAAGGAAAGAAAAATACAAGAGAAAGGATTTGAATAAAACTTGCAGCCACTTGTACAACAGATGAACAGCCCAGTGTCATACGCTTTGCTTAACTGGAGTATGTTCTCTGAAGTCAAGGCACTCAATCCAGTCAAATCCAAGCAGCCCGCAAATTAAATTCTATAAACTCTGTAGCAATGGTTTGCACAAACAGTTCTTATCCATCCTCAGGGATGCTTTTAAATGGACAATCACTGGGGAAAGTATCCTGAGGTCAACTAGCATGCTTCGAGTGCCTCTTCCCCAAGGTCTATGAAGATTCTGTTCGTCTTTGTGTGATGAGTATTTGTTGATGGGCAACAGAAATACCTTAGCAGGTTTCTGTTGTCTGTTTCAGGAGTGAGGAACCTGTGGCCTTTTGAGATGCTGCAACTCACCACTAGTCCTGCTGGCTTGGGCTGATGGAAGCGGAGTCAGCAACATCTCAAGGGCCACAGTCTCCCCATCTCTGGTCTATTGCCTATATACTAGTGAACATATTGCAGAAAAGCAGCAGCAAATAGACGTGTTCTGTGGTTTCTGAACCACGTCATCACGTAACTTTTTGAATTTTGGATGTGGAACTATTCTTGGGGAAGTACAACACCGAACAGAAAAGTACTCAGGGGAAAACCTCTCGGTCTGAATTAACTTGACTGTAACTGAGATTTGTACATTGCAGTGTGAAGGGGCCTCCACACCTAGTTTTAGGCTCCATTCAATCTCCCTGGTAGAGGTTAGCAAGTTCATTTGTTTCGACTGTTGGCAAATGAACCTAAATGGGTACCATCTGCAGGGAGCAGGAAACTAGACAAGCAAATCTCCTAATAACAAATGGCAGAAATGAAGCCCCTGTCCATTGGAAATACAATATTGTTTGGGAAACAGAGTGACTGATTAAGGCTTTTCTTTTAAATAGAAAGGCAGGCTTTGCAGTTTGCCATATAAATATGAAGGGCTCATTTGCACATTGCAAAAGGGCTTAACGTGTTCTGTTCCAGCTGTCCACAAGGGCAAATTTTCTGTCCTCCATAGAAGCCTCAGTGCCATGGTAACGATTAGAAGCTCTGTGGAAGTCTTATGTTGCGTTTTGCTAATGCAAAATCATTCCCACAAAGAGCCCTTTTATAGTGAGCCGTAAGAAATTATGAAAATTATTTGTAAATAAAACTCACAAGAGCTTTGGGAGCTAGGGCAGGTGTGTGACAGGTAAGGATGCAGCTGCAAAGGAAGAATCTAGCCATCTTAAAGTGCACCTGAGATTGTTCCTTGTCAAGCAGGGCTTGTATCTGCCGCCATTTAAGTTGGCACCAAATGCCACTCGGAGCTGCTATGTGGAGCCAATTCTGGAAACAAGTGAGACTTGTAAGGCTGATTCCTTTGCACAATTCAGTTTCATATTCCCTTTGACCACCATGGTTTGAAATCAAGACATATAAGCAAAGGAAAACGCGTTGCCTGTCATGGTGAGATCAGGCGACTGACAGGTAGGCAGCCCTACCACCTGTCAAAGTAGCCTGTGGATCCAGTTCCCCTAACCTTCAGGTAGGAATTTCCCCCACTACTTTGCCAAATGGGCTGGCACAAAAGCAGTGCTAAGGGTTTGGGAATGGTTGTTAAGCACCATGCCACCCTTATAAACATTAATTTCACTTTCCATGCTCATACAGACCAGCAGCTGTTTCTTAGGACAGGAATGGGGAACCTTTTGCCCACCAGATGTTGTTGGACAACAACTCCCATCATCCCTGATTGTTAGCCATGCTGCCTGGGGCTGATGGAAGTTGGAGTCCAACATCACAGGTTCCCCATCCCTCTTCTAGGACTTGGAAGGTCTGGCTACCTTGGGAAACTTTTTTTTAAAACGCATCAATTCTTAGTTACACAGTTCTCTATTAGTCACCTTTTCCAGTTTGATAAGATTAGCTGTTAGCTCCTCAGAGAGACCAACAATGTTAAGAGGCAGTTGAGATCCTAGACCTTCTTTTATTGGATATCTGAAATGGAGAGTAAATGTGGGGAAAGGGAAGCAGAAGACAATTTAAAAATGCACAAAGGAGATGTCTGGAGTTTTGTGAGATAGTGAGATAAGCAACTAGAATGAGAATGTACAGAAATATAGCACTGGATTAAATTTTACAGTTTTACCTCATGTCAGTTAAAGATCAAACACCAAAAATAATGTGCACTATGCATATGCAATCGTATACATGTCTATTCAGAAAAAGTCCTATTAAATGCAATGGGAATTACTCTTATTGTAAGTGCAGATTTAAAATGACTGCTTGAAGAAGAGAATGAAAGCCTAACTCCAGGGGAGAAACTATGGGATAGATGATGATGAAGCTAGGTCTAGCAGGATGACTATAGTATTAAAAATGGAAAGATAAAGAATATTCCAACAACAAAATTATTCTTACGCATGGGGATGTGAATCCACATAGGAAGCCATGCTGCCAAGCTGCTCTTCCAGAATGTAGATTTTATATCTCATGTAGAAAGTCGAGAAAATGAGTACACAAACACTGTAGGAGAGGTGGATTGAGGACAAAAAAAACACCACACTTGATCACCACACACCAAATCGCTGTTACATTCATTTAGCGATGTAACATTATAAGGAATTTAACAGTTAAATTTCCACCCCATTAAGCTGATGTGCCTCAATTTCAGACAGCAAAGCTCAATAGTGCAAAAAGACTTTCAGAGTGACATTGCAGGTATTTTTTCCTCAAGTTTTTTCCTTTTGGTAATATAAACTCATCCAGATCTTCACCCTTTACAACAGAGGTGGCTAATGTGGGGTCTTTCAGAATACAATGTTGGACTAGAACTCCCATCAGCTCTAGCGAGCACAGCCAATGGTCAAGAATGATGGGAGTTGTAGTCCAATGACATCAGGAGGGCAGCAAGGAGGCTATGCCTTATTTAAAAGATGCAATGGTGCTTAACCCTCCACTGCTTGCTGCAGCCAGGGAACCAGCTGATATCACCCCAGAAGACAGCAGAATATATACAGTGAAGCTCTACTACTGTCTACTCCACCAACCTACATATCTGCAACCTGGTTTGCAATGTTGTTGGCTGTTTCAATTCACCCATGGTCTTTTAAAATATCTCTCAATCTCCTTTCAGTTAGCTTCCAAGGGTCCGGCAAAATGCTTTTAGAAAATCGCATAAGCCTATTATCCATATAACACAACTCTGAGCAATTTATAAAGGTCACACATTTTTTGCTTCCATTTTCCGCAATGGAAACTTGTACTGTGGAACATATTCAGATTCTTTACTGGTGTGCAGCTAATGTGTGGGGGGGGGGGGGGGAGAAAATGTGCAAGCCATTTATTTAGCCACAGGAATCCCAGCATTCTGAAAGCATCCCAGATTTAAGCCAGCAAAGTTTCCCAGAGTCTTGCTTTTGCAACCTTGCAGTTTGGGGAATGGGTTATATATACTTACAGAATTGCATAGAGAATAAGTATGTGGTTCACAGTCAAAAACTTCTGGTAATTCACTCTGTAAAGGACTCCAAGGATTCTAGGAGGAGGCGCTATGAGAAGAATAAAATATTTATTGAAGAATCTGAAAATGATACGACCAGACACGCTCCATAAGACAACAACTGCCAAATGACTATAGGGTGCAAGTTGACTGTTGTTGTTGTTTCTTCCTCACTAATTAAAAATATTACAATATGTTAATTCAGGTTATGCTCTGAGGCCACTTAATGAAGGGTAACTGGCTTGGTCTATTATGCAATATGATTATGCTCTAAATCAACTGAGCACATTGTTTAGAGTTAAGCCATCAGCACTGGACACCTTTATACCTAAGGAAGCCTTGATTAAAACCTACAGATTAAATATGTGGTTAATAGACTGATGAGCTAATGTTCTCAGCCATATGTAAGATAGCATTCCAAATTGCAAGTTGATCTGAATGGGATATTATTTAGAACAGTGGGGCAAAGAAAGGAATTCTATAAATATGCAAGGCTATGATTGTACTACATGGAGCGGAACCTGCACAGAGCAAGATCTGGTGTCATAAGTAGACTCCAGCTGTAAACCAAAGGAACACATAGCTGGGAGAAGTTTCCAATTATGGGTGCAGTCTTTGCCCATTCCTTCCTCACTTCCTACCTACAACAGGCATTCTCCCTACCGAAATGCTGATTTTCACCTTTCTGATTTGTATGTCACATTCTATCAGGAGGTTTGCATATGTGATCATAGAATAGAATCATAGAATCATAGAGTTGGAAGAGACCACAAGGGCCATCGAGTCCAACCCCCTACCAAGCAGGAAACATCATCTCCTGCATCTTTCCAGAATTTTGCCTCAAAAATTAAGATCAAATAAAACTGAAAGTCTGTATACATTTTTTTTTTGCCACTGTGAGCTGGATCCACAAAAATGTGAGCAGAAGAGAAGCAGCTGCTAGCTTTGTTTGACAAATACTTTCATATGAGTTAGTGCTATCAGAGGTAGATTCTGTAGCAGTTCTCTGGCTTCTGCTTGGGCAAGAGGTTGCATAAGTTCTTGCACAAGTAGAAGAACACCTGCAGAAGTAATTTCACTTTTCACTCCCAGTGTTCTGCACAATGTGCAATATAGGGAGCCTCTCTGTGAGCAGGAGATACTTTCCACATATAGAAGGCGATTTCTGGATTCTACCTATGGTCATTTTTAATTTCTGAAATCCAACCCTGCCTGGATCTATCAGCCTAGCCCACAACACCAGCTTCAAATGGGGATTTGCTCTATTTACCATTTCTTGGAAGATTCCTGATTTTATCATCACACAAATATTTAGCCTTAACATCTGTATGGACAGCCTTTGACTCCACCCTGGAGGTTTTCAGATGAGTCTGGGTCTCAACAACATGGTAATCTGTTGAAGAACAAGCATTTCAAACTAAAACAAATGCATGCAGTATTGGGATAACCAATGCGGTGTACTCCAGATGTTATCAGATGACAATTCCCATCATTCCCGGCCAGCACGGCCAATTATCAGGCATAATGGGAGTTGTGAACAACTTAAGGCATTGCATAACACCACAAAGTGTAATGCAGGTGCATAAACATTACTGTGAAGTTAGCCTCATTTCAGTAGGACATGTCTTACATCCATAATTTTTGTGGTTGTCAGAACCATGGATCAGATGCTTAACAACCAGATTGATTAAGATTTTAGTGTAGTCTGCCTAATACTTCAGCACAGGATTCCAAGAGGCAAAAATGGTTTGCCTGGATTCTGCACATTTGTGGGGGGTGGGAAGAGAGGAGATGTCCGATGGTGGTGGCTTCAAAAAGTATGAAGGTGTTTGATCAAAACACTGACAAGAAGTGGCCTGTAGCTCAGTGTAGTGTACATGTTTTGTATGGTCCCAGGTTCAATTCCTGGTGTCTCCAAGCAGCCTTGGGAAAGGACCTGGCAGAAATCTGGAGATCTACTGCTAGTCATTATGTAGACAACTCTGAGCCAGAAGGACCAATGGTTTGACATGGTATAAAGAAACTTCCAGCATTCCTGATCAGCATGAATATGCTGAGAAGACATTGATTTGGCCTAAGTGCTCGAAAAATGAATTTGCAACCTCAAGATGAGGCTTCACACAATTATGTTCCCTTGGTGCTACTGAATAGCTAATACTTCAATCCACAGTGTGATTTTACACAGAGCATGTTGGGACTAACCTATTAATTCTCTTGGACAACTGCCAATATGTGTCAAACTGTGCCTGACCCCTCCCCTCCATACAATAAAAACCAGGCCTTATATGGACAGGTCTTACCTATGTGTTGAAACCACTACAAAGAATTTAAAGCTTTTTGCACATTAAAAAGTACTACATAAACAACAACATTTCCCTATCTTTGGCTGCATGCACACCATACTTTTAAAGCATATTTAAAGCACATGGCATCTCCCAAAGGAAGCTGGGAAATGCAGTTTACCCCTCAAAGAGCTATAATTTCAAGCACTCTGAACAAAGCACAGTTCCCAGGACTCTTTGGAGGAAGTAATGAGCTTTAAATGTACAGAGTGTATGTAGCCTCTGGGAAAGTGCTCTAAATTCCTAGATAAAAGGCTGCAGTTTCTGCTTCTGGATAGTAAAGAAATGGTTTATTATTCAAACCTTGGAAGGCTTCCAGTTCTGGAGTTTGAGAACCAGTGCTGCTGGATTCTTCCATCTCTTGTCTGCGCTGTTGGATGATGCCATCCAATTCAGAAAAATCTTCATTGAAATCCTGAAGAAAAGATGCACCAGAAATGTTAGTTAAGAATTAACGATCTGCTCAATATTCTGCAGCCACCCCCCCAAATGTCACTTTCAGCAATATGGATCAATAACATCACAATAGTAACAAATATTAAGCATATCTAAAGCAATGTGGCGCAGTAGAAAATAGAAAACTTAGGTTGCAGTTCCATAAAGATTTTGATCCGTCAAGTCAAGCTCTCTCAATCTAATCTAGTTTTCAAATAACTTCATTCACCTGAAACTCTTGAAATACAGTTGGAAAGGATTCCAGAGCGTCACCAGATGTTATTTAACTTCTTAGTACAAATGTTCCAGAAGTTACAATTCTCTTACAATTCGCTTAGCTTGTTGCCCAAACTAGGGCTCTTGGTTAAGTTCTCTTTTCACCAACCACAAGCCTGGGTT
The DNA here is from genome assembly GCF_965112155.1 of Podarcis liolepis. NCBI lineage: Eukaryota > Metazoa > Chordata > Lepidosauria > Squamata > Lacertidae > Podarcis > Podarcis liolepis. The sequence continues at coordinate 17,233,444 of NC_139565.1, forward strand.
CAGATGACCCATTAAGCCACACCTGGGCTTATTTCAGGGCATCAAAGAAGTAAAACAAGGACTGGGGAGGGGGAAAGTGGCTGCAAGCTTTTCTCCAGGAACCCACATTTTTGTGTGGTCCTGGAAGCCTATGTCTTGAGAACCAGGCCACAGTGAGAGATCTATGATAGATTTCTGCTCAATTTACATGGAGACTGAAAATTCCGAATAATTATTGCTTTTATATCTGAAGATATTCATGTAAACCTCAAGCTTTAAATCTGGTTTGCCTGGGAAAAGGGCAGAACTAGATCTTAAAAAGTGTGATCCACCTTACTCAAATATATAAAACACTGATTAGCTCATTTAAGGGGAAAATGCATCTACATTTGATACGCCACATTGAATTCATGAAAAAGGATGTATCTTTGATGTCCACATGCTCACAATGACATCTGAAAGGGGAAGTCTCTGTGTGAGCATCTACTTGTCCATGCAATCAAGACTGTGGACTGGTATCAATCATGTGGAAGCCTATGCATGAACAGCTGTTCATGTGGAAGCTTCTCTTTTCAAATCTCTGTACAAGTTACTCATGATGAATGTTGGAATAGAGCTCTAGTGACTTGCCAGAGGTTGACCAGGGAGCTTTACAAGTAAGCAATTAGTGAAGCATTTGATTGCAGTGAGCTTTCAGTAATCATAATGACATCAAGTCTTCAACAATCTTAATAACATCAAGTTCAGCATGTACATGCAGGTGTGCATCATGCATGAAATGGTCCATTAATGCCTTTGTCAGCTCACTGCCCTCCAGATGTTTCTGACTACAATTCCCATCAGTCCTAGCCAGCATGTTCTGGTTGGGATTGATGAGAGTTGCAGTCTGAAATGTCTGAAGAACAGCAGGTTGGCAAAGGCTGGTCCATGCCAGAATTGGAGCAATGAATTTCTTACAAGGCTTCCAATACTACCTCAAAACAAAAATCTTATTACTGAAAATTATATTGGCTCATAGCCATTCTATATTGTTCTTCATCAGTTCTTTGCTTTTAATTTTATTAAAAAACAAAACTTACCAGTGGTAAAGTTGTCGGGCGATTTGCCCGGAAGCTATTTTCTGGAGAAGGGAGACTGGGACTGTTGCCAACACTAACATCCTGAAAACACATTTTAAAATGACACCATTTGATCAACTACTAATACTGAGAACACACACCGACACACCTGAAAAAGGTTTTCACTCACCTCTAGATGTTGACAAACTGATTTTAATAGTTTGTAAGCAGTGTCTCTGGACAGAAAGGACACGAACATGTACTGAAAAGAAAACCACCAAAATTATTATTCAGCATTTGGGGAGACTGCCATAGCTTGCTTTAGCTAAGAACAAAGGCACATAAAAGTCATTGTGTGTCATCCAACATGGCAGGCTACTTTTTATCATGTGCCTGGATCATTTGTACTTACTTATCAAACCTTTATTAGGCATTGTGCAAATAAAACCATAAAAGAGGAAATAACATATAAAAGCTTTGAAATATATATAAAAGGCAGCAGTTGGCTACATACATATATATATATATACATATAAAATCAGTGGTTTTCGTTGTTAACCTGCTCCTTGGAGGACTGCTACCAAAAACTCGGCTACCCCCGCCGTTACCCTTTGGTCGACGTCGGATAGGCAGAATCCCACACATTCACCTTGCTGGGGTTCCAGACCACCCAAAAGAGGGGACAGCACGCGTTGACGTGGGATACTGTGCAATGGGCAATGAAAGAGAATATGCTCTACAGTGTCCGGGACATTCATAGAACATCTGCAGAATCTCTTGTTTCTAGGAATGTTTTGATATCTTCCCCTGACAAATGCTGAGGGAAAAACATTCAAACGGGCCAGCATAAAAGCCCTACGTTGGGCTGGGATTATTAATTTAGTGACGTAATTGGCTCTGCTATCTAAGATATTTAAATCATAGAATATGGGGGAGCAAATTTTGTTTACAGCTGCCATAATATTTTGTCTCTCAACATCCTTTAGTCTAGTTTGGATATTATGGAAAATGTATTGCTCATTAGAATTGAACAGGGGCTCCAGCTCGATGCCTAAAGATTCAATCTTTTTTTCGAGGTACTGATACCATCTTGATTTATAGGAGTCTTTGAGCAAATCAGCGAGCAGACTTGATGGAGGGCAGCGAAAATGGCAGCGTAACCAGTACTTTATTGAGGTGGACCATGCCCAATATTCCATTGTGTGTATGCCTATTTCTGCACACATTGTTTCATATTTGATCACAGCTGGGAGTCCAAGAATACGTCTCAGAAAGCTGGAGTGAATCTTTTTTAAATCACTGTTATATGCTTGGACCCATAGCGGGATTCCATAGAATATCTGGGATTGCACTTTTGTTTGAAATATCTGATTGGCCGCAGGAATAAATTGATTACCTTTCTGATAATAAAAACGGGCAACTGCTGATGAGGTACACTTTGCCTGTTTTATGGCATTTGTGCGATGATTTGCCCACCCTAAATTGCTCTGGAATAAGATTCCCAGGTACCTATAGATTTTCACTTGTTGGATTTCTTGCCCTCTTATTTTCCATTTCTCTAATTTCCAACCATTCGAGAAGACCAAAATTTTTGTCTTCTCATAATTTATAGAGAGTTTGTTACATTCGCAGTAAAGGATCAGAGAAGATATAAGACGTTTCAGACCCAAGCTCGTTAATGATAGTAGGACAGCATCGTCTGCGTATAATAAGAGAGGAACTGGTTTCTGATTAAGTTTAGGGGCATGTGATTCTATTTTTTGGAGGTGATCTGGCAAGTCTGATAAAAATAAATTAAATAGAAAGGGAGCGAGAATACACCCTTGTTTTACCCCTTTCGAGTTTGGGATGTCTGATGAAAGGTGACCTTTGGTGTTAAGTTTGACTTGACAGGTATTGGAAGAGTATAGATTTTGTATTAGAATCAATAAGCGCTGATCAATTTTTAATTCTGCGAGTTTCCTCCACAGCTTTGGGCGGTCAATTGAGTCGAATGCACCACGAAAGTCTACAAAAGCAGCATATATCTTAGATTGCCTTTGGGATCTATATTTTTCAACCAAATGCATAAGTATAAGGCAGTGGTCTAATGTAGAGCAACCTTTGGAGAAACCTATTTGTTCTTTCCCTGGTAAATTTAGATTTTTCATCCAGGTAAGAAGTTTAGATAAAAGGTGCTTAGCGTAGATTTTCCCTATCACTGATAATAGGCTTATCGGTCTGTAATTCCTTGGTTCTTTTGGGTCGCCATTTTTAAAGATTGGGATAATTATTGATCTTAACCATATCTCAGGTATGATCCCATATTTATCTATGAGAGTAAACAATTGAGCTAAGGGTTCTGCCCACCAATCTATATAGGTCTTGAATAATTCTATTGGTAGACCGTCTGGCCCAGGAGATTTCCCCGATTTGAAATTTTTAACTATCTCTCTAATTTCCTCTTCTTCTACCCTTGGCCACTCCTGGAGTTTATTGATTTTATTTTTAGTGGTCTCATTTCCTTTGAGTTCACTGTGTAGATTGTTAAATACAGATGTGAAGTATTGGGACCATTTGGATTCTGCAATTGGTGGTAGAGTTAGTTGGTTTTCGGCTTTCAATCCTCCGTACACCAGGTTCCAGAACGCTTTGTTGTTTTTACTCTGAATTGAGTCAAGTAATTGTAGCCATTTTTGGGTTGCATATTTCTGTTTCTTTTCGGCCAGAATGTAATGGTATTGTCTTTTTTCATCAAGATAAGAGGGCTCTAGTTTAGCGCGATTATTTTTAAATGTTTGGCGCAGCTTTCTTTTTAGCTGGAAACATTCATCATCAAACCAAGGGCTAGCGCTATGTTTAAGTACCCAAACTTTAGGTGGAGTACTAAGCTCTACGAACATTTGGAAGATTTCATTATAAATTTTCGGAATATCACTGCTCGCTTCGGCAGCACATATACTAAAATTGGAACGATACAGAGAAGATTAGCATGGCCCCTGCGCAAGGATGGATCATTTGTATCCAAGATAGCTGCTGTCAGTATTGAGTTCCCCCTACAAGCTGACCACTACTAGGATATCTCAATCCTATGGCCACACTCAGATAAGCCTGCCCAACAGCTAGTTTTCCTAGACATACTTGGAGGGGCAAAATAGGCCTGTATCTCTATTACCACTGATTCAGGTGAAATGCTTGCATTCCTGAGGGCCCCAGCCACCACCATACCACATAGCCCAAAAACTATGTATCTTGGTTAGACAACTGCAGAGAATGGCACCAGTTGTAAATCTCTGCATTACAGGAGGAGTGTTACTCTTCCCACAACATTGGTTCAGGGTCTTTTAAATTTTATTATTTATTAAATTTGTACACTGCCCTAAACCCGTAGATCTCAAGGCGGTTCACAACATAGTCACAATATAAAAAACAGAAAATACGTAATAAAAGCAACCCAGTACCACCCCCACCCCCCCGCTTCCACAACACACTTTAAAAGGGTAACAGATGTCAATCAGCTGAAGGCCTAATTAAAGAGGAACATTTTCGCTTGGTGAAAACACTTCTTTTGTATTAAGAGTTCCAGATATTTTCTTGGCAACTGCTTCCTGATGTTTCCAGTAACTGGGGCTAAGGATGGGTAAAAACATGAGGGGATGATAAGCAAGCCGTGTGTTTATTTTATTTTGTTTTAGTCCAAGTTAGATCTTGCTTTTCTTTTCTGTATAAATGCAAAGTGATAATAAATAAAAAATAAGTAAAAATCTAACCTTCAATAAAAACCAGGACAGCCAATTAACAAGACCAACAGCTAATGGAGAAGGACAGGGAAAGGGGAGGAAAAACAAAACAAAATGGGGAATTAAAAGGTGCTAAGAAGCTTCTCCCAAAATGTGCACTTACCCTATCAGAGACTGTTGTTATAACCAGGGCATTTGGCACTAGAAGGGCTGTCTTAGTTTTCTTTATCAGTGTCACTGACAACACAGGTATACTAATCTGAAATGAGATTGTATCAGTTATTAAAGATGGTAACTTGGCTCCAGTAGTTTTCATGGTTACTGAGAAATAACCCATTGTGAGAAAGCTGGTTCTTGCATAGACCTGTCACAAAGCAGCTGACATCTGCTTCCTAAGATACTTTGAGATATACAACTAAACATGCAAGTCACACCCTGCTCCATCTCCAATTAAACCCTTGCTTAGAAGGGAAGCAGTATGCTGCTTCCTTAACTCGGCTTCTCCAGAGATACACATATTGAACTGAGAAGACTAGTCAAATTACGTTACCACCACCAGCTGATTTGAGGTTCTTTTTGTAGACCTAATGCTGTATTAACAATTGGTATAGTCACTTCTATTAATAAATTCAAGATTATTTCACCCAGGGTTGTGGGATTGAAACCACCGGATCCTTTTTAATTTTCTAATTCTACAAATGTTCCATTATTTCCATTAACATTTATATCATCACCCCAACCATATTAAAAAAAGAATTAGGCAAGAATAATCAAGTCCAATGCATCATAACACTTGACTTCATTTACCTTAGTGTCTTTGCCAAAGACCTTAGAATGGAAGCAAATCCAGTTCTCCGATATGAATAGCTTTCCTTGGTACAAGATTTCTTTTTGTAACGCACAGGTAAAATCTGAAAGGGTCACAAGTACAATATTATCTAACAGCTGCACTTGTGCAATGCTGTAAGCAATGTATTAAATACTGTCTATGAAATGTAAATGCTGTTATTCATGGAGGGGGAATTACTCTGAAAAAGTCAAATAGCTTTAGATCATATCCTAAGTCTCTTGCAGCTGAACTCTGATCTATTAGGAGAAAGCTACTCAATACAAGATAGTCGTTGAATTATATTTGGGAAAGGAAACATCTTGGCTATGAACTAGAAGAGACTATCAAAAACTAAACATCCAATTTCACATGTCAATGGCCAGAAATCTCTCACTAATATTTTAGCTAGTAATAGAATTCCTTGCAAAAACTTTGAGGCAAGCCAAAGGGTTAGTGTGACAGAAAATTCAATGTAACGAAACAGGAAAAAATATAGCATTCAACTTACTTTTTCTCAAGGGTTCATCAATTGGGACATCCAGAAACAGCTTGTGAAAGTGAGCATTTGCCTTAAACTAAAGTTGAGGAAACAAATGGATACATTTTGGTTATTGCTGCATTAACATTATTATATACACCAGCTGATGTCTATCTTTGCATCAAGCAACTAACTGTTAAGTCCCTTTTCTACAGAAGATGTAGGAACTGGGGTTATATTATGCTATTCAGGAACAGAGGTACAGTTTGAGGGCCTAATATTATTGGAAGGGAACGAAGTCCCAGGCAATGGATAACAGTGGCAGTGGAAACCGATTGGGTCAGAGGCCCAAAATGCCACTGTTATGTCTGAGGGAGAATTATTTTGATACTTTGTGCAAGGTCCAAAAATTCTCGAGGTCATTGTTGTAGTTTGGCACAATAATACAGCAATTCACTTTGCCTAAAGTGGGTATTTATTAAAAATAAAAATAAAAATTAATACTGCTCTTCATCAGAAGATCACAGGGCAGTTCACAACATAAAAATATAAAATGAGAATACAAAATATATTGTAAAACAAAAACAAACCAAGCCCCCAAACACATTTAAAAGCCCATACAAGAATGTTTAATCAGCCAAAGGTCTGGTTATAGGGAAACACTTTCGCCTGGGAATTAAAGATATGTAATGATGGTGCCAGGTGAGTCTCCTTGAGGAGAGCATTCCACAAATGGAGTCACCACAGAAAAGGCCCACTCTTGTGTTGCCACCCTCCGGACCTCTTGTGGAGGCACATGAAGAAGGGCCTCAGATGATGACTGCAGGGTCTGGATCCCAAGCAAGTAGATTCTCTCCAGTACCTGATTTGAGGCACTCTTCTTCCTTTCGGGCTTTGAGACGTTCTTGCCATCTGTTGCCAAGAAGGTATTATCCACTATTGTCTTTGACCTAGAGCAAGGCAACATCCCATGAATATAACACTGTTTTCAAAATGAGGTTTTTCTTTTTTAAAAAGCTCCCAGGCAGCATTTCTGCTGCAGGGATGGGGAGCCTGTGGCCCTCTAGATGTTGTTGGACAACAGTTATCATTCTTGACCAATGGCCATGCTGGCTGGAGCTGATAAGAACTGGAGTCCAACAACACCTTACCCTTAAAGGTCTCAGGGGGGAGTTCTTTTACATAATCTGCTCACTTTTGATACCCGTGTTCACCACACTTTAAAAATAAATAAATCCAGAGAAATAGTAGGTAGATCTGGAGCCAATATGCTTATTTTGAAGTTTTCAAATGACTACTACTGGAAGCTTTGTAAACACCCGCTCAGTCACAAGAACCATGCATGTAAATTACACATTTTAAGGAAACCATCACTGAAGTACAATGTGGCCTATGGTGTGCTGGGGAGAGTGGACACCAGGTCATGCCAAGCCTATGACTGAAGACTCCTCCTTTACACAGGCAACATTCATCATATGAGCTCAAATGAATTCAAACCCAGAGCCCTAATTAACTGATAATGGTCCCTTACTGCCATTAATGATGCATAGGAATAGGTTTAGTTCTGCCCTGGTATTTATCTCATCTGGGGGAGAAGAAAGCTAGTTGCTCCATCCATAATGGAGGTTCTTCTATCAGGGAGCAGATTGAGGATGAGTGTAGCTGCATGTAGAGAAGAAGGAAGGAAATACAAATTTGGCAGGGAGGAATGCATTTACAAAAACTATGCTGATGACAATACTGTGAAATGTATATGCAAAATGGATGTACAGAAAGATGAGTATGGTAATGGCACACATATATTATTACATAGGTGCAGTATAGAATTTTGGGCCAGCTTATGATAGGACAAACTGAAGAGCTATCAGCCAGTAAGATCTTCTGTTAAGAACCCAGAACATGAATATCTAACGAACTGGCAAAACACCAAATCCTATTTCCAGATTTGTATGGCATTACTACCCTTGTTTCTAATTACTAAGCTACGACTTTGCAGAATTAAGTGAGAAGCTGAAGATTATTTATAGATTGAGACTCACTGGTTACTCATATGATATCAATTTCAGGTTTGTTTATGTGTTCAAGAGAATTAAAACCAGATGTTTAATAACTGAGAGGAAGGGGATGTGTCTGTGGTTAGTTAGGGACCCTCCACTCATCTCTATTTACTACAGTTTGTAGCAGGGACAGGTAACCAGTGGCCAGAGTCTGGATCTGGTGGCCATCTGGACCAGCCTTTCAAACTCTCCTGAGCCCCACACCACATTGGCAGTGGTCCAAATGGGACTGCAAAAGCAACATCCTCTGGAACTGTGTGTCTAATAGCTTTCTTTGGAAGAGTTACACTATTGAAAAGTTTGTTTATTTGGATTCTTTATTACCGTGAAGTTATAACCTTCTTCTGGTCTTCAAAACATTCAAGATCACTTGGTGATGTCTGTGACAGCCCAGGATATGGTTTCCCACTCTTCTTTTTTTCTTCTGTCCCATTTTCACTTTCTGAACTGCAGGAAAAATGATATTTATCATCAGTGCCACTGCATAATTCCTTAAATTCCAAGCCATCTACATTTTAAAAGCAAACTTTAATAAACAAAGCAAATCCCAACCCATCACCCTAAAATCTAATACTTAAATTGTGCACCTGCCTGCCTGTTTATCTAGTTAGGATTTAGCACCATGCTTTCATAACAAATGTAACATTTTTATACCAACTGCAATATGTACACACCAGCTAGTTCAGTTCTCTTGTTGCTAGCTGGGACTTTGCACTGCTGCTTATCACTGTGGAGATTTGCTCCTGCCACCTTTGATCTATTCTGGTTCTATGATCCGAAGCACTTTTAAATATTTATATAATCTAAAATATCAATGTTATCTAATACTGCAGACCTAATCATATTTTAATTGGGCATAATCCAGTTGAAATCAATGGGATGTTCAAAAAGAAACGTGGAATGGGGCCATCATTGTGAAATATAAATATGCTTATTCTTGGGAAACATGCAGTAGGAATATTTTTTTGTCTGCTGCTGCACTGAAGACAACAGTTGTTCTTGGGTGTAAGACAAAAAAAGCAGGAATAAACAATGCCAGCCCAATACATTTTGCTGCCTGAAGCAAAAACTAAATAGTGCCACCTCCTGCTGCACAACTCAGACACCAATTCCTGCTTTCATCTATCACCCCCCCCCCCGCCACATGGTGCCACCTTGGCAGGGCAAGTGCTAAAACAATAGCATTAGAAGTCACAGTGTGCTATCATAGCAGAAAGACCACTGTCTGTATATCTGTAAAGAAAACATTCTGGAGTTTGTTGTGTGTGAATATTGCCAGTACAAGCAGGATAGAAGGTAAAATGACTTGAGGAAAGACAAATAAAGCAAGGTACTGGGTGTGTTGAAATAAGATGGCTTTGTTTTGCTAGTGTAGTTAACAAATATTGTACCTGTCCCAAGCAACATGAGCTGCCGGTTGCAATTCCCAGCAAAGATCAGAGAAGAGATAGCCGCCTCACTAAGTCTGCAGCCTATAAAGGTTGTCTGCAGCATATAATCACTTTACTAATTTGAAGGAGGGAAGGAGCAGATCCAGACTGAAGTGCAGTTAAGGCAGCAAAAAGCTTGGGATATGCACTATGCTCAGTGCTAATGCATTTATTTACACGGAAGCCTCACTGCTTTCAGTGGAACCTACTTCCAAAAAGCATTCTCAGGAATGCTTCCTTAAGTACAGCCTTCTTCAACTTTGGGTCCTCAAATGTTGTTAGAACTATAACTCCCATCATCTCTGATCACTGGCTAAACTGGCAGGGGATGATGGAGACTGTAGTTCAACAATATCTGGGGACCAAGCTTGAATAATTCTGCTTTAGTGACAGGTAAAGAGACATGGTAAAATGGAGCATGTTAAATTTTTCTATTATGATTAAATGAACTTTGGCAGGTTCTGCTTACTTACGGCTTTCAAATGGTCACTCTTTTCACAGTCAGGGTGGTCATTTCAACCAACAGGGACAAAAAAACCAACCAACCCATTCGTCTCTTCCTCCCTAACATTTTCATTCAGGTACACTGAGTCAACTTCCCTTCAACAAAAGAGCTGAAGCTCAAGAATTCATCATACTTGCACTCAATGACAATGAAAAATGATAGAGTGCTGTCCTCTGGAACTTGACAGCTCGCATCTTTTTTTACCAATAGAAATTGATTCAGTGTTTCTCATTCTCTAGGAACAAAACAACCAGCAGTTCAGAATGAGAACTGTCACTGAAAAGCAGCTTCTTTACATTTTCTCTTTCCCCTTTCAGATCTCTTGAGATAGAAAAGCTTTAACAGTTCCACTGGCAGACGGTCTTTCAGCTGTGGGATTTGTAACCCAAGTTGCAAATGGCACAACCAGTGTGGTGTAGTGGTTAAGAGCGGTAGTCACGTAATCTGGGAAACCGGGTTCGCGTCTCCGCTCCTCCACATGCAGCTGCTGGGTGACCTTGGGCCAGTCACACTTCTGTGAAGTCTCTCAGCCCCACTCACCTCACAGAGTGTTTGTTGTGGGGGAGGAAGGGAAAGGAGAATGTTAGCCGCTTTGAGACTCCTGAAGGGGAGTGAAAGGCGGGATATCAAATCCAAACTCTTCTTCTTCTTCTTCACAACGTCAAAACTGAATATTTTCATTCTCACTAGACAATATGATTGCCATTGCTTCAGAGAGTATGTTTTCTAAGGTGAATAAAATTAGTCTTCTTACTCATTCAAAAGAAGGCCCCATATTGAATTTAATGGGATTACTTTGTAACTGCACAAAGGATTGCACTGAGAGTCAATCATATCCGTGGCATGTTTGTTGTATTGTTAGGCTTGGGTGTTTGTTTGGTTTTTTTGAAATCTTGAGATTTAAATTTTTATTGCAAGCTGCCATCAATTTGATTTTATAATTGGAAAACAGGATAAAAATATCTTAAAAAAATAAATACAGCAATGGAGGACAGGATACAACAGTAATCCTGATGGGAGATATCTAGGAATGCCATGTATGTGGCCCCAAAGATGGGACATAAATGTACAAAATGAAATATTTAAAAACATGATGGCCCCACATCCAATTTATTTGTGCTTTTTAGAGACCTTCCGAATGGGTTGGAGCTACTTAGTTATACTGCAGTCATAAAATAATAAGTTTATTTTATTTTGAAGGGCTGCAGAGTAGCTTCTTCTTCAGGGACTTCAACTGAACTTTGTGACAATAATTTTCATAAGCATTATGAGAAAGCAGAACTGAGATTTTGATTTTTGCTTGATGCTTGTAATGCAACAGAAGGGAAGGAGAAAAATCACAGGAAATGTATTGTAATTTTAAGATATGCACTGTGAAAAAGAATGCCTCAACTTTAAGAGAATGCTTCAACTTCAATGACGACAGGTTTTTAAACAAAATATTTTATGTATTTAGAAGTTTTTGTTTGTTTCCCATATGATAGAAGTTCATATTTAGGAATTATTTTTGAAGCTTCAGGATGATTAGGTGATATAAGGATGTAAATGTACCACTTGTTGGAATTAGTACAGTGGTACCTCAAGTTACATACTATTCAGGTTACAGACTCCGCTAACCCAGAAATAGTACCTCAGGTTAAGAACTTTCAGGATGAGAACAGGATGAGAATATAAATTGTGCTCCGGAAGCGTGGCAGCAGCAGGAGGCCCCATTAGCTAAAGTGGTGCTTCAGGTTAAGAACAGTTTCAGGTTAAGAACGGACCTCCGGAACGAAATAAGTACCTGAGGTACCACTGTAACTAAAAAGTCTGCAGACAAGTACCGTATTTTTCGCTCTATAAGACGCACCAGACCACAAGACGCACCTAGTTTTTGGAGGAGGAGAACAAGAAAAAAAAATTCTGAATCTCAGAAGCCAGAACAGCAAGAGGGATCGCTGCGCAGTGAAAGCAGCAATCCCTCTTGCTGTTCTGGCTTCTGGGATAGCTGTGCAGCCCGCATTCGCTCCATAAGACGCACACACATTTCCCCTTACTTTTTAGGAGGGAAAAAGTGAGTCTTATAGAGCAAAAAATACGGTAGTTACCAAGGTTAGGGTGTTGGCTCCTATATATAAAGAATCTGCTTGATCCACTTCACGTTTGGAAGAGAGGACATGATAGATGGGACAAAGGAAGTTATGGCTTCTGGTAAAACAACCAGAATTACATTGAAAATGCTTTGCCTTCCACACCTATCTTTGAACTGGCTTGAGAGTGCTGCAGGCTATCACCCACCTTTGACCTATCTCTTACTTTTTCTGCTGATGCATAGTGATGCAGAAGCAATGAAGTCACTGAATAGAATCTACTGGATGTCATGGCGTAAAGCCTAGCATGTTGCTGCTTAAGGGCTTGTGTACACTTGCTGGAATCCACATTTTCTCCCTTTGAATTTGACCTTATTAGTCAAATTGAAGTTGAAGATCAAACCTGCTTGATCCTGTCCAGACCAGCAGCTATTCCCTTTTGTCTTTGTCTGCACCTTACAATCTGTTCGTTTGAATGTGTTAATTTTGCACAACCAGGGCATGAACATAAGAATCAGCTGAAAAATTGTGTCTGCCCAGGAATGGCACACTTCCAGGAATTCGGGGGGGGATCGGGGATCAAGGCAATGCATCCACTCTCGGTAAAGCAGTTTGGATATATTTTTCAAAATGTACCGCTGGAATGGGGAAATCTGAATTTACAGCGGAAAACCAAAGGGAAAGGGGCTGTTTGAGGGTGATGTCATGTGGATGATGCTACTTAAATGGGAATGCAAGCAGCTAAAAGCGCATATTAAAAGGAGCTCTATTCCCTTCTGAGAGCCACATACACATGGTGAGTGGTGCAAGAAATAAAAGTGGGTGGAGCAATGGATTTAAATTTCACCCCTGTGCAGTGAACTAGTTTCTACACACACCTCTCTATCCTCCGTCCAGGGAAGCAAGAGTCATTATCAGAGTTCAGTGATGCATTCCAGCCCAGGAGGGTGTTAAGCAAGACCAGTGAGGCCTGTGGCTTGGGGTGAGAGGTTCTCCATCCCTGCTCCTTTGTAGCAGCCTAAAGTTGCTTAGGGGAAGGGATGGAGTAAAGAGCAAGCAATGAAGGAAAAGGGATGAGCAAGGTTCTTGAAGGCTCTTCCTCCCACCCATGGATTCTCTCCATGAAATTTCCTTGGCCTTCTGCTAGCAGCTAGCTAACAGCTAATCGGTCGCTATCAGGATTAAGAAAAATTTTAAAGAACATCTTTGTAGAGTCTAGTCAACAATACTGGAAGTAGCCAGGGCTTTTTTCAGTAGGAACTCACTGGAACTTAGTTCCAACACCTCTCAGGTGGGTGCCATTTCCATTATAAGAGAACAAGGGAGGCATTCATGGTGCTTCTGGCACCTCTTTCTCTAAAACTTGTGCTGGAAGCAGCATATCATAACTTACAGATGGGGACAGGCAGGTGTACCACTGTGCAAGAATTAAGATCCAATGGAAAAGATACAGACATGTAACCCTTAATTTGTTATTCAAACCTGTGGTGCAAATCCCAGCAATTCTCATTGAAAAGAGACAAGAAAATTTGCATTTGCATCCTGTCCTTGATTCCATTAAGTCAAAACAGCTTGATTTAGACCTGGTTGACCTTCTCCACAAAGAGGCATGCTGTTTTTCACAGTGGAACCTAGCCGATAATGTGTAGATTGTAAAACATGCTGGATTAATCATGCAGAAGAGGAAGAGGACACCCCCCCCCCGGTTTATGCACATGTACGCTGAAGGCTCTTTAGCTCTTTGGAATCTCTTTTCTGCCTTTTGCACTATAAACTATAAACATGGCATTTAAATTGGTAAATAAAATAGGGGGTGTCCTTAAAAATACAAAAATAAGTTGGAAATCCATTCCTGAAACCCTGATAGCTCAAAGAATGACCCTGCTTCATGAAATGTAATCTTCATCCAGCATTGGGGGTAAACAAAACACTCTAATGTTTTGTTTTTAAATATAACCCCTGTATAAATTAATCTTATTGCTCTGCATATGAGGTAACTTGCTCTTAACCTTTATTAAATACCTTGTAGGATAGGCACCTTTTTGTCCAGCAGCTGTATGTGTGAAGCTGCACATATTAACTCACAGATAACTATCATAATTTAAAATGATGACTGAATAATTAGCTCATCCAAGAATGGGAAGACATTTCTTCACTTATAGAGTAACATTAATGCCAGGATTACAAAAGCTTTTGAAACAGCAATCTATGTGAGCAATTAAAAAAAAAAAACCCCACAAAATTATCTAAACAGGAAGTGAAATTTATAACTCATACAAAATAGTGAAGTATTTTGTAAAAAGAGGAAATTGATTCATCATGGGTAAATCTTGCTCCGGGATATAACTGTCAACTATTTCCAAAGACTTACATGCCACTGTTGACAGCCAATCTATAATGAAACACTAGCCTTTCACATCCTAATACAATATGTACGTTGCAGATATACTAGTTGGTGGAAACATGCCTACAATGAAGATGCGTTCACTAAAAGTTACCAGTTTTTTTAACCAAGGATATGAAATTAACAACTCACTAACTCTTTAATTTTAGAAAAGCATCAGGAACTATAAAATCTCTTTTATATTAAGACACCTCAAAAGCATACTAATAATCTGATGTGTGAATAGAAGGAGGACTATTCAAAAAAGGACATCCATATACATTTACAGGAGGCAACAAACTACAAAGCTTTCTTCAAAGTTAAGATTTCAGTGAAATTTGCCCACAATCCAAAATAGTTATCCAAACTATAATGAAGTAGCCTCATGGTTCAGGTAGCAAATGAGAAGACTGGCAGGCTGCATTCCCGCCCAACACAGATGGGGTTGCCTGTCACTGCCACCGTCACCATAGCTGGCTGCCTCCCCACTGGCTACTATAGCCACTGTCACCCACAAGGAAGTGCCATCACCAGCACTCTAACAGGGCTCTCCTGAACCACCACTCCTCACTCTGAGGAAAGATTCCTTTCTCAGAGCAAAGCATTGTGGGGATAGTGGCTGTAAAGATTCCTGGATCCACTTCTACATTGTGAGGGTGGCAAATCTTGGTTCAAATTTGAATTTCAAGATGCATTTGACACTGTCATGGGAAACTAGTGGCAGATACCAATAATGCCTCACTCCATGGACCCCATCCTCAGAGTGAGGCGTCCATTCATTTATTGAGGCCCTCCTCAAACCTGTTGCTTTCCCTCCTTTTTCTTAGGGACGATCTAATGTAAAATCCATGACACTGTCAGTGTATCATTTTGGGTTCCTAGTACAGACTTACAACACAAGCACCATGATTCAATCCAGTGTTAGAAACTCAGATATATAAGCTAAACACTAAATGGCACCTTAAACCTAGGTTACGGTCACCACAATGGAATGTCTATGCGCCTGTTCCCGCCCACCTGATGGAAATTATTGGTTGTTGTTGTCGTCGTCGTTATCATTTGTATGACTTTATATTTAAAGAACTAATCTCAAAGCCGTTTACAACACATTAAAACATCAAACAAAACAATTCAGAATAAAACAAATTCAAGCCTCAAGGAAAATATTTCAGATCCGTCTCTAAGTGATGTTTTGCTTTCCCCAGTCTCCAACCTGGCACTCAGAAATCTCTACACGGTTGCAACTGGACCTGTGCCAGTCACAAAATGAGCCTGGAACCTGGCTAATTTCTAATACTGATCCAATCCCATTCAATATTACAAATCTTGAAAGAAATGTTTCTCTTGTGATTCTTAAACTAGATTTCCCACAGTTCTGGTATTATACCATGGCTCACAACAGGTCTGACTATATCCCTTTTCAGGCATTCAGACTGAAAAGTGCAAAGGGGCCAGTAGGAATTTATGCGTGGAGTCCCACCCCTTTGATGTTGCTGTATCAGCTGGGCTCATTCCCCAACCAATACGTGATCAGTGTTAGTCTTCAGGGAGCTGTCTTACTTGCATATAGGGCTTTCAAAATGGGAATGGGAACCCCAACTGTCAGTGATATTTTTGTTTATGCTGCTGGACTGTTACATTGGTCTCTGTAGTATACATGTTCAAATTTCTACTGAAATTTATTTTTGTTTCTCCTCTGTAACTCATCTGGTACTGTAGATGAACAAGAATTTGTTTGTTTGCAAGATGGAATACAGGAAGTGACCCTTTTATTTGTGTGACAATGTCAGAGCCAAATTCAGTATCCATTATACAAGCCGATTCTTTGAAACATGCACAACAATTCAGCATGCCCTCTCTCTGTAGGAAAGGAGAAGATGAAACAACCTGAAGGAAACACATAACAATTTAAGAGATTGGTTTTGTGGAGGTGGTTTGAGGAATTAAGTGGGCAGCTGCTCATTAGATGCACAGCGCATTAACTACATTATAGACACATAGTAATTAAGCAGCAGGAGTACCTCTTAATTCTTGACCTGGGAAGGCACTATTCATGCATTTACTCATGTGTACTCCTGGCCCCACTTGCAACCTTTGCATGTTGAGCATGGAGATCTGAAAACCTTTGCACAAGCATCTGCTTGTGAATAGGGACTCCAGATGAGTGACATACCCAGCTGCTTCCATGGATTCCCTCTAGGCAAACAGTTGCTTTCATGAAAGATTCCGTTCAGACCTTTGCACTCGGCATGCAAAAGTGGGGAGAAGCAACAGTGTTACAATGCATGTGCAAGGCTATAATCACAACTCCACACCACCTGCTGCACACAAAAGTCCTACATGTAAGTAAATGCATGACTAGGGCTATACGTGCATCCAAATGCAGATATAAATAAACAACTCATTTAAAAGAACACAAATCAAACTAACAGTGCAATCCTGTGTGTGTTTATTCAGAAGTAAGTTCCATTATGTTTAGGATTGCAGTGTAATAGTTCATGTTTGTTGGGATTCTCCAGACTGAATGGATCAAGGCAGTAGGCAATCTGCTTGAGTGATATATGCAAATACAAACAAAAACAACACCTCATCAAAATTTTTGAAACCAGAGACTCACCAAAAAATGTCAGAGCCAGTGTGGCATAGCAGTTATAGAGTCTGTCTAGGACCTTGGAGATCAGCGTTCAAACCCTCACTTGGATGTGAGGCTCACTTGGGTGACCTTTGGCTAGTCACTAGCCAAAGGTCAGTGTAACCTACCTCACAGGGTTGCTGTGGGAATTAAATAAGGAGGGGTGAACTCTGTATGCCACCTTGACCTCCTTGGAGAAAAATGTGGGATATAACTGCAACAAACAAGATACAGTGGCACCTTGGTTTAAGAACAGTCGTTTACGAATGATTTGGTTTATGAACTCCGCAAAACTGGAAGTAGTGTCCTGGTTTGCGAACCTTACCTCGGTCTAAGAACGGAATCCGAACAGTAGAAGGGCACCAGTGGCGGGAGGCCTCTTTAGGGAAAGTGCGCCTCGGTTTAAGAACAGTTTCAGTTTAAGAACGGACTTCCGGAATGGATTAAGTTCATAAACTGAGGTACCACTGTACTGGTTTCTGTGTAAAACCACACCTGACAGACACTAAAACAACTTTTCTGTCTCGAAACAATGAAGTGAGCCTCTTAACATATAATTAGCAAAAGCTGAGAAGTGTGCCTGTGAGTAATGGGTCAATGGAATCCCATCTGCTCAGCTGACTAATGTGTTCCCATGATCTGCAGGAAATGCAGCAGAATAAAGCTCTGATATTCACTGCAGTGCTCTCACACCAGCTCCTGTGACCTGAATGCTAAGCCATCCTACTCCAGGGATGTGTAATCTGTGGCCCTCCAGATGTTCTCACAATTCCTTGTCATTGTCCATGCTGACTAGGGCTGATGGAAGTCGGAATCCAGAACCACTGGGAAGACCCCAGGTTCCCCATACCTGCTGACTGTTCTAGCAAGAACGGCAGACCAAAATGAGCACAGGCATCAGATCCAATCATGCAGGCAGATGTTGGAGCTCCAAATAAAATACAATGCTCATATGACCTGATTATTTTAAACATAGCAATTATTTAATATAGTAAACGTATCACTATAGATGGATAGAATATAGAATATTATGGAATATTTACAGTAAACATTGATATAGCAGTGCAGTCAAGTGATTTAACAGAATTAGAGTGAATGGTTTAAAGAAATTCTAACAAGGACCCTTATGTGTGGAACCCCATGAGCTGAGTTTCCACTTGCTGTTGTTTGACTTTATAAATGGAATTTCTGTGTGTATCTGTGGTGGGGTTGTTTTTTCACAGTTGTTTACTTTTGCTCATATGACAAGAACAGAGCCTGATTCAAAACACTGTTAGTAGGGTAGCAGACTGCATAAACAGCAGAATTTTCCTGCTCCAAATGTTGCTGGACACACGGGGCGGAGGGAAGAGATTGGCAAGCACTCTTAAGATCATTTGTGCATAAACCAATCTACACGCTACTAGGTTTGTGGAAATATTTGAGATGCAAATATGTATCCTAGCTACTCTCATGTCTTCCTCTCCCTGTTGTTGTTTCCCTTCCCCAACTTCTGTCTTTTTCACTATCAACTTTTAAAGTCCTTGACCCAGTGACTTCGTATGTTACTTGTTAAATTTCCATGTATATTAATAGCACCTGATACATAATAACATGAACATGGGGAGTTTTGTTTGATTTATATCCCAAATTAATTGTGATGTTTCTGTCCTGGTCTTTTTGGGTGGTAGTGGTTTAGTTTCTATATTGGAAAGAGGACTAGCTCAAATACCAAATATATTATTAACTTATTTCAGTAAGAGTGTCTTCTATAGTGACAAATATTCAGCAAAGGACTGTCTGTGGCCTTTTCATGTGCCCTGTAAGTGGTGCCCCTAAATTTAGATCAATATTCAAAACTCCTATTGTTCTAGGCGCATTTTGCAACAGGGAATTTCACTAGTGCGAGCAGTTTTTGAGCTTTGGGCGAAGTACTGCGCCTAAGATTTCAGATTAAAACTGCAGAGTGGAAGGAAAAGAGGACCCTTTTCTGCTTCCCCACCTCCAGCTACTTTCCAAAGACTGGAGAAGAGACCCTCTTAAGAATATTAGGGAGGTGGGCAGGGGAAGGATCAGACCATGTGAAAAATGAACATAACATTTTAGCTGCAGTTCGTTCATTTTCAGCTTTGTATTCTTGTTATTAAAAAAGCGCACCCAAGCATTCTGTTGTTCTGCCCATAACCTCGTGATCCTTAAAATATTGCAGGACCACAGTTTGCATCAATCACAGACAGCATGTTTAATGGCCAGGGATGATGGGAGTTGTGATTCAACTATGTCTGGTGTGCCACAGGTTCCCTAACTCTGATCTAGATTAGCCTAGAAATTTGCACGATAAAAATAAGTAAACAGCCTGAGCACAAACCTCTGATTATGGGGATGCATCCAGTTACTTTCACATCTATGGCACAATGATTCTTGACTGCAAGTATGACAAGTTAAAAGGTGTTAAGAGACAATGTAGACTACTTACACTGGATATTTCACATTAGATATAATTTGCCTGCTAATTTTGCCCTCTGTTCAGTTTGGAAAAATTACTTTCAATTTTTATCAAGTATTTTTCAGTTCCTTAGAGCAGGTGTAGGATTTTCTTCCTCAGGGAGAAATTCAAATCAGTTCACGTTTAAAGCTGAATTTATCAAATTCCCACTTTCCAAAGCAATACAAGAACTAAAACATAGCCATCTTTCAAAATTTGCACTTATCTAAATTTTGCAATCCAGTTCTCCATTCCGCCCATGCAATATTAGCAGAAATTGTGCACAGAAATGAATATATTAGTTAAAATAACATATCTTTGGAGAAATTGGTGGAAAAAATGTGTACATTAGTCAAAACTGCATACAATAAATGTGTTTATTTAGGATAAATTCATACTAAAAACCTGAAGAATTTGCATGAGGAGTTTAAAAAATAAAGTTCGCAAATTGCTGCAGAAATGTACAGAACTGAATTTAAGGTTCAAAAAACGATAAACTGAAATTGACAGATCCTTCCATTGCTACTCTCAGCTAACTGTGCCTAGGATTGCAGCCTAAGTAGGCCATCACTACAGAATGTGCCAAGCGCTGATCAAACTACAAATTGACAGCAGCATGTTTAATATTATTATTATTTGCTCCAAGGCGACATAAAAGCTTAGTTGTGTATGTAGTTCTCCGCACAACCTGCCAGGAAAAATATAGGAGGAACACAGCCTGCAAGTAAACACCTGCCACTTTAGATGACACCTGGAATTAAACTGGTGATCTCTAGTGTGAGGCATGATTTGCTGTATTTAGAGTTTAAACGCCTACCTCTCTCCACCTGAGGCTGTAACCTCATCTGGACTGGACACAGAGGTGGAAGCCTAACATGATTGACCATACGTTACAACAACAGCAGCAGCAGCAGCAGCAGCAGGGCAAGCCACTAAATTTACAAGAAGCTTTGAAGTTCTTCACATTCGCAGAGAGAAACTGACCTTCAAGTGACAGGTTTTTTTACACGGTTAAGTTTCCTGAGTCAAATATGTTAGGCATTCATACTCTTTAAGAGCTTTTTTCAGACAAGTGGAAGTCTTCTACATGGCAGGTTTTATCCGGATAGAGGAGGAAATGACAAGAGCTAGATAAAAGAAGATAAAAGGCAGAGCAGTAAGCTATGAACCTTCTGGCTCTTTCACCATCACCACTAATCTAGTGCATGCTTGAATAACAGAGTAAACAGGGGACAGAAATTGACAGATGTGATCCTCTACCAAACTCCATTTTGAAGTTATCTTCTTAGAAAACCTGGAAGTGCTGATGCCCCACCTGATGTCTAGAAAGGTATAGGGATGCACCATTTGGCCCCATCTACATCCAAGGACCCTATATCTCCCCGCTCTGCAAGGATCTTTCTACCACGTCTCCCTTTGTATGAAGGGCAATTGGTCTCCAGATCTACACTGCTTCACTTATTCTGGCTGCCTATCAAAATCCACTAATGTTCAGGGCTTGGATTACAGGGGAGCTAGAGATGGATGGGCCCTCTTATATTGTGTGGTTGCTCCTTTATAGGCTGCTTATAGCCTGTGTTCGCATAGGGCATTCATGCATATGTGAGCAACTGTTTCCATCTGTGCATGCATTTGTGCACCTTCTTCTACACACAAGCTCTTTAAATTTTGTGTCTCCGAAAATCTATCTCAGTGGCTCCCATCTATTGCTTGATGAGATATATTTGTGCTGTGAGTATTAGAATCTTAATACACTGGCACTACTAAGCCCATCAACTGACCCCGGTGCAAATAATAATAATAATAATAATAATAATAATAATAATAATAATAATAATGGAATACCCCACCCATCTGGCTTTGTTTCCCTGGCCACTCTGGGCAGCTTCTAGCAAAGTATAACAACATAATAAAACATTAAACATTACAGGTCTGCCTTCAGAGGTCTTCTAAAGGTTGTGTAGTTCTATATCTCTTTGACATCTGATGGGAGGGCATTACACAAGGTGGGTGCCACTGCTGAGAAGGCCCTCTGCCTGGTTCCCTAGAACTTCACTTCTTGTGGTGAGGGAACTTCCAGAAGACCTTTGGAGGTGGACCTCAGTGTTCGGGGCTGAATGATGGGGGTGGGGACCCCCCCAAATAATCAATTATATTATTTCACCATTTCAATTTGTGTGTGTGTGTGTGTGTGTACAGGATACAAAAACTGACCTATTAATTTGAACTACCTCCATTAAAAGAAATAACACATGGTAGTTCTTCGGAAAACACAATCCAAGATCCTGCTGCAAACAGCACTGGATGCAGTGGGGGTATTTTGGCCCATTGTCCCTGCATCAGTAGCTAGTCTCTCCCCCTGAATTACTCTTCAGCACTCTTGCAGGATGCCCACCACAACATTACAAGCAATACTCAAAGGCTCTTTCAAGGCAGGTTTCTACCAGTCCCTCAAATCCTATCCTGAAGGTTGCCAGACAAGCATTTGATGCATAATTTTTATTAGTTTACAAAAGTCAAAGTACATAACAAACTTTATCAAAACTCATATCTGTTCACTTAAAGAAAAGAAGTTGACTTCCTTCAGTCATTCCACGAATCGTCCAAAATAACATTAAACAATAAATCCGCATTTCCATATTTGTAAAGCCATAAGTCATTCTCATCCATCCATTTTCTTTTAGCCTTACCCTTTACCTCTTACAGAGCTCCTTGGAAACCTACTAGTGTTATCTGTTCATCGATTAAGCTTTCCAGATATTTCGTAAGACTTTCCCAATTTTCAACAAACCTCTGATCTTTTGTGTATCTAATTTTACATGTCATCCTGTCCATCTCCACATATTCTAATAATTTACTTCTCCATTCCTCCGTTGTTGGAATACTCTCCTGCTTCCAATTTTTTGCTATTAGGACCCTTGCTGCCGTTGTTGCGTATTGGAACAATTTATAGTCTTTCTTCTTAATTTCCTTTCCTACCAAACCTAGCAAGAACGCCTCTGGTCTTTTGTTAAAGGTATATCTTAACATTTTTTTCATTTCGTCATATATACTCTCCCAGAACCCTGTGACCTTTGGGCATTCCCACCACATGTGGTAGAAGGTACCCTCCCTTACCTTACATTTCCAGCATTTATTGCAGGATCCATACATTTTGGCTAACTTAACCGGGGTCAGGTACCAGCGATAAAACATTTTCATTAGGTTCTCCTTAAGTGACACACAGGCCGTGAATTTTAGGTGTTGTTTCCAGAGTTTTTCCCACTCTTCAAAATAGATATTGCGGCCAAGATCTCTAGCCCAGTGAGTCATTACCGCCTTAACCTCTTCGTCAGCTAAGTTCCAGTCCAGTAAGTACTTGTACATTTTGGATAATATTTTTGTGTTACTCCCCAGGATCTCGGTTTGGAATCTAGAGTTTTTGTCGGCGTAGCCTTTATCTTTTACATCTTTCCTAAACATATCATTTATTTGGTGGTAGTGTAGCCAATCGTATACTTGAAATTTAACCTGATCGTACGGCCTCATTTTCCATTTTCCTTCCTCCTTCATAAGCAGTTGTTCGTAAGTTGCCCAGTTGGTTCCCATATTAATCTTTTTGATGGCCATTACCTCTAATGGAGATAACCATTGGGGTGTTCTGGGTTCTAACATCTCCTTATATCTTTCCCAAACCTCCAACAGAGGGCCCCTGAATATATGGTTCCCAAATCCTTTGTGGCCCTTCTTCCGCCCATGCCACAGGTAAGCGTGCCACCCATATCGGTTATCGTGACCCTCTAAGTCTAGCACTTCCCCGTCTTCTAATTTTATCCATGTCTTTATCCAGCCAGACAAGCATTTGACCTAAGCCTTGCAGACTAAGGTGCCAACCATGAGTTCTACCAAAGAGACTTTTCCTTGGGTTGCCTGGCAAATGGAATGGAAGTGTGCAAGTCTATTTTATTTGCCTCTTCTAGATACAAGCCTCTGCTGCCAGACAATGTGTTTGGGGCTATCTAAAACAAGAGCACACATACAGTATAGAAACTGTGTGTCTCTTTTTAACAAAATTAAATGTAGAAACTGTTAAGCTGTTTTTAATGGCAGAACTTAGCCAGGAAACGGCGAATTTATCAAATGCCTCTACTGAACATGCCAAGTAGAGGAGTAGCAACCAAGGCAGAAGGCAGATTCCAGACAATCCTGAATCCCAGCCAGTGCCATATCTCAAATTAAGCTCTGTTGATGATTTTAGAAAATTACATCTTACAACTGGGTAGAAATCCTACAGAGAATGCAAGATTTAATTCATAACTTAATTATAGCTGAATTAGCCATTGACATGAACGTCAACTATCTAGGACATGTCTACACATGTATTTCCTTTGCTGTCACAGTTTTAAATCAGTGTCCAAATAAACGAGGCATCCTGTTGCATCAATTCAAGCTGCCATACTACCTACCTAACCTACCCAGAGCTTTGTATAGTTTAGCCTTCTTATGCTGTGTTCACCTATATGTCCGAACATAAAACAAATCCCTACGATGCCACCCAATCCAATCAAAGCCTCAGTTCTCTATGTAAGAAACAGACCAAGGAACAGCACGTTTGTGTCTATTTATTACTAAGTGTTAAGTGGCGACTGGCAAACGTGTGAGATGGATCATAAATCAAGCCACAGTCTGAATGCTTATCACCTGGTAAATATGTACAGTGCTTATGATGGAGCCAATTTGCAATGAAGAACTATCCAGTGAAAAGTTACTGATTTATGTACATAACATGTGGCAACAGACTGAACCAAACTTAGCATAATGGACTTTTACACGCCATCCCACTACAAGCTTGGAGCACCACTGTTACAGTCATCAAACCACCTAAACCATCTTGTTGCAGCCTCTTTGGGGGAGAGCACCACATCCCATTTCATTGCTGTGACAAATCAAAGCCACTCTGTACTAACCAATTAGGGCAACCAATTTGGGCAACCTTTTGAACACAAATAGCCAGACAGGGCTGTGGCCCCCAAACGAGTTAAATATAAACATGAACAAAAATTGCCACGACAACCAATTCCCACAAACACTGGCAAAACCAGCATGAGAGCGCTGTGGCTTAGTTCTGAGAAGTTACTTCTGTACAAAGAACACAAACGTCAAGTCAGACAAGTGGCAGAGTAGTCCGCAGAAAACTTGTCTGAGGATTGGAATGCTTTTGCAGAACATCTGAAGAGCCATTAGAATTGCACAAAAATGTGAGCAGCATTTGAAATATCAGCAACAGTAGAGAGGCATTAAGGCCAATAACCCAGGATATATATGTGTTTGTGTGTGTGTTTATGTATATATGTGTGTGTGTACACACCTACACACACACACACACATACATACATAAACACACACACAAACACATATATATCCATAGAAGTGTGTGCACACACCTATACACAAACACACGCACACACACACACACACACATATATATATATATATACACACACACTCACACATATATGGAGTGTTAAAATACACAGCATTAAAGGATAAACATAGAGAGGTTGACCATATTTCAAACAGTGAAAATCCGGACAGAAAAGTTGGCAAATTGTTGAGCTTTCCGGGGGGGGGGGTTCTTAGTTTTGCCCAGAGTCATTGACCTGTTTCCTTTTTTGGGGGGTGGGGGGCAGAATTGTTGAGCTCTTTTTAGTTAAGTTTTGCGCAAAGTTGTTGCAAAATCGCAAAAAAAGAGAGAGCTACCTAACATACACCACCATGCAGGGGCTGTGTGTGTGTTTAATGGTGGACCATGATTCATCCAAGCTATTGCTAATGGCAAAGTATTTGCATATGGTTTGTTTTTTTAAAAAAATAACTTTTTCATAAAGTCCCCCCCCCCAAAGGTTTATCTCTCTCCCACCCCCAAAAAAGAAAGCGCACATCCCCTTGTGACAGGGTGGCCATGTGTCCTCCTCCCCCCGCCCCATGTCCCCCCTTTTCCCCCCAGGGGTCCAACTTGGAGAGACTTATTTTGATCGGCCGTCCGAAGCGTCCTCTGGGAAAAGATGGCCAGCCTGGCGAGGGGAACAGGTGGCTGCAGCTACGTGGTGGTGAGGAAAGGCTACTTACTGGGTCAAGGCAGCTTTTTCCTTTTTAGCGGCGGCCGCCCCGTCGTGCTGGAGGTCAGTCATGAGGAGGAGCACCATTCGGAAAGGGGAAGCCGAACACCCGTTTCCCCCTTTTCCCCTCACGGCCAACCCACTCCTGGCGGGGGCTAGAAACTTTCGCCCCCTTCCCCTCCTCCCTGCTTCCTGTCACCTCACGACGCTCCGCATCCTCCGAGGAAGAAAAGAAAGAAGGAGAGAAAGAGAGAGAAGGAGGAGGAGAAGTTTCGCAGCCCCGCCCCCCCCCCACCGCCCCGCGCGCGCCTCAGCCTCGCTAACCTGAGCGAGTTTCGACCGGTCTCCGTTCGCGACCGAGGAGGAGAAAGGGAGGGAAAGCCCCGGCGAAGGCCCGTCCCATTCTCAACCCGCAGAGCGAGTCCCGGCGAGGCTGGAGGGAAAGAGGAGGAGGAGGAAGAAGAAGAAGAAAGGAAACCGGCCCGACGAGCTCCTCTGAGAGGGAGCCGGTGGCCCAAAACGTGCCCGGGAAGAGCGCGGCAGCGCGGGGCATGTCGGGTATTCACCGCACGAGAACATTCCAGAAGGCGGCGGGTTTTTTTGGGGGGGGGGCGAGCTGCCCCCGTTGGTTGGGCAAAGGCCTCGTGAGGGGAAGGGCCTTCGTTCGGATTTCCCCGCCTTTTTTTTTGAGGAGGGGGATGGCGCTTTTGAGGGGAAAAGAAAAGAAAAATGCTCAACAAGTTCTTGGGGGTGGGTCTAAAAATAAACCTCGAAAGCTTTCGGGGTTTCCCAGAAAGAAACTAAAGCACAACCATTTTGGGAGTTTCCAGAAAAAAAACCACCACAACTCAACCATGTTGGAGGGCTTCCCCAAAAAGAAAAAAAAAAACCCTCAACAACTTTTGGGGTGTCCTGGTTTTTACTTATAGAAATATGGCAACCCTAGCTGCTTATTTCGTTCGGTTTAGGGTTGCCGTATTTCCAAAAGTAAAGTTTCAGACACCTGCAAAGTTTCCTTTTTGAAGGGTGCCAACAAAGTTGATGAGCTGTTTTTTTTTTAAAGGAAAGCACCACCAAAATTGGGTACAAACCCAAACCTCCCGCCGAAATTGTGATTTTCAACTTCCAGGTTCCCCCCCCCCTGACACCGTGTTTACACATGAAAACCAGGAATTGCCTGACATGTGGCAAGCCTAGTTCCATTCCTGGATTGCTTCCGGTGAAACACCTCAAAGCACTTCCACAATATAAGCATGGGGACATACCCGCCAGTTGCCCCAGCCACTCTGGGCAGCTCCCAACATAATTAATAATACAATAAAACATTTAAAGCAACCTCCCCATACAGGACTGCCTTCAGATGGCATGGAGGTGAGATAACTCCAAACCCTCCAACATTTCTCAGAAGAAAATAGGGATATTTGGAATTTTAATTTGGACAAAGTTGGGAAGTTTTACTACAGAAACTTGCTTGTTGTCCAAAATTAATGTTACTGAATATTTCGGATGATGCCAATGCAGATACATTGTCAAAAGAATATATATGATGTTGGCAGCACAAATAGTAATTGTGACTCAGTGGAAAACAGCCCAAAATCTTGTACTGGACTGGATGCTTGATAACACTCAATTTGGAATATAGCCATAACAGAGAAAATCACACATTATTTGAGATTTCAGTAAAACACTTTTTATACAATTGGGCATTCTTTTGTGACATATAACCCTCATGGCAAATCTGAAGCTATACTTGATGATCTTGATAACACCAATAGTCTTCACTTGGAGTTTGTTATTTTAACTCACATGCAACTCATGCCTATTTTACAGTTTTTCATCTTTGGATATTCATAGAATCATAGAATCATAGAATCATAGAGTTGGAAGAGACCACAAGGGCCATCGAGTCCAACCCCCTGCCAAGCAGGAAACACCATCAGAGCACTCCTGACATATGGTTGTCAAGCCTCTGCTTAAAGACCTCCAAAGTAGGAGACTCCACCACACTCCTTCGCAGCAAATTCCACTGTCGAACAGCTCTTACTGTCAGGAAGTTCTTCCTAATGTTTAGGTGGAATCTTCTTTCTTGTAGTTTGGATCCATTGCTCCGTGTCCGCTTCTCTGGAGCAGCAGAAAACAACCTTTCTCCCTCCTCTATGTGACATCCTTTTATATATTTGAACATGGCTATCATATCACCCCTTAACCTCCTCTTCTCCAGGCTAAACATGCCCAGCTCCCTTAGCCGTTCCTCATTTGTTGTCAACAGTTGATTTAAAAAACTTTTATCAAAAAACAAAACAAAAACCCTTTACCGAAACCCACAAACAGGCATTTAAAAACATGGTATGTCATGGGAAGATGTTCCAAAATGTAAGCTCAGTTTCTCCATTCTACAGAGTGGACCTTTTCATAAGATGCTATCTTCAGGAGACCGTCTCCTGCGGAGTAGAGTAACCCCTTGGATATATAAGGTGTAAGATGATCTTCTCGATATCCTTGTCCAAAGCTGTATAGGGCTTTGTATACCACCAGCACCTTGAACTTAGCTAAACTGGTAGACAGTGCTCACATCCAACTTGGCTTGAATGACACAATGTCAACAGAAGCATGTGTATTGATGTTGCTCTCAGGTTAAGTGTCATTAGCCTGGTTTCATTATAAGTCCATTTCTCCCCTGCATTTTGCCTCTCTAACAACTGCTGCAGAACCAAACGCTTTTTAAACAGGTGAATTTCTCCTTTTAAAAAATCATCTCTATGCCAGAAAAAGCTTGACTCACTAACTGCTTGTGCACCAGGAAGCTTTTAAGAGCCCTATCAGAAATCAAAATACGGGCCCTTGTGTCTTTTCTTAAGGAATCCACAAGGTTGCATTTTCTGGTCCCCAGCCCCACTCCACTCCTTGATGAATGTCATATCTGATCATGCTACTGTTTCCTGGATTATATTACCTTCAGTTGCTTCAATAACACCAGGTTGCATAGCTTCCACAACACCAGTTTGAGGATGCTTGAGGAATTCATATATTGCAAATTGAGCTGACCCAGTCCCCAAGCTCCTCAGCTAATATATGAACTGAAAAATAGTTATCCATCAGACTTTTTCTGAATACAGGTGACTCTCGACATGCTGAGGTTATGTTCCGGGGATAGTGCCTAAAGCCAAAACCAGGTATTGTCAAAACACATTGGGTTCAATGGTGGGTGGGATTGCTAAAGTCTTTTTTCCTTTTTGATTTTCTTCCCTTTTTTTGGCAAGCCTGTAAAGCTGAATGTGCACAAGTTAAATGTGCTTAAGTTGCGGGTTACTTCTACTGCAATAGTTCTTTGCCCAAAACATTATGAAAACAACTTTTAAAATGCTTATTTTGGGATAAAATATATTCTGAAATATGTAAAAACTTGTTTGGAAAGTCATATTTGATACATAAGTAAATACAAATTATTGTTAATATTTTATTTATTAAAATATTTATAGACCACTATTTCATAAAAAGTGTCTTACGACAAGAATACTTAAAACCACATTGTAAAACCATATTAAAAAGTTAAAAACAGACATTGATTAACCATTGTGGAGAGATTTATTCTTTATTGCCTGGATAAGCTTGGCGGAATAGAAAAGTTTTCAGCAGGTGTTTAAAAGCTAAAGCAATTTAAAAATTTGCAGACGAATGTGGGGATAGAATGGAATGGACTTATGGCTGAACACATGTGAAAGTGTGAGTAACGATGACAAAATTATGCTCCGCAACATGTCCATTGAATGAGACGTGCTCCCAGGAAGGTGACTATAGGACTGCAGCCTTAGACACTGTGATTGTATTAATCTTGGGTAAAACCTGGCAAATCATTTTAATCTTAATAAAAAATTCCTTCCAGTAGCACCTTAAAGACCAACTAAGTTAGTTCTTGGTATGAGCTTTCGTGTGCATGCACACTTCTTCAGATACACACGAAAGCTCATACCAAGAACTAACTTAGTTGGTCTTTAAGGTGCTACTGGAAGGAATTTTTTATTTTGACTATGGCAGACCAACACGGCTACCTATCTACATTTTAATCTTGAGATTGTGCCAGCAGCATCAAATAGGAAGCAGAATCCCCAGTACTCTATTTGCATTATTGTATCATCAGGTTAACTGACTTTGTTCACTGAATTAATGAAGCATTGACATATGCTTTTTTCAGCAATTTCTCCTCATCCCATACTAGGGTGGATCTACACACGGGGGGCGGGGGGGAAACACAATAAATAAATCAGAAATTAAATTGTTATGACACAAAAACAACAACACGCTATGTAACATTGCAAAGAAACATTCCTTGCTCTCTGATGCTACCTGGTTTTCTATGTTCATAACACATTCAAAGCGCTGGATTTTTTTTTTTAGTAATGTAGCTGAGTCCCTAGTCTGTTTTATTCCAGATTAAAGAATTTGGGAATGCTCTTACATCCAAAAATAAGGGTTAAGAGGATTGCCAACTTTTCAACAATATTTCATTTCTTTATTTCTAAAACTGGCATCTTGCTGACTAACTCAGGAGGTTCCCATGGTGTATTAACATACAGTATTAAAATGGTATTGAATTAATGCAAAAATAAAAATATAATCCAGTCATTTAAAGGAACCAGCACCCAAATCCAGCTGGCAGGTGAATATACTGTTGCTTGTGAATGACTCATTAAACACTTGAAGTTCCTTAAAACACTTGTGTAACTTCATTGAATCCATTGCAGAGTCACGCATATCCTAATGTGCAATTTCCTGTGGCTCGTTTTTCTTGTTCTCCTTGTATGTGGCTTATAATGTGTCAGAACATACTCTTACATATTCCTGTTACATTTATTTATTTATTTATTTATTTATTTATTTATTTATTTATTTATTTATTTATAGTCCCTGTCTTGCAATAAAATTTATTTCCCCTACATAACATTGAGCAACTACAGTATAATAACGGTATTTCACTTAGCATGCATAAGTCTCCAAAATACTTTTTTTGTGCTATGGTTGCAATGGACAGGGAAAATGTTCATTCTTCTCCACCATCCGGCCTTTCGGATTGTGATGTCACATTGTTATTCTCCCCCTCCTCCTTCACAAATTGTTCTTTGATGACAGTAAAATGAGAGGCATCTCTGGAGGGGACAGGGTCTCCTTGTTCTGTGATAATAGATTCCTCAAGTCCTGCTGCTCTCAGCTGGGTTTACGTTGAAGGACTTAAAACAACTTCGCTTCATTCTGATTTGCTTTATTCTGCTTCACTGTATAGTTGCAATTCTATACACTTGGGGGTGTTACTGTTTTCATTTTGATTATGTATTTTGTGGTTTTATATTTTGATTTCGTTCTGTGAACCGTCCTGAGACCTCTGGGTATAGGGCGGTTTACAAATTCTAATTCTAATACTAATAATACACTCTTATTATACACTCTTAAGCGCTCCTTGTGCATTCAGCTGAATATGTGAAATGGCAAGTGGGAACCATCAGCCCTTCACCCTCAGTGAAGCTCTTGAATGCCCTTCCCTGCTGAAGCTAATTGGTGCATAGAGTTTCCAACATGGGAATGGGAACCTTCAACAATGAGGAAAACCCTGTGTGCAGTTTCGCTGGTTTTTAACATTGTGGCATAACACCTACCCACCCTAATTTGCAATATAGGCCAGGTAAAAAAGCATGAAATATGGACTTTGAACCAGTTTAGGACGATATATCGCCCAGCCCTAACGCACAATCATGATTTGCAATATATTGCCAGGTCAGAAATTATGAAAACGGTATCATGATACGGACTTTGAACCTGTTTGGGATGATATATCAATATATTGCCCAGCCCTAATGTGCAGGTGAAGCAGCTCCCTTCATTCTAAAGTTGATTATGCATTGGTCAGGGGTGTACCTGGTGCATAGCATCATTGAGGGGAAGACTTTACCCTGCGCCTTTCCCCTTTGCACATTCAGACTGAGTGCCTATAGAGAGTTTCGCTTGGAAACCCCTCTGAGCTTCATAGGAGAGCTGGGAAACTGGGCCATTCCATATCTACGAAACAAACCCTACTGAGCTCTTCCTATCCCATGGCGTCAACTGACTGGACATTAAGGAAGGCAGCTACTGAAACCTAGATGGCCTCTTGAAGCCAACATTCAGCCTGCAAGGCTTGCAGTCAGAAGACAGTGCTGGTGACACAGAAGACAACGTTTGGTGTCTGACTGCTAGGAGCCCTGGTCAAGATGCCCCTACCCCCAGCACATTGCATTAGCAAAATTATCCTATTTGTTACAGGAAACAACTTTTACTTTGCACGCGGGCTCAGACCTGGTGCCTTATGATTCCAAGTCAATAAACCAGAGCACAGATGCATAAAAGAGTCTTTGCCCTGGGCCTATCAGAATAGTTTAATTCTTAGTATATTTGCTTTGTCCACTATGGTCCTGCAAAGAACTTTGAAACTTAATAGTCTGCACAATTGTACTATTGGCCCAATAAAACAGATTAGCTAACCCTGCTTTATCTCCATTGTGTATGTATATGGATTCATTGAACTCACATGAAGTCCATCCAAATACCTCTCTTCCCTTAGGAAGCTAAGCATTGCAAGTAATATATTAACAGTCCTTGCAGTGCTCTCTGACAAACAGAGGCTGCAGGCAGCTATTGTGTAGTGTATTATACAGCAGGGGTAGTCGGCGTGACATACTCCAACATTTCTCTGATGAAAATAGGGACATCCTATCCCAGAATAATAATGACAATAATTTTATTATTTCTACCCCACCCTGATTGGGTTGCCCTAGTCACTCTGGGTGGCTTCCAACTTATATAAAAACATTAAACATTAAAAAATTTCTGTATACCAGGGCTGCTTTCAGATGTCCTCTAAAGGTTGTGTAGTTACTTATCTCCTCAGATCAGGGGTTGCATAATTCCATACCCTCCAACATTGCTCCAATGAAAACAGGGACACCCTACCATACTCTCCTACATTTCTCTGATGAAAATAGGAACGTCATGAGGAAAAGCAGGACATTCCAGAATCAAATCAGAAACTGGGACGGCTTCTGTAAATCTGGGACTTTCCTTGGAAAACAGGGACACTTAGGGGGTCTGGCATGGTGCTATGCAAATGTTGTTGGATTCCAAGTCCCATTAGGCTCAGTCGGTCTGGCCAAGAGTCTGGAACGATGGCTGCATCTGGGGTACACTATGTTTGCTACCCTTCTATACAAATAACCAAAGCTGGTGAAAATACACAATCTGTGAAAATGCATAATTAATTTGGTCTTTGCTTGTTGGGAATATGCAAAGACTAAATCCCTATGAACGACAAAAGCAGAAAGATCATGCAGATTGCAAAAGCGGCTATCGGTCCTTAGAGAGCTCCTTCTCAATTGCTCTTCGGGTATCCATACTCTGTGTAGCATGGAAGATTCTTGGCTCATTTGGATATTACTGCAGGCCCAATCAATTGTGGACTGCTTCTCTTTCATTAACCAGAGGCCGTTGCTCAGGAATGGGCTATGGAATGGGCATGCTTGCTGGTGCTGATGTGGTTTGTATCCCACAATATCTGGAAGGCATCAGGACATGTCCTGCACAAAGTATGAGCTTCCACTACAGACGACAAAAGGTGTGAAGGGAGAGTCTAAGCCCATTCATCTGACATGATGAGACTCTTCCTCTTTGTGTCTTGCTCATTGGCGACATAAGCCTGATGCCCCCCCCCTTTTTTGGACAGGAGGGAATGGGCATAGCCAGGATTTTGGGGGGGAAGGCAGGCCTTTTGTTGGGGGACACACACAAAGCCTCAGTTAGTCTATGTATTTTTTATTGATTTAGGGAGGGCTGCTACCCCTCCCTGTCCCCCCTTGGCTATTTCCCTGTGCCCGCTCTATGGTTTGAGTTCTCATACATTTGCATTGTCATGAATTGGGGGGGGGGGTAGACTCTCCATATACAGTGGTATCTCGGGTTAAGTACTTAATTCGTTCCGGAGGTCTGTACTTAACCTGAAACTGTTCTTAACCTGAAGCACCACTTTAGCTAATGGGGCCTCCTCCTGCTGCCGCGCTGCCAGAGCATGATTTCTGTTCTCATCCTGAAGCAAAGTTCTTAACCTGAAGCACTATTTCCGGGTTAGCGGAGTCTGTAACCTGAAGCGTATGTAACCTGAAGTGTATGTAACCCGAGATACCACTGTATCTAAGTTTAATAAAGGGTCATAGAACCATAGAATTGTCAAGTTGGAAGGGACCACAGGAATATTTTGCCCAACATGGGGGTCAAAACCCAGAGATTTAAGAGTCTGGTGCTCTACCAACTGAGTTAATCCAGCTAGGATAGAATTTAGCTGCTTTTTGGAATATGAAGGGAAGATGCCAGGCCAGTGAAAAATACAGGCTGAACCAGTTCTCCTGTTCAGGAGATTGCTGATAGCGATGCCCTTATGAAAAACACAAGAAAAACGTAAGTACCGGGCCATTAAGAATGATTGATCATGCAGGCGCCGTTCTTCCCGCAGCTGAGAACTAGACAGAAACAGAAGAATTGAGAGGGGCAGGTTGTCAGGGTCAGAAGGGGCATGATACCACCCCAGGAAAAGAGGGTGTCCTTTTACAACAGAGGTTTGGGGAGCAGGGATTTTCTGGGAAGAAGGAGCAGGAAGAACTCCATGCAGAGACTGAAGGGCGGCAGAAATGCTGGCTGGTTGGAGCAGGCTGTTACAGAGCGATATGGCGATGGCGCTTAGGATGCCTCTCGATCCAGTGTTGCCCTGCCGGGAAGGACAAGCCCCTCTGGAGATGTAAATGTTGTGAACTCTCTCTGTGTGTGTCAAGATTCAGGTTTTAAATAGTGTAAAATAAACTACATTTCACAAAGACTCGAGTCTCCACTGTGCCTCATTTTCCGCAAGAAACACAAACCCTGGTTAAGTGCCAAGACCCCTGGAATCCTGCTACTGCCCAGCAGCAATTGGGGTGGCCAGTAACACTATGAATGCTGGATAGGGCATTGATGTCCCTAATAATGGATTAGGGCTAATCAGGTCTCTAAATTAACTGAAAAGACTTCAAAGGAGAGTGGGAAACAAGCGTGCAATCCCACAGCCTGTTCTCAGTTTCATATCCAGTTATGGATGCGAAGCATTTCCATTTGCACTGGTCCTCTGCAAAACAGGCACAAGGCATGCAGAATCAAATTGGAAACTGCAAGGCCCAGATCCTGAGGGTGATTCTTTAAGAGATGTACAGACGAGACAATTCAGCCAGGTGCGGCAACAAAGAGAGAAGCCACACTTGGTGATGTTCTCCCTTCCTTCTGTGTAACTCATAAAGACACAGAAGTCCTCTTAGAGGCTGAACCTGGCAACTTTATATGCAATGCCACCACTTGGAGAATCCATGGATTGGACTGTGCAAATTTGGACAAGATGGATTCTTACACGGGGCTCCAGATTTTTGAGGAGTGAAGTCAACGAACTACTCCCCATTCAACGGTCATTAAAAAATTAATGTTTTAAAGGGGCCTTAAGTTTCAAACCCGCAGAGTCTTACAAAAGATAAATAGGAAACTGAGCAGTTGCCAATGCAGATGGAAAATCTTCTCAAACTGTGAGCTTTTATTCTGCGGCAAGATCTTGTTACGCAACTACGCAGCTCAATCGTAGCTGTATTATTATGTAGTCTTAATAGCCTATGTATTATGGATGCAGGGAAAACATCTCTGTGAAAAGCCAATGCAGCACAATTGGAAGCCCCTATTCAGTCGAGCAATCCACACCCTAAACGGCCCATCTAGATGATTAACAAAATTGCATCTCGCCCACTTAGCATGACATTGTAGCCATGATTTAGATTAGAATATAGCAATGCTACATACAGGGCTGAACAGTACCCTCTTGAACAAATCTACCATTGTTACATTTTAATTTTTTTTTACTTGTTGTACTGAGATCCATTCTTCATATTTTTCATGGCCGTTCTGAAATCCTGCATAATTTCGGATCTTGAGGTCTTAACCCATCTGCTCTGAACTTTGGAGAATGCTAGATCGGCACAAAGTCCTGCTTCTCCCCGAAGCCTTCCAACATACGCAGAGAGTTAGCAACAGGAATTTCTATCATTCGCACAGCACTTTGGAGAATGTTAAGCAGCAGAGGCTCCCGCACTTTCTTATCTTTGTGAGACTGCCGTCAAATCCGCTTCTTCCCTAAGTGCTTTGTGCATACCAGAGGGAGGGAGCTGGTGGTGAGGCCACACAGCGGAAAGCCAATATTTATAGGGTGTTATGTACACGGATAAATTGGCATTTTATATTCAAATCAGACAGGGCAGAATTATCAAGTCAGTCTTTGATAGATGGTTTGTGCCTTAAGGAATAACAAGGGCTTCTGCAAGGATGTTTTGGGGAGGGGGAGATTAAAAACAAAACAAAAGGGGGAGCAGGCTAATTTCTTTTTCTTTTCTTTTTTGAATATTTTATTAGTTGAATATAAGAACAGCATATAATCAAATACAAGCAATCAAATACAGTTTCCCCCTAACCCCTAAAAAAACCCCAGCCCCAACTACGTCCAGGTAATTACATTAGTAATATAATCAAATAAAAAAATATTTCTACAGTTGCTGGTTTAAAAAATATCATTCCACATGCTCCCATGTGTCTTAGGTGGTTTAAATGCATGTTCTGTCTTTGATGCATATGTAATAAAGGAGGATCACGTTATGTGAAAGTTACATAGTTTCTCACATTGTTTTCTTTCATGTACCGTTTCTGTTAACTTTTCCATCAAAAATAATTCCCAGACATAAGCATACCAAACTTCATATACATTCACGTTTAATGTCCTCCAGTGTCTAGCAACAGCAAGACATGCTGCAGTTATAAGATGCACAATTAAGTCTTTGTCTCTAAGATTTTGTAAGGCTAATTTCTCAAAAAGAATGAGAAGAAGAAATGAGTACGTTTTGTCTCAGGTTTTTCAAATGCTAGAAATCTATTGTATTTCAAATGTGAAATCTAGAGGTTATGGTTCATCAAGGGAGGGACCAGCTCCACTGTAGACATCTACAGTATGAGGAATAATTTAAGGCAAGTTACAGGGCTATAAAATGCCAGGTATCATTTCTGTAAATTTGTACCTACTGTATTTTTTGCACCATAACACTCACTTTTTTCCTCCTAGAAAGTAAGGGGAAATGTCTGTGCGTGTTATGGAGCGAATGCCTGCGGGTGGCGGGGGGGATCTGCTGCAGTCGTGAGCAGAGGATCCATGGTTCCCCTTCCTTCCCTCCTCCGTGGTTACAAAGCATGGATCCACATGGATCCTCAGGATTTTTGCATTGGGCTACTCCAAACTCACTGTCAGATCACATGTCTGTGGCCACAGCATGAACCACAAAAATCATATATCCACTATTTCGTTTAGAATATTTTTTTCTTATTTTCCTCCTCTAAAAACTACGTGCGTGTTATGGTCTGGTGCGTGTTATAGAGCGAAAAATACGGTAATTTTGTATCCCGAGTGTGTTTCTTCTTCCTCCTGCTGTGGATATGTTCTAACAAACTTTCTGAAGTCAGAACCGCAGCATACAGTGCTGGAGAAATGTGATTTTGCTGCACTGCAAGTGTTGCCTTCAGGAATGGCGTTTATCCCATGCTGCATTTGAAAAAACCACTGCACAATGAATGAACAAAAAAGGGCATCATCTTGAAAGGTCTTGATCAGTTTAATTGGGGTCCTGTTTCTTTGCCAGGATCCGAAAGTGCTGCTTTAGGCACATCAAGGACTCGGGACACATCTGGAGAGATTCTCCGTCCTTTTTTCATTGAACAGCAGATTTCTGTGCTGCATCACACAGACAACCTTTGAAAGTTGCAGCTGCGAAAGGGATTTTCTGTGCCACATGGGGTACAGACTGTTCCAGAAACACAAGCCGAGCCACCACCACCACCTCTGGCAGGCTGAACACTGGTTCTCGGGCATGGTTTTCAAATGGATCTTAAAGAAATTTTTTGCCATGCATTTCTAACTTCAAGTGCACATGTTTTCAAATAGATACACGCAAATAGGACATCACAATGTTTGGTTACAGAACTAGGTTTGTCTCCTATTCTGAAGATCACCTTTCTGTTCTGTTTATATTCCTGGAGCCCGAGGGAGATATAACACAGCTGCTGGTGACAAATTCTGACTTTAACATTTCACGGTTTTTAGTAGTTTATTAGAAACTGTTTCTAGAAACTTAAGAAGCAAACCATAATAGCCAACCTGTTTAGGGGGATGCCAACTGGTTCCATAAGAAGACCTCTCCACATATGTTTTCCCCATATATGACAATGCCAGTCATGGTTCTCCTTCATCTAGCAATTCTTCTACCTTCTACGCACCACATTTTTCACTCCACAAGACGCACCCGACCATAAGACGCACCTAGTATTTAGAGGGGGTATGCAAGAAAAAAAAATTCTTTAAAGGGAGCGCTGAGCAGAGCCGGTATGCATCCCTGGCTCTGCTCAGCGCTCCCTTTCATGAGCTGTGTGGAGCGTGTGTGCGGCGCTTGCAGGCATTTCCCCGAGGAGGGAGAAGGTCAGCCCATCACTGACTTGGGGAAAAGCCCCCAAGAGCCACACACACGCTCCGTGCGGCTCTTGGGGGCTTT
Source organism: Podarcis liolepis (assembly GCF_965112155.1). NCBI lineage: Eukaryota > Metazoa > Chordata > Lepidosauria > Squamata > Lacertidae > Podarcis > Podarcis liolepis. The sequence goes on from NC_139565.1 coordinate 17,271,813, forward strand.
TCCAGGAGGTGGAGGAAGGGACTGAGGGGCTAAACCAGAAGCTAGAACAGCAAGATCCTTCATCCAGGCAAATAAAAGCCATTATCAGAACTCAAGGACACATTCCAACCAGGCAAAAGGAGGGCACAAAACAGGGCCAGTGAGGGGAATAGCCTGGGTAGAGATGATGTAACTTGGGAAGAGGTATGGTGCTGGAGGTTCCTGAGGGCCAGATACAGAAGCGTGGAAGATCACATTTGGCCCCCAGGCCTGAGGTTACCCACCCCTGATCTAGCCCTAGTGGAATCTTCTGATGGATAGCCTTCATACCAGGAAGCCTTCAGCAGGAAAATCCTATGTTTTGTGATGGAGCCCATTCTCATTTGTTTGCCGGGTCCCATCACATTGACTGAATTCTGTCCTAGACTATCATACCCCTCAAGAACCAGATACCCCTTAAATCAGGCCATCCAATTTTGGATGTGTGCTCATGTGTGACAGCACTGCGCCCCCACCAAATTTTGGGGGCTCCATACTCTCATGGGGATCACATGAATTGAGCAGGGGTGCATCCCAGAAGATGTGAGTCCTAGTTTTTGGCCTGGATATGTTGGAGGGAATGTTCACATTGTACACCCTGGAAGTCTTTGTATTCTTCTCTCCTGCCCTCTTTAGCAGTGTTGGGTTTTTTGGGGGGTTTTGCATTCTGGCCTCCTTGGGAAAGACACAGAGTATTTGTGCACCCATTTGTTGAATGCTTCATTAAAGGCCCTGGCAACCTGAGGTCCCCTGTAATAGGCTTGGGTCTACTTTGGAGTTAGTCCTTAGTTCTTATCCAATTGATATGGAAACACTTTGAACCTCTGTCTACCTGCAACCTTTGTCTCCTTTCTTTCAAGTTAGTGTTGCCCATACCTAACACCTTTCCCAGGAGGGCATGTGACCTATGCTTCAGACTCTCTTACTCACCATAGCGCTGCATCTACCAGGGAAAAGCGTTTTGACATCTAGTTCACTGTTCCTAAAATCATCTCTATTTTTCATTTAGTCTTCTCCTTCCAGTTCTCCTGCCTGGCTCTAATAATCAACATGCTCTCCAGACCCTAGGCTCCGGGCCTTATGACAGGATGGAACCGTTCCAATGACAGGGGAAAACCCTATTGATTTGTTATGGTGAGCCATAAAAGGTTCATCACACTTCTCCTGAATGACTTCTCCTCAGTGACTTCCCTCCCACTGGATTGTTTCCACTATCACATGCTGTGAGTTGGCAGAACAACCTCTCCTTGCCTCATTGGAGGACATTCATTAACAACCATGAAACATTTACTTTACCTTCTCCAGAACAGTCCTAGTCATGGAGCTCTGGAGGAAGGCTGCTTGATCAAATCTATCTAAATCTGTGAAACACTGTGCATTGGACTGAAACGCATAGACAAATGCTCTTCTTGATAGGGCTGTCATCCATAAACTGCTCTGCTCCTTAGGCATTCCAGATCACCCAGTTTTGCCTGCCCAGAAAAATGAACACCCAGAGGGGGGAAGGACAGTTTGCTTACCTGCAATTTATGTTCTTTACACTGTCATCTGTGAAGTCCCCTCACCCTCCTTTCCTATCTCCTTTCCTTATGTGGGATAGGTAAAGGTAAAGGGACCCCTGACCATTAGGTCCAGTCGTGACCTACTCTGGGGTTGTGGCGCTCATCTCGCTTTATTGGCCGAGGGAGCCGGCGTACAGCTTCCGGGTCATGTGGACAGCATGACTAAGCCACTTCTGATCGAACCAGAGCAGCGCACGGAAACGCCGTTTACCTTCCCGCTGGAACGGTACCTATTTATCTACTTGCACTTTGACGTGCTTTCGAACTGCTAGGTTGGCAGGAGCAGGGACCGAGCAACGGGAGCTCACCCCGTCGCGGGGATTCGAACCACCAACCTTCCGATCGGCAAGTCCTAGGCTCTGTGGTTTAACCCACAGCGCCACCCGCTACGTGGGATACTCCCATGGTAATGATAATGGAACTGGGCAGAAGAATGCTCACCCTCTTCTTTCAAGCAGACTTTCTCTACCTGGCGCCCTCCAGATGTTATTGGACTACAATGCCCATCACCCTAACTATTGGCCATGCTGGCAGAGGTTGATGGGAGTTGTAGTCCAAAATATCATGAATGCACCAGGTTGAAGGAAAAAAAAGCTACTTAAAGGCATGCACAAAGGGAGAGCAATGTTCCCTTTGGAAGTAGGAGCAAGGCTTGACATGTCAGCATCTAGGCTTTTGGCCTAGAAAATGCACAGGCATTACTCATGGATTCTAGAGAAGAGGAACTGATACGTATGACTGAGGAGACATTAGTTAGATATATGCGGTATTTGAATACCAAGAATACTACAGGAGGAGAGCTGGAGGAGTCTTAACCTTATTCACCATCACCACTCATATCTCTGCAGCAGCACTAATCAAATATATATGAGAAATGAATACCTTTCTCTTCCCTCATTGGCTCCTGATTGTCAGTTTTCAGCTGTTTATCTAATTACTGCCTCGGATCATTTGCCTGTCGCATAGCTGACAATGGTATGGATTTTGGCCAGCCTGAAATCCTCTCATTAAATTACTTAAAAGATCAAAGATTTGCGAATACAGTTGTGAGGAGTAACCACTTGCATAGCAAGAAGGATATAATATTATTTTTTTAGCGGTGCTTCTGAGTAACTGAGAAAACCAAACTCTTAATCAGCTACGCTTCAAAGAATGGATGTGACTGCCCACAGGTAATACAGTATAAAAATAAGAGGAAAGGGCATCACACCTAAAACTAAAACTAAAAAAAAGCCTGTAGCTTCAGCAGAATGCATTGAACATTTAGGGTGTGCCTGTTCATGCACTTAATACCACAGATAGATATGGGCATTGTTTTCTCTGTACTGTAAGATCCTGAGAAAATCCATGACTGGCTCTGGTTTCCTGCAGCATGAGTAATTGGCATACGTGTAGCAAGATGAATTTATGAAACAGCATCACATACTATATATTGGCAGATCACGTTATCCATTCACTTACTCCATTTACAGCCCACCTTTCCTCGAAGGAGTTCAAGGCAGCAGCATCCCATTTTATGGTCACAATAAGTCCCGTGACATAGGAGTGGCTGAGAGGGAATGACTGGCCCAAGGTCACCCCGTGATATTCGTCACTGAATGGGGGTTGGAACCTAGGTCTGAGAATCATGTTGTAAGGATGCCCAAGGGGGTCGTGGGGTCACATTGCAAAGCCCTGCTTGCTACAGCCAATCCATGCACTGAATAAATTCCAGCAACTAAAGCTTATCCTACCGTAGAGACAAGCCAACCGTTTCAGGAAGCACATATAAATCTACAAAAATCATCCTTTGCAGTATTCTAAAAATCATCCTTTGCAGTATTCTCTACCACAGAGCCTAGGGCTTGCCGATCAGAAGGTCAATGGTTCGAATCCCTGCAACGGGGTGAGCTCCCGTTGTTCGGTCCTGGCTCCTGCCAACCTAGCAGTTCGAAAGCACGTCAAAGTGCAAGTAGATAAATAGGTACCACTCCGGCGGGAAGGTAAATGGCGTTTTCCATGTGCTGCTCTGGTTCGCCAGAAGCGGCTTAGTCATGCTGGCCACATGACCCGGAAGCTGTCTGCGGACAAACGCCGGCTCCCTCGGCCAGGAAAGCGAGATGAGCGCCGCAACCCCAGAGTCGTCCGCAACTGGACCTAATGGTCAGGGGTACCTTTACCTTTACCTTTAAAATAGGATTATGAACTGGACGGGGATGTCTCCAACTTTTCAAAAGTATTTTTAGAAGGTTTTTTTTTTTTTTAAAAAAGGAATCTTTCTATGTTAAAATACAAATACAACCAAACGGGAGAACATAGTTGATACAGAGCGATGAGGACACTACTTCAGATGCCTCTTCCAGCAGGAGAATCTTAAGAGGTTTTCAAAATATGCTGCAGGTTGGTTTTTTTAAAACTTTTTGAGGAATTTTATTGTTTTGTAGTTTTTTCGATTCATTGATGTTTGTGTGCATGTACATGTATAATATATATATATATGTATATACAGAGGAAGAGAAAGAATTCATTATTTTTGTAAACTGCTTAGAGGCTGTTTCAGTACTGAGCAGTATATAAATAAACATATGAAGCAAATAGATCAGAATGGTTGGCTGTTTGCTGCAACGCCAGCCAACATGATTAGCCCCCTTGAAACGAGATCAGAGTGCAGCAGAATCGATTTTCGCACAGTAAGTCTCATTATTTGGGACACAGGTCAGCTGGGCACGATCCAGACAAATATTGCTTGCTACACCACAGTCATTTTAGATTGATTCCGTCTCCATCCCTGAGTCACAGATACTTCATCATCGTGGAGACATGTCAAGATGTGCACTTGTATAAATGATAGTGCCCTTGCTAGAAACATCTTTTGGGTAAGGCCAAAATAGCAACATAAACTCTGCTAGATGTTGAAGGTAAAAATACAATCCAGGAAACAAACCTGATGGCCTCTTTTTCTTTCTATCTTTCTCAGGTCACAATCATGATGATTCCCAAGGGTATCTGTCTGGTGGCACCATGTGGATAGTTTTCAAATATTATCTGTATAGTTAAACGATCTAGACATAACCATGCCGACAAAGGTCCGTATAGTTAAAGCTATGGTTTTCCCAGTAGTGATGTATGGAAGTGAGAGCTGGATCATAAAGAAGGCTGATCGCCAAAGAATTGATGCTTTTGAATTATGGTGCTGGAGGAGACTCTTGAGAGTCCCATGGACTGCAAGAAGATCAAACGTATCCATTCTTCAGGAAATCAGCCCTGAGTGCTCACTGGAAGGACAGATCCTGAAGCTGAGGCTCCAATACTTTGGCCACCTCATGAGAAGAGAAGACTCCCTGGAAAAGACCCTGATGTTGGGAAAGATGGAGGGCACAAGGAGAAGGGGATGACAGAGGACGAGATGGTTGGACAGTGTTCTTGAAGCTACCAGCATGAGTTTGACCAAACTGCGGGAGGCAGTGGAAGACAGAAGTGCCTGGCATGCTCTGGTCCATGGGGTCACGAAGAGTCGGACACGACTAAATGACTCAACAACAACATTTAAACGATTTCTAGAGTTATATCTGTCTATCCCAGGGGTCGGCAAAGTTTTTGTGGCTTGGGCTGGTTCACAGTCCCGCAGATGCCACGATGGGCCAGAGAGCGCACATGCATGCGCAAACACTATTTATGGCGCTCCTTCTGGCGCAGAGGAGGTGTGCGCAGCTTCCCATTGGCTGCCAGACCTTCCTGCAGCCAATGGGAAGCCTGCCAGCGCTGAGGAAGGCAGTCCCTGCTCTGCTCTGGTTTAGCACGACGCACGGGAGCCGACCGAGCAGGTGGTGGGGGTCCCTGAGTGGGCGGCGGGGGTCCATGGGCCAGTTAAACAACCCCATGGGCCGCTTGTGGCCCATGGGCTTGAGGTTGCCGACCCCTGCTCTATCTGTTATAGGAGGGCTTTTATCCAGCCAAAACTTGTCGAAACTCAATTCCAGCATCTCTCAAGTAGGTGCCATTCCAAGAGAACGAGGGAGGTGTTCATGGTGAGTTCCAAAACCTCTTTTTCTAGAAAAAGAGCACTGGTTATAGGATCCAGAGCAGGTCAGGCATTTGCTATAACAAAACAGGATTGTTGGGCTATAGCAAATATCAACAAACTAGTGTGCGTCTGTGTGTGTGTATGTGTATGCCTGCATTCAGAGAAATCCAAGTCTTCTGATGAAAAGGTATAGGATAAAAATGCTATCTATTGATTAGCAGGGGAAAAGGGGAGCCAAACACACTGTTTTGATTGGCTATTACGCAACTCTAGTAGGATTGGTTTTCCATCCCAAGGTGGGATTGCAAACGGCGTTCTGAGAGTACTTTGAGCAGCTGGAAGTTGGGGAAGAGGAAGGAAGAGAAAGAGTGACCGTATGGAAGCGTTCACCCTTAACTAATATGTAAGCTCCGTGTCTTGTAGTTTAGGGTGGAAAGCAACATAACAAAGATATCTACCAGGAATCAGAGGACAGGGTTTTTCTATTTTATTTTGATTACCTGCTCAGCTTGGCTGTCTGTGTGCAGAATTAAAATTGTTACTGCTAGAGAATGAAATACATGGCTGAATGTGCTTTTCTAGTGAGGTTTGGACAAATTCAATTCCCCTTTTCAAGGTTAACAGCTTTCACGGCAACAGCCAGGTTACCTTTTTATACTTGAGGGTACAGGGTAACAGAAGGAAATTCATTAAGTGGTGGAGGTAGACTGGTATATATCTCATTCCCTTCAGGATGAGATGTGATACAGTGATGCCTCGCAAGATGAAATTAATCCGTTCCGCGAGTCTCTTCGTCTAGCGTTTTTTTCGTCTTGCGAAGCAACCCTATTAGCGGCTTAGTGGCTTAGTGCTATTAGCGGTTTAGCGGCTATTAAAGGCTTAGCGGCTATTAAAGGCTTGGCGGATTAGCAGCTAAAAGGCTATTAGCGGCTTAGCGGCTTAGAAAAAGGGGGGGGGAGCGGAAAAAAATCGGAACACTCGCAAGACGTTTTCGTCTTGCAAAGCAAGCCCATAGGGAAAATTGTCTTGTGAAGCAGCTCAAAAACGGAAAACCCTTTCGTCCAGCGGGTTTTCCGTCTTGCGAGGCATTCGTCTTGCGGGGCACCACTGTAGTCCCAAGACTGGCAGAAGGCCCAAACAACACTGCGTTGCAAACTTTACACAATCCACTTCCATTTGTACTTCAAGAACGCTGGCTGTCCATAGGTACAGAGAATGCGCCATACAATACAGTCATACCTCGGGTTACGGACGCTTTGGGTTGTGCAATTTCGGGTTGCGCACCGCGCCGAACCCGGAAGTACCGGAATGGGTTACTTCCAGGTTTCGGTGCTTGCACATGCACAGAAGCACCGAATTGCAACCTGCGCATGTGCAGATGCAGCGCTGATGGGTTGCAAATGTGCTTCCTGCACTGATCACGTTCGCAACCCGAGCGTCCACTGTACAGTCATACCTCGGGTTAAATACGCTTCGAGTTGAGCGCGTTCGAGTTGCGCTCCGCGGCAACCCGGAAGTAATGGAGCGTGTTACTTCCGGGTTTCGCCAGTTGCGCATGCGCAGACGCTCAAAATGATGTCACGCGCATGCACAGAAGTGGTGAAAAGCAACGCGTGCGTGCGTAGATGTGCCGTCGCTAGATACGTTTACCTCTAGATGCAAACGGGGCTCCGGAACGGATCCCGTTCGTATCTAGAGGTACCACTGTACTTTAAATAAACCACAAGCAGATCAGAGTCTAAGGCTGTGTACGCACTAACCCATCTGTAGCATAAAAATGTGTTTTTTTAAATCAATCCAGCATTATTTATGCTCATCCTCAATATATGCCCCAGGTGATGCCAAGCGAAATGAGACAGGAATGGCAGCATCTGCCCAAGGGCGAGGAGGATTCTTAGGCGAGGGTGGAGATAGCTCAAGTGGTGACTGGGAGAAGCATTTTAAAACAAGTGGGAGGGCTGTGTCCAGTGCTTTTTTTAAAAAAAGGTTTAGGGGTACTCTCATTTTTGACTCAAGAAAACCACCATTTTATAGTTCAAGTCGGGGAAAAATGAATACAGTGGTGCCCCGCAAGACGAATGCCTCGCAAGATGGAAAACTCGCTAGACGAAAGAGTTTTCCGTTTTGGAGGTGCTTCGCAAAACGAATCTCCTATGGGCTTGCTTTGCAAGACGACAATGTCTTGCGAGTTCCTGCTGGTTTTTTCCCCCTCCCCCCCTTTTCCTAAGCCGCTAAGCCACTTATCAGCTGATCCGATCAGCAGATAAGCCGCTAAAAGCAGCTAAAAGCTGCTAATAGCGCTAATAGCGCTAAGCTGCTTATCAGCTGATCCGATCAGCAGATAAGCCGCTAAAAGCCTCTAATAGCGCTAATAGCGCTAATCCGCTAATCCTTCAATGGGCTTGCTTCGCAAGACGAAAAAAACCTCTAGACGAAGAGAATCACAGAACGGATTCTTTTCGTCTTGCGAGGCACCACTGTACAGTAAATGGACAAAAGTACAAAGATTCACAAAATGTTTAGGGCTATGCGTACCCCTGCGTACCCCCAGAAAAAAGCACTGGGTGTGCCATACATTGGGGTTCTTTTGCTCAAGCTTAAGCTTAGCTACCTATCCTAGCCTCTGCCAAGGTATCTTTTGAGCCTTCAACTTGTAACCTGAGCTGATGCAAAGGTCATGTGCTAACTTCCTTGATACAACTCTCAGGATTTCCTGAACAGTGAGTCCAAGTCTTTTGTTTGAGGGTGGGAATCAGGACATTCTAGATCCTGCTGTCCACAAGGTGTGGTTACTTGATATGGATTTGGAAACCCTTCCCATGATTAGGTCATCCATGCCTTTTCCTCCTTACACATGCCCCAAGTGGAGAAAGGAAGCGGTGATTGTGATCTTGGTATATTCCCACCTATAGCATCAATGGGCAGGTGTGCCCATTTCAACGGGGCACACCATGGGGTAAAGCAACGAGCTTTTATTTTCACAGCGAAACTAGTTTTTTTACGAAACACTTTTCAAGAGCAAAAATATGCAATAGAACTAGATTTTGTGTGGACTATGATATAAAAAAGCAAGGACTCAGTTTCCATTGATTCTAGAATAAAATGTTGTGCGGCTGCAGCCTCTATCAAGATAGCTGGTGCCCATTTTATTTAGCTCGACTGAATTGCCTGCTGCTGATTCAACACAAAGCACACAGAAATGATTGCATTTCTCAGCGTTATTGGCAGTTGTTGATATTCAATAGCTGATTCAAAAGAGACATCTAATTTGGGAGGGGAGACGGAATATTTGCTTCTGTACAATTTCTCACATTTGCGACGTCAGCAATATCAAAGTGTCTCATCAACAGTTTGATAGCATTATGTAAGGATGCCAAAGTTCTTGCTTGTGGAAGCTTCACAGTGCAACCGTGAAACTGATTCCTGTTACCTGTGAAGCAGGCTTGGATCTCATCCCAAAGTTGATTTAAAGTGCACTAGAAAGTGCCAGCTCCAGCATTTTTAGGGTGTGAGGAGACGGGCTTGGGCAAGGTACCCCCAGTGTGTCTGGTAACCTGGGATATCCAAATCAAAAATTCTTTCGGTCCACATCTCATCTTTTGGGTGCTATGGCAGTACTGTGGGTTGGGGAGCTAGACCACATTAGCTCTAGAGATGGGATAATTTGCATATTTCCAATCCACTACAGTGGTACCTCGGGTTACATACGCTTCAGGCTACATACGCTTCAGGTTACATAGTCCACTAACCCAGAAATAATACCTCGGGGTAAGAACTTTGCTTCAGGATGAGAACAGAAATCGTGCTCCGGCGGCGTGGTGGCAGCGGGAGGCCCCATTAGCTAAAGTGGTGCTACAGGTTAAGAACAGTTTCAGGTTAAGAACGGACCTCCGGAACGAATTAAGTACTTAACCCGAGGTACCACTGTACTGTCATTTTAATGTATTTTACTCAGTTCTGTTCCATGGTTGCATTACTTAGGGTTGCCAAACGTCTTGGACATAGCTGGTATTTGGCCTTCGCAAACAGTGTCTGGGAGAAAAATGGTTAAATGTCTGGGAAATCCAGACATATGGCCACCCACGTTGGGAATGTTGATTTGGGTGAATTTAATAATAAAAAAGCTCAACAACTCAAAAAGATCAACAACCTTTGTGTCCGGATTTTCACTTTTTGAAATTTGGCAACGCAAATGTACATTATACATTTTTTTAAAAAAAGAAACCAGAATGCACATATAAATGCATACTATTTATATATTTAAAGCCCCAAGAACTGTTAGAACAGCCAGAAAATGCCAAAATCTAGTTGAAAGCGTGATTCCCATCTGTACATTAGTCTGAGAGGTGTGGATTGGTTCATTTCATGTAGGAATGAATAAAGATCAAATTCTCCATGCACCCCTATTTCCGTCATATCTACTATGGTAGTGAAAATGAAGCTTGTGTGGGAAATGTAAAGAAAAATAAGGTACTTTCTATCATATCTGGTGGACCTGCCCCAAGGTGAAAGACTTCTGGGAGAAGATTTATAATGAATTGAAAAAAATGTTGAAATATACATTTATTAAAAAACCAGAGAGGCCTTTCTTCTTGGAATAACAGGTCTGGAATTGCCCAAGAAAGTTGTTAAATTATTTTTGTATGCCACAACTGCTGCTCAAATTTTATTAGCTAAGAATTGGAAAACACAAGAAGTACCAGCGGTGGAAGATTGGCAGATGAAGATGATGGACTTTTCGAAGCTAGCCGACCTGACTGGAAGAGTCCGTGACCAGAAGGAGGAGGAGTACCAGGAAGAATGGATGAAATTTAGTTAAATATGTTAAGTTAAACTAATTGGGAAAAAATTCAATTACCAGATAGGTTTAGGATTTAAATACGTAATGTGATGAATCAATATGTTTAATGTTGAATTGGAAAAAAAGAAAGATGTTAAGCGATTAAGTTAATTTTTGAAGAATATTGGATTTGGAAAACCGTTAAAATGGTATACATTGAAATTCAACCAGGGGGACACGAGGAAGTCACTTAACAATGTAACTGAGTTTGATTTAATTCGGTGGAGATTTATGTTTGTTTGTTTATATGTCTGTTCATTTAATTTTTTGGGGGGGGAATTAATAAAAAATGAAGCTTGTGTGAATCCACTTTGCGTCTCATAACTGAGACTGAACTCTCTAAAACTGCCGATTAGATTAAATGGGGTGTGCCACAAATGCTTGCCTCTATTCAGTTATCCCAAAAGTGACCCTAAACATTTTAATTATGGGGTCTGCCTTTACAGAATCCGAGCTTGGCCGGACCTGATCCTCGATGCAAAACTGAAGCTTCATTAACGTCCCAGGAGAAATGTATCAGCTACACTGAGTGACCCATTTAGAAGCAGTAGATAATAATCCATTGTGTCATCGGTAAGGTCATAATTATAAACCATTAGGTCAAAATACTCATGGAACGATTGGAAAGAATCTTTTAAACATACCTGATGAACACCGAACCAGTACTCTCGGTAGCGCTGAGGGGAGGAGGGTCGTCGCTTGACTTGCGGGAGCGGGACCGTCGCTTCAAATGAAAATCCAAGTCTTGTAGATCGTGCATCTTCTTAACCATTTTAACAAAATTAAATGGCCGTTGGAAAAAGAATAAATGCTTCTCATCTGTTCCTGAACATATCCTTCCGCAGCACAGGTGTTTGCTGATATTTGACGTCGATTTTTATGCTGAACCTAGCTCAGGAAGGAGCTTTCTTTATGAGTTAATAAGTTACTTATTTGAGCAATGTCACATGCCTCTTGTGTGTACCTGTCTGAAGGCAGCCTTATTTACTTAGTACTAAAACCTGGGTATTAGTAATACTAATATACCACTAAGGGGGCTAAGAAATTGAGCTATTTAAACATATATTCCTTTGGTAAACGAAGCAGTATTTGAAAGCCGTACTCTCGCAACATGGCTCATTAACCCGCTTTTATACTGAGCAGCATTGCTAAACACAGTTTGCCAAATCTGTGCAGTAAACTGAGTCTGGGTATTGGAAATGGGTTAAGTTTCTAAGCACTGGTAAATCCTGCCTCCCATTGAACCCTGCTAAATCCGGTGATTTCGGTGAGATCAAGGCTAAGTAGCAAAGTACATGTTGTATCAAAGGTTGGCACAGGGCTGGGGAAAACCCCTACCAAAGAATTGGGGAGCTTTCAGAACTCAAGGTCAGACTCAATAAGATACAGGAGATGCACAACTGGATTCCTCATTGCTTTCTGTTTTTTCTTAAGAGCAGTTGGAGTTGGAGCCCTTCCTTGCTTGCCATTCCCCAATTTCCAACCTTTCCCAACCTTGGGTCCCTAGATGTTGTTGGACTACAACTCCCATCAGTCCTCGCCAGCGTGGCCAGTGGTCAGCGGTGATGGGAAATGAATAACACTGGTTCTGAGAGATCTGCATTGGCTCCCAGTACGTTTCCGAGCACGATTCAAAGTGTTGGTGCTGACCTTTAAAGCCCTAAACGGCCTCGGTCCTGTATACCTGAAGGAGCGTCTCCACCCCCATCGTTCAGCCTGGACACTGAGATCCAGCGCCGAGGGCCTTCTGGCGGTTCCCTCATTGCGAGAAGTGAGGCTACAGGGAACCAGACAGAGGGCCTTCTCGGTAGTGGCACCCGCCCTGTGGAACGCCCTCCCATCAGATGTCAAAGAGATAAATAATTACCTGACATTCAGAAGACATCTTAAGGCAGCCCTGTTCAGGGAAGTTTTTAATATGTAATGCTGTACTGTTTATAACACTGATTGGGAGCTGCCCAGAGTGGCTGGGGAAACTCAGCCAGATGGGCGGGGTATAAATAATAAATTATTATTATTATATTATAATACCTGGGACCCATCTTTAAGAAAGTCAGTCAGTCACAGCGGCGGACCAAGCCGATTGGGTGGCTGGGGCGGTGCGTGTTCCCTGTGCCCAGGGGCAGGGGGCTCCGTGGGGCCTCCAAGGAGTCTGCCTTCCTCCTCCCACTCAGCTGCCCTACAGCTGAGGGGGAGGCAGCGGGTGGACCGTTTGGGGCAGCACAAAGCCTGCGGACCTCCAAGCCACAGAAGAAACGCGAGGCTCGGGCACGCTGCAGGCCCCACAGTGAGTACTGCCCGACATTTTGTCACACCCTTCAGTGGTGACACCTGGGGCAACCCGCCCCCACCGCACCCCTTACTCCGCCCCTGGTCAGTCTGTCTGTCTGTCTGTCTGTCTTTAGTTTGTTTACCACCTAATAATAATAATAATAATAATAATAATAATAATAATAATAATATCTTTATTGTCATAACCATAGATCTCAGGGCAGTTCACAAGATATTAAAAACAAACAACCAGAAAATACATAATAAAAACAAAACCAACCCAATAATTTTCCCTTCCACAACACATTTTAAAAGGGCATTGTGATGGTCTGGGATTTGGACTCAGAGGCTGAACCTGAGGAATCCCAGCCTGCACAGAAGTCCCCGCCTCCAGAACCAGCTGAGCCAGGGCTGGAGCTTCAGCCTGAAGGGTCCTCACCTGTGCTGGATCCTCAGGTGCAGGTACCAGCTGAGTCTGCTCTGGCTCCTGAGGGGATGGAGGACCCATTGCCTGCAGGTGCTCCACTCTCAGCCCCATCAGGGGAAGCTGAGGTTGCCTCTGGGTCCGGTAACCCTCCGGCCTCTCCTGAGCTGCAGAGGCTCAGGACAGAGAGGCGGAGGGAACTAAGTTCCCGGAGGAGGAGTGCTCGCCTCCAGGCCAGGAGAGGCGAGTCACCTGAGGATCGGGGCCGCCCTATGCCTCAGGGCAGATAAAAGCTGGCCAGCCCCAGTCCCAAGTTGCGGGAGCAACATTGTTGGTTGACAGTTCCTGCCTGTACCCTGTCCTGCTTTCCTGCCGGAGCTCCTGACCTCATCCGACTCCCTGCCCTGCACCCAGTTTCAACTTCTACAGAACCTTCGACCTCGGACTGGACTTGGACCTCGCCTCTTGGTTAGCCCACGGGGCCAGCACAGGCATTGAATGTCAATCAGCCAAGGTCTGGTTAAAGAGGAATGTTTTCGCCTGGTGCCTAAAGACACCAGCCAAACCTCATTGGGGAGAGTATTTCACAAATGTGGAGCCACTGCAGAGAAGGCCCTGCTCTCATGTTGCCAATCTCTGGATCTCTCATGGAGGAGGCACACGAAGAAGGTGTCTAGAAGATGAGCAGGGGCTTTCTTAGACCTACCCATCAATGCCTCAAGACTAGATGTGGCGGACAGGAGCCCACCTTGAGGACTGGCTTCCGTATGTGGAATAGGGAGGGAATGCCATCTTGTCCTTTACCTCTGGCAGAAAACTGTTTTGGGGCCTAGCCTTGGAGTCAGAACGCACGGCAACTATGCTTCAAGTCGTTGCCTTTTGCCAAATTGCACAAAGCTTTATGTGACGCGGAGATGAGTTTTGACTTGGCTGGTATATCTCACGACAAAGCTTGCATGAAGGTATCTTCAAGTAAAGTAGGCATGGGGAACCTGCTGTGCCCCCCCCCAAATGGTCTGGGAGGAGAGGAGTGTTGTAAACAAAAATTGCCCTTCTCCCTTATGGGGTATCCAAAAGCCCATATAGAGTCCTTACATAGGTTCCCTATTGGTAGGAGAAGATAACAGAGGCCAACCAGAGAATATTGAGAAGCAAAGCAGCTAGTAAGCTTGAACTTTATTGAACTGTTGCAACAGGGTGCTCCCCTCACACGAAGGAGAGAGGAGGAACCCAGAAAAATGGCGCGCAAGGCTTTATAAAGACTTTTGAAATTGCCACCCTGTAGATCAGGACCACCCCCAGAAACATCATACATACATCACAGAAGGGGTGTTACCTAAGACCACCCCTCAGATACATCACACCTACATCACAGAAAAGGCGGTCTAAAAACAGAAATTTGAATATTGTTTTTCTCCTGTTGTTGTTTATCTCCTGTCCGGCAGGTTACTTGATTGGATTGCCTGGGGAGCCCGCCCATTCTTTTGTAGTGATAAATACTTAGTTCCTGGGCCAGGTCACAGGCTCACACCCTATTCATATCTTAAATATGCCCTTAAGACAGGATTTGTGAGGAAAGAGACAATGGGGAGGTTTCCCACTTTGACCTTGCAGAGAAAACATTTGCTCAGTTTAGGAATCAAAATGGTTCCAGGTTGGTCTTCCTGTGCTGATCAATTTATGTGCTTGTTTGGTACATGTCAGGGAACTGCCATCAGTGCCGGAGGGAGAGAGAGAGCTCCAGAGGGATCCCAGAGAGCGTCCCGGGACTGGGAGAGGCAGCCCATCTTCTGGGGAAGGGGAATCAGCTCAGCTCCAGTGGAGAAGGGGGGCAGATGGGGGAATCTGAGAGGGAGTCACATGACTCCTTGCCGGGGACCAGCGGGGAGAGTAGGGGTCCTCAGCTGCCTACGCCTTCCTTGCGCAGAAGGCTTCCGCGCAGGGAAAGTAGGAGGAGACTGGGCGTGAAAGAACTTCTTTGCCGGAAGAAGTTTAAGAAACGCCCACTGACGGATTCTGCCAGCGATTGAGACAGCCACGGGTGAGTGGCTGTCCGGACAGAAAAGGTTCACTTAGGCAACCCAGCCAGGTGTGGGAACCGGCTTACGCACGAGCAACCCCTTGAACCATTACAGTACACTTATGAACATTGCCATATATCTAAGACCATAAAATTCCTGTCACAGGAGCCTAGCATCATCTATTTTTTTATAAGATATTTATTAAAATTTTCAAAAAAATTACAAAAGAAAAAGAAAAAAGAAAAATACAAAATACAAAATAAAAATAATTAAAAAACAGTTCAATCTTTCCATCACATATTTTTCATTTGCTTATTTCCCGGACCTCCTCACGCCTTCCTTTTCTGTATTCCAGTTCCAGTTGTTAATTCAGCAAATCCCTCCCCTCTTCATTCATCTTAATCTTCAATTTTTAAATATTATAACATTAATTCCCCCCCATTAATAACCATTTTCTCATATTCCCTTATAGCATTACAGCAAAAGACCACTTAGTTTCTATCCAACATCATTCTAACATTCATTAACGCCTAGCATCATCTAGAGGACCACAGGTTCCTCACACCTGAAGTAAGAGACATGATTTTTAGTCCTGACTTCACGCCCGTCAAGATAGAGAGAACTTCCATTAAGGAAGGTATAGAGTATAGAGAAACTTTTTTTCTGGGGCCAATATACAAGCACAAGACAGCAGCAATAAAACAATGTCTGTCCAATAAGATGAATCATGTGTGCAGCTGTGTCTGTGTTCCTGGTTGTTCTCTCTTTTTCCCTCCCTCTCACACACACGCCTTGAGGAATTGGAAAGCTGCATCACCTTCAGCGATCAATATCAACACAGTTTGAAAGAGCCAGAGATTCGATTGCATTTATTCCGTGAGGCTGGTAGCATTTCTGAGCATTTAAGCTGGCTAGGAAGTTTCCACAATGTGGAATGTTTTCCCACACAAAACATCCCTTGCTATTTGCTTGTTTCATTCCAATACTTTAAAGCCCTTCATCAGTTTTGTCTCAAACATGATTCAAATGAAGATTAAATGAAACAAAACACCATGCACACAGAGTATCATAAACCAAACGGCATTAAAAAAATGCTTATTAGTATTCGCAATGTTTTGACAGAATAAGTCCAGCTAGTTGGATTGTACAGTGGTACCTCTGGTTAAGAATTTGTTCCGGAGGTCCGTTCTTAACCTGAAATCATTCTTAACCTGAGGTACCACTTTAGCTAATGGGGCCTCTTGCTGCCACCACCGCACGATTTCTGTTCTCATCCTGAGGTAAAGTTCTTAACTCGAGGTACTACTTCCGGGTTAGCGGGGTCTGTAACCTGAAGCGTTTGTAACCCGAGGTACCACTGTACTTTACAAGCATGAGACCTGCTCTCTTTTAACACTATAAGAACTCTGGGCTGGATCTACATTGATCTCCTAAAGGTTATTAAATATAATGTTCTATAACGTTTAATCACAAGTAGTTCCCAGGATGTCTCTAGTCCAGACACTGATGAGACCCAGACCTGCTTAGCTTTAGCAAAGTGGTGGCTTCATAGAATCATAGAATTGTAGAGTTGGAAGGGACCCCAAGGGCCATCTAGTTCGAAGTGCAACTCCCTGCAATGCAGAAATCTCAGCCAAAGCTTCCATGACAGATGGCCATCCAACCTCTGCTTAAAAACCTCCAACGAAGGAGAGTCCACAACCTCACGAGGGAGACTCTTCCACTGCTGAGCAGCTCTTCCTGTCAGAAAGTTTTCCCTAATATTTAGTTGGAATCTCCTTTCTGTCAGGAGGTCCTACACACGAGTAGGAGTAGGAGTCCAGCAGACACACATGCCCGACTGGCATGTCTCTCCCAGTGTGGTGTAGTGGTTAAGAGTGGTAGATTCGTAATCTGGGGAACTGGGATATCAAATCCAAACTCTTCTTCTTCTTCCCTCCTGGTTGTTTGTTTGGAAGATTTAAAATCTTTCTCCAGCCCAAACATCACAGCAACTGATACCGCAAAGGCATCAGCACACTTTAGCAGAGTATAGGCAGTTAGCGTTCAGACTCAGTAGCGCAGCATTTTGGCTAAACTATGTTTATTTACATACCGTATTTTTCGCTCTATAACACGCACCAGACCATAACACGCACATAGTTTTTAGAGGAGGAAAACAAGAAAAAAATATTCTAAACGGAATAGTGGATATATGATTTTTGTGGTTCTAGCTGTGGCCACAGACATGTGATCTGACAGTAAGTTTGGAGTAGCCCAATGCAAAAATCCTGAGGATCCATGTGGATCCATGCTTTGTAACCATGGAGGAGGGAAGGAAGGGGAACCATGGATCCTCTGCTCACGACTGCAGCAGATCCCCCCTGCTACCCGCAGGCATTCGCTCCATAACACGCACAGACATTTCCCCTTACTTTCTAGGAGGAAAAAAGTGAGTGTTATGGTGCAAAAAATACGGTATATAGTGGTACCTCTGGTTGCGTACTTAATTCATTCCGGAGGTCCATTCTTAACCGGAAACTGTTCTTAACCTGAAGCACCACTTTAGCTAATGGGGCCTCCCGCTGCTTCCGCACCGCTGCCACGCAATTTCTGTTCTCATCCTGAAGCAAAATTCTTAACCCGAGGTACTATTTTTGGGTTAGCGGAGTCTGTAACCTGAAGCGTCTGTAACCTGAAGCCTATGTAACCCGAGGTACCATTGTACACACTTGGAGCATAGTAACTCAGCTCCTTCCTCTTCAGCATCAGACAGCAAAGATAGAGAGAACAAAGGACAAAAGTCCTACATAACAGAAACGCAGTAATCCAAACATCCTGTCTCCATCACTTCCCACAATGTGGAATGAAAACATACACCATCATGTGATAAAAACCAATCCCATGACTGCAACACAGGAAAAGAATCCTAACACTTTCTTGTAACTTGAAGCCATTGGTTGGAGTCCTACCCTCCAGAGCAGGAGAAAACAAGGTTGCTCCCTCTACCATGTGACAGCCCTTAAGATATTTGAAGATGCCTATCCTATCTCCTCTCAGTCTCATCTTTTCCAGGCAAAACCTCCCCAACTCCCTCAACTGTTCTTCATAAGGCTTGGTTTCATGTGCCTTGAGACCTTATCCACATGAGGTTGTGTTTTGCTTTAACTCCCAGATAGGTAAACAGGTTACCCTCTGGCAGCAAAACAACAAAGGCTGTGTTATTTGCACAACAAAGGTGGCACAAATATTTTACATGTATTGCTGTTTGTCAGGGGTTTAGGAGCAGAGGCAAGGGCAAGGGAGGAAACAGAGAGCGAAGGGGAGGAGGCAGAAGAAAAGATGAGTGATGACGACGACCCGAGATCTCCGAGTCTTTCCAGTGAATCAGAGGATTCACAGAAAGGAGCACCAGTGGCCAGGGCAAGGGGGGAGTCTAGGGGGGCACCCCAGGAAGATAGAGCCAGAGGGGACTCAGAGGAGAGCAGTTGGAAATCGGGACCAGCGTCACCGCCAGAGAGCAGGGAAGAGGAAAGGAGCCAGGGGGCAAGCGCTGGCAGCTCACCACAGGAGGGAGGGCACGAGTCAGGAGTGGCCACACCTCCATCGGGGAGCGAAGAAACGGTTAAGCGGAAAGTGGAAGGTTGGGCGCGCGCGCCAAGTTCAAATGCAGAGGAAGGTGGCGCAGTAAGCAGCCCGGAAAGGGAGCCAGGTCCTAAAGCCCGGCGCAAGAAGACAGGAGGGTCCGGGGGGTCAGCGTCAGAAGAATCCCGGAAGGAAGAGACCCCGGGGGGTAGAGGGACCCAGAGGAGGACAGTCAGGCGGAAAAGGTGGAGCCGAGCTAGGATATTAAGTTGGTGCACACGGGGCGGAGACTCAGACGGAGCCTCGCCGATCTAGCTACTAGACGTAGAGTTGCGCGCAGCAGCGTGAGAATGGAAACTGTAACTCAATAAAGACTTTTACTTAATGATCGCTGGCTAGCGTGATCCTCTGTGAGCTAGGATCTTCAAGCAGCTCTGACACTGTTGTCCATGAATTCATTGATTGATTGTTTTGATCGTTCTGTTGCTGTTGGTTGCCTTGATTTTTTATATATAGAAAGGTGGAATACAGATATTTTCAATACACAAGCCTAGCTTGACAATCTATGTTGCACAGAGACAAAGACTTATGTTTACTTTGGAGGGCAAATTGCAAGTTCTACCAAATGGTAGAATCCATGTCTCTGCTGGAACTGAGATACTTAAAGAGAAAACGTACCAAACAGTTGCAGGATCAAAGAAACACCCAACAAGAGGCCAAGGTCTTGCGTCAAAACTGTGAAGGAGTGATTTGAAAAGCCTGCCGGTATCAATCTATCTAGACAAACTGCAGACTGTTGAAAAGAAGCTGACATATAGCAGAGTATTTATCCATCAAATCTGATCGTTATGACATCCTGCGGTTTATCAAGCACTGTTTGGAGATGGATATGTCCTAGGGAAAATAATAAAGGGGATTTTCAAAGGATTGGACAAAAATAATACCCAATGACTTACACAAAACTTTATCTTCTATTTATCTGGAAGAGTGGTGGGAAGATTTCTAATAATAATAATAATAATAATAATAATAATAATAATAATCCCGTTTCTTCTGTAGGAAAGGTGAGTTTTAGTTGTCAGCTGAGTTATATGCCTTCTGAAACAAATCTTTCATGTTTTGAGGGGGGTGTTTGTGTGCTCACTACCTCTGTAAGCAGTGACTCATACAAAAGCCTCGAAGCATTGCATAGTATGACTGATTCATCAACACATCTGATGATCGTGAATGGAGTTATTCATAATGAATTGTGATAACAATCTCTAAGCCTTAGCTGATGGAAAGCTTATGCTCGATCACAGTTTCCCGTTGGTGATAATGTACTAATGATGGATTTGCTTCTAGTTAGGAAGGAATCCAATTCATTATGAATTGTGCACAATATAATGCAATTATCTAACACACTTGATTTGTCCACAATATGCATTTTCAAAAATAATTCTAATTTTGTAAAGAGATGCAAGCCTAGCCCACCAAGAAACAAGAAGAGGAGAAACGAATAGGTGCGTTTAACATGTTTTATGCACTTGAGAAATTGGCTGAAGAGGCAAGCCAAGGTTTTAAAGTGGCTTGTCTCTTCTGCCGAGTAGCTAGCTGCAGTAGAAACTTCTCAAAGCCGTTTGGCTCTTCATGTTAATCTCCTTTCCATATGAATTGTCAGTCTTGCATTATGCCACAGGGAGCACAGTTACACCTGGAGCTCCAGAGTTTCCACTGATGCTGGCACAGGATGAACTATTGAAATTTGGGGTAATTAAATGAGCAATAATGCCAAGAAAGCAATACATACTCATGTACAAAGAATGCTTAAATAGCTGGAATCCATATTAACATGTATTAATATAAGCTTTAAATTAAGGATAGAAGGATGTGCTGTCAATATAATGATGATACAATGGATGGCATTTATAAGTGGTCCATGTTTCACAAGCATATAGTAAGGTTGTCAACTGTGTCTCCGAAAAATTTCACACATCACTTGGGAAGACAGGCGAACTAATATCAGTGTACTGGAAGAAGCAAAGATCACCAGTGTTGAAGCAATGAGTCCTCAACATTAACTTCATTGGACTGGTCATGTTGTGCCGATGCCTGATGATCGTCTTCCAAAGCAACTACTCTATTCCGAACTTAAAAATGGAAAGCGTAATGCTGGTGGTCAACAAAAGAGGTTTAAAGACTGTCTCAAGGCAAATCTAAAAAATGTAGTATAAACACTAACAACTGGGAAACACTGGCCTGTGATGCTCCAATTGGAGAACAGCCTTTAACAAAGGTATCATGGGCTTTGAAGACACTCGAACTCAGGACACAAGGGAAAATGTGCTAGGAGGAAGGCACGCTTGGCAAATCCACACCGTGATCAACTCCCACCTGGAACCCTACGTCCCCACTGTGGAAGGATGTGTGGATCCAGAATTGGCCTCCACAGTCACTTACAGACTCATTGTTAAAACCGTGTTTATGGAAGACAATCTTACTCGGCTACAAGTGATCACCGAAGAAGAGGAAGAAGAAGAAGAAGAAGAAGAAGAAGAAGAAGAAGAAGAAGAAGAAGATATAATGGTCATTATAACTCAGCACTCAAATGCTAACATTTTGTTTCAACTTTCAAAATTGAATTGCATTAAATATATGGACAGCTTTTGTTTATGTAAAACCCTGAGATTTTTCTTTCTTTCTTTTTTTTTAAAAAATGAAAATAGTTTCGTGCTCTATATTGTGTACATAAGGTGTTGTTGGGAGTAGGATACAGTGCTTATGAAAAGAATAATAGCCGTTTAAAACAATGCCAATCTTTGGGCAATTTATCAGTAATAAACCTTTAGGCATTTAAATGGCCATTAATCCAAATATGTAGTACATATTTTTTAGGGATAGCATCAGGTTTGAGTAGGCCTTCGACCTACTGCCATCATCAATCTTGTCCCGTCCCCCCCGTACTATTGTCCTGGACGCGCTGAAAAACCCTACCCTGTTGGTAGCAGTACTTATGCAGTTGCTGCCAACATTGTCTTCTTCCTTCTCCTCCTTGGCTATTCACCCAAGTATTTCTGACTCTCCAAGTATCCCTATTTTCCAGGAACAGTCCCGGATTTACAGAAGCTGTCCCAGTTTCCAATTTGCTCCCACAATGTCCCGCCTTTCCTTGTTGTTGTTGTTGTTTATTCGTTTAGTTGTGTCCGACTCTTTGTGACCCCATGGACCAGAGCACGCCAGGCACTCCTGTCTTCCACTGCCTTCCACAGTTTGGTCAGACTCATGCTGGTAGCTTCAAGAACACTGTCCAACCATCTCGTCCTCTGTCGTTCCCTTCTCCTTGGGCCCTCCATCTTTCCCAACATCAGGGTCTTTTCCAGGGAGTCTTCTCTTCTCATGAGGTGGCCAAAGTATTGGAGCCTCAGCTTCAGGATCTGTCCTTCCAGTGAGCACTCAGGGCTGATTTCCTTCAGAATGGATAGATTTGATCTTCTTGCAGTCCATGGGACTCTCAAGAGTCTCCTCCAGCACCATAATTCAAAAGCATCAATTCTTCGGTGATCAGCCTTCTTTATGGTCCACCTCTCACTTCCATACATCACTACTGGGAAAACCATAGCTTTAACTATACGGACCTTTGTTGGCAAGCTTTTCCTTAGGATCTCCCTATTTTCATGGGAGAAATGTTGGAGGGTATGGATTTATGTGACCCCCGAGCCAAGAGGATAAGTAACTATACACCATTTAGAAGACATCTGTATAGGAAGTTCTTAATGTTTTATTGCATTTTCATATACATTGGAAGCCGCCCCGCGTGGCTATGGAAACCGTTAGATGGGTGGGGCATTATTTTTATTGTTATCATTATTATTATTATTGAATGGGATGTCCCAATTTTCATTGGGACATGGGTAGTGCTGTGGTCTAAACCACAGAGCCTAGGGCTTGCCGATTTAAAGGTCGGTGGTTCGAATCCCCGCAGCGAGGTGAGCTCCTGTTGCTCAGTCCCCCCTTCTGCCAACCTAGCAGTTCGAAAGCACGTCAGAGTGCAAGTAGATAAATAGGTACCGCTCCGGCGGGAAGGTAAACGGCATTTCTGTGTACTGCTCTGGTGTCGGTGTTCCATTGCGCCATAGCGGCTTAGTCTTGCTGGCCACATGACCCAGAAAAACTGTCTGTGGAGTGGACAAACGCTGGCTCCCTCAGCTTGTAAAGCAAGACGAGCGCCACAACACCAGAGTCGTTCGCGACTGGACTTAACGGTCAGGGGTCCCTTTACCTTTACCTTTATTTTCACTGGAGAAATGTTGGAGGGTATGGTATTTGATTTGGTAGTTTCTATGCCTGGTATTGGGAGGTGGGTGGCGCTGTGGGTTAAACCACAGAGCCTAGGACTTGCCGATCAGAAGGTTGGCGGTTCAAATCCCCACGATGGGGTGAGCTCCCATTGCTCGGCCCCTTCTCCTGCCAACCTAGCAGTTCAAAAGCACAAAGTGCAAGTAGATAAATAGGTACCGCTCCGGCGGGAAGGTAAACGGCGTTTCCGTGCACTGCTCTAGTTCGCCAGAAGCGGCTTACTCATGCTGGCCACATGACCCGGAAGCTGTACGCCAGCTCCCTCGGCCAATAAAGTGAGATGTGCGCCGCAACCCCAGAGTCGTCCTTGACTGGACCTAACGGTCAGGGGTCCCTTTACCTTTTATGCCTGGTTTTATTCTCAGAGACTTGCCCAGGTTTAAATTCCTATTGATTTCAATGAGAGAGTTAAGTCCATGCTCAGTTCTCTCCTATGAGAATCAACCAGACTTGAAAGTGGTTAGTAGTGACGGGATTATTATACTTCCTATTGAGAACAAGAAGCAGTGCCAAAGCTTCCCTCAACATCACAGTGTAGTTATGCCATCTACTGTTCTCTTCAAGTATCACATTTAATTTGCCTTGGCAAAATTGTGTGGTGAGCCCGTTTATTTGAATTGTGACGAATTTGGATTTGAGAGGCAAATTTCATATCCCGAACCAAAGATGCAAAAAGAAGCTTAGGTGGGGCAACGGCACAGTAATACCAAAGAATACCAAAGAAGTCCAACGTGGCAAAATTAAAACAGTTCTGGCTGATGTGTTGAAAATTAGCATAAATCCGTATCAAAACGCGCCAATTGTTTGTAACAAAAGGCCAATTTGTAACTGAAGTGTCAACGCATCGATTGTTAGAGTCAAATTGATAACGAGCCAAAGTCTAGTACATGGCAAACTAAGGCCCGGGGCCGAAGCCTTCTAAATTTGGCCCACGGACAGTCCAGGAATCAGTGTGTTTTTACATGAGTAGAATGTGTCCTTTTATTTTAAAGGCATCTCTGGCTTATTTGTGGAGCCTGCCTAGTGTTTTTACGTGAGTAGAATGTGTGCTTTTATTTAAGATGCATCTCTGGGTTATTTGTGGGGCATAGGAATTCATTCATTCCCCCCTCCAAAATATAGTCTGCCCCCCCACAAGGTCTGAGGAACCGTGGACAGGCCCCCTGCTGAAAAAGTTTGCTGACCGCTTCAGTCTGTATATTATTGCAGTGAAAGAATCTGTACTTGCAACCAATTACCGTATTTTTTGCTCTATAAGACTCACTTTTTCCCTCCTAAAAAGTAAGGGGAAATGTGTGTGCGTCTTATGGAGCGAAAGCAGGCTGTGCAGCTATCTCAGAAGCCAGAACAGCAAGAGCGATTGCTGCTTTCACTGCGTAGCGATCCCTCTTGCTGTTCTGGCTTCTGAGACTCAGAATATATTTTTCTTGTTTTCCTCCTCCAAAAACTAGGTGCGTCTTGTGGTCTGGTGCGTCTTATAGAGCAAAAAATAAGGTAATCTCATATTTTGCTAGTAAAGCAGCGGTCTACTGTATGTGCTACTATTGTAAGGCATGTTGGAGTGCTGATCATCCAGTGGCCAGCTCTCTCTTGCTCTGAATCAGGCACGCCAATTCTAGGGGGCAGAGGTGTCACCAGCCCCCTCAATATTCCTTATCAGGGGAGTGATGTTGGATAGAAATTAAGGGGTTTTCAGCTGTAATACTATAAAGGAATATGAAAAATGGATTATTAATAGGTAAAAACTTAATGTTACAATAGCTTAAGATTAAAGACTAGGATAAACAAAGAGGGTAAGGATCTGCTGAACCAACAAACTGAACTGGAATACAAAAAAGGGAGGCGTGAGGAGGTCCGGGAAATAAGCTAATGAAAAATAAGTAATGGAAAGAATGAGTTGTTTTTAACTATTTTTATTTTGTATTTTCTTACTTTTTTATTTTTATTTTGTAATACTTTGAAAATTTTAATAAATATCTTATATAAAAAAAATATTCCTTATCAGGGGGCTCAGCGGGATTGGCACAGTCTAGCAGAAGACTGCAGCAGTCTGAGTGACATCTCCTGACACTGCAGAGGCTGGGGCAGCTGTCCGCTAGGAGGCACAAGTCTGGCCAGTGCAGCGTTGGAAGACACCAATTTTGGGGGCCAACCAGTGCCTGTGCTCTCAGTGATGCTCAGTCTACCTCCTTGTCTCAACAAAGTGACAGTGGTGCCTCGCAAGACGAAATTAATTCGTTCTGCAAGTTTTTTCTTCTTGCGAGTTTTTCGTCTTGCGAAGCACGGTTTCCCATAGGAATGCATTGAAAATCAATCAATGCGTTCCTATGGAGACTGTCCGGGGACAGAGGGGACCTGTTTTAAAGCAAGGGAAGGGGCAGCGGGGAGAATCTCTTCTCTCCGTTGCCGCCCCTTGGTTCAAAAGGGGTCCGGGGACAGAGGGGAAGGCGCGCGCGCGCCTTCCCCTCTGTCCCCGGAGATTGCGGGGCTAGCAACGGGGAGAAGTGATCTTCTCCCCACCGCCCCTTGCTTCAAAAGAGGTCGGGGTGCGGGGGCAAGCTTCGTTTTGCGAAGCAAGCCCATAGGGAAATTCGTCTTGCGAAGCAACTTGAAAACGAAAAAACCTTTCGTCTTGCGAGTTTTTCGTCTCGCGAGGCGTTCGTCTTGCGGGGCACCACTGTACCTCCAACTCCTCAAAAGGTTCCCCAGCAGAGTCTCCGAAATTCTACACATCACTTGGGAAGACAGGCAAACTAATGCCAGTGTATTGGAAGAAGCAAAGATCACCAGTGTCGAAGCAATGATTCTTCACCATCAACTTTGTTGGACTGGTCATGTTGTGTGGATGCCTGATGATCATCTTCCAAAGCAACTACTCTATTCCAAACTTAAAAATGGAAAGCGTAATGCTGGTGGTCAACAAAAGAGATTTAAAGACTGTCTCAAGGCAAATCTAAAAAAGTGTAGTATAAACACTGACAACTGGGAAACACTGGCCATGTTGTGCGGATGCCTGATGATCGTCTTCCAAAGCATCTACTCTATTCCAAACTTAAAAATGGAAAGCGTTTAAAGAGGTTTAAAGACTGTCTCAAGGCAAATCTAAAAAAATGTAGTATAAACACCAATACCTGGGAAACACTGGCTTGTGAGCGCTACTATTGGAGAACAGCCTTTACCAAAGGTGTCATGGGCTTTGAGGATGCTCGAACTCAAGACGAAAGGGAGAAATGTGCCAAGAGGAAGGCACGCTTGGCAAACCCTCACTGTGACCAACCCCCTCCCAGAAACTCATGTCCCTACTGTGGAAGGACATGTGGATCCAGAATTGGCCTCCATTGTCATTAATGGACACACTGTTAAAACTGTGTTTACGGAAGACAATCTTACTCAGTCTCCTTGTCTCAACAAAGTTATAGTCCCCCTCTCCTTTTCTAACATTCACTGCACAATTTATAAAACCCAGTATATTAAAAAGATTCCGATTGTGTACCTGCAACAGACAATGCATTATTTTTAAGTACAAGGTAAAAGGTAAAGGTAAAGGTACCTCTGCCCGTATGGGCCAGTCGTGTCCAACTCTAGGGTTGTGCGCCCATCTCACTTAAGAGGCCGGGGGCCAGCGCTGTCCGGAGACACTTCCGGGTCACGTGGCCAGCGTGACGAAGCTGCTCTGGCGAGCCAGCACCAGCGCAGCACACGGAAACGCCGTTTACCTTCCCGCTATAAAGCGGTACCTATTTATCTACTTGCACTTAGGGGTGCTTTCGAACTGCTAGGTGGGCAGGAGCTGGGACCGAAAGACAGGAGCTCACCCTGCCGCAGGGATTCGAACCCCCAACCATGCGATCGGCAAGCCCTAGGCACTGAGGTTTTACCCACAGCGCCACCCGCGTCCAAGTACAAGGAGGATGGTGTAAATCTATGTGGTTTATTCTAATCATACACTATAGGGCTCTCAGTGATAAAAACCAGCTTTGCAAAGCACAGTTAGAGATCTTTCCATTGTATTTTGGAGGAGTTATAATAAGTGTTGGCAGGATAGCATGCAATTCTCACTGCTTACGTTTCGCTTTGGTTATAGCTTCAAATGTCCTCATACCTCACACGACGGGAAACGAATGCAGAAAACAGAAAGCAGTGACAACTGCCGATAGCTTTTATGAACTGGATGGCACCTCCATGCGACTGTAAAATGATAGGCTGCAATAAAGACTTCCGGTGAATAGGGCATAACTATGTAATAGCAACAGAAAAGAGGCAAATTGTTGAGCATGTAAAGGTGTTTTTCAGGTTGATTTACTTTTCTCGCTCTCTTTAGCTCTGCACTGCCTTTTCTTGCCTACTGAAATTCAGAGGTTTTATTGTATTTCCATTGACTGCCAGACAACCTGCTAATGAGGGCAGAAGCGAAACGAAGCGGACTCGACTCAACCGAACATATCCAATAAGCTCTTAGTGGCTTCAGCAGATGATGCGTTTGCATTTAGACAAATGGAACACAATGGGTTTTTTCCTATTAAGAGCTACAGCCAGCTTGAAAAAGATGCGGGGGAAGCTTCTGAGCATCAGGCGCACAAAATTCATGAGCTACAGGAGAGGATTATTATTATTATTTTAATTCAAATGAGATCTAACAGCATTCATTGCTGAACAAAATGATTTCCACCATTGTTTTTATCAAGGGACACTCCGATCTGGGCAAGACTTGCTCCCAATATGTTAGGAGTCAAAACAATGACTCCATGAATCAGCAGCCTTGTATATTGAAAGACACGGACAGGATTGGGTTGGGGTTCAGATGTGTTGATGTAGCAACGATGGCCCATTAGTGGCCATATACCACTTGAGGGAATGGGGGAAGCTATAGAAAGTGACCTTTAGTGTGTATGGCCTGTCCCTTAAAAAAAAAACATGTCTGGTTTATGATAGCAACTCATACCCTCCAACATTTCTCCAATGAAAATGTCTTCCTCTTCTTCGTCTTCTTCTTCTTTTTATACCCTTCCCATCTTACTGGGCTGCCCCAGCTACTCTGGGCAGCTTCCAACAAATATAAAAACATAATAAAATATTAAACATTAAAAATCTTCCATACACAGGGCTGCCTTTAGATGGCTCATGGGTTGGATAACTCCATACCCTCCAACATTTCTCCGATGAAAATTGATACATCCTAAGGAAAAGCACGCCGTTCCATGATCAAATCAGAAACCTGGGTGGCTTTTGTGAATCTGAGACTGTCCCTGGAAAATAGGGACACTTGGAGGGTGTGGGAAAACTCCATGTCTTGTTGGGTACGATTCCCTCTGTAGTTGAGTGGAAATGAGATGGACACTTAGCCTTGCCTGTTTAGATGCTTTGCTGAGCCACTGATTTGTTTTTTAAGATACAATCACTGAAGTTGACCTGACTCCTGCTTCTTCTTGATTATTAGGAGGGCACAGCGTTGTAATATTCCCTCACTCAGGGAATACCCTTCCCAAACCTGCAGGATGCTACCCAACCACCCAACCACCATATTTCTCCACCCCATGTTTCTTTCTTTTTTTAACTGAAAGACCAGCTCAAAGATTTGGCAATGGGAGGGAATTGTTTCCAGGCAGCTGAACACAATTAGAAACTAGCTCTGTTAATGTTCACTTTGAGCAAATCGAATGCTGCTGGACAAATCCAACGAATAAGGCAACATCCTTCCCCTCTGCTCTGGGCTGCTCTTATTTATGGTGCCCTTAATTGGTTCTGTGATGCTGAGAGAGTGCTTTGGCAGCCAACAGGACGATTCCAAGCAGATTGAATTGTAAATAACCAGATGTTAGTGGGATTTCAGACAGAGGTCACTGTAGGAAAACACAAAAGCCGCTGCCTTTTAACTCCACTGTAACACACTCGGCTGTGTGATGTCGATGCCTTGTCTAATTGATGTGCAAAGACCAAGACGCTAATTTGGTGTTGTCTTGTAATCAAGCAATGGAAGGAGGGGGGCTTTGCGGATTTCTGCGAGACAAATGGATTCCCTCTCTGTGGGCACTTTTACTTTTTTATCTGAATCACAGAGGCAGGCTATCCACGATTTACAAGGAAATGTAGCGCTAGACGGCGTGATTTAGAGCTCAAATGAAATTTGATCTGGACATTGTCAAAAGCCAACAGACACCGAAAAGCAAAAGCAGCCGCAACGTTAAAACTTCAAAATGTGATGAAATCCGAATGCTTTTGGACTGCGGAGGCCATTTCCTTGGCTGAATCGTTGTCACCTGGCTTCAAGAGATCCCTTTTTATTGTTTCAGATTGGGTTCCTGACCTCATTTTTCCATTCCTCCATTGCCCGTCCAACAAAGACAGTGGCCCCCCTGAGCAAAATATAGCTCAACTACTATTGTGCATGCAGTGCCTAGAAGACTGTTGGCAAACAATGAATATAATTCAGCAAGTGGATGTTACTGCAAGGGCTTGTCCATACAAAATAATTCCTCCGTGATTTCCAGGCATGGTCTACACTTTCAAGCACTTTTTTTTGCCTTGTCACTTTCCCAGTGGTGTAGCATACAGGGGGTACTCAGGGCCGTCTTGTCCATAGAGGCAAGTGGTGAGGGGCGCCAGGGCGCCAAGTTCTGGAGGGCACCAGGGAAGAGGCAGAGGCTGGGCATGGCACCTCCCAGCATCAGCTCACCACCCATGCCCGCCTAACTGAAGCAGCGCCGCGCCCGGAGCCTCCGCCTTTTCCCTGCCAGAGGAGCTGCCCTCCAGCCGCTGCCCACCTCCTCCAGCCCCGCAAGGCTGCCGGCAGTGCTGTAAAAAGGTCAGCAACTCTGGGAAACCGGCAGCGGATATACTTAAGACGGCCCTGAGGGTACTTGGCCCAGATGCAAAAATTTTAAGGGCGCAAGTTGGACGAGGGATGCCTCCCCACCTCCAAGCCTCGGTTACTGCTGGAGCTGCTTTCAGTTCAATGGACTGAGTTTTCAAGCTGAAATTTGGAAGGTTGTGTGTTGAGAAGCATCCCTACACATTCTGGCTGTAGAAGGTAGCCAAAGAGGGTTCCTACTTCACTTTCGGCCGCACGGTCTACTGGGAAATGTGCCTTCTCCTGAGCTGCATGTTGTGGGTTGTGGTTTTGGTGCCTCACCTCCCCACTGAAGAGGTGGGCAAGCTGCAAGGGCTCTTTTGCAAAACCTGCTGGCTGTTACAAAATAATGTGAAACGACTTTCTAAAATGTATAAATGATTGTTGGAATGGTTTACCAAAGATGAAGAAGTTAAATGATTCAATGGGCAAGAGATTTTGGGTACAATATACAGTTTGCAGCATGGGAAAAACTGTGGAGAGAGGATTTGAAATTTACAGCGTGTCACACATTGAAATAAAATTATATGAGAATGATGTATCACTTGTATTTAACCCCTAGTAAATTAGCGAAAATGTATAGGACTAGTTCAAATGTCTGTTTGTAAGGAAAAGGAGGGCAACCTTTTACCATATGTGGTGGAATTGTAAAGTGATAAAGGAATTCTGGGAAATGATATATAATGAATTTAAAAAAAATGTTTAAAATAACCTGAAACTGATACTTGTACTTCCAGTTTACTTGGTAACCCCCCTCCCCGGGAAAAGTTAATGTTTGAATAGCAGCTGGTTAAGGAACAACATTGGGCAGATGCCATGATTTGATCTTATCTGGACTGTGTGTCCATATGGCAGCTACCTGCAGTGGAAGGCTCCTGGACTGATTTGGCAGAAACACCAGTTTGTGAATTTACAGAGGGGAATCTTGGACTACAGATTTGGACTATAAAGAAGAAAAGACAAAATCCACACAGAAACATTTTATTTGGACTTAAACTCACTTGCAGAATGAATGCAGAGGCTGTTGAAAAAAATGAAGGATTAACATCAGAATGTATTAAGGGAATTATTGTAATATTTTGAAATGCAGTAGAAATATGAGATGATTAGGATTCCCTCTGATCTCAAAGCAAATTATTGGATAATTTGTATAATTTGGAATATATAATTTGGTTTGATTGGAAAATTTTAATAAATATTATTTTTAAATAATAATAAAAAACAGAAGCCTTTTTGTTAGGAACTGTAGGCTCAGAGAAACCGGAGGATCTGAAAATACTGTTTATGTACGTTACAACAGCTGCAAGGATGCTGCTAGCCTAGAGCTGGAAGGATGACAAGAGACCTACGAGGGCAGACCGGCAGATGAAATTTTTGGATTATGCTGAGATGGCAAGACTGACCGGGGAAATCAGAAATCAGGAGGATCAAAACTTCATCAGAGAATGGGACAAATATAGACTGTCTTTAAAAGACCACTGTAAACACTTGAACTCTTTGGCAGGCTTTAAATATTGTGGTACCTCTGATTATGCTCGCTTCAGGTTACGAGCTCCGCTAACCCAGAAGTAGTTGCTCCCGGTTGCGAACTTTGCCCCGGGATGTGAGCGGAAGTCGCGTACCAGTGGCGCGGTAGCAGCAGGAGGCGCCATTAGCAAAAGCGTGCCTCATGTTAAGAACTGTTTCGGGTTACAAACGGACCTCCGGAATGAATTAAGTTCGTAACCAGAGGTACCACTGTAACTCTTGCAATGACACAAAGGCTTTGAATAAAATGGAGAACTGTAAACGGGATGGACTTAAAATATGCAGTGGAAAAAGTTACTTAAAGAACCCACAGAACGAAGGAGGGAAGTCCTAAGATTCAGAAGAATCTTGTGTAAAATTCTAATATTTGCAAGAATATTATTGGTGTGAATGAATTTATAAAATAAAATACAATACAATAAAATACAATAAAATAAAATAAAATAAAATAAAATAAAATAAAATAAAATAAAATAAAATAAAATAATGCCTCACTGAGTTCAGTGAGGCGTATTCCTGAATAAGGGTGTATAGGATCTCAGCCAAGCGGCATTTTGTTTCCAGGATTATTTGACTGTTCAGGCTGGTTCACAATTTAATGTACATGAAATTTGTGTTTACAAAGTAGGCACAGTCCTGGCATCCAGTTTGGATGGAGGGTTGGGAGTAAGGGTGGAATGCCCTTCTCTCTCTCACTTTGCCTGTAATGTTGGATGTAAAAAAGAACGGGTGGGTTGGAATATGGTACGGAGCAGAAAAAAACACCTCTTTCTTGCTGTTTCATGGTTGTAATGGGAATTGGGGTTGCTTGTGGGTAAACTGCAAACTGCTCCAAGCTAGTCGTATAGCTAAAACTTTCCCTGGTTTGACAGCCCTTGCAACGCGACTGTCTTAGTCACTGGCAGAATCCGTGAGTGGGCGTCTCCTAAATTTCTTCCAACATAGAAATTCTTTGACGCCCTGTCTCCTCCTAGATTCTCTGTGCGGAAGCCTTCTGCGCAGCGTGGGCGTGCCAAGCGGAGGTCCAGTGCTCTCTCCGCTGATTTCACTGGAAGAGTCTCGGAGCCTCCTCTCCGCAGTACTCTCCGCCTCTCCTTCCTCCCTGGTGTCCCCTGGATTTCCTTCCCCAGCGGAAGCTCTCTCTCTCTCCTTGCTAGTTCCCTCCCCTGCATCATTGGAGCGTCTTACCTCTCCTCTCGCCTCTGATGGCAGTTCCCTGACATCTGTCAATGTTGTGGGTCACTGATGTGATGCCTGCAGGTGTACACAGGCCCTTCCCTGATGCCCACCAAATCTTTTCCGCCACCCATTACTCTGCTGAAATTAGACTTGGGGGAAGTATTCTCTTGTAGCCAATTTATTTATTTGATTTATTTAAATATGTATACTTTGCAGTTTGGTAAATTAGGTCATGGTGGCTTACAATATTCAACATTTAATAAAAAGGTAAAGGGACCCCTGACCATTAGGTCCAGTCGTGGCTGACGCTGGGGTTGCTGTGCCCATCTCGCTTTATTGGCCGAGGGAGCCTGCATACAGCTTCCGGGTCATGTGGCCAGAATGACTAAGCCGCTTCTGGCAAACCAGAGCAGCGCACAGAAACGCCGCTTACCTCCCCGCCGGAGCGGTACCTATTTATCTACTTGCACTTTGATGTGCTTTCGAACTGCTAGGTGGGCTGAGCAACGGGGATTCGAACCGCCGACCTTCTGATCGGCAAGTCCTAGGCTCTGTGGTTTAACCCACAGCGCCACCTGCATCCCTATAACATTTAATAAAATCAGTCCCTAAATATCCACAAAACACAATTAAAAAAAACATCAACTGTAAACATCTGTGGTGTTCATTGGTTTAAATGTTGCTAGGATGCAGTGCTTGGCTTAGCTGCTGCGTGTTAATCTGTGTGGTGCACACCATAATTTCTCCACTTTGCAAATGCGCTCATGGGCCCTGTGTCGTTGGCAGTCCTCAGACCAGGCTCTTGAAACTGCGTGGACAAGCTTTTTTTCATATGTCACATTCCTGGTACTAATAGAGATGCTGGGAACATCTGTGTGAGCAAAAAATGGCGCTGTGTGACATCGGAAGTAGACTTCAGAGCAGAGCTTTGCTTCACCGGAAGAGATCTGGCCGTAATACGGCACCAGTTCAATATTAAAATGAAAAAATAATAATGGCTTGACTAGCTGGTATACGTACTTATCAGGTAGCTAAAGTGGAAGAACCGCTTATGTACTCGAAGCAGAAGGTGAAATTCAGGGGGCAGAACAGTGCGTCTGTTTTCTAACAGCTCTTACCAGCTTCTGACCTGTATTCCCCAACCCGATATGCAAAGCTGTATTCCTAGATGTTAACTCCTGCCTTTGCAAATCGCAGGAGGATCTGCATGGATATTAGGAATAAAAAGCTCGAGTATGTAAACCTGGTGTTATTTTATTCTAAACTTATTTGATCACCGCAGATTATTACCAGTCAATTTGTACTCCGTCTAAAACAGCCTGATGACCTGTAATGACTAGGATTTGAGTCCCGTAATCTGAATTTACTTAACAAGATAATTAAATATTTAAAGTCAGTTCATTTACAGGCTGCAAGGGATTACCCCTCAGCACACGTAGATTTCTGTCCTTCCATTAGTATGCACGGCTGCACTCCCCCAATTTTTGTTACAGCTTGTCTTTCACATCTCATATCTCTGTCTTTGGCATAGCAATTAGGGCCTTAAAAAGCTTTCCGTTGTCCTAGGAACGAAAGCAGGAAAGGACGAAATGCTGAATAAGGCAAAAATGGATCCAGCCTGCAACACGGTGGAGAAAAGCACTCAGAAAAGTTAATTAAGCCCGGGAAACAGGCAGCAAGATAATTAAAACGAGGCTTAATTTTATACGGTATGCATTCTGGGCTGGTTCCCCTCTCTCCCCCTCAAAGGCTGAAAGGATGTCACAGAGAGTGGAAAACCCCACGCCTTTGATCAAATTCTCAGGAAATCGTTATGCCTGATGTTAAGCAGTTGGACGTATGAATGTGGCAAGATAAGTGCTCCTTTACATTTCTTAACAATGTTGCCATAGCTGTCAACAAACAGGAGCATGTAATTTGCTGCTGCTGCGGGCGAAAAAATGTTTAAGTTGACTCTTCGCTAAAATAAATGTTTTTAAGAGGTGCCGTGGTTAATACCTGACATGTCAGACACGAGTCTGTGCTACAGGCTGCAGAGTTCTAGGAAGGGGTTTGAGTGAAATGGAATTGGAGAGAATTAGATGGGACCAGAGCTGTGGCAGATCCTGGGGTCTTAAATGTCAGAGGCACCCTGTTCGAAACAACCCATCCCCCCAAGGAAATCAACAAAGGAAAGTTTGAAAGAATATTGGAAGTTAGAAATTCAGGAACAGATTTTAGATGAAGAATCAGAAAGAATCTTTCGGCAACCACTCTTTGTTGCGGCCTCTAGGATAATCCAGGAACAGGGCTTGAAGTTGGTACAAAAATGGTATTATACACCTGTAAGGTTATTATCATATTACAAAATCTGGAAGAAAGCATTGTTGGAGGCAATATGGAGTGATGGGAATGTACAGCCATATGTGGTGGGATTGTCCGTTAGTTAATGAATTTTGGAAACAGATTGGTATAGAAATATCGGGAATTGTGGGTAGGAAGGTGGGAATATCTAAATTAATGGTTCTTATTAGTCTGAGTAAGGTAAAGGTAAAGGGACCCCTGACCATTAGGTCCAGTCATGACCGACTCTGGGGTTGCAGCGCTCATCTCGCTTTATTGGCTGAGGGAGCCGGCGTACAGCTTCCGGGTCATGTGGCCAGCATGACTAAGCCGCTTCTGGTGAACCAGAGCAGCACACAGAAACGCCGTTTACCTTCCCGCCGGAGCAGTACCTATTTATGTACTTGCACTTTGAACTTTTGAACTGCTAGGTTGGCAGGAGCAGGGACCGAGCAACGGGAATTCACCTCATCGCGTGGATTCGAACCGCCGACGTTTTGATCGGCAAGTCCTATTAGTCCGCGTCCCTATTAATCTGAGTAGCACTGAGTTAAAAACAAAAGAGGAATGTAAATGGGTAAAATTGACGGTAACCGCAGCCAGACAGGTTATAGCGAGTAAGTGGAAAAATGCAGAAGACTAGGGGTGAACCAATGGAGGAAAAAACTGAATAATATTATAATTTTAGAATATCTAACTGTGAAGATACATAGAATGAACGGGTTTAAGGTCAGTGAGAAAAAGAAAGATTGGTTTGAGAAGATATTGAATTATTTGGGTAGGTTTGAACATTTTGGGGCATTTAAAATTTTAAAAGTTAAATAAACCTTGTGGATGAAGGAGTGTTAATGTATATAAAACTGCACATATGGTTGATTTGAATATATTATTATTGATTATGTACACCCAATGTATCAGCCGCCTGGGAGGTGTCACTGTTTGTGTTTTGGTTGTTGGTAAAAAATTAAAAAATTAAACATAAAACAAAACAAAACAACAACCCCAAATTCAGCGCCCCCTGTCACTCTCCCTGCATTCTGCATCGTACTGTAGTTGTGGAGTCCCCAGTGGTACCCGAGGGCGAGTGAGCCTCCCTTAGAATAATGTTGCTCTGATGCAGGAACTGGGAACCGCTGTCCCAGGACCCCTTCATGCATTTCTGTCTGGCCCTTGGGACTCTTTTCTGGCCACCCTTTTACTTAATTTCCTGCACTCTTTGCAGGCAACACCAGCCCTACTTCCTAAATTTCTGGAGTATTTTTGCCTGGGTGGAATGTGTCCTCATATATTTATTACATTTATATCGTACCCTTTTCATTTTCATTTTCAAATAAAATTTCCAAAATACAAACAGAAAAAAGAAAAAAAGAAAGAATACAGTTGACTTCCGTTTCATCCATCCATGGTTTCCTTAAATTAACAGTTGCTGCTCTGCATTTTCCCCTAATCAATCTTACATCTATATTTTCCTCCATACAATGATTAACTGCGGAGCTTACTCCAAACTGACTCATTTAAAAAAAATAAATTACAATGATTTTTCATATAATCTATGTAATAATAGTTTCCAATCCTCTTTAAACACTGTCTTTTCTTGGTATCTAATTTTACTTGCTAGGTTTGCTCATTCGATACCCTTCATCCAAGGATCACAGGGTGGTTTACCAACATAAAAATGCAAAATGCATAAAATAATAATAATAATAATAATCAGTAAACCCACCCCTTCCCTTTGAACTATAATATGACGATACCTCCTACATGCTTGGATGCAGTATAGAGAGGTACTAGAGTACTGCAACAAAGGTAAATTTACATTTGCTGCTTCGCCTGCTTTATTTATTTTTTAAAAGATATTTATTAAAGTTTTTTTAAAAATATAACAATGAAAAAAATAAAAAATAAAAAGAAACAAAATACAAAATACAACATAAAAACAGTTAAAAAACAAATAATTTTCCATAACATATCTTCCTTACGCTTATTTCCCCAGACCTCCTCATACCTCCCTTCTTTGTATTCCACTTCAATTTGTTAGTTCAGCAAATCCTTACCATTAAGCTTTTACCCATTTATAAACCTTTTTTTTCGTAACTCCTAAAGCATTACAGCTGGAAACCCCTTAGTTTCTATCCAACATCCTTCTAACATTCATTAATTTTACAATATTTCTGTAAATAGTCTTTAAATTTCTTCCAGTCTTCTTTCACCAACTCTTCTCCCTGGTCTCGAATTCTGCCAGTCATTTCTGCCAATTCCATATAGTCGAGCTGCTTCGCCTGCTTTAGCCTCCAGCCTTGCCCGCCACTACTATGTGGCCCTCAGAAGCTTTCTCAGATGGGAATGTGGCCCTTGGCCTCATAAAGTTCCTCCACCCCTACTCTAGCTTGTAGCTGCAATGCATGACAATGCTCTCGGTTCATTAAACCTACATGTTTCCATTATAGTTTTTCTCCTGGATGCCGTTCGGGGAAAGGCCACAGATTAATGGCAAGCGAAGAGCATGTTATGAGAGGAGTCTTGCCAACGACATTACATTGGGTTCGCTGTGTTGTTGCTGGTAAAAAGATCTTCTCGTCTTCTTCTCAGGTGCACTCGCTGCACCTTGGTTGCAAATTAAAAGAGCAACTCCTGCTTTCGATTTTGCTATTGCTCTTCTAGCTGATTACATCTTTTGAGAACAATGTAGCCGGTCTAGCCTTATTTCCTGTGAAGAAATAGCAGATATGCAAATTAAATCAGAAATTCAGTTGTTGCGGGGTGGGGGAAGATGATGAATACCTACCGTTCGCAGTCCATTGCGACAAGTTATTAATTTGTAAGATGAAATATAAGGTTGCACAAGAAACCATCTCTGTTAGATGATTATGCTAGGGTCAAGAAGTTCATATGCTTGCCTGTGAGAGGAAGGATGCTCACGGCCAAGTCCTTGGTCTGCCAAGTTTCATATTGTACAATGACTGGTGGTGGCTCTCACACTAAACAGCCTCGGCCCAGTAGACCTGAAGGAGCATCTCCACCCCCATCGTTCATCCTGGACACTGAGGTCCAGCTCCAAGGGCCTTCTGGCAGTTCCCTCACTGCAAGAAGTGAGGTTGCAGGGAACTAGGCAGAGGACCTTCTCGGTAGTGGTGCCTGCCCTGTGGAAAGCCGTCCCATCAGATGCCAAGGAAATAAACAACTATCTGACTTGTAGAAGACATCTGAAAGCAGCACTGTTTAGGAAAGTTTTTAATGTTTTATCATGTTTTTAATATTCTGTTGGGTGACACCAGAGTGGCTGGGTAGGCCTGGCCTGATGGACGGAGGATAAATAATAATTTATTAATTTATTATTAATAAATTATTATTATTATTATTATTATTATTATTATTATTATTATTATTATTACAGTGGTACCTCAGGTTAAGTACTTAATTTGTTCTGGAGGTCCGTTCTTAACCTGAAACTGTTCCTAACCTGAAGCACCACTTTAGCTAATGGGTCCTCCCGCTGCCGCCGCGCCGCCGGAGCATGATTTCTGTTCTCATCCTGAAGGAAAGTTCTTAACCCGAGGTACTATGCCTGGGTTAGCAGAGTCTGTAACCTGAAGCGTCTGTAACCTGAGGTACCACTGTATTATCATTATTACTTCAGGAATCTTTCCTAGGCCTGCCCTAGAGATGCCAGGGATAGAAGGGATTTTCTGTGTACAAAACAAAGGCTCTACCATTTAGCTATGGCCCAGTGGATAAGTTTCCCCAGCAGTAATATCCATACTTTTTATTTGGGGTGGTGATGGGGATAATTAGTGCTGTCAAAACAGATTTTTTTTTCCTATGGAAAGTTTTGTGGACCTCATGACCTCTGGATCAGGGGTAACATACATCACTGAACTTACCAGATGTCAGATGGCTGGATGAGGAGGAATGGTGGAAGCAACCTGACCCAGAGCCCCCAGGGATAGCACAGAGGGAGAAGATCTGGACCCGGGCTCCTGGTGGGGGGAAACCAGCCACACCCCAGAGGAGGGGATGTGCTGGGAGGTACTGGAGGCTGGGAGCATGAAGGATGATGAAGAGGAGGAAACGGACAGTGGCCCCAGCACAGGGCAGAGACAGGAATCAGGCTTGGCAACTCCACCACAGAACCACGCTTGACAGCTTTTCTGCTTAGAGCAGTGATGGCCAAACTTGGCCCTCCAGCTGTTTTGGGACTACAACTCCCATCATCCCTGACCACTGGTCCTGTCGGCTAGGGATGATGGGAGTTGTAGTCCCAAAAGAGCTGGAGGGCCAAGTTTGGCCATCACTAGCTTAGAGCCTGCAAGTCCCCCACACTCCCAGAACAAACTATTGCATGTCACCGAGCAGAGAGCCAGGCAGAAACAGAGAGGATCCTTTGCGGCTGGCTGTAGACCAGGCTTCCTCAAACTTGGCCCTCCAGATGTTCTGAGACTACAATTCCCACCATCCCTGACCACTGGTCCTGCTAGCTAGGGATCATGGGAGTTGTAGGCCGAAAACATCTGGAGCGCCGAGTTTGAGAAAGCCTGCTGTAGACAGAGGGAGGGGCCTGACACAGAGGGATAGAGAGTGAGGTGGGAGAGTGAGCCAGTGCAAGCAACTCAGATGTCTATGTATGTTCTGCTTCCTTAATAAAGAAACCAACTGCAAGTTAGCTGGTGATTTCCTGTCTTTCTCTGATCTGTGAACAACCTGTTCTCCTTGTCAGCTCCCTGACACCAGCCACGGATAAAGTAAACGTCTATTCCGCCCCCTCCCCAAGATTCAACAGGAAAACCATCCCAACACATGTTTAAAAAATGATAGCTCCGTTTATTTCAGGGTCCCCTTTTACTCTCCGTTATCTGAGCCTTTGAACGGAGCGATGTTTTTCGTTTCTAGTTTTTGGCTGTAATCATCAAGGCTAGAAATTAATAATAATAACAATAAAGCGATTCCTGCTGTTGTAACTTGGGGCTTTGCACATGCAGTTCTGCTCTTTCAAAAAATAATAATAAAGAAAGGAAAGGCAGGATTTCAGTGCTCTAACAGGAGGAACAAGAAAGGTAATCTTTATGCGCTGATGAAGTGACATTGATTTAGCAGCGATACATGAGCAGATACTAAATTTAATCAGGTTTTATGTAAATCAAACCCCTGGTGTATCATTTTAATGATAACTGAAAATAACTCACTCTCCTCAAGCAACACTCATTTCCATGTGCAACACTCCCTCGTCAAGAGAGCCTCGGTTTTGCACCAGACAAAAGGGAAACTGTCAGGGAGATCACTGAATCGTGCTGCCTACTAAGACATCACTTCTTTCTCCCACTACATTCAGTTAAGCGGCAGGCACTGTGATTTTCCATTTTAATGAATACAGTATTTTCTGCCGAAAGGAAAGCTGTTGGAGTGGGGTGGGCAAACCCACAAGCATTAAGAACAACTGCAGGACAGGATGGCAAAAAACCCCCAAACAAACTACATCTTTTAAGTCATTGGTGTGAGCCATGGGTGGGCAAACTAAGGCCTAGGGGCCAGATCCGACCCAATTGCCTTCTCAATCCGGCCCGCGGACAGTCCGGGAATCAGCATGTTTTTACTTGAGTTGAATGTGCCCTTTTATTTAAAATGCATCTCTGGGTTATTTGTGGGGCCTGCCTGGTGTTTTCAGATGAGTAGAATGTGTGCTTTTATTTAAAATGCATCTCTGGGTTATTTGGGGGGCATAGGAATTCGTTCATTATTATTTTCCCCCCAAAAATATAGTCCGTCCCCCCATAAGGTCTGAGGGGCAGTGGACCGACCCCCTGCTGAAAAGGTTTGCTGACCCCTGGCGTAAGCAATGAAAAACTAATGCATTTGTTATGGTTCTGTTTCCTTGGAATGAAGGTCAATGGGGACTGTGTTGTCATTAGGATTTTGGGTTTTATTTACCCACATATCCAACCTGAGCATAGGATTTGGGGGTGGGTGTCACAGCATTAACACTCCAGCAGATTCCACCCCCAATTAAGTTTCCAGGGAGACCCCCAAGCCACAGCTTTGGGGTTCTGCACAGAGGAAGAGAAGGCCTTGTGCCTCCATTTTTCGGCATCAGCCAAAACTTGCACCCTCTCATCCCCCGCTTGGCCTCTTCTTTCCCATCCTAGGGTGATGTGGCCTCCAACCTGGTGAGGAGAATGGAGGAAATGCCTACAATGTTTCTAGAGCACCATCACTTAGCTGTCGCTATGGCAACTAGCAGATCTTTTGAGATGCTGATGGGAGCACTTAACTGGCTAAGGCCGTTACCTGACAAAGGGACTAGTCTGAGTTGTTCAGCAGGTTTCATTTCATAGATTCTAATGTCACACAGATCTTCATCTAGACTGCTCCCGCACCCCCCGCTATAACAGTATTAAGGCTGTCAAATATCAAACTGCATAAATTTTCACGGCCACATTCCCAGCTTCTCCAGAGGTCCAAATTTTGCCACGGCAAATACAGCAACACCCATACTTAGAGGGGTATAAATAACCCCACATTCCACAAATATTAAGATAATGTTCTTTAAATAGT
Organism: Podarcis liolepis; assembly: GCF_965112155.1. Classification (NCBI taxonomy): domain Eukaryota; kingdom Metazoa; phylum Chordata; class Lepidosauria; order Squamata; family Lacertidae; genus Podarcis; species Podarcis liolepis. Next base: position 17,313,272 of record NC_139565.1, read on the forward strand.
GTAACTAGGTGAAACCATGGCCGCTTCCCCATTTCATAACACGGCAAATCTTGCAGCGTGTTGAGAAGGTTTCTTTTAAGGAGCCCAAAGTGGCGTACAAAGTCTTCTTCTTCCCCCTATTATCTTCATAAGAACCCTGTGAGGTTATATAAAGCTTTTTGCGGTCATGCTTAATGGTCAGAAAACATTTGCATGACACCCTGTAAGATAACCATTAAAAGGCAGCAGAAGACAACTTCGAACATGACAACAAAAGCGTGCAATACCTAATGAAAGCTCCAGCTCTCACAGGATAAATCAAGAGCAATTCCCATGAATTCACCCTTTGCCACTTTGCAAATCTACAAAAGAAGGGAATTCAGTCTGCATTTAGGAGAAGATGCGAGAAGCGTTAGCCAATATATTCTGCTATGACATTTATGGCCCCAGTGAACCATCTCAGTGCACTGCAGTAATTAAAAACTCATTTCATAGGAGCGTATTATTCCTTGATTCACAATTACTGTGTCTTTCAAGAGCCTCCAGGACCCAGGCGTTATCAAAACATGAAGCTTCCTTTACTCGCGCGATTCCTAACAAATCTTCAAAGGAGCTGTAAAACCTTTCTGAAGCATGCTGATAAGAATCATGAATTTTAAAAAAAGAGGATGATACGAGCATTTTAAGTGAAAATAATTAGGCCACAGTGGATGCTTTCAAAGATGGAAGAGTATGAAAGAAACTACCCCCCTCCTCACCACCACCATGAACTAATGTGCCAAGGAGCCATGGAAGTCGGACAGAAACATTGCATTCATTCCGGCACCAAAATATTAGATCTGCAAAGATTGCATCGGGCCCTCTCCCCCATTTTTGATCCATTTTTGAAACACGAACAGGCAAGTGGACCTGGTGATTCTGGAGCAATCTGTCCACAGTACGATGTCTCTAGTGCGCAATGTTACATTGTTTGAATGATTCTGTTCCTTTGCCGCTTTTTATTCAAATAAATCCCAAGTTAAACAACCCAATTGCGAGCGGTTTGCATGGCAAACATTTAATAGGTTTGGGGAGGTGGGGAATGAATGACGCAGGCCTCCATCACGCAAACAGCGCCGCAAGCCCATAGTCACCTTTGACTGGACTTAACCATCCAGGGGGCCTTCACCTTTTACCTTACATGTGGAGAAGCTTCTCTCCCACTGAGCTACAGCCCCTTCTTGGACCATCTCTGGAACCCCTGGAACGAAAAGATGATGACATTATGAGTCCCGCTTCCTGATAAACACATCCCATTTAGGGGAACCCCAAAATGTTGGCCAGAAACCAGAAAAGAACCCCTATTATAAGAAGGCTTTGAAATGGATGTTTTCAGAAATTACTCAGCCTTCTTAATATACAGTAGATGTCCTTCAAGCCATTTGAGTTCACTTCAGCTTCATTAAAGGTGTGCATGAAATAAACTACCACTAACTACACTGTTTAAATATTGATTTAGCCATTTGAATTAATGTAATTTTCAGTTTTCCCTCCTTACTTAATGCACTGCAGGACTTTGGTGACCCAGTCAATAAGATCAATAGTCCTGAAATGAAACAGCAGTTGCTTACCTTTGCCCTTCTGTCTGCTTATTTCAGCAGGGGGCCAAAGATAGCTCTAAAATCATCTGAGCCGCCTATGAAAGGTTTGGAGATAGCCCAATGCTTGAATGGATGTTTTCAAATTGGTACTGAAATGTTTTTTCCCCCTCCCCAACCAGGAATATACAGGACTCTACTCGCCAGTACTTAGCATGAATATATTGTTACAAAAGTTGGGTGCCGCCCTGACTCTCTGCAAGATTCCAGGGGGTTCCAGGCACTTGCCCAGTGTCTGTGTTCCTTTGGGGAACTGAAACACAGCGGAGACGGTTGTAGCTTTAAGAAATATGCTTTATTAACCTCTTTACACTTTCAGTCTGCATGGAGGGAGTCTAGCTCTTACAGCATGGTCATTTCAAAAGGGGCTTGTCCCCCACAGCAGTGCAGTCACGTAGTCCGAGACATCTCTCCCAGCCAGCCTTCAGCCAACCTGCCCAAGATGGATCCCAGTCTTTTTTCTCTGCCCTCCGCCTTCCCAGCGCGACTTGCTAAAAATTCTCTTTTCCTGTCGCCTCACACCCAGTTATCCTGGCAACCTTCCAAACCCCAATCTCTGTTTAAATAAATTCATAGATGACAATGCTACCAATGACGACTAGGCAGGTATCAGGAGCTGGACTGAGGAATGGTGGGAGCTGCCCCCTCTTCTCCTGAACCTTCCCAAGGGCAAGAGTGATTTAGAACAGTGGTTTGTAGAGGGGCATAGTCCAGAATGGAAAAGCTGGGAAATACTGAGTGAGGAACAGCTAGAAGAGGGAACACCAGGAGAGAGACAGCTGGCAGATTCAGGGTCCTTGGACAGCATTCCTGACCCCCCCTTCACCCAAGACTAGACAAGCATGGAAAGTGATAGAGCAAGAAAGCGCAGAGGCAACAAGCTCAGATTACCCAACATAGGAGTGACGTAGATTAATGGGGATGGAGGGGGTAAACCTTTCCTGAGAGCAACACCATTTTTAGAGAGATATGCATTCCTTTGTCTCTTGCTGTGATTATTAAAGAAACTGTCTGGTAAGAATGCTCCTTTCATTGACCTGCTTAATTACTGCCACTGGGGAAGGGATCCGATCCCCCAAAGCCTAATGGCTTTGTTCCTTCTCCACTGCTGGAGGGGGCCTGACCTGCGGTGTGTGTGTGAAGCCATGCACAATTTTGTGTTGCCTGGAGAAGCCGGCCATTGAAGCTGTGACATGTGACACACATGATGTCACATGTGCACAATGCATGCTGGTCCCCTTCAGCAAATATCGACGGGACCAAAGACCCCTCAGCCCCCTAGAGTTGGCATACCTGCTCTGAATGCAAGTTGCTGGGAATTACAAGTGGGGAGTTGTGCTGTTGCACTCAGGTCTTCCTTGAGGTAAGCTTCCCCATGGCATCTGGTTGGCCAAAGTGAGAACAGGACGTCAGATTAGATGGGGCATTAGTCAGATCCAGCAAGACTCTTACTACGTTCTCAGATCTTTGGCGTTCTTTTTGCGTGTGTGTGTTGCTTGGAACCCTTGTACAGTGCCCGCATTTCCAGTGTCATCCTCATCTGGAGAAGATTAGGTGGGTATTTGGCCATTGAGGTGGGTTTCTCCTCTTGGACCTAAATTAGCCAACAGTTGCACAGACATTTAAGATGGCCCCAAAGGGAAAACAATAACATGTGCTGAATATTTGAAGTATACTGCTTTTCTTACAGGTCTGCAGAGGGCAGAGATACACACCCAGACCTCCTAAGCAGGGTTGCTTGCTTGAATATTATGGGAACACTGTAGCATACACCGCTTGGTCTTGAATTAGAAATCTCTTGTGCTTGGCTCATGCAGTGATTACAGAAAGTGGCAGGGATAACCCAGGCCTTCCCATGTTTGATGTATGCAGTCTAATCAAACATTACATTGAAGACTTACACAAAATCGCAACATACTGTATGAACAACTTGCACATTTTCTTCTTTGGCAATCACTCATAGCCGAATAAGATTATCTTCCATGAACACGGTCTTAACGGTGAATCCGTAAGTGACTATGGAGGCCAATTCTGGATCCACACATCCTTTCCACAGTGGGGACATAGGTTTCTGGGTGGGAGCTGATCATGGTGAGGGCTTGCCAAATGTGCCTTCCTCCTAGCATGTTTCTCCCTTTCGTCCTGAGTTCGAGCGTCTTCAAAACCCACGACACCTTTGGTAAAGGCTGTTCTACAATTGGAGCGCTCGCAGGCCAGTGTTTCCCAGTTGTCGGTGTTTATACTGCATTTTTAAAGATTTGCCTTGAGAGAGTCTTTAAACCTCTTTTATAAACACAGACTTGCCATGGACAAATTCAATGATATTTGGAATCCATTCTCACAAATACTGCAATAGGTTAAGATCTGGTGAAGTACAATAACAATTTTGTAAAGTATACAGTTTTGGGCCCCCCCTTCCTTTACTTTCCCTTCTACACGGGTGCTGTTTCTCTTTTTCTCTTTTATTTGCGTCTCATCATGTTTAGTGCACATATAATTATGTACTTTTAAACTTTCAAAAAAGATGTCTGGGGGGGGGGGATGTTTGATGTAAGCAGTCCACCCTCCCCACCCCCGCTCTCTGTGCCACATAGTGGCCGTGATTAGAAAACAATGGCTTAAACTGGGTAAGAAGAATTAAATTAACCGGAACAAAACAGCAAAGTGGAAGCAGGCCTCCTGTCCTAGATCCAGATTACACAATGGAGCACGGCGATCAATAATGCAAGCCTCATGCTTTTCCCGCTGTGCCTTCCCACCTCTGAGAATGAATTCAGATAACAACTCCTTGGTTATTTTATTCACTTCACGCAAGCCTCTTTGGAGCTTATATCACATCTCGGGTAGGTAACACGAAATCACATTGCCACCAAGCGATGCAAAGGAGACCGGCGAGCATCATCATTAAATAGTTCGGCTGTATGTAAGGCATGTGTGTGCAGAAAATCATAACATTAACATCTCATTTATCATCCGGACCACTTACCGACAGGTTACAAAGGCTGCCAGAGTATCTTGATCGCTGATTGGTTATAGAGCTGTGGAGGGCGAGGGAAGGGGAGATAATGCAATTCCAGTTTGCAAATGCATTCTTATGTAAAGCTAATCTAAATTTGCTTTTGTGCTTAAATAAACAGCCTACTCTCCAGATAGGGATAGCCGGGCTTCCTTTGTCTTCCCTGGTTATATTTTCATTCACTTTGTAACCTTCTCTATTGTATGGGAGTGTAACAGATTAAAAACAGCTCCAGGGAAGCTTCTTTCCAAACTGCCGATTTCCTTGTTTGTTTTGAAAAGGCCTTCTCATCAATGAGGGAAGGAAGCACGTTGGTCTCATGAATATTACCCCTTTCCACATCCTCTGTGTCCTGCTCTTCCTCCTCCCCCCAGCACTTGGCTCCTCTCTCTCTCCCCTTCCATTGTTTCGCAGGCGCACACTGGAAAGATAAAGTGACGATTAAAAATGCTCATCATGACCATCTGCGTGTGTGCCCTGTACATTGTCAGTCCGCTGTTGGGTATCAAAGCTGTATCATCAATGTTCTTTGAAGACTAAGCAGGTTGGACATGCAATTTAGATGAAAAACAATTACGCCGTGTTAGCTTGCTTTTGGCAAGAGTAGTGGGGCTCATCTCAGAGACGGGAAACAAAAGCAGCACTTCATCTTCATGAATTTCAGATGAGGGGGGAAGAGAGAAAGCGGGACAGAGAGCGTTGTCTGCCAGGAGTCATTCTGTATAACCTTCGCCTAACTAGCTCCTTTCTCAGAAGAATATGCTTTGCTTCTGCCACCGACTTCAGGGAAAGGGAGCATTTATTTCATCTCCCCAGCCCCGCTTCCTGAAGACAGATAATGCTAATCATTCCACTGCGAGGATATCTTTGTAGTCACCTTTTGTCTGAGTATTTACATTTTAAAAGGCAACCACAACTGGGACTAAATTCATCACTGGAAAGCAAAAGGAACCATTCAACTTTAAACAGCATGAATGTTATTATAAAGACACAGAGGCTGGTTTTGGGTGACCTCACTGGGGGGAAAAGGAAACACACGTGAAGAAAACTTTGCTGAGGACGCAAGTGGTTGTTGTTTCTTCCTTTAAATCCAGTGGCGTAGCGTGGGTTGTCAGCACCCGGGGCAAGGCAAGTAATTTGCGCCCCCTAACCTGTGGATTTGCGCCCCCTAACCTGTGGATTTGCACCCCCTAACCCTAACCCCCAGATGTTGCGCCCGGTGCGGCCGGCCCCCCCTGCACCCCCCACGCTACGCCACTGTTTAAATCAGCACCTTCACCTTTGAGAATCAGCTGAATAGCTAGTCAGCAGTGGCTGGCAGGCATATCCAGTCTCTAAATAGTATTTTCAAACACCTGTCTTGTAGCTGGTGGGCTGCGACCAGGGCGGTCTTTACCTGGGGGTGCAAGGGGTGTGGGGCACCCGGGCGCCAAATTCGGGGGGGGGGGAACCAGGCGCCAACCGCTGAAGTTGCCTATGCTCTTAATTATCTACCTGTTATGAAATAATAAATAATTCTGTTCAAGCTAAAAAAACAAAATACATATATACCTATGTATTACCGAAATGTATACCTACTGTTTCACTAAAGGACTTTTGACTTTGTGTGCTCATTTACCAAAGATGCGCCTCGCCAGCGGCGGCGCTTGTCATTCACGGCGGCGCTTGTCAGACTCAACGATGGCGCGTGTCATTCACAACGGTGCCATGAATGCAAAATTAACTCTTACTTCAAAATATTATGTTACGTATTTAAAGCCCTAAACGGCCTTGGTCCAATATATCTGAAGGAGCATCTCCACCCCCATCATTCTACCTGGACACTGAGGTCCAGCACCGAGGGCCTTCTGGCGGTTCCCTCACTGCGAGAAGCCAAGTTACAGGGAACCAGGCAGAGGGCCTTCTTGATAGTGGCGCCCTCCCTGTGGAACGCCCTCCCACCAGATGTCAAAGAGAACAACAACTACCAGACTTTTAGAAGACATCTGAAGGCAGCCCTGTTTAGGGAAGCTTTTAATGTTTGATGTATTATGGTATTTTAATATTTTTTGGGAAGCCACCCAGAGTGGCTGGGGAAGCCCAGCCAGATGGACGGTGTGTAAATAATAAATTACTATTATTATTATTATTATTATTATTATTATTATTATTATTATTATTATTGAGCTCCTATATGGCAGCGGGGTCAGCGGCACCTTTGACATGACTGATGTTTCTCCTAAGTAGGTGCCTAAACAATACTTACACAGTGGTACCTCAGGTTACATACACTTCAGGTTACATACACTTCAGGTTACAGACTCCACTAACCCAGAAATAATGCTTCAGGTTAAGAACTTTGCTTCAGGATGAGAACAGAAATTGTGCTCCGGCGGCGCGGTGGCTGCAGGAGGCCCCATTAGCTAAAGTGTTGCTCCAGGTTAAGAACAGTTTCAGGTTAAGAACGGACCTCCGGAATGAATTAAGTACTTAACCCGAGGTACCACTGGTGTCACTGTATACTTAAATATAAGTGTATTGTAAATAAATGTACAAATAAAAAGGTTTGTTTCTTTTTCCTCCCTTCTTTTGTAAACAAGAGATAAGGCGTAAGCGTGGTGTCTGACATAAGCATAATAAAAGTTAATTTGGGGGCTAAATAAATTTGGGGGTGCTGGGCGGATCTTTGCACCCCGGCGGCGCATATGCTAAAGACAGCACTGGCTGAGACCATTAGTGGATCACAGCCAAGTAGGTTGCAATGGGAGCATGAACACCATGCAAATATAGGGTAAACAATTAAGAAATGGGTCCCTGAATGAATATTTGGGTTTAAAGTGGGTCCTGGGTCTAAAAAGCTTGAAGGTACTTGTTTAAATGTATTTCCTAATGTTAAACCATTTTACATATAAGCACTTGCAACATTTGTACCCTGAATGGCATTGAAAGCTCAACATAAGACCGTGCCAGGTTTAGGGTGGTGAAGGCTGCACAGGGCGCTGGGTCAAGGGGGCCCAAAATCAGGAAGACCCATTTTGGGGCACCTGATTTTGGCCTCGCACAGGGTGCAATATTACCAAAGATTTCCCAAGTCCGCCCCTGAATAAGGAATCCCTCTTGGTCCTTAAGGTATGAAGTCAGGGCCCCATCAGGGTATAGATGGACATTTCATTCTCTTTTTTAGATGGACTTCCTTGATGCTTTTAGAAACCCAGATTTCAAACTGTTCAGCTTCTTAATTTCAAAAACTGGGACTCGCATCTTTCAGGACACACCCCTGGGCAAGTCATGTGACTCGTGCGGTGATCTTGCTGTGAAAAAGCATTTTTGGGGGAGAGAGCACGGCATGCAAAAGTGCAGCATAGGTGACAGCAGCACCCAAAATGGCCACTGTGTTCTTGCATGCAAAAAATGGGATGTCCCATATTTTCCAGGACACTTGGCGGATATGAGATTTCAGTTATGCATTCTGTTGATTTCAACAATTCCGCCCCCCCTTTTCTTCCTTTAAAAACCCTTTTAATTTTTGCGCAGATAAATATATTTGTATTTGACAGGCATCCAGAAAGTGTTTTTTTCCTGTTTATTGCTGAAGACAACCACAGTGCTTCCTGTACTGAAACTTAAATGCGTACATTTTTATTCCACAGCTGTGGTTTTATAAATACTTCCAGTAATAGCCAGATACTGTTTTATGTTTGACAGCTTGTAACTGTGTTTTTTTCCCTGGCTCTTAATAATTTCTGTAAATTTACTTTTGACTGTTTCCCATGGGAGTGCAATGCCATAAAAATTCCAAATGGTATTAAATACTCTTCTTTTTAAGAGCACTGTAAAAACTGGTTGGCGAGTATGGACTAGACTAATGGAGTGGGGGTGGAATGAAAATGTTCAAATATTTACTAATTCCTTCCTCCACCCTCGCCTTTTAAGACTCTTTCCCTAGGAATAAAGGAGCAAAACAGTTCATCTCAATATGTAAACATTTTCATATAAATGAATCAAACTCCAAGAGAAATGATGTCCTATCGTTTCTTCTATTTATGAATTTCAGGAGTGACTTCTGATCCTTCTGTAAGCCAAAAATATATCATATAAGGGCAAGAGGGAACTACTAGCAGACCAGGGGAAAAGCCTACCCCCCCCAAAAAAGAACAACTATTGGGGGGGGGGGGAGAGAATCAAGAGGCCAATTCTTCAAAAACAGCCCATTGAGGAATCATCACAGGAGAGAGAAGGCAAGGACCACAGAGGGGATAAGTTCTATCTCTGTATCTTTTCTGCCATCGTCCCTTGTTCCATTTCTCCTTTTCTTTGTCCTCTAAAGGAAATGAGGAGAAGAGAATGGAAGAAGAGATATGCGCATAGAAAAAGTATAGAGGGAACTATCTCCTTGTACGGCTAACTCATTCACACAGTGAATATAATTTTTTAAGTGAGAAAGAAAGGTGTTCCTAGAAACCAACAGATAATCCGGGATGTTTATGCAGCTGGGACTGAGCCATAGCTGTCAACCGCCCCTTATTTGGCGGGAAAGTCCCTTATCCCAGCGCTGTGTCCCGCTGCTGTCCCTTATTGATGATGTCCCTTAAATTTCCTGGGTTTCAAAGGAAGCTGCTCCTCTCCCTCCCTCACTGCCGGCCAGGGAGGAGGGAGGCTCCAGCTGTGTTGCTTGGCTGCGTTGCTCACCCAATAAGGAGTCTAAGAACGACTGGGGGGGGTGGAGCTTGCATGCCTTGTGCAAATCAAATTGGACACATTGCCTAGGGACTCGTCTTTGCTCAGCGCTTCCCAGCGGAGAGGTGACGGTGGTTTCCCTTGCTGCATCCCCTTTGCTGGGTTGCTGCGCTGTGGGAATCACCGCTTGAGGCTTCGTTCGGCTGCTGGCTGGGCTTTCTGACTTTGGCTTGGAGGGGCTCAGAAGTTGAACATACCTGTGCCTGGAAAATCCCTTATTTTGGCTGCTGATCCCCTATTTTCGAGGCTGCTGGTCCCTTATTTTCAAATCTGTAAGTTGACAGCTATGGACTGAGCACTCTTTCCCAACCACTTAATGACTCAACAATGCTTGTTGTATCACTTCCTTCAGCTCATCTCAGTACATGGATATGTCTTAGAGATGGACAAGAGATGGAATATTACTGTTGCACCTGACCCCAATCTCCACAAGATGCCAGGGGTTCCAGACGCTTACGCAGGATTGTTTTCCCATTGGGAAGATTGAGACATAGCAGAGGCTGGTGTCTTTGGGAAATATGGTTTATTAACACACATTTACACCTGGAAGTCTGCAGTGGAGGGGGTGCAAAACATTATACCTCAAGAGTGTCTCTCGTTGACCCTCTCATAGCTTCTGCAAGCTTGGCTCCAAGACAGCAGTTAATCGTGGTTCCCGGTCTCTTAGTGCAGCCTTTACTAGGAAGCATAAAGATGATTCTGATCTCCAGCCTCCTTACCTGCTCCTTCAGGTATACAGGGCTCAGGTATACAGGGCTCCTTCAGGTATACAGAAATTTATGTGGGAATGTTCAGGGAGGCAGGAGAGGATATATTGTTTATTAATATCCTTCCTAACTTGCGCTAGCAAGTTCTTTTACTTAGAAGAGTTTTACATTCCCCTTTTAAACGCACAGTGGATAGCTGGTTGCAGGCTTGTTTAAGCCTCTCACTATTAGGTTCTTGGTAAGTTCCCTTATATCCCTCTTAAAAGAATAAACCCGCCACAATCTTGTTTAAAGTATATAAAAGACGTTTACTCACATCAGTTCACAGTGGGCTCCCTAAAGGCAGACTTAGTTACAGATATATGCATGTGGATCTATCCCATATGGGGACAATCCCAATGTCCTCTGTTGGCTGAAAGCAACTGTTGGCTGAATGCGTACCAAATCTCTGCTGGAAGAATATTCCTACCTCAAGGGATCTGTGACACAAAGTGCTCAATTTCTGGTTGAGGCCAGCTACCTCAACTACCACCATCCCTCTGTTGGCTGAAAGCCAACAGAGCATTTCTAGCTAAAAAGCTGGTCCAATGATGGAGGAAGTGAAAAAGAGAGAGAATGTGCTGCGTCTCTTGTCCTTTTGTTACCTGGACAGGTAAGGTCACGCCCACATTCAGTCACATGCAAAGGAAGAATGTTCCAGCTAGGAGGAAACAGGAAGTTTTCGACTGGATGGACCAAACATTTCCCTGCATGTCCACTCTAGGAAAACAAGGAATGTTGTACTTGACTGCTAAATATGTATCACATCCCACAATTTAGGGCTTTAAAAGTCAGCACTAACACACCTAGAATTGTGCTTGGAAATGTACTGGGAGCCAATGTAGATCTTTTAGGACTGGTGTTATATGGTCTTGGCGGCTGCTCCCAGTCAGCAGTCTGGCAGCCGCATTCTGGATGACTTGTAGTTTCCTTCAAAGGTAGCTCCACGTAGAGTGCATTGCAGTAATCCAAGCGGGAGACAACCAGAACATGTACCACTCTGGCAAAACAGTGCGCTGGCAGGTAGGCCAGTATACCACATGGAGCTTATGGACAGCTGCCCTGGAAGTAGAACTCACCTGTGCTTCCAGGGACAGCTGTGAGTCCAAAATGACACCCAAGCAGTGCACCTGGTCCTTTGGGGGCACAGTTACCCCATTCAGGACCAGAGAATCCTGGTCCTGCCTGCAACTCCTGTCCCCCAGAAACGGTACTTCTGTCTTGACGGGATTCAACCTCAACTCAATTTCAATCTTCACTGCAGCTCATATAGGCATAAACTTAAATACGGACTTATGAATAAGCAAAACCTGCCACTCATTCTGCCTCTTATTTCTGGCTTTTCCCTTCTATCGTGCTAAGATCAGGCTTTGCCAACTTGCTGCCCTCGAGATGTTTTGGGGTGCAGCTCCCATCAACTCGACATCTTGAGGGCACCTGTCGTAGATCAGGGGTCAGCAAACTTTTTCAGCAGGGGGGGCGGTCCACTGTCCCTCAGACCTTGTGGGGGGCCGCACTATATTTTGAAAATAAAAATAAAAATGAACGAATTCATATGCCACACAAATAACCCACAGATGCATTTTAAATAAAAGGACACATTCTACTCATGTAAAAACACACTGATTCCTGGACCGTCTGCAGGCCAGATTTAGAAGACAATTGGGCCGGATCCGGCCCCCGGGCCTTAGTTTGCCTACCCATGTCATAGATCAATCTTAAGCCAGTGGATACATAGTACTAAGGTACTATACTGAGGGTACAAAAATCATTTGAAGCAGCTGGGACCATTATTTTTTTGCTCTCCCTCTTGCCACTTCAAGTGAAAGGTCCTTTCAGTTGGTTAGGACGCTAACCCTAGCATTTGCTTCAGTCTTTGTTAACTGGAACTTCTTTCAAAATCCTTTGATAGAAACGACCTTTCCCCTGACCTTTATCTAGAATTGTTTACTTGAGTCTCATTGGAGAGAAACATTCGACTTACAAAACCCCCCACAATAGATGCATTACAGCTTAAATTATCTCGAGACTTTCTGTTAGGCTATCCAATTTAGCATGTGCATTGTGTGTGCATGTGCATATATTATCTTAGAACTCGAAAACTGCCAAATTAATTTCCTTTTTAAAAAAAATATGTTTTACTTCACCCATTCGATCTTCTATCACTACATTGTGTCTGTTCACAAGGTGTGCGTTAACCTAGCCAGAGACTATAAGATGGTTAAACTCAAACTAAGGAATATCAAAAATTTGTTGAGTAATAAAGTAAAAAACAACAACACCTAGGCTATAGGCTACCTTGCTCACTTTGCTTTGAGGTGGAAAACCAAGACTAACACCCTCCCTCAAATAAAACTGGTGACATTTTAGGAACATCAGTATACAAAATAGGGAACAGCTTCTAAATACAAATTAAAGTCTGACCAAATGTTTCATTTAGGATAATGCCAGAACACGGCATATATAATAGTAACCTTTTTTTTTTTTTGCAATCCATAGTGGAAATTAATTTTGAGGATACTGCCACTGCCGCTTCCAAATCTCCCTTTCCCCCTCTGACCATAGTGGCATTTGTCAGGAAAAAGCAGCAATGCAAAAGCCAGCAGCAGGTGGCTGGAATGCAAAACAGGATGTTGATGTCTGCAACTGTACTAGTGGAGAAAGGGGGCAGTCCTTTCTCTCTACTGAGCACCGGATGTTAGCTCAGAGTGTCATCTGACCTGTACTGGAAGTGCAGGGGCGGAGTTGTGACTCTACTGCCGGAGTCTGGAGGGTACAGACACGTTTTCTCTGTACTGCTGAATGACAGGAATAAAACATGTAAATAGGACTCCTGTCTGTTCTTTCATCCCCTCCCTGGGGGAGTGCAGGGAGGGAGAGAAGGAGGAGGGTGTGTCCTGCTCACGTTTGAGGAGGATCGCCGATTTATGACCTTGCCTGCTGGGAGACGCAGACGGAAGGTCAACAAGGATCCCAGCCGAATGCCTGGAGTGAGGCCGGTGTACCTCTGACCGCGGCTGGAATCCTGACAGCATTTTCCTTGTATGGCAAGCTTTCAGAGAAATGATTCCCTTTTAGCAGACGTGCTGTCTGCAGATTTTTTATCAACATTCAAGTCTCCAAATTGCATCGGTGGTCCCTGCTTTGGTTTGACTCAGACAAGGATTTGTCCAAAGCAGTCTGTTTTAATTCAGAATTCATCAAAATCCTATACACTAATTTCCAAATCAGTTAAAAAAAGTATCTTTGTGACAACTCCTACTTATTTGTGTGCATTGCTCCTAATATATACATTTCCCCATGTGCTTTCCTCTAATGCATGCTGGGATATTATTTTCACAAAGGTGTGAATTTGGTGCACACCTTCCCCTGATGTATGCCTATCTTGCTTGGGGAACGGCACTGCAAAATTCGTAGGAGGGTAAGTTTTGAAAGAAAGCTGCCTTTCATTTGGTATGGGAAATGTGAAATCTGTAGTTTTGCATGAAAATGCAAACTGAATTCTTTTCTCTCCCTTCCTGAAGCTCACGGGGGGCTGTGGGGTAAGGAGAGGAAACAGAAATATAGTTGTCTACTGAGCATGAAGCATCATACACGGTCTGACCCCAACCCATATTTAGAATTTGTCTTGGGTTTGTTTGTCACCTGTTAAGTTGTGGGTGAACATATCAGACGACACAGCGATTCTTCAAACAGCTCTTGTTTATTCACAGGCCAGAACAGAACTGAACTGAAGGGTTCAGTCAGCCTGCTTATATAGAGCTCCAGTACAACGTAACTGTAACAACTTTCTGTAACTATCCAATCACTGAACGTCACTTTTGATCCCTTATTTGCATATGTGGACCTGAACTATCTACAGTATCCCCCTGCTGGCCCAGGGTGAGAACTTCAGTACATAACATCACCAACTGCCTTGTAGGTTACATTGCTATCTGTCCTGCGCTAGATTGATTTCTCTGTGCTCTGAGAGACCAAGCACTAGTCAATTTTCTTAATTAGGATTGCTTATCAATACAAGATCAGACTCCTTGCAGGAAAAGTGATTCTGGCTATGGCACCTGTCAAGGTAGCACTGCCGCTGGTTAAAGCCTGCCATTTTATTCCTTATTTATGTCATTCTTTCTCGGCAGCCCTTTTACTCTTTGCAAGAAGAGCTTGGATAAACGAAGCAGCAACAGTTTGTAAACTCACGAGCAAAATGATAATGCAGAGATCTTGCTGTAGATTCCACCCCCGCCCAACAAATGCATCTTTCAATGCCATTTAAAAAGGCTGTTTGGTAACAGTCACCCCCCCCACAAGATCGTGTGCAAAGTAGAAATGTTGGAGTTTGCAATTTAAAATGAAATACCATTCTTAATATAGTGAGCACACTGTTTCTCTGTTGCTCTTTACTTCCCACGGATCTTTAGCGTTAGCAAGTACATAAATCTCCTTTCGTGACTCCCAAAAATGAATTGGGAGAATTATAAGTCTCATAGCTGATGTGGAGGCAAGGTGGGTTTTTTAAAAAAAATGTTTTTTTTTTTAAAGGCTAGGCCTGCCTTCTGCTGTTCAGCATGAACAACCACACAGTCGCCCCAAATTTATTTTCAGAGTATTTTAGTGACCTTGAGCACAAAATGGAATCACAATACCGTTTCTCTGAGGAGATGCGCTTACGATGCGCTGGTTCTTGAAAGCTCTATCCTTGGAATTCCTTCAGGGGCTCACCTTCATCATTTTTTCAAATATAAAATAAAAGCTTTGTATTTGCAGAAAACACCGTCTCACAGGCTTTCCCTCGCGTGCTCTCTCCTCCATTTCTAGCTTTGAAGTCCCACAGCCCAAACGAGGGATGTAAGATAAGGGATACTGACTTTTCACTGCTCTGGGAGCAAGTTTCATCTCCTCCATGTATTTTAGGTGAGCATGGACATGTGGCTTTTAAACAGGACTCTGTGCATTTTTTACTCTCTTGATGCAAACCCAGCATCCTACAATGTTTTTTTAGTCATTTGTCAAATTTATATTCTGCCTTTCCACTCAAGGATGATGATGATGATTGAAAAAGGCAAACCCCATGCAAGGGATCATTAGGAATCAAAAATCAAACTGCCTGCAATTTCCTGTGGGAGATCTCACCAAAATCTCGTGAGAATGCTCACAGAGCACAAGAGCTCTCATGAGATTTTGGTGAGGTCTCTTGAGGGAGATGGCACCGCCTGTCTACCAGTGGCTGACGCAGTGAGGTGGTCATGAAGGTGGTGAGAAGGGTGGGGCAGCAGAGCAGGGTGCCATTGTCCATTTTACCTCAGGCAGTGAAATAGGAAATACTATTCCTGTGATGAAAACAGGTCAGAATGGAAGTTGCTGGCTTCTTACATTCCTAACCACCACTATGAATCGTGGCTCAAAGTAAACAGGCACCCATTGTTCTTTACAAATGGGTGTGGTGCCCAAAGACAGTGGACCCAGACCCAGGGGGCGGATCTACTGTGAAACTAATGAAGCTTAAGCTTCGGGGCCCCTAATCCTGGAGGGGCCCCAGAAGCAATTTTAGTCTAGGTAAGGGTAAGGGGACCCCTGACCATTAGGCCCAGTCGTGACCGACTCTGGGGTTGCAGTGTTCATCTTGCATTATTGGCCGAGGGAGCCGTCGTACAGCTTCCGGGTCATGTGGCCAGCATGACTAAGCCGCTTCTGGTGAACCAGAGCAGTGCACGGAAATGCCGTTTACCTTCCCACCGGAGTGGTACCTATTTATCTACTTGCACTTTGACGTGCTTTCGAACTCCTAGGTTGGCAGGAACAGGGACCGAGCAACGGGAGCTCACCCCGTTGCAGGGATTCAAACATTGCTTTTAAAAAATGGGTCTAGTAAAGGTAAAAGGTAAAGGACCCCTGGATGGTTAAGTACAGTCAAAGGCAACTATGGGGTGCCGCGCTCATCTCACTTTCAGGCTGTGGGATCCAGCGCTTGTCCACAGACAGCTTTCTGGGTCATGTGGCCAGCATGACTAAACCACTTCTGGCACAACGGGACACTGTGATGGAAGCCAGAGCGCACAGAAATGCCGTTTACCTTGCCACCACAGCGGTACCTATTTATCTACTTGCGCTGGTGTGCTTTTGAACTGCTAGGCTGGCGGGAGCTGGGACAGAGCAACAGGAGCTCACCCCATCACATGGATTCGAACCGCCAACCTTCCAATAGGCAAGCCCGAGGCTCAGTGGTTTAGACCACAGCACCATGCCCCATTTGAGTTGCCCGACTCAAATTGACTGATATTTCATTGTATATATTTCAACAATTCCAAAGTTTGAGAGTCAGTAGCACAGATGTTGTAAAGGTGTGATGATCCATCGTGGAACAATCCCATTGAAGAAGATAACAGTGGTTACCCAAACCTCATTGCTGGTTGCGAAGGGGGCCTCGTAACAGTTCACGCTACAGTGCCCCAAAAATGTAGGTCCACTAATGCCCAGACCATTCAGATCTTTATTGGTAATGTAATGGGAACCTGCTGTCAATACCCCAAGCCAGATAACAATTGGCCAGCCGTGCTCTGAAACAACGTCAAATGAGTGCAGGATGACTTCTCTGACAGGGGGAAAGGTGTCTTGCCAAATGCAAGGTGGTTCTTTTAAATGAGATTCAGAAGTAGTACAAAACGCAAGTGAGTGAGAAGATTAAAGATTTTATTCTTTTTTATTATTATTTTATTTTTTTACCAACAACCAAAACACAAACAGTGACACCCCCCAGGCATGCAGATACATTGGGTATACTTAATCAATAATAACATATTCAATTCAATCATATGTACAATTCTATATACATTAATACTCCTCCCTCCACAAAGTTTATTTAACTTTTAACATTTTAATTGCCCTAAAATTGTTCAAACCTACCCCAATAATTCAATATCTTCTCAAACCAATCCTCCTCTTTCCCACTGACCTTAAACCCTTTCATTCTGTGTATCTTCACAGTTAGATATTCTAAAATTATAATATTATTCAGTTTTTTCCTCCATTGGTTCACCCCAGCTCTTCAGCATTTTCGCAGTTACTTGCTATAACCTGTCTGGCTGCAATTATCACCAATTTTACCCATTTCCATTCCTCTTTTGTTTTTAACTCGGTGCTACTCAGGCTAATAATAACCATTAATTTAGATATTCCCACCTTCCTACCCACAATTCCGGATATTTCTATACCAATCTTTTCCCAAAATTCATTAAAGATTTTATTCTAAACAGCAAGCAATATATATATACATACATACCAAGCAAGCACCTTAATCTGCCACTTGGAAGCCCTCAAGAAGTGGCAAAGTGACTTCTCCAGGTAGCCTCAGTCTGCACGGCCACGTGGCCATCAGTCCACGCATGAGCTTCTCAGACTCTGCCCAACACCATCTGATTTATAGATAGCTAGCCTGTTAGCCTGCGTGACTTGCTCAACTGGCTATGTGCAGATGATTCACTAGCTACCTCTCCCAATGCCTCACATTCTCCAAACAATGTCTGGCATCAAAGAAGGTGAAGGTACCCAGCGCTATCACTTCCTTCTACAGATTAGGGCATTAAAGGCTGTTCTCAGCCATCAAAGAGCTGAACAAGAGATAGAGAGGGGGAAGCAAACAGAGGTAGGAAGGGAAACCAGGTTAGATCACAAACTCCTCAAAATACAAATATCTTCCAGATAGATTGCCCATACAAAAGGTCAGGAATTGGATTGCTAAGGTAGCGAGTTCTCAGGTTAAATAATGGTTTCATTGAAAACATGGGCAATAATTGTAAATGGTGAGCACAATCCAGCTGGCATAAAGGAACCTTAACTTCCATGGCTTTCAACTGGAGAATAACACATGCGCTTAATGGTCCCCTCTTTGAACTCAATGGGACCTTAAAGTGCTTCACTTTGATTGGGTCATCATGCCCATGAGAAGTAATGAATCTGTTTGTTCACTAGGTGACAGTGTGGCATATCAATAACTTCGGTTCCTTTCCCGTCGGAAAGAAGAAGCCAGGATGCCAAAGAATTTCTTTAAGAAGTTGCAATGTAGGTCATAGCGAAGAACTTTCTCATTTGCAAGAGTACAAAAGAGGACTGGAAAAGAGTCCATCTGAAATCCACTGCCAAAGTAAAGATTAAAGATACCTTTCTTAAAGGAATATGGCCACAGATCTTTTCCTTTTCCTTTATTAAAAAAACACTTCTGTAACATAATTAACTCCCCCATACATTTCCAAGGTTACCTTAACTGTGCGCAAGAATCCTCTGTATTGCAGTTCCCAGAAAAGAAACTGTGGGAGAACACTTTCTATTTGGACGATTAGCGGGGTTTCAAATTACAAGAAAGGACATTTTTAATTTCAAGGTGTCATATGATTATGACATCCCTTGTGAAAGCTGTTCTCCAAGTGAAAAACTTTTGAATGTTGATGGGAGGGTGTTTTCTGAGTCTTCTTTAAAGTACAGTGGTTCTCGAACTTAATCCATTCCGGGAGTCTGTTTGACTCCTGAAACCGTTCGAAAACCAAAGCGTGGCTTCCGGTTGGCTGCAGGAGCTTCCTGCACTCAAGTGGAAGCCGCGTTGGACGTTCGGCTTCCGAAAAACATTCACAAATCGTAACATTTACTTCCTGGTTTGCGGTGTTTGGGAGCAGATTTGTTTAACAACTAAGCAGTCTGAGAACCAGGGAACCACTGTACAGAAATGGTTGCAAGTCTTCTCACAGTTGCAATGCCTGATTTTGGTAGAGGGCCTGGTTTGCACGTCATATTAACCATGGTTACTGTCAGGTTTAGTGCTTCTCCCACACAAGACACGGAATGCTGCAGTTTAAGTAGCTGAGGTTTATTTCTCAATAACAGGCTTAGAGCAGTCCAAGCTTCCACAAGTCATCCTTCGCTGTCGGAGTCAGTTGACTGGCTTCTACAATTAATCCAGAACGCGGCAGCTAGCCTGGTGACTGGGAGCGGCCGCCGAGACCACATACCACCGGTCTTAAAAGACCTACATTGGCTCCCAGTACGTTTCCGAGCACAATTCAAAGTGTTGGTGCTGACCTTTAAAGCCCTAAACGGCCTCAGCCCAGTATACCTGAAGGAACATCTCTACCCTCATCGTTCTCCCCGGACACTGAGATCCAGCGCCGAGGGCCTTCTGGTGGTTCCCTCACTGCGAGAAGCCAAGTTACAGGGAACCAGGCAGAGGGCCTTCTCGGTAGTGGCACCTGCCCTGTGGAACACCCTCCCACCAGATGTCAAAGAGAACAACAACTAGCAGACTTTTAGAAGACATCTGAAGGCAGCCCTGTTTAGGGAAGCTTTTAATGTTTGATGTATTACAGTATTTTAATATTTTTTTTGGAAGCCGCCCAGAGTGGCTGGGGAAGCCCAGCCAGATGGGTGGGGTATAAATAATAAATTATTATTATTATTCAGACCCCTCCCAAGGCCATATATAAGCCACATCTTTTCCCGACTCCTGCTGGCCTGCCTCTGCTCTAATGGCTTGCTCCGCCTCCTACTTCTTGGTGACTCAGGTGCAGCCAATTTCTCCTTCTCTGGAGATTCCTCTCTGCTTGGCGAGTCCCTGACAGTTACATTCAAACTTGTTGGTGGATCTCAACCAGCACACCAGCACATAAGGAAAAACTTTTAGCCAATCACCACCTGTTGCTAGGTTTCCCTATCTCTAAGCAGACTTTCTCACATACTCTTGCTTTACTTGGCTTCTTGCCAACTCACTAATTGTCCACTTCAAAGCTGCAGTTTCTCACAAACCTCAACGAAACTATGGTTTAACATGAACACGCAGCATGTTGGAGCACAGTGCTGAAAGGTTGTCACTCCATTCCTACCCTGCTCCTCCTATACTGCCAGGAAATAAACCAGGGTGTGGTCTGTCATGATGTCTGAGCCCAAACTCAGTTTGTTTCTCTCCAGACAAATCACACCTAGCCCTGACTTGGTGTGAGGCCTAAAACCCCTTGAGGATGAATCAGACAGGCTGAGAACCTTGAGGAGCTGTCAACAATATTTTTGTGCGTGTGGTACTGGGAAGGCAAATGGACACATGCAGATAAATTGACACCAGTAGCACAACTTCTTTTGAATGCAATGGCAATGGGTTCCATTCAAAGACCCAAACAAAACTTTGAGACAACTCAGACAAACACAATTTAGATCAGAACAATTTGGCGCAGAGTGTTTCACGTGTAGGGGAAATACATGTTCATTGAAGGTATGAGTTGCTTTTATTTGAAAGGGAAAGAAAAATACCAATCAGGATATTATTTTATTCCTGTTCCTAACTTACTGGGAGAGAGTAGCACAATGAAAGAAGGGAAACTGTGGGGGAAAACATTAAGAATGGCTTTACCGACCTTTGAAAACAAAGGCTCTCTTTTGTATTGAACCTTCCAGGCTTGCTGAGAAACATCTGAGAAAGACTTGAGTACCAGTCTTTCCCCCTTGGCTTATTGGAGAACCATTCCATATTCTCTTTGAGAATAAAGCAGGGTGAGAGATTCTTTCTAGGGTACTAAGGCGATTCCGTCTTTAAAATTTGGATGAGGGTGGGGGTGGGGAAAAAAGACTTTTTCTTTCAAGTTTGGAGGTGTCCACTGATAGACGCGGACCACAAGTATTTTACATTCGCTTACTGCAAGGCCATTCCCTATTCTCTTTCAAAACCGAGCGGGCTACTCATTGCATTTCTTACAAGCTGGTGCAATATTTTTAGAAACGGGAAGAGAAGCCATGTTTGAAGACATCTCTTGCCATCAATGGGGGTTGCTTCACGCAAATGATTCAAGAAAACAAAATAAAGGAAATCAGCTTGTGAATGACTAAGGGCAGCAGACATAAATGATTGGCGATTGGCTGAGCAGGCTGGACCTTTGAAGTAACTTTAAAGAAAGCAAATAAAGTTGCTGAATGTTATCAAAATCATCTGGGTGTGAGAATTTGACCTGGAATCACAAGTCCAGAAATACTCAGAAAGCTCAAAGCGCTCAACTCAAGTAACATACTCGAGTAAGTCCCACTGAATTTAATGAGGCCTACTCATGGGTAACTGTGGTAAGGATTGTAGCCTCAACCTGCTTCTTACTGGGAATTTTAAAAACCAATGGAATGCAACCTTCCTTGTTGTGATTTTCATATGGAAAGAAATGATCACTTTTGTTACCTGTACAGTACATACTTTATCTAGAATCCTCATTTAAAGCCTGAGACTCTTTGCGAAAGGGTTGTTGAGACAAAGCTATGCAATGTGAATTTATTTTTACCAGCTCATGTTGTATATTTGTATGATGCATACTGTCTTGATGGCTTTGAATTGTGTTGCTGTTGTTATTATTAAGGTGTGGTTTCTAAACATTTAAATAAAGTGGGGGCAAACCACCTGGAACTGGAATTTTTGATGATCCATTCATGCCCTAAATATTTGTTTTTGTTTTGTTTTAGGAGTGCTCTTGCCCCACTCAGCGCTCACAGCCAAATCCCAGCTGAATTTTAAAACCGACGGAACACAACATTCATTATTGCTCTTTTTCACATGGTATGAATACTTTGGCACACAAAACTATTTCAAAATGTCAAACGCAAAATTATGTTTACCACAAACAATTAAAACATAAATTAGCTTGAGCATCGTGTTTCAGCAGACACGCACACACAACCATTTTCTGTATAAAATATTCATTTTATGAAATAAAAAGTTGCAAGAAAAAATGACATAGGTGATTAATTGAAGAAGAGGGGCTTCGATCCTAATTCTGGTTCTAAGCCCTATTGCATTTGATGGGACTGACATCTGAGTAGACACTGTCAGAATTGCAGCCATAGATGGCTTTGTGATAGGCCACTACATTAACTTTTTCTTTAAGATGCCACAAGATTTTTTATTATTTTTGCTCCACAGCACTAACAGGGCTACCCATCTGGAAGTAAAATAAACTACCAGATGAAATTGCAAATGAGTATTTGACTGGATCAAGGTACCGTATTTTTCGTCCCATAGGACGCACCGGCCCATAGGACGCACCTAGTTTTTTTTTTTTTGGGGGGGGGGAAATAAAGGAAAAATTTCCCTCTTTATTTCCCCCCCCCAAACCAGGTCGGGGAATCCAAACCAGGTCGGGGAACAGCGGGATGGCAGCGCAGGGCTCCCTAGGCTGCGGATGTTTTCACGAAGCGCCGGGCGCTCTGCTTTCAGCGCGCCCTGCACTCCGGGAAGCAGGCTGCTATCCGCAGCCTAGGGAGCCCTGTGGGAACTCCCGTGGGCTCCCCAGGCTTGCGGATAGCTTCCTGTAGCCTGGAGAGCGAGAGGGGTCGGTGCGCACTGACCCCTCTCACTCTCCAAGCTTCAGCGAAAGCCTGCATTTGCCCCATAGGACGCACACAGATTTCCCCTTCATTTTTGGAGGGGGGGGGAAGTGCATCCTATAGGGCGAAAAATACGGTATATTTGTACGTCACTAACAGGATGAGGCTCCTGATCTTCCTGGTAGCTGTTGAATCGGGAGACCCACTTTAGTCTCTGATTCAACACTTGTCCATATGAACATATAAGAGACTGAGGTTCAAGACAGCATAGGGTTGTATCCAACGTTGTGTGAGAAGAAGGCAAATAGGCACAATATGCATAACTCCATACCCTCCAACATTTCTCCGATGACAATAGGGGCATCCTAAGGAAAAGTGGGACATTCCAGGATCAAATCATAAACCAAGATAGCTTCTGTAAAATAGAGACAAAGGGTCTGAGCTGCATTGTCAGGGGCTACAGTGGGAAGAGGGAATTGTCTGCAACTGGGCAAAAGTATATTTTCTTCACCAGTTCATGCAATGTTGGCTACCACCCATATTATGTAACTAAGCCCCAAATCTGGAAATCTTACATATCAGACTCTGACAATATTTACATCTGTAGAGTAGCTCAGAATGAGAAAGATGGATGACAGCTTCACAGCCCACAGACTTCCAGACTCCTTCCTTTCTTGTCTTCCTATTAGACTCAGGGAATTATCCCTTCATTTGGCAGTGCTTTCCAGAAGACTTTAGGCTTCTTTTTTTAAACTGTAATATTCAATATCCATAAATTGCGGTTCCCAACTGGTGTTTTAAATCCGTACTATGCTGCTACCCTGACATGAACTGGTCAAATGACTAGTGAAAACGACATAATTGCAGCCCTAGCAAATGCCAAGCTTTTGAAAAGCTTTTTTCCTAGAGTTGTAATGACTTAACCTTTTACTTAGTCAAAGAATCTGAGAAGAGAAGAGGAAATGATCTTAACGGGGAACTCTATCCATAATACAACATATGATAAGGCACATGCTTGCAGCAAACGAGAGCTGTGCTAAAATTTTTATGGCTCAACGCTTTCATTGTGAAAAGGGGGGCTTCCAGTGTCCTTGAAATATGCTCACATAGTCCGCGAAAAATGTATTTTTGCTCCAGTGTGCTTCAAAGTGTGCTCTAGTGTTGATTTTAGCAGCCATTTCTGAATCAACCCCACTCTCAGCAGGGTTCTTCTTGCTAACCACATGATTTGGGAATTATTTAATAATGGCTGAAATGTGCAGGGGGGAGTTGATTTCCCCCCCTTTTGGGTAAAACACATCCATATTTTTGGCTCAGCTCTGCTACAAACAACCCCATGTCCTGGATAAACAAACTCCAGCAACAAATAAAATCTGCATATCTTTACAGCCATAATTTATATTTTATAAAATAAAGACACAATCTGGCTAAAATAAAGCATGGCAAATCTCAATGATTTCATCTAGGAAATCTAAGCATGCACTCAACGCTCTGATTGAAATCAATGGGACTTTAAAGTTCTGAATGTCTCATGTTCTGGAGAGATTTCTACCAATGAGGTTACTTTAGGGACAGGTTTATACAGTGCTTTTTCCCTAAAAAAATGTTTGGGGTACTCTCATTTTGACTCAAGAAAATCACCATTTTGTAGTTCAAATTGGCAAAAATAAATACAGCAAATGGAGAAAACTACAAAGATTCACAAAATGTTTAGGGGTATGTGTCTCCCTGCGTACCCCCAGAAAAAAGCACTGGGTTGATATAGTCTGATGTTATTTAATGTTCTGTTACTGAGGACAAGCAGGCACCTTTGCAAGGTAAATACATCCTAGCTTTTTACACCCTGTTATCTACTTTTTGGTTTGTATTCTGCTAGAATCACTTTTTGCAAGATAATTGGCTTTTTTTTGGAAGGGTGTTGCTTATAGCTTCATTGTAATATGCACTGCCTTCCTTGTGAGAGATTGCCTCAGTGCCCTTAAATCAGATAATTATTTGAGGGCAGCTATCACCCAAGACAGGGACATGGGTGGCGCTGTGGTCTAAGCCACAGAGCCTCTCGGACTTGCTGATCGGAAGGTTGGCGGTTCGAATCTTCGCAACAGGGTAAGCTCCCGTTGCTCGGTCTCAGCTCCTGCCAACCTAGCAGTTCAAAAGCATGTCAAAGTGCAAGTAGATAAATAGGTGGGAAGGTAAACGGCGTTTCCGTGCGCTGCTCTGGTTTCGCCAGAAGCAGCTTAGTCATGTTGGCCACATGACCTGGAAAAACTGTCTGTGGACTAATGCCGGCTTCCTCGGCCAGTAAAGCGAGGTGAGCCCCACAACCCCAGAGTCATTCGTGACTGGACTTAACTGTCAGGCGTCCTTTACCTTTCGTTTTTATGACCCAAGACATTACAGTGGTACCTTGAGTTACAAACGCCTCAGGTTACAAATGCTTCAGGTTACAAACTCTGCTAACCTAGAAGAGTTACCTCGAGTTGAGAACTTTGCCCCAGGATGAGAACGGAAATCGTGTACCAGCAGCGCAGTGGCAGCAAGTGAAAGCACGCTTCTAATTAAGAACAATTGCAGGTTAAGAACGGACCTCTGGAATGAATTAAGTTCGTAACTAGAGGTACCACTGCATTATCGTTGATCTGATCCAGAGAATATTCCACCATTAAAAAACCCCTGCCTTTTGTGTATCTCACATAAATCCCAGTTCATGCGCATGCCTAAAGGCTCTTCTCTTGGGTACCAGTCAATCTCTAGCTTTGTGTTCACAGGAATGGTATGTTTTCTCTGCTCAGAATGGGGTGTGATTATTTTGTTCTCTTAAAACATCCAATTCCTCAGAATTGGCGGAGTTTAGTACCGATGAAATAACCACATTCTAATGAACGTGGCTCAGAATTAGATGTGATTTAAATCACCACGACTTCTTGCGTCTTTAGACACCCAGTTGGCACTCCACTGTTAATATTAACTGAAGCACATAATTTGTTCATTGCTCATTCATGGATCCTTTTCAACAGAAATTCAATATCCACAGCTGTTCTAGCAATGGAAGTTACTATGGGGATCTGAGATGTGGATCTCAGAGTCCGAGGCTGTGTACACATTGACAGCTTAAGACACAGCTAAGCTGTTCTTTTTCTCAGTTTGGATTGAAGCTGATTTGGGGAGCAGCACATTAATGCACAGTATTTTGCAAGAAATGACCGAATACAGTACAGGTATGGATTGTGGCTAGCTTTGTGCATATGATGCTCCCCAAACCAGTGGTGGAAGCACACTAGATACAAAGCAAGAAGGAGTGTGAACACAGTCTGATGCCACGGCCAAAATGGGGCAAGCAAGGTTTCAAGGCTGGCTCTTGATTCCATTTGTGAGCCCGCCCATTTGGACATTCTCAGTAAACTCTGATTTGGCTTACAGTGTTGTGCGAACCACATCAGCGTCTGGAACGAGGAGTTGGCCAGATAACTGGTTATGAGGAAGAACTAAGTGTAGTCTGAAATATTGCTCCTTTCTTCTTTGGCAATCACTCGTAGCCAAGTAAGATTGTCCATAAACATGGTCTTAACAGTGAGTCCTTAAGTGAGGCCAATTCGGGATCCACACATCCTTCCACAGTGGGGGCATAGGTTTCTGGGCGGGAGTTGATTACCGTGAGGGTTTGCCAAGTGTGCCTTCCTATTAGTTCACTTCTCCCTTTCGTCCTGAGTTTGAGCATCTTCAAAGTCCATGACACCTTTGGTAAAGGCTGTTTTCCAATTAGAGCACTCGCAGGCCAGTGTTTTCCAGTTGTCGGTGTTTATACTACATTTTTAAAGATTTGCCTTGAGCCTTTAAACCTCTTTTGTTGACCACCAGCATTACACTTTCCATTTTTAAGTTCGGAATAGAGTACAGTGGTGCCCCGCAAGACAAATGCCTCGCAAGATGGAAAACCTGCTAGACGAAAGGGTTTTCCGTTTTTGAGCTGCTTCGCAAGACGATTTTCCCTATGGGCTTGCTTTGCAAGACGAAAACGTCTTGCGAGTGTTCCGATTTTCCCCCGCTTCCCCCCCCTTTTTCTAAGCCGCTAAGCCACTAATAGCCTTTTAGCCGCTAATCCGCTAATCCTTTAATAGCTGCTAAGCCTTTAATAGCCGCTAAACCGCTAATAGCGCTAATCCGCTAAGCCGCTAATAGGGTTGCTTCGCAAGACGGAAAAACCGCTAGATGAAGAGACTCACGGAACGGGTTAATTTCGTCTTGCGAGGCACCACTGTAGTTGCTTTGGAAGATGATAATCAGGCAACCGCACAACATGACCGGTCCAACGAAATTAATGTTGAAGAATCATTGCTTTGACACTGGTGATCTTTGCTTCTTCCAGTATACTGGCATTAGTTCGCCTGACTTCCTAAGTGATGAGTAAATTTTTCAGAAATATTAAGATGGGGTATGGCAACCCTGTTCCTTCCCTAAAGAAGTATTCCTGCTTACTCATAATTTAGAAACTTTTTCACTGACCTCAGCAAGTGTCTTTTTCAACCTCGCTGCCATCTAACCTCAGACTGTGGATAAGATCAGTAGCGAGTTGCCTACATTATTTATGACACGCATTGTGTCATTTTTTAAGAATGGTCCTTTTTGTTTAGCCACACTTTCAAAATTAAAATATCTGCTACCGAGTAAATGTGTAGCTAATGGCATCTCCTGCCTGAATATCTAGAGAAGAAAGAAAGAAAGAAAAAACCCAGGGAACATTTTGTAAAAGTTAATGCTGTTCTAAACATCTTGCGATTAAGTATCAGATTATTATGTAAAGATGGTTCAGATTGTAAATGCTTTTGTTGGTTTATGTATAGGTCAGATTCTAATTTATGTTTAAGTACCGAAATGACCAAGGATTAAATACACAAACAGCCTTGGCGCATACCTCCTTGTTCTGCTTCAGATGTTTGCTTTTCTTACTGCATCTTGGCATCTTTACATACTGTCAAATTGTTGAAGCTTTGCCTCCCTTGTATGGGAATGCGTGAATAGTCAAGAGAAAATAGCCGCTTGCTGAATTGCACTTACTGACAGAATGCACTGGCAAAATGGAGGGGGGAGGACTGCACAATTGACAAAGACGTGTTGTTGGTTGTAGGATCTGTGGCACAGCATCTTGTCATTTGTACACCCTCAGTTCTCTTTTTCAGCTGACACTAGAGCGTTTAGAGATCTGAATATGCACATGAACTTGTTTTTATTAGAGCAATGTATGCGTTTTTCTATTATTGAAAGCCCTAATTACAGCTGCCCATTGCAATTGCCAGCTGATGATATCCCTTCCTCATATATTTAAAGAAACAGATAAGGAGATATAGCGTCTTAGAAGTGCCGTGTATTATGGGCTGTACCTTTGCCTCTCCAAGTAAGTTCTAGTGAGCATGCTGTGAGGTCACAGTATAGGAAACATTTTTTATTCTAGTCGTTACGCTTACGCACACAGTAACTAATGCACCAATTGTACGCACACTTATTTCAGAGACCACTGAACTCAGTGGGATTTATTGTCAAGTAAACAGGCCGGGAAACACGCAGGGCCAAGCTAACAACGAATAAACATGTCATCTGTCTAATATTATTAGGGAATGAAATCTTGGCAGCGTCCCTGAGATCCTTTAGCAGGAAATCACTCTAAGAGATGCAATCACACCGTAACACAATATTATTATATATTACTTTTGAGGAACTAGCTGGTAATGCATTAACAGGCAAAGATGTGGAATAATAATGTTTGCTGCACATAGAATAAATCCATAAATTTACTGTCTAACTAGGGGTGAATGCTGGCTACAGCCTTCTAATGGAAAACCAACAACATCAGTTGACTGAAATAATGGACATTTTTCGAGTCGCACTTTTCACTGGGAGATATGGGGGTAGAAGCTTAGTCTATGTTCTCTTCTATGACCTTGGAATAAGAGAGCATTGTCTAAACTGTTTGGCACTGACTCCTCAAGCAGCAAGTTTCCCCAGTCTCACCTGAAGATGTGGGGACTGAATCTGGGACCCTCTGTGGGCAAGGCATGTTCTCTGCCATGTGGTGTGTAAGCACAAAGAAATTCTTCATCCTGTGTGTGTACAGCCTAACAGATGACCACCACGACCAGCTTTTGTGAGCGCTGATTGCCCTTACAGGTAGGCTCAGGGGAAAAAAAAGAGCCCAGCTCTTCCACTTCCCAGACACTCAACAGCACGGTGTAATAGTTGGATCTGGCACTATTACAGGCGTCACATCATACTCATTCTGTACTTGTAAGAAAGACTCTCCTCCTGCAAGAGAGGGGAGTGGTTGTGCGCGGGAGCCGAGCTCCGCCTCTAGCAGGGGGCATTGCCCCCTGCCTCCCACTCACCTGGCTGGTGCCCACGCTCATCAGCAGGCACCCAACCAGGTGCCTCCGAGGGGGCGTGTTTAGCAGCCCAAATTGCTGTGGCACCAGCCTTCCGGCCTCACTTTTCGTCGTCCCGTCGCGAGTCACCCACCCTCCACTCCCTTAGAGCTCAGGGTCTCA
Organism: Podarcis liolepis; assembly: GCF_965112155.1. Taxonomy (NCBI): domain Eukaryota; kingdom Metazoa; phylum Chordata; class Lepidosauria; order Squamata; family Lacertidae; genus Podarcis; species Podarcis liolepis. Next base: position 17,342,232 of record NC_139565.1, read on the forward strand.
GTTTTCTTTTGGCCTAGCTATGGACCTTAGGTTGATCGCCCTGGTCGTCCCAGGGGCCTGGTAGGAATTTTTCCATTTGGCATTAGGCTTTTTGGTTTTTTCGCCTACCTCGTAGCAATCGTCACAACTTTCGTGGTATTGGTGGGTAGGTTAGGCATTGGAATAATGTGTTGTGGTGTGTTGAAGGGCTAGGTGTGGCCATCGCCTATGCCTTCAATTTTTGGGTATTCCGTTAAAGGAATCTGGCGGTCGTGTATTCTGTCCGATGCCTGCTTGGCGGGAGGCCATGGCACAACCCTCGGTGACATCAGGGGAGAGCCTATAGTTGGATTAGCATCAACAGGCTCCACCTACTGGTGAATAAACCCCCCTTGTTTTAGACTCACCCCTCTCTGAGGGGGTGGAGTCAGCTGACATAATCCAATGCCTAAGCCAATACCTTTTCACTTGCTGTAATCAATAAAGTTGTGGCCTTTTCTTGCCCATTAACCTTATATCACGTGTCCTCGTGTTTTCATTCCACTACGTGGGGATCGGGTCCTCGAACCACAACCTATCCATTCTGAAGGAAATCAGCCCTGAGTGCTCACTGGAAGGACAGATCATGAAGCTGAGGCTCCAATACTTTGGCCACCTCATGAGAAGAGAAGACTCTCTGGAAAAGACCTTGATGTTGGGAAAGATGGAGGGCACAAGGAGAAGGGGATGACAGAGGACGAGATGGTTGGATCGTGTTCGCGAAGCTACCAGCATGAGTTTGACCAAACTGCGGGAGGCAGTGGAAGACAGAAGTGCCTGGCGTGCTCTGGTCCATGGGGTCACAAAGAGTCGGACACGACTAAATGACTAAACAACAACAACGACTTGTAAGAAATCAGCTTTTAAGTGTAGCATCACCTCAACTCTAGAACTCCCTACCTATTTGTTAAGTATAGTAATTTAATTCACTGAAATGGTAAAGGCTTGCATGCATTATGATGTGTTTAGATCTGACTGTTTGGTAACTGAATTCTAGAGAGTATTCTAGTAGTTCTTATGTGATTGGCTAACATCGGACACATGGAAGGTAACCAGTGATTTTATGTGATGCAAGGTGACTGTGTTTTAGAATCCACTGTGGACACTGCTAAGTTGAGTAGAGTGTCGCAGTGCTTCTTCTCTGCTTGAAAGAGAGAGAGAGCAAAACCGCAGGAGAAGGAAAGAGTGGAAATCTCTCATAGCAGTTGCCAGGTATGGCCTAATTGAGATACAGAAGGCTGAAAGTGCTGATCTTTGGGAAGAGAGGAAAATATACCGGTATTTTTAATTTTTTAATTTTTTAATTAATTAATTTTTATAATGAATGATTTTAGAATGTTGTTTATGTTGTACTTTTGGACTGTTTTATTGTTGTTAGCCGCCCTGAGCCCGGCTTCGGCTGGGGAGGGCGGGATATAAATAAAATTTATTATTATTATTATTATTATTATTATTATTATTATTATTTGGAAGTTAGAAGAGACTCTAAGCCAGCCTTTCTCAACCTGTGGGTCCCCAGATGTTGTTGAACTACAACTCCCATCACCCCTAGCTAGCAAGGCCAGAGCTCAGGGATGATGGGAGTTGTAACCCAACAACATCTGGGGACCTACAGGTTGAGAACTGCTGCCTAAGCCCATGCTTGGATGAGCATGTGACTGTAAATATGTTTTAATTCATCTCTAACTATACGTTTCTGCACATAAAGTTTTTGAATGATAAAGTCTGGACACTGGTTTAATTTCCAAAGAAGGGGGTCAGTCATATATATATGATTTGAGCTTCTCAGCTGCAATTTCACTACCCTTACTTCAACACTATTGACACTGGGCTGTATTCTTTTTGGCACCTGCTTAAAACATTTTTGCTTAGGCAAGCTTATCTACACATGTAGCATGCTGGCATGTATGTTAACCTCTGTTGATTTTAATTATCGTTTGAATGTTTCCTAATAATAATAGTAGTACCCTGCCCACCTGAATGGGTTGCCCTAGCCACTCTGGGCAGCTTCCAACAAAATATAATAACACAGTAAGACATACACCAAACATGAAAAAATTGCCTTCAGATTTCTTCTAAAAGTCGTGTAGTTGTCTATCTCCTCAACATCTGTTCTCACAATGAGGGAACCGCCAGAAGGTCCTTGAAGCTGGACCTCAGTGTCTGTGCTGTAAGATGGTGGAGATGCTCCTTTAGTTAAATAAGTATTTGACTATCTTTTATTGATAATTTTAATTTTAACACACTTGCTCCCACCTTCAGGGTTCTGGCCAATGCTTGCAATGGTGGTGGGGTAACTGCCAAGCATTAGATGTGTATTTTTAAGTTTTACCATATTTTATTTACATTTATTTATATTAGGTAGATATATCTACATTGTGGCTTATTCTACCACCATTGTTTTTGCTTGTGTGCCTGCTGTTAACTCCGATAACTTCTAAAGTTGTGAGGGAAACGAAAGGACTCAGATGTTAGGCAGAGGATGCACAACGTTCTGCTGAGCTCCTGGTTCCATGGATTAAGCCAGAGAGTTCAGATGTTCCTTCCAATAGTCCTAAACCACACATGGATTCCTAGGAGTGAGGAATCCAGTGGGATAGACACAGCCAGGATTTGACCACAAATAAATCTGAAAACAAGCAGAAGTTCAGCATAATTTCCTTCATACCTTTCTACCTTTATAAGTGAGAGAATGAAAGTTACATTTGCCAGTCTGCAATTGGATGTTTTAGTTTGCAATTGTTGGATTCTCAACAGGAGGCTCAAAACCGCACAGCTACCTTTTGATCCGTCCTTCCAAAAATCTATCCTTCCCAAACGTACAAAAGAATAAAAAATTAATGGAGGTGAGAACACTCAGGGAATGGCTAAGCATTTCAGATCAGCTTTGTGGCTTTCTGCTTCGAGCGTTTGCCTGCAACTTGAAGCGCATATGAACAGCAGAAAAAAAAAGTGTGTCAAAACAGGCCTGCATAGCAGGAGGCCCAGGGGCCAGTTGCATACCTGCCAGGTGTCCCGGGAAAAAGGGGTATCCTGTTTTCTTGTGTGAGGTTGTGGCAGCCATTTTGGGTGCCGCAATCTCGCACCAAAGAAAACACTTTTTCAGGGTGAGATCGTGGAAGGGGTCACGGGACTCTCCTGGGAGCACTCTCCATTTGCAGCTCCTTGCACTTCCCAGTACGGACGGTTTGTGTTCGTGTGTCAACGTTTTTGGAAAGGCATCTGATGTCCAAAGTAGATGTGACATGGCAAGGTCTGTTGCTTTAGCTTTCCACCCCTTTCTTTTCTCTCTCTCTCTCTCTTTTTTAAACAATTTTTTAATTAGTTTTTTTAACATATCATTTTCAACAGTAATTAAACATACTTTTACATCTTTATTATTTTTTTGACTTCCATCAATCACATCTGAAAATTGTCCAGTCTAATCACTTAATATACATTTCTTACTTTCACTGTTACATTTAAGTAACTAATATAACTAATAACTAATATCTCTATTCTTTTTCTGCTTTGCAATGTTTCATATAATTTTCCTTACAAAACTTATTGTAGCCCTACTAACGTAGTTTGTTGATCACAGTTGCTCTTCAAATAGTTCCTATATTTCTTTCAATCTTCTGTGAATCTCTGGACCCGCAGGTTTCGAATCCTTCCTGTCCTTTTATCTAATTCTGCATAGTCCATTAATTTTGCCTGCCATTCTTCTTTCGTCGAAATTTCTTCTTGCTTCCATTTCTGGGCTAACAATACTCTTGCTGCTGTTGTTGCATATAGAAACAATTTAACATCTTGTCTATTAATGCCCTCACCTATAATACCAGTAAAAATACTTGCCTGGTGGGGAGACACCTTGATCACCCCTTTCTGTTTCTCAAAACATCTCTTTCTCTATGTGATTTAGATTGGGACCGCTGTGCCGGGAAAGAAGGGGACTGCCCCTCACCTGCTATTAATGCATAGCTAAAAGCAGTTTTAGCTATGCACTCCTGCCAACCTAGCAGTTCGAAAGCATGTCAAAGTGCAAGTAGACAAATAGGTACCACTCCAGTGGGAAGGTAAACGGCGTTTCCGTGCGCTGCTCTGGTTCGCCAGAAGTGGCTTTGTCATGCTGGCCACATGACCCGGAAGGTGTATGCCGGCTCCCTTGGCCAATAAAGCAAGCTGAACGCCGCAACCCCAGAGTCGGTCACAACTGGACCTAATGGTCAGGGGTCCCTTTACCTTTTAAAAGCAGCTGGGAGTGGGACGCGGGAGGCTCTGGTCTAAACCACTGAGCCTAGGGCTTGCCAATTAGAAGGTCGGCGGTTCGAATCCCCGCGACGGGGTGAGCTCCTGTTGGACCTAACGGCCAGGGGTCCCTTTACCTTTTAAAAGCAGTTGGGAGGAGGGCAATTTGAACCAGAACCACAGCACGGAAGCACCCCTGGGAGTTTTAGTTTAAGCTTTGTGGTGTCTACGTGGCAGGGGTTTGAACTAGATGACCCCTCGTGATCCTTTCCAATTTTACAGTTCTATGATTCTACTTCAGAGAGAGTGTTCTCACTTTGCTTGTGGATAAAGAGTAAAGGGGACCCCTGACCATTAGGTCCAGTTGTGACCGACTCTGGGGTTGCGGCGCTCATCTCGCTTTACTGGCTGAGGGAGCCGGTGTGCAGGTTCTGGGTCATGTAGCCAGCATGACTAAGCCGCTTCTGGAAAACCAGAGCAGCGCACGGAAACACCGTTTACTTTCCCGCTGGAGCGGTACCTATTTATCTACTTGCACTTTGACGTGCTTTTGAACTGTTAGGTTGGCAGGAGCAGGGACCAAGCAATGGGAGCTCACCCCATCGCGGGGATGCGAACTGCCGACCTTCTGATCGGCAAGTCCTAGGCTCTGTGGTTTAACCCACAGTGCCACCTGCGTCCCTTGCATGTGGAGAGTTGTATACAAAAATACACACGCACCACTGTTTCCAATATTTTCCTTAAAGATCTAACTGGGCATTGTCCATCTGCCCGTCCATCCATCCCTCCCACTGCAGCAGAGGTTTTATGTTTACCTCTCCGCAAAAAACGGCCATTCAGCAGCCTTTGTGCCTGTCATCTCGACTTTAAAAACAGAATTTATGGCCTTGTTTTCCTCTTAGTCGTTGGCGTGGTCCATGTGCAGCTGGCTTTGCAGATGTTTTCTGAGCAAAGGCAGTCAGTGACTTTTTAAGACTTTGCAAATGTCGGCAGAATTACAACCTCGTATGTTCCTGCTGCTTTGGAAGGCTGCAACACACAAGATGCTTCCGTCCTCCTCGACGGCTAGCTCATTCCCCGGCTCGCTGGACACAATTCAGAGAGGGAGAGTGCAGAACACAGTGCTTTCCCGACACTAAACATAACACAGATGTCCTATTAACATATATAGACATATGTATATGCCACACTTGCACTCGCTTTACAGAGCTTAAATGTCAGAGTTGCATATCATGGACTATATTGCCGCGTGGAAGACTTTGGCTTCTTAGGGAAGCCTTTTCCAACTCTTGGCCCTCTGGGTGTTGTTGAATTACACCTCCTATCATTCCTGACTGTTGGCCATGCTGAATGGCAGGAGTTGGGAGCATAGCTGTCAACTTTTCCCTTTTTAAAAGGGAAATTCCCTTATTCCGAATAGGATTCCTCGCAAGAAAAGGGGAAAGTTGACAGCTATGGTTGGGAGTCCGGCAATATTTGCTATTGTTTGCCATGCTATCATGCAGGGGCACTATTGAGTGGAGGACGAGCCCCCCCCCCCATTTTCAAGGAGAGGACAGTGCCCTCAATATTCTTTGGCCTGTGGTGAGTCCTGTTGGGCCTTCGCATAGCAACAACGGGCCCCGTCAGGTCTTCCTGTGGCTGCACTGGACACTACCAGGCCTCAGGGGCGTAGCAAGGGGGGCTGTGGTGGGGGTAGTCTGCCCCAGGTGTCACCACAGAGGGGGGTGACAAACAGTAAAAATTTTTTTTATAATAAACTTATTGAAGCTCCTCTCCGAGAGGTGGGCGGGGCTTCCCATGTCCCGGATGCCACCCTCCTTGCCTTGGGACCTTCATCCCGCCCCCCAACCCAGCTGGCCAATCAGCTGTGGGCTGTGGGCAGGACGAAGGCAAGGAAAGGAAAGGGCTGCTGCTGCTGAGGCCAAGTGCGGTCTGCCAAGGAAGCAGCCGCTTGAGGAGGCCGAGGTGGCAGCCAACAGGGCTTGGGCTCTGGGGCACGCAGGTGCTGCGGACGACCTCCGGGGCCGCTGGGCAGCCTGCGAGGCCGCCTGCGGTCTTAGCCCCCACATCCCCCAACAACAGCGCTTGGGCTCCGGGATGCATGGGTGCTGTGGACAGCCTCCTGGGCTGCTAAGCCAAAGGTGCTTATGCTCACAATGTTCAGTAAATAAACCAGAAAATAACACTTGCGATTGTACCTTATTTTTCTTTTTAATAATTTCATTGTGTGTGTGGGGGGGGGGGTGAGAAGAAATTTTTCGCACCGGGCACCACCTGACCTTGCTACGCCTCTGCCGGGCCTCCTCCCACCATGTGACATCATGCGCATGCGCTGGGCACCCCAGGTTGGGCAGAACCCGGTGCCTTTGTTATTGTGGAATGGTTTTGAAGTGGTTGTTTGAGTTACATTCCTGTTCTCTTTGCTGTGAGCCACTTTGAGCATGATTTACGTCTCTGTGTTGAAAAGTGGCATACAAATTGTCGGGGGCTGGGCAGAGGCGGAGGAATGGTGGAGACCACCTCCCCATCCTGACTCTTCCAGGGAGGAGGAAGAGGAAGACAGTATAGAGTTACAACAGGGGTTTGCGGGGGGGTCACAGCTCAGAGGCAGATGAGGGGCAAAGTTGGGAAATAATGGGAGAGGAGGAGCAGGCAGAGCTGGAGCAGCAGCCGGCTGACACGTTGTCACTAGAAAGCATTCCATAGCAAACGCTGGGCCAAATAACGCGCTTTCTTTTTTTTGAAGAACCCAAACTGCAGCAGCAAAGAAACGGCGCTGCTTGTGACACATACAGAGCAGAATGGGAAATTATAATTTTTTACATCCCTAGTCATCTGTGTCCATTCCATGATCAGGATCGTTTGGCTATAGTGGTTTAATCATTAGTAACCTTGAGGACAGACTATTATAATGTATTTTATGTCAGACTACCCTTGAGGCTGGTTCAGAAACTGCAGCTGGCGCAGAATTTGGCAGCCCAGATGCTATTATACATGAGCTGCTGACAGCATATTACATCTGTGTTGAGGGAGCTGCACTAGTTGCAAATAGCCTACTGAGCAATCTGCAAGGTTCTTACTATTAAATATAAATCTTTAAACAACCTGGGGCCAGTGTGGTCATCTTATTCGCTATACCCCTGCCAGATCTTTGTGATCTGCTACTGAGACATGTCTGATAGAGCCTGGCATTGTCTGACCATCACGGATTTTAAAAAAGCGGATTTAGTTATGGAAATTTCTACCTAATAGAATCAAGCTGGCACTGTCTCTAATGAGTTCTTTTTTTTATTATAAATTTTTATTAATTTTCCAAACACAAAATAAAAACAAAACAATACACAATACATACACAAACAAACAAACAAACATATAAACACGTATAATTTCATAACCTCTTTTTCATAAACCTTACTTTCCTGACTTCCCCATGCCTCCCCTTTCCTGCATCCCTGTTTTATAATTTCTTCAGCAACCCCTCACTTCAATTAGCTAATTGCTTATTTTCTCCCCCCCCCCTTCTTCTCTTACTTAAACAATTACAGCTGAAATTCTATATTTTTCTTTTCCCTTGACATTTTAGCACTCATTAATTTTACAACAGTTCTTAAGATAAACTTTAAATTTCTTCCAGTCTTCTTCCACCGTCTCCTTTCCTTGGTCACGGATTCTGCCGGTCATCTCCGCCAGTCCCATATAGTCAATCACCTTCGCCTGCCATTCTTCCAGCGTGGGAAGTTCTTGTGTCTTCCAATACTTTGCTAAGAGAATCCTTGCTGCTGTAGTTGCATACATAAAAAACACCCTATCCTTCCTTGACACCATTTGGCCGACCATGCCCAATGATGGGCATGGTCTCTAATGAGTTCTAGGCACCATCTTTAGACATGGTTAGTTCAGCAAGCCTTATTAAAATGATTTACTGATTTTAACCCCTTTTTTCCAGGCTCCCTCCCCAAACACACACTAACAGAGGATATTCTCTGCAAGTAAGAGATCATTCTCTTACTTATAGCAAGTAAGGCTATAGATTCTGCAGCAGATGTGTGCTCAGGAGTCATCGTTCTGGAGTTTGGTAGCAGGGCCTGATGTTTGGAAGTAGGCAGAACGACAAAGATGTCCCAACAAATTTCCCCTCCTTGCAAGGTTTTAAAGATGTGGGATGGTGCGCTCACTTCTGAGACTCAGTGCTGAGCTTGCAAGAGTGTGCTCTGTCGGGGCAGGTGAAGGTGGTGCCTGGTTCTAGGTGACAATATTCCTTGCACCGTGCTGTGCTGCACTCCTGTTTTCTTCCCACACAGGGCAGCCCTGTCCTCTGCCTGCCCCTCAGATCTGGGGCATCACGCGGCACCAGCCTCTCCCCCTTCACACCCATTCTCCAGCATCCACCATTCTCCAGCATCCATCAGAGCCAGTATGGTGTAGTGGTTAAGAGTGGTGGACTCATAATCTGGTGAACCAGGTTCGCTTCCCTGCTCCTCCACATGCAGCTGCTGGGTGACCTTGGGCTAGTCACACTTCTTTGAAGTCTCTCAGCCCCGCTCACCTCACAGTGTTTGTTGTGGGGGAGGAAGGGAAAGGAGAATGTTAGCCGCTTTGAGACTCCTTCGGTTAGTGATAAAGTGGGATATCAAATCCAAACTCTTCTTCTTCTTCCACTACTAGCTGCCTAAGGGAGAAGGACAATAAAACAATAAACAGGGTGGCAATACAATGACTACTACCAAAGGTGTTGTGGGCTTTGAAGATGCTCAAACTCAGAGCGAAAGGGAGAAACACGCTAAGAGGAAGGCACGCTTGGCAAACCCTCACCGTGATCAACTCCCACCCGGAAACCTATGTCCCCTCTGTGGAAGGACGTGTGGGTCCAGAATTGGCCTCCACAGTCACTTATGGACTCATTGTTAAAACTGTGTTTATGGAAGACAATCTTACGAGTGATCGCCGAAGAAGAAGAAGACAATGACTACTGAAATCGACACAAGATAATATCACCAAAGCAACTACAGTGGTACCTCGGGTTACATACACTTCAGGTTACATACACTTCAGGTTACAGACTCCAGTAACGCAGAAATATTACCTCGGGTTAAGAACTTTGCTTCAGGATGAGAACAGAAATTGTGCAGCGGCAGCACAGCAGCAGCAGGAGGCCCCGTTAGCTAAAGTGGTGCTTCAGGTTAAGAACAGTTTCAGGTTAAGAACGGACCTCCGGATCGAATTAAGTACGTAACCAGAGGTACGACTGTATCTGTAAACAAACAATAAACGTCCATGGAAATGGCAAAAGTAGTTTCTTTCCCAAATAAGTTTTATCTCAAACAATAGCAAATGCAGTAAATAAAGAATTCACTTGTGATATACCTGGGTTCAGGGCTTGGACGTCGTTCCGGTAATTTGATGTATCGTTGTTAAGGAGCTTAGTCATCAAGCTTTGTAGTAAATAATATACAAGAGAAGACAGAATGTAAACAACTTAAAGCAGGCGTATCTCCGTCCCCATCTGCATGTTTCCATCGGGAGGAGCATAGAAAGAGGACAATGTCCTTCAGTTTGTTAAACCTCCTTAGGATGAGGACGACAGCAGCAACCCTGGAGAGACAACAGGATGGTCTCTTGCAGCTGCCGCTGCTAAGGACCATTGCTGTCTCATCCTCCTCCCCAAATTTGGCAGTGGCAGGAAACAGAGAGGGGGAAACAGGGACATTCTGGGATCAAATCAGAAGCCAGGACAGCTTTCATAATTCTTTTGGTATTATAATTTTTATTAAATTTTCAAGTTTTACAAATTAAACATCTTTTCTTATACCAAATGTTCATTGACTTCCCTCCCTCCCCTTCCAAGGTTCATTTAACTTATCCAGCATTTCTGCAAAGTTTAATAATTCAATTTACTTTTCTTGCAATGCTTCACAATATGTTATACTGTTGAATTACTTTAATATTGCCAGCGTTTTTAACTGTAAACAATTATTTTCAATATAATCAACAAAGAATTTCAACTCTTCTTTAAATACCTGTTCTTTTTGTTCTCTTATACTGCTTGTTAGACCTGGTAGCTCTGCAGATTCTATCATCTGAAGTCCTTCTTACTAGGGACCTCTCTCACTTTCCACTTTTGGGCTAACAAAATTGGAGCCTCTGTTTTTGCACACATAAATATTTTTTTATGTCTCCTGGAAACCTCGGTCTGAACAATTCCGAAAAATGCCTCTGGGTTCTTCTTGTGTGTGTGTGTGGTTTTTTTTTTTTTGGTTTTTTTTTGGGGGGGGGAGTTGTTTTAAACATTTTTTTCATCTCATTATATATCATTTCCCAAGGCTTTCATAATTTTGGGTCTATCCCTTGGTACACTTGGACGGTAATTCCTGTTCCCAACAACTATAGTATCTGCATTATCACTGACTACTTTTTCTTTGGTTCTAAAAGAATACGTGACTGGCACTGGGCACAATCCACCAGGGAATTCTTCTGAGTAAGCACCGTTGTGATGATTCCCGTAGAAGATGATAGTACCCATTTGTTGCAATGAGACTTGAGAAGGACACTATTCCAGTGGATTGGGCCCCTTGAGAATATTTCACTTGTTTTCCTTGGCCTGTAAAAGAGTTCTATGTCACTCAAACCCTTGCTTTTCATAGTACAGTCGTACCTCGGAAGTTGAACGGAATCCGTTCTGGAAGTCCGTTTGACTTCCAAAACGTTCAGAAACCAAAGCATGGCTTCTGATTGGCTGCAGGAAGCTTCTGCGGCCAATCGGAAGCCACGGAAGCTGCGCCGGACGTTCAGCTTCCAAAAATAGTTCGCAAACCGGAACACTCACTTCTGGGTTTGCGATGTTTGGGAGACAAACCGTTCGAGAAATAAGCTCTTCGAAAACCAAGGTATGACTGTATTAAAATTAGCTAGCCTTAAAAAAACCATCATCTCACTTGCTTCAGGCTTTTTGAGAGTGCTTTTACCCCACTGAAAGATTGTACTGGGTCTATATTTATTAGCATTTGTGCAGGATTACGCTATCTGAGGCATCAGCAATAATGTTTAAAGTATTTTGTCATTGCCAGCATGTGGGTAACAAATCCTGAAATTGCTCAGTTAGCCTTTGTCATGCTCTTGCATACAACATTCATCCGTTTTATTTGGATTTTGTCATTTGCGAAAGGGATGTTTTGAATTAATTCTTCCTTGCTAGAAGCAGGCATTCAAAGAGTTTGCTACCACTAGCCTTGGATTTGATGTGACGGAAATATATTTAATGCAAAGCAAAGCACACACACGAAACTTGCATTGAAAGCTCATTGTGACCGCGTTCATGCAAAGCGAATTATATTAATAGCCTGCTATTGTTAAAATGTCAAGAGTCTTCCCCCACCTCACATTTTGAAGGATCATTTCTCTGTTCAGGGTATTTGGCTTTGCTTATCGCTTCTGACGTGGGAAAAAGATAAATGTAATCTTACATGAAATATTCAACTTCCCTCCACCTCTCCACCTCTTTTTCTTAGATGATCTAAAGGAATAGTTACATCACTGACACATGGAATGTAGCTATGAACTAAAGGAGAATTCCTTCAGCTCACCAAAACCCACATTCCTTAATTAAAGTCACAGGCAGTTCAAGTCCTATTAGGCCTGTATCTGCTCTGCTGTTTATCAGCCTAGTACATAATGGTCAGGGATAAGATAAACTCTTAGAGAGTTGGCTGAAGAAGTGTGTGCATACGAGTGAAAGATCATTCCTGCCTTTGAACCATCTGCATAAACACTCGATAAAGGAATGAGTTGCACAACTTGAGGTTAATGCAAATCAGGAACACGCTAGGGCCAAATTAGATGTGAGGCTAACTGCACAATTGGATTTAACAAATAACAACAGCAATATGTTTCTGTGCGCAGCCACACAAAGCAAGACTGGACTTTAATCCTTTCCTCCCTGATTAAATTAGTTCTCTCCCAAAGTTGCTATTTTTTTTAGGAGAGAAGTGTCTATTTATGCCAAAGGTAGCACATAAGAAGGGTTTTTTTTTTTGTGGGGAGGGAAATTCATTGGGATCACGGGTTGGGAAGGTAGGGGTTAGCTGATTCCTCCCCCAGCCGTATTTTAGATGATCATAAACTAGGCGCAGAAAGTATTCCTCTACTTTTCACTATTTTTCATTTTCTTTAATTGCCCCAAACTTCCTCAAAGGAAGAAGAAATGCGAGCCATTGTTTTAGTATGCTAGCCAGGGACGCAGCAGCGATTCATTCTAATGGTTTTGCTCCAGCAAGCCAAATCAAATTCAAAGTGATGTTTTCATCTGAAAGTCTATTTGGATCCAAGATGGATGAAATGTTTTATTTTAATTAAAGCCATTCCTTGCAGCTCCATAAATAAATATACTACTTTGTATTCCATCAGTGAGGAAATTCTGGCTGCAAGCTTGGCAAGAGCAGCAAAAAGCTTGCTCTCCTTTTTTCAAGAGAGAGAAGAAAGGCGGGCTCAGCTGGTTCAGATCAAGAAGGTTTCTTCATATTCTCTCTGCATTTCCACTTCATTTCTTTATTATCCATTATTACTATTGCCCGATAGTGAGCGATGCTCAGTTTTGCAGGATTTGCATATGCATATTAATCCAATTTTCAAATAGTAAATACACCCATGTTACGGAAAAGCAGCAATGCGAGAGCGAGCTGCAGGTGGCTGGAAAGCAAAACAGGATGTTGATGTTTGGGACTGTACCATGGGAACAAAGGGACAGTCTATTCACTGTGCTGAGCACCGGATGTTTGCTCAGAGTGTCATCTGACCTGTACTGGAAGTACAGGGGTGGAGTTAATCTCTCTGCTGTTGGAGTCTGATGAGTGCAGATGCGTTTCTCTGTACTGTTGCAAGGACAGAAATAAAGACATGTAAATACATTTCTGTCTGTCTCTTTCCCCTCCCTGGGGGAGGCAGGGAGGAGGGAAGAGTGGTGTGTTCTTCTCACGCTTGAAGAGGATCGCCGATAGTGACCTAGCCTGTATCCTGCCGGGAGACGCAGACGGGGAGGTCAACAAGGAGCTCAAGCCGAGTGCCTGGAGAGTGGCCAGTTTCCTCTGATAAGGCTTGAGAAATCCGACAACCCATTCACATTTGTTAATATGCTTGATCAGGTTCCAATAAAGGGATCACCCAAAGGCAGATTTCTTTGGGTTCTCCAGTGGCATCCTATCGCCACCTGACCATAAATATTGGCAAATTGGTGCGCAACACTTTGTGGGATACGCTAATATGTGTACAGCAGACCCTATTTTCCAGGATTTACAGATCTGATCCCGGAATGTCCTACTTTTCCTTAGGACATCTCTATGTTCACTGGATAAATGTCGGAGATAAATCTGCCCTTTTCCCCTTATGGGGTATCCAAGAGCCTGTATAGAGTCCTTATGTGGGTTCCCTATTGGTAGGAGAAAATAGCAGAAGCCAACCAGAGAATATTGAGAAGCAAAGCAGCTAGGAAGCCTGATCTTTATTGATCTGTTGCAACAGGGTGCTCCCCTCACACGCAGGAAGACGGAGGAGGACCCAGAACAAAGGTGTGCCTGCCCTTATACTGTGTAGACATTTTAAATTCCCTGCCCTGTAGCTTAAGACTACATACATCATACCTACATCACAGAAGGGGTGCAACCCAAGACCACCCCCAACAAACATCATACCTACATCACAGGAAAGGTGGTCTACAACAGAAATTTGAATGTTGCTGTTTTTCCTGTCTGTCAGGTTATCTGATAATGCCTTATCTGATTGCCTTTCCTGGTAGTCTGCCCATTCCTTTGGGATGGTGATTCCCAATTCCTGAGACAATGGGAAGGCTCCCTGACCCCCTCCCTCCTTGCAGAGAAAACATTTGGTCAGTTTGGGAGTCAAAATGGTTCCAGGTCGGTGTTCCTGTGCTGATCTATGTACTTGCTTGGTTGGTACATTTATGAACATTTATTATATATATAAGACCTTAAATTTTATTATAACAGAGGGTATGGAGTTATGTGACCCCTGAGCCAAGGCGATAAGTAATGACACAGCCTCTAGAAGACATCTGAAGGCAGCCCTGGATAGGGAAGTTTTGGGTTTTTTTAAAAAAAATGTTTAATGTTTGATTCTGTTTTTATATACCGTATTTTTCGCCCCATAGGACACACTTTTCCCCCTCCAAAAATGAAGGGGAAATGTGTGTGCGTCCTATGGGGCGAATGCAGGCTTTCGCTGAAGCCTGGAGAGCGAGAGGCATGGTGCGCACCGACCCCTCTCGCTCTCCAGGCTTCAGGAAGCTATCCGCAAGCCTTGCAAGCCTGTTGGGAGTTCCCGCGGGCTCACAAGGCTTGCGGGCAGCAGCCTGCAGCCCCCGCGAGTGTCCGCAAGCCTTGCGCGCCCGGTAGAAGGTCCCGCCGAGCGTGCAAGGCTTGGGGCGGCAGCCTGTCGCCCGAAGCACGGGGAGCCCTCCGGATGGTGCCCCGCGCTTCGGGCAGGTGAGCGCAAGGCTTGGGGCGGCAGCCAGGGCGGGGGAAAAATAATTTTTTAAAATTCATTTCCCCCCCAAAAAACGAGGTGCATCCTATGGGCCGGTGCGCCCTATAGGATGAAAAATACGGTATGTTGGAAGCTGCCCAGAGTGGCTGGGGCAACCCAGTCAGATGGGCGGGGTTTAAATAATAAAATTGTTCTTACTATTATTATTATGGAATAGGGCGTCCCTCTTTTCATCAGAGAAATGTTGGAGGGTATGTGTACAGGGGAAATAAAAAATATTTGGCTACAATGCAAGTGCTTATTTGATCCCACCCAGAATCCCGATTTCGGATTTTTAGAGAACAGATCTTGAATGGAGAGAGACATTTGGCAACGTTTGCCCTTGTCTTATAGAAAAGGTTGTGCAGATTTTGGAAGCTGTTGTTTGCCTTCGTATGACAACTATATTTTAAACTTAAGTCTCCTTTGCAAGAAACTGAAGTCCAAGAACCTTCTGTTCCAAAAGGAAGAAAAAAAAGCAACTAGGTATATTCTGGACAGCTTTTACTGATGACTGAAAGCTGTGTTCAGCAGTATCTTGCTGGTTCTTAAATTATAGAGTAGAAATCAATTATTCTTCATTGCAATGAGCTGGAATATGAAGCATATGGAAACAGAATCTATTTCCCATCATGTCATCTTGTAACTGGGGGCAAAATACCTTCTCTTAGCTATGAGCTATTTTAATGTGACAAATTGCTCTCATTCTCCCTTCTTTCCCCCAAGAGCCCTTCCATTAACCGGTCAAGAGTTTATTAAGGATATATTTATTTATATTACTGCCCTGCTTTAGCCTTATTTATAATCCTCCATTTTACAGTTAAGGGTTGTTAATGGGTTGTTTTCCTCATAATCAGAGCTCCAGCTAACGTAAATATAGCATAGCATGTAGTTTCTCCCTGTGAAGGGGGGGGGGGAAGGGAAGGGGAAAAAAAAGAATGAACAGCAGTAGATGTGGTATTTATTGGACTTCTTAAAAGAGAGCATGAAATAGTGCTATATTTACTTCCGGGTTGGCAATGGCGGAATTCCTCTGATCGGGAGGAATTTGCCCCGCAGGAATTTGGGTCTGTACCGCCACGGCGAAGGTGGAGACCCGTAAAAATCACAGGCGGGAGAAGCCTGTGAACGTGGGATTCGGCGGGCACCTTTTGCACCTCCCCTACTCGTGGGGAAACCCGGTTTCGGGAATCCGGAGCGACGTGGGGTGAGCGGCGCGGTGCTTCGAATCGTCTGCTTCTTCCATGGAGCGAAGCCGCATAGCTGTTGCCGGAGAGCACTGACTTTTTCCTGTGGACAATTGGACTCTAAAGTAATTACCCGTGAGTAGAGCTGAAGTGGGAGAATTGGATTTTTAAACGGTTAATTTGGCATCGAAACGGGGAGGTTCAATAAAGGAAGTCCGCCTCCCCTTTTGTAAATAAATTAAAGCAATGAGCCTGCAAGCTGAAGTCTTGGAAAGCCTTTTGTAAAAAGACTAAATCTCCATCGGTTGAGAAAGAGAGGTATTCGGGGGTTAGTATGACTGCCAGAAATGTGAATTTATTCAAGGGTAATTGTGAAGGACGTTGGATTGAAGAGAAGGGGGATTTGGAAATATGGACAAATCTGAAGTTGTTATTGTTGGGCCGAGTTGCTGTGGTGGGGATGAGGGTTGCTGTGTTGTCGGGGATGTTGCTTTTGTTTCAAACATTGCAAGCTTTGGATGGGATGGATTGTTTCAGGAGGTGGCAGAGGGACGTCTCTAGATTTGTTTGGCAGGGCAGGAAGCCACGAGTAAAATTTAAGATATTGACAGATGCCAAAGAAGGAGGTGGACTTGCCCTGCCAGACCCCTAAACTTTGTTGTGAACCATCTGCTTTTTGCTGGCTGAGAGAATGGTTGCTTCTTGAAAGCAGTGAAGTGTTGGATAATAGCAGATGAAGTTGATGGACTATATGGAATTGGCGGAAATGACTGGCAAGATCCGAGACCAGGGAGAAGAGTCGGGGGAAGAAGCGAAAGTTTAAAGACTATTTATAGAAATATTGTAAAATTAATGAATGTTAGAAGAATGTTGGAATGAAGTTATATGGCTTTAGTAGAAATGTTATAAGGAATTAAGTATAAATAGATTAACAGAAAATTAAAGGAAAAAATAAGGCAAGAATGTGTTAAGATAGAAAACAGAGGAAGATGGAAAGGAATTGCTGAAACAATAAATAGAAGTGGAATACAAAAAGGGAGATGTGAGGAGGTCGTTGGAAATAAGCGAATGAAAGATAAGATATTGAAAATGTTTGAGGTGTTTTTAAATTGTTTTTGTTTGTTTTTGTTTTGTTTTGTATGTAGTGTTTTTGTATTGTATTTGTATTGTTCTTCCCCCCCCTTTTTTGTTTTTTTGTAGTGTTGTGTTGAAATTGTTCAAAAAGTAATAAATATCATTTTTTTAAAAAGAAAAAAAATGAAATAGTGCTATATTTCAAATGGCTGCTTTTTAGACGAGCATTATTTTTACAATCATGCAATAAAAAGAAAACACATATTTAGAAGCCAGAGGGGTATTTTTCCTTATGAAGAAAAAGAAAGTAAGGGGAGGGGGGAGAGAAAGCAACATAAAAGTAAAATTATTCTGCAGTCTATACCTATAGGAACCAAACTGTCAAGCTGTTGTTATTGACATCTGTCTGTCTCGAGAGACAGTGGAGTGACCTGTCCAAAATATTCGTCTGCGTTTAATGAAAGCAATTTTTTAAAACCACTCTAAATGCCACAACCCTACGCAGAATTAAGTCTACTTGATTTCATTTTCGCCTGTGCCGTGATGACAAAAAAACCCCCAGAGTTCAGTGCTCTAGGTTGTGCCCTTTCTACTGTAGGCATCTAAGTCATAGCAGCTGGAAGAGAAGAGGGCTGCAGAGGTCATATAAAGAGCCATTTTTAGAGGGGGTGTACTATTTGCCATCCTTTGTGGACCCCCTAGGAAACTTCTCTAGCCTGGAACCAGGCACAGGGGGAGCAGCTGAATGAGGAAGCTCCACCAACTTTGGATGCTGTCCATATTCTAAGCAAGCATAGAATATGGGCTAGAATGATGCCAGCAAATTCCAAGAAGCCTCTTCATTATGAGATTGGGGGGGGGGGTTGTTTCTTGCATTTGTTTGGGCCCTTGGTTAGAGCCAAGGTCCTTGGGTAGAGTCCTAGGTAAAAGAGAGGTTGAGGAGAGTGTTGGAAGGAGAAGAAAACATTATCTGTACAGTGGTACCTTGGTTGTCGAACTTAATCCGTTCTGGGAGTCCGTTCGACTCCCGGAACGGTTCGAAAACCAAGACGCAGATTCCAATTGGCTGCAGGAGCTTCCTGCACTCAATCAGAAGCCACGGAAGCCGCCTCAGATGTTCGGCTTCCAAAAAACATTCGCAAACCGAAGCACTCACTTCTGGGTTTGTGGTGTTCAGGAGCCAGAACGTCCGAGTACCAAGGCATTCTACAACCAAGGTATAACTGTATATAGGTAAAGGTAAAGGTATCCCTGACCATTAGGTCCAGTCGTGGCCTACTCTGGGGTTGCGGCGCTCATCTCGCCTTACTGGTAGAAGAAGCCGGCGTACAGCTTCCGGGTCATGTGGCCAGCATGACTAAGCCGCTTCTGGCGAAACAGAGCAGCACACGGAAATGCCATTTACCTTCCCACTGGAGCGGTACCTATTTATCTACTTGCACTTTGAGGTGCTTTCAAACTGCTAGGTTGGCAGGAGCAGGGACCGAGCAACGGGGGCTCACCCCGTTGCGGGGATTTGAACCACGATCTTCTGACCGGCAAGTCCTAGGCTCTGTGGTTTAGACCACAGTGCCACCCGCGTATACTTGTTAGTATATTTGTGCTCATGTTCTTTTGTGTGCATAATTTTCTTGGTATTTTTTTGTTTGTTTACGTTTTCTGCACGCCATATTTTGTATGTGACAAGATGCAGAAGTGGCAATCTAAATAAGTAAATAAACAGGCCACACGTCACAAATGTCACCAGCCGCTCATGTCGCTAAAGGAGGGCAAATCTGTACCACCATTGTTTTCACGTTCATGCACTGTTATCAAGTGCTAGTCAGTTGGCCCGAAACTTCCATCACACATTGGTATTCTCCCTGAGAGCCTCTTCAACCTAAACAAGCTGTAACTGTCAATGGAAAGTCAACTTGGCCATGTCAAATTAATTATCACACGAATGTGCGACTCTAGCTGAAGACATGCCCTAGCTTAGATTCTGCCCCAGCCACCCAGAGACTAGCAATTTCCCCTGCTTTGGTTGCATTGTAATTAACAGGTTTCTGCTTATAGTGTTTTGTTTTGCACTTTTTAAAAACATGTCATCTATTCATAATAGGTTTTGATATAGCAAATTATCTTTTCTGCAAGTTGTTTCCCTTTGTGTTTGCCAGAATCTGCTGTTCTCTCTGTTTTCCAGTAAATGATTGTTTTCTCTGTATTGCTTTACGTGTTGTAATTGCTTTGTTATCTATTTATAAAAAAAAGGTAGGTTCAGTTTACTCCTTTCATCACTGACAGAGCCTCAGTGAATGGGATTGCCACTCTCTCCTCATTACCATAGTTTTCTTCTGCTTAGTTTTTAACGATAATTGTCCTTGTCAGCTCTGTGTAACACTAGCTGCAAAAATCTTGTGGTTAAAACATGGGCGTGCACACACACACACACACACACACAAGCACTGTCGCACAACACAAAGACAAAGGAAGCTAGCAAGAGATTAATTAGGCAGGATATTTTGTTGATAAAGGAAATGTTTGCCTTTCATGTCACGGAACAGCTGGGTTGGAATTCTCGGAGTAAACATGACAAAAGAAATGGAAGATGACAAAATAAAAATAATAATAAAAATAAAGCCGGGATAGATTTTGTGTAAGCAGGACCCACGTTGGGTCCAAATGGCACTTTTGTCGTGCCAAACCGATGTGAAGTTTTTTGGGTTTTTTGGTGCTTTTGCAGGATATGCACTTTAGTCCTCAAAGATAATGTTTCTTCAATTTGCTCTCATTTGCTCAGAGTATCACGCTACATGCAGCTGCTGGGTGACTTTGGGCTAGTCACACTTGTGGTTCGAGGACCCGATCCCGCATAGTGGAATGCAGTGGCGTAGCGTGGGGGGTGCAGGGGGGGGGGGCCCGGCCGCACCGGGCGCAACATCTGGGGGTTAGGGTTAGGGGGCGCAAATCCACGGGTTAGGGGGCGCAAATCCATGGGTTAGGGGGCGCAAATTACTTGCCTTGCCCCGGGTGCTGACAACCCACGCTACGCCACTGGTGGAATGAAAACACAAGGACACGTGATATAAGGTTAATGGGCAAGGAAAGGCAAGGAAAGGCCACAACTTTATTGATTACAGCAAGTGAAAAGGTATTGGCTTAGGCATTGGATTACGTCAGCTGACTCCACCCACTCGGAGAGGGGTGAGTCTAAAACAGGGGGGTTTATTCACCAGTAGGTGGAGCCTGTTGATGCTAATCCAACTATAAGCTCTCCCCTGATGTCACCGAGGGTCGTGCCATGGCCTCCCGCCAAGAAGGCATCGGACAGAATACACGACCGCCGGATTCCTTTAACGGAATACAGTCCTCAAAGATAATGTTTCTTCAATTTGCTCTCATTTGCTCAGAGTATCACTCCACATGTAGCTGCTGGGTGACTTTGGGCTAGTCACACTTCTCTGAAGTCTCTCAGCCCCACTCACCCCACAGAGTGTTTGTTGTGGGGGAGGAAGGGAAAGGAGAATGTTAGCCGCTTTGAGACTCCTTCGGGTAGTGATAAAGAGGGATATCAAATCCAAATCCAAACTCTTCACAGGGACTTTAAAGCAGATCTGATGAGGTTTGGGAAGACAGAAGAGTCTTAGTCTCACTCCAAAAAGATAGCAATGTGAATGACAAATGGTCTTCCTCAGGGAAAGCATTCCATAGCTGAGGAAGGGGACATGTCGGAAAAGCACCTCTCTTCATAGCACAGGAAGAATCTGTGTCATTGTGCCAGCCCCACAAGGCAACTGAAGACGGCATCTGGGACCAAACTATCTCCCTGTGTCCTCACTATCTCATACCCTTCAAGTGTCCCGATTTTCCTGGGACATCCTGGAATTACAGAAGCCACCCCAGCTTCTGATTTGATCCCGGAATGTCCTGTTTCCCCTCTCTGGCGCTGCCCCTGCGGCCGAGCTCGGAGAGGAGGCTGACCCAGTGCTTCCAATGGTGCCATGCCCTCGCGCAAGTCAGCTGACAAGAGCACAACACCAAAAGACACACGCCCTGATTTTCATCAGCAGAATCTTGGCGGGTAGAAGAAGAGGAAGAGTTTGGATTTGATATCCCGCTTTATCACTACCCGAAGGAGTCTCAAAGCGGCTAACATTCTCCTTTCCCTTCCTCCCTCACAACAAACACTCTGTGAGGTGAGTGGGGCTGAGAGACTTCAGAGAAGTGTGACTAGCCCAAGATCACCAACAGCTGCATGTGGAGGAGCGGGGAAGCGAACCCGGTTCACCAGATTACGAGTCCACCGCTCTTAACCACTACACCACACTGGCTCTCCTCCTCTCCCTGGTTTGATGTGAGAAGTTTCAGCATTCCAGTCATAGGGTAGAGGCAACATCTGTGGCTGTCAACAAAGGATGGGGAACCTGTGAGGCTCCAGATGTACGGTCAATTGTAAGCAATGATGGGGGTTGTAGTCCAACAACTTTTGGAGGGCCATTGGTTCCCCATATTGCTCTAAGCATTCTCCTTTTGCCACCCATTCTTATCCCAAGCTTTAATCAGCTGTGGAAATTCCTTTGGCAGCTGGAGCAGGAGAAAAGGCAAGCCAGCCTAGGCATTCAAGGCCTTGAATAGGCATGAGAACATTCACTCCTGAGCCTATGAACTTTGTTTTCACAGAACCGCTCATCGTACTGGGCTCAGTTTCATAATTCTGCAGACGCTGTTTCATGGTGGGTCTGTACCTTCTGTCTGGTGAAATGCTTTTTAGAGGTAATTGCAAGTTGAAAGAAACACTTTAGAGCAGGCTTTCAATTTTTATTTTTATTTTAAAAATAGTGCTTCTAAGCAACAGCTTTCGGTACGAAACCCTCTAAAGTGTAATGGTGCCCAAGAAAACCACTTTAGCTAGTTTTTAATTATAACGAAAGGTGAAGGAAGAGTTCGCCAACAAAGCAACGCAACCCCTAACAATTTGTTCCAACTCAGTGAGGCCCAATGAGCCTTGAAAGAGAGATGAAAACATATCTCTGAGTGATCCTCAGTTTTCTTCTTTAAAGGTGCAGAATAACAACATGTACAGGCATTTTATATTTTATTTATTTATCTATGACATTCTCATAGCACTTAATACGGCAAAAAAGCAATAAAAAACCCCAACATTCAGTAAACTAGTTAAAAATTAAGTATGACTGTATGTCACAAATAAAACTTAACAGTGGAGGGAGGCGAATGGGGGGTGGCGGTTCGAGTAGCATCAGTTGATGGGGAGTGAGAAAACTTCCTATTTCCATCTCAGGAATGTTGAAGGGTATGGAAGTTTTTAGGATACAGGAAGTGCTTGGCCTCAGGAGAATGCTCAGCTCTTTGGTTTATACACAAGCCACTTATTTCTGGTTTTGCAGTGCTTTGACAGGAGGCTTTTCTGTTAAGTGTGTTGCTCTAAATGCACCCACCAGTATCTGAAGTGGGTTCTCCATGTGTGGAGCTGCTCTCTGTTCTCTCAGTTCCTTATCTTCCAGTTCCATACCTTTTGGGCACCACATTTCCTGGTTTCTTCATTATATATTAGGGCTGGTGATGTATAGATAACAGAACGGAACTGATTGGCTCCAGCATCTAAAAATAGCTTGCCTGCGTGAAGGGAGTGTGACAAACCTATCTTCCGGGAAAACAAGACAAGTGCTTTGTTGCATGTAGCCAGGCCATCTCCAAGGGAAAATTTTTGACATGACAAATTTGACATCTGTACACTACTTTGGTTATACTATATTGAGCAAAAATAATATTTAGCATACGGCATGAAAACCTATTGTAAATTTTTGGCTTGGGAGGCAGAGGAAAGATACCAAATTTATTCGAGTCTACCACACCATTGAATCTAATGTGCACTTCAGTTTTCAGAACCTTGAAACAAAAAAAAGTATTTGCCAGCGAATTTAAACGTGCCATCGAATGTAATGCGCACCTGAATTTTCTCAACATAATTTGGCCAAAAAAGGTGAGCTTTAGATTCAAGTAAATTGTTTAAGACTGCCATGGTGTTTTCATTTAAAGTATTGTATTGGAAGAAAAAAATGGCAAGGGTTTACATTATATATGTAGCTTAGGACAGAGTGTCAGTTCAAGATGATTCATTGTGCTGCCTTCACAAAGATAACAACCAGGGAATATCTCTGAAAGGTTTGGGAGAATATGCCGTTGCTAAATAAGAGGATACTTATTACATATAAAAGCAGTGATAATAGAAGCAGCTATTATTTTAAAATGCCTAAATAGCGTAGCTCTAGATGTAATCTTTTCCCTGTGACTAATTCATACTTTTGGCGAATGCAATTCTTTGCTAGTAAGTGGTAAGTTACTTTAAACATTTTTTCCAATTCATGATATATCATTTCCCAGAATGCTTTTATTACCTTATAGGTCCACCACATATGGTAAAAGGTGCCCTCTTTTTCTTTACATTTCCAACAGATATTTGTACTTGTCTTATATATTTTTGGCAACTTACTAGGAGTCAAGTACCACCGGTACATCATTTTCGTATAATTTTCTTTCAGCGTACAACATGCTGAGAATTTCAAATCAGCTTTCCATAATCTTTCCCAATCTGAAAGTTGAATATTATGTCCCAGATCCCTCGCCCAGTGTATCATTGAAAGATAGAGTTTCTAACCATGATAGCTATGTTCTACCTTCACTGTTGGAGGCAGTAGTGAATGCTTCTGTGAGAATAGGATGCTAGACTAGATGGGTCAATAAACTGATCCATCAGGCTCTTGCATACTTATAGGGTCCTCTACCCAGATCCATTTTCTCAGGTCTTGTCTACAACAAAGCCTCTTCCTTTAAAGAGGAAAGTGCATAAAAGTTATAAAAATTGGATAAATGGCTCATTTAGTGTTAATGTGTGAGATGTTTGATGCAGGGAAAATATAGGCAACACTTGTCTTGAAAATTTAGGATATCACTTACTGGGAGAAACAATTGTCCAGGGAGACTAGTGGACAGATGTGATCAAATATTCTTCTATGATTTTTCATCCTGGTGAAACCTCCAGATGGGAAATGTTCTTCTGAGCATCTGTGCTTTTTTCCCCATCAGGAATTTCTTGACAAGCAGATGTGAAAATGTGAGTCAAAAACAACAGCGCAGTAGCATTTTCTAATTTTGTACACGCAACACAGGCACCTCTAGTCCTTTAGTCACTCGGTTTATTTTATCTTTCAGTGTATGTCAACTTCATGAAAGTCATGGTTGCTTGAGGGCGAGTTTGTAAGAGGGACTGGAGACGGGAAGCATCTCAGAGGGGATGCGAGTTGCAAGAAGAACGCTGCCGTTCTGAGCCACATCTGCTCTACAGAGGTCAAAGGAATAATTCTTGTGCTGCAATTCAAAGTCTATTTACTTGAGAAAAAGCCCCATTGGGACCTGTGGGGCTTTCCTCTTAGTAAACAAGCAGAGGCTCAGGCTTCAATGCTAGTGATTTGCATACTGCATCCAAAACTAGTACAAGAATTGACAACACATCTGGCATGTTAAGGGCAAAGCAAATAGCTGTCGTTATTGTAGCTGCTTGTAGAAATGATTCTGTGGGAACGGACAGGGCAAATGTGAGGGTGAGGAAATGGTTCTGGGTCAGACAGAAAGGCCGTGTATACATTCACTGAGTGAGTAAATAAATGAATGAATGAGAACAGCCTTGTAAGGCAAATGATCATTATAGTCTCCATATTGCAAGAGGCTGGGTGAGCTGTGGAAGCTGTCCTGAAAGTGTAGGCTTATGCCTTTTACTTTGCCAGAGAATTGCTTACCCGCGTCCCCAGGGCCGAGAAGAGAATAAAAAAATTCCAGGAAAGTTTCTTCTTTGGAGAAAAGAGTTTATTGAGATCTGAGCACAGAGTCAAGGTCTGTACTCAGAGACAGCCAACTGGATAATTCCTAAAAATATTCTGGCTGTAAAGCAAGTCACTTCAACAGTCTTTCTTATACCCGCCGTACTTCCCCAATCGACTAGCAAATATTGCTTGCTAAATCATTTCTGTCTTTCTGCTAAGCCAGCACTCCCTCCCACCTCCTTGTGCACGTGTCTTCTTTTGTTAGCTAAGCTTTTCCCTTCGTATCTCTTCCTATCTTGCATTACTTAAAAGCAGAAGTAAAGCAGGAAACATCTTGTTAGTGGTTTTCTTCTTGCATTACTAAGCAGAAGTAAAACAGGAAACTTCTTGCTAGTGGTTTTTCTAGTTAACAGCAGTTTCTGGCTGGGCAGGAAGCGACCTTCTGACCTGTAGCTAGCATCAGCAGTTTCAAGTAGCTGATTAGGCAGGAAGCGGCCTCTTGACCTGTCTGTTTTAGACTTTGCAAGCTACTGCAATTTTTTGGGCTGTTTTTAACCATCCTAGCAGAGTGCAGGAATGTACTATGTGTAGATAATATTTAAGAGCAACAGAATAAAATATTGAGATAAACCTTTCTCCCTTTACTCCGTCCTCTTCTTTTGAACAATCTATTACTTAGATTCGTTCTGGGGTAGGGGTCTATATTCTCTCATTACAGCAATCACGCGAGGTCCCATCATGCGAGACATCATCTTTCCCATCATATGTTGCAGGCATTGCATTAAGCAGGGTATACAGAAGCAAAGAAGCAATAGAAGCATTATTGGGCCTATTCTTCCCACAAATACGATACCGTTCATGCCAACAGAAATACGAGAGCATCCATATGACAAGAGCGGTACATATCACTCCTACCCACCAAACCCAATATCTCCATGGTTCCTCCCACCAATATTCAGGGGGTGTGCTCATTGTTGAAGAGCCCACTGATATTTGTGCCTCAAGGATCTCATCCTCAAGGATGAGAGCCCACCGGTGAGCTGATGCTCCCACTATGTGGGTCAATTTTTCTATTAACCCTGTTGGGTGGATTGAACTCTCGTGCTGCCTCCCCAGTGACCAGAGCATATGGAAGCTGAAATCCTGGGGTGGCAATTCTTACTGGCACTTGTTTAGTAATTTCAATGCACACCTGGCTAAGGCTCCCACCCCTGCAATACTTGCATTAAGATAGGTTCTGTCCCATCTATGACCTGGGTTAAGAGTAGGACCTGTTCTATCAAATGAGGTTGGTACAGTGCTCTACCTTCCGGATAACAGTTGACTACCCTCCCACAACAGCAAGAGCGGTACAGAACTAGATAGATTTCGAACGTCTCTGCAGCTTCCCGTAAGAGCACTGTCCATGCGTGCTGGTCAGTGGTGTGGGAGAGGAGCCACAACGGGGTAGTGGGGTGTCTTAATACGGTAATCTCATCAGACCCCAGTTTCCAATAGCCAAGGAGCACGCCATCTCTTACCACCGGCAAGACGAACCAGTCGTAGCAGAGGTCAGCAGGCCAATAAGGGCGGTATGGTTCGGTAGGGTCAGGGCAATAAGACATAGAGCAAGTCAATAAAGAAAATAAGAGAGAAAAGAGAAAGTCTTTGTAACTGTCCTTGTGATGATTAGTCGCAGGATCGCGTTGCCCGTGGTCCAACGCTTTTTCCTGGTAGCGTCAGACACAAGGTGATGATCAACTTCAGAGGGTCAGCAGGATTTCTTTTGCAAGTCCAGACACCCTTCTTCAGATGCGTGTGATGTACCCAGGGGATCACCTCGACTACTTTCACTGCAGTTGGGGATGAGGGGGTCGTCAGACGCTGTCACCCAGAGGGACTGGTGAACCGGCTCAGCGAGACTGCCGCGGGACTGCAGGTGTACGCTCGAGGGAATACCTGGAAAGGAAGCAAACACACACAACAAACACAGGGATTGCACTTGTTCTTGGGTGATGTGATCTCCCATCTGCCCCAAACTGGCGGGGATGCCTCGGACGAAAGGGGTTGGCCTGCCATATAGAAGTTCAAAGGGTGATAGTTCTCAGTCTCTTGGTTGGCGCACAGGGCACATTTTGGGATATAGCAGCAGTTAGTTGAGGTAGAATATTCTCCCAAGGTGTGCTTTAGCAGCTGGGCCTCCCAAATGGGTGGACTCGTGGTAATTCTTTACAATTGTGCTGGCCAGATGTTGGGGCACAAAAACACGGCTGTCTGGTCCTTCCTGGAGCGTTGCTCCTTCTTGGCTGGTCCACTGCTGTTCATCAAGGGTGTAACGTGGTTCCACATCATCTGGAGTGAGTTCTGGTACCAATATCAAAAGTCCTGGTGGTGCCTCTAAATTGGCTGGAGAACAAATGTCTACGTTGGGGGCGCTGCCTGTGGGCGCCCCTCCCATCCAATTCTTCACCGTGCGTAGAGATATCAGCCTCTGGAGTGATATCAGCAAGGCAGTCGTCACTGGAGGGGATCTTCAGGATGCTGAGACACAGTCCAATCTGAAGCAGCTTTCTCCACTTGAATGTGGTGGACCCAAGGGGTGGCGCCAGCGATCTTCACAGCTGTGGGTGTGGAGAGCAGATGGGCCCTTCCAGCACGGTTGCAGTGGTGCCTGGGACCAGTCTTATCCACACCTCGTCACTTGGCTCAAACTGGTCACGCAAGGAGTTCGGGCCTGGGTTGAGAGAGAGAATCTCGAAAGAGAGACTGTACATAATTGTTCAATTCCACATCTTGAGCAGGGATAGGTGAAAGCATGCACACATAAGGAACCGGTCTCCCAAACATCACTTCAAAAGGGTGACAAGTGAATACGTTTCAATGGGAGGCTACAAACTCTAAGCAAAGCCAAGGGCAACATGAACACCCAATTAGACCCTGTTTCTTGGGTCAATGGTTTTTCAAAGTCCTTTTCTTCCTTTCCTATTTTCCAGAACTTTGGGGCCTATATGCAGTACCCACCATCTTCCTTCTTCACTGGCAACAGTGGGGTGTTTCACTGTGATTGGCATTGTTTCAAGATTCCATGTTGAAGCAATCGCTTCAAATGCACCCACACTCTTTCAGCTGCCTGTCGTGGGATGGGGTATTGGTTTTCTTTATCCTCCGCCCATAGTCCAGGGTCAACATCATGAAGCAGGCTAACAGGGAGGATTCCCTCCTCTTCTTTTACCATCATCAAACATCAATGGTCTCACAGGGGCATTTCTAAAGAAAACTCTCCTGCTGGTCCAGTTGTCATCATTACTTCCCCATTGGTTGGAAGGAAATCTGGGCTTGCAATTTTGTTAACAAGTCTCGGCCCAATAAGGAATGGGACACTCTGGTATATACAAAAATTTGTCTAGGCAGCAGGTAACAGACTGCAAAAACGGGGCCTTTTGTGATTTACCTGTGGCTCTAATTATATTAACCACTTGGTTTGTGGGTTTTGTTACAGGCACAGGTAAGACTGAGTGGGCAGCTCCCTTGTTCACCTTCTCCTACCTGTAATAAGGTAGCTAGGTTAAGGGCTGTGGCAACCTGAAACTTCAGGCGTGAATGTAATAACAGCATCTGGCACTTCCTCTTGGAGTTACACAGCTGGTGTCCTGTCCAAACGTGAATTTATCTGCCTTTGTGAGTAAGGTGGCCACTGCCACAATCACCCTCATACGAGGGGGGGGGGCAACCTCTGTTCTGCTGGGGTTAGCTTCTCTGACAAGTATGCGACAGGTTGCTGCCAATTTTTCAGTTTCTGGCATGAGACTCCCTTGGCTACCCCCCCTGGTCTTCATCTGTGAACAGGGTAAAAGGCTTCTTGGGGTTTGGATGCTAAGCACTGGGGCTTGTCACTTTGAGATCCTGAAAAGCCTGCTGCTGTTCCCTGCCCCATATAAAAGGATCCTTCTCTATTCCCCTAGTTGACTCATGCAGGGGCCAAGCAATGCTTCTGTAGTTAGTAGTGAGTCCAGGGGATATTGTTCATCATCATAAGTGGGATTATAGGTTTTTAAAAAAATCCCTTCAAACAATTTTATAATCTTTGCTGGATTCTCCTCAAAAGAGGGGTTCTGATTTCTTCAATTACAAACATCTGCACTTGAAAAAGGGTATATGCTGTCTGTGGTGCCTTCGCTTGTCCAGCTGGGACAGGGGCTGGTGGATCATAAACCCTCTGAAGGGGCATTTCTCCAGTTGCCTGATCCTTCCTGGTTTTCTCATACTGTCTGTGAGACATAACTCTCTTCGCCGCCTGTCCCCACTTACGTTGCCATCTCTTCCTCTTCTCAGGGGTGCAGATTTCTGCTGCCTCAACTAACAAAGGGCTTACATCCAATTTCTTTCTCAAATGGCTTTACAAACTCCTTTAGTCTCTTTTTCTGTCTTTCTGTCCACATTTTCTTTCCTTGATTCATATCATCTAGTGTTTTCCTAAACTCTTCGTTATCTTCCTTATCTTCCTCTTCTTCCGTCTCACTATCCTCCTTCGCAGGTCCTCCCCCCCCCTACACCAGCACCTCCCTGTGCTTCTTGATCTTGGCCGGGGGGGGGGGGGGTTGGAGGGGCTGTTGGTGGAGTGTAAGGTGGTGGCTTAATCACTCCCCCTCCTCATCTTCTGGGTCTTCTAACACCAGAGGTTTCACTGTATAAATCCTGTTCTGTGTGTTGCTGTCACAGCAAGACTTTAGCCATGGTAGATTCTTTTTTTTACATTGGTCTTCCATGTAGAGATATAGGGGATCTGGTCTGGGTGGACATTTAATATATTTTGCCACAGGGGGTTGATTTGCCACAGGGGGTTGATTAATTGCAAATCAAAGCCACGCAGTTCCCTGGGTTGACAAGTCCACCTCACATAAAGTTTTGAGTCTCTGTTTTTGTTTTGTTTTTGTTTTTTTCAATTTGAATCCCCAAATCATCACTCTTCGTGGCTGTTTTCCAGTTATTTAAAAAGCATTCCAGAGGAATACATTGGCTTGCTCCAAATCCTATTTTTTTCAGATACTCCCGCTCCTAACTGGGTTTTCAAAATTCTCTCACACTCCACATGCTACAGTTTGTCAGAAAATGCACAATCCTACAATCGCTCGGCCAAGGGGACACTAAGCCTTAGCCCTCATTCAACAATTCATCCACTGGAGTATCTGACACACATGTCAACAAAACATTCAATTCCCTCTGCCCCATTCCCTTTCCCAAACCTTTCCCAATTCCTTTCCTGGTGGCATTCTTACTGCCGGGCACGCTACTGCCAACTACCAGGTGAGGCTGATCAGACCTCTGGCCCCTCGGGCCCCTAGCCCTTTCCCTCGGGCCCCTAGCCCTTTCCCTCGGGCCCCTAGCCCTTTCCTTCGGGCTTACCTTTTCCGCTGCGGACCTGTCCCCTCGGCGCCGTTCTGTCCTCTTATTCTCCCTCAACCAGATGTCTCTGCTCCAGGACGGTGTGGCAATCTCCCCCTACAAACTGGCAGGGTGTGCACCGGAAATGCGAACGCCGATCGGAGCTGTTCACCTTGGTTGAGCCTGGCCCTCCCCGGGGCCCCTGGGGTGGGGCAATTCCCGGCCAACGCACCAAGCTGTAGGCTTATGCCTTTTACTTTGCCAGAGAATTGCTTACCCGCGTCCCCAGGGCCGAGAAGAGAATAAAAAAATTCCAGGAAAGTTTCTTCTTTGGAGAAAAGAGTTTATTGAGATCTGAGCACAGAGTCAAGGTCTGTACTCAGAGACAGCCAACTGGATAATTCCTAAAAATATTCTGGCTGTAAAGCAAGTCACTTCAACAGTCTTTCTTATACCCGCCGTACTTCCCCAATCGACTAGCAAATATTGCTTGCTAAATCATTTCTGTCTTTCTGCTAAGCCAGCACTCCCTCCCACCTCCTTGTGCACGTGTCTTCTTTTGTTAGCTAAGCTTTTCCCTTCGTATCTCTTCCTATCTTGCATTACTTAAAAGCAGAAGTAAAGCAGGAAACATCTTGTTAGTGGTTTTCTTCTTGCATTACTAAGCAGAAGTAAAACAGGAAACTTCTTGCTAGTGGTTTTTCTAGTTAACAGCAGTTTCTGGCTGGGCAGGAAGCGACCTTCTGACCTGTAGCTAGCATCAGCAGTTTCAAGTAGCTGATTAGGCAGGAAGCGGCCTCTTGACCTGTCTGTTTTAGACTTTGCAAGCTACTGCAATTTTTTGGGCTGTTTTTAACCATCCTAGCAGAGTGCAGGAATGTACTATGTGTAGATAATATTTAAGAGCAACAGAATAAAATATTGAGATAAACCTTTCTCCCTTTAAAAGGTTAAAGGGAGGCAGGAGTGAATAGAAACAGCAAAACAGAACAGAAAAGGGAAGGCAAGCCTTAAACTGGTGCTTGAAAATGGCATTTTATAAAATATTAGCAGAAAGTATCCAGTGTTACCAAGAATTATAAGGCACTAAAATATATTGAGTTTTTAAACTGATTTACAGTGGTGCCTCAGGTTACATACGCTTCAGGTTACAGACTCCGCTAACCCAGAAATAGTGCTTCAGGTTAAGAACTTTGCTTCAGGATGAGAACAGAAATCGTGCTCCGGTGGTGCGGCAGCAGCAGGAGGCCCCATTAGCTAAAGTGGTGCTTCAGGTTAAGAACAGTTTCAGGTTAAGTACGGACCTCCGGAACGAATTAAGTACTTAACCTGAGGTACCACTGTAGTTAGTTTCTTAAAGGGAAAAAAAAGTATTTTTGAGGGATGTGTACGCCCGCCATTCAGATCTGAAGCCTGATTGAGTGCTCTTGCCCAACCCAACTAAGACCCAGCCCCAAATCAGTTTGGGGGCCAAACCATTGTGCCCAATTCCATGACGATATATTCAGAGGTGTCTGAGTGCATAGACAGAGAAGCAACTTTCTCAAATACTTTCCCCCTGAAAATGCACTGTGTCCTACTAGTACAGACCCTCCAAGTGTCCCTATTTTCCAAGGACAGTCCCAGATTTACAGAAGCCATCTCGGTTTCTGACTTGATCTTGGAATGTCCCACTTTTCCTTAGGACGTCCCTATTTTCATCGGAGAAATGTTGGATGGTATGGAGTTATGCGACCTCCGAGCCAAGGAGATAAGTGTATAAGAGATACAACCTTTAGGAGACATCTGAAGGCATTCAATTTTTGCACGTAAGTTCTGCTCTCACTGGTTTTATACAGGTTTTTAACTTATGGTGGCTTTAAATGTTGTTGTTTTTTGGCCATTGTGATTTTTTAAAATAATTAGCTTTAGTGTTTTATGGTGCTTTGCTTGGATTGCATTTGTATATTTTAACGTCTCCGTAAACCATCTAGGGAACCACAAGCTTCCACCAAGTGATTATGCAAAGTGCCGACAATCCATATCTAGCAATAGGTGGTAATTTATATCAGGGATCAATGTGCTGAGACAATCATTTGCTGCAAGCTTCTATGGGCCAACAAATTTCAGGAACAGAATAGCGCTTGGAATAACAACAAAGGGAAACTCTGAGGGCCATGTAACTCAGAATACAGTGGTACCTTGGGTTACATACGCTTCAGGTTACAGACTCCGCTAACCCAGAAATATTACCTTGGGTTAAGAACTTTGCTTTAGGATGAGAACAGAAATTGTGCTCCGGTGGTGCAGCAGCAGCGGGAGGCCCCATTAGCTAAAGTGGTGCTTCAGGTTAAGAACGGACCTCCAGAATGAATTAAGTACTTAACCCGAGGTACCACTGTATTACTTAAACAACAAGCAGCATCCCACAGCAAAAAAAACAAGGGAGCTTCACAGTTCCATCTTAATCCTAGAAAGAATCCTTCATTGAGATTGCTCACAGTCCCTCTCCTACAGCAGCTTCTTATGACACACCCTCCAACATTTCTCTGATGAAAATAGGGATGTCCTATTCCATACCCTCCAACATTTCACTTATGAAAATAGATATGTCTCCTCCAACATTTCTCTGATGAAAATAGGGATGTCCTATTCCATACCCTCCAACATTTTTCCAATGAAAATAGGGAAAGTAGAACATAAGGAAAAGTGGGACATTCTAGGATCAAATCAGAAACTAGGACTATTCCTAGAATATAACGACACGGAGGGTCTGTAAGAAGGTTTCCAAGAGCAAAGGGAGAACTGGCAATACTCTGTGACATATCATGCTGGGTTTCTAAATCATGATATAACAAAAATGTGGGAAAGGATTTGGTATAGAACTGGACAAATTTGCCTGGTAGATTTGCCAGTTCTGTGGTACCTCAGGTTACAGACACTTCAGGTTACA
Source organism: Podarcis liolepis (assembly GCF_965112155.1). Lineage (NCBI taxonomy): Eukaryota > Metazoa > Chordata > Lepidosauria > Squamata > Lacertidae > Podarcis > Podarcis liolepis. The sequence continues at coordinate 17,375,381 of NC_139565.1, forward strand.
GGCTCCGCTAACCCAGAAATAGTACCTCAGGTTAAGAACTTTGCTTCAGGATGAGAACAGAAATCGTGCTCCAGCGGCGCGGCAGCAGCGGGAGGCCCCATTAGCTAAAGTGGTACCTCAGGTTAAGAACAGTTTCGGGTTAAGAATGGACCTCCAGAACAAATTAAGTTCTTAACCCAAGGTACCACTGTAGTGGGTTAATCATATGTTGTCAGGCCTGCTTGACAACAGGGCAGGATAATGTGCTTCATGCATTCTACTTCCTGGTTAGTACAGAGACATAATCTTGCAAAGTAAGGGACACCAGAAAAGCTACTTGGGAGCATTTCTGAGGAAAACACATTAAATCTGGCCTTGCTAAAAAGAAAGAAAGAAAGGCTACGGTAATTGGGAACTGTCAAATTCCTTAAATATTCAGCTGTGAAAAATGACCCGACATACTGTATACTGTTGGTAAGCATGAATAGGCCTGGAAATCACAGAAGACAATATCCCACAATCTTTGTTTTACTGAATTAAGGGCAATGTCATAGCCCATATGTAAGAGAAGAGCTGAGGACAAACCAACTGAAAGAGCTTTTTGAGAAATGAGGTGAATCAATTGCATTTGCAAATGTGCACTGATTTCCATGAGTCGTGTGGACATCTGGATTCAGAAGGCACATCTTCCTGCCATGTCAATGTCTGCCAAGAACATTACATGTTCTGAGTCATAAACTGGAATGCGCAAAAGTAGGAACACGATAGATCCAAAAATATTTTGCTTCAGGCATAGTACTGGGCTGATTTAAATAGCATTTAACGAATAGCAGGCATGTTTTCCTGCTATTTCAGAACTTTTATGATATTTCCGAGGTCTTATTATTTGACATTCCAAAACAAAAGGGAACCTGCAAGAGTGCTTTATAATATATTGTCTGGAAGCCTACCACCCAGATATTCCCTGACTATGTATACCAGAGAAAAGGACACAGAGGGATCTATATCTATGTTTTTCTTCTTCTTCTTCTTCTTTGGTGATCACTTGTAGCCGAGTAAGATTGCCTTCCATGAACACGGTCTTAACAGTGACTGTGGAGGCCAATTCTAGATTGACACGTACTTCCACAGTGGGGACATAGGTTTCTGGATAGGAGTTGATCACTGTGAGGGTTTGCCAAGCGTGCCTTCCTCTTAGCACATTTCTCCTTTTTGTCCTGAGTTTGAGAGTCTTCAAAGTCCATGACACCTTTGGTAAAGGCTCTTCTCCAATTGGAGCACTCGCCGGCCAGTGTTTCCCAGTTGTTGGTGTTTAGACTACATTTTTAAAGATATACCTTGAAAGAGTCTTTAAACCTCTTTTGTTGACCACCAGCATTAAGCTTTCCATTTTTAAGTTCAGAATAGAGTAGTTGCTTTGGAAGACGATCATCAGGCATCCGCACCCTATGACTAGTCCAACAAAGTTGATGTTGAAGAATCATTGCTTCGACACTGGTGATCTTGCTTCTTTCAGTATACTGACATTAGTTCAACTGTCTTCCCAAGTGATGTGTAAATTATTTTGGACATACATATATCTATGTATCTGTATCGGTACAGTGGTACCTCTGCTTACAAACGTGATCCATTTCGCGGTGCTGTTTGCACCCTGAAAAGTCCGTAAGTAGAGCTCCACTACTGCGCATGCGCGAAGTACGCAAATTGCTTATGCACGCGCAGTGAACCCGGAAATGTTTGCCGCGTTCGTAACCTGAAAAGCCGCAACGTGAAGCAAATGTAACACGAGGTATGACTGTATCTGTCTCTGTATCTGTATCTATCTCCTGTGAGTATTGTGTACAGTAGCCTTTTCTGGCTGTTGTTCTCCAATGCCTGGTATTGAGAGCTATTTGCAGCCAATTCTGGACGCGGTGTATCACCAGCATGGCTAGTAGCTACTGACAGACTTATAGTCCATGAATTTGTTTAATCCTGTTTTGAAGCCATCTAAATTGGTGGCCATCACTTCATCTTGTGGTAGCAAATTCCATCTGCAAAACTATGCACTGGCCTAATCCAAGCCCTGCCTGCTCTGGTGCATTGCATCGACCCAGTTCAGAACCCTGCATCACTCTGAAGCTGAAATGGAGAGTCACCTCTCTCCAGAGAGCTAGCCTGCGTGATCGAAATCCCTGGTCGTTCAAGACTTCATTTTGTCCATCTTCTGCCATTCTGTTTCCCTTTCAGCATTTCCATTTTAGGTAGCTCTCTGTTTGCCTCCGCGTAACATGTCAAATGACCCTAATGTTGTCTTCTCCATTTTTCAATTATATGGAAAATACATCTCCCCACACCCCAGCGATACAGAAAACTGCTGCTTGCTACTTGCTCTCATCAAATGTTGGGGGGGGGGGGGTTTGAAAAGAAAAGAAAAGAAAAAGAAAAATGCTTTGCACATGACACTGCAAGAGCCACTCTTTCGAGATAAGACTCAACATATTTCCCAAGCAGTTATTTTCAGAGCCCAGTTTCGGCAGGCACTATGAATGAGCACGAACTGCTGACAATGAGGGAATATCTGCTCTGCTGCTTTGGCTGGGGGTGCTCAATCACAGAATAGTCAGGCAGTCTCGGAAAGGGATGCATTATAAAACGGTTGGATATTTTAGGCTGCTTGTAGTTAGTCACTAAAGCTGGCCTTCGATAGTCTCATAAGGCTTGGTGACAGACAGTAATCTAATCTGTCTTCCCATTTGTTCTTTGTTCTTATCTACTAAAAGCAACTCTATCTTCCAGTTGGCTGAGCTGTGTGCTATTTAAAAGATGAACACGGCATTCCATCTTGTTGACACCAGGAAAGCGGAGGTGTTTATAATCGCCATTGTGTAGAGGCAGGCAAACACTGCCAATGATATCCTCAGATTTCCCCCATCCCTTATCCCTTATTTTTTGGGTGGTGGTGGGGTTTTTTGTTTTTGCTTTTTTTTGACTAAAGAACATCTGGGAGGTGGAATGCTTTAAACAAACGAAGAAAGAAATATCCTCAGAAACACATACTCACAGGAAATATCTGGGTGGTGGACTTGCCACCATTCTCCTTAATATGTTGTTGTTTAGTCGTTTAGTCGTGTCCGACTCTTCGTGACCCCATGGACCAGGCACTCCTGTCTTCCACTGCCTCCCGCATCTCCTTATTATAAAGAACATCATTCCTACAGGTTGGAATTGATCATTGGCATTCTGCAACAACCAGTAGGAGTTCATAATACAGGGTATTTAGCAAGTCTACTGCCCAAGCCTTTTCTGACTGTATTTTGGATAATGGAAAAGGTACCTGACCTAAAAAAAAAAGCAAAGACATCTGATAAAGCAGGTTCTTATCTATTACAATTTTATCTGAGAATGAAAATGATTCCTTGGATTAAGCTGAGAGAGGAGCTGAGTTTCCCTAGTAAGCTTCATGGTTAAATTGAGATTTGAATCATGGACTCTTTGGCCCTAGCCTGATATTACCACTAAACCATAGCTGTCAACTTTCAGATTTGAAAATAAGGGATCAGCAGCCTCACCTGTCCCGGGGATATCTAACAATCCAGGATAGCAGTGGGAAGCAGCGGGAAACGGTGCTGGAATAAGGGAATTTCCCGCAAAAAAAGGGAAGGTTGACAGCTATGCACTAAACCACTTTGGCTCATGTCAAAATAAACATGTTAGTGGGTTTTATTTTTATGTGCCATAGGTTTGTTTGTGGCACATACATATAGAACTGATCCCACGTTAGCAGTGTTATCAAATTGTGTGTTATAAGGGGTGGCGGGCAGGACTTTGGACAAATTGACAAATGGACGTTTTCACCAATTTAGCACTAAAGAGTGGGTTTTTGTGGAGAAAGCTCTAGGGCAAACAAAGAGAGGCATAGGCTTGGACGTGATAGTGGCATAGCGTGGGGGGCAAAAGGAGAGGTTGCCCCGGGCACAAAATTGTTAGGGGCTCAAAATTTCAACACCCAGCGCTGCCTCAATACAGCTGTGTGCTTCTGTTGAAAGCGACTTCTCCATGCGAACCAGGAAGCGACCTTTCCAAACAATGGAACAAATCTTCTTTTCTTGTCTCTGCGGCTGCAATCTCCTGAGTAATACAGGTGTTGTTAGGCAGTTGAATGCACATGCATACTCCATCCGTTTTTCTCCATTCCACCCATCCCTCCACACAGCCCCGGGCACCGGCAACCCAGACTACACCACTGGGACATGGAGCTTTTAAGTGTGGACCTGTGCCTGAAAAGAGTGGGCTGAAAACTTAGTGTGGTAAGCCTGGAGTGATAACAAAACCAGCTTTATCACTACCACCCCGTTAATCTTTATGCAGTCTCACAGTTTTCAATGGTGGTTCGTATGCATGCTGCCTCCATCTTCATCCGTCGAGGCTGGGGGTTCATGCAACATTTAAAAAGAGGTTAATATTAGCTGAATCTAGGTTTTTGAATGCCTCAAATACGCCTCTGGCACAAGTTCCTCTGACTCGGTAAGATATTCACAGTTAACTTGGGGTTTCTGTCTTAGAGAAAAACAAATGAACCTGTCCTTGCCTTAACCTCCAACACCTATTCAGGTGCATAAATCCTCCTCTTCAAACTGTCTCGCCCTTTACTCCTGAGGGAAAAATAAGTGTCACTCAAACTCAGTGAGTCGTGCCTTTAACACCCAGCTGTTTGCTGAAGTCCAGCAGAGTTCTGCCGTAAGTAAATGCCACAGTCTAAAATGAAATATGGATGTGGTTGATTCAACTTATTCTTTTCGCTGCTATTTTTTTAAAAAACCAATAAAAATGTCAGCAACGGAAGGGGGGGGAGTGTGCATTTGATTGGAGTGAGGTGTTCTTTTTAAACTCTTAAAGATGCTAATGGCCCATTGTAACATTCTGTCTTTTTCGAGGGCTGAAAAGATATTCGAAGGCAGCACAGCTGGTCTGGCTTTGTGCTTGCCATTGTAAACCTCTTTGAGGAATGCTTATATTTTGTCTCTGATTTGATGTGTTTGTGCATGACTGCCAGAAGGTGAAGGAGTCTTCAGAAATGGACAAGTGAAAACTGAGGCGGGAGGAATCTGTATTCTGTTTCCTTTTGCAGATTAGTGGTATGCTTTTTGTCTACTTAAATCACTGTCCGCTGCATTGTTGCTGTAAAAGCTCCTTGCCACACTTATGAAAATCAGCTGTTGTAAACCCCCCGGTGGAAAAGGTTCTTTTTTGTGTCTTGGATAACTGAGTTGGAAAGCTAGCTGAAAAACTACTTCATCCCTGGACGAAACACCATCAAGAATTGAAATCTGTTGAAATGGAATAGGGCTTGGAAAATGAATCATGATTAAGAAGTGAGAAAAATGTTTTCTTATGGCCTTAGCAGATGTTTCTTTAAAAGAAAGAAATCCCCCCTAAAATTCTTAAAGGAACACTAGCCCTTATCCAGAACCAACATTGGGATTCCTTCCCGGTAAATAATGTGTTTGGGGCAATAGGTAGAGTTGCCATACATCTGGAATTTCCCGGACACATACAGAATACTGCTGTTTCTATCAGTGTCTGGGCAGAAATCAATTAAATGTCTGGGAAAATATGGGTGTATGGCATGCTGTTTTTGCCAATTTCCCATAAAAATAGCTCAAAAATGGCATTTTGGGGGTTTTTGTCAATAAAATCTCAACAACTTTGCCCCCCCCCCAATCCTCAACAACGTTTCTGTTTGGATTTTCACTGTTTGAAATATCACCATGAGGTACAGTGGAACCTCGGTTTTCGAGCGTCTCAGAAGTCGGGCGTTTCGGCTTTCGAATGCCGAAAACCCAGAAGTAACTGCTTCAGTTTTCAAACACCTTTTGGAAGCCGAACATCCCACATGGCTTAGGTATTGAGTTTTTCAGACGTAAATGCTTCTGGAAATGCAGGCTTTTCGAACGTTTCGGAAGTTGAACGGTCTTCCGGAACGGATTAAGTTCAAAAACCGAGGTTCCACTGTGTCACAATGGTGAAACTTCAGAGGAATTGGAAGGAAAGCAAAATAAATTTAGATTAAAAACAGAGCAATTTCTCAGGGGGAACTTTGTCGCCAGGACACATCCTTGGGTACAATCCTGCAATACAAGAATGGTTATGAAATGCTGGAGCAGCTAACCAACTCTTGGAAAGATGTAAGGGCTCAATCAATACTTTCATCTCCCTACCACAGCATTCATACAGTAAATACAATGGCTTGTGTGTGTCCAATTAAGCCATACTCAGAATAGATGAACTGAAATCCATAGACAAGTGGACTATGGATCAATCGATTTCAATGGTCTACATGGAGTGTAGCGTACTTGGATGTGACACAGGGGTGGGATCATGACAGTTTTCTAGGTAATCAGTTTATCTGCTGAAACCTGGAAAATGGACACTCTTTGAAAACAGAGTTTCTCCAGTGAGCTAGTAGTGGAAACCAGAAAGGGACTAGAGTCAGACCAAAAGAATATCAAACTGGAAAAATGGAATAAAATAAAAACAAAGAAGTGACAAAGATGTGTCTTTCAGTTATTGCTAAAAATAAAATGAATGAATGAAATATAAGAGGCAATTCTGTTAAGGTCAGTCAGAGAAATATAAAAGTAGCAATGATAGGAGTAATGGGCTAAAAGAAGCAATCAGCATTACTTTGTAGACTGGCAGATTCTTGAACCTCAACAAGGCGCAGGGAAACTCATGAAGGTCGCTCAGAGCTACTAGCAATAAGTCTTGTGTCTTCTTCACATCGACATATGGCTAAAGCCTGTCAAGGCATTCTGTTTCCCAAATTCCAGCAGGGTCCGGTGAAAGCAGAGCAATTGCTACCCTTAATATAGGCATTTGGATCTACCTCAACCATGAGCCAGAATTTCTTGACCAAAGTTTGGCCCCATTCTACTCCATAGCTCACTTGAACTCTCACATTCACTGCACATCCAGATTTCGCCCACCAAATGAACTGAGTAGCTATTCTCACATAGAAGAACATCACCTGGTCCCTATTAAAGTAGTCGGCAGCTGCTACACTGTCAGAAGCCTTAGCATGAGTTGACCATTAGTCTGTCAATACAGAGTTAGACTTCACTAACGGGCCGTCGTTCTCCAGGGTTTCAGAAAATAGCATTGGCCCAGCCGTACCTGCAGATACTGAGAAGTAGATCTTCTGCCTTCCGGCTTCCAAGCATGTGCTCTACCACAGAGCTTCTGTCAACAGTTCACCCCTTCTATCTGCAATGTGTTTCCCAAGATATATGCATAATTGCCAGCTTATGGAAACAGAGTGAAGATCAATTTATGGATTTGCAGCACAGGGCTTTTATTCTTTCTTTACTTATTATTGTTTATTCTGCTGTGGGTTAAACCACAGAGCCTAGGGCTTGCTGATCAGAAGGTCGGCAGTTCGAATCCCTGTGACGGGGTGAGCTCCCGTTGCTCGGTCCCTGCCCACCTAGCAGTTCAAAAAGCACGTCAAAGTGCAAGTAGATCAATAGGTACTGCTCTGGTGGGAAGGTAAACGGGGTTTCTGTGCGCTGCTCTGGTTCGCCAGAAGCAGCTTAGTCATGCTGGCCACATGACCCTGTATGCCGGTTCCCTTGACCAATAAAGCAAGATGAGCGCCGCAACCCCAGAGTCAGCCACGACTGGACCTAATGGCCAGGGGTCCCTTTACCTTTACATTTATATACCACCCGTTACCCAAAGATCCCAGCATGCTGTGAAACAGTAAGAGCATGATTTATGCAGCACAATAAAATAATAATAATAATAAAATAACAAAATAATAATAATAATAAATAATACACAGCAAAATACAAAAATAATCATAATGACAGCCCCCCCATTTAACAGGTTATAGATAATTTAATGGCCGAAAGCCGGGGTAAAGAGGAATGTTTTTGCCTGGCACCTGAAGACATAGAATGCCAGACGAACCTCTCTGGGGAGAGCATTCCACAGATGAGGAACCACCACAGAAAAGGCCTCTTCTCGTGTTGTCACCCTCCAACCTCTTGTGAAAGGGGGACATGGACGCGGGTGGCACTGTGGTCTAAACCATCAAACCTCTTGGACTTGCCGATTGGAAGGTCGGCAGTTCAAATCCCACAACGATGTGAGCTCCCATTGCTCTGTCCCAGCTCCTGCCAACCTAGCAGTTCAAAAGCATGCCAGTGCAAGTACAGTGGTGCCTCGCAAGACGAAATTAATCCGTTCCGCGAGTCTCTTCGTCTTGCGGTTTTTTCGTCTTGCGAAGCACGGCTATTAGCGGCTTAGCGGCTTTAAGAAAAAGGAAACAAACTCGCAAGAACTCGCAAGACGTTTCGTCTTGCGAAGCAAGCCCATAGGGAAATTCGTCTTGCGGAACGACTCAAAAACCGGAAAACTCTTTCGTCTTGCGCGTTTTTCATCTTGCGAGGCATTCGTCTTGCGAGGTACCACTGTAGATAAATAGGTACCGCTGTGCTGGGAAGGTAAACAGCGTTTCCATGCATTCTGATTTCTGTCACGGTGTCCCATTGTGCCAAAAGCGGTTTAGTCATTCTGGCCACAAGACCCAGAAAGTTGTCTGTGGACAAACGCCAGCTCCCTCGGCCTAAAAAGCAAGATGAGCGCTGCAACCCCATAGACACTTAACTGTCCAAGGGGTCCTTTAACTTTGCTGGTGTACACATTATAACTTTAAAGCACATTTGAAGCGTATTTCCTCCTCAAAGAATTCTATGCTGGTGTACACATTATAACTTTAAAGCACATTTGAAGCGTATTTCCTCCTCAAAGAATTCTATGCACTGTTGTTTACCCCTCATAGCGTTGCAGTTCCCAGAGAGCCTTAATCAACTACAGTGCCCATCACTTTTTGAGAAGGGAAATGTCATTTAAATATGTTTCAAAGTTGTATCATGCACATAGATTTATTTAACTTTTTAGATCAAGCATTCTCTTCATTTAATTGGCCGATTTCAGAATTTGTCATCTTACTACCAGTCTAGCACAGGCAAATCTGATTTGAAAATGTGGTTTAAAAATACCGTTCAGCCAAAAGGGTAACATAAAATATCACTGCTGTTTTATGAGCTGAAATTACATATAAGAAAACATGATTTCTTCCCTTCGTGTACAAATGTTGAAAGGTTAGTCTGGATTAGTTCTGCATTTTTTAACTTCATCACTCGAGACTACTCAGAATTGTAATTCAACCATTTGTCAGGCTGGATGTTATATCAAACAATAAAGCTTTATCAAAGACACATGCTGAAAACAAACATGCTCAAATTTTTTGTGTTTTTTTTTTAAAAAGAGGGGAGAAACTGAATGAATGGTTTTCATAATTTTTCCTATGAAGTCAAATAAAACTTGTATGAGATGTTTCTATTAAGCAACATGAGAGAAAAGACTACAATAACAAATTGTGAATCAGTTAGAACCAGACTTCGGACAGCACATATTTCGTTAATTATACTTCATTGCTTGCAGTTCTTTTTCCTGGATTAAATTTTGAAAGGGCACAAAAGAGCCCCAAAACCCCAAAGTCAGGCAAGTTATGTAGTACTAGAAACTACGACCAACCATAGCGGTACCTCGTTTGCACTGAGTGTAGGACGCTTGGCTACCTTCTTCCCTGAAAGGGAAACAAAATGCCATTAGGGGGTTATGAAAGAAAGGAAAGAAAGCTGAGATTCTCAGGAAACCAAATATGGTGCCTGAGTGTTGTTTCTGTGCTGTTCATGGGGAGTGTACTGGAGGAAGTTCAGAGCTTTGGTACGTTCGTATCACATTCTCTGATCTATGTACCGTATTTTCCGCTCCATAAGACTCACCAGACCATAAGACGCACCTAGTTTTTGGAGGAGGAAAACAAGAAAAAAATATTCTGAATCCCAGAATATTTTCTGCAAGAGGGATCGCAAGAGGGATTGCTGTGCAGTGAAAGCAGCAATCCCTCTTGCTGTTCTGGCTTCTGGGATAGCTGCACAGCCTGCATTCGCTCCATAAGACACACACACATTTCCCCTTACTTTTTAGGAGGGAAAAAGTGAGTCTTATAGAGCAAAAAATATGGTAACTAAAAATGTATTTTATCACAGCACCGGCTTCCACTAATTATAGGGCAGACACAGCATTGCCTTCTACTGTGTTGAAGAGGGGGGCTCTATGCTTGAAGAATATTTGCCCAATGTCAGAAGATGTGCTTCAAAACTATGGGAAGATATAACAGGACGGTGGTAGTCTTTCCAGACAGTTGCAAAACAGCCCTTGCTAGCAGTTGCCCAGAGGCGGACGCGAACAGCCTGTGGGATGCAATCCACTGAGAGCAGTCAAATACAACATTCCTTGTTTTGCTAGAGTGGACATGCAAGGGAATGTTTGGTCCAGCCAGTCGAAACTTCCTGTTCCTCCTGGCCTGGAGCATCCTTCCTTGCATGTGACTAGTGGGTGGGTGTGACCTTTCCAGACCTGGTAAAAGGCCAAGGCATGCTGCCACTCTCTCTTCCATCTTCTTTTTGTCCTGCAAATTTCCTGGAAATGGGGTCCTCCCTTAAAGAGGGCACGTGTTGCGGTGAGACTGGGCAACCAAACCCTGTGCTGTGGGTGGGTATGACTGGATAGCCACAACACCCAGTTGGTAGGTCCCTTGATGCTGGGTTTAATCAGGCCAATGGGACACTAGCCAAACGGATCAAGGGACCTATATATACCCATGCATGTGACCCAGAGCTTCCTCTTTTGGCCCGTGCATCAGAACACCCGCCCACCTCTCCCTACTTTTAGGGCTTATTGTGCCTGACCTTGTTATGCCGTCGTGTGTCGTCTGTCGTTGGGACAGGGGAACGGCAGGAATTTTCCCAGTTGGCTGATTGGCTGTTGCCATTTCGGTTTCGTCTGCCATGTAGCAAATTGTCACAACTTGTAAGGTTGCGGATAGGCTCTGGTTCAGGTGATAGGGATGGGGGAACACTCTTGACATCACTGGTAATTTATGAACGGACTGCTTACAGGCACAGACTCTGTATGGATAAAAACGATAAAATTTGGAATGTAGTAGGCTACATTTACAGAAGCACTAGAACAGTAACACTATACCAATTTATACAAGAATGTTTGGGGAATGTATGCTTTCTCGTTTTTGCATATTTTTGCTTTTATATGTATCTTTGTTGTGGTTGCTTTTCTCCCTCTTACTTTTCCTTCTTTTTTCTGTATCACTTTAATTCTTATAACTGAAAGTCACCTTAATAAAATATAAATATTTTAAAAGTCAGAAATCAGACCATTATAACAAAAGAAAAAAGCGCTATGGAAATCTGCATAGAATTTTTTTCTGCTGTCTTGCGCCCTCTGGTGTTCCATGTTTATAATGCATTCAAATCATTGTTTCTTTTCTAAGAAAGCTGAGTCCTAGGTCATTTCTCTGAAAAGAGAAATGGGACTGCATTCTTAGTGGTGATACCCTACTAATAGGAATGCCTCTTGTCTCTAATGTCTCTAAACGTATTTATTCATCCAAACTTTTGAGGCAAATGGTATGCTATTTGCACTGTAGATATTAACAGCTTCTCTTTTTTTAATAAGATAACTGTGCATTTTACATGCTTTAAGTGTTTTATCTCTTTTTGCACAGGGCGGGGTATTGTCTTCTGCGGTAAGCTATGTCAGGTTCCATTTTGGATGGAATAAATATTTAAATATAAATATATTTATATATAAATATTTTGCATACTCATTTAAGGCACTTTTGTGCCACTTTTAAAGGGAGGGAAACATCTCCCAAGGCATGAGGGGAAACAAAATTGGGCTTGGTTGAACAATACATATCTTTCTTTTGTTGTTTTAAAAATATTAAATGTCAAGTTGACGCATAGTATTTATACATAAATTCCATTAGCAAAGTTAACGCAGCATAAACTCTCATCTTGCATAACTTGCACCTAAAACTCAATAAAAGAAGAAAAAAGTAATAAAAAACACCCAAAAAGGGGGGAAAAGAGAAAGGAGAGAAAACTAATAAACCATATGTTTAAGCTTCCTCTTGTGCTCATACTATTTTGTTTAATGGAAAAAAGGGAAACTCATAAAAATTAAGATTTTCAGATAGGCAAAATAAAAGATTAAATGATTGTGGCCCTGGTCTTCTTAAGTTTATCCCCTTACAAAGCTGCTTGAACAATATGTATCATTCTGACATCGAAAGCATAGGACCAAAAAGGTAACACTCCAATGAATTCAGCTTCCTCTTCTGTTTTCTAATTTGAATACATTAACGAAACCACTAAGTGTATTTTAAATAACATGAACAATTTTGTTTAAGTGTGCGCAGAGCCTTCAAAGTTATTAGCAGATTTGCTCAAGAATTAAATTGAAAACCTGTTTTAGCCTATAGCAATAAGAGCTACTTCGTTTAAAATAAAGGAACAAACTTCTGAATGCCTTGTATATTTGCTTTACCATTTACAGATAGGTAGCCGTGTTGGTCTGCCATAGTCAAAACAAAAAAATTCCTTCCAGTAGCACCTTAAAGACCAACTAAGTTAGTTCTTGGTATGAGCTTTCGTGTGCATGCACACTTCTTCAGATACACTGAAACAGAAGTTGCCAGATCCTTCTATATAGTGAGAAGGTGGGGAGGGGTATTACTCAGAAGGGTGGTGGGAATGGGTGATTGGCAGATAGCTGAGATGAGCCTGTTGACGACTCTTAACGACTGCAATAGGTCTTACAGGAAAAGGTAAGGGGTGAGAAGGTGAAAAATGGCTTTGTCATGTATAATGAGATAAGAATCCAATGTCTTTGTTCAGACCAGGTCTCTCCATGGTTTTAAGTTTGGTAATGAGTTGCAATTCAGCAGCTTCTCTTTCCAGTCTATTTCTGAAATTCCTTTGTAGTAAAACAGCTACTTTGAGATCTTGTATATTACCAAACTTAAAACCATGGAGAGACCTGGTCTGAACAAAGACATTGGATTCTTATCTCATTATACATGACAAAGCCATTTTTCACCTTCTCACCCCTTACCTTTTCCTGTAAGACCTATTGCAGTCGTTAAGAGTCGTCAACCGGCTCATCTCAGCTATCTGCCAATCACCCATTCCCACCACCCTTCTGAGTAATACCCCTCCCCACCTTCTCACTATATAGAAGGATCTGGCAACTTCTGTTTCAGTGTATCTGAAGAAGTGTGCATGCACACGAAAGCTCATACCAAGAACTAACTTAGTTGGTCTTTAAGGTGCTACTGGAAGGAATTTTTTTGCTTTACCATTGTGATGGCTGCAGGACTTGTTTGCTAAAGTTTGCTCACCAAAGGACCAACTGCAAAATGCAAACCATACAGTAGTTAACTATGGTAAGGATTCCCAAACTGTGGTCTGTGGCATGCCCACATTAAATAGTCATCTTGATTTTTAATTGTACAATAATTGAACAAGAATGCGTTTTATTGTAATGCAATTTGAATTCACGGCACACATATTGTAATACAGTCATACCTTGGTTGTCAAATGCCTTGGTACTTGTACATTTTGGCTCCTGAACAATCGAAACCCGGAAGTGAGTGTTCCGGTTTTCAAACGTTTTTTAGGAAGCCAAACGTCCAGTGTGGCTTCTGCTATTGTTTCCGGCACGACCGCACAATCGGAAGCCAATCGGAAGCCGTGCCTTGGTTTCTGAACGTTTTGGAAGTCATTCCAGAATGCATTCTGTTCGAAAACCAAGGCACGACTGTACAGTAAAATTTGATATACAAAATAAAACAGGCAATAAAAATGCAATTAAAATCATACAGTATCTAGCGCAGCACATAACACTTACTACAGCAGGCAGAAAAATCATGAAGGGGTCCAACAAGACCAGAAATTTTCAGGTGGTCCATGGGGCAGAAAGTTTGAGAACTAGTGGTCTATGGCCATCATTTTAGGCCATCATAAGAATAACATCGCAGAGACAGGGTGGTTGTCATAGTGAAACTATCTTACAGACATTTTGACTCGATTAACCTTGCTGTCTCTTTCCCTGGTGATGGGGCTGGACAAATCTGTCAAAGCTGGTTTCTCTCAGTTCTCATTTTTCCAATCTTGAGTCGCGTTCTCCACATTTCTGCATCAGCTTTCAGTTGTTTTAAAAAGTCATCTGGAAAATACATCAGCATTTTAACACACATATCACCTACTGTGTCCATTTGTGCAACCTATTTTCCATGATATAGTGCATTTGTAATGTAATTTTCACTAATACATGCGTTTCCATACACACTAATATACAAATTATTGTATACATCACTTGGTTGGAGAATTTTTTAAAAAAATAATTGTATGATTCATATGTCCTTGTTTCTCAATCTGAGCCTTTAATGTGGCTTTGTGGTATCTTATGCATTGTGACTTTCCATTATTTTTATAGTTTGGCAATTATTTATTGTCATTGCTAAATGTAAACTGTTTAAATATTATTTGCTGGTTACTATTACTTTCCAACGGGCTGTTGAATATTGCTTTATCTGATATAAGGTGCTTATTTTAAAGTTATGTTTTTATTAGGATTTTTTTTTTTTGTATAGGATCAGATTGTTAATAGGTGTGCGATCTTTGCTGTGTACAGTGGTACCTTGGTACTTGAATGGCTTGGCTCCCAAACAAATTGGCTCCCGAACGCCGTAAACCCGGAAGTAATTGTTCCAGTTTGTGAAGGTTTTTCGGAAGCCGAACATCCAATGTGGCTTCCGCTTGAGTGCAGGAATCTCCTGCAGCCAATCGGAGGCCATGGCTTGCTTTCGAACAGTTTCGGGAGTCGAACGGTCTCCCGGAACAGATTAAGTTTGAGAACCAAGGTACGACTGTATTGTGTTACTTCTTCAGCTTGTAAACTGCCTTCAAATGAAATGAAATGGTGTATATTGGATTGCAGTCCGAGGCATTTTTAAATACGACACCTCCTATGTGTGCTTTATCCCATTTGTGATCTTTTCCGGACCTCGCCTGGAGAGTGACTAATGCCTTAAAGGCTCCATTGGAAGTGCCCAACTTTTCGACGTGGTAGGCCTTTTCTAATAATTTAGGTAAAGGTAAAGGGACTGCGCTGGATTATGGAGAAAGCTAGAGAGTTCCAGAAAGACATCTACTTCTGCTTCATTGACTATGCAAAAGCCTTTGACTGTGTCGACCACAGCAAACCATGGCAAGTTCTTAGAGAAATGGGAGTGCCTGATCCCCTCATCTGTCTCCTGAGAAATCTCTATGTGGGACAAGAAGCTACAGTTAGAACTGGATATGGAACAACTGATTGGTTCAAAACTGGGAAAGGAGTACGGCAAGGCTGTATATTGTCTCCCTGCTTATTTAACTTATATGCAGAATTCATCATGCGAAAGCCTGGGCTGGATGAATCCCAAGCCGGAATTAAGATTGCCGGAAGAAATATCAACAACCTCAGATATGCAGATGACACAACCTTGATGGCAGAAAGTGAGGAGGAATTAAAGAACCTTTTAAAGAGGGTAAAAGAGGAGAGCGCAAAATATGGTCTGAAGCTCAACATCAAAAAAACGAAGATCATGGCCACTGGGCCTATCACCTCCTGGCAAATAGAAGGGGAAGAAATGGAGTCATTGAGAGATTTTACTTTCTTGGGCTCCATGATCACTGCAGATGGTGACAGCAGCCACGAAATTAAAAGACGCCTGCTCCTTGGGAGAAAAGCGATGGGAAACCTAGACAGTGTCTTAAAAAGCAGAGACATCACCTTGCCAACAAAGGTCCGTATAGTTAAAGCCATGGTTTTCCCAGTAGTGATGTATGGAAGTGAGAGCTGGACCATAAAGAAGAACTGATGCTTTTGAATTATGGTGCTGGGGGAGACTCTTGAGAGTCCCATGGACTGCAAGAAGATCAAACCAATCCATTCTGAAGGAAATCAGCCCTGAGTGCTCACTGGAAGGACAGATCGTGAAGCTGAGGCTCCAATACTTTGGCCACCTTGTGATAAGAGAAGACTCCCTGGAGAAGACCCTGATGTTGGGAAAGACTGAGGGCACAAGGAGAAGGGGACAACAGAGGACGAGATGGTTGGACAGTATTCTTTAAGCTACCAACATGAGTTTGACCAAGCTGCAGGAGGCAGTGGAAGACAGGAGTGCCTGGCATGCTCTGGTCCATGGGGTCACGAAGAGTCAGACATGACTAAACGACTAAACAACAACAAAAGGGACCCCTGGGATGTGGGTGGCGCTGTGGGTTAAACCACAGAGCCCAGGACTTGCCGATCAGAAGGTCGGTGGTTCGAATCCCCGCAACGGGGTGAGCTCCCGTTGCTCAGTCCCTGCTCCTGCCAACCTAGCAGTTTGAAAGCACGTCAAAGTGCAAGTAGATAAACAGGTACTGCTCCGGCGGGAAGGTAAACGGTGTTTCCGTGCGCTGCTCTGGTTTGCCAGAAGCGGCTTAGTCATGCTGCCCACATGACCCGGAAGCTGTATGCCAGCTCCCTTGGCCAATAAAGCGAGATTAGAGCCGCAACCCCAGAGTTTGGACCTTAAAGGGACCCCTGACCGTTAGGTCCAGTCGTGGACCTAATTTACAGAGCTCTTTTTAACAGCGGTGCTTCATTCCCATTTACGGACGAGAAACCTGGCCGCATCGTGAGTCTACGGCATCCTTCTGGACCACATGGGCGCTGTTTATAGAGACCATATGAAGCTTTAGTTGACGTTCTGTTCTTTGGCTGTGCTTCACAGACCACACACAGGCTTGTAAAAAACGGGTGGACTCGCCACCCCTGCCTCTTCGTTTACCTTGCCGCTTTGCATTTCATGCTGATCTTTCGCAGGCGGGCCTAACTTATTTGTGCCGCGTTTAGCAACAGGCAGCACTTCATTCCTGAATGGATGCAAACAGGCAGCAAATTGGAAATACATGCTCAAGAGATATAGGTGGATGCTATCGTGTAAACCCTACTCGGTTTTCTGAAATTACAATTAGGACACCCCTGGATGATCTCTGATCCTGCCGTATTATGATGTGACAGATGTATATTGCTGTGATTTCTCTTGTGGCGCTGGCTCTTGCTTCCTTGTCAGCTTTAATAATAAAGCAACTGGACGGACTAAATTGAAATGATTTATCTTCTCTGAATGTTATAGTCAAAGCATGCTGTCATAGTAACAGGTTCGGCTTCCTCCAATGAGGTTGTCACACACGATGGCTGGCGCTGTTTGAAACCACATCACGTCTTATAATATCACTTGTTACCCTCTCTCTCCCCCCCTCCCCAATCAAATCATATGCAGTTTATTCTTTCCACTGACACCTAGACTTCCCCTTCCAACTTCACATTAATCAAGAGAGTTACTAAACAATGATCCATCGCTTCTTTACCAGTAGAATCCTTAGTGCTAAGGTACAAAAAAATAAAGAAATGCTGTGTAGAAGCCTCTTCTTCAATTTCTTATTTTCTGCCCCATGAAAAAATGCCTTCCATTTTTCTGTCTCACCTTCAGAGCACCAACTACAGTGGTACCTCAGGTTACAGACATTTCAGGTTACAGACGCTTCAGGTTACAGACTCCGCTAACCCAAAAATAGTACCTCAGGTTAAGAACTTTGCTTCAGGATGAGAACAGAAATCGCGTGGTGGCGGCACAGCGGCAGCGGGAGGCACCATTAGCTAAAGTGGTGCTTCAGGTTAAGAACAGTTTCAGGTTAAGAACGGTCCCCTGGATGGAGACAATTGGAGGCTGCAGAGCTTTGAAAAATTAAAGAATAAGGTGCAAGATTGGTTTCATTATGCTCAAATTCAAGAGGTTTTTAAGTTGGACAAAAAAACAGGATTCCAGGTGGAAAAATCGAAACTAGAGACAGAACTGTTAGAACCTAAGATTAAGGTACTTTCGAGAATGTATAACCTGCTGCTTAAATGGAACACTCAGGATGAGACAGTCAAATCAGCCATGATAAAATGGGCTCAGGATATTGGGTACAACATTATGTTTGAAGACTGGGAAAGGTTATGGACCACTGGTATGAAATTCACGGCATGTAATGCCTTGAAGGAAAATATGATGAAAATGATATAAATGGTACATGACCCCAATCAAGCTTGCTAAGATATATCACTTGTCTGATAATAAATGTTGGAAATGTAAGGAGGCTGAAGGGACATTCTTTCACCTCTGGTGGACCTGTCCAAAAGTGAAGGCCTTCTGGGAAATGATTTATAATGAGTTAAAAAAGGTATTTAGGTATACCTTTCCCAAGAAACCAGAGGCCGTCCTCCTGGGCATTGTCGGCCAGAAAGTGTCAAAGAAGGATAGAACTTTTTTATGTATGCAACTACAGCAGCAAGAATCCTTATCGCTAAATACTGGAAGACACAAGATCTACCCACACTGGAAGAGTGGCAGACGCAATTGATGGACTATATGGAACTGGCTGAAATGACTGGCAGAATCCGAGATTTGGGAGAAGAAATAATGGAAGAGGACTGGAAAAAAATTAAGGACTATCTACAAAAATATCATAAGTTGTATGAATGTTAAAAACTGCACGATTTGGAAATTTTAGCTTCAGCGATTAGATTTGGTGAAACCGGAAAATAAGTTATAAGTAAGGAAAGGTTGAAATTTAAAGTAATATTATGGTTGATTTAAAGTATAAGTAATTGACAAAAAGTATTTTAAATTTAAAAGTATAATATCTGAAAGGTACAAACTAAGATATGAAATAAGGTAATAATTTGTTGACATGTTTATTGTAGAGAACGCATGGTGGGGGAGACGCGAGGAAGTCCGGTTGGTTATGGAAAATGTTTTTGAAAATTGGATTATTTTTTCTTTTCTTTTTTCTTTGTATCTTTTGTTTTCTATCTATGACTTTTACATTCTTGACTGTGTATTCGAAAATGTAATAAAAATATTTATATATAAAAAAAAAGAACGGACCCCTGGAATGAATTAAGTTCTTAACCCGAGGTACCACTGTATCTGAAAGGCTGTCTCCAGCCTTATAGACCCTCTTGGGTGTTAAGTTCATCAGAGGGGGCCATCTTCACCCCCTCCAGAGGTTTGCATGTTTGCGTGTGTTGTGTGTTTGTGCGTAAGTCTGGGAGAAGGTATTCTCTGTGGCAGTGTCTAGTTCAGTGCCGAATTTACATATAAGCTAAACAAGCTATAGCTTAGGGCCCCACTCTCTTGCCCCCCCATTTCCCCCCACTATTAATATTCTTCTTCTTAATTGTATTTCAGTTCAACAATTACTTTGATGAAATATATATTTTGCTATGTGGAAATGGCTTTAGATACCTATTAGGTCCATAATATTACCCTATAGCATATATTCAACACAAAAAACAGTGACAATTTGTTGTTGACAAAGGACAGCTGGGCCTCATCAAACCTAAATCTGGCCCTGGTCTAATTGTGTCATTCCCTTTCCGCAGAGGTGTCTCTGCAACCTTCATCCTCTAATTTCAACTACTTTATTTTTTTCTTTCTCACCCTTTACCCTAAGGACCCTGGGTGGGTTAGAGCATTCCAACGCAATACTAAAAACAATTAAAAACAACATAAAACCATAAAAATAAGGTGGATCAAAAGAAACATACATGCCGTTTCTCCCCTTCCCCTTTGAACAACACAAGATTGCAGGGAGTCTCCTTGCGCTGTTTTGATTGAATTTTAATCAATCAATCAATCAATCAATCATCAGTCATCTTATTTGTGTGCCGTCTTTCTACAGCGGAAACCATGCTCAAGGTGGCATAAAGGTAAAGGTAAAAGTAAAGGGACCCCTGACCATTAGGTCCAGTCACAGACGACTCTGGGGTTGCACGCTCATCTCGCTCTATAGGCTGAGGGAGCCGGTGTTTGTCCGCAGACAGCTTCCGGGTCATGTGGCCAGCATGACTAGGCCGCTTCTGGCGAACCAGAGCAGCACACGGAAACGCCGTTTACCTTCCCGCTGGAGTGCTACCTATTTATCTACTTGCACCTAGCTTTCGAACTGCTAGGTGGGCAGGAGCAGGGACCGAGCATCCCAGGAGCTGAGATTTCAACCGCCGACCTTCTGATTGGCAAGTCTAAACCTCTGTGGTTTAGACAACAGCACCACCCGCTACATTACATATACATAAACAATAAACAAAACATCAAAAAGCATACAACCAAATTGAACAATGTTCTATGAGAAGTAATTGTACCATTTATCCTTTATTAGGTACTAGCTAAATAACAGCATTCCCTCCCCCCCAAGAGTTATCAATTAGTTGACAACTGTTATTACATTAAATGGCACCTCACCTCACATATCAAGTAAAGCATTTTAATTGTGTTGCTGTGCTTCTAGATGCCTCTTGTGCATTTATTTTTTATTATAAAAATCATACGGTAAGCTGCCCTGAACGCTCTGAGTGAAATGGGGGGGGGGGGGGAGAGAGAAGGGCTAGAAATTCTGCAAATAAAATTAACAAAGAAACAAATGCTGTGTTAACAGCAATTAATTCTACCGATTCTGTTCCTGTGACTGAAGTGGGAATAGGGTTGGGGCTGCTAATTTTCTTGCGTGGTTGTCAAAGAGCACCACACATGCCCTGTGTGAAAAGAGATACTGGTTTATGGGTTTCCTCTCCCAGGAAACTTACACAGAATGCGACCAGAGCTTGAGAATTAGATAACTTTTCAGGCTTCATCTAGCTCTAATTACATGCTAAGGTAATAGAAAAAGTCTTAAA
Organism: Podarcis liolepis; assembly: GCF_965112155.1. Taxonomy (NCBI): domain Eukaryota; kingdom Metazoa; phylum Chordata; class Lepidosauria; order Squamata; family Lacertidae; genus Podarcis; species Podarcis liolepis. The sequence goes on from NC_139565.1 coordinate 17,396,084, forward strand.
CTAGACAGGGAGGCAACACAAATAATATAGCCGTGTAGCTTCATAGGATATTAACCCACAATTATCCTTCTCTCTGCGTAGCAACTGATGATTGCGCAGTAACCACAATTTAAGCTCTAAATTAGATATAAACATGAAGCAAGATAAATCTAACAGACTAGCTACCAAACTTTTTAAAAAATAAGATTTTCACCAGAAGGGAAACTTGTTCTTTTGTTTAGTCTATGGTTGCTTTCGTAAGGACACAAATTTATCCAGATTTTTTTGATGTGAATATCTTAATGTGGGCTGTTGGTCTTGTTTTTAAGGAACAAAATTTAATCAGGTTGCATATTGTGTCAGACGGATGTTCAAAAGCCTTTGTTTTTCACCCTGAAACAAAGAAAATGGAATGTTTTTCATATGCTACACAGAGTCAAACTCGAAAGCTGTGTCGATGAGACATTCATCAATTGTTAAAGTGTCTATAAGTCTCCTCTGCACTTTTGGGAATAAAACCTAGTCTGTAGCTCCTATTAGCAGTAATAGCACTTCTTATTCATCCCCCACTGTGTTGAAAATGTGTGCTATAATGACTAATTTAAATTTTTCTCTGTTAGATTTAGTGAGTTAGAAAGTTTATATTGGAAATAGACCAGCTGGTGAATATTCATGCACTGTAGACTCATATAAATCAAGATGCAGTTGGGTGGAAGGACTTTTCTATTTTTCGCCTACTCTTAGGAAAGTGTAGGATAGATTTTTAACCAAATCTTCGAACTTCTCAAATACTCTTTGGAGGCAATGCGACCCCAATGGAGTAACTCTATGTTCCTTTGTTATAATCTTTTCCCTTTCAGAACTGTAAGCCTGAGGGCAGTATTGGATCTTGTTTCCCCCCCAACACAACTACACTATAGTGCCAAAGTTTGGAAACACTTTATAAATAATAATTCCTAACAATGAATGTTGCTTGTTGTGCTTGTAAACTTTAAGGTCAATTGGGGCAAGCCATGCTTTTCTACTGTTTATAGCTCCAAAGTGGATGTCTTGAACTGGCAGAGCAATGGGGAGGAGGAAGAGGACTGGGAGGAACTGGGGCAAGCTGGGGATGGGGAAGGAGAGGTTGGCGTAGGAAGTACTCGTGGGGTGAAAGAGGATGATGAGGGGATGGGGGTTGGTGCACAGGAACCAGGGCAGCAGGACCCATCACCAGAGCCAGAGGGGCCCTGTCTCCATGAACATGGCAGGCTCTGGGGCATAGGGAGCAGCGGGTGGGCTGCTCCAGGAGGCTGAGACAGGCCAGGGCCCACAGCCCAGCTCACTAGCTGATAATAATAATAATAATAATAATAATGGGCAGCTTCCCTCTGCCTGGTCCCCTGTAGATTTCCTTCTCACAGTGAGGGAACCGCCAGAAGGCCCTTGGCGCTGGACCTCAGTGTCTGGGTAGAACGATGGGGGTGGAGACCGGTGTTATGTGGTCTCGGGGGCTGCTCCCAGTCACCAGTCTAGCTTCCGCATTCTGGATTAGTTGTAGTTTCTGGGTCACCTTCAAAGGTAGCCCCACGTAGAGCGCTGTACTTCTGTCTTGTCAGGATTCAACCTCAATCTTTTAGCCTCCATCCATCTAGCTAGCTCTGGGAGGTGGGGCTCTCTAGCTCTGGGAGGTATGTGATTCCTTAGTGGATTAGGCCTGAAACAGGTGAGTATCACCAAGCCCAACAGCGTAGTTAGCCACTCGGGTGCCCGGGGCGGTGCACGTGCCCTGCACCTGGGGACAGAGTGAGCTGCCCATGGGGGCAGGGCGAGCCAGGGAAGGGTGCACTGTGCACTGCGCAAGGCTCTCCGCCGCTCCCCCTCAGCTGTAAGGTGGGCAGACGCAAGCCCCACGCTGCCGTTTCAAGCAGTGTGGAGCCTGCAGGCGCCAAAGCCACCACGTCACTCCCTGGAAAGATGCGTGGCTCGGGCACGCTGAAGGCCCCGCAGTATGGTGCCCAGTGCCAGCTGTGGTTTCTTGCGTTTGTTGACTGAACTAAAAAGTTTCATGAGCCCACTTTGTAAAATTTTATTTTAAAAACTTATATTTTTCCTATTGTGTCACTCCCTTCAGTGATGACACCTGGGGCGGCCTGCACTCACCACACACCCCTTCCTAAGCCACTTGCCAAGCCCAGATGCAGCAATTGGCATGCAAAGTATAAAAGGGCACCAGAGCTGAGATGCTTGGTCTGCTCAGCTGCACTTGTTGATGGCAGTGGCGTAGCGTGGGTTGTCAGCACCCGGGGCAAGGCAAGTAATTTGCGCCCCCTAACCCGTGGATTTGCGCCCCCTAACCCTAACCCCCAGATGTTGCACCCGGTGCGGCCGGCCCCCCCCTGCACCCCCACGCTACACCACTGGTTGATGGACCTCAGCTTGGATGTTCCAGGATCTCTGTGGGACTGTGCTTTGGTCACATGGATTGACCCTGGACTCAGGACTTGACATACTGACTTGTCGCCAGGTAGGCCAGGAGTTCAGTACAAAGGAGTTTGGAGCATATTTATAGGCAGCTGGAAAGAAGTATTGTATCCACCTATTATATCCATCTATTCAGAAGTGTGTGGACCACCTTTCAGCCATTTGGTTACAAGATCCTCATTTCATTTTTATTTCTATTGTGTCTTCCTTAATAATATTCAAAATGTGGTTAGTGGCTTGAGCCATGGGTGACTGAACAAAGCATATTTCTAAATGGGATAGAATAGATTGAGTAGACAGACATGTCCCATTATGGACAGGATTTGATTTATTTATAAGGAAACAAGCCAGCAGGTCTCTAACAGAACCCAGTGACTGGACAGTATGTTTTGGATACAGAGCCTGTAGGTTTCACAAGGTGCCCTAATAAAGCAGTGAATTCCTAAGACTGAAGCAAATCCAAGGACAGAGCATGACGCGCATGTTAGCAGGAGGGTAGGACAGCAAGTGGGTATAGAAATCAGAGAAGCAGATTGTAGGAGCTAAGGAACAGAAAGAAGATGGTAGCTGAGAACTAGTCTAAAGGAGTTATACTTCTAGCAATTGCTGAATGTGAGGGCTTTCATCCTGGTGAAACACTGAAATAATAAGGGCCTTGCTTTTTCGGAAGCTCGAGGTCATTTCATCCCACTTTAACTTACATTCTTAGGAGATATATATATATAATAGCAGTCTTGGGGTCCCTTCAGACTGGTGTCTCACTGCAGGTGTATACTGAAGCTACAACAGTGGTGGATTTATTTTGCTTTAATTTGTTTGGCAGTACAAACTACAAATCACTTGCTATCCAGAGAGGATACGGCACAACTAAAAATGGGGCAACAATGAACCCGAACATTAGTGTCGTAAAAAGTCATGGGATTTCAGCAGGAAGTTATGGGATATGTGTTAAGGATAATTGTTTCATTGAAATGAAAATAATTCTGTATCTGCCTATATGTGTATCGCTAAAGGGAGCATGGAAAATTCCATTGGAGCTAAGTAAGGCTTTCTGAGTGCCTAACAGGTTGATAATTAACTAAGAATGTATGCCTGCAGTTCTGTCACAAGGTGTTTAACTTTAGGTCATGTGAGGCGTATTCAATTGCAAATCTCCATTTTGTGTGATATAGTCTTTGTTCTCAAGACAAAGGGTATGCTAATCTCTCTCTAGGAAAGAACAGCCTCAGGCTGGAATGGTGTGTGTGTGTGGAGAGAAAGAGCTTTGACTTCCGTTCTCTTTGAAGTAATTCCATATTTCTAAGATGCTGGACCTGTGCTTGCGACTGTTTGGATGAATCATAATTGTTGTAAGACTGGTTTGGAACAAGTTCTGTTAGTAAAGCTTTGAACCCATATTTTTGGACTGGGCAATTTTTATGCCGAGAAGATCAGTTTTTATTCATCCTTTTGCTTCCAAATGTGCAATATTAATAACTGTGATCATACGCACTGATTGGAAATGAAGCACTGTGATCACCCCCAAATGTTTGCAGACACAATTGGTATTGAAAGTGAGATCACAGGTGACTTCCTCGATAGCATCATGATCACAAATAATCAGGGTTATATCTGGAGGGGTCCTTGCTTAGAGGTGGTGTGAGCACCTGAAAAGTTGGGCTTTTGAAAATGCTATGCTAAACACCCATTTGGGTCCCTTGTGGTCCATTTTGAGTGCAATCGAGACTCCTTCAGGCTTTGACGAGACTCAAAATGGGGCTCACTTCCTGGTCCGTGTATTTCTTCCTTCCAGCTCCTCCTCCTTCCTTCCACCAAGCAAAGAAAAGAAGAATAAAACAACAACAACAACATCATTCGCCTTTAAAAATAAATAAACCATATTGCATAGAATTTGTACTGATCATGCCACATTACTTCCATTTTCTTCTTTTTAATACCTGCATATCTTGAAGTTAAAGCATGTGCTACACAAAGCTCCAGAGGCAATTGAAATGGGTGATTTATTTTCTTTTTTTAAAAAAAAGGCAAGCCATAAATGGTGAAGTGCGATGATCAAGCCCCTGTGAATTTTTGCTATTTTTTTTTATTATAAAGGAGCAGCAATCACTTATCTTACGTCTGCCATAGTTCATTGAGAGACAGCCCTTGAAAATATAATAGCTGGATGATCTTAGGATGCAAGGGATGCTTCAGATGTTTTCAGAGACTCGTTGAAACGTGCTTCACTCTGACAAAAGCAGGAAATGTTAATTTTCACCTCTCTTACAAACACCGAGATGATATGTAAAGGAAATGCTATTGTCACAGCAAATGCACTCTTGAGGGATTCAAACCCAATTAGTACTTATATGATGCACTTTGAATATATTTGAGGCAGCAGCGAGCAAACTGGTAAACAGCTTTTCATATTTAGCTGTCAGGTTCGGGAAGAAGCCCACCCTTTTTATTTTCAAACATAAGAGCTCACAAAGCTTTCCACTTGAATTCACTACAATGCTACACCATCTCTTGACAGTTTACAAAAAATATTTATTATAACTTATGTCCTAATAATAATAATAATAATAATAATAATAATAATAATAATAATGGGGTAGCCGTTCTGGGCCTTCCCCTGTACCTCCAATTCCTTTTCCCCTTAAAAAACCCCCTAAAATAATTCTTTTAAGTTGACTTCCCACCCCCACAGCATTTTTAATCAAACCTTTTCTACTGCATTATGTCTCTTTCTATTTAAAGAAGTTTCGCTATTACAATTATTTAATGATTTTTCTTCCATTGCTTTTATCTTGACACCTGCCCGCAATTTCATTTGACTGTAATTTTTTTTAATAGTCCATGAAAAAACCTAAAATATTTTTTGGGGCGTGTGTGTTAATATACAGCGGTACCTCAGAATTCAAATGGAATCCGTTCCAGAAGTGCGTCCGACTTCCAAAATGTTTGGAAACCAAGGTGCGGCTTCCGATTGGCTGCAGAAAGTTCCTGCAGCCAATCAGAAGCCACGGAAGCCATGTCGGACGTTCGGGTTCCAAAGAACGTTCACAAACCGGAACATTCACTTCCGGGTTTGCGGCGATCAGGAGCCAAAACGTTTAAGTCGCAAGGTGTTCATCAACCAAGGCATGTCTGTACTTTGATTAGATGCCATCACAATTTGCCCAGAGATTCTTCTTTTAGTTCTAGCATTTTCCTAAGCAGACATTCTTGGCAAGGGATTGTAGGTGGGGAGAAATGGCCAAGCCACATTCACATACTGTCCAACTTTTTCTGACCCCAAAATGGGACATGTGTCTTCTGGGACATGCTGTTGCCTGAGTCACGGGGCCAGCACCTCGCTCTTGCCCTGAAATAAGCACTTTTTTCATGGCGAGAGCGCAACGTGAGAGCGTGCAAGATTGTGCCCCCCCCCAAATGGCCCCCGTGACCTCACACAAAAAACCTGGATGTCCTGTTTTTTTCTGGGCACTTGGTCGATATGTATTCAGCATACTGGGCCCAGAAAATGCTGTTGGGTCACTCATAGCTCTAAATAAGCCCCGAGAGCAAGGTTTTGCTTCCAAATTTGCATCTGTACATCTAGGCCTGTAGCCAGCACTGCTCACACAACAGGTTTGTGTGTGCACAACAGAGCTTCCTCTCCCTTTCTGTTATGTACTAAGCTTGGATCCTAGAACAATACACAGGTAGGATCCTGGAATGCAATAACTGATTGACTTGCAGGAGAAGACCAATCAGGCTCCAGGAGGAAGTTAATCAGCCTATTAGGCTGGTAGGATCATAGAATGCAACAACTGATAGGCCTGCAGGAGAAGACCAATCAGGCTCCAGGAGGGAAGCAGAATCAGCCAATCAGACGAGACTCAGTGTATAAATAATGTACAGTGGTACCTTGGGTTACATACACTTCAGGTTACACATGCTTCAGGTTACAGACTCCGCTAACCCAGAAATAGTGTAGCACCCTGCTTGTGGTTAACGCTTAGCTGGAATGAAATATTCAACGCAGCAACAGAGAAATTAAATAATAATTTATTTGTCAGACAAATAAATAAGAGGCACAGTGGTATATGATTACCAAGCTCTGGCCTGGCCTCCTGCCATTATGGCCAGCACTTATATTCCCTTAATCCACCCCCCTTTGTTCCTCCTGTGGCTGCCTCTGTTCAATCAGCCTGCTCGAATTTCCTATTGGCTGATTGCTATAACCAATCACAAAAATACACTCATATCCTCCTGTCCTTATATGGAACACAAAGAGCTATATATTGTTACATCTATAAATGACAAATAAGTATTAATATATCTTACATGCGTCTCAACAAGGAATCTTAATTACCAGCTCACCTCTTGCCCTCCTTGCCCTATTGCCTTCTAAAACAAATGGTTAATCTTAAATTTTTATCTTGAACAGATGTCAGAGACCTCGGGTTCATATTCTCATGCATCATCAATGAAATATCTCCTTTTAGAGGTCTTTAAACAAAGGTCTGACAGCCATTTGTCATAAGTGCTCGATTGGCGTCTTCTTGTCTGACAGGGGGCTGGGCTCAATGGCCCCTGTGGTCTATTCCAACTCTAGGACTCTATGATTCTATGAAATAAGAATTTAACATTTCTTTCTTTCTAGATCCTTTGCATAATTACATTTAAGCCAGGATATTTCATACATTATCATAGATAGCTTTTTAGAAGGATAAACTTCCTAAAAGTAACAAGGAAGGAACAGTTTACAGCCTCAAAATAAAATAGGAAAAAAGCCTCTTCCCCTTTTCACACTTCCCCCCTTCTCCAGCCGGTTTGTTTTCCATGTGCTCTTGGCCTTTTGACCTTAGGCTCAAGTTTAAGGCACATGGTTTTATTTTACTGTTTACCAAACTCTTAATTATATAGGGTCTGTGTAACCTTGGTCTTCAGCCTGTAATTCCAGCTTTTACGACTTCGAGAATTGTTTTCTGCTATCAATCAAAGGGGGGGCCCTTGTCTAGGAGGAAAAACATTGCCAAGGCTCTCTGAACAGCTGGTCTGCCTGGCATGAAACTTTTGAAAGTCTAAGCCCATTTACCTGATCAAGATATAAGCCAATATATGCCTTGATTAAAAATGCAGTCCATATTCAGATGCCACAATCCCCCCTTTCAAGCTCAAGGACCTTGCTACCAAGCGTCCTTGATAGCTTGATCTTCCTGAGTTAAAGCTCTGTATAGGGCCATGATATGAGGTAGAGTTTCATTTGAAACCATCTTGCTAATTGTACTTCTAAAACATGAAATGATACATGGCATCATACATAAAACCATTACTACTACCGTCAAGAAAAACAAGCAAGACAATAGTATCCCTTTGAGTCCTGTGACATTGGGTAACCATCCCATATCCCATCCTTCCCATGTTTGTACTGGGACATGTGCTATATTCTCCATCTTTGTGGCCAACACACGGATTGCCTCACCATTATCAGAAATGTTAAAGCAACAGGCATTCCCTGTCAAGTTCAAGACTCCACATAGGCCTCCCTGTTTGGCAAGTACATAATCCATTCCCATTTTCAGCTGCAAAATGGTGGCTCTACTTTCATCCAGCTGTTATGCAATAAGTCTCAAACTCTGGGCCGTTGCATTGGTTACAAGTTCCACTACTGCTTGCAATCGAATTATTCTGTTTAGATTATAAATAGGATCCCGTGCCCCTTATATGAGCTCACCAGGATTCCAGGAGGCAGGATCATAATAGGCTATAATGCGCTCTGGTGGCCAATCATCAGTATCGCTCCAACTTTGGGTACTTCCTCCTGCTATATGAGAAATATACTAGTGGGCAAAATCCACATTGGTGGTAATACCCATCCCAGGAAACAAGTCCCACTCCATTTGGAAGGGAGTTTCTTGTATGCCCATTCTTCACATATCCACCACAACCATCGGGTCTGAGGTTTTTGGTATGTGGAGTGCATAAGGCGAAATATCACAAGAGGTATAGAGTTCACAGTGCAGTATGTTAGATTGCCTTTCTTCTGTCACAGTTATGTTCCATACCACTTTCCATGCATGAATAAAAGGAAGTGCACAGGGCAAGGTATTCCGAGTTCGATAGGTAGTACCGTGTGCCCAGGTATTCTTAATATTATCCCAAGTATAGTGACAATGAGAAGAGCCTATCATGGGAGAATCAGCTGCATCTGATGATTTATGTACACAGAATTCCCCTTGTACAGGTATAACTCGTAATGGTTTAGTTGAGTTCCATCCGGGGAAATTCTGTACTTCTGTTTGGTGTAGCATTTCGCTTACCATACCAATGGCATTTAATGGTATTGGTAATAAGGGCATACCTCCCTCTGAATCATCTGGCCCAAGAGAGCAAACAAGGCAATTGGTCCTATTTCCAACACTGGCTACCATTTCAGCGAAACCTACCCACATATTGTGGTCATAGCGGAATCCATATTTAGCAAATTTGGTCAGATTCAAGGACCCTTCCCCTTCCCAAGGGATCAGGATTAATAATAAAATCATGTTGATGTCTAGCATATGCATTCCTTCCACAAAAGATTACCTTATTGTGATAGCATAAATATTAGTCCCAATATAATTCCCCCAGTGACAGGAATGGGGAACCACCAAGACCAAAACATATATCCCAAGGATCCCCAATGTGTAATATCCCTGATAATTGTTCCACAAGGGGGCAGTCAATCAATTGTATAAGAGAATCTTCCCTTTCACAGTCTCTGGTTCAGACGCTCCTCAAGCTTCAGGCGTGCGCAGGTCAGCCAGCTTCCAGGTTTGTGGCTGCAGCAGGCCGGTCGTCTAATGTTGCCCGTGACCTAGCCCGTTCCCCGTAGGGCTAGATACAGGGGTTTTTGGAGAGAGTCAGTTTTAAAGGATTAGGGGGGTCACCTTTGCACGTCCAACTGCCTTCGGACTTCTTCAAACGGGAGTGATGAATCCAGGGGGTCACCTCAGCTACCTTCACCGCTGTTGGAATAGAGAGCAGGACGGTGTAAGGTCCACGCCACTTAGGTGCAAGTGGATCACGTTTCCACTCTTTCACCCATATGCTATGCCAGCCTGGAGCTGATGAATCGGCTTGGCAATGCTGCACGGCGTGCGCTCGAGGGCCCACCTGTTAAGATAAAAAACAAAACAAAACAAACAAACACGGGAGAGAGACAAAAACACGGGAGAGAGATTGCACTTGTCCCTGTGTCACATGTTCTCCTATTTGTTTGAGGTCAGTTGGAATATCCTGAACAAAGGAGGGCGGCCTCCCATACAGGAGCTCAAAAGGTGACAACTTAAGTCTTTTTGTGGGTGTGCACCGAACACGAAACAGTGTTATGGGTAACACGTCTACCCTCCTGAGACTTTAGACATATTAGTGGGCTTCTGGCATGCCCTGCAGATACCTTGCACAAGCGTCTGGCGATAGGTGGTAAGCCTGGCCAGGTGAATTGCATTGTTTGGATCCCAATTAGGATCTTCCAAGGGAAAGTTTTCCTGGAGATGACGGTCAATATTATAAATATTTCCCACTCTGGCCTGCTCACGCAAATATATCTGTGCCTTTTCAATTATGTCTCTCCTTTCCTCAGTGGTGAAGAGAGTATTCAGGAGCTGGCGACAATCTGTCCAAGTAGGACTATGAGTATTTACTATTGAGGTCACCAAGTCCATCATAGCCTGAGGTTTTTCTGCGAAAGATGGGGTGTTTTCCAATTCATCAGATCCGTAGTTGTGAATGGAATGTACTGGAGGATCGAAGTTCGAGGTGGCCTTGGTCCGGGTTGCCCATTAACCAGCACAGGCTCCTCAAGTGCATCAAATACTCTTCTAAGAGGGGCTACTACGTGACCTTTTTCTTCGCTTTGCTCTAGGGACCTCAAATCATAGGGGATGGTATCTGTCCCAAGGCGTTCTTTTAGCAGCTTTATACGCCTGGCTGTATTGCTTGCTGACCGATTAAGGTCTCCCTGTAACTTCTGTAATAATTCTCTAGGACTTGGATGTACAGGGGTTTGGGGTAGGCAATCAGTTGTTCCACTAAAGGAGACTGTAGATGGAGTTCTACTGGGACTCACAGGTGGAATAACCACTTCTGCTTGAGCTTCATTATAGGACTCCAATGCCTCCTGAAGATATTTTTCATAATCTATCAAGGAATCAAGTTCTGTGACTCCACCCCCATTATTCATTCCACTTTCTTGCCTTGGGGTTACAACTGGTGGAGGGTTTGGATTAGGCTCCCTTCGATGTGGAGCATAGGGTGGAGGTGGAAACACCTCTTCCTCTGGTCCCTCAAAAATGGGTTTGAGTTTATTTGGCAAGATTCCTTTCCTAGCTTCGGCTTTTACAGCCAATAATTTGCATCGTTGGACTTTGCATTCCCTTATCCATGGAGGATTTTTATTTAATGTGCTCAGCCAAGAATCTATATATGAAAATTGTTCTGGGCACCCTCCAGTTTCTTTGGTGATGTTAGACCAAAGTTTGCTTACTAAATTTATATCAAAGGTTCCTTGAGATGGCCATCCAATATTTTGTTTTGGCCATTCTAGTTCACATAACGTTCTCAAGCGTTCTGGCGTCATTTTGACTCCATATGCCCCTGAGAAGGCTTTCTTAAAATTATTTAACATACATTCAAGAGGTGTATTTCCCCCCTTTGAACCCCCAACTCCCATTGTATGGCCCTGTGAAGTATCCACTCAGTCACTCACACACACACCTTACTGGGAAACGAAGTAGTACTCACTCCACACTTAGGTCAGCTACACATTGTACTTTCTCACACATGCAATGCGCCGGATACTTCACCACACACTACCTCCCATTCTTCCCTTTTCCCTACACCAGACCACCATCTGATATACCCAGCCACCTAGCGTACTCAGTTCCCCTTTACTGAGACGCAGAAGTTTGATCAGGACTTCTCTTCCTCCCAATTAATTGGAGGGCCAAAACCCCTTAGTGCACTTACCCTTAGCTGGTTCCCTGTTTATTTCTCTGGTCCCCCCCGGTCCGTCGCCGTCAGTGGGCAGGGTATCAGACAGACGAGACTGCTGCATTCCCCTGGAAAAAATTTTTCCAGTGCGCGCTGGGTAGGCACAGTTGTCCTCTCTCTTGTACCCCGCTCAGTGAGGCGAAGGGGCTGCGTTCCAGCAGACCACTTATCCGAGTCGCAGGCACCATAAAATGTAGCACCCTGCTTGTGGTTAACGCTTAGCTGGAATGAAATATTCAACGCAGCAACAGAGAAATTAAATAATAATTTATTTGTCAGACAAATAAATAAGAGGCACAGTGGTATATGATTACCAAGCTCTGGCCTGGCCTCCTGCCATTATGGCCAGCACTTATATTCCCTTAATCCACCCCCCTTTGTTCCTCCTGTGGCTGCCTCTGTTCAATCAGCCTGCTCGAATTTCCTATTGGCTGATTGCTATAACCAATCACAAAAATACACTCATATCCTCCTGTCCTTATATGGAACACAAAGAGCTATATATTGTTACATCTATAAATGACAAATAAGTATTAATATATCTTACATGCGTCTCAACAAGGAATCTTAATTACCAGCTCACCTCTTGCCCTCCTTGCCCTATTGCCTTCTAAAACAAATGGTTAATCTTAAATTTTTATCTTGAACAGATGTCAGAGACCTCGGGTTCATATTCTCATGCATCATCAATGAAATATCTCCTTTTAGAGGTCTTTAAACAAAGGTCTGACAGCCATTTGTCATAAGTGCTCGATTGGCGTCTTCTTGTCTGACAGGGGGCTGGGCTCAATGGCCCCTGTGGTCTATTCCAACTCTAGGACTCTATGATTCTATGAAATAAGAATTTAACATTTCTTTCTTTCTAGATCCTTTGCATAATTACATTTAAGCCAGGATATTTCATACATTATCATAGATAGCTTTTTAGAAGGATAAACTTCCTAAAAGTAACAAGGAAGGAACAGTTTACAGCCTCAAAATAAAATAGGAAAAAAGCCTCTTCCCCTTTTCACACTTCCCCCCTTCTCCAGCCGGTTTGTTTTCCATGTGCTCTTGGCCTTTTGACCTTAGGCTCAAGTTTAAGGCACATGGTTTTATTTTACTGTTTACCAAACTCTTAATTATATAGGGTCTGTGTAACCTTGGTCTTCAGCCTGTAATTCCAGCTTTTACGACTTTGAGAATTGTTTTCTGCTATCAATCAAAGGGGGGGGGCCCTTGTCTAGGAGGAAAAACATTGCCAAGGCTCTCTGAACAGCTGGTCTGCCTGGCATGAAACTTTTGAAAGTCTAAGCCCATTTACCTGATCAAGATATAAGCCAATATATGCCTTGATTAAAAATGCAGTCCATATTCAGATGCCACAATAGTACCTCGGGTTAAGAACTTTGCTTCAGGATGAGAACAGAAATTGTGCTCCGGCGGCGCAGCAGCAGCAGGAGGCCCCATTAGCTAAAGTGGTGCTTCAGGTTAAAAACAGTTTCAGGTTAAGAACGGACCTCCGGAACGAATTAAGTACTTAACCCGAGGTACCACTGTATATAAAAGCCTGAGGTTTGGGGGTAGAAATTCAATCACTGTATTACAAGCTGCAATAAAGAGCATGAAATCACAGCAGGACTCCGAGTATATTTCACTTTCCATCTAGTTTGGACTATATGGATCTTTAGGCTGATCCAGCAGAGAATTCCTATGTACTCATCTATAAGTGCCATTAAACACTGTCAACTTGGCTTCTGAGTAAATATGCATAGAATCAAGCTGGTAGTTTATTTTTTTTTTTAAATGCTTTTTATTATATTTCCTTCATCATACACATCCAAAGAAGCACATCCAAAAAGGTACATTAAAAGTTAGACATTAGACATTAAAAAAACACTAAGTAAGAAAAGAAAAATAAAGAGAGAAGAATAAAAGAAAAGACACCTACCACACAGTTACATCGACTTCCTTCCCTCCTGATTTCGGGTTTCTATTTTTAAAAAATTCATCTTACAGCTGGTGTTGGTTTTAGTTTATAACATCGGAAGAGTTAAATCAGACCTACTGCAGTTGTTAAGTTACCAGAGTTGCCTTCAATATATACCATAAATTTACTCCAATCCTCTTTTAACTTTGTATTTTTTTGATTTCTAATTCTTTGCGTCATTCTTGCCAATTCTATAAAATCATATAGCTTCAGTTGCCAATCCTTCACCGTTGGTGTGGTTGGGTTTTTCCAATTTTGGGCAATTAGCATTCTAGCCGCAGCTGTTGCGTATTGGAACAGGGTTTTATCTTTTTCCGGTATTTCTTTTCCAACCATCCCTAGTAAAAAGGCCTCTGGTTTTTTGGGAAATGTGAGTTTAAATATTTTTTTTAGTTCATCATATATCTGATTCCAAAAATTTTTTATTCCCTCACATGTCCACCACATATGTATAAAGTTCCCTTCATTTGTTTTACATCTCCAGCAGGCCTTGTTAGAATCAAGCTGGTAGTTTAGATCCATTGAATTTAGGCAAAAGTCATCCATATAGGTCTCTGCAACAGAATCAACACTCCCCACACCCCGTTCCCCCTTTCCTCTTCCTCTTGCCAGTGTACTGTTATCAATTCCTGGAAAATCATTTGCAGTACAGAAAAGCGCCATTTCCTTTTGCATCTCACATGCGAAGCAATCCCTAGAGATACATTTCTGGCAGATTCTTCAATGGACTTTTCTATATTCCAGTAGAACACAGGCCACTCTCTGCCTGCCATATTTTTTTTAGATACCAACACTAGCAATTTAATGGGCTCTTGGTTGGCCGAGATAGAAATAATGGGGACTTTTTATTTTAGAAAAAAACAAACGGGGAGCTTAGAGCACAGTGGCAAGCTACTCAACAGGATTTTCTTTTTCCTCCCGACAGAACATGTTTTATTTCACAAGGGCGATCCGGGTTTTAGCTCTATTAGCTCTTGTTTGCCTGACATTACCAGGTGCTTTATTAGACTTCAGAGATTCTTGTTTTCATCAGCAGGGGAGCAGAAAGATGGTGTTCCACCGTGTCACTTGGCCTTGTGAAGCATCAACTTCCCCGTTGTGTTTCAGTCAGGGAGAAAAAAAATAAAGCTCCTTTCTTGCTAGTGGGTTTGGATGAATTTTGAAAAGAAAACTGCAACGAAGAGATGGCTGCTTTGAGGGAAGCGTTTGTTCTCCAACGCTGTATTTTATTATATATTTTTCCTCCAACCATGTATTTTATTATATCTATATCTGTTTGGGGGGGGGGTGAGTCTCTGGATTAGGGTTGCCATATGTCCAGATTTCCTGGACATTTCTGGAATTTAGCCATTGGAAACAGTGTCCGAGCGGGAAATATCCCCTCAACAACCTTTGCTAAAAAAAGTATCTCAACAATGGATTTCCACTTTTTGAAATATGGCAACCCTAGTTTCTTTGTCTCAGCCATACGTGACTTGGCTTGTTCCATCACACTTTGTACACACATTTATTTCTGAATGAAATAAATTCATGGATGATTCAGTCAGTAAGCTTTAATTGCAATAATGAGAAATATCAACAATCATAGGAACCAACTCTTAAAGGGTGAGGTCCCTTCAGCTCCCCTAATAAAATATTTGGCAGGGCCCTTCAAATTTGATGGACATTGCCATTCAAATGACTGTGTGTGTGTGTGTGTGTGCGTGTGTGTGTGTGTGTGTGTGTGCCGCATCTTGTGATTGATTTTGTGGGGCGGGGCTTACCTGCCCCCCCATATTTTATTCAAGTTGGCACCATTGTCAGCAATGCAACACATTCAGCATATAGAGGGCAAAGATAATATATTATCAGATGCTCAGTACTTGTGAAGGTTACATAATCCTATCCATTGTTACAAGGGACTTGGCCCCAGTGAAACCATGGGGTTTAGTTTAGGTATTTGTAGGATAACACTGTATAGTACCATAATGGTAAATCTGTAAGTTTCCCTAGGGTGGGAGTTGATAAACTTTGCCCTCCCCCAGACGTCGGGCAAATCCACACCACAAATTAAAAGCACACCCAGCATGCATTTAAAACACATGGTTCACTCCTCCCCCAAATCCTGGTAACTGTAGTCCCCCCAGAACTCTAATTCCCAGTCTCACTTGCTAAATATGTTTGCAGAAACTTATATGAAAAGCTTGGCCTATCGCTCAACATCCGAAAAACCAAAGTGCTGCACCAGCAAGCACAAAACAACCCCTCTGCAGCGCCACAAATCCAACTCAATGGTGTAACTTTGGAAAATGTTGATCACTTCTCCTACTTGGACAGTTATCTTTCCACAAGGGCAGACACTGATGCCACTGTGGAAGGAGATGTGGATCCAGAATTGGCCTCCACAGTCACTTACGGACTCACTGTTACAACCGTGTTTATAGAAGACAATCTTACTCGGCCACAAGTGATCGCCGAAGAAGAAGAAGAAGAAGAAGAAGAAGAAGAAGAAGAAGAAGATTCCCAGTATCTTTAACAAACTACAGTTTCCAGGATACTTGCTTACCTAAGAGTAAGCCTCCCTAAACTTGATGGGACTTACCATATTTTTTGCACTATAACACTCACTTTTTTCCTCCTAGAAAGTAAGGGGAAATGTCTGTGCGTGTTATGGGGGGAATGCCTACGGGTGGCATGCCTACAGGTTTTCCCCCTCTAAAAACTACGTGCGTGTTATGGTTGGGTGCGTGTTATAGAGCGAAAAATACGGTACTTTAGAATTGGCCTGTATCAGGTTGTGCTGCCCGTTTATTAAAACAGGATTTCCTTCCTATCATTAAAGCAAGAGGTACGTAGCTTGAAATGATTGACTGCATAATTCTTAAAAACATCCCAATGTGAATGTGTGTATCTTGTTTCCTGAAAATATGCGTACCTCTTTGTACGTTAAGAGAAACTAAAAATAATGTTCAGCATATGGGGAAGTGTTGGTAACCTGAACGTCTAACTAAATAGGATTGCTTTACACAAGCTGTTGCTTGTTTCACCATGCTGATTTAACGTCTGCAGGGAACTTTTTGTGTAAATAACAAACCCACATCCACATTAAAGCCTGCATAAAACACATCAATCCTTTTCATTGTGTTTTGTAAGCCATGACACATTTGATGACTTATTTTCATTGTGCATATTTCAAACCCACTTCCTTATAATTCCATTAGAGAGGAGCACACATCTTCATGCTTTATCTCATTAGCATGTGTTTATCATATGTTTTCTCCGTAATTACTATACTTGAATAATGCACACAACATATTAGATCCCATCCTTCTAAAATGTGTCAAGGCAGACTCAAGTGATAATCCCCCTCTCCTATTTAGGCTCTTGTGCATTGAAATTTTGATTCCCTTTCAATAATAATAAGGATTCCTACTGTTTGGCCACTTTATCTTTAGAGAGGCTAAAGAGAACAATGTAGGGACGCGGGTGGCACTGTGGTCTAAACCACAGAGCCTAGGGCTTGCCGATCAGAAGTTGGCGGTTTGAATCCCCGCGACGGGGTGAGCTCCTGTTGCTCGGTCCCAGCTCCTGCCCTCCTAGCAGTTCGAAAGCACGTCAAAGTGCAAGTGGATAAATAGGTACTGCTCCAGTGGGAAGGTCAACAGTGTTTCCGTGCACTGCTCTGGTTTGCCAGAAGCGGCTTAGTCATGCTGGCCATATGACCCAGAAGCTGTCTGTGGACAAATGCTGGCTCCCTCAGCCTATAGAGCGAGATGATCGCGCAACCCCAGAGTCGTCCACGACTGGACCTAACGGTCAGGGGTACCTTTACCTTTACTAAAGAGAACAATAGATACCTCTGCAACTGCTGTAATGATGCCTGCTTTTCTGTTGCTCTGCAGTGACTTTAGTCAAAGGTTTTGCTATCAAATTGTTTTCCTGGAGTTCAGTTCTACCAAACAGCAGCAACATCTGTAGGTGGGCTCAAAAGCGTGCTAAGTTGCATTTGGCATTGAGACTGGTTTGTGGCAGCTTTATCACAAACATTCAGTGTATCATAGGGGTCAGCAACTTGGAGACTGTGGGCACACATGTGCCCACAAAAGCCTTCCTTGGTGCAGACAGGGTCCCTTGTTAAGTATAATTGTTTAATCAGCACTGAAATGAAAAATTCCTGTGTACTGCTAACAGTGGGGATTTTCCATGGCAGTGAACTAAGAGCTTTCTGACCTCCAACTGAGTTAATGATTAACTGAGAATGTTCTCGGCTATAACACACGAGTGTTTAACCTTAGATCACATGATTAAGGTATTCAGCTGCAAATCACCACCTTGAAGGACAGGGTGCAGGCTACTGTAGGCAGGAATGGGAGGGAGGCAGTTTTGATTTCTGGAAGAAGTAAAGTTATTTATTATAAGATGCTGAGGCTGTGCTGGGCATGCACAAGATAGTGTATGGGATTTTTGGGATGTATCACTATTGGTTTTTTTATGCACCCAGTTGCTTCATGCTTCGCAATATTAGTATCTGCAATATCCCTCATTGAAATTAGCTTTGACAGAATCATTCTATTGCAACCAATATACAGTGGTACCTCAGGTTACATACGCTTCAGGTTACATACGCTTCAGGTTACAGACTCCGCTAACCCAGAAATATTACCTCGGGTTAAGAACTTTGCGTCAGGATGAGAACAGAAATCGTGCTCTGGCGGTGCGGCAGCAGCAGGAGGCCGCATTGGCTAAAGTGGTGCTTCAGGTTAAAGACAGTTTCAGGTTAAGAACGGACCTCTGGAACGAATTAAGTATTTAACCCGAGGTACCACTGTAATAGGTTGTGGTCTGGGTTTGAGGCCCATAACGGTTTCCCCAGCCAGTTTGCAAATGTGCCTGCAGGCCCAATAATGTTGGTAACCCATAGTATAGAGAAAGGAACCACATTTTGCGGGGAGATTGCAGCAATCATAAATCTGATTATTTAAAAATTATGGGTTTTTTGTTTTTTAATTTAATGCTTATGATGTGAAAATCTGTGTAGGTGAAACTTGTGGTTAGTTTAAGGCTGTGTTAAGGTATACAGTAATGTAAGATTCCAAATAAAGCAAACATTTACATTGTATTAAATTGTTTCAAAGTGAACTTTGGCTCTGGGGGCGCTTTTAACTTGGTTGACAAATTAAGTGACCAAACTTTAATGAAGCTGGTGACTGCGCAAGTCTTCTTAAGCAGCTTCAGGGAGTTGTTTGTGGGGGAAATCCTAATGTGAGATAAGACTGATTTGTGTTCAGTTTAATCACGGTATCACGTTGCTTATTATTCGGCAACAAACATCTAGCATTATGTGGGTGGAGAAGAATTGTCCACAAACTGAAAGGACTTCACTAAGAACTCTGCATTGCCAACTCCTCTGTGAATTCTGCGTCTGAATCCTCTGCCAGGCTACAACAGGGAAGAGTGATTTATATAAAAGCAAAACTCGTACTCACTTTATGTGCAGGCAAACAATACAAGCTATTTGTAGCCGAAATGGCACTGGAGAAAAGCTGAAAGGAACTGGAAAAGAAAACAGAAGGGCTTTGTCCCAGTACACAATATCAGAGGAGTTTCTAAATTTAACGGCAAATGCTCTGATACCTACAGTTCGCCTCTGTCCTCTTTGCAGCTGCAAGATGAAGAATAAGAAGGGAAGGGTCTAGATCCAGCATTAGCGCAGCCAACCGGAACCCAGCCTCTGTTTTCTGTCCTCTTTTGTGGTCCTGGGACATGATCCAGAGCTGTCAGGAACACTAGCAAAGAAGGCTAACCGTGTAGTTCTATGCATGCATAGTAAATCCCACTTGTCCAATGGGCCTTGCTCTCTAGAAAGTGTGCTGAGGATTAGAGTGTAATGTTGTAATCCCCTATCTACAATAATCCCCACTGAACTTGCTGGGATTCACTGCTGAATAAAGTTAAAGTGTAAAGGGACCCCTGACCATTAGGTCCAGTCATGGCCGACTCTGGGGTTGCAGCGCTCATCTCACTTTACTGGCCGAGGGAGCCGGGTACAGCTTCCGGGTCATGTGGCCAGCATGACTAAGCCGCTTCTGGCGAACCAGAGCAGTGCACGGAAACACCGTTTAACTTCCCACCAGAGCGGTACCTATCTACTTGCACTTTGACATGCTTTCGAACTGCTAGGTTGGCAGGAGCAGGGAGCGAGCAACGGGAGCTCACCCCATCGCGGGGATTTGAACCGCCAACCTTCTGATCGGCAAGTCCTATGTTCTGTGATTTAACCCACAGCACCACCCGCGTCCCTCACTTCTGAGTAGTGAGTACAAAATTGCACTGGAAGTTTTTATTTATCTATCTCACCATTTCACCTTTGCTAGTCCTGCTACCCCATAGGCTATGTGTTGGCAAACCTCCTCTAAACACATAGGCTGCCCTGATTGCACAAGGTTTGCCATCATGAGGATGTGCATTTACATGTAGAGAATTACCCCCCTTTTAGATCTTCTCCCAATGCATGAATGGTGGGGCTGGGCGTGCAGTCTGAGTTTCCCCCTCCTAACCATGCAGTGAGGATATTATGTCCAAATCGTCTCCTTTTATGCTCTAGCAACACTATAAAAGATCTAATAATGTCATCCGCATGTCAGGGGTTCAGTCACCTGCTAATCTGCCAACATGATATTCCACCATCAATCACCCAACAATGTTCTTCTGCTTTTTACATGCAACAAATGGGCCAGTATCTATGAAAAAGAATGAATGGAAACAAATTGGACACCCGAAATAGCAATATTGACAAAGCAGGATTGAATTGACCCATTTTTTTGAATAATTACTCTGCATGTGTTAATTGACTTACCAATGCTACCAACGTCTCTCTTATCAACACAATGGTTGTATGTGAACGACTGTTGTTAATACTGTAATAATAACGGTTTATATTGTTTTGCATTTAATTTTCTTCTACTCTTACTGCATAGCATTCTTCCCCCATCTCTCTCTGTGTGTTTTCTTTCAATTCAGGATAACACTCTCATCTGATGCTTGAGAGCTTACACATGATGAATTGTTAGTCTTTAAAACGCCATAAGGCTTTTTGTTGTTTTTGCTCAAAGAGACAAACACGGTGACCTCTCTCAGCAGTGAATGCTTTCCTCTGTGGAGAGAAAAAACACACCACACATTTCAGGAGGGCATGTTGTCCTTCATATTCTTTGCTAAGCACATAAAATTGACCTGAGTCTCTTGTCATTTATTTTTAATAGATTCCTGGCAGTTCCTTGCCTTGTTTTGAGAACAACTCGGACTGCCTGTACCTTTTGGATAAGACGTGACTCGGGCCAATTTTTTAAAATTGTTAGCTAGGCTACTCTAGCTTTTTGATATGTCAGCGAGTGCTTATGAGTCAACAACATGTTCACTTTGAAGTTGAAATCCAAGCTAAAGTCTGTATTAGCTAACCTGGTAAATGTAACCCTGAACATAAAACAGAACTCTGCTAGTCAGAAGACCACAAGGAAAAACTCGTAAGTTTTGAAGGAACTGAGAAATTTAAGGATGGTGCATGCAAATCTCATTGTCCCAAAATACAACCTTGCCTCTCAAAACTGTGCCCCCCAGATCCCGTCAGTCCATTTCAATAATTTCAAAATTTCAGATCTGCTTTAGTGTGTGTGTGTACGCTCTCTCTCTCTCTCTCTCTCTCTCGCACACACACACAAGTTATGTGCACTTAATATGTGTGATTTCAACTATACACAGTTGAAAGCTGACCAGCTGAAATCACACAAATTAAATGCACAGAAGGAGAACTTACCTGGCTCTGGGAGACTCTCACGAAATATCAAAAGCCTCCTAAAACCCAATAAACAAGGTGGCAAGTTTAAAATCTCGCTGCCTTGCTTGGTGATGGTGGTGGTGGTGGTGGGTAAGACCCATTCTCTGAGTGGTGCAAGATTCCAGCAGTTACTGGCACTTACCCAGGGTTCATGTTTCCTTTGGAATGAGGGACAGCGGAGACTGTGGTGTCTTTAGGATATATGGTTTATTTACACTTCTCTACAACCTGAGCCCACGATGGAGGGGTTTACAGCATTAGCACCCCAAGTCAACTGATAGCCACAGCCTTGGATTCCGACAGAGATCAGGCATAGCTTTGTCTCCCAGCTGCGCAGCTTGCTGGGTTCTAGCTTCTCCTTCTCTGACACCTCAACTCTCCACCTCTGGCCTTTGTCTTTCTAACTACTAAAGAGTTGGAGGAGGGGCAACACCCATTTTCTGTGTGGCACAGAATCACACCCTTTGTTACCTTAATGGCCCATACTTAGAGGGCCATTGTGTCACTGGGAAGCTAGCCTGGCTATTCCAGGAATTTAATTCATGTTGGATCAAGGAATTAGAAGGGATCTCAAGTATCCAGTCTCCCCCCAACTCACAATGATAATGGCCCTCTTCTTTAAAAAAACAAAACAAAACCTAGTTTTGTTGTAGCTTGTCAGAAAACATCCACATCCTAAATCATATTCTCTCTCGGCTCCAGTGTTGCTACAAATAACTTCATAAAGCATTGTGAATTCTGCAAGTGTAAATTATACCATATCCAATCATCTGATAGTCATGAATTAAACATGCGTGGGCCTGAGCGCTAAAGCAGAATGCAAAGCAGTCATCTGCCTTTGTAAGAGGTGATGAAATTAAAACAAAAATCAGTTCTGCATTGCATCTGTAAGTCAGAAGATGCGTCAGGTTGCAGTCCTACACACAAGCTGCTTAAATCTCCCTAATGGGATTTTAAGCAGTTCAAACTGTGTGTAGGATTGCAGCCTTAATGTTTATGTATAAATATCGATGATTAATAGTGAAGTTCTTCCAACCAAGAAACAATAAAAAGCCAGCTAATTCCATGGAAAGTGTGGCGTTATTGATGATTTACACGCCAACTTGCTATTGAAATGTCCCTCCCTGTTCATCATGATTCAAAATGCTTCCTTATTCTGATTCAGGAGATTCTAAATGTTCACAGCAATAATGACTGGTGATCAACCTTGTCAGTCTTGAAGAATGATTCAGTTTGTGCCATTGAAGAGGAGGTTGAATCAACACAATGAATCAGCTGCTGCTGCTGCTTGAGATGGGGGTTATTTGCAGTTTATGAGTTTTATCCCGAGCTCAGAAGACATTTAAAAGAGCACAGATCACCCAGAATGCTCAACGTCCACTGAAGTGAAGGCTAAAAGCCAGTGTTGACTGCTGCTGATTGAGACAGGTGGGCAGAAGGCAGGGAGGTCAACACTAGGTGGCGATAGAGATAATGAAAGGCTATAGTTTCACATTTTTTATTTATATGCATTTGTCACTCCATATTTTCAGTCCTATAGCTGTGCTATAGTTGTTTGTTTGTTTCACTTTTCTGAACAGATGTTGTGTTTTCGATATGGCCCCACAGAATCCTGGTTTTATAGTACTCCTCCTCTAAATTAGATCTGTCACTGAAGGAAACCATGTAAGTTGCATCTGAGAGTGATTCAAGTTTTCCCATGAAGATGCACCCAAATTTGCAGAGGAAATAGTAAGAGAAATGCTCAAGTTTTTAAAATCTGCTATGAAAGAGAAGCCTGCAACTGACATGAATAAGCTTCAGTGAAAATCTGCAAACATTACAAGCTTCTTTCTGATGCAGGGATTGGAATTTTTATTTGGATTTAATGGCTTTTCACTCCATCGCATGTCTGCTTGGAACAAACCAACCGGTTAAGCATGGAAACTTTGTGGAGAATTCCAGAAAAACAAAACATGCTAGATAAGCGTTCATAATGACCAGTGTCATATATCTACATTGTGGTCTGAAACAACCTTCGGTGACCTCCCATTTTAATCAACAGATGTTCTTCACATTATCTAAATCTTTCTTAATTTTGATTAAGAAATTGATATTATGGAAAATCAGTGGAAGTTTTTTTAAAACGTGATTGATTCTTATTACCTTTCTGACCTGTTAAAATAGAAATGATAAAATAGTAATCCATTGCAATTTATGAGGTGCATATTTATAGTCATTTAATAGATGAACATTACAAAAAATATGAACGGCCAGATATAGTCTTGAAATCTGTTGTTCCAAAATATTGTAAGTAAATAAACAAATTCCTACTACTTTGATTGTCTCCTGTTCATAATAAATCCATAATATGAAGCCGCACAAGAAGTCAAATTTGAATTGCAGCATTCAAGATTCTTCGGTATCATTCTGTAACAGGAGGAGTTTTTTCCTCAAGTAGCTTTAGCGCATTATATATGTGTGTGTGTAGCAGTGAGTAAATTCACAGCAAACAAGTCTCTTAACACACAGGAGAGAGAGAGATTTGGGATTGGATTCGTCAACAACCACCACCTAATAAAACTAGCATAGCAAATTCATTGACATTTCCCTCATGAAAGCGAGACAGTCTGACTGACTGTAGCTTATCTCGAAAATAACATCCATTGGCTTGCTGGATGCTTTTAAAGACCTAAATTGTGTGTTAATTATCTGTGACAGAGATTCGACTGATTAAATTTATTCCAATAAGCTTGCAACAAATAACGCGCTGAAATAGCTCTTAGCATTCTTTCCCTCCTCTCCTTTCTCCTGACAAAAGGCTGCTGTTCTCCTGTGTTGTGTTAACACTACAAGCGAACACTTAAAATTTTGAACAAGGAAGGAAAATAAAAGCTTTTCATCAGTGATAAAAAAAGAAGGGAAAAAAAAGAAATATTGTTTTGTGTAGGCAGAGTAATTCAGCAGTGGCTCGTTTTCCATCAGCTTTTATTTCACAGCAATTGTAAAATAAACCACTCGGAGCACATGTTGTTAATCTCTAATCCCCAGAGTGTAACTGCCGTTACACAACAGAGGTCACATACTAGCTGAAGTGTGCAGTAAAAAGGTGGAAATTAATAGCGGTCGTGCTGATATTATTCAGTGGGCTATTTAAATCTTTTAACAGCATTATGCCAGTATAGTGCCAACCAGTTGCCATTATGCCATACTGCACAGAAGAAACTCTGACAAATATGTGGTCCTTGCTTCTGAGTTATAGAGCAAGAATGCTTTTTATGGATGAGCACCGCACCCCATCGGACCGCGGGTGGCGCTGTGGGTTAAACCACAGAGCCTACGACCTGCTGATCAGAAGGTCAGCGGTTCGAATCCCCACAACGGGGTGACCTCCCGTTGCTCCTGCCAACCTAGCAGTTTGAAAGCACGTCAAAGTGTAATTGGATAAAAAGGTACTGCTCCAGCGGGAAGGTAAACGGCGTTTCCGTGGGCTGCTCTGGTTCGCCAGAAGCGGCTTAGTCATGCTGGCCACATGACCTGGAAGCTGTACGCTGGGTCCCTCGGCCAATAAAGCAAGATGAGCGCTGCAACCCCAGAGTTGGCCACGACTGGACCTAATGGTCAGGGGTCCCTTTACCTTTACCGCACCCCATAGTTGCCTTTGACTGGACTTAACCATCTAGGGTTCCTTTACCATTTTACCTACACAGACCCCTGAGATCATCCTCCGAGGCTGTGTGCCCTCCTCCGTGAGAGGTCCAGAGGGTGGCAACATGAGAACGGGCCTTTTCTGCAGTGGCTTCCCATTTATAGAATGCTCTCGCCAGGCAAAAACGTTGCTCTTTAACCAAGCCTTGGGCTGACTGACATTCAGTGCCCTTTTAAAATCTGTGTGTATTGTCTTTTTGCTTTAACTATGTATTTTGTGTTTTTACGTTGTGTTCTTACGTTGTAAACCACCCTGAGACCTGAGGGTATACGACAGTATACCAATTTAAATGATGATAATGATAATAATGAATAAATATTTTGCAGTTTGGAGAGAGTGAAAAGCGTAAGAATGGACACTGTTTGGAAGAAATAATTGTCCAGACCCATAAAAATACTATCCAAAGTTTACTTGCAGAACTCTCAAAAACAGAGCAGAAGCATCAAAGATACATCTAAAATATCCACACCATGTCTTGTGCTGTCCAGCACAGGTTCAGCATCTCAGTATAAATAAATAAAAGACTCCAAAAATCCAAACCTTGTCCCCATTGCGGCCTGCCTAAGGCTATGCAGCTTCTCGAAGAGCTTCATTTACACCATTACTTTCTCTGTGGTGTTCATAGAAAGACTGAAGCCACCACACTTTCAAAATGATGATTTGCAGTTCAGTACCTTTGTCACTTGATCTAAGGTTACAACACTCACATGTTAGCTAGTGGAAAACAACAATTCGTTAATTATCAGCTCAGCAAGAGCCCAGAGTGCTCTTCGTGGTTTTCAGTGGAATCTCCTCATGTTGAGCCTTCATTAATACACAGACATTTTCCATTTCTGTGTCAATTAAACCAATGATACTTAACAGCTGCTTCCTGGCTCCTCCTCCTAAGCCTCCAGCCATTCCGTTCTGTCAAAGGACAGGGCTCTGTTTGCAGTGGAGGGCATTATTTCGCCACCAGAAACTTTCAGTCACCTGTCCATTTGGACACATTGGCACTGTGGTCTTAAACCACTGAGCCTCTTGGGCTTGGCGGTTGGGAGGTCAGCAGTTCGAATCCCCGCAATGGGGTGAGCTCCCATTGCTCTGTCCCAGCTCCTGCCAACCTAGCAGTTCGAAACCACACCAGTGCAAGTAGATAAATACTGTAGGTATGGACTGCAAGAAGATCAAACCTCTCCATTCTTAAGGAAATCAGCCCTGAGTGCTCACTGGAAGGACAGATCCTGAAGCTGAGGCTCCAATACTTTGGCCACCTCATGAGAAGAGAAGACTCCCTGGAAAAGACCCTGATGTTGGGAAAGATGGAGGGCACAAGGGGAAGAGGACAACAGAGGACGAGATGGTTGGACAGAGTTCTCGAAGCTACCAGCATGAGTTTGACCAAACTGCGGGAGGCAGTGGAAGACAGGAGTGCCTGGCGTGCTCTGGTCCATGGGGTCACGAAGAGTCGGACACGACTAAACAACAACAACCACCGCTGTGACGGGAAGGTAAACGGTATTTCCGTGTGCTCTGGTTTCCGTCATGGTGTCCTGTTGTGCCAAAAGTGGTTTAGGCATGCTGGCCGCATCACCCGAAAAACTATCTGCGGACAAACACCAGCTCTCTTGACCTGAAGCGAGATGAGTGCTGCAACCCCATACTCACCTTTGACTGGACTTAACCGTCCAGGGGATGGGGAAAGGGGATCATTCTGTCATTTGCTTTTGGCAGCAAAACATCTTGGGGCAATCCTGGGTGACAGTCTCTTCGCCTTTGTGATCCAAGAAGGAATATTCAAGTCATCTAGACAAAGCTTGATTATGGGGAAAGGTAGCACACAAGACCATTCATCATACACCTGCGTCAGCAAATGTCAGGTTAAGATGGTGAAACCTTAGAACCAACCAACTAACCAAACCTCAAAGAAACACAATCCAGGCCTGTTTGTTTGTAATAAAAACTTAAAGGGGCTTCCAAGAGATATCAACATTATCAATGAAAGCAGTTTTAAACAAGTAATTAAAAACATGTAAAAGATAGCTGAAATCAACAGCAGGCAAACAAGAGATTAAAACATGTCAACATCCGCATTTCTGAATAGGCTTGCCTAAACAAAAATGTTTTAAGCAGATGCCAAAAAAAGAGTACAACAAAGATGTCAATAGGCAAGGAGTTGCAAAGTGTGGGTTTTGCCACACTGCAAGACAAATTTATTAAGTGTGTGAAGCAAATATTATGTGGCACCTGGGACTGCGCCACTTCTGCAAATTGAAGCAGGCAAGTGGACAAATATGGAGCGGGAAAACCTCACAAGTAAATTGGTCTCTAGCTGTAATGCTCAGATCAACTGTGTTCACGATCAGCTATGGATAATAGTCAACTATGTATAATCAACTATGTGTAATATCTATGCAGAACATAATAATCAACTATGTATAATGCCCAGGTCAACTAGCTATTCATGTAGAGTTCACACATGCATGAAGGGGAGTGGGAGGTATAGGGGAATTTATAAAAAATTCTAATATAATATTTCTAATTGTGTTGCATTTATATATAGCAAAGGGAAGTCTATAGCAATTAGGTAGATTTTAATCTAGTCAATTATGTAATAGGCTTATGTTAGAAAATGAATATGGATTTTGAATTTGATGTTTGTAATTCTTTTTCAGTTTTGGAATAAAGTTTTTTAAAAAGAGAGAGTTGCCATAAGTCCTCTTTTCCCAGTACTCTTTTTCATGGGTCTGTATAATGAGAGTTGTCATAGCGATCCATAGCTAAAAGTTGTTGTTGTTGTTTAGTCGTTTAGTCGTGTCCGACTCTTTGTGACCCCATGGACCAGAGCACGCCAGGCACGTCTGTCTTCCACTGCCTCCCGCAGTTTGGTCAGACTCATGTTTGTAGCTTTGAGAACACTGTCCAACAATCTCGTCCTCTGTTGTCTCCTTCTCCTTGTGCCCTCCATCTTTCCCAACATTAGGGTCTTTTCCAGGGAGTCTTCTCTTCTCATGAGGTGGCCAAAGTATTGGAGCCTCAGCTTCAGGATCTGTCCTTCCAGTGAGCACTCAGGGATGATTTCCTTCAGAATGGATACGTTTGATCTTCTTGCAGTCCATGGGACTCTCAGGAGTCTCCTCCAGCACCATAATTCAAAAGCATCAATTCTTTGGCGATCAGCCTTCTTGATGGTCCAGCTCTCACTTCCATACATTACTACTGGGAAAGCCATGGCTTTAACTATACGGACCTTTGTTGGTAAGGTGATGTCTCTGCTTTTTAAGATGCTGTCCAGGTTTGCCATCGCTTTTCTCCCAAGGAGCAGGTGTCTTTTAATTTCATGACTGCTTTCACCATCTGCAGTGATCATGGAGCCCAAGTAAGTAAAACCTCTCACTGCCTCCATTTCTTCCCCTTCTATTTACCAGGAGGTGATGGGCGCAGTGGCCATGATCTTCTTTTTTTGATGCTGAGCTTCAGACCATATTTTGCGCTTTCCTCTTTCACCCTCATTAAAAGGTTCTTTAATTCCTCCTCACTTTCTGCCATCAAGGTTGTGTCATCTGCATATCTGAGGTTGTTGATATTTCTTCCAGCAATCTTAATTCCGGCTTGGGATTCATCCAGCCCAGCCTTTCACATGATGAATTCTGCATATAAGTTAAATAAGCAGGGAGACAATATACAGCCTTGCCGTACTCCTTTCCCAATTTTGAACCAATCAGTTGTTCCATATCCAGTTCTAACTGTAGCTTCTTGTCCCACATAGAGATTTCTCAGGAGACAGATGAGGTGATCAGGCACTCCCATTTCTTTAAGAACTTGCCATAGTTTGCTGTGGTCGACACAGTCAAAGGCTTTTGCATAGTCAATGAAGCAGAAGTAGATGTCTTTCTGGAACTCTCTAGCTTTCTCCATAATCCAGCACATGTTTGCAATTTGGTCTCTGGTTCCTCTGCCCCTTCGAAATCCAGCTTACACTTCAGGGAGTTCTCGGTCCACATACTGCTTAAGCCTGCCTTGTAGAATTTTAAGCATAACCTTGCTAGCGTGTGAAATGAGTGCAATTGTGTGGTAGTTGGGAGCATTCTTTGGCACTGCCCTTCTTTGGGATTGGGCTGTAGACTGATCTCCAATCCTCTGGCCACTGCTGAGTTTTCCAAATTTGCTGGCGTATTGAGTGTAGCACCTTAACAGCATCATCTTCTAAAATTTTAAATAGTTCAGCTGGAATATCATCACTTATAGCTAAAAGTATAAATCGGCAAATGTCTCCTCTTTTCTGCTCTTCAAAATATGATAGTCCTTTTGGATACTGTAATGGTTCTAGGGGTTGCTCGTGCATAAGCCGGTGCTTATCTCCCCGGCTGGGTGCAAACACCTGGCTGGGTTGCCTAAGTGAACCTTTTCTGTCCGGACAGCCACTCACCCGTGGCTGACTCAATCGCTGGCAGAATCCGTCAGTGGGCGTTTCTTAAACTTCTTCCAGCAAAGAAGCTCTTTGACGCCTAGTCTCCTCCTACTCTCTCTGCACGAAAGCCTTCTGCGCAAGGAGGGCGTGGGCAGCGGAGGACCCCTACTCTCCCCACTGGTCCCAGGCAAGGAGTCATGGGACCACCTCGCCACTTCCCCCCTCTGCCCCCCTTCTCCACTGGTGCTACGCTGATTCTCTTCCTCAGAAGATGGGCTGCTCCTCCCACTCCCGGGACGCTCTCTGGAATCCCTCTGGCTTTTGCTCTCTCCCTCCGGCACTGATGGCAGTTCCCTGACAGATACATTTCCATATTCTGGAAATGTTTGGCTTTGTGCTGTGGTTTATTATTTGGATTAATTTTATATGACCAAGAGTCTCGTGTTGGACCATATGGCAACATATGGGAGACATTTGGTTTTTATTAGCAAGCTCACTTTTGCCCTTGTTTTTATTGCCTGTAAAAGCTTCAGTCTCTTTAATAACATGCAGATCTTTGTTTTCCATTCAACTTGTTTTAACATATTATATCACTGTATCATTTTGGGGGGCTTGCATGCAGGTGTAAAAAGGAGGGCTTAGCCTGAATTTTCCAGTGTTTAGTTTTGGATTTGAGGTTTTTTTGGGGGGGAATCCATTTGAAGGAGCAGGATTATTTTACTGCCTCACTGAGAAACTTTGCTTCTTTGTTAAAGAAAATGTGCTTGTTCCTCTTCTTAAGGAAATCAGCCCTTAGTGCTCACTGGAAGGACAGATTGTGAAGCTGAGGCTACAATACTTTGGCCACCTCATGAGAAGAGAAAACTCCCTGGAAAAGACCCTGATGCTGGGAAAGATGGAGGGCACAAGGAGAAGGGGATGACAGAGGACGAGATGGTTGGACAGTGTTCTCAAAGCTACCAGCATGAGTTTGACCAAACTGCGGGAGGAGCTGGAAGACAGGAGTGCCTGTTGTGCTCTGGTCCATGGGTCACGAAGAGTCGGACACGACTAAACGACTAAACAACAAAATGCTTTCCCCTATGGATACACAATTCCCTTTTCAAGCATGATTCATGTGTAGGACTATCATAGAATGGAACCACACAGGCAGCTTCATTTTCAATGTTGCACCCCTCTCTGATCCTGTCCTTTTTGCCATCCATATGTTCAGCATGAAACACCTTATGAAGAGAGCTACAGTATGGACTCTCTTTATCTAAATAAAAAATTCCTTCCAGTAGCACCTTAAAGACCAGCTAAGTTAGTTCTTGGTATGAGCTTTCGTGTGCATGCGCACTTCTTCAGATACACACCAAGCTCATACCAAGAACTAACTTAGTTGGTCTTTAAGGTGCTACTGGAAGGAATTTTTTATTTTGACTATGGCAGACCAACACGGCTACCTATCTGTAACTGTCTCTTTATCTAAGTTCTCTTGGTGATCCCATCTTCTTAAAGTATACATATATATTAATCCTAGGGATATAAATTCCCCCCCATGTTCAACACTATCAGACATTTCCTTGTTGGCTACATGACCCGTAAAGCTGTCTGTGGACAAACGCCAGCTCCCTCGGCCTGAAAGCGAGATGAGTTCCACAACCCCATACAGTGGTACCTCAGGTTAAGAGCTTAATTCATTCTGGAGGTGCGTTCTTAACCTGAAGCTGTTCTTAACCTGAAGCACCAAATGGGGCCTCCCGCTGCTGCTGAGCCACCACTGCACAATTTCTGTTCTCATCCTGAAGCAAAGTTCTTAACCCAAGGTACTATTTCTCGGTTAGCGGAGTCTGTAACCTGAAGCGTCTGTAACCTGAAGTGTCTGTAACTGACTTCCGGGTCAGCGCCGGATCGGAGGAGCAGGCTCCGTAGAAACTGGGTCTTCCCGCCATGGCGAAGGTGGGGACCCGCTAGAAATCCCAGGCGAAGGAAGCCTGGGAACGTAGGGTTCGGCAGGGCACCAGGAGCGCCCCCCTACTCACCGGGAACCCCTTTTTGGGGCGCCTGAGCGAAGTGGGGTGAGTGGCGCGGTGCTGCAAACTGATTGCTATTTTTACGGAGTGAAGCCGCATAGCCATTGCCGGAGAGCGCTGACTTTTTCCTGTGGACAATTGGATTCAAAACAAGTACCCGTGAGTAGAAACGGAAAATTGGATTAAGAAATATCTTAATTTGGCATCGAAGCGGGAAGGTTCAAAACAGGAAGTCCGCCTTCCGCTTTTTGTTTATAGACTAAAGCAAAAACTTTGTAAGCTAAAGCCTGGAAAGCCGTGAAAAAAGTCTAATTTCCTTCATTTATAATTACTGAAACCCCCTTGGAAGTAATAGAAAAGGGGGGAGAACTTTGTTTAACCCCTGTAGGAGAGGGAGTGAAGAAGGATAAACTTCCACCGTCTCTAACCTGGGAATGGGGTGTCAGAGACAGAAATAGTTGGAAAGGTTCATTGACTGTGAATGGAACATTTTGACAGATAGCTAAAGAAGAGAAATAGACTGATTCCAATGTTGCCTTTTGCATTCTAAAGAAACAAAATATCTGAAAAATATCTGAAAAATGAAAGTAATTTTCCTTTGTTGGACTTGCCTTAAAAAATGGATACAAATAGAAATTGCCTCCCCTAGAGGGAGCTTGTTAAATTGTTGCTGCAGTTTACTTGAGGACTCAACAGCTGTGAGATTAAGATTGTGGGACCAGTCTTTTCTGACCTTGACTAAAGATGAGCTGGGAGGAAGATTGGGTGCTTGCTTTATGCAAGACAAGTGCCTTGCTGGAACAGATGCACGAGAAGATGAATTTGATGAATGAGAAAATGGACTTGATGACTGTTGTGGTTAACAACTGTGGACAAACAGGGAATATTGATACAGAAACCATTCAGGGACCAACTCATGAACCTGTACTGACTGGGCAAGTGCAGAAGATAATGGAGGAGGATGCGGTTGCAACTCAAATAACACAAATGGAGAAACCCGAGGCCCTACAGGAGTATAAGCCACTGTCATTGAAGATTGAAGTTGGAGTGGGCCAGGGGGAGTCTGGAGCTGAGGAGGGTCCTAACTTTGGAGAGACCTTGAAATATGTTTCTAAATATTTTTTGGATTACATTGATGACTGTGGGGAGTGGGGCTGTGGGGAATGGGCGGGTTTGATGAAGGGAGATGGAGACAATTTTGGGTTGGAACCCCCCAGAGACCTACTCCTCAATGAGAAAGGAAAGAAATTAAGAAAGAGACCAACAAATGACAAGGAAAAGGGCAAGTATAAACATCAGAAGAAGATCTGCAGAAGGGACATGGAAGATACTTAAGGGCCTCAGACATAAGACTTCCAGGTTGATGGACTAGATGGAATGGACAGTAAGGACTGACACGACCCGAGACCAGGAAGAAGAGACGTTGGATGAAGATTGGAAGAAAATTTATAAAGAAAATTTTTTATTTGGGGAATTAGCCTAAAATCAATGAATATTAAGGAAAATGTTGGAATGAAACTATATGACTCTAGCAGAAATGATATTAGGGGTCATGTATATTTGAGTATTAAGATTCAAGCTTTAAGGTACTTTATGGTAAGATAAGGTTAAATAAATTAAGGTAATTTGAATAACAGAATATGGGGAAAGATGGAAAGGATTTGTTGAGTTAATTATTAGGTTAAATTGTTAAGATAAGTTATTTAACAAAAATTGAGAAAGATGGAAAGAATTTGCTGAAACAACTAATTAAACTAGAATACAAAAAGGGAGGTGTGAGGAGGTCAATGAAACAAGCAAATGGAAGTTAAAGATATGAAATTTGGGATTTGTGTCTTTTTTTTCTTCTTTTTTATTTTTTTGTTGTATCGCTGTATTGGTTTTTATGCTTTGTGCTTTTTCTTCTTTTTATGTATTGTAGTGTTGTTGTTATTTCTATTTTTTCTTTTTTTCTATTACTCTGAAACTATGAATAAGTATTATTATTTTTTTAAAAAAGAAGTGTCTGTAACCCGAGGTACCACTGTAGTCACCTTTGGCTAGACTTAACTGCCCAGGGTTCCTTTACCATTAGCTTTTTTTTTTAAGCAGACATTTCCTTGTTGGACTTTGCGGTTAATGATCTTCTGAACTGGGGTGCTTCCTGTCCC